>NW_026294739.1:5096372-6512745 GCF_026119805.1 Tympanuchus pallidicinctus | reverse complement strand
AGTTCTGTCTCTTCTGCAACATACAGCTGGCAAAGAGTTTTTCCTCAAAGCTAGACCATTTGCCTCCATCAGTAACTTCATTATTTTTCCACTGATGCTGAGCAGTTTGGGGTTATTCTCCCTTCGTGATAGAGCCAAGACCCTTTTCATCTATCGTGTATTATTTGTTTTCTACCATTACTTTTTCACCCTATCACAGCAAAGTTCAATAATGCCTGTCAAGTCAAGAGCGTAAATCTTATTTCTAGGAAGTCAGCAACATAAAGGCAAAAGTCTCACACAATGTTCAGTTTCAGGAACACAGCATCAAATGGATAGCTGTGAAAATAAAAGCAGATGCTATCTGGGAGAAAAAATTACATTTCTGAATTGTGGAAGAACAGAATTTCACCATCCTTTTAGATGTTTACGCAGAAACTATCCCTGGAAATCTAAGCTTATTCTAACTGCCTAAGATACTTAGAGGTATGAAACATTGCAGTATGACAGCAACTGACATTTCTGTTCCTTTTCCCCCGAAATTTGATTGATTTATATTTTTAATGAACTTTTTTGAACATCACTTGTTGATTCATCAATGATTTGGAAGCTGTAATTCATAAAGCCAAATAAAACTCTGTAGAGTGGCCAAAATCAGAACATTTCAGCCAAACACTTAAGAATATTCATAACCAGCAAATGAGATTTCCCTGAGCCTCAGACAATTCAGTGAAAATAATAGTAATTCAACAGATCAGCATAGGTTACATTTAAAGGGAGTTTTTTACTCATAATACTGACTTTGAACCACAAATTGAAAAGTCAAGTAAAGAATTAGTGTTCTGACTAGTAAAAATGAGAAACAAATGGGAAGGAGTCAACAGCTTTTCACTTTCCTAAACTCCAAAAAGCAAAACAAAAAGCAGGAAAAAGCAATATAGCAAATATACACACATACAAATGTACATACCTATACTGACATTGGATGGCCATGATGTTACAATATTACTGATGCACTGGGACATGTGTTTTCTTAATTTCTGTAATGTGATTAATTATTCCTTAAAAGCACCTGTTTATTTTCTTTTAATAAAAACATAAATTGTGAAATGAAAATCTAGACTTGGAGCATCTAAATTGGGACAGATTAATCCTGACCTAAAACTGCCAGAATGTGTGCAGCAGTGCAGTTCTTTGGTGATGATTTGGCTGGGAGTCTTATTATTTTGGTGACCCCTTTCTGTCTCCCTCTTAGTCCCTACAAAACCCCAAACTCTTAGTTTTGTGCTCTACCTGTTCCCTCCATCTATCTTTGTTATTATCATTCTGTCTCTTTAATGTCATTTAACACACAGATTTTTTATTTTTTTTTTCCCCACAAAACAGAAAGGAAAATGTGATACTAATGTGACAGGCAGATAGCACTACTGTTTTGTTGTTGTTGTTGTTGTTTTTTCTTGCTATCAATTCCTTTATCCCTAGTCTGATTTGTCTAAGCTCCTTGGGCCTATTGCTAAGCATAGCATAACTCACATCCACCAGGTCTTGGTGGATGTGAGTGCATGGATGTGGCGCATGGAATAATAAATATGTCCTTGAGGAAGGCTAAGAGTAGTTTCAGTTGCATTTTACTCTTGGGGAGAAAAAAGTAAATAAAAATTGGGAATGTCTGCATTTGTCACATCCATGTATTTTTCTGAGTACTGACTTATTTCCCAAATGTCCATAATTCTGCAAACTCCCAAGCCAAGTGAGATGCGCTTCGTAAATACACCCATTAGCCAGCTGAAGACCTGCTTATCTTACTGAACACATAATTTTGATCATCTGTGCTCTAAGCCACCTTTATGAATTATGAAAAGGAGTAAATTGAACATAGTTAACTTGATAAGGACACATTACTGTCTTAAATATGCAAGAATGTACCAAGATGTCTGGTTTTTAAACAAATTAGTGGCTGTTTAAGACAATTTAACTGTACTTAAAGACAGCACAGACACTTTCCACATATTTAGTCAGCTCTACAAATGAAGATTGAATCAACGACTCAAGTACTGAATTCCATTTTTTTTTTTTTTTATAGCTTAATTAAAGGCATCATTACTGACCCAGATAGTCATGATACAATCTGTATGAAATACACTTTCCCTCTTATAAGTATCTGTTTTCAAAGAGATGAAGTTGCTTTTCCACAAAGAAATAAAAGAACAAATAAAAGATTTGGTCAAGACATAAAAGAACAGCATCTTCACAATTATAGTAATAATAGTATTAACAGCCATTCATCTGTTTAATAACTGCTCAGAAGACCCTTAAAATGAAAGCAGCTTATTGGAATAACAAAGACAGGTATTTAGAACAGAGGAGAACAGAACAATGAAATGCTGATCATGAGAAAAGTGCACTGAAGGTGATTAAAACTCCAAAATTTTACCACTAGATTGCAAGAAAATTACAATTGCTGAAGGAAAAACGAACACACAAACAAAAAGCCTCCCAAATTAAAATTCCACAATTCAGCACAATGAAAACATTTGAAAGGCTTCCAGTACCAATGGCCGTATTATTCATGCTACAATCTGTCCAGGAAAAAGCCACAGGTATTACATCTGCTTGTATGAGATGAGCTTTGCTGCTCAGCAGGAATCCTATGTTCTTAGAAATGGGCATACTCTCTACCACACTTCTAAACCATTTTTCCGGTTAAGACAGCAGTTTATTAGAAGTCTTCATTCTTATGCCAATGGAAGACCTGTCATCTTTTTAAGGTTATAATTTAAGCAGTTTTGCCTCTCAAAGGATTTTTTTTTTTTTTTATGTCCAACATTAATTCCACAGAATCCATTTCACTAAAAAAATGAGTGATATAGCTGCCAACTTCCATCAGCAAAAGAATTACTTTTTTTCATTCCCTCCTTCTAATATAATCTGTGGTAGTAAGTTATAGAGTTATGGGCCTTCACATACTTCATAAGTATTTTCAGCAGATATCTTAAGATTTTTTTTTCATAGTATATCTTACAGAAAATATTCATTGGACATGAAATTACTTCATTTCCCAGCAACACAAAACATCGGCAATCACACCAAACAAGCCCCTTTATAAACTTGTTTAGTTGGAAGATAGGATATATATTTCCCATAATATGAATTGTGCCATTATCAGCTATGGAAAAGGGATTACCAAAATGTGTATAACATCAGGAAGCAGATAAATAGCACCTGAATAATTTGAAATCTGTGCTGCCATTCAAAATTACACACCACTATGAACAAATGTTTTTGCATGTATATAGTTTCTGGAAAAAAATAATACCAACATGATCTGTAGTAAAACTGCATTACCAGACTAGTTAGCTTATGGGAACTCCATAAAAGTAACCAAAGGGAATGCTTGAAACATTTTCTTCCCAGGTTCTGTAGTTACCCACTTTTTAGTAACTTTAGGGGGAAATAATTGTTTGTATTTTCGCTTGTAAAGATGGTATTTTATTTCTTGTTCATATGAATTCTTCATTGCTAGGTAAAACACCAGGACCTGTTTCATTTTATTTCCTCTTATAACATCCTAGCTTCAAGAAAATGAGAATTGCATTCACATAGAATGAGTACCAGTATGTACATGTACTCTCAAGCTACCGAAAGCAAAAGAAAGCCTAATTTTTTAGGCTTTCATATAAATATTTACTCTTACAGAATATCTACAGAAATATTTTCTCTCTGGCCCAGCCAAAGTTCTAAATGCAAAGAATAAATTTGGAGCAGAAAAAGATGTCAAGATACAGAAATCTTTTTAGAAAGAATCTAGACCATATGTAGAGAATAACCAACTCTTACAGTTTACTTCATTTCATTCTAGTTTTACAAAAAAAGCTACACAAGTAGATACAAAAAGCTATAATACTAATCTAACCATTGACATGGAAAATATGTTTGCCTTGAAAGTCATTGCACATGTTGCTTACACTCGCACTGAAATGTCAGCCCTTTCGCTTCACAGTGGCAAATTTCACATCCTCTTTTCCTTACCCATACTGCTCACTAACTTTCAAGTCATGCTTTTGTTTGTTTTGTTTATTATGGCCATTTGAGAGATTATATATGAGTTAAATAGACTAAAGATTTATTTCTGTCTAGAAACTGCTTTCCTAATAAAAATCACTATAGTAAAACCATCAGCATTACAGTTTGGGGTTTTTTTGTTTATTTGTTTGGATGGGTTTTCTACTTTTTTATACGTTGCAAATATTTAATTTCTCACATGAAGGAAATGAAATCCTTTGTTAAACATGCCTAAGTGATAATCCCCACCCATCTACTCCTTAGCTTGCAGGAATGGCAAGTCTAGCCATAACCATTTGGATTTCTGACTAAGTGAATTTTTCGTAAAGCTGTCATTTCTAAGAGAAATATCTTTGTATATTCATACACTGATAATGTGTGACTAATATATTAGATGAAGGATTGAAACACGTAGCAATGCACATGCTATTTAGCAAAGAAAATTAATATGTACCATTCAGTTTTGGTATTCAGAAAATTTTAAACTCCTCTAACTCTACATAGTTTTACTCAGGGAATCAAGAATTACCCTTTTGTTAAGAACACTGCAAACAACATGGGACTAGGAAACTCAATAGCAAAAAAATCAGTTTCTCTAAGAAGTGCTTTGCCCAGGGGTGCTATTCTAAGAGGAAAATCAACCCCTTTCTCACTCCACACCCTCCACTCCTTTGCAAAGTTAACTTAGTACCCCAGAGTTAATATGTGATTAATGAATTTCAGGGTCTGTACACCAAATCTGGAGAAAGAATCTAGGGCCTAGTGAAAACAAATCAATCTCTGCAAAGGGAAGTGAATGTATTGCAATATTTTCTTGAAATACTTACTGAAGTCTGTACTTCCAATGTAAACATAGCCAATGCCAGCCTCAGTATTAACTAGATGTACTTGCTCTGAAAGTAGATTTAACAGACAACCTCAACAAATCATGGGGCATATTCCTGAAAACCTTTGCACTGACAAGTAACAAGGAAAAAAGAAATTACACAACTGAAAATGTAGAAAAATTTGCTATTTTTCAGTTCTACAAGAAGACATTGGACTTTGTGGATTTCTTGTTTAACATAAGTTATCCTTGATCAGTAGCCACAAATGGCACATCTTGATCTCCACTGGACTCAGCCAGCCTGGGTTGTGCGTCATTTTGACAGGAACTATGTTCCCTCAGGAACATGACTATATTCAGTTCAGCAGAACAATTCCCATACATGATTATGTATTTTGTTTTAGAACGACAGCTACAATTTTGAGGATTGCCTGTGACAATTCTCTTTTTATTTTCCTCCACTAACTCCATTGCATCATGCTGCTCTCTGAAATATCACCCAAAAATACTGGATAATTGCATCCAAATCTAATGTTCAATGTTTTTAAGTACAGCTTTACCAAGGCCCTTTTATTTCATTCTGGTTTTGTAACTGCTTATTAAATGAAGAAGAAATTTATTTAAACTTGCCCCAAAGCCTCTTTATGTTGCCAGGGGGGCATAAAGAAGATGGTCAGGCAGTCATAAGTCAATGGTTCAGCACGTTTCAAGAAGCTGTTAACCCTCAGGTGAAATGATTTAACTGTACCAGCTTCTGTCACAGCACAGGGCAAACACTAAGCACAATGAGTGGGGCCAAGCCACCACACAGGGCTGAGGACATCTCTACTCTATTTCTTGGCTTCATCAGACTAGGAACATGTCACAGCACCTGCCATTACCACATCACAGATGAAGGGCACTGACTTTTGAAGATATCATGAGCCAGCTGGACGTGATCCTTTGCATGAAAACATTTGTCCGCAGTGAGTCACACAACTGGTAGGCCCCTTGATATTAAACTAAAAAAAGTCTTTTCTAAGGCTACCTTATAATTAATTGGTTATAAAAATTGATATAAAATAATTTGTTGGAAGAGAGAACAGGGCATTCATGAATATGAAAAGCAGTTTGTGGATGCAAAGAACACAACTGCTCGGCCTCACCGAGGCTTAAAAGTTACATCAACATAAAACCAACAAAAGTACAAGATGATTCTCTATACCAGAGGTAGACTGAAACTACCCAGTATGTTTCCACCATTTTTTCCCCATTTACGATTTTACTATGCCTTTAGTGCAAAAATCACAAAGTATACAGAGAAATCTACAAACTGATTCATACAGCTGTGCATAGGTGCTGCTGTGTTTCGTATCATGCACATACACAGGTTTAGCCTCTGCAATACATGCTTTACCATTGAAAATTGCTTATTTCACTTACAGACAAGCAACCATACGGACTTTTTTTTTTTCCTCCCTGTAAGTTTCAGAAGAAAATTTCATTCCAGGACTTCCTTATTAGATGACTGTCTGACCTACAATTTTATACAGTTTAAAGAACTCTCTCTTACAGATAATTTCTAAAAATTTTTGTTCTTCTGTTTGTTTCTCAGTCATTTTTTTAAACATTCAAAACATGCTGATTTCTTTAACCATGCAGATCACAGAGTATTAAGGTGATGAGTTTCAATGAATGAATGAATATTACTCATTAGATTAATTTTCTACTGAACATTCCCACTCCAGCTAATGAAACACATTTCCCACAAACGCTCTCTAGTTTCCATTTAAAATTTGCTATGTCAGCAGCGAATCCTTCTAGTAATTTTCTGCTTCTAAAAACTGAGCGAGCAAACATCAAACAATTGATCTACGCAAATGAACTCACATTTTAAATTAACATCAGGAGAAATTCTTGTGGTTCTCCCCAAACAGAAGCAAATTAAAAGGCTATGAGTACATGCCATTCCCTATAAAACAACAAATAAAATTCCAACATAACTGTTTTGAACGGCACAGATTTTGAAGGCTAGGAAAATTTAACAAAGAGGGAAATCTAGATAGACTGGAAGGACATAGAGAAAGATGGATAGTATAGCTTTTGTTGGATGCCCTCATAGAAACCAGCTTGAGAATACAGAAATGACAATATCTTGAAGTAATTCACGTGCCCCTCACTATGTGTTCAAAGAGGGAAAGTAGCTATTTCTCATTAGGGATATGAAGAAGTGCTGGGCAAAACATTTTTTCAAAGTACAAAATTAGTCTGGCAAGCAACCACTAATTAGTGAATTTATATAAACTTAATCTTTACCTTTGCATCATAATACATTTAATAGTCAAAGTGACTTTTTTTTTCCTGAATCAAATAGTTCTAATTATTTTGCTAATGAGTCTTTCAATATCATCTTAAAAATGTAAAATTAATTATTACTAGTTGATGAATAATGAATTATTTAGTGACTTCATACCCCAACCATTTTTGACTCGCTCAGAATTTATTAATAACTTATGGTTATCATCTCCCCGCAGACTTTTTTTGAACATAAAAAAGAATGTCAGCAAAACTTGTCTAAGATATTCTTTGTTAGTTAATGTAGTCTCCATGAACAAATATCCACTTAACTAATTACACTTCCTAATTATCAGCTTCATTATTTGCTGTTACTGAAGTGATCAAGATCTGAATTAGTATTATCAGTCTAATTATCTGCTCAGTCATATTAATGAACATCACACTGCTGTTAAGCAGAAAATGTCACTCTGAGAATCTCTCCAGAAATTGAGAGTTCAGCCTTTAAGGAAGCATTAAATAGGTTCACTCAAAAAAAAGCAGTGTCAGTTAAAAAAAATAATTAAAAAAAATTAGATCCTAGTTGTACTTGACAGCTTGAACAGGAAATGAGTGTGGTTTCATTCCTTTCATGCTTCCAGCTTCAGAGCAATGTATTTAACTTCTGACATAATTAAAAGATGACAGTTGTTTGTCAGGACACATTTCCCATTTCACAGTGACTCAACTGAAAGAGCACTACAAAAAGATCAGAATTGTTATACAACTCCCAATACTATCTTCCAACATCATTCCTCAGAGGGTGAAGTGCTTAATCAGATACAATAGGACTTAACTGAAAATTGTAACCATCCAGCTACTCCTAATTACTAAGCCTGCATAGCCATAAATCAAAATTTCATGAGGTTTTGCACCTATGAACTGGTACATGCAACTGATAACAACCACCCACCTGCTCTAAGTACAGCCTTACAGTGGCAAGAAGCAAATTGGGACTTATCAACTTGGGGGCTTGAAGGAACGGCAATCCCGTTATCTTCTCAGGAAGTATAGTCCACTGCTTAAGTATGAAGCCCTTTCCTTTCACTCTCTTCAAATTCTACAACACTTCTATATCTAAATTCATCAGAAGCTGTCAAGACGAAAAGTAGAGAATTGATCCACTAGGTGATACATACAACTGCATATTCTCAAAAAGGTATCAGTTCAGTTTTGATATTTGTTGAAAAAGGTTTGTTTGATGTTTTATAAACAGATTAAAATTAATTCTCATACTTGCCCTGTTATTTGAGGAATTCTACAAAGTACGCTGAGGATACACAGGAAAATAGTTCTGCGTTGTTAAGAAGCAGTAAGGATAACCAAAGTAAGCTGCACTCAGAGTTTTCAGGGCTGGCTGCCTATCGCAGCACTCAAGTGCATCTCTGAGATTTGTAACTGTGATACGAAGGACTAACAGGATTTCCATTTTAATAAGGTCATGCTGTACTTGCTAACATAGCAACTGAAGAAAGAAGTCCTGTAGATCTAAATCGTGAGACAAAGTATCTTAATTTTATAATATAACAATTAACATAGAACAAATACTACATAAAGGCTTTCACAATGCCATGCAGTGACATATTTGTAACATTCTCGTGTTTTAACTGTCTAATAAGATTTGCATTCAAACACCATATTTCCATGTTGCATGCAAATTTCTTAAGTAGAGGTATCAAATTTTGGAAAATTAATTAGATTATAAATGGAAAGATAATAAAAACTGTATAAATAAATAAGCAACATGAACTTTTCTACACTCCTGAAAAAGCTGACATAAGATTAAAACCAACTCTGTTATATTTGCCCCTTGTCTCTTGTGCACGAAGGTTACAGCTGTATTTGGTATTGCAGGGCAGCGTAAGACATCGTAGCCCCACAGATGACACACTGTAATAGACAGTGCATTTGCTTCAGATCAGAACACCAAACTAAACCTATTCAAAGGACTGAAAAAAGATTCATCACTTCTGGCTGCCCAAAATCTGACACTCCAGATTTAAAAGAAGAGCTTATGCTAACAAGGCTGGCTATGCACTGAGAGAGACCAGACGTGCTCATGTAAGAGCTGATATATGTGAGACAATGGACAACTATAGCTTCTATAGGGGCTAAAGACCAGCATAATTGAAGAGACACGCATGCAACAATCTTGTGAGCATTAACTTTCCTTTATCCTTCCCAGACTTCTTAGATGTTACTCATAAGATTAGCGGTATTTTGGACAAATGCAGTTCAGTCCCCCGCAGACTTTAATATTCACTGTTGGCATTATTCTGTAAGCCTTAAGATATTGCTCTTCACAAGGGGAGGATTAAGACAAAGGAGAAATACATGCAGGATACAGAAAGCACCATAAATCACACCCCATGCCTATCTTTGAAGCACTCAGGATTTGCAAAAGAACACCAAGAAGCTGCCCAAACTTTCATGAACGGTGAATAACACTGATTTCTGAAATAGAAGCAAATGAAAACTTAAACTGTTCATGAACACATTTTCTTATGAAATGTACTTCATTCATTTGGAAGCCTCAAAATTCTAAGGTGGAAGATACATGATATTATGCTAATTCTGCCAGCTCTATGGGATTATGTCAATTGAATCTAAAAAGCATCTTGTTGCCTCATTATTCATCTGTAATAATGTAACACAGATTAGGAGCTTTATTTCCTATGTCTTTTTATGAAATGTACATTCAGCTTGGGGGAAGAGTTAGGTAAAAAGCTGTTTCAGAGGAGGTTGAAAGGACTCTAAATAACAAAGAGAATTAACTTTAGTTCTGAGATGAGAAGAAGCCCAAAGAAGACAATGTGACTACAGCACTTCAGTTGTTCTTGATTATTATCTTAAGCTTTGTCCTTTCACAGCTAAGAAAAGTCTTTTTGGTTGTTTTCTCTCATCAAAAATTCCAGTGAACAATTTTCAGAGGCCAGGATCTGTGTAGCAAATAAACCATTACATCAGCAAGTGAAGCTTGAATTTAGTAAACTCACAAATACAGTGAAAGCCAGCTCAGCGGGATCCCACTGAAAGCCAATAAAACTTTCTGCAGAATTATAATTTTTAGCAAGGAAGACTATAAAAAATCTGTTTAGAACAAAAGAATGGTTCAATTATTTGATTTCAAATGTGGTTTCACTGCATTAATTGCCTTCAAAGCTGCAACAGTTCAAACCTTCCACTAACAACCCACAGCAATTTCCAGCACATTGCTTGTTGCAGTGAAACTGAAAGATGAATGAAATAGTTTACAAACCTAGTTTTGTCACACAGAGCAAAAGTTTCAAGCAAGCATATCTCCACAACAGTAATGCAAATATTACCCAGTTTTCTTCCACTGAAGTTCCTATTGGTGATTCTGTGCGTACTTCTCTGCAATCTTTTCATACACAGCCTAAGGACTCCAGCAAACTCTCTTTCCCTTCAAAGGCTTGTTAAGTATGTGATGAATAAATCTGTCACTTCCAATTCTGAACTTACTTTCTGCTTTGATTGCTGCAGGATCTTGTATCCATGGCAACTTTTCACCACTCAGAATCGATTAAAGAAGTGATCAGTTTATTTAAATAGCTGTGCTGATGGAAGTGATTGTTTTTTTCTGAAAGAGCAACCGTGACAGGTACTGTAAGTTTCCCTGACCAGTTAGTTTTCCCAACACAGCAAGTAATGAATTCTCAAAGAGCACATTGTGGTCAGCTGAATGTTCAGCTCACTTCTCCTATCTAAAATAGGTCCCTAACTAAATACCCCTGCAGAACAGTATCTGCATGTCTGATTAATATACCCTACTCTTATTTAAGCAGGGTACAGACCTAGTAGAAGATCAAAGCAGCATTTGTCTCCAACAAAAAATAATTTTATTTATTTTGGCTTTTAGGACAGTATGATTGATTTACTAAAAGGAGAAGCCATCAAAAAGCTGTCAGTCAGACACAGATGAACATTCAAACTGATTACCATTGGAGACCCAGCTCATCAAGGCTGTGCTGAAAACACCACTATATTGGTAAGTGAGGCAAGAGAAATGCTTGAGAAGTGCAAATCACTTCAAAAAAGGCTTGAACTCTACAGAACAACTTTATTCTGCACATTTATCAAACTAATGATTTCCTAACTTCACGTATTATATGTGATGGCTCTTGGGAGCAAACATTAAAGACTGTAAGCATGAGTTGGAATTTAGTGATTAGCACAGTAACGCATCTTGTCAAGTCTATAAAGGCACGCTTTCAAAATCTAAGGAAATGCTTGGGGGGACGGAATCAAGTCTTAACACTCTGCACAATAAATGGGCAGGGGAAAGCTCAGTGGGCTTTACATGACACTGTATCTCAGTGTGAAAACAGTATCCAGAGAAAAGCTCAACTTCAAAGTAAAAGCAAAGATGTGGACTTCAACCATAACTGAAGTTATCTTGCTTTGAAGACAGAAGATTAAGCTGCAGACAATATTAATAATATTGATACTGGCATGGGAAAAAAAAAAAAAAAATCAAAACAAAGCAAAAAAAAAACAGGATGCGAGTCACTTCAGTAACTCAGAGGAAGGGATTTTGTGCAGATTTTCTAGGTAAAATCTTAGAACTCCAGGTGCAAGCTCATTCAAGTTGCAGCAACTCCTGCCAACTTCAGGTGGACAATAAATTAAACAAGCATAAGCATGAAGGAGTTGCAACTGTAACAGGATGCCTGACACTAAGCCATCTTCAAAGAATTTGACAGCTGAACAAAAGGTTAGAAATTCTGTCTGATCACCTCTGCTGTATGTCATTCTTCTTCGCTCCCGAGCTTAGTAGTATTTATAATAATGAACACTAAAAGATGACTTAGAATATAACTAAGCTGTAAAAATAAATACTATTTTTGGTCTGAAAACATAATTTTTTTCTCTTTTGTTTGTATGTGGATGTCACCTGCAGCACCTCTACAGTCACATTCAAGTATCAGGCTACTAAGGCTATGCTGAAGTGTGCTGAAAATAATGGTACCACGTTGCGAAGATTCCAAATCTCCCTGAAGTGAGTAGATATTGAGAAAAGAGGGAATATATATATATATTAGAGAGTGAATGAAAGTCAGGTGGAAAACAAGGCCTGAATCAGTTCAAGTGCAGCTTGCCGTTCAGCTCTCCCATAAGAAGACTGCCAACAAGAGGAATCCTACTTGTCTTTACACTGTCCAGCATTGAGGTTAGGGTATAACATGAGGTTGCCTTCAATAAGGTGAAAACAGTCAATGGACTCAAATTTTGGAGAATATTGTTGCTTTGTTCTTCCTGTGCAACTGGCTCTGCCTGATGGATAAGCAGCATCACAACCAGGCTGCAAACAGATGAGTGCTGCAGGAGCTGAGATTCCCCTGACTTCAGACCTTTGTACTTGAACCATAAGCAAATTAATACAGATAAACAGCAGGACTGATTTTGAATTTTTTTTTCCTACATATGACAAATATCTAAGCATGTTTTTCAATGTGGACTATCAACCAGCTCCGAATTGGAACTCCTCTACATTAAAAGCCAGAGCTAAAAACGGTAGCTGAAGTTCAAGCTTGTTTTCTGAACCATACTGAGTGTGAATGGCTCTAAGCTGAACAAAGCTTTGGGAATATAAATATCTCCACTTATTTCTTCTTGTGGCACTGAGGCTGGCAGGAGCCTGTGATTTGCATGAGAACAGCAGCTCCTCCCTCTGCTGGCTGCAGCAACTTGCCGGGTCGTGCAAGCTTATGTAGTACAGCAGTAGTCACCCAGATCCAGGTCAGGGAATGAAGCCACTGCCACGTTTGCTGCCTCCTCTGAGAAATCTCTGAACAGGAGCACTAATGCATCTCGGGGAAAATGACCTTGAACAAGACTACGATATTGTCAATACAGAAACACAGACAAAAACAAAGTGAAAGCAAACAGAGATTACTTGTGGGACCTGCTCCTTGGCCTGCTTTGTCCATTTGTTGTCCCAGGGATTGCAAATACCTGACAGTTTGGGCTGTCTTGCTTAGGCAAAACTGACATTTTGATTATCTACTTCAAAAATCAAAGTTGTACAAACTTGTAGTAGAGAAAACTGCCAGAACCCTTCTTTGCTGTCCAAACTGTTGGTTTCAGTGGGATTTTGAAACAATGTATGAATGTTAAGCTCCTAAATAACACTATTTGATAAAGCAAATTCTCACATACAAAATACTATTTTGCAACATAATCACCATCATCTGCTATGCATTTTCACCAGCAATGAACAAGAGCCTGAATGCTGCACTCATAAAAATCTGCACCAGCAGAGGCGACCCACTGTCACGACAGCTGAAAAGCACCACCCATCACCTCACTGAGCTCACACCCATTGTTGGGTCTCCATAAGTGTTCGGCAAATGTCTATAAATGCCTTTTTATAGTGAGTAACATTTTTTCCACACGGAGTAATTCAATGATAAACCTTTGCTTCATGCATACTTCCATGTCAGATGCCATTCTGTTAGGCTGCCCCTATGCTGCCATCTGTCACACAGTAATAAAATGGAATATTGGTGGAAAGGTTCAACTTCTACTCTCATACAGCCAATATCTGCCTCTCATGTCATGGGCCAAAATAATAAAATAGAAGGCATTTCTTTCAGAGCATCACTTGCAAAATTACTGCTGCTAAAAGACCGCATTGGTCAATGGATGCAAGTTTTTCACATTTTCTTCACTCAGAAGTGTCTGTAATTTAAATGTCCCTGTGTGGTCAACTACCATGTTATCCTCCCTTCTCCACCAGATCCAGACACCATATAGTAAGCCACAAATACCACAGACTGAAAAGTCAGTCCTGACTGAGCAGCAATGTCTGCTAAGAAAAACAAACTTGGAAACCACAAAATAGTGGAAAAGAAACTGTTAGACCTAGTATATATCCTGTCCAAAGTGCAAGATATATTAGCATACATAACACCCATATTACTAAGTTATGTTTTCCAAGAATTCTATATGCTTTTCCAAATTATGTCCCAAGTTCCTATACACTGAGTTAAGGGCAATCTCACTTCATGTTTGTTTGCTCTTTTTTCCCCTGCCAGACTTCCACGTGGCTTGGCTTAAATTAAATGTTTGCAGAACACGATTGTCATTTTGCCAGTCTACCTGCATTAAACATACAGCATCGTTGGTGCTATGCTCACCTCCATATTAGGAAGATAACAGTTTGTTTCCAGCTTACATTGAGCTCTACCTGTGAAAAGCTAAAATCCCAGACTCTTGGTCCTCACCTCACATAAAAGCACACACAAGCTTAATTTGAGTTTCAAACAAATTCTAAAGCTCATAAGAAACTTTTCACATATTAGCTTTGCTCTACCAATACTAATACTCTATACATTTTTGATAGCAAATTTTCTCTTCTGATAGGATTTTAAAGATGAGATCTAACAGTTCATTTCCTGTGTGACACAACATATTTGGGTCAATACAACCCGAGGAGCATTTGGGACCATTACATCGGGTTTCTGTGTGCAGCTGTTCAGAGATCCTAAGCTAACCTCTTCAGCTGAGGCTGTGTGAGCTCCAGGTCTTCCCAGTAGATAGGAACTCTAAAAACACCATCGAGAACAGAAGACTTTAACTACCTAAAAAATTGCAGCACAACAGTTCACTGGGCCAGTAAGGCAGTCACAAAATTACCATACACATGATCAAAAATATTATCTGCCAAATATTCTAGTTAAGATAAATATCCAGTTTTCATTAAAAAAAAAAAAAAAAAAAATTGTAGCAAAATTGCTCAGGAAAAAGCTACTTAGAATGAGACCTAAAAATTTTCTTTAATACATACCAACATCCTTCAATGAACTTTTTAAATATGACTGGAGGACAAGATAGCAGAGTTAAAGAGGAGTCTCCTCTTTGTCCCCCAGTCCATAAGGGCAGGAAGGTAAAACCTGACTGTTTCCCTCAACATGCAACACAGTGGTAAATCCAGTGTTACACAGGAATTATATTCCATAATTCCAGATTACATGTACGCTTCTGCACTCTAACAGAAATAAAGGTAGGATTTTTTTCTCCTATTTGAAATGCTTAAACTCAAATACAAACCGATCTAGATAGCGTGTGGGCGACAAAAAGAGTGCTTTAATTTTTTTTTTTAGACTTACTTTGCTTGTTTGGGTTTTGCTGGTGGTGGGTTTTTTGGTTGTTGTTTTTTTGAGGTTTCCTTTGTTTGTTTGATAAGGTGTGAGGACAAAAACAGGAGTTCTAAGTCCAAATGCTTCCCATATTCCAAGGATATTCAAAGAAAAAAAGAACTGATAGCAGGAAGAAGCACGATGAAAATATGAACAAGAATCATTCAAGTTTATGGGGCAACAAAACTTACTGCTTGAAGGCATATCAAATCTTCTGGAGTTAGCTTGCACTACTCCAAATTTAGGTCCCTTTAATATCAGCCTTCACAGCTAAACAGCTTTCAACTACTTTAAAGCCTAGCTGTTAACTAGGTATTAATGAAAAAGAACAACCCCTTTGAGATGGCTTCCTACCCCTTTCCCTTGCTATTGTCAATGAAGCTATGCCTCCACTTGGCAAACTGACACAATAGCAAATTCCTTATGCACAGGGAATAGTCTTCACATCCAGTACCACAAAGATTTGGCATGCACACTACTGCCTTCAGTAAATGAAAGAGTAAGGCTTTACACGTGGAACTTGTTGCAAACCAACATGAACATTGTACTTACTTGATGAGATTAGATGACAAAGCTCAGAGTCTGGAGAACTATAAGTGTTTTAGTACTTTGAAAAAACATGCATACATATGTGGCTGCCTGCTTTTTGATCTAGTTTAAAAACTAGGGTAATGGCATGGGAAAAAGTTACATTAAGAAAAGTTTGTTGACCTAAGAGAAGGCAAAGACCATTTTATGGGCTACTCAAAACCAAATCTGCCAACAGGTTGAAGTGTGTTGGTCTAAGACAAGCTGCAAATATTCAGTTTTATTGAAAGTAATTGCAAATGACAGTACACACAATTATCTAAAATAAATTCTTGGACTGTTGTTCTGAGCTGAAAACCATGTTTTATGGAAGGTATCATATTCATAATTTCATTCTCAGACAGCACAGAGTTAACTTTATACAACAATATGAACTGAACAAACAGTAAAATCCTGCATTCTCTCCTGGTCTTTGCAATTGTACTTAGCAAAGCATCTTAGAGTGGGATTTAGGTGGGGCAGGAGGAAGAAGAAACATTCCTGGTAGTACTCAGCACATACAGGCAGCAAATTGTCATTCCATGTCAAGGACTTTTGCTTCCATTTTATAGCTGGAATAACTGAATTACCACAACACAATGATTCGGGGCCATTCAACCCCAACTCTGCCTATGGAACCCAAGGACCTGCACAGCTCTGGCTGCTTCTACATTGCTAAGAAGCCAAAGTACTAAATTTAAGCTTGCAAGTTATTGGGACAACTGTTCTGATCCAATAAACTGTACAAAAACATCTCCAACTAATTATAAGTGTAGTCTTAATTCCTCTAATTCTAATTGGGATTATCAGCAGCTCTACCCACTACTTAAATACAAGCCTTTTCCTGTTTATACTGCTCTGAGCCCTCTGACCACAAAGACTTCAACAGTTTGCATGTATTTGGTGGTAAATACCTGAGACTATCAGAACTTCAACCCTCAGCGTCGATTCATTTCTCCCTTGTTCTTAGTGATAGGACTATAAAGCACTTTTATTCCCAAGTTAATAACACTGAGATAATTGTGATATTTTCTGTGAATGTCTCATTTCCATGCCTTTTTTTTTTTTTTTTTTTTTTACTTTTTGACATTTCACTTTCACAAGTTTGGTTTTTATTTTTCTAGTTTGTTTTGTTTTTCTTTTAATTTCTTATTCTTTTACATAAAATACCTTTATACATTGCTTCCATCTTATGGATTTCTTAAAAGTGATACTCAAAATGTAAAATAGATATTCTGTCATGGATATTCTGTCATCCTATAAAAAGCTACAACAGTCAGTAATGAAACATCAAAGTTGTAGTTACATTACAATACCAATAAAACAGCGATCAGTAAATTCTCAATAGTTTTTACTGGGTAGTTAAAGACCTATAACCTTCCAAAGATTCTAAGTGGTAAATGAGTTTAAAGTTACTTATTACATTTTTAAACATTCTTCATTACTAATAAGTCTGTCTGATTAACCATGTAAGTACTTCCATAACTCATTAGATCCTAAAGGAAAAAAAATACGTTAACTGCAAATGTCTAGCTCCTAGGTACTCCTAAGGAAATTGGAAGGATACTTCCCTAGAATTAAACAAGTAACAACAACAAAAAACCTGCTAACAGTTCTCCTTCCTTCTTTTTATTTGTCATAATGGATGATTTTCAACAAGAGCAAAACCATCTCAAGGCTTTTAATGAAAGTTTGATGGATCCTAAGTTCATGTTTCTTTGTCAGGAGGGTGTGCAGAGAGCAAAATAAGGAGCTGCAGTTTAAGCTATTGACAACAGCAAGTCTGGATATGATCAAGGGTAGTATTAGGCTAATCAAAAAAGGTAGGTCTTAAACATAATTGACAGAGGAAACACTTGTATTCCCCATATTAAATCCAAGCATCCAGAACAGGGGTTGGGTTGTTCATGGTCAAAATGAAACACACACAATTATTCATCATTGAAAGCTACAAATCTTCAACATATAAAATTCCTTGCCACAGTTACAGCAAACCCCTGAGTCTGTATCTACCTTAATGTTCCAGAGTCTCCTTATGGTCAGAAGTTAACACAGCCCCTCACTTTCTGAGGGAGAGTGAAGAGTTTCCATAAACTTCTAGGACTAGCTCTCATTCTTTGACCAAGCAAACAGAACTAATCAGACCCTGAATCAGTACAGACAGGAGATCCACACTATCATACAGGTGAAGCACACATCTTACAGCTCAATTAGCAACCTCTTCTTTCTAATGGGCATAAAGCACCCTTGAATAGCAGTTGCTCACAGGAAAATAATTACTTATTTTTTCAGCGAATTTAATCACTGCACTCATTTCCTCAAATATTTTCTCTTGAACTTTTTTGTTTATGACACCTAATACTGCTATCATTTAAAAAAAAAAAAAAAAAAAAAGCAACCAACCACCAAGAATCTCAAACAGAAGTATTTTTTAAACCAACACTAGACAAGGTCTGATGGAAAAAAAATCCCCAGATTCTCAAAAATATAAGAAGGAAGGAGAAAGATAACTCTGGAAATATAATAGCAAACAGTAAAATGTACAATCAGTTTAAAAGCATTCACTATGGAACAACAGTGATATAGAAAAAACTATTTTTTTATTATAGGTATACGAGCAGATGTTTTTCATCACTGCTTTTAATTATATAAAAGACTTTACATTCCACATTAGATGGCACAGAATCACTCATTGGGCAGCTACTTTGTGTTCTGCTTTCTCTTAAAGGTGAGCTACAAAGCCAAAGTGAAAATCAAGCTCATTTTAGATGTTTGAGCTAAATTCCCTCCTCCCTTATAACAAATGCTTTTCAGCTAGCCTCATACAGGCAGCAGTAATGCATACACTCCAAGTCTCATCTAATTTTGTGAATGTATTTCCCAGCATACTACGAAGTAGATTACCTCTTTCCTCAGAAGTGTAGCTGTTAACTAAGCTGGGCACAGTCTCCATGCTGAGCCTCAAGGGGCTGCTACTCTTCACCTCTTCCTACTGATTCCCAAATAATCCAGGCCTGTGAAATGAGCGTCATGGCCATGAACATGGGCTTCGCTCACTATGGCTTTAAAACTTATTAAAATAATGCTACTATGTGACAGAATATCATTGCACCAAAATTATAATTTTTGAAAGTATTTTCACCAAGCCTTGAATGCTTAGAGATTCTTTTTGATTTGCAGTTCACATTATAAGCAAAAAAAGAAGCAGAAACCTGTAAAAACATATACATTAAAGATACTTAAGATATAAAAAAAGCCCTAAGTGAAGTTGATGAAATGGAAAACTTGCAGGTAAGGATGCAGTAGACCCACTATCCTTTGCCATTTCAATATCTATTTCCTTTAACAATCTGTCCACCAAGTTGCACTGACAAGCAGTTGGAGCACCGGCTTTCAATTTTATTATTTTTTTTAATAAACATGCAACCTATCCCTGATTAGAGCATGTAGCTACTTACAGTGCACATTCTATTTATCAGCATCTTCAGGGCAGTTTCACACATGTAATGTCAGTAACAATCTGCATTGGAACCAGACTTCCCACCCTTCAAAGTACCACTTATTTTCTCCATTTTCTTCTGAATGTTAAGTATAATGAATTCCTTGTGGGAAGTTTGGCAGATGCACAATGTTTAAAAATAAAGACTATGTAATTCATTAACAAGTGGGCTGCTATAAATTTTGTCTTTGACACTAATTCACACTCAAGGCCTAATACATCTCTTAGTTCTATTGGTATGACTGATCTCAGTTCAGATATTTCACACTGCTTAAAAATGGACCCTTTTAGAGAGTCATGTATTTGCAGGAGAGAGTTATTCAGAACCCAGATCTAGTGTCTGGCCCTGCAGGAAGGGGTTCATTCTCAGCACAGCAGCTGAGAAGGCAGCTGAGAAGGCAATAGATTTTCCATGTGATTTGTGAGGGAAAAAAAAAAAACCTCTGGGTGATTTTCCCTAGACAAAGTAAGAAATTCATCCAATTCATCCCTCAGAAGTTTTTATCCCAGATGTAGGTCAGTCACTTGTATATAAGATGTTAAAATCTAAAAAGTGGAGCCAAAAGCCCATGCTGGAGCCCATCAAACCAGCTGCCCTGAAAGATTTATCAGAACTTCCAGAATTTTGCTTGGAAACCACTTCACTTTGCTCAGATTAACATAAGACTGGACTGGAGGTGATCACAAGAAATTCACTCTCCGGTACTGCTGATAAAGAATATGTTTGATAAGGTGTACTATGAGCATACTTCATTACATGCAAACTAGACAAAACATCATTTGTGTGTTTTTTCTAACATATGAAGACTTAACTCCTCCCATAAGTACAGTGCCCCACAGATTGGAATAGACAGTTCCATTGATCCACCTATGTAATGACAGAGCCATTGTAAATTTGTACCTTTGGAATGGATGACAGAAGTTTTCAGTCTGGGCTGAAACTAAGCATTCCTACCTTACAAAACATTCACAGTTTTGTGTTCACCTTGAAATCAAGCTCTTTTTTCTGATGTTGTTCAAGGTAAATATCCTAAAGGACACCCTGAATAAGATACAAAATCTTCTGTTCAACTTATAAAAGCAAATTCTTAGAATAAAACTGATTTCTGGATGGTACATCTGTGATTCCCAAATTTTAGGGGATCTCACACATACTAAACTGTACAGAAAGAAGTTACATAGTTACTCACTTGGTTATTAGTCCTGAAGAAAAACCAAAAGGGGGCCTTCAACATACCAATTCTGTATTGCAATATACTGATTAAAGCAGGATAGAACCAGATTTACCTGTTGTTCAGATTCAGAACGCACAACAGCTGCTCTGTTATTTTGCTTTCAAGGACAGCCAAATACTCTGTGCTTCTGTTTTATTAGGGTTTCAGCAGCTTCTACTATCTCCTGTTCATTCAGTTTGAAGACAGAGGTCTACTTCATCTAGCTCATGAGAAAAGCAAATACCTTACAGATGGGGAAAAAAAAAAAAAATCAAAGAAAAAGCAGAGGTGTTTGAAATTGCGTGGAAGTGGAAGGCAGTCATCTACACAAGAAGAAATAGGGACATAAAGAAAAGCAAGGGGTAAAGGAACACCTTTTCTGATTGCAACTTTACTTCACATAAATACAGATTCTTTCCACCACCAAAATCATCAACATGGAGCATTTGGATACTTAAAAAATGGAATCTATTTTGCTCTTCAAACAGAAACAATTTCATTTTTGGCTGAAATATTCCTTTACAAGACATATTTTTATTGGAATTGTTCTAGGAGAAGTACTCAAAATTGTTGCAATTTCCTTCTGAGATGGAATGAAAATCAAATTCAAAATCATGAAACAATGATCAAACAAATTCTGTCTTAAATGATATCTATCCTCCACATAGTTTTGACAGCAAAATAATTACTTGCCCTATTAAAAAATTAAAGGATTACGCATCTGTTATCACTTCACTATCACTCATTGCAGACGGCAATAGCAGGTAAAAGTGATTGGCTATGCATTTATTAGAAGTTATGATCAGATGTGGTGAATCCTGTGCTTGAAATGGAGTTTACCAACACAGCCATGCATGTATCTTCACCATGAGACCTGCTCCAGTAAGGTCATGTTTATTAGTGATTCTGCAGGCCTCACTCCTCCTGAGATAACTCTATTAAAGTGAATGGATATATCTTGCCTTACGTGTTTTAACCTCTAGAGAATATGCTGCCAGTGAGGCTAAACAGATGAGCAGATCAGTGCATCACACTTTAAAAAGATGAATGAAACACTTGGGATTTAGCAAGGTATTTATCAGATAAATTCCACTAAAAATGGAGGTTTCAGATTGCTTTTATGGTGCATTTTACTGATGGTATCTGGCAAGCTCCCCAGGTATAGCAGCATGCATCAGGGAATGGTCTAATAAGCTACTATTTTAAATGGCTCACTGTAAACATCCCATTGCACAGAAACACTATTCCACAGAGTATGTGGATGTTAGATGGATAAGAGTGATTGAACCTCTGATGTAATTATTCTCACTGAAAGACAATAGTTGATTTTTCATTTCTTCCTTTTGCTTCAAAGCTTTGAATAAAAGTTGTTGCAGCACTGTCAAGGCACTTCACACTTCACATCTGAATGTAATTATAGCATTCAAAGAAAAGTCATGCAACACTGATTACACTTGTGTTTACAATTCCAAACTGCTTTATGAAAGCAAACCAAACAAACACAAACAAAGCTCATATGTCTTACAGTCTCCATAAGCAAATTCTTCCAGGAGAGAACTGAAGTTTATTTGAGGGATATTCCGTGATAATAGGAAGCTCCTGTTAGAGAGGTATTACTATGCGGTTCTTGTTGCCACTAATAATAAAGCACTTGCCCAAACCCACCCCAGTTTGTTTCTCTCCAATCATACAATCTATTAAAAAACTTAGCAGGAATACATGGAAATCTGCTCTCTCTCATAGCTCTCCTTCTTTCCTCATATTCCACAACCCTTTTACTCTCAGTGTTTCAAAACCCATGTTTCTCACATCCAATGTTCCTTATTGCTTTTATTCACAATTTTTCCAGAGTTATTAGAATTTCTTCAAGCATTCAGATTCCTGTTAGCTCAAAAGGCTGTACCAGCAAGGGGCAAAGGAGATGACACAGGGAGAAAAGCCCTTCGACGTTCAGGTTCTACACAGAATCACAGAATCACCCGGGTTGGAAGGGACCTCAAGGATCATGTAGTTCCAACCCCCCTAACCACTCTCCTAATATACACCTAATATGATTTTGCCATGACCTCTGCATAGGTCTTTTGCCCTCTGAAGTTGAACTTTTCTGAAAAGGAAACATCCTAAAGCAAGTCTTCAGTGATCCCCATGCCTTCTGCCCAGTAAATCATACCACTGTCAAGAAATGGGCCAATGAAATTTGAAGCAGGGCTAATAGAAGAATATTGCAGAATAATGAGCATGCCTCAAGAGGAGCTACTTAGACTCACAAATTTTAAAATGGTAATTATTATTTTGGGACAACTACCTCCAACAGCAAGACAGAGACAGGAGCCTCTGGTTTCTTGCTACCCACTTGAACCTTGAACTGTCGCAGGACTGGAGACTTTGTGTCTTGCACAGTGGTTGATCTTTTTCTCTTGAAGTAGGCAATATTTACTAGATTCTGCAGAGTTTCTCATTTAAGGGAGAGAAACACAGCATGACACATGGCTGTTTGAAGGTTACTGACCCCTGGGATAACACTACTGCTAGGGAGATTCCCTGGATTACCTCAAGAGGCACATCCCTAAACATAGGGATTATTTCTTTTTTTTTTTTTTAAAGCTCAGTTACCGTTTTTAAACTGCATTTGAACTGTGCATATTATTAGGGACTGTTTTCTCATTATGTACCATTAGAATTTCTATCTGCTGATATAAGCACAACCTAAATTCTGACATGAAACTCAAGCAAGTCCACGCTCTGTATGTTTCAGAATGAGCCAAGTATTAAGTTTCCATATACATCATTCAGTAGATTTGAACATCAATTTTATACGTCTGCAGCTGAGTTTTCACATATCTACTCTGATAGAAGTTTACAGCTTACATTTTATTACATTTATTTTTGGCCATTTGTTAGAACAGCTTATATAAATTCTCAGGCAAACTGATTTCCAAATCGCTGTTTAGAGGATGCACGGATTGAAGTGGTTTTGACCAAAGCAGAAAAAAAAACCAAGCAGAAAACAACAAAGCAGGAAAAAAACACATATAAAAGTCTGATCATCAGATTAGATGCCTAGTGGGCTATTTTTCTAGAGAGAGTTTTGTAAACTTAACTCAGTTACAGTTTATGATAAGGTAGTTGTGCTTAAAATAATGCTTCAACTAATACATACCAGCATTCTTCTGTTGTTTGAATTAATTTTCAGTTAATTTACAAATAGAGTTATTTCACATTGTTAATCTAGGGTTGTATATTGTATTATGAAAGTGTCTTGATTTAGAAAATAAATTCCATTTTCAAATGAATCAAGAAGGTGTGCTCTGGTATTTGGGATTCACAAATACATTAACTTGTATGCAACACAGATACTAGGCACACTAAGTTTGATAATGTTGTGAACTTTTCATTTATCTTTTATAACCACAGAAAGTAATTCTTAGGTATTACATTAATTGTTCTGTTCTCAGAAACTAGTATTCCTATGAACCGAAGAACAGATGAGCCAAACATCCCCTGACATAAATTTAAAAAAGAATGGAAAAGAAACTACACATGTAGACTGTTCGACAGTGCTAGCATGCATTCTGTAAGACTAAAGGAAAAATACACCACTTGTTTACCTTCAAAGGTTTCAAGCTGCGCAACAAAGAAAGATTACTGAATTGCCCAGGTTCAGAATAGTTTAAAGTGAATTGTAATAGGCACCAAGACTATCACTTTTCTAGTACAACACAGATTTGACGTATTATAAGTTCTTTAAACTACAATTTTCTTCAAAAGAAATGAAATATGTAGCAGAATTCTCAACTGATAATATTATTAAAGTCTTCACTCTCGGTATTTTCATGCCACCAAGAAAGCAATGTTGCACCCCATTCTTTCCCTCCCTTGTTACATTACCTCACATTCTAAGATGAAATCTTAGGTTTCTTATGAGCTCCATAATACATGGCCCAGAGGAACAAGAAGTTTCAAACTTCAGAAGTTGAAACCAAGCAATCATAGTTACAAATGCATAATGGAAATACCAGTAAGGAAGCAGGGAAACATCACAGAAATACTGCTACACTAGAACAGAAAGACTGCACTTCACTCACACCTGCACCACAAGCATTACAATCCTGGGATATGGGCAACACCTGCAGCTAACATTCTCTTTGAGGCAAAAATGCTTTTAGCAGTTGCAACTTGATATCCTGATTGCTGTATTTCAGGGGACACCATTCCTAGGCTGTACGTTTCTTTTGTATTACAACAGATCTTGAGAGCTACTGAGACTTCTCCATCAACTTGCCCTGCTCTCTGAAACCCTCTGCAAGATCCAAATATATGTTGAGGAGCTTCTTACTTGTGTTTAGGCTCAGCTACACAAGACAGTACTCTCTTCCAGAATTCATAGCAGAAGTTATACAAGATGGCTAAGTCACAGGCATTTGCTGGACTGAAATTTACTCAGCATTTATCCAGTAGTAGGGCAGGGAAGTGATCCATTTGGTTATTTACCTACATTTAGGATGTTCAGCCACCAAATGTTTCTGCATTATGCGCAATTTGGGAAATGGCTGCAAACTTTGCCCAAAGGACAATGGAAGCCACGTTCATTCCTTTGTACATCTTCTGAATTAAAAGAACTATGTTTTAAACACCCAGTAGTCAAATTATTAACTGCTTACCAAAGAATATTAATGTTTCAATGCTAAAAATACTTCCCGTTTCCTTAAATATACCATGATTGCAGCATTCATGTTTCACCAAATGCTTTGACTGCTGAAAATGTGAAGAACACCCTTGTTATAGAAATGTTAGGGAAGGTAATCTCATGTTTTAAGTACATGATGTCTACATTTGCTCTCAGTCTTAAAATATACCCCAGAAAAAGCACCCTGATGACATGCATATGAGTTTATCTGTCCTTTTCCCAGTATACAGAGTCCATGCATTTGAAAGTCATAAAATGTGTTGTTTGCTTTCTGCTACTATGGATTTTTGTTACATCATTTTCATGTATGGCAGAAAATATTCATGTTGTTTAATAAAGACTGTAGTGATGCAAAAAGAAATATCCCCTTCAGTACATCTACACTAATAGCTCAAAACAGTTATAAAACAATATAAAGCTGATATTTAAGATTTTAAAAACATCTACATTACCTATCAAGGAAGTAAAAGATCTCTTCACAGTAAAATATTGAAAACAGCAGCATCCATATTCACACTGCACTTGATAAGGGAACAGAACAGCAACCCAGATATTAACACACTATTTTTGTGATCCTTGTGTTTAACCAGGTACGTTTCAACATTTTGCACTGTATATATCTGATAAGAAGGAAGCAGATCAATGAAACATCCCCTTAAATACCTTCTGCATTGCTTTTATGTCGTCTGCACATTCACAGTAACTAACTGATTGATTACAAATCATTGATATAGGCAAACATTCAAGCACATGAAGCAAAGACCAGAATCAGGGCTAGAACTTAAGAGCATCTGTTTCTCAGTCACTGAGCTACTCAGTGAGAGTGCAACACTCATCTCTGCCTGTTAGGCACAAGACAGCAGAGGCTTATTTATAGTTGCTCCTTAGGATGCTGTAATTTGTATTTAAATATGTATGACTGAATTACTCTTCAGTACATATATTTGAAAATAACACAAGTGTTCCCACCAATCCCCATTTCAAGCTGTAGCTAATACCAAAAGGCAGTAGTCCCAGATGGGATGAAACCTGATCTTTATCCAGCAGAAAGCAACTTTTACGTTTTTTCAAGGATATTACACCACTACCACAAAGTGGAATTCCTGTTCGTTCATATTGATATATGAATACCTCTTGACTATCAGAAGGGCACACAGTATTAGGGAACATGCAGATGCAACACAAAAGCTTGAAACCACACTTGGAAAATAATCTGTAAAAACATAGACAACTTCTTTTACCACTACTTCTCTCTTACATAAACAACTCATCTTGAACAGACTGCCAACAAGAGCTATGTTCACCCAATGCCTTAAAAGACACCTAAAAGTTCCTGCTTGCATACTCCCCACCAACTGCCCCTTTGCTCTTTCATGCTCTGTATCTTGCACACCTGGCAGTCAATTGCTAGTTTCACATAATTAGTATAATTATCACCTGCTCTGCCCACAAATCCACAGCCCTCCCACCTTCTCCAATTAGCAAGTTCTTACTTGTTCCTTTCTGGCATGGAGTTGGGAAACAAATTCTATTAAGAAATTAACTCTTTCCTGAAACACTTTGCAGTTTACTACTTCCAGGTTGTGCTTCCAAATAAAACAAATCCGCAGCAAATGCTCATAATGTGATAAAAGACTGTACTTTCTTTAGTGACCACTTACACACTTTAAGCCAGGATGTACCCATTTCTGTGCATACATTACAATTCTTAAGATTTAATAATCCAATTTTCAAAGGTTATGCAAATTAAAATTAGATTACTTGAAATGTTCTTGTTAACTGGTTTGTAATTGATCTGTGCAACACAGCATCCCAAGGATATTAAGTTTTCTCCAGCAAAAAAGTAATATGATTGAATAAGGATGCATCTGTTCATAATTTAAAGACTTGAAAGTTTTAGAAAGATTTTTTTTTTTTACCTAAATTCCCAGGAAGCGTGTGATTCATATAGAATTTCAGTGGGTGCAGTGACAGAAAGCAGTGTTGCACAACATCAAAAAAATTGAGTACAGATTGAGCAAACAGGTTTGTTTTGCCTAAGAATAATGACAGTGAATATAAGTCATCAAGTATGTGAAAGTCTGGTGCAAAGAGACACGAACAGTCTGTCTTTGTTTCAAAGTACACACAGTAGAAGGCTTAAGATGCAGAAAATAAAGATTCCAAAAATCTGCAAAGATTAAGCAAGAAGCAAATCAAACCAAAAAGCAACTTTAAGTTGGCAACAGTAATGAGCGAGACACAGGCAGGGAAACTGGGATGCTTGTATCATAGGGAGTGCTGGAGAAAGCTTAGAAGAATGTCTGTTTACGATGGCCTTATACAGAGAAGGATTCAGTCCAGTATGTGTACAGTGCAAACTGTAGATGCAGTGGTACATACGATGCTTGCAGACACTACTGCTGCAGTTCTAAGGCTCTTGCTTAGCTCAATCTTTGGGATAACCAAAGAGGTGGAAAAATTTAAGGGAAATTCAGATCAAGTTTGCATCTGCTTGTTTTCCCTTGCAGTTAGTTGTCAGATGGGAAGCTGGTGGTTTTTTTGAGTCTTGCAATCTGCAGTTACTCTGGAAAAACAAACTTTTCATGATGCTCTACAGAAGTGAATAGTTCTGTACAGATAATTATGTATTGCCTTGCTCCTTTCTCACACAACAAAAAAGAGGAAATACACAGTAAAAGGCAAAGATCATCCTGGCAGGAGAACATGTCCATTAGAACAGAGAGGTATTGAAACTAAAATATATTAAATACGTCAACCTAGACACTCAAATTGAGTGGTTGCTTTTTTGTTGTTAGTTATATATATATATATTTTTAAAGCACACTTCAGATTGCCAACAGCTGTGAAATTCACATAAAGAAGCACCTAATCTACTTCTGGGAGCAATCTGAATTTACAAGGTCAGGGATTACTCGTGTAATTGTGTATGAAGCATATTTTGAATACAATTGCAACAAAATAGGATTAGAAAAAATGTGAATCTTCCCGTGGTGGTGAGGTTCTTTGGATTGTTTATTTTGTAGGGGAAGGGTGAATTTAGGTGAGCAGAGGTGCTGATCTTAGGTCCTGATGTATACACGCAACTCCAGAAATCTGCACTGAATGCCTTGATCACATCCAGAAAAATTGTGATTATATCGAAACTTGAGACAAGTTTGTCAGTAACCGAGTCCGTGATAAATGACTTTATGTAAGACCTTACAAACGTGCACATCCACTTCTTGCTCAAATAACCTAAAGCCCATGTCCTGCACATGAAAGCCATGAAGGACTGGAAATCATCCATCCAAGTCACCAAGTCACGTTTTCTTCCAGCTTATTTCCTACAACATCACCTCAGGTGCCATTCTCTGAATCAAATTCTAGTATCTTTTATGGGTCGCCTTCCAGTTCTCTGGAAGTACTTTTGCATGCAATTAACTTTATATTCAAATACTGTCAATTTTCAAATCAATAAAATAAAGTCAAAAAAAATTACTTCTATGTTCAACTCACTAGAATTATCTCCAATGTCAACATTCTTCTTCTATCTGAAGTCAAACCACTATCTCAGCTAGAGAAAATGGAGAAAGCAATCTTCAGAAAGACTGTGAGACATAGTTGCTGATACTATAAACCTTTCCATTTTAGGAGTACTTATTTTGGTATGTATTGCAGAGAAAATGGATGTACCATATTTTGCAAAAAGAGCAATAAATAAAGATGTGAGAAGTTACGGCCATATTTCAAATACAAAACGTGAAAAAATTAAGACAATAGTGACATCTTTGTTTTTTCACTAAAATTCTTTGGCAAATATGGAAAAACTGAACTTGTAGACCTGGGTAGAAAATTCCTGCAACCTTTTCCAGCAGTGCTTTGCAAAGTGTTGACACTGACCTGCAGGGCCAGTTCTAAAATCCAGTAGCAGTTGTCTAAACAAACAGTGCACACTTGGAGTTCTTGTGCAAACAAACTATAAATATCACACCAGTGTTACAGATCTTGCATTTTTTCGTGTCTGTAAACAAGCTTAAGATATACATATTTGAACTGAACCAGCATTCAACCATACTTGAAACCTCCGTTACAGTTTGTAGGTTTATGAGATAAAATATCGTATTACTTATTGAATCAGTAATATTAACTGAAGATTGAACTTGTTCTTTTCTACAGTAAGAAAACTAAAATGATCTGAATCAGTAAAACAACTTCCCTGATATTTTCTTTTTTCTTAGGGATTCTTAAACACTGGAGACTGACTCAAGCAGATCCTGACAAGAAAGGGATTCTCAGCATTTGCAATTGCTCAGGTCCAGATCAGTTCACCACAAAACAAGGCACTAGGCTGGAAATTCAGTGGTAGGTCATAATTACCTCCTGAGGTATTGGATCAGGGATCTTGATTTAGAGAGATGTGATCAGCTGGACCAAAAATCTTTTTTCCTAAATGTTGAAAAGTTTTCCAAAAATCATAGAACTACTGCAGCAATAAAATCTTTTCTTTTGCTGGCCTATAAGTTTACGCAGGTCTTTAAAAAGGTACGTAATTCTCAAATTCCACAGAATTGTTCATAAAGATTACAGAGGTTTTATTTTATTTTGTATAGGTTTTTGAAATTGCTAAGTTGTAATACATTCTAATATGCAGAAAGCTAAAATTTTCTAAATCTATGGTTATTTTAAAAAACAAAGATAATAACTGTGAGTAAACATTTTTTCACTGTAAAACACTAAACTCCTGTATAAAGGACTGTGGGATAAGGACCTAAGGTTTAATCTTACCGTTTGATTACTGATTTCAGCAGTAACGTTGACACTCTCAAGAGAAACTTTATAGGAAAATTAATTTTCAGGGTTCAAAGTTATTTTCATAAAAGACATTTTTGTGATGAATTTTGCATTTTGGCTTTGAATTTTGAATGATTGGTAACAAATCCTTCAGTTTGCCTGATGCAACACTCACCTGATCTGAAATAACAAGTTTCCTATATGATTAGTCTATGTAAATAACACCATGCATCCACCCTAAGCAAACTACTTTAGGAGTTTCCTCCTAAAATATTCCTACTTCTGCCAATCATGTTTACAGGAATTTATATCTAATCTATGACTCTGAAAGATGTTACAAGTCCTGTTTTCTAAGGGGAACAGAAGTGAGATGAACATGACCTTTGTGAGAAAGTCCAGCAGTTTTCCATCTTCCTTGCAAAAAACTCCCTTTATATTTTGTTAGGATACAAAAATGTCAGTTTGATATGATGTCAGTCAAACTCTGCAGGTTATAAGGCCATACTTTATTTTCAGTTCTGATATTAAGCAGTCCAGAGATTGAAAATAGCTATTTGAATTTTAAGATTAATATTTGTGAACATGCCATATGATTACTAATTATCTGTCCTTTATTTTATTAATATCAGTAAACTATAAATGGATTAAAGTAATCTATCAAAATTTCATAAAATTTCAATATTCTGAGGTCCATATCTTAGAGAAGAAAGAGTCCAGTTTTAGCCTCAATCCTCTCATTTTCAAATTTGGAAATTCATGAAAATTGGCATTATTACATGCCAATTCAAAATACTATAGGAGTTCCATACACTATGCGAGAAAATATTGAATCTGATCTGCCAAGGATTTTCCCACAGTTTTCTTATGCCACCTATTATAGGCAAATTGTGCATTCACAGCTTAATGTATTTTAGAAATACTTGTAGCTAACATCCATAATCTTTTTCAATTTTGAAATTAAATACAGTTTATGAACACTTTTCCCAAAGTTCTGTGAAATTTTATGTTGGTTTTAATCAAGATTTTACTGTCTACGTACCATTCACTAGCTCCTCAGCAACACCACCAACTTCAGAAAACACAGAGGCAAGTTAAGGATGAAATTATGTCAGAGTACATAGTGCATAGTTACTATCTTTGATTATACACCATGAGGCAAATACACCATAGACATAAATTAGTAGATTCCCATGGAAGACATCCTTTATCTTCTAGAGCCAAAGCAGTATTAAGACAGATTTATTTTTCAGATGTCAAAAGGGATTGCTTGTATATGCTGTGTTTTCAGCTTGTGTCAGCTCCCAAAGTGGAAAAAAAAAAAAAAAAAGAAGCATATTTGGTCACAATTGCAAAACGAGCTCTAACCATGCTAAAAAGCTATAGTTATCGTAGAATTAAATATACATCAGAAGTTATAATTACTTTGCTAAATAAATCTCAATTAAACGTGCCATAGACCAAGTTGCAGATTTTAAAAGGAGAGTGAGAGTTATGGAAAGTGTGTTGACTTCCCATTCTGATCACTGCAACACAGTACAGTTGAGGGTGTCCTGCTGAATTACTTAAAAGTACTGCGTTTGAGTCAAAATATAGAAGTTTTCCTGATTAATGGTGGTTGTAGTTAAATATTCTTCAACCAAGCTTTAATAAGCAGCTGGTGTAATGACTCATGGACATCTTCAGAATTTCCATCATGAAATGCCAAGTCTGTTTCACTCTTGAGAGACTGATTTCCTGAAATTTTGCAATAGCTAGGGGTAGGTTCTGCTCGTGGTTCAGTGAATAGGGTGGCTTCTTCCTAGCTGCAAATTTGTTGCCTACATATACCTTGTGGTCCGGCAGCCTGCCTCCAAGCACATCAATGGTAGAATTATATCAGGAAAGTTGAAGTCACCTGTAAGGGTACTATTTAGAGAACCTGACACACAGCATGTATCCAAGGCATATCCATACTCAGCATGCATCAGTCGTCCCAAAATCAGAGCTGTTCATGGACAATCAAACCCTGCTCTTTCATTCCTGACCCTATACAACTCAATAATTTAGACATACTCTATTGCCCTCCTTCAGAATGCTTTTTTACTTAGCAGTGCCCCAAACTCTCTCAACCTATAAACTCACAGAAGCCTGGGTGATGGAGAGAAAGTTACAGATGCCCAACTCATTTAAAGCATTTCAATAAAACACCAAAAGTGTTAGTCACTCTCAATTTACTTGCTCTCTTCCCTTTCCATAAGGCTTATCTGATGTATGTAGTTCCAAATAGATGGTCGTGTCTCTTGGGAAACTTTCTGCAAATCCACAAAAGCCAGCAGACAAAGCTACATTCCAGCAGCCATGTACTACATTGCTGGGCACTGAACTGCGCTGATCTAGGAACTGCCTTAACAAGAACCTCATTCCTTTAATAAAAGCAATTATCCTTTGATAAACATACAGTTTCTTCACCGAGTAACCAAATTATTTGTTGAAATTAGCAATGGCTTTGGCAGGCTTGGATGAAATTCTCAGACAGATCTTTATAAAGTAGAATAATTTGCTAAGTGACCAGCTCTCTAGAGGGTCTGATCAAGTTTTGAGATGAAACTGTTTGAAATTTAATAAAAGACTGATCTTTTCATTCTTAATGTATCTGAAAATCTGAATGCCTTTAAAGGAAACCTTTTGATATTCTCAGTTTCAGTTTTAGGGGACAAAAGGCTACCATACTTTTCAAAGCTTGAAAATTCAGCTCTCTAGGTCTTCTTGAAAAATGTCCAAATAGAATTTTTTGCAGCAGCTGTTACTTTTTTGCCAGCTATTGGAATAATAGACTTGGAGTCCAAAGAAAGAAGAAAAAGATACTGACTAAAGCTGAATTTTATCCGTTCTTCCAATTAGACATAGAGGCATTTAATAAATAAGAACTAACTTGTAACCACATTGACTTTCAGTTTTGTTGTACAGGTTTTCTATGACATTTAGAATGAGTTATAAAGAAAAATAGCAAATCAAAAAGCTAATAGACAATGTATAGATACTAAAAAATCGTACAATACTAAATCACAGATACCAAAATCATACAAGTCTTCAGACAAACCTGTTGCATGCAACATAGTTTGGAAAATTAAGTATGTAACAGAAGCAGAACACAATAATTGACAGGGATAAATGGTTGAATTTGAGGTAGGGCTGTGTCATTACTGCGATGGCAGGCTTGCCTTAGGTTTTAAGTTTCAGATGAGAACAGCTTCCAGAAAAATAAAACAAAATTCTGTTGGGAGAAAACAGGAAGGGAGCTAATAAAGCCAAAGGGAAATTAAAACTTGGCCTTTCTTATTTCACTACAAAAAAATTTAAGAGGTTTGCTTTTGGGACTAGAGTAACTATTTATGATCAAAGTCCCCACTTAAAAAATAATACATATCCATAATTCAACATGCACCACACTTCTGAATTCTTCCCCAGCAAAGCCATTACCAGGTTTGATACTAGTCCATAACCTGAGGCCATAGCACAATCTGCTACGTTCCACCATATGGTGATCGAGATTGTGGTTTCCCTTCTGGCCTCTGATCAAGGGTGAAGCATATAAGGAGGTTACCATGGTTCATCAGCTGCGCCATGGGTGCTCACCTTCCTTCAAACAATTCTGAGTGAGGCTCACAGCCCCTTTAACACCAACAGCCTCACTCACCTCAGCTAAGAAAACACATTTATCAGCTCAGCTGCCATGAAGAGACTTTTTCCGTAACGCTCAGCTACTGCAGTGCTCAGTACCCAGAATGGAAATGTTACAACTCAAAATTCATTGCACTGAAGAAGATCAAAACTTCAAATCAAGAAAATCTTGTTTACAGTGACACTACTTCATTTACTGAACAAAATAATTAGTTTATGGTAACCATAACAGCTTGAAAATGAGGGGTCAGCCACACTGAGAAGAAAATGAGTTCACTGACCTGGCTAGTTGATTGAAGCATTCCCCCTTTCATGATGAGCATTAGTTTATTGGTATCTGAGTTTAGTTGAAACCAGATGTTTTTTTTATGTTTTTTTTTTTTTCTTTTGGACAATCTCACTGTGATGGCTCCAGTAATCTCCAGTATTTCAACCCTGGGTACCTACACAGCTTAGAAGTTGATTAAACTACAGATCAACTCATAAAATTTTTCATAATTCATAGCATACATTCCTTGCTGAGTGTGAGATTACATCACTCATTTGAGACACTGAAGACCATGATGCTTTCTTATATTTATATCAGACCTCTATTTCTTAGGAATTGCACCTGACCTTTTTGATTGTTTACAACAGAAGGTGGCTATGGCCTTGTTAAAGGGGGTTTATTTCCTATCTTTGAGAGAAACTCTGAAATCTCTTAAACCAGTATAAACCTGTCATAATTCCTTTACGTTACTACAGCCTTCACATTTCTGTCTTAGAGACAGAAATAAGTTAACAATACTTCAAAACTAAGCAAAGCAAATAAACGTCTAGGATTTGGGAATTAAAGCTCACATCACGTTCTAGGAGACTCTACTATCCTGATTAGAAGCTACTAGACCTTTTGATGCTGCAGGACAAGCCACAAGATAAAGAAAATATACACGTTTCCCTTCTTGCTTGCTCAGTGTTGATCAGAGAGGAAATGACAAACAGATGCCCCTATGACCCACTGTTCCCCTGAGGTGACCAATCCAAGTGTAACATGTGGTCACCTCATTTGGGAAGGAGCCAAAGCCTGTTCTCTTTAATTGGCCAAACGGTCCCCTACAGCTGCAACAGATTAGGGACAAATTCTCTTCAAATAAAGCTGCACTTTTTCTTTCCTCTCCTCTCCCCTGAATAGAAGGGAGAGTGAGTTGGGGAGAAATAAGACCTGGAGAAACATATGTGCATACGTATATGAGTAAAGTTAATAAAAGTGTCAGATAGGCAAACAAAATACCATTTATTATTAAATGGCAATAAAAGCCCACATTGATGTGTATAAGGAATGAGGGAATGAGAGAGCTCAAGAGAGGGTGGTAGTATCTCATGAACCATTACAAAGGTTTGCTCTGATTTTTCGTATCAGACTTGGTAACTTTGTGGAGGTAGGAGAAATGCAAACATTTGTAATTTCAAGTCCTAAGCCCTTTCTTTCCAGTTCCGTGCTGAAAGAACATAAAACCAGCATTACTAGGCAAGAATTTGCTTCAAAAAGAATTCTAAGCTCTGACCGCTGTCTCAGAAAGACTTTTCAGTAAGTATGATCTAGTTGTGATGCTATTAGCAGTTATTTTCAGGAGGAAAAAAAAGGATACTTTAAATAGTATAATTTAAAGATAAATGCATTGTCATGGCAGAAGCAGGTTGTTCATTTATACAGACATCCACTATTTGAGAAACCTCTGATGGAATGGCTATATTTGGCAGCCATTCAGCTTGCCAGTAAGTGTTCAGCTACTCACTATAATCTCAGATTTTCACAAAACAAAGCTCATTTCCCTGAACCTGCAAAAGCTGAGTTTTAGTGTAGCCCCTCTTATCCTCTCAAACATTCCTAGTGTGTTTTTCTTTCACTCCATGCTCCTAATCTTGAGAGTGGATTATTAACTCTTCAGGAAACATACAAAGAATGCACTGTGGACATATCTTGGGTCTGGCAGGCACATCGGTGTTAACGGTTCTGGGGCGCCAAATAGATGCTGAACTGTTCTTGCTGAATATACTCCTTAGGATCTCCACAAAAATCCTAAATGTTTTTGGAGTTTTCTACCTAAAGTCTGGAGTAACATAAAGATTATCGTTCCTACTAAAGGCAAGGAAATGTCATCTTCCTTTACCTATCATTTATTAGGAGAATGGTTGCAACACCAGCGCAAGATGTGAGGATGACTATATACCTAATATTCTTCTACACTATTTTTGGGGGGAAAATAAAAAGAATAAAATACATTACTTTTGCTGTGTGCACTGTTGTACTTGGCTAAGAAGAATTTTGTTTCTTGACTGATTTTATTGCCCAGTGCCCTCAGGACAAATTAGTACATAGTCCTCTAAACATATTCTAAATGGCCAAAATAGAATATTTTCTATAGCTGAGTAACTAACTAAATTTTTTTTAGATATTCTCCACATCTAATTTGTTGATTACAGCCCCACAACACAAGATCAAATAGTCACAAAAATAATTCAAGAAGAGCTGTTTCCATGTCTTTAAGAAAACGTTTTAAAATCTACAGATAAATTTGTTCATTTTCCTGCAAGGAAGAATGCTAGTATAGAAAGTAGAAAGCTCTGATGCCAAGAACAAACAGTTGCATATGGGTTAGCAATACGAATGTGTTCAGCTATCAGTAAGATTTGAAAGTGCTCAGAGCAATAGACTTTGCTTTAAGACCTTTTCCACTGCCAAAAGATTAGACAGAATGAGAATAATCTCCTCTTGCTTTGGGGTATCAGAGCATTTAATCCTCCCAATTCTTATTTAGTACCTAATTTGTTTGTTTAAAAAAAAAAAAAAAAAATCTGAGGAGGGAGGGAATCAAAGAACACAAAGGATTACCTAAGACATTGTGGAGATTAGAAAACTTGAAATACTTTCAAGAAACCTTGTCCAGTTCTTCTTGTCCACACAAAAATATTTTCCCTTCTCTGTATACATTAGCATTGATTGGTTTTACATTTATCCTTTACAGTATGTATACATGCCTATAAATACTATGCAGCTTCTTCAGATAGTTTGTAGGCATTTACTGCATATTTATCACAAAAAAAAAAAAAAAAAAAAAACCTAAACACAATGCCTTGTATTGATAAATACAGTAAAATGGTTTTACATCAATGTTTGAATAAGATGCCAAAGGGGTGGGAATGGGAAGAGCCTAGCACATGATCACATCATTCTCAGCTTGCTGTCATTCCATGAGCAGACAGAGAAAACAGAAAGGCACTCGGTGCTACAAACAATTGTTGCAATCATTCACACATGAGATCCTTCAGACAAAACCTCTAGGCTTCTTCACATTGATTTTTCTTGTACTCAGCTAAACTTAAAGCATCTTACGTTGGGAAAAAATGAACACTGAGAAATTCTTTGGTGAGCATATATTCATCTAATCCTTCATCTTTCCTCCAGAGTTACCAAAGAGAAACTGGTCATATATGGATTTCTCTCACTAGACAATTAATTTTATTCATTCCACATGACTACCAGAATTTTGTAATACACAGGGCTACATCATCCAGTGGAAAATCAAAGGCAAAAGCATAATTAATAAATAGGTACAATGCAAAAATATCCAAGGGTTTTTCCCTTCCTGCTCCTGATTTACTACGGTTTGATAAACAAACGACTAAATAAACAGCTTTGAAACTGCAGTGACCAACATTTTATACACATTTAACAAAAGTTTATGGGATAGAACCTCAGTTTATCATTCTCATGAATATGATCATCAGTTTTTTTCCATGTTGATAAGCAGGTTCCATAAGGTAAAATGTAATGAAGCGTTACCCCACTTACTGTCTCTTTATTTGATTTTTTTTTTTTTTTTTTTTTTTTTTTCCCCCCCCTTCAGCCATTGCTACAAAATTTCCACTGTTCTTCCAGGACAGAGATTAGATCAGTTTGGTCAAACCACTGGACCACAGAGGAACTAGCAGACTCCATCTGCTCCATTGTGTTCCTGGGAGACAGTTTAAGCTTCATGCGAGCTTCACTTCTCCTGCAGCAGCCACACTTTCACAGTTGCAGAGGCAAAAATAATAGCCATCCCATTACACCTGCTATGTCTATTTCACGTACCTCATTCTTGGCTTCTTCGTCTGAAAATTTTGCTATACTGCTTGCTGGGTCACAGTACCATAGATGCTGACATCATGATATGGGTTTTTTGGTGCAGAACAAGATCTTTTCTATAAAAGGTTATCCCAGATACGTTTATGCCCAGTTTTCTATTATAAACAAAATCAAATTTATGCATACAACATATTATATTATACAACATATGTAGAACCTCCTATTGAAAGCCTTCTGATTTTTTTTAGTTTTGAATATAAAAAAGTCACCTTTTTGCTGACATTATTGTCTAAACCACACCTTTATGAGCCAGTAATTTTGAATAACTCAAAGCATGTGAAAACTGACCTGTATTTGTGGATTGGGTTCTATTTCTAATTATTTGTATTTCTAATTTTTATTTTTAAATATTCCCACTTATTAAAAATATAGGGTAGGTGCAATGACGGTTTTGTGATACTTTATGGCAAAATCCATCTTCAGAAATTTGACATTGCAGTGCTAGATGTTAAGGAGCCTCTCTTCATGAATCAACAAATATGCTATCATGGTAATCAATACAGTCCTTACATTGCTATCAATAACAACTGAGTCTGTGAAATTCCTGAGATGATTTTTGGCCTGCCTCATTTGATGCGAACTCTGAATAATAAATTCTGCTGCAAAAGGGTTTGAATCCAATGCTGTGCGAACTGTGCAGTCACTTTCAGCAGGATTCTGCCATATAGGCTAAGCCTCAATGCAATAGCAGCTCTGTATTTCATTTTGGTAAATTTGTTGTTTTATTCTTTTCTGGGCAGATCCAACCATGTAGACAGGTTACCCAGGTAATTAGGAGATGTCAGTGTAGGCAGTAACCTGCTTCCTTCCCCCAGAAAGAAGGATAAGGCAATAACCAATTGTTAAAGCAGAGTTAACAGAAAGCATGGAAAAACCTGCTCATTGCAATCGTTATCTCGAAGACAGACCCCAGATATCTGAAGATAAGTAATGTGTTACAGAAAAGTATAGGTAGGAAAATGATTGAATCCAACCGACCAAATCTTGTATCAGAACAATGCAATTCTATCATATGTTTTCAAAAAAACTGAGGAATTCTGCCCAGTTCCTCTAGCTTTCAATGGTGCCATACGCTTTAACACTCATTCTTGGAGCAGGTTATTATCAATGTGTTTTCCCACAGAAAATATGACAAAAATCACTCTATGGAATGTCACAGCTTCTTGCAGAGTTCACTAGCCTACAACATTATATGGCCATGAAGTTTTGCAGGGAACTCTAGATCAATCGCAGCTCTTGACATTTATCTAACTTGAATGCTAGAGAATACACGACTGGTTTGATTTGTATCTGTTACCAGCTGAATGGATCAATAAGACTCTTTTTTTCCCCCAGTGATAGAGGGTCTACACTTGACATCTTCTTTTTAAGTTGCGCAGACAGTTTCACTCAAACAGCAATGCTCAGCAACCTCCAGTATCCTTGCAGTGCCCAGCAGTTCTGTAGTTAACGGATGGTTCAAATCTCTATTCCAGACCTTTTTTCTTTTTTTTTTTTTTTTTTTTGAACAGGTTAAACATGAAGCTGTAAAAATTGCTTTGGGATGAACTTTGGCATGCTGAGCTGAGCCTCTCCTGATGGGTGGCCCCAACCTCTCTACATTTTGAATTTAGATTTATTCTGCCTGGAGATAGAGGAAGAAAAGCAAATTATCAAACTAATCTATTCCTGAACTAATAGGGATACACCAAGCCATCAGATACCAGGTATGTGGCTTGACTATATATTTTAAACAAAACAGATAACATGTATTTGTAAGGGTCAGACTCCAAAATCTTTACAGCGTCAGAAGATTTAACAGGTAAGTTGTTATTAAAGGTCACACATCTGAAAAATATCCTCCATCAGCAAGTCAGAATTCTCCTTCAGGCCATCTCTACACCAGTCCACAGAGCTACTGAGGGCACAAGGATAACTTGAGGAGCTACTTGGAGCTGAAAGTACGATAGCAGCGTACTTTAACATATAGTTTTTATCAGTAGCAGATCAATACATTTATGCATACTGCATATATTTCAGTGGATCAGAACATACCATCGCATCCCTGTTTGGTACTTCTACTTGATCAATAATGAGTTCATTCTCCAAGTGATGCAAAACAATATTAAAAGGCAGGCAGGCAATTGTCACGGACATATTTTAGAAAAAGGGTAATAATATGTACTGTCAATATGATGTATTCTCAGGGCTTATGGCAGTGATACAATCAGCAAACTACATCATTTTTAGAGTTAGCCTTCACTGGCACTGGAAATAATTAGCTATCAATCTGATCTCAACCATCAGAGCCCATGAATAGGATTCTGTCAAGTATATTCCAGCAGCCCTTCCTTGCACCTGCAGCATTGAGATGCGATGGAAAGTACCCTCAGCTGCAATCCAGAATTTCTATGCTTTTGGTTTCAATGAAGACTGTGCATGGTCAGAAAAGAAATGCAAGGATTTGTATTTGCTATTCACAGCCATATTTGCTAATACCTATTAGGATTATGAATATCAGACAACAAATGCTAAATGGTGACATCTGAAGTCTTAAAATATTTATAGAAAAAAAAACTTGTAGTGCTTCAGAAAGATCTAAAAACTTTCTAAAACTAAAAACTCCAAGGTTAGAGGCAAATAAAGAATTAGAGACAAAAGATGTACTGAAACATCAACACCTGACACACACACATTACCTCAAGAGATGATATTTTTGGAAATCTCTTCAAACCTGATGGGAACATCATCCTCTCTTCAACAGCAACTGTATGGCTTACATTAGGTTGGTGCACATAGAAATGCAATGTGCAGTTGTGAACAAACAAATTCATCCATAATCAGTATATGCTTTGCCACAGATTTCAAGCCCTTTTTCTCACCTATCTTACTGCTCACTGACAAAACAGATCAGCATTTTACAAGGTATTACAATGCTTTGTCTTCAGCAATTATCTGCAGCAGTGAGTTCCACAAATTAGTTTAAGAAAATGTACTTTTACATTTACACATCAGCATTCTGTACACATTAAATAGAAGCAGTTTTAGTTATATTCACTCCCAATGCCTTCACAGATAGATAAGTAATCCCGTTTGTATCACTCCTGTTTAACAGACTTAATCTTTCCCTTCTTTCTTTGCATGGGGGAGACTTAGAGACTTCATAGTTCTTCACATTTTTAATCAGCATTTACTCCTGAGCTTCAAAGTTAATTTTTTAAAACATACTTTCTTTCTTCAAGAATTTTCTTGTAACTTGTCTTTGTGTGATGGAAATACTAATATTTTGCTAAAAGAAGCTAAATGATGAAGTATCATGGCCAAAGATGTTTAGTGAAATAGCGTCTTTTTAAAAAAAAATTACTGCTTCTGTGCTCCTTCTTAAGTTATTCTGAGCTTTGTACCTGCAATTCACACCTTACAGCATGGGTCCACAGAACAGAACTAAGTCCCAGCTATGACACCGTGGTGCTTTTGCTCTAAAAATTTTATCCCAGAATTCCTACAGTCCAATGGGACAGAAACATACTCCCAGTTCTTTTCATTTGAGGAAGCCAATCTAGGACAAATTCCAGTGTCTTTCATGTTCTTAAGAGTGTGTTAGAAATTCTTTGCAGAAGAAGGACTGCAGTGCTACAGCATGCAGCAGCCAGAGCTGCATGCAAGGCATACCAACAACAGCTATAAGGACATTGGCACCGTGTGAACAACAAACTCCATTGCTAAGCACCAATAGGAAAGTTATCATCAAAAAAAATTCAGTGGTTTATTTTGAATAAGGTCAAGGTGAGGAGAAATATACACACACACACACACACACACACAAATATGATAAAGCAATAAATCTGAAAACTTATAAGCATTACAAATCAACTTATAAGTTGATTTATTTAAAGTTTAGCAGCCTTTCAGTGAAAGGTTTGCAGAATCACTGTATCAAAACAGTGATACATCATGAAAACACAATAAGTTGAAGATGAGAATTAAGTTCACTTTAACTTTCCAACTTTCTTACAATCTAACACTTGCCACTTCCTGGGGTACATGAATTGTTCCTTACAGTTCTAATTATGATGCACAACACAATTTTGACCATGGCTGTTTCCTCTGTGTCAAACATCCATCCATAGCTGCAGTTGGAACCCATGTGCACAACTTGACATTTTGTCAGTGCCACTTCTCCCTGCATGACTGCTGATCTGATTAGAAAAAGGAATTTGCCTTGGTGAAAGGCATGTGTTCCATTTCCTGCCCCTGGCAGCAACCAGCCCCGCAGGGTTCCACCAGCAGCTCATGTTCAGCAAGACCCTGTCTCAGCCTTTCCCTCACCCAGAGCTTGCAAAGAGGAAGAAAAAGTTGTTAAAAAGAAAAAAGAGGGGAGTTGGGGGTAGGGGGCAGAATTAAAGTAAACAGCCTAAGAAATTAATAGAGATTATGAATAAATCTCCATCCCCAATCCCTTTTCATTTTAAAGCAGCCTGGTTTTAACACCTTTCAGTGTAGGATGAACACATAAAAATAAAGTTTAAATGGCCAGAGATAGAAGAGCCAAGGGAGATAATGGACTTCCACACTAGGATTTTAGCAAAACTGTGCAACAGTTTCTCAGCTTTTAGTTCTAACGGATCGTAGCAATAACCCAAATTTCTTTTGCTGGGTGGCTTAGAACAGCCTGCAAAAAATTGAAATTTGCCTCTAAGCAACTACCCAATGAAACTGATCACAAAGCTATGAAGGCAAGGCTCTTCCAGGTTAGCCTTCCAAAAAACATTTTTGCTGCTTGACACAAGCTGCTGCAGCTAGCAGTTGTTCTATTAGGTGCAAATTAACCATGAGAAAGGTGGACATGGAGAACAATATACGGCAGAAGAAGAAAGAAAAAGAAAGGAAACAGACTGAGACACGGATGTCCTTCAACTAGCAGGATTTATCATTCAGACTTACATACTTTAAGCACCACAGTTGTTTCTACCAAGAATGAGGAAAAGGAGGAGGTAGCAGATAAACACTGTTCAATTTCTTTATCCATTTCTTTCAGTTACATTTTGCATTCAAAAACAAAACAAAACAAAACAAAACAAAAAAAACAAAAAAACAAGAAACTGTAACTTAGTTACAATTATGCAGATTGCTCCAAAAGTAATGCCTCCTACTTATTTCTATGGAAATCACAACAGATACACAATGACACTGTTTGATAGAGCAAATTCTCTGCTAAAAACACACTTTTTTAACATAGCCACCACCATTAGCTATGCATTTTTGCCAGTAATGACCAAAGCCTGCATGCTGCACTATAAAAATCTGCATGGCCTTCTGGAACACGGCTTGTTTTTATTCATGTCACTGTCACCAATTTGGAAACACACTACCCACCATCACTGTGCTCACATCCATTGTTGGATCTCCAGAAACATTCAGCAAGAGTCAATGAATGCCAATGGGTGACATTTTTTCCACATGGAGGAATTCAGTGACACACCTTTGCTCCATTCACACTTCCACATCAGACGCCATTTTGTCAGACTGCCCCTCTTCTGCCATTTGTCACACAGCAAAAAACGTAACAGACTATGAGCAGGAAGGTTGCTACTTCCATACCAACGTCTGCCTCTGATGCTGCGGGCCAATACAATAAAACAGGAGACATTACTTTCAAAGCAGAGCTCATACATTCATACATTTACAGTCTACTTTGTAATAGTATGGTAAACAGTTGATCTCCCTTCATGATTAAGTACAAAGCTACAAAAAGATTAACATCAACTCCCTCTTTCCACCCCTATGTCTGTAGCTTTAAACAAGAGTTGTCCATTTTAAGCAAACATCAACTAAAAGCATATGGAAGAAAAGAAGTCAAGGAGAGAAGGCAACTACAGGGAAAGAATGCAGAGCACTGTCGTTTATTTTCAGACTGCTTCCTGTGATCCCTAGTGCCATCTTTGGATGAAGCTCACGGAGTAAGAAAAAGCTTTCAGTCATATCCAGGAGAAAATCAAGACTATATGAATAATTTTGTTTTATCCACACACGCATTAAGTGGAAGTCTGAGAACTTTTTTTATTGATGACAGGAGTTCATAGCAGATTCTAAAGCCAGGTTTCTGAAACAAAGAAGTGTTGGACTGGACTCTATTTTGTGTGAGACACCTCTTTCATGGCGTTCAGGCTTTGTAAACAGGAATAGACTGTTCAAGAGAGCACTCTCTAACTTGTATCTAAGGCTGAGCAAAAGACTGGTCCAAATCAGTCCAGTTCAAATTATGAAAAGATGGCAGTGTTTATTGTCTACAGGCTTGTTTAGTCTCTCATGTGTACTATTGGCAGCATCCTCTGCTGACACTAATTGTATCAAGACACATCTGAGATTAAGGCTAACTTGTTTAGTTGACTCAGAGAATGACTTAAAACAAACAAACAAAACAAAACCAACAAATGCAACAGAGGAAATCAATTCACATAATCTGTTTATAAGTAGTAACAACTTCCACGGAATGAAGAGATGAAGCTCTCTGTGTCGTCAGTTCAAAAAACAAATTGCAGAACCCCAAATGAATGCCTTTTACTGGCACAGAAAGGGAGAGAATTCCAAATTCATTCCCAAATGCCAATTCCATAATTTGTCTCCATCTCCCATTACAGTTTTCACCAGGTGTGGCAAACTGAATGGGGTCCAATAAAGCCAAAAGTAAGGCTGAGAATACCAGCCCTTGTCATTTAAAATGTAAGTATTTTCACTTACAGCAGGCCTGAACTAAGCACAAAAGGTGGATGTTTCTATACCTCATTGCCAATTCAATGAACCTTGTAAATCCATCTTTAGCACGGCAAGGAAAGAGAGAAAACAAGGAGGAAAGCATAGCATTGATCAAGCTAAGTCAGAACAGTACAGCATTAAGCAAGAAAAGGAAAAGCAAATGCTTAAGCTGCGCTCTAAACAAAAGATGCTAACAAGGCTGTTACATTGTAAGTGCCGCTCAATGAATGAAAGTGACTACATTCCTACAGGACAGCTGTTTTGTTTGGACGCCTACAGCAAACGGCAAGGTCAGAAGCTTTGAGGGGGTGGAAAACTACTTCTCCTCCATCTCAGAGATGGTTCCTTTCATGACGTTTGAAGGACACAGATAAGGTAATTTAAGTTATTTTTATTTATTTATCCAACAAACAAAACCAATGTTTCTGATACTTCTCATGAACATTAAATCATGCTGAAAAAAATCCAAACATTTAAAAAGAACTATATATAAAATTAAAAGAGCCACTGAAGAATTGCTGAAGCAAAATTGTATGTCCATAATTTGGAAGTAATGACTGTACTGACTTAAAATAATTCTAACTGGTTTAATGACTTTCAGAATGAATGGCAAATTTATAATAAACAATTTTATTTTGCTTTGATAGCATTACAATGGGAGGACTCTTCCAGATCAATTCCTATTTCCTCCACAAAAGAGGTTTGCAGATAGTAATTGCAGAAAACACATCTCAACTGTCAGAACAGATCAGCTTTTGTCTTTGAAACTGCATCAGCTCACTTTCTTCAGATGCTGTTTTCCATATAAAGCAGTACAAGTGTTACATAGCTGCACACTGGAATTGTACTAGGGGCCCTTGGAAAAAACAGTGCAGCTATTATATGATCTGTGCACTCAACATGGAAGTCTACCATATACTTGACCTGGAAACTTAGTGTTTTTTAAGGACAATGCTGACCGAAGCAAGTATTTTACACAATTCTGGAAAATAAGCCAAATGTAAACCAATTTTCATCTGTTGAAGTCAAAAGCTCAAAAGACAGCGTCGTCCTTTCAGCACGACTCCTGCCTGAAGAAGCAGGATAGTATAATAGTATCAGTCTGCCAGGTATTTTATTCCTTTCAAAATTATATTTGATAGAGACTGAAACTTTCCAGGGATGAAATCTTTAAAGCTCTGACACAGCCCTTCATATGCTAACACAAACCACACCATCTCACTAGCAATTTCTTTGGTGTCATGATAGCACTTTATTGTTTGTAACCGAAGAAGCTGTTGCATGTTAGAGAGGAGGAAAGCCTAGAAAGTCCTTTTGTGTAAGAAAGCAACATTAGCTGCTGAACAACAGAAAAAGCAACAGCAAAAGGCATCAACAGAAGGAGAATAAACGACAGTATGCACCACAGCGGCAAAAGCACAGCCACACGTTTCTGATGGTTACATGGGCACTTGAATATTTCTGGGGTTGTATCAGAAGCCTTACTACATCTACTGAAAATTAACAACAGATCTTCTCATCCCTCTTGCATTTGCAAGAAATCAAAATGCCTAAAACGAGACACTTCAAAATCTTCCAAATCCTTGGGGATGTTTATGATCCTGGTAAATATATAGATCAGTGTACAAAATAGGAAATCAAGAGCTGTCATTACTTCACCAGCTTTTAAAGATAAGGTTCAGCCAACTTCTCAGCATACCAGCTGCTATTTTAAAAGGTAGTGCTGGCTTGCCGGGAGTAAATTCTGATTCCATAAAGCATATTAGGATTTTTGAATGAAAGACAAGATGCCAGTGAAGCTTTTGGGACATACTGTTATGTTGCTGTTAATGTGAATGTCTCAAGTCCAACACTGTCACTGTTGATTTTAGTTAATGTGAGTGCTGGCCTATCCCACCACTACTCCAGTTTTATTCTTCACTACAAGTTGAGTAAGGAACATCACTTGCTAAATTAGACAATTAAAATCACAACATCGTTTAAACTAAAAGGTCTCATGTACTGCAGATTCCAGTGCAACTTAAATAACAGAATTATTAGAAAACAAAATGTTTCAATTTAGTAATAAAAGTATTTTTTCTGACTGTAAAATATCCGGAAAGAATCTGGACTGTTCTGTTCATGATAGCTTAAATACTACATGGAAGGAATGACTAAGTAAAAAATTGAAGGCTTCTGTTTCACTGCTGAAATGAATAAGATTAATTAAATGCACTTCACTATGCTTTACTGCCACTGGTTCTGGCAAGAGCAACAAGGCACAGTGAAGTTCCCTACAATAGTGAAGTACATACTGAAGATTTCTTGAAGTGAGAAGTAAATGAGGTTTGCAAGGGAGTTGCATCTAGAAAGCAGAGGTGCTCAGTAACATAACTGCCATTCTCTCCCAGTTGTATCACTAACTGTACGTCTTTGAGCTGGATAACATTTCACTCTCCTTTTGTCTGTTTTGTCAGTTTATAGCATCATACTTCAGGTCACAAAGTTTTGCATTCTGTGATGGTGTAACTATTGACAAGATCAGTCAGATACCATCAGTGCTACTGTAATGGACAGTAGTGACTATAATAGAATGTAATAAATAATAGTGACAATAGCTAACAGTGGTTTTGCAGGCTACAAATAAGTGTAGATGGTACAGGAAAGAGAAGATAGATGACCCACAAATAGGAATTCTCTTCCTTAGAGGTCAATATGATCATCATAACTGAAAAAGGGAAGGTTAAAATTTTAAGTTTTGCATATCCCCACTGGTTCATTTGCTTAGAAATTCAGAAGGGGTGTTACCATCATGGCATGCCATCACAGTACAGAATAAAACCATTGAAGTAAATGATGTAAGAGCAGATCAGAAGTACAATATTTATTAGTTAGCACTGAAAGAAGGTAACATCTTTATCAACACATAATTCCAGGTCTTAATGGTACTGGGTTATTATGACAGGAGGAGGAGGCTTTGAAATGCAATTGTGAGGGAAAAAAATGCAGATGATATCATTTGTTCTTTGCCATTCAAAAGTAATTTATTGAGGTCTCCTCTAGGCTCCAGGTAAGGGAGGCAATGCCCTAGTTTTAAATAACTCTCCCCATTTTCTATGTCTTGATTTCCAAGTCATGCTTTCTAACATAGCCCAGCTTGACTCATGATTTGTAAAAAGATACTCTCACCACATGGGTCTACCACAGTGCTCAGACTGCTGAATGACAACTGATGAAGAAGAAAGAAATCCAAGGGTGAAATACAATGAAGGAGAACACCTGGAATCTTATATTGAAGGGCTGAAGGGCTTATATTGAAAAGATGAAGTAAAATATTATGAGAAAAGTTTAGAAGCAAGCGATACTAATATGCCTGTTAGCCTGTCAAGGAACATGAAATTGTAGTAGAATAGCACTGTTGAAAGACCATCAAGTCCAACTGCCTGACTATTTAACCAAAAGTTACAGCATGCTATTGGGGGCATTGTCCAAAGGCCATTTAAGCACTGACAGCCACGTTCCAGTGTCTGTCCACCTTCATAGTGAATACGTTTATCCTACATACACCCTGGCCCTCCAGTGGGACAGCTACATGTGCTGTCCTGACCTCAGCTCCTCGGAACAGAGCTTGGCACTAATCTCTGCTTCAAGGAACTGCAGGGAGCAGTGAGGTCCCCCCCTGGCCTCCAGACTGGATGCCACTAGAGGCCTCAGTTCCTCTTCCCAGGTCATGCCCTCCACCCTGGGCTGCCTTCCTCTGGACACTTACTGTGTAGTATTGTTACTTTCACTGTTATAAAATGTTACAAATTAATACATCCAGTAAGAATTCCACACATAAGAACAACAGATAGAGAAAACAGCAGATTTCACAGGGATTACAAATTACCACTGTTTTTTTCCCAAGATCTGTAAACTAGTTGTGCCCAGAAGGTTAAAGATAAATGGTATTGATTTAAGCACTTTAATAGTTCCTTCACTAGCAGTTGGATGTCACCCAAAATTCTCTTGTACCTAAATTATTCTGTCATACTAGCTACTCCTGTAAAAACGCAAATTTGTCTTCTAAAAGCAAGCTATGTCATGCCAAATATCTCCTCAACATTTATAACTAAAAGTATTTTATTAAAAATACCTGAATATTTTCAAATAGTATTCCAGTAGGTTGTCAAATTAATAGTGAAATAAAATAAAAACATAATTCAGAGTCGTAAGGTAAGAAGTTGTGCAGTGGTTGTGGAGAGCTGAAACACACTAGCAGATAAAAGAAATATGGAATACAACCCTTTTCAATTGCCAGTTCTCTACAATTGAAATGTGAAATACGTATAATCTACACAAAGAAGCCAAATGCCTACATGGGGTTGGGGGGAGGGAGTTCCCTGAGCAGTTAATTATCCATCTGTTTAATCACAAGGCTGTCATTCCGCTTGAACAGAAGTACTACACACAAACCAAAGACCCTTACCCCTGCACTGGTGTAAATACAGAGCATTCCACTCAGAGCACAGTTAATCCATTGGGTACCAGCTGAACTTGGAGTCAAACAAAGCACACCTATTGAAATCTACGTACGCTATAGCACAGGATAAGGCAGAAACTGTGATAACAGTCCAGGAAGATTCATCTTTATTTTTGAACCGACGATAACATAGTACAGATGGAGAAGTAATTCTCCCACAGTCTGCATGTGGTTAAGATAAAGAACTGAAAATCAAGATGAGCTAGAATAGGCAGAAACTAACTACCATACTTATCTTAATTCAGAAAGCCTCCCTGCTTAGAGATTTGAGTTCTTTTAATCAGAGATTTGAGTGTTTGTAGTGGTCTAGTCAGTTTACAATATACCATCTTAGTGAAAATAAATGGTTTCCAGCATCCTGGAAGCACATTCTGCCCGGCTAGAAAGTGCCTGAGCTGCACTGAGCTTCTCACCCTGCCTGGCCTAGGGCACTGAAGCCTTCAACTTTCAGCAACTTCTTGTTGTCCTCAATGCAACAGAGCACCAGCAGCTAGCTGGTATGCAGCTTCTGGCTGCAAGAACCTGTGGAACAACCAGACTTGTACCTGTCAGTGTAAGACACTTCTTTATTAAAATAACAGAAATTCTGTCAATGGTCACTGTGCAACTGTCACAGGGAATGAATAATAGAAACTTCTTGGCTTACCAGAAGCTCTTATCATCTTCTGCATAATCAATGAATATTAAGATGTTATAACTATGAAATAAACAAGAGAGTTAGGCAAAGCAGAATATAATAACAAAAAGACAATGGATAGAAAGCTTACCCACATCCTGGGCTCGCTTACAAAACTCCAGCAGAGTGGATCTCCAGAAGAGATTCTTTCCCCACTGGTAGCCAATTCTTAAATGGGCCTAGGAGAGGTGGAACCAGGCTCCACTCCTTTTGGCAGCACAGGTGAATTGCCTTCACCTGTGCTCCTGTGGCTGACTCATGGCTCACCTCAGGTGATCAATCAGAGGTTCAGGCCATGATTCAGCAGTTCCCATACATCTTGCATTCAGCATTTCCTTTCAGGTAACTTAGCACCTCCTTGGCCACAGCGTGATCCCTAAGCCCAGGCCCCTTAGAGGCAGAAGCTCTCAAAAAACATGCAGAGCAAAGCATACCAAGTGAGCTGAGAAAATATGTTGTTTCTTTGTTTTGCAGAGGACAGAAGGAAGTTAAGTGGGACTGGATTTGGATGAGGCATTAGAAAAGCCAAGGATGTAGTATCAAGGTGGAAACAGCGGCCACAATTATACTCAACAGGTGAGATGAGCTGAGCTAAGGTGACAGTAAGTGAAGTGAAAAAGACTGGCAGTCAGACACTACTGCCAGCAGTGTAGCTGTAAGGAACTCTCAAATTATTTAAACAGGGATGTACAAAGAACATACTCTGCTTTGCTCACAGGTGAGCAAATTGTAGGCCACCCAGCCAGCAGGCGTCTCTGTGAGATGCAGTCCCAACAGGAGACAGATGCCCAAAAGTGAAGTGGAGGCAGAAAGTAATCATGGTATTGCAAGGATACTGTTGTAATGCACAGTGAGAAGAGGTGCAGAGAGGAGCATTAAATAATTGTTTATGCAACAGGGATAGTTTAACACTACATATATTACAGAGAAAATGCAGAAAGAATAGGTTACCATAAGCCTTCTCAGCAATTCATGGGAAATTCACACATGTACTTGCAAACAATCCTGTAAAAAAAGCACTATAAAGAGACAAACTTCAATAGCATAGACCAGAGCCTCAAACACGTTAGTGCATCAACAGTATATTTGCAGTCTCTCAAATCTAGTTTTACTCATCCCTACAATTTCCTTAAAAGGACATTTAAAGTTAGTGGGCTGACTTTGACTAACTACATGGAGCAAAGAATTGATTGCATTCTTACAGAAATGCCCCTAATAACCCCTTAGATAGAGGTGTGGTATTTTCCCACTAATTGTAAAAATAACTAATGAGCACCCTGAGCATATGTTATTTATCAGCATGCCAATTTTAAGAGATTGCAGTTTGGAAAAACTGAAAAGTATATTTATTCTACAGCACACACTGCATCAGTGAAAATTCCCACTGTGACTGGTAAAATAGAAAAGAATTTTTTTCATGAGATTGTAGTATCATTAAAGATACAAAATATTGTTTTGACATCCCAAAGAACAGAGGATTAACCTGAGTTCAGTTTTCCTTGCACGGGTTATCAGAAGGGTGGTAAGAACCACAAGAAATTGTGTTCCAGGGACTATGGCTCTGCAAGTTAGAGATATTAGCACAAGTGGGGAATTCTACTGGATTTGTATTACAGCTACAGAATTATCCATTTCCGTGACTGGGAAAGAAGGAATAACTGCGGTGACTTATCTGCTGAGTCACTCCATAGCCACTATATTCTACTCTAATTCATTATTATTTTCCCTAAAGAACATCAAAACAAAATAATACACAAGAACTTGAACAACCTTGAATGTAGATACGGACAGTTGTAGAAGTTTAATCACTGAATAATTGAGCAGTGGATAGGAAAAATTTTAGCTAAATTTATGTGTGTTCAATATAAAATTTAGTTTTACACATTCAGCATTGTCAAATTAAAAAACTGTTATTGGCAAATTTACATCTGGCTTTCTCCATTATGTTATCCTTGCTCACCTCTAAGTTCTTGTCAAGGATAGCTGGAACTGGTGTGAAGACTACATAAAAAGAAATGAAGAAAAGACACATGAAGGAAAAAGAGAAAAAGATTTCTGTTACATTTATAATCCCTTCACAGCTTTCATGCCAACAGGAATTCAAATGGGTCCTCAAGAAACAGTTATTTCTTCAGTCTGGGAAAATACCTTTCCGTAGGCTGATGCATAATTTCATGCAGAACTTAGTAAAATAAGATAAAATAAAATGAAAATGGTGGAGTGGGAATGGGGTGGAAATGGAGACCTGTAATGCTGTGCAATAGATGTTCAGGTACCATATTACTTAATCTGCCTTCCTGAGTGCAGTTTCATAATAAGTGTTAACAGGCCAGCTTTAAACACTAAGGAGTACATTTGCAGTGTAATGTGTAGGGATTTGGCTGGACAATTTCCCATTAACACTAATGTGCACTGCATGGTTAAATCCCTAAACACCACATTGAAAATTTAGTTTCAAAAGTGGCCATTATGTTTGGGTGTTGCATTTTTTTTTAAACAGTTGTTAGTCTATTAAAAAGTCATTGCACTTATACTCGTCAGACTAGACCTTTCTCATTTTATTTCAGTTTAGACAGGTTAGCCAAAGATATATTTTTGTAACTTCACATGCTAAAGAAAATTAGTGCTTTAGAACTGGCACTGATTAAAGTCTTCAAAATGCTTCATCTACTGATCTACTCAAATGGTAAAATCTTCAGAAAAATCTATGATCAAACTACTAATTTTCTGTTCACAGAGTTTACAATGGAGAGAGCTACATTTTGTTACTGTCACTACTGGTACTACCTTTAACATAATTTTATCTCAGTTTCTCTATCATTAAAAAAACAAAGTGAACATGTGCATATTTGATCTTCTTTTTCTAGTTAGGCATTTAAAGTGTTAGCAAGAAAAATATCAAGGGATTTCACACTCAAGTCATGAATGCATGTAAAAACAGGCAGACCAAAGGAGCCAAAAATGAAGCATGGGGCAACATTGTGATTATAGCTAAGTTCTAACTGACAACAGCATAATCATTGAAAAAGAAAGGCATGATCACAAGCTGGTCCCCACCATTCTTGCCGTAATCTAAACCTGGTTTGTAAATCATGAGGTCTTCAATGAAGCGTAGCATAGTCTGCATATGAATGGGGCAGTCCATTTTTATTACAAAAAGACGCTCAGTCTTAAACCAGTTTTTCTGCTAATTATGTTTTTTAAGGAAAACGAAGTAGAGTTCTGTGGGTTTATGCTGGGGCAAGGGAGATGAGCAGCAGAAATTCTTCAGAGTATTTCATAGAATTAACTGAGATGAACAGCTCTCTATAAACAATGTGTGAGTTAGAATTTGTACTCTGCTGCTGAGATTTGTAAGTGGATGTGAGCAGATGGAGTCCACCACTTTTACAACAATTTACTGGTTCTTTTCAGTGGCTTTCTTAATTGTAAGCCTGCATTACAACAAGCATTTAATTCTTCAAAAAGCCCAATTTCTGCTTACGAGAAAATAAAGTACTTCCTCTTGCAACAGCAGGTATGCACCGATGGAATCCTAAAAAATCTAACCCCAATGTGCTAAAGACACCTAATAATCTTTAAACTACATAAAATACCACTTCCTCCCCAGTACCAGGATGTTGTAAAAAGCCTAATTAGTCCTTATAATAGAGCTGACACCTCCAAAACACATAAAAGAGGACTTTCAATTTACAAAAGACAACTCTAGTTGTCCTGATTTTTACCTTTAATTAGATAATAAGAGCTAGCTCTATGAAATTGCAGATGAATATTCCATTAATTTGGCTGTTAACCAACATATGAGGTATCAGCTGAGGGTAATGTTAGATTTGTGAGAGTTTTTTAAAAGCAATATTATAATATTCTGAATTGATTTTTAATGCACACTGTTTCATGGATTATTTAATTCTCTAATGAGGCAGAAAGAAATATTAAAGGCAATATTTTAAATGTCAGGTATATGACCCAGTTTAAGGCAAAAAAAAAAAAGACTTCTCTTGATTCTTTTGCAACAGTACCAGTAACTGCCTAGATTTTGGAAATGACTTTCTAATGTTTAGATTTTATATTGGTGCAATAATTGTGCGCAGTAGGGTACTGTACCTAGCTATGAAATTCATTTAAAAATGAAATAAGAGGCATGATGAAAAATACAGAAAAGTCAGTTGCCCCAAAGGAAATATAAATAATTTTGAAAGCAGAAATGTTTCTGTGGCAACATGAACTTTAATAAGACAAAATTTGCAATACTAGTAAGCTGTACCTAATGACAGGTAAATGCATGAATTTGACAGAGAGAGACCAGTGTTCTATACACATAGAGCTGTCTCATGAAATAAGGAACTAAAGATTACATCTGACCATTTAATAAAAATCATCATCCAGGTCACAGTGTGCAACACAAGCTTCACAGTCAGGGGAAATCTGCACTCTGATATATAAGGGGATCAGTATGCCCTCTGATGTGAACATTGCCTTCAACTCATCTACTCAAGAAAGGACAAAGCAGAGGGGCAGCCCCAGAGACAGGTCCTTCTTTCTGCATGCCAGCACATCTGGCAAAGCTGATGCTTTCCTCCAATTCTTTTCTCAAACAGAATGTTCAAGCAAAATGTTTACCCATCCCAATGCAATGAACAAAACAAGACACATGGAACAGTAACTTCTAGTGAAGCTATACACAGGAGAAAAAGAAAGAACACAGAAGGACTATCAATAGTCACCCAAAGACAGAAGCTCAGATAGAATGACCTGCTTATTTTGCAAAAAGTGGAGGTGCTTTGGAAGCAGAATATCCATCCTGGAATTGGGATAGAATTAAATACATATGAATAGATATTAAGAAAGAATATAACACCATTTTGATTTGAAAATTTCAGAGGATCTAAAAAATAATTTCATGTTAAAATAGTGAGCTTTTTTATAGGAAGAAAATCAGAATACTGCATCAGAAATGATTTTTCCCACCTCTTTTGGAATCATCAACTCAGCACTTAAAACAAAGAAATAATAGTACTGTGTCCAACACTTACAATCAGAGCGTTCCATTAATACTGCTTAAGAGTTCTTCACAGCTCTCTTCTACCCACCCACTCTTTTCTCTCCAATATCTAAAGCAACTCCTGCAAAGTATTTAAGAAACTGCACTACAGTATTAGCAAACAGAATAAATAACAGGGTGTGCACAGCAGGGAATCATGCCCATTCCTACCTCAGTCACAGCCATCTCTCCTTGTGTATCCATACCAACATACAGAAATTTTAAAGTAAGGCACAGATTCACAAAGGAACCACCTCCTTTACCATGGATACCCAGGCAGAGCTGTTCAACATGAGCTTTCTCCAACTATGAACTGATGAGGCTCAGTCCAGACTAGAAGAGTTATTAAAAGCTGAAGGTAACCAACCGGATATCGCTGAGTGCACATTGCTGCCTGGGTAACATCTCTCTTATACTTGTTGCTTCAGAAATCAGGAAAAAAACTTTGAGTTGTTAATAATTGAAGAACACACTTTTCTAGTCTATAAGACCTAATTAAAAATTTAGAAGGCTCATAATGATCACCTATTCATTTCAAGGGGGAATGCTGGATAAGGAACAGGAGAGAATTAAATACAAATAAAATTACAGAAAAGACATTCAAAATCTGATGACTGTGTCTGCATCTAAGATCAACATTTCAGTATGCATCATGTTCTACAAATATGAATGTAAGGACCTGTCCATTCCATACTTCCAGAAACATGATGCATTTTAATACTAATCTGTGTTTTGGCTATATCTGGAGACACTTCTCTAGTGGTTGACAATCTGCTTTAAAGGATGTTCAACTAGTGGCCTCAGAAAAAAAGGAATAAAAAGAGAAAGCTTGAAACATGATGAGAGCCTTAAGAAGAGAGCTTTGGGAAGATCCAAAGAAGTACAGAAAAATAAAGGATGATGAAGAAAAATTGGGAGCATGACTGCATTGCTTATTTCACAGTAAAATAATGTTTGATGAAAATTTAAAATTAGGATATATGCCACCAAAAAAAAAAAATCGGTGGTGGGGGGATTTTTTTGTTTTATTTTTCATTCCATTCATGTTACAGAAACATAAAAAATGTAAGATTATATGTCCAAAAGCATTCACATAGGATCACTGAATATGTGGGGAAATTATTAATAGCAGCTCACATTTGAGTAGCAAGAAAGTATGTTATCCAGCTTTTGAAGACCAGAATGAGACCTATATAAAAGCAATTAATTCCATTAAAAACCAGACAAGTCTCATGTATGATTGGACATTTGCACTTAAGACCTATGAAGATAAGCTTTAAAATGGAACATTAATAATTTCTTAGCTGGTAGTAGTGGATCAAGTTCTGGAAATTGCTTTATGAGATGGGCCAGCTAAAGATGTCCCCAGAGGCACAAAAGAAAAAAAAGAAAAAAAAAATTATTAGAGGTCTTAAAAGTATGGCCTATGAAAAAAGAACTTGAGTTTTTTTAGCTGGAGAAGCAAAGCCTGCCTAAAGCACATGGTTATTCTTCAAAATATAAGCCACTGCAAGGGCAATACACTGCTATCTGAGGTGTATCTGAGGATAGGGTGAGGGAAAAAAAGGCTTGAATTGGTGCAAAAGAAACTAAATGCCACACTGGGAAAAATGTTAACTCTATAGAAAGTTAGATTCTTACATAAATTTCCAAGGAAGTTATACTGTTTTTCTCATTAAAACTATTGGAAATTGGGCTTGAGAAGTACATGCAAGAGATGAGATGGGGTGGCATTATCTCAGGACAATCTTTCAAAACTTTGTTATGTTCTAAATGCAAGAAAACAGAGATGTTTTCTTCTAAACATGTCAGTATTCTTGACCATATGACTAAACCTACAGCAAGTCTATGCACATGCTATCAGTCCCAATCTGTTAACTTATGGAGTAAACAACTAGTACTCTTTTAACTTCTGCTTCCTCAATTTAAAATGTTAATTTCTGAGAAATGGGAATATCTATTCCAAATAACTTTTAGACCTGCCATCATAATATTTTTAGAGAGACAGAAGACAGGAATAAGGCTATCTCGTTTTCTTCCTCAAAGCTGCTTCTTGCACAGAGGTCTGGTCTTAAATTGGCTACTACCACCAGCTTTTGCTTTAAAATTAAGGTAGACTACTAACACAAGTTCTAGAGAGAAACATCTGACAGAAGACATTTGTCTTCTCCTGCCTGGCTGCCAACCCCAGCAATACAATGGATATTAAGAAAGGAAGCCAGTGCCTACAGCAATGAGAAATGCATAGGGCATGTGGGGTGGCAGAATATTCCAGCTCAGACCCAACTCTAAATGACTGCCAGTCTGTTTAGAAAACATGTTCTGTGAAAGTCTTATTGACATTCACCAACAAAAATCCTAGCACAGAGAAGATTTAAACTGAGAATTGCACTTCACCTTCAATAGAAGCATGTGGAATCCACAATCTGCTTTGCCTGCATGATCCTCTTTATTCTCTCATACTCGAATGTACATTTAATGTACTGTCACAGATAGCCCCAATCTGTAACTATTTTGTTTACTATCAGTAATAAGTGAAGTGAATTTTTTGAGAAAATGGTAATTTTGTCTGAAACATTCTAACAGCTGCAAGGCCCAGGAAACAGGTTTTGTTCAATAAAGATTTATAAACCATAAGCTTTGTTCCTCTCTCTCATATTCATTCAGATGCAGATGAGCCAGTCTGTGTCATCAGTGAAAGGATACAAACAGGCATTTTTTGCACTGATATCCAGACAGCATTCCCTGTGAGATTGGCCTTTAATTTTTGTCACCAGGAACTGAAGTCTCCTTTCTCATGAAGGAGATAAAGAGGGCAGAAGTACCTAGGTCTCAGCCCACCATCATACAATCTTCTGAAGAGACTTCAGTTTAGTCATATCCAAAAAGAATTTTTTTTCTCAGAGCGGTGACAATTCACAAATTGTTTTCTCTTCATCTTAAGTTTCTATGTGGTACCACTTCTCATTCAGCTTGTCATGCTGAGCACAAAGCTTTTTAGCAGTTCAAATCAATGCACTGGCAATATATTTCCGAGCAATATACATTTGATTTTGTTGCCTGTTGGTGATTGTTTTGTTTCACTTTTCATTTACATCTAAGTAATGTTGTTAACGCCTTCAGCTAGGAATGTGATTCTCACTACCTCAATAACAAGACAACAAAACTATTCTTTTTACATTCAGGGACTACAGCCATAATTTTCATAGAGATTTAAAGGAAAGAAGAGCACCAGGGGTCAGACCTAAAAACTGACCTTGCTGCTGACAGGACAATGAGCTAGGACACCACATTAGACACCAAGAGGCATCTCAGAAGAGTAGCCTGCAGAAGTTACAAGCTTATCAGTGAGCCATCAGATGCAGCATACTAACTACCAGAATATTTCTAACCTTTTTCCCATATTAGATTCTTTTAAGTCATAAGGATAAACATTCAATCAACGAATTCACAACATTCAATCCACACCTGAAAGCCTTCTTTCAGTGTCAAAATACACACTTTTTCTGCTTCTTTTTAAAGTCAATGACTTAGACCAACAGGATGGTCATTACTCCCTTTACTGTCCATCAAGGAAGCTCTGTGGGCATCTGCAGAGGAAGGATACATGTTTTTAACTCTCCAGGTAATTTGTTAAAGTTAAGTTAGCATACTCTGTAAATCCTTACATAAAAAACGACTGATTCTAATCTACAGCAGCCAGACTTATTTTTCCTCAAATACTCTACATCTGAAGATACATGTTAACCATGATCTGAGTGGAACGTGCAGTGCAAAAAAAGCAGAACAGGAGATATGTAAAGAATTTTAAGATGAAAAAAAATTAAGCAGAAAATGAGTTATAAGGGTTCCTATGGACTCCCCAGTACAAGCTCACCTTTTTTTTATTTATTTTTTAATTTTTATTTTGCTCCTATTATAACCTGAAGCTCTAATTCCTGATGGACTCCTTTTTGCTCTCTGAAAACTACCAGCTTCATAATTTGCCCCATCATTAAAACAAGGTGGTTTCAATATCCTTATGTTTCTTGTTGATTTGCATGTGACTAGTCATTAAAGCAGGAAAAAAAAATTGCTAAACTCCTAGACAATAGTAATATTTTTATATCTAGTAAGATGAGATTTCTCCCAGCAAGATGTATTAAAAGATGCATAAGGAAACAACATGGTGAGCTGCAAGCAGTCCAGGAGACTCCAGGAATTCATTGATAACAACTTTCTGGTTCAGGTATTGCACAGACCGACCAGAGGAGTAGTGTTGCTGGACGTGGTGCTCACCACACAGAAGAAACCACAAAAGACATTAAGATTGGAGGGAACCTAGGCTGCAACAACCATGCCCTGGTTGTGTTCACGATCTTAAGAAACAAAGGCCTGGCAGAGTAGAGTCAACTTCAGGGTTTTTTTTGTTTTGTTTTGGTTTAGGTTTTTTAATTTTAATTTTTTTTAAGGAATTGCTGGATGACATCCCCAGGGAAACTGTCCTCAGGGGAAAAAGAACAAAACAGAGCTGCTAGCAGTTTACAGATGTTTTTCGGACAGTTCAAGAGCTGTCCATCCCCCAGAATAAGAAATCAGGCAGATGAGGCATGAAACCAGCCATAAGCAGCCAGACTCAGATGTTAACAACCCTCCTCATGGAAGGAGCTTTGAACGGGATGATCTTTAAGGTCCCCTCCAACCTAAGCCATTCTGTGATATTACATAGACTGATACAAAAATGAGGGCTGAAGTGCTACCATTCTTTACAGCCATCCTCTGAGCTCATTAATGAAAATCTGTATATCACAAGATTAAAAACAAAGAGTGGGTACACCAGTAAGCTTGAACAGATAGCCAGATTTCTGGCTCAATCAGGCAGTGTTTGCTAATGTCCCCTTTCTGATAACTCCTCATTCTTTTCTCAGGAACAAATCCACATTTTCCTCTGCAGCAGCACTAACTTCCAGCTGTGAAGAACAAGTTACCACAGAGTCCTCATCTGAAACACAGACTGTAGTCATCAGCCTGTATTCTGAAGGGCCAAGAAAAATCTGCTGAAGACATACCTTAGTTATGGAGAAAGGTTTTAATACCCTTTCCCAGCAGATCTGATGGCAACAGGGACAGAAACAAAAATGAGTATTTATTGCTGTAAATTCCTTACTTTAAAGAGTACTGAGGCAAGCCTTTGTCCATAATTTAAATGCATCAAATTAGAGGTAAGCACTTCACTAATTCTCCCACTTGTGTGAAGAGGGCATTTGTCAAAGGCTTCAGTGGGAAAGAAAACTATTTCTTAATGATTTTGCCACCACAACACTTCTTTATTTTGCTATTGCAAATCCTAACTACAGTCAAAACAACAAAACATTACAAAAGCCAAGGTGCAGGAAGTCAGTAAGTCATGGAAATCGCTGTTTCTGTCTATTGGAAATGAAATGCCCTTCTCTGGTTTCAGTTTCTACTGTTGAGACTCAGATTGTATTTCAGGATATTCTGCTAATTCAATCACACTGTAAAATACATTAACACTATTCACCCCCAGAATGTTTTTCGTGTAATTTTAGGATTATGATGACACAAAGCAATCAAAGCAAGACCATTGACATACACAGCTAATATTCTACAAGCATCTCATCACATCATCTTTAAGATTAATAACCCAAAAGGAACTTACACATTCCATTGCATTTTGCCTCTTACATCACACCCAGTGCAACAGCATAGAATGACAAGACTGGGATTTGTCATATGCAGCTCAAGCTTTCTCAGAAGGGAAAACCTGCTTGTGAATACCTTGTACTTAGTTACTGTCTTAATTTTTGACTCTGCTATCACATACTTTTATGGCACCAGAACAACTAAGAACTGTTCTTTCTGACCAGGTTTGACAGCACCTTTAAACTCTTCAGGGCACAACATGGTCTAGACTAAACATTTCTCTTAACCAATTGCTTCCTGCAGCAAGTAACTGAGGATAAGAAACCTGCTACTGAAGCATAGGCAAGTAATTCCACAGCTTGTTCTCATCATGAACTGTCCATGGAAAAGACATCTGTAGGAAAAACATTCCCAGTGGTCTGATAGCAACTGTTTCATTCTCTAGTCATCCTTACACCGTCCCAGAGATATAGTTTTGCCTCTAGACTTTCCTACTGAAGAACACAGGCTTTTAACACAACGATCAGCATAATTTTTGGACAAAGTTAGTTGTTATCCCAACTCAAGAGTTACCATTACATTCAGGATAAAATATATTTGCAGGACTGAAGCAAGTTTTATATTCCTTCTCCAGCTTAGGACCATTTAAAGGAGTGACTTCAATCCTGGGCTTACAAAACAATCCCTGCATAGAGCTCTCAGGCTGACTGAGGGCATGGAAACCTCCCTGCTGTGGGTGGCAAAAGCCACAGGAGCACCTTAGCACAGTAACCTTCAGCTTGGAAAGCCTTTACTTTTTACTAGCATGTATACATTTAAAATAAGTTCATAAGAACTGAAATGTAACAGCATTGCTACATGGTAACCCTCACTATATGTTGCCAATTGCAAAATGACAAAAAAGACAGCGAATTTCCATCTCTTAAAGAAAAAGCTGGCCCTGGATATCTGGAAACTCATTAAACCAGTAAAAGTTTGGTGGGTGTTTTTGTTTGTTTGTTTGTTTGTTTGTTGGGGGGTTGCTGTTTTTTGTTTGTTTGTTTGTTTTGTATTTTTTTTAAGCAAAAGCAAACTTACATCAACAAATGGAGAATTTAATTAAAAACAGAGGGCATGGATGGATCCTGAGATTTTAAGAATCAAGTTACTTTGAAAAGGGGGAGAAAATCTTCAGTGGATAAAAAGTGTTTAGAGTCATAATGAAAACACAAAAGTTCAAATGATATTTCTAAGTAATTGAAATTTGGAAGGGAATTTCAGAGGAAAAAAAATTTAACAGAGAAACTCTGATAATTATATATCCAATGACATTTGACACTATTTACACAACAACAAATATTTTTCCCCTCATTAGTGCAAATTTCTTCCCCTTCCACAGCACCTACAGGATGCCCATATTTGAGAGGAGGTACCTAAAAGACATGAGAGAATCCTGCTTCAGTGATGTAAAAGTCCAAAACCTTTATTCAACATAGACACTCACATTCTTTTTTTTTTTTTTTTTTTTTTTTTCCTCCCAGAAAGAAAAACGACAGCTGAGAGAAGGCTACATGCAACTGAAGATACATGACTATTTTCCTCCTGCCAGTTTTGAATAACTGCTTCAAACAAGGACCATGTATGCACGCCAGTCCTCAGTCCCAGTTATCCTGCCTTGGATATCTTCACCCTTATACAGGTGAAGATTTTCATGTTTTCATTCCTGAAATTGGTTGGAATCATTCATATAACGTTTCAAGAACCTCTCAATTTTAACTGAATTTTTGAAAAATGTGGACCCTAAACTGCCAGACTGAAAGCAAGAGAATCACACACCACTTCTTCCCCACAGTTACTTAGCAAAGTTATTTGGTTCACTCTTACCCTATTCTGGAAATTCAGGGCACCATGAGTCATTATCCTCCCTTGCCAACTACTGTTTCAAAGCAGAAATCTCCATAAGTGGAAATTAAATATTTCTACAAATTCATGCTTCAAAAGCCAAGAGAACTGTTTCTTAGAGTGCTTCTTGACATGATATTCAGCAAAATCCTCAGCATAATCACTGCACAGGAATCAGAAACTGTAAGCCTATTCCAGACCTGTCACTTTTGTTTCTGAGACAGAAAAATACATTACTCACACAGCTTCTACTGCCACTGAAGTCAAAGACAAATTCTCCACTGGATTGAACAGGCGCAGATCCACAGTTATATCATAGAGCAGAAAAACTGTAAAAGAGCAGTAATCCTCCTAAGGAGAAGAGACATACATAGTCACTGCTCTTTTCCAGCTATTCTAAAAGGTAGAGCTTCATAAAATAGAAAGATAAGCAGTAATAGGATGAAAAGCTACTCTTCTTGTATGAGGAAATAAATTAAATCCTCCTAAAATTAATTTACTTTCTCTATTTCTGCTAAATAAATAAACAATACAACAGCAGAACAAGATGGGCTTCTTCTAATTATTAACTAATTAACACTACTAATTAGTGTTTAGCAGCAATTATAATTATAATCATATCCCTGTGAGGCTACTGAGGCTGCCACATCAGATGAATTGTAATGTTCCCTCTCCCTCAACAAACTTAAATCAATACCACAACAAATCTGATAGGGTCATTTCATGAAAAGTGATCAGAGAGTCACCTTTAATTTCTGTGATAAACTCAGAAATTCAAAAGCCTTTTGATTTGTTGGAAAAGAAATACTAAAGCACCGCTCTGAATTACGGAATCAGTACATGAAGATCCTTGCTGTCCCATCTGGCCATCATTCTTTAGGTTTTCATTTGAATCACATAAACAATGGCAAAGCCAATATTTGAAGGCTTTGTGCAACTAGCATGTTTCCATTAAAAGACAAAAAAATGAAATAATTCAGGACAAGAAGGACCTTTGTTGTCCAGTCCCCCATTACTCAGTTTACTCAGAACTCCCCTACTGCTCAGTTTGCTAAGGTCTGTTCTATCCAGGTGTTGAATATCTACAAGTATGTGGATCCTATCCTATGGGTCTATGTTCCAGTGCTTGATCATTTTCACAGGAAAAGAATACTTTCCCTTATGTCAGATAGGAATGTCTATCACTGCATCTTACGTTTCCCATACAGGAAGAGACATCAAATACCCACCATATCTCAAGGTCTGGATGTCAGCACTCTCTCATGTAGACTGTCTCGTTGAGGCCTCTAATGTGCCAAGTCACTCCAGCCAGTGCTGGAGATCACGGCCCTTCTCAAGAAGTCCCATGTTGTCTGGAACACAATTTCTGGGCTATTTTGAAATCCTGCTAACTGCTGCTACAACTGGTGACTCTGCTAGTTGTAAACTGGCAGATCAGCTCTTACACAGCCAACTGAATGGTGTTTGACATTTCCCAAGCAGCAGTCAGCTGCAATTGTAGCATTTCCTCTTCAAGAAAGAGGCAACAGCAGATCTCTGTGAGAGCTGACAGAAGGCCTCCGGAAGCAACCAGAGCTCCCAGCCAACGTAACTCTCAGATGTTCCGTGAAGGTCTCTCTAGAAGAGCTTGAAAATTGCTGCAATAGCTGCTGCCTCTCTGCTAGACATCTCTGTTTGCTGAACTGTTTCAAGCTCCAAGCCCTCATGGACAAATGATGTGTACATTTTTCAAAGAAAGGAAGAGCTTTGAACTCTTAGAGAAGCGTCTTTAAAAATACACAGTCATATGGTAGTTGGAACAGAGCTATTCTAAGTTTAGTAACAAAATATAAACATGCCAATAAGGCATCTGGGAAGAGTCTGAATGATGCTGGTAAATATCCAGACCCATGAACCCAGCCAATGCAACCACACAGGACACAGGCAATAAAGCAAACAAGAAATTAATCTAAAGAATGAGTAGAAAAATACTGCTGCAAACCGGTCTGGCTTACACAAGACTACACTTGACCATTTCTTGAGAATAAGTGAGAAATATGGAGAAGATGCTGAGCAGATAAAATCTAATGTAAGTTTGGCAAGGATCTAAGGTACTTATTCATATACAGGTCTGGGCTTCACACACGTAATAAACATATACAAGAGGAGTACTCTTATCAGTACTGTAATAATGAAAACAAGTTATAAGCACACAAAATTCAAAGAAAACAGAATTTAAAGCATCCAGAGGTCTGATTTGAGAATACAACTGTTGATGCTTTCAACACCAGAAGAAAAAGCACGATAGAGCTGAGTCTCACAGCAGCTTTTGTTGTTGCGATTAGCTTTAAAAATGCTAGAAGGAATCACATAAGGGAGAGAAAACCCACTGGAAAACACCAGCTTTTGATCTACCCTAGCCAATTATCTTGTTTTATTACAATTTTTGTGTGTGCTTTTCTCACTACAATTATCATAAATACTAAAAGCAATAAAGAAATTAATCCTGAAGTTTAAGTTTCCCCTATATTCAGCACTGGTGAGGCCACACCTCGAGTACTGTGTCCAGTTTTGGGCCCCTCACTGTAAGAAAGATATTGAGGCCCTGGAACGTGTTCAAAGGAGGGCAACAAAGCTGGTGAGGGGTCTGGAACACAGGCCATATGAGGAGAGGCTGAAGGAGCTGGGGTTGTTCAGCCTGGAGAAGAGGAGGCTCAGGGGAGACCTCATTGCTCTCTATAACTTCCTGAAGGGAGGCTGTAGTGAGCTGGGGGTCGGCCTCTTCTCTCGTGTCATTAGTGATAGGACCAGGGGGAATGGCTTCAAGCTACGGCAGGGGAGATTCAGGCTGGACATGAGGAAGTATTACTTTTCAGAAAGGGTAGTCAGGCACTGGAATGGACTGCCCAGGGAGGTGGTGGAATCACCGACCCTGGGGGTGTTCAAGGAAAGACTGGATGTTGTGTTGAGGGACATGGTTTAGTAGGAGCTATTGGGAATAGGTGAACGGTTGGACTGGGTGATCTTTTAGGTCTTTTCCAACCTTGGTGATTCTATGATTCTATGATTCTAAGTTTCTCATTTTGCAAGAAAAGTTGACAGGTAGAAGAGACACGTGGGGGGCTATGACTTGTTCCTGTTCCCTGGCCACCAGCTTCTCCCTACCTCTTTTCCATTAAAAATATATTCTTCTCCATCTGTTATGCTAATTCCAGGAGGAAATCAAATGTACATTTTCACTAGTGAATAAAGCTCTGATCCTACAATTAGTTAAGCACAACCTTAATTTTATGCATGTGAGTCATTCCATCAGCATTCCCATATGCCAGAGACTTTGTGGGACCGATGCCTAAAATGAAACCATCAAGAATGAACTCAATTTCTAAGTTGCAGAAATGGAATTGAAAAGTACACGAAGAACTGAGATACTAGACAATAAATCCACAGAATAACACAGGCGAAGGAAGTGGTATAAAAAAAGGGGGGGAGAGGAGAAGTTCAATAACTCCTTATTGTGAAAAAAACAAACAAAAACCATGTAAGTGTTGATGTTATTAATTAAGAATTTTCATTCTTCATACCCCAAAGTTAGTACTTCTCCAACACAAACATGGCAAAATGCCTCATTTTAAGGAGTACATGCCAGACTTTGGAGTGAACTCTGCCTGCTTTTGGCCAGTGCAGCGTGATAAATTTGGTGCATCCTTCATTCTGGCCCCATACGTTAAAAGTAGGTTTAAAACCAATCCTATTCTGCATATGCAAAACAAGAAACAAATTTCAGGAACTCGTAGTATTAATGAAAATCACAAATGCATGCTTAGTATATTATATTTGAAAAACACCTGAAAAATGTCAACTAAATAGTTAAAACTAAATATAATGAATTAATACACTAATGAATTAATCATATGAATCATGTGTTACTTAAAACTGCTACAGTATTTTAGCAATGGAACAGTTTGTTCTGACAGTGGTAACTGCTAGTTCTATCACTGGAACACAAGCCAAAATCAGACTGGCAGCTTATTAGAAGACGGTAGAACAAAATTTAATAGTTTAGGGTAAGATCTCAATACTGACATTATTGAACACATTTAAAAGAAATGGGCCCAGAACATCACTTCCAACCTGGTAAAAGACAAGTTCATTGCAAAACACTCTAAAGTAGATGAGACTTATTAATTTGAACAGAATCTCACACCATTAGCATTTCCACAAAGTAGTTTATAGAATTGTCTTTTCCGATACGCAAAAAACTTAAACTATTTTAATATGTTTTAAAGCACATTTTCTCTAAACTCAGTGCACACTCATCATTTACCATCATAGGCTGTATCCAGGGTCACTGTCAGAAGGGAGGAAGTCATTTCTCCACAGGTATCACTGCTCTGTATTTCCAAAGTACCCAAGGCTTATCTCCTTTAAGTTTGTAAATATGCTACTCTGAGTCTCTGGCATCTGGGGATTAGTCTGAATTGAACTCATGAAGCAAACACTGGTTAATTCTGTTTCTCCTAAGCAGATTAGTTGGAATAAATAAATAAATAAAAGTATTATTTGATTTTACAAGAAGAACTTCTAGTACCAAAATATGAATTTAAAACGTACAGTGGGCAAATATTTACCATGCCCTCTTCTCACAACATTCCTGCCAGTAAACTTATCCCTGATGATATTCATCTCCTGTAAACACTGGAAAAGCAATTTCGGAATTGTTATTCCACTGCATATTCACTAGCTGTTGCTGGAGGTATTTTGTTCAGCTCTAATTAGCACAGCTAATAAGATCAATATTTTCATTACTGAATGTTGCAGTAAGGCAAAACACGCTTAAAAACTTATATTTACAAAAATGTAAGTTCTTCTATTCTAGTTTTCTATTGATATAGGAAAAACCCTTAAAAGTGGAGGAATGATTTTGGTGTGTCTTTCTGATACAGACAAAAAATAAAACTAAAATATCTATATGATTTGGTGGTTTTGAAAAAGGAGGTATCATTTTTCCAGTTGTTTGGATAGAACTATATACAGGTGCACATTGGCTTTTCCAGAAGAAATAAGCACAGAATTTTGAATCACTCTCCCAGGTCTCAGTGTTGACCATCACATTCTTTGCACTCTTCTACCTCAATAAATAAATTAAAAAAAAAAAAAAAGGAAAAAACAAACAAACAAACAAAAAAAAAAAACAGAGGCACGGCAATCTGGTAGCAATGTTTAAAGTAGAAACTAAAGGAAAAGAAAAGAATACAACTGCAGATGGCAAAGAGTGCTAGGTCTGAGGAAACACCACAGCAGCCCTCGACGTTCCTGCCCCACAGGGTAGAAGCATCAATCCCTGGGGCTTTCTGCAGCTCTTCCATCTGCAGGGAGCATGTTTGTGCTGCTGACAACAACACATCAGCCTCCACCTTCTTTGGACATTGTGGCTACTGGAGCAGCACTAAGAAAAGGGTGGTAAAACACACTTATCAGCCCTCTAGATACTTAGATATCTGGGCTTTGTTAGTTAGCACTCTTTGTTTCTAATAATGTTCCTGAGCCTTAAAACTCTTTTTTTTTGTTTTCAGTTTTTTCTTCCCTGACATTTTTCTCTTCTTTTTATAAAAGAAAGTTTTTTTTGTTGTTGTTTTTTTTTTTTTTTTTTTACACTTGAAAAACACTCTTCTATCCATTCACCAACCTCTCTTAATGAGCTGAGAATTCACTCTGCCTCTCCCTCTGCATATATGTCAGTCAGGAAATTGTCACTGTAAACTATCCTAAAATAATTCTGTGCTCATGTTGAGTGATTTCCAAAACTAGGCCTGCAGAAAAATATGATCAAATATCAGATGTTGTATAATTAAGCAAGACATAACAGGGACTAAAATATAGATCTAGGTGCTTTATTAAGCACAAGGCTAAAAGCGCAGGTTGTCAAAGCAAGAAAGTGCATTATATTGCACAGCTTGTAACATAAAGCTTTTTCCTCAGGCAACACATCTTGCACCCGTTGAGGTTTTGCCACCCATTGTGTCCACTTGAATTAGTTTTCACCATTTCCCTGACTTCCTTCTCTACCCAACTAGCTCTACTTCCCCTCCAGCTGACACACTAAACTTGCAATTTTCAGCATCAGAGCTGAGAGAGAGATATTCAAAAATCACAAAAGAAGAGACAAATTTGGGGTAACACTTCTGGAAAAAAAAAAAAAAAAAGTGAAAATGCACATGAATCATGCTACGCCGTTTTGCAAGCATACTCAGTTTATAGTTGGCTACTATGAATTCTCAGAAAAAAAAAAAAAAAAACAGTTCTTTTAAGATGGCAACTGTAGCAGCATGGCCATCTTAATCTACTGTACAAACATGGAGTACTACTTTAAGACATAGAGGAAGGATGTTTAACAGAAGGAACATAAAGACAAGCCATTTGGGGATGTAATCAGCTCAGTAAACTTCATATATTTATTTTCTAGCAGATGCGAATGCAAGCAGTAGGCTTAGAATTACGGGAGTCAGCATGTGTGTGGCTACTTTACAGATTCAAATGAGATAGTACATTCTGCTTCTCCATTAGAAAAGAGCTGGATAAGTGTTAGGAGAAGAGAGGGTGGGGACAAGGGGTTACTCAGAAAACCTGAAACTAAACATGTAGATAAAAACAGCCTCCAGTGGACTCTACATCAAGCCAATTCAACTCAACTTCTCAATTCACTTGTTTGAAAAATGGAGTTTCGATTTCTTGTCTGGACATATCATTACAGAGAGATGAATTCTTTCTATATGTGGCAGCAGCTCTTTCCTCTTCCTCTTTCCATGAAATAGAGCGGTATTTAGGAAAATAACAAAGACATTCTTTGCTAAATGCAATCCCTTGTCAACGTGTGCCAGGAAGCCCCAGGAATTCATCAGTCACCAGCACTATCTCATAAAGTACAAAATTGCAGCTAGTCCAAATTAGGACAGCAGGAGAACACTGTGTAACCCTATTGAAGAGCTCAATCTAAAGACTGTACTGAGAATAATTGAGATTTACAATGCATCATTTCCCATTTTCATTATGTCACACAATGGATTTACAGGCTGTTGCATCCCTCCTTTTTACAGTCTCTGTCACTAGATGTCACTACATCAAAAACTTAATGTCAAGTGCAGCCTGTGAAAGACAGTAATAAATTGAAGTCCTTCATATTTTATAAGTCCATTTGTCATACATTCCAGTGTGTTTTTAAACACTGTTGCAAATGTAAAAGAGAGCAAAAGTAGCTGGCCATTCTTATCACAAGCCAAACTGTTGCATTGCCAGACACCTCCTAAAAACTAGACAACAATTACTAGGCATACATTTGTGATAAAGACAGTAAAACCAGGAAGCAAGAAAATATGCAAACATAACAAGTTTTGATTGTAATTTTAATACTGTATTTATTACATCTTTAAAAACCCTGGTATATATGTGTGCACACATTGCATATACATATATATATACACATACACACATACATATATTTCATGGAATCATAGAATGGCTTAGGGTAGAAGGGGCCTCAAGGATCTTCAAGTTCCAACCCCCCCACCAGAGGCAGAGTTGTCAACCACTACATCAAGTACTAAATCAGGCACTACTTCCATACTAGGAAGGCCTTACTTCCTTGCTAAATTGAGTGAGTAAAGGTGAGTACATACCATGCAGCGGTATTATAGGAGAATCCTCTGCCAATGGACAGACAGAGAAAGTGAAGGTAAACTAAGATTTTATTGCTCAGGTCTAAAGGGCTCAATTAATGCTGCAGGCAATGTCTAGACTGGAGACCGTAACTGTGATTGGAAGGGGAAGTGAATTTTCCTCATCACACAGAGTTCCTCGTGAGGGTCTCAATAGTCATGTTTTATAAAGGAAAGCTGGAATTTATCCTACATTCAAAAAAGCCACTGCAACTCTACTCCAAATTTTTGGCCATAGAAACGAAACCAGCATCATACTCTTACATTCTCAGAGATATAAAAAAGACTCAGAAAACCTGAAACTCAGAATTTCCAGAAACAGCTGCCAAAAGTTTCATGTTTGTTTATTTATTTGAAGCGGTCTGCGTCTAATAAGCAATGCATCCTCCTAAGCCGTCCAACTAAATCAAAACAAAACATCCCAAATGCATCCTTTTCCGTCCTCATGCCCACCTCCATTCAGAAGAAAACTTGGATCTGCCAACAATGGCAGTAAAACCAAGAAAAAACACACAACCATAAACATTCCTATCACTACACTTCTACTTTGTTTCTGCTTTACTTTGATTCTGCTAGTTAAACTTCACTCAATCACTTACCATTTATTGGTTCATTTATCTCCTAGCCTCTACAGAGTACTATCTCCACAATCAAAGACAAAAACATGAAATACTGAAACTCAGTAAGAGCAACACAAACATTGTTAGGAAGGGACTGTACTATTCAAAGGTCAAGTGAAACATTATTTGCAGGCAAGCGACAGTCAAAAACATACCATATTGTGCTTCCATTATAGAGGTTTATATTCTATGTTACAATGAAATATAACTAGAGTTGCTCTGGAATTTCTCCTCATTTACACCAAAGTAAATCAGCAAAGGTTTGGATCATAGGAATTGATGACTGAGCTTAGTCATATCACAGAGGGGTACTTGTGCAGTCTTTAATCAGAGAGAGCTTAGTTCTTTCTTTATATATAAACTCTAGATCTTAGGGGATACAATTTCTGTTCCCTCAGTGAATCACGGCTTGAAGCTTGCTTAATTCTACCACAGCATGCATCTCATGTAATGGCTTCCCTGCAGACAAAATTTCTACCCAATGTACTAGGCTATTTCAGAATGAAACCACTCTTGTTTGCCTCAATTGGTTGGTATGGTACATAAATAGCAACACTCACCTAGTGATTTCTTTAAATGCTTGTTTTCAAATGCTTAAATTATTTTTGGTTTTGTTAAAGTTAGAAAAAGGTTAGGTGGGCAAGGAGCGTCTAAGCTTTGAAGCAGATTTCTATCAAGCACACATATAAACTGGGGGCATGTTAACCAACAGAAATAGGAGTTGCATATTAAAAATTAGATGACTAATTGCAATTTCTAGGACTGGTAGTACTATTTTAACTAGACAAAGAAGCATCCAAGTGAGAAAAAATCCAAAACAAGCCAAAGCACAAAAGAACAGTGTAAATCCTCAGATGGCTTTGACATATAAGTGTATTAATTTTCAGATAAGCCATGGACTTTGGATACAACATCTGATAGTAGAATGAACAGAACTCAGCAGTGGAAGAGAAGAATTAGTAGTGCATTAAGCAGTTCTGTTCCAGTCTGATGGAATCATGTGTTTTTACTGGCCACCTGGCATGTCAGCTTAATATGAGAGGGTATCAAACGAGAAAAATGAAAAGCTAACATCTACACGTGCATGGTCTTAATGAAATAGTAGGGTAAAAAAGCTGTCTTGCATCACTATTAAATAACTATGAGAAATAAATTACCTTGATAAGTAGTCTCATAGGGTTTATTTATCACAAGTATCCACAAATTTAAGTGTTTCCACTAGCAGAGGGTTTTCATTCAAAGACAGTTCATACTTGCAAGCTGCATCCCATTCCCTAGCATAGTAAGTACTCTTTTGCAATTCCTCAGTATCCTGGAATCAAACAAAATCTAGATATCTGATCCTCGGCATATATTCTCAGAAGATCTCAACCTATCAAGTGTTTTCTCTCCTGGTACTGCATAATTTGGTTTCCAGGTTTTATATAGCAACTGAATAGTTAAAAGGTCACTACTCTCACCTTTAGTCCAAAGGAAAATACCTTCACAGGTTATACAAGGTTATACTCTCAAAGCTCTCCCCTCTCTTTCCATCTCCATCATGGTTCATAGTGAGGGACTCTGTTGAAGGTTCTAGAATCTGTTACAGGGCTGCTTGGTATGTGGCCAAAACCTTTAATTATATTTGGTCCTAAATGACCTTCAGAACTCCCTAAGTCTCAGATTCCTAGGCTATAAGGGTATGTTTAGAGCACGCAGTGGAAAGAGTGCAGGAGACCATGAAGGCTGATCACTGACAATTCAAGCATTATTTCCATCTGAATGTTATGACACACGAACAACAGCAGTATCCTGAATCCCCAGTTTGAGAAGAAAACACCCAGCTGAGGCCTGGCCCGCACTGTGGTGTTGAGACTCTTGGACAGCAGCACTGTGCTTTGCCTGAGAAGCTGCCTTTGTACCCAATCTCCTCCTTGGTGCTACTAAGCATGTGATATATGCCTGAGGATTTGCCATTACAGTGTATGGCTTCATAGCTGTTTGACCACAAGTTTGATTATCTGGCCCCACAATACCCAGTATCTCTTGTTCTGGAGTTGTTACAAACATTTGGCTTAACTAATCTTCACATGCAATACAGACTTGACCAGTGCCTCCAAGAGGGCTGATAAGCCTTACTTAGGCAGAAGTCAGGAATGACATTTTAAAAAATAGGTGCCTGTTTTCTCACCTTTCTGCTTGGGAAAGTACAGATGATTATTGTATTAGAAAATAAAGCTCTTTATTCTGCCATTATTCTGCCTTTATTCTGTCAATATCCAGCCTTCGATTCAGCTACGCAAAACCAAAAATAAGAAAAATGTATAAAGTTTGTCAGTGCGCCAATTGGTTTTTCTTTCTGACCTTTTCTTCATTTTCCAATGACTGCCTTCTTTCATATGTTAATTACATCTAGAACTAGATTTTTAATTAAGGTGCCTAACAATCGGATAGGCAATTAGGGCTTTAACAAACACCTCATAAGCTAAGTATATCACTCTATTGATGAGTTAGGCATATAAGTGCTTTTGAAAATCTGTCAGACATCTATATTCAGCTTAAAGCTTCTAATGACCTTGAAAGTTATCTCTCAGCTTCTAAATAGCATTACAAAGCCTTTTTCTTTTTTATAGATACATGCTATGAACATATACAGATGGAATATTGTGGACCCTCTCTCAAGTAAGAACCACAAACATTTAAAAGCTTGTACAAAAAAACACCACCCCTTCAAGCCCCATAAACTTTCTAAGGAAATTAACTGTCCTGTAATCCTGCTGGTAGAAAATGAGTGCAAGTTGCAAACCATACTCCAAAGCATGGTAGAAAGAGTAATTGGCTTCCCTCTCAATCTTAAAGTTCTTGACCTTTTGCTCCTCATTAGGGACATAAAACATTGGGAAAACAGTTACATTTGTCATATTTCTTGTAAAATTATACAAGTAGAAACTGAAATGGTTTGGAGTTAGTAAAATGAATTGGAAAGGCCCCATGTGAGGAAATGGCTAAGAAAAAAATCTTGAAATTCTCTTTAGCAGTAGATATGCCACATGCACTTGTATGATGCACTTCAAAGTATTAAAATGCTAACAAAGTGAAATTATAAGCAAAGCTATAAAATTTAAAGATGTTAACAGATGTGCTACTGTTCTGGTATTTAAGACACGTACCCTGGTAAAAACAATGGTGATCATGCAAACATTTGACTTAAGAGACTACATTATACCTACTCTTCTACCTACAACTCATTACTGGCTATAGAGAATCAGAGCATACTGTCCCTACGCATTTCTACTCATAGAACTTCTTCTGATTTCAGTGGTATTTAAATTTAAGCTCAGGATGTCAAGGAGAATATCTGTTGACAAAATTGTTTAACTTGTTGGTAAGAGATAACAATTTATGAACTTCAAGCCCTAGGATTTAAGAGGTAAATAACGTTATATAATATTTGATTGCTAATTTCAGGCACATACGTTAATATGTGCATGAATACAGATATTTGTGTTGGCTCTGTAAAAAAGTGATATTGATAAAAATAATGTAGTTCAATATTTAACACTAAAATAACTGATATGCCAGCACTGAAATGGTGCACTTCCAAAACTGCAATACTGTATCTCTTGAAGGTGACTCAGCACACGAATTTCATGCTGTAAATCAACAGTGAAAGAAATGCAGTCATCATTGTGAAGGTGCATGAGAGAGAACTCCAGTCAAGGGTGTAAGAGTAATTGCCACTTCAGTCTCTCACTCTTGACTAATTTTCAATAGCTGGTCAGTTTCTCTGTCTGCGGAAGCTCAAGCAATAAGGCAAGCAGAAAATAACTGAGCATGAGAGTTTTCCACATTTGTCAACTACTAATTCTACAAACATAAGTTGGAATGAAGGCTAAGATGTAGATATCTAGTATGGCATGGGGGAGGCAAATAATTTTAGATAAGAATGCAATAATCAGAGATGTCATCTCATGCAAAGTGTCAAAATATTTAGGAAATCTGCAAAAGAGCTGAGCACATTTTTGACCTGTACAGAATATATAGTAGCATATTTGAAATTTCACAAGGAAATTCCACAGCAGACACATTTGATAATTATGACTTAAGAATGAAACCAGAGAGAGAAGCAGAAATGACCTAACTTCACTGTAGATTCTCTCATTCATATTTCTTTATTTACAGCAAACAAGTATAATCTTTGTACTCATTGGCTGACTCATGAAAACTTTACTCCATTTCTTTGGGAAGCCAGACCCTTGCAAGTGAGGAACAAGTATAAAGTGATGAACTGAGATACTGACATCTTTTCCAAAAATAGTTTTTCAACAAACTTCGATATCCAACTTCTTTGCTATTCTGTTGACGTCCGTTTAACGGTACAGAAAGCTTTCCAGAATCTTTTGCCATTTTGCCATTTATTTATTTATTATTAATCAATGTGTTTTTTAAACTTCTGTATTCCCTGATTATGAAATAAGGCTTCTGCACATCAAAGATTTCTAAGAACTTTAGAATTTTTCAATGTTTGATAATAGAATTCATTAATAAAAATTAATGCTTTCAACTATAATACTTTAAACACACAGCTGCTTAGGTAACACAGGTTGTATTTTTAATACAATATCTTTTTGCTACCAGGAAGAACTGTCCTTTACTGATCTTTAATGTCAACAAGTCATGGTTCCAATACTGTGGTTACAGACCTCCGGCATAGAAACATTCTCCTTGTCTGGCCTTGTAATTTTTTTGCCAGGGACTCCATACATTTAGTTGGTTCATTTCAATTGCCCTGAGGGTTTCTTGCTCACTTACTAACAGGGAGCTTGATGCATCATTACTTTAACGTAGCAAAAGATTAAGCTGTAGGATTCGCTATTAAATAAATCACTAGTTCTGTTCTTAACAGATGAATTCTTATATTTATCCACGCATCAGCAAGGTCTTTACATTTTAAGTGTTATTCGTAATGAATCTATTTTTGAGTTTGATGCAGAAATTTCTGTAAAATAAGGAGTAATTTCTTACAGTTCAGCTGCATACACACAGAAACAGAGACAAGGTGTAGCTGTAAATTTTCTTCTCAAACACACACAAAAAAATATCAGTACAGAGAACGTACAAATTCAAAAATGCCAAGAACAATTTTGTTTGCATGTTTTGAAATAGCCTGGCTCAACTAAAACAGCACGTGGTACAATCCTACAGTGCGTTAAACCGAGGGTTGTTTGAAGATCCAAAAGCTGTACCTTGCTTTTCTGTCTATAGAGCTCTGATCAGAAACTTCAAAACGGCTAATGAATTATATTCCAGTCCTTTATAAAGAGTTCAGAAAAAACGCTGTTGGATTACATATGAATCTCACACTGTATGCATTCTCATCAACTGAATTCCCAGACTACATACTTTTCTCTATACTTTGCATATTCTTTGTTTAAAGTTTCTAATTACCACATGCAGGTTTTCTTCTCACAGCAATTCAAGCTAGGAGAGGCTATCTTAAACATGTTTTTAGTAATAACCCCTTTTTCTCTTCAGCTCTGTATGTTGATATCACAGTTTATGCAACGCCTAGAAAGTGATTAACTCAGGCAATATACCTTGATCTCTTCGAACTTTTCTTGAACTCTTTGAACTCTATGAATTCATAGAGTCATAGAATCACAAGGTTGGAAAGGACCTACAAGATCATCTAGTCCAACCATCCACCCATCATCATTGCTATCACAACCTACTAAACTGTATCTAGTAGTTCCTCATCCAGATGCCTCTTGAACACAGCCAGGGACTGCAACTCCACCACCTCTCTGGGCAGCCATTCCAGTGCCTGACCACTCTCTTAGAGAAAAGGTTTTTCCTTTTTCCTCCAGTTAACATCCTCCAGCTGTTCCCCTATTCTCGTGCATCTCCTCATATACACTTCTTCCTAAATTTTAAGGATTATGAGCTCCTCAATTATTGTATGTATTACTGAAAATGATTTTATATATCTAACTGACACGGTTTAGAATAATTCTAGTTACCAAATCCTACAATTAATCTAGAGCCAGAATACAAGAATGACAGAGCATAGACACCATGAACAAAGTCTCTTTCCCGCACTGCTTTGCTGCACCTACTCCCACCTGCATATACAATTACTACAACAGCAGAGACTGCAAATTATTTCCTACTTCTTGGCAAAAAAGGAAAACGATCTTGTACTAAATTAGATGCCATCACAAAAAAACTTGTTCTACAATATATTTGATTTCTTCCAAAAACTTCAGCCATTATCTATGTCCAGGAAAGAAAATTAGTCATTTCAGTTGTAAAAAGCACTGATTATCAAATCATATTACCAATATACTTGGCAGCCTACCTCTCAAGCAACATATTTGTAGTCAAGTCTTCATATGCATTGTGGTTCAATGGACTGAAAGTCCTGGCTGTCCATTTGATCTGCTGACCTCGAAAGCCAGCTCCCATCTGAATTTCCATTTACAATTAAAATTTTCTTTAAGGCAGAACTGATCTCCAAAGGCAACAAATGAATTAAATTAGATTAGTAAATTACTGTTCCCACGACCAAGTTAAAAGACAAATAAGTAGTTAAGTGAGAATCTGGTAATAATATTGCATCACAGGGCATCCTGGTTATTTCCTTGTGGAATTCAAACAGCAAAATTTCAAAGAAAATATTCTCTCACCAATACTCACGGAAGTTTTCTATGAAATGCATACATCTATTTTGAATAGAAAGATTGTAAATCTGTCTCATACCAAAATAAGCTTAAAATGCAAAGTTAAAGACAGCCTATTTTAATGTCAGTGTTACGATCAATTGATGTTCTCTTGACAGAGAGGTTCTTAGTTCCAGCTAAATGCATTAGAAATTATAGTCTAGTAGGGCTGGTTCTTAATTTAAATATGTTTTCAATAATTCAAACTATATTTTGATTAATTAAACTTTATTAATGGAGCATTACAGAGAGTCTCTGTGGGATCATGCTACATTAAAACGAAGAAGCTTTTAATACAGACTTTTAAAATTTTCGAAGTAAATACTCATACAGGTCTTCAGTACTGCACAGTTCAGTTATATGCACAGGTTAGAAATGACGGAATATCCTTTTCATAGGGCTGTCTCATGCCTCTGCCCTCAGTGATTGCATGGCACAGTCAAGTAATTCTCAGAATGAAATGTTCTACAGACAAGATGACCTATAATGCAGTAGGTTATGGGCCACAAAAGATGGCATATAAATAACTTATAATGCAGAATACATGGAAAAGTATCTTCACTTTTATTTGCTGTCACATGCCAAGGGCAGAAGCACCTTCATTTGTAAAAACGATTAAGCATAGTTTATATGTACACCCAGATACTAATATGTAATAATGTAAGAAAATACTATTTTATAAAATCCCTCTCACTGGCAAGCAAGCATTTGGCAGCAAGAGCTCCACAATGGATAAATTCTTAATGATGGAAAGTAGGCTAACACTGAAATTCTGCTGGCATATGACCTTATTTTCTTTCTCTTCGTTCCTTAAACCAGTATATTTTTCTCCAGAACGGCTACATAAACTCGAGTCCCACACAGAAGACAAGCCAGTACAAAGCCCTGGCCTAAACTCCATCTAAAAATGACCTTTCTGATTCAAGAACATTAAAAAAAATAAATAAATAAAAAAAAAAAAAATCAACATGACATATAAAATCTTTATTGTCAGCAGCCATACAGTTCAGAGTGAGTTCTGTAATCCCAGTGTGAGACCTAGAGTGCACACAGGAAGCTGGATTCAATTTTTCACTTAATTCCAGAAGTTATCCATTATCCTTCTTACTGTGAAAAAGGTTACTTTTCCTTGGCAAGCTCCTTGCTACGAAAAGCTAAACTTGGATCTCGGTCACAAAAGACCTGTCAGTAGACATTAAATTATCTAATTGCAACTGAACAAGTCATATTTAAACTATGAATGACACAAGTCAAAATCCATTCTTAAAATAACCCCAAGTAATACACATACTTCCTTTTTCTGCTACTGTCTCATATATACACACGCAGTGTGAATCATAACTAAGGCCTGTGAAATGGTACATACTTAGTATTTTATGGTTTAATTGGAGATGTGGCTAGACGCAATGCAAGAAATGCAAGTTAATGGCTCCATGTCCAGGTGGGGGCCAGTCACAAATGATGTCCCTCATGGTCAGTTTTGGGACCAGCACTCTTCAAAATCTTTATCAGTGACGTAGATGATGGGATCAAGTGCACACTCAGCAAGTCTGTGGATGACACCAAACTGAGTGGTGCAGTTGATATGACAGAAGGAAGGGTTGCCACCCAAAGGGATCTGAACAAACTTGAAAAGGGGGGCCACATGAACCTAATGACATACAACAACACCAGTGTGTTGCATTTGGGTCAGGGCAATCTCAGATATATATACAGACTGGAAGAAGAACTTAAAAGCAGCCCTGCTGAGAAAGAGTCCTGAAAAACTTAATGTGAGCCAGCATGGTATGCTTGCAGCCCCGACGGCCAGCTGTATCCTGGGCTGCATTAAAAGAGGAGTGGCAGCAGGGTGAGGGAGGGGATTGTCTCTCTCTACTCTGCCTTCATAAACTTTATCTAGAGTTCTGCATCCAGGCCTGGGGCTCCCAGCACTAGAAGGATGCAGACAGAGCTATTGGTGCAGGTCCAGAGTAAGGCCACAAGGATGATCAAAGGGCTGAAGCATCAGCGTTAGGAAGACAGTCTGAGGGAGTTGGAATCAAGTGCCTGATTTAGCAGCTGGCAGCCCTGCCTGCAGCAGGTGCATAGGACCTAGAAGATCTCTGAGATCTCTTCCAACTCAAGCCACTCTGTGGTTCTATGAAAAATAAAACCATGCAATGAGGATTACATTTTTTTAAAAGACAACAATTTCAGTGCACAAAGTTCTGTTCACCATTAACAACTGCAGTGAAATCTTACACAAAAAGTAGATCTTCGTTATCAGTAACACAAAGCACTGCCTTGCTGAAGAAGTAATATTAGCTAATTGACTAGTTTGAGAATGTCTGTTGGTTTTGCTTCTAGTTGCTTGTATATGGATTAACTTCTCATTTTTGCTCCAACTGCATGCAAGGAAATGGTTGTAAGGGTCTTACTAGAGGCCATGTCTTTCCCCTCATCTTATCTTGTCATTCTTACAGTCTGTATTTTCCCCATCTAGCTCCTACTATATTTGGTACCCTTTAAGCACAGACAGAATGAAGGTTATGTTTAGCCAACAGAAATTCAGCTCACATTAGTAAAGCATTGGTTTAACAGAGATAAGTTAGCAATCCCCCTCCCCCCCCATCTCAGTGATACCTCATTATTGCAGAGACCTGTGCTTTTTTTTTTTTATATATATATATATGTACACACCAGCAGTAAGTCTCAAATGACTGAACATGCTTATTTGGTGTTCCAATGAACAGAGGTATTTCAAAGAATAGCTTTTTATTATTCCAATAGGACTTTATTTACCTATTTATATATGATTTAACCCCCATAGCTCTTTCCAGTCTTCCATCGTTTTCCTACTGCGGAACGCACAGCACCACCCATCAAGGCCAATCTCCACTGCCTATTTACTCGCTGTTGTAAAGGACCAGGGCTGCAGTCCTTGCAAACTTAACGGCAGGATCACATACTCACAGGGACCAGAAGTTGCACAAAGAATCCAAATCATTGAAACCATACCGAAGGCCTTAAGGTCATTTCATTTATATAGACATTTTAAGAATACAATCTGTAGATGTTTCTCTATACTGTTTATGACTGCTTATGCTAACTCTACTTCTCAGTGCACACATTAATTTCACAACTTTAAGTTCTTAGAACAGGTTGAAATACATAACCTTCAGAGTGTGAATGAAAGCTTTAATACATACAATTCTTTTAAATTTGCTTGGATTTTTTTGTCATTGTTTGGTTAGTCGGTTTCTTGTATTGATACGGATCAGATGCAAATTTCACAACCCAATCCAGCTCTGAACCTATGATGTCTTAGAGGTGTGCAGATTCAGGCTTTGGTTTTGTCTGACTTCTGTAAGTTTTTAAACAGTTTTCTTACTGAAACCAGCAGAAAAATGTAGAGAACAGTTTTTAATTAGAGTATGTTTTTCTGCATGTTGGCCATTACTAATTTTACTGCCTGTAGGCTATCTGGGAAGTAGCTGGAAAGAGCATCCTACCTTCAAAGTCAAAACCAGAAAAACTGGAGCTCAGTGAAGAAGTCACATTATACAAAACATCCAGTGCACCAAATTTCACTGCATTAGCAGTGTTTTCTGTCTTTTTTTAAAAACATATGCACAAAAAAATACAAAAGCTTTGTGCATAGCTATTTGAAAATAGTTCTAATACATATACAGTCTTAAGAAATATACCTACTGAAGATATAATGTAGACAATAGCAATGCTGGCAGCTATACTATTAGACCATTACTACATTAGGATTGGCATTATATGTTCTTAAAATTAGTTTTAAAAGTTTACGAGAACATATCGTTCAATGTGCATTCAATTTTCCAGGTTTTAAGACTTCATGTTAGTGAGCCCTTGTAAACCAGTACAGAACTATTCTCTTACTCTACTTACACAGATGTTCACTACACCTACTATATGCATATCTAGAAAGTAGCAGATGATAAATATCAGTCAAATTTTAAGCATACAAGATTTACATTTGCAGTGGAAATGATACTTCAGTGAGAATTAGTGAGACGGAAAATACCTGAAAATATGATCTCCTTTCTTTTAAACATCAGAAAATTAATTATTTTTCCCTGATATCAATAGGGCATTAAATCTGGAATTAATTCCATACGTATGAAATGAAAGCTGTAAGGATTAAAAGTGTATAAGGATGCTGCAGAATAAATCAAACCCACAGCAGATTCTGCAAGGTTGCTGAAGTGAACCATTCTAGGCAATCAGGATATGAAGATTAAATCAATTTATGAGAGGACAAACCATGCTCACCCTCTAAATATTAATTATTTCTAGTATAGTGGCACCTGAATGATTCAAACCCTTTGTTCATGAGACACACAAAATGAAGATTCTAGACCCAAAAGATAAATACATTAAGTGAAACCTTTTTGCTTAGCTTTTAAATACACGGACGGCTGTTTGAAGCGTCAACATTCACTGTGCTGGATACAGATTCAGAGAAAAGAGACGTATATTTCTACTTAAACATCTACAAACGTGGGCCCAAATTCAGGATTATCCCAACTAGATCAGGTAGGATCTGAAATACACATTCTATTATCTAACTGAAAAAATTACAGCTAATTGCTGCTGTCAGACTACATTTGTTAGTAAGGTTTTAACTTCTAGTTACTTTTAGCTTTTCACAAAGAGTGTCCTGATATAATAAAATTATTACAGCGATTAATTCATCTCCCTGTTAAATTTTTGGTCTAGGATCAGCAGAACTAGCCCCCACGTGACCTTTACTTGCAAAGTCTTCAAGTCATAAATAAAAATTCTTTTGTCTAGGCTAGATATTGTTTACAGACTGTCTTACTCATCTGTTCAGCTTTCAACATCTGGTACAACAAGATCTTTGCTAAAGCTACAAGCTCGGATCCCATGAGGAATACACAACTGAGAAACTTGAAATACTTTGTGTAGCCTGCCATAGTGTATGCTGCTAACAGAGGCAAAGACCAAAGAAATTGTTTCCTTACCTTGTCCCTTTCTACATCTGTAACTTGCATACACTCTCTAAGGACACTCCTGCTTCAATGTCACATGCCTCTGTTTCTTTCTAATAGGATGTAACTATCTACTCCTTTAATTTGCTCAGTTTTCTTATCCTGAATCGTGCATTAGACAGGATAATTGTGCTCTATGAGACAGATCTTCAACAGATCTATGCTACTGGAGACCTAATAAAAGTCAATGGAGATAGACAGCACCTGAGATCCTAATGAACCAACCACGTGGTTAAAAAAAAAAAAAAGAAGAAGAAAACCAAAACAATGATTTTATGTTCCATAAGAAAGCTCCAGTATCCCAGGACTGCAAGTTCATGACAAAGTAGGCCTCTCTTTTACAAAGTCCAATGAAATTCCCTAGCTGTTTTCTGGCATGCTTCAGCCCTGTGAATCAAACAGAGGAAGGCTCATAAAAATGTGTAAACAAACATAAAAGGCTGGCCCTTAGTGCTATTGTATTTCAGAGCTGGCTCAGTGCTCTTGTTAAAGGGCTGCTATAGACATATACAAAGAATCATATGAATAATGCTGGAGCCATCTACCTACAGCACAGAAACGTGATCTTCTCTGTTCAAACGTGGTTGAAATTTGTTAGAACTGGAAAAAAGATTACTGTTTCCTTAAAAGGGCATCACTGCATGCTCATTGCCCTTTTTTTCCTTTTGATACAGGGTTGTGAGAGGGGGAAAAAAGCCTAAAAACCTATTCAGCCTTGGCTGGCTTAATAGCTTTAACATATTATTTCTGAAGAAGATGAAAAACTCAGACTTGTAAAAAGTGATCCCAAAAAGAAAAGAACAATGGGGAAAGGAAAGTATGGGAGGCAGCTTAGTGTATAAACATCAGTTAATAATACTACATTTTGAAGTCTTTAACTCATTAATTTAAAGGGGTTTGGCTCCAGCTCTTTATTTTGGCTTTTCATTTTTGTTTGTTTGTTTTTCCCTTCCCAAAGCAAATCTGGACTGTAGATGATTACTCTAAAAACAAAGCAGTATGAAAGTCTGGTAGAGAGATTCTTTTCAAGAGAGATCATTTGAGAAATAAAGCATGCTTTAAATTAACAATGAGTTGCAACAATGACAGGCCTCTGAGTTTGGTGTCAGAGCTCCACATTAATTATTTGCTAAAGGAATAGGATTTTATGCATTTTAACATGAGAATAAATATTAGGTTAAGTAATTTCAAGAGTTTAGCCTAAAAGAAAGGCTCTTCCTGACATCAACAGTGAGAAATCCAGGGAGTTTAAACTCATAAACTTGAAACTAATACACATATAAACAGAAAAGCCTTTTCTAATTATCATGAACCCCTGGCTATGAATCTGCTGACAGTAGTGTGTTAGAGATAAGACAGCTGTTAATGTCCAAAACTAAACAGGAGATTTTTTTAAAATCTATTAAGAAGGATTTGTGCATTTGAAGTAGCAACACTAGCTGGTTACTAATTTTGAGATCACAATCAGTTGTGCTATGTTTTCTTACAACTACAAACCAATTTCAAGTTAAGCCCCATGGGGACTGGACTCAAAATAGTGAACCACTGCTGATCAAATAGGATCTTTATGGACCGTGAACACTTTGTTCAATCAATTGCAAGACTCTGATGAATGCTCAATGTAATATGCTGTGAGCTAGAACTATGCTACTCAGGAGAGTTCTCATGGAACACATCAAATGATCCTGTTGAAGCACTCTGCTAACTAGTTGCATATTCGGTGAGCGAATTTGATTAATCAGAAGACAAAGCAAGACTACAACTTCCTTCTGTGATCCAGATGAAGAAATTAAACTGTTTTCCCTGTAGCTACTGCATCACCTCCGAAAACTCATGGTCTAATTGTTGAATAACATGCCCGGTTAGACAAAATTGTGTTACACCATGGTCTAGTCTTAATAAATATGTAATAGTTTTACAAGGGGAAAATAGGGTGTGTTTGTTTGTTTTCTGAGATGAGGAGTTCAGCTTCCACAACAAAGATGATCTAATGTGAATATTCTGACCGAAGGCCTACACTTATTGTACCTCCTGAAAATTCCTCAGCTAGGGAAAGCTCTTTTGGTACTTAAAGCACAGCCTCATATTAAAACCTGTTGGGTTGTTTTGTTTGTTTTTTTTAATTCCATGCTCTATCTTAATTTTCTAATTCAATTTGTTTTGGACAGCAGCTAAAACAATGCATTCTCCAGTGGATTAAGAAAAAAATAATTAGAGAAGGGCTGGAAGAATTTATGTCACTATACACAGCTTGAAAAAAAATATTAAAATCATAGCCCAAGAAAAGATGCTTCCCATCATGTTTCAACTGCTTCCCTCCCCCGCCCCTCCCCCCCCCCGAGACCAACACACCTATTCCTTTTTCCACTACTGTCAACTAGTGGACTAGTCCTAACTTGTACAAGCCTCAATGTGACTTCAGGTCTTGCCTCTGCATTTTGTGGCACTGGGTGGCAGACCACATACTAACAAATGTTTGCAAGAGGACTGAAGCACATAATGTTTTGAAAGCTTACCACAGTAGTAGAGACCCATCCTTGAAAATTTTGTGTACAAAGAAGAGAAGTGGCAAGCATCAGCCAGGTGAAAGGCATCCCCTCTAAAAATTTGAAGGGCTATTTCAAAAAATATCACAATGGAGAGATGTCCATATAACCAAGAAATTTCATATGTTTGGGAACAGATGAAGGGGCAATCATGCAAAGAATCTGAGTTCAAGAAATAGATAACAATCACATATCACAGACTCATAATGGAGTAGGTGAGATTAAAAAACAGTTCTGCCAAGACTAGTTATAACTGATACTAGTTACAAAAATAAGACATAAGTTTAGCTTCCAAGCTTCCACAGCCTAGTTAAAACTAGTATTCTCAGACATATACTAGCTGAGGTTAATCCCCCACACAATGTCTAACTCTCTATAAAAAACATTAACCACTAGCCACCACAGGAAAACAAAGTCCCAGCAAAATGAAAGTTTATTTTCCACCAATTTTTTCTTTGTCAAATTAAGAAAGCATTCAGGAGTGTGGATAAAAATAAACCTCCCCTAACTGTGGAGGTGGAGTGCTCTGACTTGCATGGATTTTTAGAATTAACTGATAAGTTCAAGGAAAAATTAATATGGTGTTCAGAACAGTCCAGACGACCTGTGCCAAATGTAACAGCTGGCATTAATAGAGTAAGTTACATGATTATATTAATGATTAATGGCATAGCTTTACAAATATAAATACCCAGCTCTGTTCAGCTTTCAAATCAGCTGTAGCAGGAGTAGACCAAGCAGATACAAAGGAGCATAAATTTAAAGCAGAAAAGTACCGTGACTAGGATTCAGAAATCCCTTGTGAGCACAAAATAAAGCTGATGGCATTTTCTGAGGGCTTTCAAAAAGAAGTCCTGAAACACCAATATTTTAAGCACCTGTAATGCTGTAATATGATGGAAAACACAGCAATGACAGCAGAGTAGCAAAGCCCCAGGCTGCAGTAAGTGAGGATTTGCTCAAATACACCAGCTGTGGACATGGAAACAAAAGAAAAAAGAAAAAATCTGCTTACCCTTGGAAGGCCTCAGGTAGGCAGGGATCTCCAGCAAGACACCCTCACCTCCACTGCCAACTGTTCAGTGAGATCTGGGAAGGGGTGGATCCTGGCTCCAGCCCTTCAGGTCACTCAGGTATACAGGCACCTTAGCTCCTCTGGGTTGGCCTTGCTTTCCACCAGGTACTCAATCAGTGCTTCAAGCTGTGACTTAGCATTTCAGTTACAGCATCTGATGACATTGCCTGGGAAGAGAGCATACTGAAATCAAGACAAAAGTATTGTTTGATCTCACTGGAAACCGAAGTTCTCTTCTATAAAATGACCTTGAAACTTTGGTCTGCGTTGGAATGAAAACAAACCTTTCTGTTTGGGGAGTGGAAGAGTGGAAAGGTAACAGTTGGTAGTCACCGAATGCTAATAGCACTTGCCATGGTTTGGGTTTTTCTGAAGTAAATCTGAAGCTGCATCTCCAAGTCCCTGTAAGAATGCTTTAATATGTGCTGCTGGCCCTCTCTGGCTTCAGAGACTATCAAATGTTGGCATAGGAGAATAATAATTCCTACAAAATATTCAGATGTTGCTATGAAGCATGGGGATAAAGCTTTCTAGCAATTTTTAGCTAGTTTTAGTTATGGTTCTGTAGCCTTTCTATAATGGAGTTTTTGTCATTGACAGTAACAGGATTACATGCATCGTTAAAGGTTGCAGGAGCTCTCCCTTGGCAGGTGCAGTTAATGAAGAAAATGATTTTCAGAGTACTTGGTTTGTAACAGAAGGGCTTAATTATAGTTCCAACAAGCCTGAGCTGCATAGATCACTGTGATCAGCATCAGCTCCAAAAAAAACCATGATGTAGTACCTCAGAGAGATACTGAAAGCAGCACTGTGGGCCATAGGATAATAATACACATAACCAGCTTCCACAGATGAATTCTGAGAGAAGAGATGGCATTTCATTATGTTTGTTCCTCCTTTCTAAAGGTGATTAGAAAGAACAAGAATCCTGGGTTCTTGCAATGCATGATGCAGTGTACTCAAACTAAAGCACTCTCTTTCAGATGGAGTCATCAGACGATCTACCAAAGGCAACTGCAGCACTAAACCTATACCTATTCAAAACTTAGAACACTAAAGAATCAAAGTCAAAACCAGGACATTTTGCTTCCAGTATGGATGCCTATGGAATAGAGAAAATAATCTCAAGCTTGTTTAAGTTTTTAGATGTAGTAATTTGTTCTAAACTGAACAAATAACTGAATTGGAATGAATTAACTTTCTAACATCTGTCTAAATAACTTGTTTTTTAAAGCATACAGAACATGCTAAGAAGATCTATTCAATACCATGATTCTAAGAAGTCTTCCTTTTACTATCAGTCCTATTAAAATCAGTAGTAATTCAATCAAGAGAATACAATGACCTTAAAGAAACATGCCCAGTCTAATCCCTTAAAGAGTTTGCCTAAAGCTAGTGCCTATCAGAAACTAACCTTTATTTAAGACAGTAGTTGAACATAGACATTTGGCCATTAGCCATATATATACTCTTGAACAACTGTGTGTGTGCGCGTCCATTTCTAGGGTTGTTTACAAAGTTATTCATTATATTTGAAACACAGCCAGTATCTACATGGTAAAGTGACCAAGGACATGATCTTGCACAGATCTGGAGATGGTTATGAACTCTATTAAGTCCATCTGAAAAGAAAAAATGGAAATAAACTGTACTGAAAGAAGTCTGGATGTGTATTTACAAAACTAGGTCAAGCTGCCACAGAAATCAATCAGAACAGGAATAAAGCTTGTACAGAACTCTCGGGCTGAATTCTCTACTGTTTCAAGCAATTTTTATGTGTGGAAGAAATAGGTTACACTCAAGGGCAAATGCTGAGGCATCTAAGCAGCCTGGTGAGGTACTGATAAGAAATACAGTGGGGAAGACTCTTGTCCTTATCCAGGATATGACAAGTTGCAGAGCTGACACACTATAATGCTCTGGAGTCTAGAATATCCCTCATTACTTATTCTAAACATCTAACACATAATAATGGGTCTAGGCCTTACACTTACTTATGGTTCCCCTATCTTAGGTCAGCTTGTACCAGTGAACGTCTTTCAAAGGGAGTTTTGGGCAACACAATTGTATTTGAATATACATTGCCTTTTTTCTCATAGATTTCCCTTTGTGCATGCATTAGAAGACCTATCCCTCCAAATGCAGAGAAGTACTAGAACAGTAATTCCTGTCCTGTACCTGCCCGTGAAGTACACACACAAAGGTATCAACAGAACACACAACAACAATTCTATATGAATTAAAGGAAATATAATATATATCTTGTATCAACTATAATTATGAATAATGGAAAATATTTAAGGTGGCAATGAGCACCAAGGTAATTTGCAGAACATTTTGCATCAGATGAGTTGAAAACCTGCCTATGCTTTAAATGCTTTAACTTTGATATTCCAATCACCGCCTGCTGAAAATAAGGCAGTAGTACCTGTCCCACTGATAAAAACAGCATAATCATTCTGGATCATACAAATCTAATCTGATTCAACTTAGAGGAGAAGGATTAATCAAGAAGATTAGATTCTCTTTCCAGGTTTTGTATTGATTCTTGCAGTTCATGCAGATACTTGCATGAAGGACATGGTCAGTGCAGAATAATTTTCCAGTCCTGCCTCCAGAAGCATTATATATTCAGTTACAACACCTCAGTACTTCTAAGAAGCAGAAACAGTCTGACTCAATACTTCTCATAATTAGAAATTCAACTTAATTTTATTGGATCACGTGATTAAAGGAAATTACTTAGCACATGCATCACTGGGTTAAAGCAAAACAGCATTTCTACAAATGACTTTCATTTTTCACTTCCTTCCATAACCCATCTGCTTCTGATGACTTAATTGTTCCTTCTCAAGATCTAGAGAGATCGGTAGTCATTAGAGGAATCTATACCACTTCAAGATTCTAAGATCTAATGCTATGATATAAAATACAGACAAACTAACATCATATTGCTAACTGCAATTACAAAATTCAATTGTTATATATTTATGGAAGCAGGTTCTAGAAAGCCTCAGCAGCCAAGATGGCTTTTATAAGTAACTGTGAGCTGCCTTTTCTGTGGCAGCCCCAAATCTGTCTCAAGAGTAGAGCAGCTACCTGTTTAGAAAAGATGAAGAGTAGCATGTAATTCTAGATAAATGAGAACCATTCGTCTAACTACATTTTTTGTTTCGCTGTTTGCATCACAGATTATTATCCAAACTAATGTGGCATAATAAAAATAGTAATGGATCTCAGTCACAAGAAAATATATTCTACCTGAGAGTTTTGATCACAGGACACAGTTATGCCACATGCAACAGAAGAATCACCTCTCCCAGAGCAGTTATATTTGAACAACAGTATCATTTCACAGTGGCCACGATGGCTGCTTTTAAAAAGGGAAAATTCAACTATTCTCTTAAAGTACCTTTATCTACATAAATGAATTTGGACAAAGTGCATAATGGTTAGTACATTTACAGTATGGAGTTAATGCCCTGAATGTCAAGAGTAACACTGATATTTGGACATTGTGAAATCATTACACCTGTTCCCTCCATGGAGAGGAAACTGACATTTTATCCTTGGGACAGATGTATTTCATTACATAGAAGATGTAGCTCTACAGTGTCTCAACAAGACTTGTCCAGATTACATTTACTGTACTCCTTAACCTAGAGTTCTGAAAACACACTGAACGCCCTTTGTGAAAGAAGAAATACATTTGTTATTTTCTCATTTGCCTATTCATCTCCATTTCACTTCATTTAACTGCATTAAAACCACAACACATACAAAGTGACCTATTTCTAGCAGTGTTGCCGTTACAGCTCTTACAGTGTGGAAATGTTACAAGCAATGACAATACAAGGAGACAGGGGCACTGCACAATCAACCCCGTAAAAGAGAAACAAATCATACTGGGCGCTAGGAAGCCAGGTTCTCAATTACTGAATTTACATGCAGACATTTATTCTGGATTCTTGTGTTAGCTTCCAAACAAGACAGAAAATAATTGAAAACTTTCATTTAACACAATATAGCATTTAGCACAATACAGCAGCTGTATTAGACATTCTGTAATCCCCACCTTGGAGCCCTGCTTTTAAGAAAGCAGTAGAAAACAAAAGGAGAAAGTGCCTTTCAGCCTCTGAAGCATATTTTCTTCTTTGCACAATAATAATAACAGATTCAAACATCATTCTTCTGTACAGCTTGCCATCCCAGCACACAGCTTTGCTATGCTGTTTTATATCATACTTGATATTGGCACGAAAGTGTAAGCAACAGTGAGTGGAAGCAAGGCCAGCATGTACATCTGAGGGGACACAGGAAATAAACAGTTCTTTTAAAATACTGTGTTTCTAACTTAAGGTAAATTAAACTTTTTCCGTCCAACTCTTTTTTTTTTTTTTTTTTTTAACTAAAAATAATTCTTCATGCACTTATATTTTGCCAGAGTTAGAGAAGAATGAGGACAAATTAGCATTACTTAACCTAGGATTAAAAAGAAAGAATGCTCTCAAATGATTGGGGTTTTGGTTGGCCTTCCAATTATGGCTTCAAGAAGCTTACATTCCTACAGAAACTGAGAAGAACATAAATGTAAGTTGTTATTTATACTTCAAGGCAATTTTCTGTCCTTAAAGTTTAGCTATTTGTGTTTTCTTCCATATAGAAATTAAATCTGAATGGCCATGTTAAATTATTCCAATATGTATTCATCTTAGTCTATTTTAGCACGTCTTTCAAAAGCAAGGTTTTTCTGATTTTTGCAAAATATGCAACTTATTGTCTATTTCAGACAGCTGGAAATCACATTTAAGTTTAAACAGTTATTCAAAATGCCTTGCAGTGCTGTATGGTGAGATTCTGATTGCCCTCAGGGTGTGTTCAGTTTCTAAAATGACTGATTTGCCACCAACTATACAGTATATACAGGACCTAGTTTGATATATGTTAACCTAGCAAGTTAATAAATGTGAAAATAGACACGTGGACAACAAACTCCTCCCTCTTCCCCCCCCCTCCCCCCAAAGAAAAAAAAGAAAAAAAAAAACCCTAACCCACCCATGATTATTTCTGGAGGATTCTGCACGATCTAGGGGTTCTAGTTGGTGACAAGTTGAGCCAACAGTATGCCCCAGTAATAAGAAAAGCCAACTGTATATGTTGGGCATAAGGCACAACACTGCTGGCTTATCAAGAGAAGTGATTGTTTCCTCCACTCTGTGCAAGGGCTGTGAGGGCAACCTCAGTTGAGTGCGCGGCTTCTGGTGCCACAACATAGGAAAGAATTAAGACTATTAGAGAGTGATCAAAGGAGGGCACTAAAGATGGTGGAAGGTCTAGAGTGCAACACATATGAGGTCATCTGGTTCATTCAGCAGAGAAGAACCTGGCCGTTCTGGTGGACAGCAGGTAGGCCGTGAACCAGCAGTGTGCTTCTGTGGGCAATAAGACCAGTGGTATCCAAATGGTGATGCCCCATCCCTGGAGACTTTCAAGGTGAGCTGGATCAGGCCCTGGGCAAGCTGATTTAGCTGTGCATGTTCCTGCTCATTGCAGGGGAGTTGGACTACATGACCTTTGAAGGTCCCTTCCAACTCTAAGGATTCTGTGAATCTATGATTCTGTGATGAAGACACACTAGAATTCCATTCTAACCTTTAGCATTTTGTTTTCAAGAGAGAAGCAGGTGGACCACTACCAAGAAACTTGGAAAGGGTGCTTTGTCAAGACAGCAGAGTAAAGAATCCGCAAGTCTTTCAACTATGCAAAAATTGTCTGCATGTTTATTTAGAATCTAAGCAAAAATATTGATTCATTATTCTGATTTAATTACTTGGATGTTGCCTTTGAACAAAGATGCACATATTTTCACATTCCTTTTAGAGTCAGCATTGTCTGATGAAGTCTTGTGGAACTGCTGATTTCACAAGATAAACAGAAATTCATGCTAGCTCTTCCAGGGGCAAAAGCAAGCTTTGGAACTTGTGTTAAAATATATATATATATATATATATATATATGTAAAGTTAGGTTTGGTAAAGAAATTTTCATTTGAAAGCTAGACACGGTTCAGTAAAACACTCATGCTGAACCTGAAATTTTGCCTGCTCTGTGTGTTACCACATTAAAGTTTATGTGAGCATATAAGCTAAACCTGTCTAAAATGATTTATTAGATGTAAGTCAAGAATACCAAAGATTATTAGAAAGATCAAAAGTAATGAGAATATTCAAACCTAGAACTACGAATTCTGGCTGTTTTTTCTAGTAACAATACAGTGGTGATTTCAGGGAACCCTCAAATACATGCAAGAAAAGAAATACAAGGGCTGCTCTTTAAAGTACAGCCTCCTCTGTTATGATGTTGCCCTCACCAACCATCAGAGGCAGATAGTGGTGGTATGGCAGTGAAGGTTGAACGTTCCCAACAATATCGCATTACATTGTTTCCATGTGACAGATGGCAGCAGAGGGGCAGAGTGACAAAATGGCGTCTGACACAGAAGTGCAGAGGTACAAAGGTGTAGGTAGGTTCCTCCAAAAGTAATGTCTCTTATTTATTTCCATGGAAAACAACAACTAACATAAAGCGCACATTAACACTGTTTGATAGATCAAAATTCTCAGTTATAAAACACTATTTTTCAACATAATCAACACCATGAGCTATGGATTTTTGCCAACAATGAACAAGAGCCTGCATGTCACACTTATAAAAATCTGCACCAGAAGTGATCCACTATCACTGTTGCCACTGCTGAAACACCCACAGCTTCACTGTGTTCACACCCACGGTTGGGTCTCCAGAAACACTCAGCAACACTCAGTGAATGCCATTGGTTGCAATTTTTTCCGCATGGAAGAATTTAATGACTCACCTTTGCTTCACACTCACTTCCTTTTCAGATAGCATATTGTCAGACCACCTCTCTGCTGCCATCTGTCACACAGCAACAAAATGTAATGGAATATTGATGAGAAGGTTTAACCTCTGCTACCACACTACCACCATCACTTCTGATGTTGTGGGTCAACATAATAAAATAGGAGGTGCTATTTTCAGAGCAGGCTCTGTACAAAGGCCATGTTATACAGTGAAGTGAAGCAGACGTTGAATAACTACTATATTTTAGCAATTGCTATGCAGGAGACGTTATTCATGAAAATTATTTTTCTTTTTAATTCAATCTTGATTTTAAAAGTTTTGAGTACTTATATAGCACTCTATTCTATCTCACTCCAAATGAACTTTGAAATTCTGAGGATAAATGAATTTACATCAGAGAATATGTTTGAAAAGTAAGTGGGCAGTGGTTATCATGTTTTACATGAACAAGTAATTATTTGCAGGGAAAAAAAGGTTCCAGAGCTACAGAAATGAATGACATGAAAGAAGTCTCTTACTTATCTTCTGATTTGCCTTCTACCATAACAATACAATCAACATAGATGTTAACCATCATGCCTAAGTCTCAAAGCTGTATGTATTCTCTGTAATAGTTTGACTGCAGATCATGAAGTTTCATATTTACTCAGTCTTTTTCCTCATACAAATGAAAACAATTTCAACTAGAGATGAAAGTTAAGTCCCAAGAAGTTTACAAAAATGTAAGGGTACTAGCTTAAATCAGTACAAACTGGGAGAAAGTACTGTTTATTTCTATGTCAAAACAGCTCAGTATGATTGTATGATCAATGAATACAAAGTTGTTATAATTACAAAATAAACAAGAGAGTTAAGCAAAGCAGATTATAACAACAAAAAGAGAATAGATAGAAAGCTTACCCATACCCTGGGCTCACTTACAAAACTCCAGCAGAGTGGATCTCCAGAAGAGATCCTTCCCACTGGTAGCCAGCTCTTAAATAGGTCTAGGAGAGGTGCGGCCAGCCTCCACGCTTTCCGGCAGCACAGGTGAATTGCCTTCAGCTGTGCTCCTGTGGCTGACTCATTGCTCACCTCAGGTGACCAATCAGAGGTTCAGGCTGTGATTCAGCAGTTCCCATACAATGATTAAGTACTTCAAAATTCCACCTCAAATACCGAGAAATGAAAAACTGTTGTTTTCTATAGCCATTATCTCTAATTAAATTCTGCCTGCGTTTTATTCTAGCACAGTGTAGTTTCATATAGATCTTTTAAAAAATTCTCATCTAGTTTTGATTCAAAGCATAAAAGCATTTTTTATACAGTAGAGCAAAGGTTTTACACTAGCAAAAGCACAAGTATGTAAGAAAAATATTTTTATCCTATTTTGGTATAGAAATGAAATTATTCAGATAAATTTCTATGAATTCTTTCCTGAGTAACATGTGATTCATGAGAGCAAGGAATTAATGTTAGTTTGAATAGTTACATCTCTAATAAGCTTCATAACTAGTTATATATTTAGTTTCCCTCTGTGTTCGGTTTTATTGATTGAAAAAGCTCCAAAAAAAATTGGTTGCTTTCCCACACCAGAGGACTCACCCGACCTATAAAATGTCAAAGGCTAAATTTTCTATTCTAAAGAAGGAGATCTGGAAGAATACAGTTTGGAAGAATGTTTTGAATTACCAGATATCCTACAGTGGTCTTATTAATTTTTACTACACATTTCTCAACATTTGGACTTTAAAAAATTTTTCTACTGAACACTGCATCCAACTGAGTATGTTCCCATGAAAACTCAGGGGTATTCCTGCTGAATTCTCTCTTTGTTGTTGTTCCTGTTTTTACAAAAAAAAAAAAAAAAAAAAGATCAGACTAAACTCATTAATGCTCTTCAAAATCCGTCTATGTTGCTACTAGCTTCTGCAATCCTTTTTATTTACTTCTCTAGGAGTTACTCACAAGTGTCCTTGTATGAAATCTTTAGGAACTCTTATGAATGTGACTAAATGTTCAGGCATGAAATAGATTATTCATATAGTCTATACATTTTCTCTGGAGAGCAAGCCTGGAATCATTTCATTGAAATACCACACATGCTATTACTTGGAGGGAATATTGCAAGATAAAATTGGTAGACAGCCAATAAATCTTTGTTTCTCTAAGCCAAAAATAAAGAAATTATATTTTGTTTTTCTTCCACCAATAGTTCATGTCCTCTTCACATCACCCCTAGTCTAAAGTCTTGGTCTCCTCTTCTAATTCTATCAGAAGGAAGCAACTCCATTGTTTTACATAGCAGCTGACCACATCACTCACATTTAGAGGAAAATTTTGTCCAGTCAATAGTAGCAAAACATTCTGAAGATGTGTAGCACACAGCACTGACAATTTCAGATCATAAGCATATGGCACGTGTAAAAATTACAATTTGTTGGCAGGCTAGAAAACAGTAGGAACAGTTCTGAGAGCCCACCTTATTGTATTTCCTTCTGACTTCCTTACCACCTACCATTCCTCTCAGAACTTCTTCCTTCCCGCCTTTATTTTTGTACTGGAAGAGCCTCAGAAAATTCAGGATGTAAAAGAGACAGACATTATACAACAAAATCCCTGTACCATTACAAACACCAAGAGGATGTCCACTACAGAATAAGAACATTTTTTTAAAGACTGCTTCATAAAGAGAGCAGCTTCATCTTAATAGGGCCATAAACTTACATTCTCCAGCTCGCTCTAAAGCTCTGTCCTTTACTAACTTGGGGCCTTAGCCAAGAGCACTGAGATATAAGGAAGTTGTAGCTAATTGAGTTCAGAGGGCCTTGGATCAGATAATCCTGGCAAGTCTTACTCTTCAACAGCTCTTAAAAGGGAAATAAAAAGTCTGTCTTATTTTACTCTTTCAAAAAGAACCAGAACTGCACAGAAAGGAGTGGAAAGTATCCAGATGACATATGTCCTCTTTAAATATCTGGTAACCTAAAAAACAAGAGATGATTAACTCATGCTTTCAGAAAATTGAATTTACAGGGAAAACCACAAGGAACTTTAATTTCTCCTTGCTCACTACAGAGCTACATGCATCCTCTGAAAATTTTTGCTTGTTTTACCCATTTTGTTTTGAAGAAAAAGAGAATAAATGGGATCGCTATCTCGACAATCTACTCAAAGAGGTTATAAAGACAGACAGAAAATACAGTCACACGTATTTTTTGAATTTTGTATGGTCCAATCCAATGACAGAAGCCAATCTCCCCATACACCTTCCCTCTGAAGCTCAGAGCTATGCTCTCAAATATCAGAACTACATTGATACAATGCAGTGATGACTACATGACCATTTCCTAATAGTACAAAAGCTGCACAAATGGTCAGCACTAAGCAGTGGTTGTATGACAGCAGTCCTCATTACTTGGCTCATGGAGACCTCTTTAAACAGTTTTCCTTGCCTACAAAAAGCTTCCTTGCAGTGTGGTCGTCTCTGTTGACCAGGCTGGGGGAAGCAGAGAGGTCAGGCTCTCCCTTCTGGCTCAACTTCACCTCACAGAAAGGCAGGAAAATGATACAGGCAAAAAGTAGCTCAGCAGCATTTTCTTCCTGAGGGTGACAGCAACAGATCTGGTTCAGGCCCTTTGTTAGTAAAGAGCTGGAAAACCAAATTCAGTCAGAGAATATGCATTCCCATTTATATCAGAAAACAATCTGTGAATCTCTTTTTAAAAATGGTATTTCCCTCAGAAAAGTCCACAATCATCTGAAATGTTGCTAGTTTACCATTAGCTACAGACAAATATTTATGACATTGAGTGTTCCCAAGACAGCAAACGGTCTCTCTGTCACACCCAGCATAAGATTCAAGACCAGGTTTGGTTATCTCCTTTGCTTTTGTGAGCTTCTATCCAGCCTTTAACATTACTTGAATGTATTTACTGTGCTCTGGTAACAGAACAGAGAACACAGCACATGATAGTGATTTAAACTGTGTCATTAGCACATGGCAGGGGGGAGGGCTTTACTTGTATAGTTCACACATACCATACAAATTCTTTAAACAAATAAAGAGCTGCAAAGGGAGGGAGGGAAGGGAAAGAGACCTATACAAAACTGAAATTTTCCATGCTTTCCCACACTTGTTTGGAGGTCTCCCCACAATACGATGGAGTCTCTCCTCTTACCCAGCTCATCAGCAATTCCTCTCACACTGCACACACTGGGGTGGCACGCTGCCTACACTTCAAGAAGATCTTGGCAGTGCACAGGCAGCTTTGGAACATGAACTAGACGCAGAGAACATTACCTCATATTTTAATAGAGGCAAACACCATTTCAAATTAACCCTTTTTGGTTATGAATTCACAGAAGTAAGTATTGAACAACACCCACTGTATATTGCATTAGGGTGGAAAACATGATGCTTTGCCCACTTAAAAAAATCACCAATGCATTTTTGGGTATGTTGGAGTTACACAGTGAAAGCAACTGAAAAGAAGTACTGGGCCAAGCCCAAGATAGCACATCGAGCCATGAACAAATTGGTATTCTCTCCTCTCTGCTGGTACATATCATGAGCCAGGCTGCTGTGCTCTGATGGAAGCAGCACTCATCTCATCTGTTACACTGCCCTCAAGGACAAGCAAAAACCAAAGGAGAGGGAGGTTACTGGAAGTGTGGGACACAGGTGAAGTTGATTTTGTATAATTTAACAAAGCATGACAGTTCCTGACTCAATCTAAATAGTTCATCAGTTTTGTTTTGTTTTGTTTTTTTAACTTGGTGCTGCTCTACAGAAGATAGTTCATATGGATTAAAATCAGTAAAACTTCACATATATTATTTAGTGACAGTATTTAACAATCTTGTAGATAGGTAAATAAAATTCTCTCTTTTATTATTAAAAAAACTGAGGCAAACTCATTCAGGATCAGAGTTACTAAAGATACAAATATTTCTTCAGTGAGTTTATCGGCAGCCCTTAGGAGTCTAAGACCCACTGAATTAACTGGCTCTTTTAAAGTAAAAAACACAGAATTAATTTGATCTGGAACAGTTTGTGGTTATTGTTCAGAGATATTCTACCTTAAAAAGTTCTGCTAACCAGATAGAAGCATGCTCTGAATAACAGGAGAGGACAACAACCCTACCAGGCTGTGGGGCAGATGCAATAGAATACCTAAACATTTATACATCACCCAGATCTGCAGCATGTACGAAAACTGATTTATTGTCTTAACAACTCATGAAGAAGGAAGAATTAGTTCTCAGACAGGGAACCAAGGCAGAGAGAGAGTGACTTTCTTACAATCCCACAGGAAGCACACTCTAAGTAGATTGCTGCATCACCTGCAGTTTCCAGGTTAATTTTACACAAAGATTAGCAGTTTAGCAGCTCCCAAAAGCGTTTTCAACAGCAGCAGGTACCCTGTTCCCCAGGGTTTAATCCCACCTTGAAGAAAAGTAAGCACAAAGAAGCTGAGAGAATTTTCAGAAAACACAGGCAGTGGTCAGCTGTCAAAGCCTAGTAGTGAAAATGAAGTGTTTTCTGAAGTGTCTGCCAGATATGATGTAGATGAGAAATTACTGCTACCTTAACATATCCAATTCCTGGAGGATTTCTGAACCATAATTTATTCTAGATATATCTCTAACCAGAATTAACACCGTTCTGCACAGATAGACACATAGTTGATCTTCCTTCAGGATTAAGCACAAAGCTGTAAAAAGATTAACATCCTTCTTTCCATCCCTATCTCTGTAGTTTCAAATTGACAAGACTTGTCCATTCTAAGAAAACTTCAACTGAAAACATGGAGGGAAAGAAGTCAAGGAGAGAAGGCAACTACAGGGAGAGAATGCAGAGCACAGTCATTTATTTTCAGACTGCTTCCTGTGATCGCCTAGTGCCATCTTTGGATGAAGCTCACAGAGTAAGAAAAAGCCTTCAGTCATATCCAGGAGAAAATCAAGATATCATTTCTTTGATATCTCCTTGCTCACAAAAGCATTCCTGCTGCATTCACTGTCTTTATCTGCAGTTACTGAACTAGTGTCTCCTTTTCTTGTACCACAACTCTGTCCCCCACAGTGATAGCTGGAAGAGGCTCACTTTACTTTTATGACTCAGCATTCTCATGCACCATAGGGAAGAGGTACGTGCAAGGAAGCTGCTTCAAGAAGCTGACACAGTACAGTCTGAAAAAGGAGGGAAAAAGACAAAAAATACATATTCTTTTGTTGTTTCAGTTATCAGACATGCCCTGTGGATTTTTGTACATTCTTGTCCGTGGTTACAACTACAAGCGTCTTGGGCCAAACTCTCAGAGCATGTAAAATGCTCCAGAAAAGCCAGTATAACAATTTTAGCAGTTTCAGCAATTTGCTGTTGCCAAGAATGAGGCCCAGGAGCATAACAAAGACAGTTGCTTAAATCTGTTAATAAGTAGTGTACTTTTACCACCTTGACACTCTAGTGGCAAGTAACAAAGCCATTTCAAACTCACATGTAGGTGGTCTGCTTCATGATACAGAAAACAGACAAATGAATTGAAAAGAAAAATGAAATACATAGGTGCAGATGCACCTATATATAAAGAACACACAGATGTGTGTGTGTGCGTATTTGTAAATATGCACATACAGAGATATATAAATACAAATATACATGTGCACATATATGTATATACATAACAAAGGCACACAGATGAAAACTCAAACACGCAACAGAAATACAGGATCATTTCAATGAGATATATAGAGTTACTTTAAAAGTAGGTCTACAGGTTTTTTTTTACTACACAAAAGCCAACAGCCAACATTTGAAATATCAAGCAAAACAGTCATTAAGAAGTTCATGGACCCACCAGCTGCTCCTTTAAAGCTTGAACTTAACAGTTGCTGTAAGACGCCAATCTCTTGCAGTGGTGCAGCATTACAGTGCTTGAACAAATGGGTTTACTTTCCACCTAGCACAGCTAGGTATTTGGAGAGAACTTTCTTTTTTAAGGTTAATCTCAACTTCAGGTTGTCAGAAACTGATTTGTGGTTTTTGGTCATTTCGCACTGTAAGGATTTCATACAGAGTCAAGCAACAGCTCCTCATCTTTCTTCTGGTTCTCCTCTTAGGATTTTTAATTCCTTAGCAGGGACAAGGAAACAGAACAGGAAAAATACAATTTCTGCTACTAATGGATAGCAGAATGACATCTACAGATTATATTACTTTAAATTAGGAAAAATAAGGATAGTGCTATTCCAGGTCTGCCTTTAGATGTCCTGGTAGAAATACCTTTGCCACCACTTTATCTCCTGAGAACTTCTCTTTCTATCTCTGCACTCTCATGCTTTGCTTCCTCTTTTCTTGAAGCAATAACTACGCTATTAACAGGCACCACCCAGCTATCATACACTCACCTCTACCTGCTTTCATTTTTGTACTGCACTACTGCAAAAATGTATCCTAAGGAAGCCTCAGGCTGTTTTACTTTGTGACCTGGTAATGATGTTCTCTCATGCTAGCAGATGAGAAAGATGACAAGTTGACTCTAGTCTGCTCCACACAGGTGCCATTTGAATATTAATTTTCTCTAGGTAAAACTCTTACTTTCAGGCTGTCCTTTGAATTTGAACTTAAGATGATGAATTTCATACAATGAGATTAATTCCTGGTTATTGGAGACAGCTAGTAGAGACAGGTAATAGAGACCTAATCAATCACATTGTCTATCTCTTTCCAGTGACTGTGAGCAGGCCTCAGTTAAGAACCTGAAGTTAGTTCAGGTGATTCTAGACTGTATCTTCTAGTTTGTATTTGCAGAAAAAGAGTCCTGCACAGGAAGAGTTGACTTCTCCATAGGAGTTCTCAGGCAAAATGGAGCCTGAAGAAGACATTACTGCCATCAGTGGCAGTATGGACATGACAGAAGTGATGGCTCATTTTCACAATCAGCTGTTGAGGGAGGGCACATCTGCATGTCACCACCTTTACGGTACTATAAGACACAAATCAATCTACTGTCAAGCATAACCTGTGGTGCTACCAAAGCACTGCAACTGACAGCAATTCAAGACAACAAGAAGTATTTTATGTTTCTTTTAATCACAGAGAACTCACTCTAAGATGCCCTACATTGACTTTAGTAGTCCTACAAAATGCAGTAATATTCAGACATACTTGAAATGTTGCTGAAATGTAGGACTGCAGCTTTCCCACTTCATTCTTGGTGGAGGACTTACTTTTGTTTTTTAAAAAAGTTTTCTTTTAAAAAAAAATCTGTTAAAATATATATATATTTATATTTATTGTATTTCTGTAGCTTTGTCGGTGATTTTCTATAGATCTATTAATATTAAGTAGCTTTGTATCACTGTTTTGATCCCATATAGGAAATACAAGGAGACAGGAAGCAAGAAGCTATATGCAGTTTACAATAATTGATGTTTCCTCAGTATAATCTTGGCATCTCTTTAAATCCATTTATAATTGTTTGCTACCTATTCCAGAGTATGAACAGGCTATCTCACCCATGAAGGGCAAGTGCTAAACTCCCTGCCTGGCTATGAAAGATCCATAACTCAAAAAGGTTGCAGGCTGGAGTCTGTGGTCAAGGTTTGTCTTTACTTTCTTTTTTCTTTAAGCAAGTTGAAGAATTATACTCACTCTTCATGGATGAGACAGCCTATTTGTTCTTCTTCGCTTGTGTTTCTGTTAAATTGAGCTTTTTAAAAAGGGACTAAGCCCTGGCACCAGACGTTAAACAGAAGGTTGGGGATAGATCTGGATAATTAGTATTTCCAGACTTGTGAGATAAGTCAAGAACATTTTAAAAAAACCAAACCACTTGATACTGAAACTATTTTGGGTTTTCCTTGGGGCATATTTCCTCCAAGATGAGTAACAAAAGTAACAGTGAAGGAAACATTTCACTTGGTCAGGCATGAAATACATTGTTTAATTCTCTAGTATATTTATCACTTAGTTTGTGTGGTTTTTTATTTCAATCTAACAGTCTCTTTCAGTGATTGTTAAATGAGTCACCAATTCACATTAATCTACAAGGGACAAAATGAAGAAGGAAACACAGCAAAGGGAATATCAAGAGACATCAGAAAATTGGTACAACCATGGAAACAGAATTAAGCACTACTGTAGAAATAGAAAGGGATAAAAATAAAAAAAGACAGAAATGTACAACCTGCTTCACAGTCGAGCTGGAGGCTATTGCTCTCACCTTGACTCTTTCAGGGAATACAACATTAATGTATACAAATAAGCCACACCTTACAGGAATTCACACAGGACTGCTGGCAGGGTACCAAAGTCAGAAGATACTGCACCATCCGCTCCCTAGGAGTCACTAGGGATTCACAGCAGAAATCCTTTAAGGTGATAGTTTGATCCCATAAACAGCTCTCTGCATGAGTCCGATTCTCTTAAAAGATGTAGATGTAAGTGCTAGCTCTGCAAAAAATCTCAGAGGCAGGAAATGAACTGCATTTAACAAACACTTCTGACTTTGTATTCTACGTACTAATTCACATGTGTTTTGAACACATCAAATCTCCAAGAGCTGTAAGATGCTTACATTTCTTTTGTCACCTTAACAGGTTTCCTCCTCCTCACCATTATTCTCCATTACAGTATTTCCCTCCCCTAGTTACACTGGCCCCGAATGTTGAATCAAACAGACTGAGCAGAGGGTTTCAGAATCAATATAATGCCACTCTGCAGAGCTACAAATGGGAGTCCTTTCCCGCAGTGATTAAAGATCGCCAGCTTTCCAATGAGTTTCTAGACCTCAAGATCACAAGATCTTTTTAAAGCACTGACAATTTAACTATCCTTACAGGAAATGCATTTTTATTACATGTACAGGTTTTAAAACCTCAGGGAGCGTGGACCAAAATTATATGCATAGCTTTTACAGCAAAACAAATTGGTTACTGTTAATTGTACTATTAATTGCACAAAGTTAATGAGGTCACTTGTTTACTTCATTTGGCATATGTACTTAAGTTGTAAAAGATCAGGAGTGCTCCAGCATGCAGTGCTTGACAGATACAGCTTTAGAAGGTAAGTATTCCTCTAAAATGCTAATATATTTGTAAAATACTTTACTTCCTAGATTATCTACAGAGGGAGTACGGATATATTTAAATTCAATCACTTTTATGCCTTTGATGCTTAAATTTGTACTTTCGGTTCTTCTGCCCTCATTTCCCAGAAGGGACTGGCAGACACACGCATAGCTGCCCTTCATTTCCCATAATGCACTTCTACTACAGCTGAACTAAATCTCAGGTTGCCTGGTAGAAATGTTTTAGAGATTATATAACAAGTGTCAACCTAGGCAACAAGTATGATCCATCTGTTTCTGTTACATGTTGCTTGCTGTTGCATCAAGCAAGAAAATAAAATTAAAACTTCGAAATAAGATATCACAAAATTTCAAAATTCCTGAAAGACATTTCTCTATTTCTCCGTATTACTATTATTAGTTTGAAATATTCATCTCATACACTCTGCTGCTGAATTTTTCTGTATTTCTTAACTGACTGATATTTACTAGAAGCTCATTTGCTATTCCTAATACCTGAAGCTTTACAAATTAGATGCAGGCAAAAAATTCAAATATACATTGCAAAATACTTTGGAAGCTTTCCCAGTCAGTCAAGGATTTCCTCAAGATAAATCTTCAACCTTTTCAAAAAAGAAGAACAAACACAGGCTTTGTATGTGTATACTGCATATAATGTGTGAATTTATGAATGCCAGGGCCAATATTATTTCAAACGTCTCCTAATACCTCTGGAAAAAAAGGTCTACAAGATATTTTCTGTATTTATTTCCACTCTCCATTTTAGCACGAATTATTATTAATAACTTAGAATTAATTAAAGAATGTTTATTCTTTGGAAAGACTATCAAACTTCAGTAAAAAAAAAAAAAAAAAAAAAAAAAAAAAAAAAAAAAACTTAAAAAGCTGTTTGGTGCCAAAGCACCTCATCTGTGATTGTGATACCTCAGCAAACTCTAGTGGAAATGATCACAAAATCAAGGTCAATGTTATTACAGAATCACAGAACCTCAGGTGTTGGAAGAAACTTCTGGAGATCATCCAGTCCAACTCCCTGCTTTAGCAGGTTCCCTACAGCAGATCACACAGCTAGGCATCTAGGTAGGTTTTGAATACCTCCAGAAAATGACTCTACCACCTCTCTGGGCAGTCTGTTCTAGGGCTCTGTCACTTCACAGGAAATAAGTTCTTCCTTATGTTCAGATGGAGCATTCTGTGTTCCAGTTTGTGCCCATTGCCCCTTGCTCTGTCACTGGACACCACTGAAAAGAGCCTGCACCATCCTCTTGATGGCCATCCTTTAGGTATTAATAAGCATCAATAAGATCTCCCCTAAGTCTTCTCTTCTTCAGGCTGACCATCCCAGGTCTCTCAGTCTTTTCTCATAAGGGAGGTGCTCCAGGCTTCAAATAATCTTTTCCAGAAAGAATAAACAAGAGCAGGCTATCTCCTACAACATATTCTTGCAAGCACTTTCATTAGTGACAAAACCCAAAAGATGTTAAGCAGGGGTGTGAACTAAGTTGTTAAACATTTACACCCTTCATCCCTTAACATATTTTCTAGTATCCTTGTTCCTTTTTTTTTTTCCCCAAAGTTACACCAGACATTGTTGATATCAACTTTAGACCCTAGAGGCTAATAGGCCACTATGCATTTAAAATAATGGAATGTACTGTTATCAGTATATACTGGGAAGAACTAGAGTATCAATTCACTTCAAACACTGCCTGCCAGAGTTCCTGCAACCAGGGCATATTTTTTAGATGGCATGTTTTAAGTTTGTGGATTTGAAGAAATGTGTACCTCGGGCAAACTGGCACAGCAAGTAGAGCACATCTCATCTGATTAAAGGACCTTATTAATGACTCCAATCACGTCTTCCTTCTGTCATGCTTTTTCTTATGATAAACACCCATGTTCCAGTCATAATGAGTCAAGCAATTCCTAAACGTGACTTTATTCAAATCAGAGATGGTCCCCATAAAGTTCAAGCCACTAGCATCATTTTTATGAGAATGTTTGATTCTTAAAGAGCAATGTGACATAGGAATGGGATGAACAGATCACAGGAAAACAGTTTTTGTTATTATATAAATACAGTGATTGGGAGTAAACAATTTCTAATTTTCTTCCAAGCATTTTCAACCAGGTTTTACTGAAATAAAGGAATAAAGATGTAAAGAGGAAAATTTTTTCTTAAATCATGTCAGAACTTAACATTTCTAATTTTCTCCTCACAGCTTATGAACAGGATTACATCTAGAAAAATAATTTATTTTATACTCCACTTTCAAATCCTTCAGGCTGAATTCTCTCAGACATTTGGTTAAGAAATGATCTCTGGAGATCATTTGAGACAGGAAGGGCTTGATTTCCTATACCAAAAGTTAAAATGTTTGCTGGAGTTGTAAAGACTGAGGTCCCTTCCAACCCCTACAATTCTGTGATTCCTACAATTCTGTGATCCCACACTGCTTTGCTCAACACCACTGCATTACAGCAACAGCCCTGGGAAAGCCAACTTTGTATATAATGGCACAGAGCAGCTAGTTAATTCTCTTAATTGTGCTCTAAATATCCCAATATTTACTTGCATCAGGATTAGAGGACATTCATCCCATAACGCTACACACACACACAGCATGACTTGTGGCATACTGCTTGGCTATCACTGAGATACACCATCAACACACTGCAGCTGCACAAGCCAATTCCATTTCAACACTTTTGAGCAAATCCTTTTTCACTGTCTTTGCATAAAGCAATGAGGGTATCAGCTGATATAAGATTTATTTCTGATTATTTCCCAGAAATGCACATTTATTACTGCTGTGATAATATTTTCCTGCATTACTTCATCAGTTGTCTGAATTGCACCTACCCATCCTGCACAGCACTGCTTTGTTTTTTATTTATGTTCATGTGATCACTGTTATGACTCATACACATATATAAACTACAAATGATTTTTACAGCATAAAGAGCACTAATGTTATATTTGTTACATGAAATACTTCATAATTAAGGTTGCTAGATGTTACAGAATTAAGTTTTACTTTTCCTAAACATAATCAAAATCCTCAAAACTATATTTACAAATACAGTACTGCTACTGATTTTAAACAAATACTGTATGGAACAAAATATCTGCTACCAGCTTCAGATGCAAGGATGAAGCCACTTCACTTTTGCTTAAGACTGTTAAAGCTTGGTCTTAAAATGATAAATAGTTTTAAAAGAATTAAGAATTTCCTACAATTCACTCTAGTAAAATAGCACTATGCTGCCCCTGAGAATGTTAATCCTGAGGCATTTTAAAACAATTTTATGAGAAAGCTTTACTACTAAAAATTAACTATTGGCTGTCACGATGATAATCTGAGGCATAACACAAACAAATCAGTGTTCATACACTGCATTTCTACAGTGAAAGCACTCACAGGTTGGTGCAGGTTTCATCTACTACCATATTAGGCACATGGGTTATCATGCAGTTTTTCATCAGAGATGATGCAGGCCTCTCCTTCTGGCAGAATCCTTTCCTGTCTTTCCCATCTCACCACAGATCTTTTTTTTTTAACTTACCTATTTCAAAGCTCAGCTACTCATGCACCTTGTTCTGAGCACTACAGCTCATTTCAACCCAGTTACTTGCCCAGCTGGCCCAACTCTCACTATCCCTATAGTTATGTCCCTCTTACATGGGTCTAGATCTAATCTCACAGAGTCCTATCTTAACAGGACGCTGATCCTATCCAAATTGGAGACAGATAGCTTCTTCTTTCTAACCTGAACTTCAACAAAGAAGCTGCAGATATGCAAGCAAAGTGTCCTTGTCCTCATCCTACTTTCTCCCTCAGTGGTGCTGAGATACAGAAAGCTCAGCCTCACCATTTATTACAGGCAGTGGTTTAGGTACCTGCCAGAACCAATAGCAAAGTATCCATTTTGCCTTGACTATAAACTGCAAGCAACTACTCTTTAAACATAGTGTCAATGTTTTATTGCTGTTGCTGATCCCTAAAGGGAAAAAAAAAGAATAATGTTGCACCTCATTTCCCCAGTTTTGAACTGACTATTGCTGAAATTTTGATGCTGGCTTCTCCTATTGAAATGATAGGCCTATAAGAGTATTTTGGATATGGAACACTATTTCAGGCTTTTTCCATTATCTTCCTCCAGCCTCATAAAACGTTAGACACAAATGGTCAATAATCCCTTCTTATTTATATTGCAGTAGTGGCACTTCAATATGGAGCTCTGGCTTACTTTCCACTAACATACATCAGTACATTTCAGTTTTAGAACTGTACAGATTTTCTTCATTCACATTGTTATATACACACATCACTGGTGACTTAACATCCATCCACCACCACTCTATCAAAGCACAGTTAAAACCAAATGTTTAATACTCAAAATATCAATAAAACAGATCTTTACTTGGCTGGTACCTCAGAAGTTATGATACTTTGGACTAGGCATTGCTTTACTAAGATAAATTCCTTAATGTGGTTTAGTTCACCATCCTTTAGGTCTAGAAAGTTCAAGTTCAAAAACAGTATCTGACAATTAACAGTTAAGAAGGCCTCCAGGAAAAGAAAATGAACTGGGGACTGGATAGTCTCTGTTAAGTCGGAAGCCAATAGTGAGATTTCCACATAACAGTCTCTTACTGATATATACTTCTTACTGAAAAATAGTACAGAATCCCGGCCTCTTATTTTGGACAGTCTCCAATACAACTGATGATACGGTGAATATGGATATAAAAGCTCATGACTGCACCACAGTAACTATGAAAGAGATTTTGGAAGAAATACCGCGTGTAATTCAGAAGACATTATGGTCCCTTTTTTGTGAATTGAGTGATCTTTAGTGAAAAATCTAATGACACAAATCAAGTGCCTTTGTGCTCACACTAAAATCAATGTGTCAAAAAATTCAACATTTATAACAATAAGAAAAGACAACAATGAAATACCGTCCTTATTCACGCAGATATCTAACATCTCTAATGCAGCTATTTCCTTTCATTTTTAACCCCTAAATTCAACTCCAAACTGTAATTTTCTACCACAACAAAAGGCATTTCTAGACACAAACACAAGGAAGGGCTGTTTGTGCCTACTGTTGTTAGTACTAGCATATGCTAGAATATTATTACCTACTGCTTGTATTTGTCAAGTATCTTGTAATACTAAACAAAATAGCAAGTACAGGCAAAACTAGGCCTTTTGCATAAGATTAAAGAATCTCTTTTCTAATTTTTTTACTGTATATTTTATGTAAATCACACTCTATAGTTTATTAAAGAACAACTGATAGTTGCCAGAGGTGAAAACTATAATTAATTTGTTGTTGTTGTTGTTTATTTAGTACATTAAAGGAGAATACTCACTGCTGGAGATGTTTAGCTTATACAATTTATTTTAAAGGACAGTGAAACAGAGAGAGCGATGTGGAGTTTTTTGTGGGTTTTGTTTGTTGCTTGTTTTAATATAGAAAAAATGTAGGTAGAAAAGGAAAAGTTGTACCAGGTATGAGGCATCTAAGTTTTATTTTCCAAACTACTAAGCCTTTTTCTTTTTTTTTCTTTTCCTTTGGAATAATGAAGTGATAAAGCAAAACTGTATGAAATATTTAAAGTGTCTAAATATCCTATGTGTTTCCCAAAATCTAGATGCTGAGCCAAATCCCTGAGTTGATCAATTCCATTACTCTAGTTTGGTGTTAATGTTTGTTATTTAGTTAGTCTACTAGACCACACAGCATAGCAGAAAAACCATATACATTGTATAGATTGTATATTGTACAGATTTCAATTAATAACTTCACAGTTAAAAACTAGGATTAGTTTTAAACCAGCTGTGTAGACTTCAAATCACCATTTGAGCCCTCTTGCTGAAGATTATTGTACAAATACTTCATGGAATACACTTAACTGTGGAAAATGTGGTTAAGTACAGAGGGAAATACCAGCAAACAAACCATAGTGCAGAGTCAGCAGGACTGGTCTAAGTACTAATCTAATCTTGACTGAATTAGCCTGGTTATGTAATATAGGATTTTCTAGTTGGGCACCTCATCTATCCAACACCATTCTTCTCTCAAGAGAAACTCTGTACTTTTTTTCTACGTATTCCTTGTTGAAAGAACAGGGAATAGCCTATCTGAGAACAACCATCATTAATGCCCTAATTAGCTAGGATTCTGTCACTAAAAATGATTTTTCATTTTAAAAATACCACTTCTTTAAAAATCAAAGCTTCTCTTCTGAAGTGCAGTATTTTCAAATAATTAAGGTCTGGCATGAATTAAGTCAGAGACTGTAATTAGCTGAGAGCCCAATGATTAAGGCACTTCCTGAGGATGTGGAAGATTCTACTTCAAATCTGGTTTGCCTGGCTAGATCAGGAATCTAAATCTCAGTCTTTACAACTCCAGCAAACATTTTAACTTTTGATATAGGAAACCAAGCCCTTCCTATCTCAAAACGTAGAACAGAACAATGCCAGTAGCAACCATTTGGAGAGATTCGTCCCTTTTGTGGGCAACAGCAGCCTATTGAAGAGCCTACAGTATATATTATTAGGGCACCCATACTGCATGTAGAAAGTTGACACAAGACTCAGTTGCCTGAACAGGGGATTCTAATGCCTTTTCAAATATCTTAGAATCCAAGACATCTTCTTTTCTTCACAAGGAGAGTGGTTAGGCCCTGGAACGGGCTGCCCAGGGAGGTTGTGGATGCCCCATCCTTGGATGTGTTCAAGGCCAGGTTGGACGGGGTCCTGGGCAACCTGATCTGAATGTGGATGTTTGGTGGCCCTGCTAGGCAGGGGGGTTGGAACTACATGATCCTTGAGGTCCCTTCCAACCCAGGTGATTCTGTGATTCTGTGATTCTGTGATCTTTTTTGCAATTATGACAGCGACTTGCAGAACTAGACAATGACCTGTGTCCATTGTGAAAGTCAGTGGGGGATGGAGGGGGGGGGAGTGAAAGTCAGATGTGAGAGTTTAAGGCATCTCCAATAGCACTTGTTTCCTACATTTAATCACCTAAATCCCACCTTATTTCCCATGCAACTCTCAATTAGACAAAACAGAAGCTTGAAGATGCTCTATATATAAAATTAGTTAGCTGAATACTAATTGTTCTGGATGAGTCTTCTCTCAAAATCTTTTAGATTGCATTTAAATTTGGGTTAGAAACACTTTCATTATTATTACTATTATTAATGGTGAAAATGTTCATGGGGTGGGAGAACTATTAATCTGTTGGGTGAAGTAAATCTGGAGACAAGTGGTCCACAGTGGTCTCCCAGTATGACTTTGTACAGAAAAGAAGGGGATTTAGTAATAATAATGCTGTTTCGAAGTAAACTATTAAATAATGTTAAGGGAGTTCTAAAGGAGAATCTGCAGATTTTTAAGTTTTCTAGTCCACTAAAAAACAAAAAACCATCTGGCTTACTAGGTTAGGCTGCATGTATGCACTAATAAAAACTGTGTTTTATTGCCTGACTGTCATTTCCACTCATCTTTCTCCAGGACAAAATTATCTAAAACAGTGTGTCCTTGAGGACAGAACTGCGGAGGGCTCTCTATGGAAATCTATGGTATAGTTTACTACCATTTATGTCATTCTACTTAATTTGCTATTTTTTTACAACATGTGGGTAATAATCACAGCAAATTGATTCCCCTGAGCTCCTTGGACAATTAAAGCTATTTGGTTATTGCCACCTGCTTGCTGCTCCCATTAATGCAATTTTCAAGACTTTATTTTTTATTATTCCTTCCTGCTCCTTACCCTACTAAATTATTTGCCCAGTCTTGATATATTGCAATTAGCATTAAAATGGTGTGAATGTCTTTCCAGGAACCCGATCGCTCACACTGCCAAATACTGCTCTTTGTAAGGAGTTTCGTGAATTTTTAAATTTAGCTTTACCTTATATAGAGTCTAAGGAAAACAAGACTTAATGACATTACACTATTTTTATAAGGATGTGGCCAGTTTTGTTCTTATTTAAATCTCTCTGTAAATTTTTGATTCTGCTAATCTTCATGATACTAAATAACTTGCTGTGTCTTAACCCCTTCACTAAATACAGGGATAAGAGAGGAAAGTAGGTTCTGCATTTGTGCAGGTGTGTCATTGCAGTTTAGTCAGATATTTAACCTTTTGTTTCTCAGAATGTCTTCTTTTGCCCACCTATTTCTCTATTTGGCTATCGGATTTTTTCGATCTGCATTCTCAAATGAGCAATATCATATAGATCTCTCTTTCTTTACAAGAACAAAGTGAACACTGATTTTGGAGGGAGAAGAAAGGCAAGAAAAGATCATGGATTAGAGAAGTAAAGATTGAAAGGGCATGGAGGAAATTAAAGGCCTCAGCTCAATTCTGTAAGTAAAAATCAAGTTTTGCCCTATATAGCAGTTAGAAAAAGAAAAGATCTGTAACTGGTTTCATCTTTTAAAATGAAGTCAAATAACATTAGGTTTTCTCATTAGCCTCCTTTCAGGGCTATGCTGGTTACAGTCAGATGCATGTTATACACAGACTAGTTTCTCCATATTGAATTCCCAAGGTGGTTGGATAACTGTGGGATAAACAGACTGCAAGAATTCTGCTGTTCACAAATGGCCACATAACTTACTGACCGATTCTGATGGACTCACTACTTTAAAACTGCACAAATATGAGCTCATAGTGTTCCTCATGTTGCAAGTTGCAATTTAAAAACAAAAAACAACAACAAAAAAACAACAACAACAAAAAACCACCCTATGAGTATAGCCTTGATTTTTATTCATTGCTATTACTCATTTCTCAAGCAGACAAGTTTAAACATGAAAAAATTCAGACCTACACTAAGTACAAATGTAGATCCAAGTAACTGTCCTATAAATGAATGTGGTTATAGACCACAAATTGTACCTTCAATGGAGAGATTAGACATTAGTCACATTCCAAAAACAGCAGAAAACCAATAGGAAAAAGTAGCAACAACCACCAAAAGAATCCCTAATTTAGGAACAAAGCTTAACCTATCTTTTTTTTTTTTTTCTGCTTTGATTATCTAACATGCCAGTAGATTTTATACACCAGGGTAGAATTTCCAGACTTTGCAGATCATTTAAAAGCTTAAGGGATTATCAAACCAGTCGTTTAAAATGACATTTTCACTGTGCAAATATTTGTCTATTAGATAGGCTGTACGGCACAGGACCTGATCAGCCTTGGCAGTATTACAGGTTCTTCATACACTGCAAACCCCACTGTTTCCTCATAAAGCTGTCAAGTCTTAGTTTAATGAAACATATATAAACTCAATGATGTTAGCCATGTCTCAGCAAGCTAATTCTTTTTCCCTCCCCTGTTGAGTTACCCCTATTAGGACTTTTTTATCAATTTTTCCTTTTAGGAACAATACAGCACATTTGGTGCTGGCACTGTGATATGAAATCTGACTATATTTAATTCTTGAACAGTCAAAGTATTTACATATGTAAAAATGTCCTGAGTGACCATCCCTGCATTACTCACAGAGGATGAAAATATTAGGGAGCTTAAGTCCCTTGAATTCTTCCATGCTATACTCTACTGTTGTCGGAGATGAATTCCTTACAACTTCTTTGTGTTTGTTATTAGAGCTAAAGGGTTTTTACTTACATTCCACCAGACTCAGGGTCTGAAAGATTCAGGAGTTACGAGCAGTTTTCAATAGGTGGGGTGGAAGCTCATTAATGTAAACAGTCTTTGGAAATTTAGACTCTTTACCTGGTTTTGTGATACCTTGCTCAGAAGAAAGGTTACCACAACATCTATTCCTTTCAGCAGTAAAGAATATTTCTACCATAATTTTGAAGTACTGAAAGCAAGTAGTGAATGTAAATAAGTGAACAAGCATGGCAAAGAATCTTGTTACCCCAGAAAATATATGATACTTGTTTTCTGAAAACTTGAGCACAACCACTGAAAACTTGTCTGTATGTTCTTGCTATTTATGAATTGCCTCAAATCAGGAAGAAAAGGCTTCTACATAGTACTTCTCTTTCTACCAATGAACAAAGTAACTGATGCTTCCTGTTAATGATTTTAAAAAGCAAAGCAAACCAAAACAAACCAAAACCAAAAAATCACCTTCCAATACATACAGAATAGTAAATAACACTGACATCTGTCTGAGTTTCTGACAAAATTTTGATTGTTTCTGCCCAATGCTATTCTCCACTCTATATTTGCTTTCCACAAATATTCTAGCAAGCAGTTCATCTTTCAGAAACAAACATCTTTAAATGACTATTGCAGAACAGATTTGAAAAGTCAACTGCTAGCATTTGTAGGGGAAACATCAATTGAAACAACTCAGTTTGTTCAACTGAAAAACATAAATACACTGTTTCCAGACATAAAATGAAAATTTGAAAATATAGTTAATGTATGTAAGTAGCAAAAGTTATTTTTTGTACTTCTTTTTTCTTTTTACAAAAAAAGAGAGCAATAAAAACATAAAATTAGAGCAATATTTGATCTTGTTTTTCTGAAATGAATGAATCAGCCTCATTCAATGGAACTGGGTGCAATTTTTAGTGAGTTCTGAAGATGGTCATCAAAGATTTTGATGAAGTTTTCTTCTTTCTGAGCTTTATTCTTGAAACTAGTTGGTCACAAATCTGCTTACTGCCAGAAAGTGATGACATGAATAAGGTGAGATTGTGAAGCAAGGGATATATTTTTTTGCTGGTAAGAGAGATCATACAAAAATCTAGCAAAAATGGGTAATCAAATTTTTCTTTCAGTTGAATGTCTGATTGTAACTCTACACAATCCACTATTCCATTTGAAAAGTTGCATGTATTAATGTTGACTAAAAACGAGGTTGCGACTACTCCAAAAAATTGACCATTTTTTCAGCAATCTTGAAAAATATCCTCAAATACCTTCATTTAAACTGAAAGCAAGGCTGCATATTGCTCAAAGGATTACATTTGGCCAATGTAACAAAATGCATAAAATTATTTGCCATAGCATAATCTTGCCATAATTTAATTTTGTATGCTGTTATGGTTTGAAATACAGCACACATAAGTGGATTTTCACCATGAAGACACAAGTTTAAGTCATTCAAATGAGCCATCAAATCCACCAATAATGCTAAATCTGTGAATCATTTTCAATCTTCATGTTGTGGCACAAATTTTCGTTTTCATTCTATACAGGAGTTGATGTCATTTCACAAATCATAAAATCTTTTTAGCATTTTACCCTGACATACACACCTTTCTTCACATAAGCAGCATCAATACTTCTAAGTAACTTCCTAAATATGCAATAATTCAATTCCTTGGACTTCATGAAATTCATAGTTTTGATGACAATTTGCACAACATAATCCATTTGAAAAGTTGTGAACATAACTTTTTGTGACATATGATGAAGAGAGATTTCATCAAACCTGAGACCTGAGTTACTGGCAGCAATTGCATTGTTTTCTATTAATTTCACGGGTCTCTCTTTTTTTTTTTTTTTACCACTGATTTACCACTGAGGTGCCATCAGTAGCCACAACAGGCATGTTGAAAAAGGTTTAAGAAATCACATTAAGGTAACTTTTACAGCTTCCCACAAAACAAGAGATTCAGCTGTGTCTTTCAATTGAATGACATAATATTGTCAATATCTCTAATGAAAAGTTGAGCCATATCAGCAGCACCAATAAGTTCATCAATCACCAAAATATAAAATTTGAAATTAGCAGTTTTACTTTAATTAGAGTAGAGATACATTTTCCTATTTCTTCAGATCACCTGACTGTAATAAGGGGAGACAAACAGACTTTAGAAGAATTTTTTATCATAATAAATGATATCTTCTATGCATTCCGTATACTGCATAATAAAAATGGAAGGAGGGGACATTTAGATTAGATGTCAGAGAGAGTGCTGATTGTGCTGGCGCAGGTTTCCCAGAGAGGCTGTGGATGCCCCATCCCTGGAGACGTTCAAGGCCACATCAGATGGAGCCCTGGGCAGTCTGATCTTTTGGTGCCTGATTCAGCAGTTGGCAACCTTGCTTGCAGCAGGGAGTGGGAACTAGATGGTCTTTGAGGTCGCTTCCAGCTTAAGCCATTCTATGATTTTATGACAATATACAACTCTCTACTCAAATAACATTAAATTAAATTAAATCACACCTGAGAGAGGAACAAATAAGGTTAAGATAAGGGAAAGTAAGACCAATCCATTAACCTATTGATGAGGAATGCCTGGGATAGCATTTATTTTATATCATATACCAACATTATTGCAGTTGTTGCATTTATCAGTGGCAACACCAAATATGCTACATCCGATGCTTCAATAAATCATTTATTTTTCTATTTTTGTGAAACTGCCCCAGTGAAAGTCCTTGGGTGGACTCTGGCAGCAAAACTTTAACACAACTACCAGAAAGCAAATCTCCATCTGCCTGGGAGCCCTGTGATGTCAGTGGAGAGTCACAATCACCCCGTGACCTCAAAACAAGGCAGGTGCCTAGAAATGCCCCAAGAACCCCGAGAAGCTGCATTATATCATATACAAACTGGTGCTTCTTTCTGTCCAGGAGTAGAGCAGTGTAAGTTTGTCAGAAAGAAAACAACTGTCTTCTAGCAATGCTCAAGACCAGGTTGGATGGGGCCCTGGTAACCTGATCTAGTGGGTTGCAGCCAGCCCACAGCAAGGGGCTGGAAGTAGATATCTTTAAGGTTCCTACTGACTCACTCTGTTCTACTATTTTGCAATAGTAAACTCACCGTCAATAAATGCTTTGTTTTTTGTTTTTCGAGATCAGATTTGCTAACACAGAATTTGCTTTTACAACACAGTCCTTTTGAGTTGTAACTTCTCAGAAAAATTTGTTGAGATGACCAACTTTTTTTCAGTTCTGCTTTTTTATGTTTACAAAGTGTTCCTTGATACGCATGAAATTTAGCAGCATGTTTTTGTTTATGTCTTTTCACATTGTAATCTTTGAAAAATTAAATAGTGCTGCATTTTTTGTCTCTATAAAAAAGTATTCATCTGTCTACCTTTTCTTGAATACTTTCTTCATCCATGATTTTTCTTTTTTTCGTTCTGTTTTCTTTTGAGACAACATTAGGTAGATTTAAATATTATTTTCAGTAATCACTGCATTTTAGTTGTCAAGTGGCACAAGCAAACATCACATGCAATAAACATAGGTTTTTATTTTACTGTCTATGTGTGGTGGGCACAAGTGTTAGAGGTAGCCCTGCATTGTGTCCTCCCCACGTCCTGGTTTTAGCTGAGACAGTGCCAATTGCATATCGTTATTTAGTTGTTGTTGAGCGATGGGGGCATGCCAGGCATGGAGACAAACTGCTTGGTGGGGCAGAGCTACTTCCATGATGGCACAAGACAGTGGGCAGCCACAGAATGAGCTGTTGTTACTGCATTACTGTGTGTTGGACAACCTGGTCTAGCAATGTGTGTTCCAGGGAAGAGGGTAAGTAGTGAGACTCAAAACGTGAACTGCGCTTGCCTTTCTGCCAGAAGCATGACTCTTGATCACAGAAACAATTTAAATAAAAATTAGGAAAAAAAATAATCACAGCTAGCAATAAGCCTTCTTTCATTTTCTTTTACTCTTCAGGAGATTATTTTGATGGGAATTAGACAGCCCCCTGCAGGAAGCTCTTTAGTTCATGTTAAGTCTTTTCACAGTGTGCTTGGCAGAAAGAAAGGCTTGTGTTTGATGCTGTTCATCACACTGCTGCTGATTTTCTCAGGTCTGTTTGCACCACTTTCAAGCACTGCCAAAGTGAAGATCTCATATGGGTTCCAAGTCTGGCTGCTGTGTTACAGCACATCCCCTTAGGCAAGCCTACAAGTCAAGGCTGAACAAGTTTCACATATCAAATGCTCATTAGAGGATCTTTAGTAGGTCAAACAGCTCTTTCTCCAAGTGACTGCATATGCTTGCGCTAACACTGATTTAACTTCATTTCTAGATTGTATTTGAAAATCATCAATGAAATCTTTTCCCCTTTTGGGCATCTGCTTTGAAAAATGCTACAGCATCTGCCCCCAGAGAGAAACTCCTTTTCCTCTTCTGCCCTAGAGACTGAACAGCATTTGTCTTTTCCCCTTTTTATTTCCAGTGGCCATAAGCAATAGCGATGTAGGTACCCATGATGTGCGGATTAATAATGAGCATCTATAGTGCAGTGCTTCACTAAGGATTAGCTGGAACTTTTACAATACATTATTTTCTGTTTTGTATAACAGCATGTCATTGTTTTCCTCCCTTTTCTGCTGAGGTATAAGCAGAAACCATATAAGGTATAAGGTGCTGTCCCCCTGCCTTTTTCAGTAACCCATGCTTCCTCTTGCTTGATTTGTAACTGTGTTTACGTTTCTTTTCTTCCCTCCAACTTTTCAGGTATGGAGTCAATTGTATTTTGTTCCCTGACCTCTTTGCCATTTACTCTCTAGATATAAGTCAGGTTCATACAAAATTAGTCTCTCAAAGACTGTCCTTGCAAAATAAGCCTTCGCTTCTTTGCTACTTTTACTTCCTTTCACACTTCTGAAAATTACAGAGAGCAGATAAAGTTTGAATCACTTTTACTGCTTATCAGGGGTTAAAAAAATTCACAGTTAATAAGACTCAATCACATACATTTGGTTTCCTCTTTCTCTCCCATTACTCAAACTGCCTTTGTATTAGGTGAAAAGCTACTATAAAGCTGTCCTTTATGGCTACCAGATCCTATTATGTCTACACACAGAGGCAGCACTTCTGTGAACCTGGATCTCTTTTCCTTCCTGTTCAAGGTCTGCTCTACTGTAGTTACAGAATTTGGTGTGCCATCATTGCACGCACATAGAAGTGTCTTTGTGCTGGGAAGGGCTGATCACATCTCCTCCTTGCATCATCAGTGGAAGGCTTCTCTTCAGTACACCTTTAAGAAGGTGTTGCCTGCACGGAGTCAAGGATCCCAGCTTCACATTTGTTATGGTTGCACACTTAGTTAATTAGGACAAAACAATATCTGTGCAGCGTCCAGTCACTGCTATCAGAAATAAGCACATTCCACTAACCTATGCCACTGCTTGCAGCTCCCATACCAAGAAAATTTTGCATCTCCCTGTGGCTTAGTAAGCAAACTTTCCTTATTTCCTAACCTTTCCCATGGAGGAAATTATACAGTGTATAAAGAGATCAGCTTTCAAGCTCATCCCTGATTACAGGCATACCTATTTTTTCTTTCAGTGGCTGTGATTCAGCAGCATTTGGATCCATAGTTATCCTCAGCACCTAAATGTGAGGTAGCATTAACAGCTTGAGTCAGAAACATCACTCTTCAGTGGCTCTGTGGCCAGTCAGTCTCAGATGACATTTTTTTCTGGAGGACTTTTGGTTCATTGTTTCATCTTTCTGCTTGCTGCAGTCAAGTGATACAAAAACAGGACATAGCACATAGATGTTACTATAATTAGCCAGATTATTTACCCAATTACTCCTTCCTGCTTTTTATTCATTCCTGTGAAATGAAGGTATTTTGTGACGAGATATGTATTGCCACAATACAAGAAAATGCTATACGAAAGCCCACAGACCCCCCATGGATACACACTGATTTCACACACATTTTCCACACATTTCTATTGGCTCTGCTTGAGACCGCATATTAAAACCCACCAATCTTCCCAGTACAGGCTGATGAAAGTCTCAGCAGAAACAGCTGCATTTCACATGTGGTTTAAGTTAATGCCTCAGCCCAAAAATTTAACTCTAGCCATGCTGCTTTTTGAATGTTCACAGTCCTCTTTGCTTCACATTAGAAGCAAGGTGCTGCTTCCTGAAAGCACAAAATAATACAATGAGATTGGTAGCACTTCATTTCTGGAGTGTCCAAAATCACGTATTTTTATTGTACATAAGATGAAAAGTCATCTAGGTTTGACATTCTGTGAACACATAAAACATTTGCATAGCACTGCTATATAGCATAAACAAACATTGATCTATATGCAGTGATATTTCCCTTCCAAAAAAAAAAGAAGCATTACCAAAACTAAGAACACTTAGCAGTCCATTCTAAAAACTTAAAAAAAAAAAAAAAAAAGAAAAAGAGAAAAAAGAGCGAGCAAACAAACAAAGAAAAAAACCATAAAGTGCATCATTCTATTCTCTCTTCCTAGATGAGCCAAAAGGAAAAAAAAAAAAAATGAAACCATTTACTAGAAGCTGGCACACATCTAACAAGGAATAGCCTTTTATAATCCAGGCAAATCTCTGAGGTGGCAAATGTGAATACAGAAGGCCCTTCTTTTGTTCCCCTTGAACCCAGAATTAAGTTAAAGACCAGTAACAAATAATCTTACACAAACAAGCCTACAGATATATAAACATAGTCTCACTCACATGAACAATTAGCACAGATCAGTGCTGCCATTTTTTCTTGGCAATACACACTTCAGGCCAGGTGAATGTGCTCTGCAGGTGACCTCACTACAAACGAAAGCATCCTACAGATTAAAAGCTAATTATTTATAGCAGTGACATAGGTTTATGTGCATTATGTACACAATTCATTGTAGTTTGTCCAAGGCACTGAGTAAATCAATTAGATCGCAGGAAAAAGCTTACGAAGGACCTTCTTGAACACGCTCATTGTTAAGTATACTGCAATAACAACTTGTAACAAATGCAGGAGAATCCATTCTCCAGCAAAAGCAGTGACAAGAGTCCCTGAGTCAGGATTATTGACTAATTTTTTCAGCTCTGAGACAACAAAAATTTCATTTGCCTGAAGCCTTCCTGCTCTCTATTCACTTGCAAGATCGGGGACAAGAACCATCAAATCTCTTTCATGATTTTAGCTACTTCTTCTTCAAGCTGAGATGATGTTACTCTGTGCAATATAACACAGGCACCAATCATTACTAGAGCTCTTCTATCCTAGTATTTGCAGATAATCAGCTGCCTTACATGAGTGCAAATCCTAATAAAAAACAGAAGCAGCTAACTAAATATTGTACAAACTGTAATAACAGCAGGCAGATAATGAGAGCAGAAGGAAAGCTTAGTTTTGAAATGTTTTTACTGCAGTCATACTGAGTAGGGGGTGGTGCCTAATCACATGATTTTTGGCTCTTTATCCCTACTCCTCTCAAAGAACTGGTGAGTCTTACCAGCAAGGCACTATTTACTGTTGTATGCTGTGCCTCTGCTAGCGAAGTTTGACAATACAGTCACTCCAGAAAGCCTTTTGCAATGCAGAATGAGCCCATCATAAATTCCAAACTCACTTCAAAAAGCATAATAGGCAGTAGTTATAGCACTCCAGATTGCTATTTTTGTTTCTATCAAAGAAGAAGATAGTAAAAGATGGGATTTGGTTTATGATTGTTTTTGTTTTCTTTTTGATTTTTTATGATTTTTTTTTTCTCCACTGTTCTTTACCTTTTTCTCCCATCTATTCTTTGCTTCCATGTTTCTCCTACAGTATATCCTCTTTTCAAAGTGTGAGAAAAAGCCACAGTGTTAGCTCAAACAAGATCTGTCATTAATTTTCTCCCATATTTTTTCTTGCCCCATCCCTCCCTCCAACTCACCCACTAACTGCAGTATCACTGACAGGAGCAGCCACTGTGGTCTCAGTAGCTGTTTCTCAGTATGAGTCTCTAGACACAGGCAGCAGAAGAGGTAACAAATCAGGCAGCACTTCCCATGATGCTCTCTGAGCTTCAGACAAAGTTTTCAACTACCTTTGATAACCTTGATGGTTTTATTATTCCATTAATTTGCCAAATTGTTTTTAAGTGTACTGTAGTCAGTAAAGTGTACAGAAGTGGCAAAAAGTCACAGCTGATACCTACCTGACTCCTTGATGGGTAGAGGGAAGGAATTTAAGAAAATCATGTATTTTTATTTGTCCCTATTCTGCAGTGGAAGAATGGAATAGGTCAGGCTCATTCCCTTTTGGCAACTTCCCTTTTTGCCTTCTTCTAAAGGTGTGCAATAACTGAAGGCAGTCAGCCTTAAGGCCAAGGAAAAGAGAATGTCTGGTTCAAATCTCATGAATACTTATGCATACTGAAGAAATGAAGTTGTGCACAGCGGAATTATACCAGAATTAAGATAGCAGAGCCTCAAGGTCAGACAGTAGGCTAGACAGTACCACCACACTATGAAACCCATTTCCCTGGAAACCAAGAAAAGGACAGGTCATTCCTTAAGCTGTCAAAATCTGCTTTATTGCTGTTTTAACAGCTAAACAACAACAAAAAAGTGAAAGAGAATGAAGGGAAAAAGAAAAAGTGATGTGACTAAGACCTCCCAATGGACCTTTACAAGCAAAAGAAGAAAGGCAAGAAGAGTAAGAGGTCACCAAAGTACATGTAATTAACATAATCAGTGTAGGAGTGGTGTCAGCAAATTAAAAATAGAGTCTGTATCACCCAGAATGCATACCCAGGACAATACCATGAAAAACAATGGGGCATGAGACAAGCACTTTATAATAAAGAACCTGAGGTGATAGGATTCCCAGTCATTGAAGATGTATATGTACAACGTACCTAAAAATCCTTTAATTGGATTTCATTAATAGTCAACTTAAACATTTTACATATGTTTATGGTATACAAAATAAATTCCTAGGACATTCAAAGCTCCCAACCAGTGCCTATCATCTTACTTGCCCTCTCCCTTGCCTGTAGGCAATATCCCATGGGATTCTTGATTCTTTCAAAGATCTCTGGGAAGACATGGAATACATTTCCACTTCTTCAACTCAAGCAAGGCTATATTCCCTCCATTCTTCACAAGGAATTGTTGAAGCAATCTCATGCTTGGAAACAAGGCACATAATTTATCAGTATACTGGAGCGCCATGGTTATATATAATGTGAAGTAATTTGTAATATTCAAAACATTTACAATTAAGCGGGGTGTTTATTGATTTATGTTCCTTTCTTATTTATTTCTTCCTATCATCACTAAGCTATCTGAAGAACTATTTACTATGTATTTTCTGTTGTTCACAGACTTCATAGCACTTCTCTTGTTAACTGGAGTTATTAACTCCAGTTGTATTAACTTCTATATCCACTAATTAATTCATACAGAAAAACATTTCCTTTGTTTGAAATGAACCCTTAAAAAATATCTAAAAAGAATTCTTCAGAAAACCGTATCCTCTGCAGAAATATATTGCAAAGAAAGGTTCTAAGAATAACATGTGAAACACGTTTCTTTCTCTTGTGCTATTCTCCCTCTTCCTCTTTGGGTAGTGAATCAAAAACCTTTTTCAAGGAAAACTAACACGTATGGCTAGAAAATGGCTAGACGGCAAGAACAAGAAAGGTAAGTTTCAAGAAAGGTAATTTTCCAGAAACTGGCAATAGGAACAATTTTGCATTCCAACAGCAGAGAAACAATTATGCAGTTAATTTTAACTTCCTTGAGCTTAGCTTCAGTTGCAGGGCTGTTTTAATTTGCCAACTGGAAGTTCTCTCTGTCAAATGCGTTGGGGGCCCCATTCAGCCCAGGCTGGACCCTCATTCTTGCTTTGACTATACCACAGGTAAAACTGTGCACATGCCCATCACATTTGGATTCATCAAGTGCTACACTATGCAATAATCGGGCATGGAAGCAAAGGCACAGCACTGTTGGTTAGAAATTAAGGTATAGCATTGTTCACTGGAAATTAAGGTACAGATTGTTCACAGAAGTACAAAAGCAGAACACAGCTTGTATGCCATTAAACAGCATGGAAGGTGAAATGGAAGCTCTGCTACTAAGTTCTGTGATCCGCAGTAGTTCCATAGGCAAAGTAACGTGTTGGCAGCATCGAAGGAACTTGGTATACTGGCTCTAAGAAGTACAATGCTGATTTGGGAATTTGGAAGCACCAGGGTTATGTGATAAAGTGGCACATTTTCTACCCTGGACCAAGATTCTGTTGCTTTTTTTGACAAAATGCCATCCTTTGGGTGAACTTTGCTCATTATTATATCTAAACACATCTCCATCTAAAAAGCTGCCTTCTTTCAAGGTGAGATCACCCCTCATGGAGCATATTCTCTGAATTTTTTAGCCTATATCCTTAAAAGCGATGCAAGAGAATTTTACACCATTCCAAAACAAAGGTATGTATAACTAGAATCACTGAACGTCACCCGTAGAATAAAAAATAGTTACACTATTTTTTTTACACTATAAAAGGGTTAAGAGAAGGGAGACCATAGAGCATACCATCACAGACAAGCCAGGAGGACACTGCTGGATTCTGAGAACAGTTGTCAGGCTGAGCCTCTCTTCCCTCCCCATAAGGATAAATATTGGGTAAGATTTGCTCAATCAAGTGTGCGAATCTTACTCAATAGTAAGATTCCCCATGGGGGGAAGACACTACCAGACAAGCTGGGAAAGCATCTCTGATTCCTGGGTTCAGCTGACAGGCTTTCTTGCCAACCACAGGAATGCCTGTTGCGTAAGATTTGCACACTTGATTATGTTGAGTGCTTCCTCAGTAAACTTAGAAATATATCTATAGAATTTTTTATAATTCAAGTGTGCTTGCAGCCAGGTTGTATTATTCTTACTTCTTTGCACATGCTTTGCAGACAGTAAATTTATCACCATCAATCCAAAAGCATCTATAATCTGTTGCTACTAAACTGCACTATTCATTAAGCTAGCTATGTGAGTTCTGAGAACGGCCAAAATTCGTTTGCTGATCTGGTCATGTAAGATCTTACTGAGCATTACTGGACAAATAACGAAGGGATCATGTTGGCTCATTTGAATGCTGCGAGACAAATTGTGATCTATTTGTGAATTCATCATCACCATAGGTCATATACTGAATGCAACTGGACTTCCAGCACTAAATAGGGCATCATTCAAACATTGCCCTTTAACATGGCAAAACTTATGATGGAGCAAAGTAGTCTTTTCTCTGGAAGTTGTGATCACTTGTAAACAACAGCCAAGCAGGATGTAAAACAATACCTAAATGCTTTTGTCTTTGTTTGCTATACACAAAATAAATTGAATTAGCAGCTCAGTTCTTGGAACTGGGGCAGTGGCCTCAGGGAGAGTCAGGTAATTCCTCAGCCTCTGCACTGCATGATCTGCACCTTCTAACATGGAATACACCTGTCTTCAATTAGAATAAGATGACATTTCCCTCCACCTTCTTTGTTACTTAAGAAGGACTGAGAAAATCATTCTAATTCTTTCAAATTTTTCAAAAATCTAAAGTTTCACCTCTGCATTTTCATCTTTTCCTTATTAAAAAAGTCTACTAAAGAACAGTATTATTGTAGATAGTACCACTAATTATTTCACCTGAAAAGTCACCCTTTCAATTCAATCATAGCCTTCCCTCAGCCACCCAAAGGCTTTCTATTCAGTCTTGTAATGCATCCCTAATCTCTGAACAAACTGTCAAATTCAAAACCTAAACATATAGCCTTGAACCACAATATTATGAATTTTCCAAGTTCACATATGCTGGGAAATAAGCCAGTCCTCATTATTCTCATGTCAGAGGCCAAATACAGGAGTCTGAAGGATTTAAAGAGAGCTGAATTTCTTTATTAGCCTGACTTTTAGAACAAAGAGAAAGTCTCCAGTACACCAGGGTACCCAGTGCCAGAAGCGCGTGGTGCTGGCACGGCTGCCCTGCCTGTGGATGATGCTGCTTTCTCCTCTTTCTCCCTGCACAGAAAAGACAACAAACAACTCCTTCCCACTTTGCATATTCCAATCTACTATTTCAAACAGAGTCTTTCGCTTTTTATCCTAAAGTGGTACTTGTTAAAGGAGCTGTGACCACTCAGGCTATTTCCTTTGAGGATGATAACACTGCTGCAGAAGCTTCATTATTATGCTAATCGAGCACAGTCTGAGCAGCTTTCATAACTGCCACATTAAATCATCTACCAAGGGGAGGCCTCAAGAGCCATTTACATTGCACTGCATGCATATTAATGAAGGCACTAGCAGCAGAATTGTTTTTGAAGCAACAGCCAGGTAAAAAGAAAAAAAAAACGTACATTATTATAAATGTTGGAAAAGCTAGAGATGGTTAAACCTCATGAAGGCTTTGAAAGTTCAGTGGGCTTGGTTCTATTGTCTGTAATTAAGACTGAATAAAACAGCAGAGCAGAAACCTACAGCAGCTGCAGTTGTGACAAGGGTCTCTGTGACAGACTGCAATAGACTCAAAATATCTGTGCTGTACAACCAAATAAATAGAAGAGCCCTCCTTTCTTCATTCTCCCCTCTTCAGACCTCATCCCCCTCCCTCATGTCTCAAGACACGCCACTTGCTATGCACCTAGAGAAGATAACGCTACCATGAAATAAGATAAAGAACAGTACCTAATAGCATCCCTTCCGAATAATTCAAACACATCCATCAAGACCAAAGGAATAAAAGCAAACAAGTGACATTTAGAATGATCTTGGGCTGACAGCTGAATACAGATACACTTTTCCCAAAAGATAAACCACCTGGAAGCCACCACAGATGAAGGTGGATGATAGCAGACTGGTTAGGTTGAAAAACTAGCAGGAGCAATAATCACAGCAGCTCAGCTGCCCTGACACTGTCACACTGCTTTTATTCACGTATGTTATAGAAAATGTGCATTCTGAAGAGGCAGCTTAAGGGCAGTGCAATGGCATTATTGACAAGAACTGGGAGCTTTTCTCACTCCTATAAGAAAACTGCATAAAGAAACCTCTCTACGAAAAATGAAGATGACGTTGACATTGTTATTGAAGCAAAATCAGGACGTTTTTATCAAATCATAGGTTTGTTTAGACAGTTAGGCATATTTTAAAATGATTTATAGGTGAATATTATGTGCAGTGGGGAAAGAGCATACATTTTGGAATCCTAGCATCCCAGGAAATGTTTTATTTTATAGTTCAAGCCATGCACTCTCTTCCATCATCACGTTCTGCAATATCAACAATCCACTTCCCTATCTTCCTCCTACTACTCCCCAACTCTCCTCCCCAGTTACCTACTCCCCAGATCCAAACAGTTCTTGATAGCAATACTTGATGTCCTTAAGACATCATCTTCAACATTCCACCCTTCCCCCAACCTTTTTACTCTGAAGGGATTAGATAAGATGAAGCGAGTTTTTATAAGATCAAAAATTCACCTGGAACAACTAAATAACATTTTTTCTGCATGGATCTGAAGTATTTAACAACCACAGTCTCAGGTGAAACCCAAGTCAATATCAACATCAAGATATCTATTTTTATTATAAATGAAGATCATTGCATATGTTCAAAAGGTAAATAAAAGGCCAGTCCCACAACTAACCTAAGTGCTAACCTAACAAGAAAAGGATAAAGCTAGAAAAACTCTGAAATATTCTTCTCTATCCTAAGAGAAAAGGATCACTTGAAAAAGAGTGGATCTTCAAAATACTGGCATAGCCAAAACTAAAAGCTCTGTTCAGAGGTACTGAAGAAAAGGAGATACTTTGCTGCAGAATGGCTGATTCCCATGTTCCCCAGCCAAGAAGAAATTATTCTGTACTTCTCTATGCAACTGGCTTTTGAGGATACACAAATATATTTTCCTAGTCATATTTTCTAGTTATTTCTTTTCTTCTCAACTGATTTTTTTTACAACTTAAAAGTCAATAAATAATGCTCACACTCTCATAGAAACTTCTACCAAAAGCTAAAAAGTTTCAGTTTCCCAGTTTTGAGATTTTTCCTTTAAATGTTACCTTTGCTATCTCAGTTCTGTTGCCTGCATTGAGAGGCACCATATCATCATATGGATCTAAGTTTAAATGGACTGTTCTGAATATTTCAATACTGGTTTTGATTTTAGGTCTAAGTAAGTTAAATTAAATAATAGAGAAAAATCCTAAAGAATTGTTTGAGATTTGCCAGCCCTAATCTGCTGTAGATGTTTTTCTAAAGAAATTAGTCAAGTAAGTTGACACATGGACATAATGTCCATCACTCATGAAACAAGATATTTCAAAATGCCAAACTTTATCAGGAATCCAGTATATGCCTCCTGAGAAAATACAATAAAATATTTACAAGTATAAATCAACAAGCAATATTCATCTGATACTCTGCTATATGGTAGAACAGTTATAATGCAATTACTTAAATATGCTTACAAAATCAATGAAACTATAACCTTAATTATGATATAACATACAAATATAGATTTTTATATAGATTTTAGGTTTCTAGGACAAACCAGCAAAACATAAGGAAGGTCTGAATAACTGCTAAAGTCAAGAGCTTCATTTAGCAAATGGATAAAACATGTAACATTTAAAGTATCTAATTGCAAATCATGTACACACGCTGCATTTTGTTTGCTTTTTCCAAGCCTTACTCTCATTTCTGTCCAACTAGCTTCAAGAGAGTTTTGGTACAGACTGATTCCATCTATATGTTTATATAGTACCCCTCACTCCTAAATGAGGTCTTTGCAAACTACACTGCTGTTACTGCTGCTGTTAATGATCATGCATGTGATTTGCACATAGCAAAGAGGCACGTGCCATAACAGATTCATACTTGTGATAACTTCACAGGCTAATTTTATTTCATTTCATAAACAAGGCAACTGTATTTTGGAAATGTGTTTTCTTAGCAGTTCTAAGACAAGGATTATTTTGAATTATAGGCAAATGAATTAATCCCAGCTTTTGAAATGCGAACAAAGGGCTAGAAGAGAGCCTGTATGTGTGTTTTTTTCTGGTGGGCAGGGTAGGGCTAGTATTACTATATATGTTTGCTAAGATATTATCCAAATTGGGGACATTTCCCACTTTTGATAATCCAAGGATTCAACTTGCTAGTCTGTGAATCACAAGTTCCTAAAACACTGTGTATTTCATTTTAAGCACCATCTTATCCAAACCATTTAGTGTCTATTAGATCACTGTGACATTCTGGTGGTGCCCTGTGTAATTTCAAATGTCTGTTTTAGACATTTATTGTCTTCCACTTCCTCAGAGCTGTTCTGCACCCAATTACTGTGTCTTTCTGAAGGGATTCTTTTCTGCAAGGTGGAATTAGGACAGATTTCACTGTTGTCACTGCAGAGTTTCCCTTTCACGTTGTGATTAACTCAGCTAGCTGAAACATTATCATGGAGGATTCAGGGGAGGCTTCATAAAGCCATCTAAGACTGAAAGAGGCACTGCAAGGCATCAGATGTGTCTGTAGGACTGGCACTACAACTGGCTTATCAGATGATAGCAAAGTGCCAAGGTATTACCTGCAAGGCAGAGTCTACAAGTAAGGCTGAACCTCCGCTGGGTTCTGCTTTCCTTCACGAGGCTATGCAAAAGCAGTAGAGCCAGTGCCCTTTGGAAGCAGCTTCTTAGATTCATCACTCAGTGGCTAAGAAAGAAAAAAGGACGTCTATCTTTGATTATTAAAAAAAATAATAATAATCTTTTGTTAATTTTGACAGTTTTGGAGATCCACCTCCATAAGGGTTTGTTTTTCAGATATAGTCCATCCTTATTTCTGTGTATGAAATGTACGAAAGGCAGAAGCAGGGAAGAGAGGATAAACCCCCACTTTCAAGATTGGGACAGCAGCCTTTAGAAGCCACCAGAGGCATGAGGAAGAGAGTTCCCTGAAAGTGAAAATCTGCAAGTTGTTCTCCTCTGACAGAGGCTGCTGGGAATGCCACAGGCAAAAAGGAAGCCTAGGAATTACTCCCGCTTATAACCTGTAGCTCAAGGCCATTAGCAGACAAACAGAGAGGGTGTGTACACCACACATCTTGCAGCTTTACAGTTTGGTACTTTCACATAGAACGTTTGGAGTGTTTTGTCTTTTTTTCTAATGATGTAGTTCAAATTCACTGTGCTTCCTTGTATCAGTAATTAATCATCTGAGCAAATTAGCTGCTACCATGAGTTCTTGAATGTCATGTAGAAGCTAAGCTTACAAACTGGCAATGGTTAAAGGAAAATCTGTATTTAATAATAGACAAAGCAAACCAAATACCCAGATTAGAGGAACAGACAAGTGTTTAACAACCCTTCCCACTTTCGAAAAGCAAGTTACTTCTCTGCGGAGACAGCTTAGTACAATGGAGTACATAGACCTGGACCTCTGCCAGCACCTGTCTGTTTGAGAATTTCATCCACTTAAATAAACTGCTGCTCTCTGGATCTCAATTAACCAGACAAGCTGGTGCAATTGTAGAAAACTCAAAAATAAGAGAGAATCTTTCACAGATTTTCCATCTGTAGGCCTTCTGTAAGCATGACATATATAAATAGAACATAATATTGTAGGTGACATCCTTAAAATTATGACTTACACTACATGTATGAGAAGCTAGTAGAGAAACAGCAGCGTGAAGCCTCAGAACAAATGTTACTTTTCATGGCTTACTTCAATCAATGTCATCAGAAATAAGCATTTATACTATGTACCTTATTGATACAACAGCTCTAGTGGAATCTGAAATCTGCCAGAGCTGCTAACTGCTCCATAGCTTAACCCTATATCCAAGAAGGCAGAAGGGTTCACCAGCATGAATCTAATTACAGAATGGAGCCCTACATGTATGCAATGGCAATTTAACTAGCAGAATATAGATATATCAGAAAAGACTTGGACAGCGTAGTAAATCATGAGAACTTAATTTTCACTTTACAAGAGTCTCGTGGATTTTAAAGGAATGGAATAAATAGATTTCTATTAAGAAAAAAAAAAAAATCCTATTATGTTTACAAGATATTGTATTCCTTCCACATATTTTCCAACTTCACTCTAAAAATCCAGAGCAGAGATAGAAGTTTCCAGTAAGATATTTCAGCTTACACATATAAGCAAAAACTTTCTACTAAATGTCACTAGATTGTTCACATTTATTCTTTAATAATGACATAAAATGCTGCTACTCCGCCCCACAAAACAGCCTGCCACTTATCAGACTGTACATCTATGTAGTCTATTGGAATTGTATGCTTTTAAAATTGGATCTTTCCATATTTATTGGTAATACTTTTATAACAACAAAGTTGTTAACCAAATTGTGGTATTTGGGGCTTTAGCATCACAATGCAGAATTTTATTTTTATTTACAGTGCATTATAGACAACTGTTAAAAGTGGGTATTGTTAAATAGTAATAAGATAATAATTTTACATTTTCCACCTCGGTGATTAAAGAAATTTTGATTCTACTTTAATGCAGGGCTCATAAATATCAAAAGTACATGTTATATTTTTTAAAAACATCTATGAAGTGGCAGAATAGACAGGGGATTTAAAAAATGCAAATCAGTGTGTGGTACACCTCCTCTTTTTCCAAAGCACATCAGTGCAAATAAGAAAAGGAACATGTCTGGTGATTTACTCAGAAAACAATTCGGATAATCTCTACTACATTATACTGCTCACAACTTCCTATTACACTTAGAAGATGGAGGAAGACACTATAACCAGGTGTAAGTTTACTGATAAAATAGCCGTAAGTGCAAGACGCACATACTCTTGAAACAGCTGCTGTTGCCAAGGGAGTTTGATCAACTCCTACTGATTCCTTGGAATCTTATCTGTAGGCAATCACAAACCATAAAATATATACCTGAAGAAAGTTCAAGACACTCCCAATCTAAAAGGCAAGCAAATAAGCATCAAGGCCATACTGGCATACTACAAGAAAGCTACTAGACTAAAGGTGGCAAGACTGCAGATTCCATGCCCTAATCTCTATCTATTTTTTAGCTTATTCTTAACCCAAACCTTTAACTTAGGCAACTTTTTCTGCTGTGCTGCCTTAATACAAGCTGAGTATTGAAAGAAAAAAGCTTACATTGTATATTATACTAAAATATAATATACTACAATATAAAATAATACTTTCCAATAGCTAGTCCAGTTCAAATGTTTGCCCAAATTTCATATTTATTTTCCAATGATCTGATTATAAAAATTCAGTTGGAGGATGGAATTAAGAATGAAAAGTTTAAGTCAACAAAAATAAAGCTTAGTACAAGTTTTACGTAGCTGACAGAGTCTCATGAGACAGGAACTAGGGACAGTCATATTCACATGCAGTGTTGACCCCCACCATCATATAATGCCTTGTAAGATACTAGAAACACATGGAGCAGCAGTCTTTAAAGAGAGGTGAACTTCCTGAAAAAAGTAGCAGTAAATTCATTTTCTCTTGTAGTTTGTTCCACTATCCTTAACACACATAAACCTTTTTCAGATTTTTTTCCTTTTTCCAAGGGCTAAAGATGCAGCAATATACATATCTCCTGTGAATGTAATAACTACCCTAAGAAGAACAGAAAAACCATACGCTTCCAGTTTTCTGTTTTAGATTGATCTTTGGACAGTTTTATGTTAAAGTATACTGCCAACATCTGTACATTGTGACTGCATACTTCTTTATCTCATCAAGGCATGCCGCATGAGATTACTGTGCTCATTGACTTGCTATAACATGATCTCACACTGTAGATCTTCAGTGGTAGACTGAGGTCGGGGTAAGATAAATTGTATCACTGTTATTTGTGTGATCAATTGACTGCAAGGTCTAATACACTGAAATCCAACAGAATATGTGAATATTCTAAGGCATACTGCATTACTTAGAAATCAATGACTGCTTGAAAGGTTTGATAATTAGAGGCTTTAGGCTATTAACATCAGCTGGTCATTACGTCCACATAGATTGTTATAGCCTTTATAACCCTTTCTTATATAAAGAAAACAATTAAACATTTGAATTACATTAAAGAGTTGACAGAAGATAATTGGAGGTATCAGGAAATGATGTAGTCCCATTAATGTGAGTTACTCTGTCATTTTCATTGTTTACCAATATACTTGCCATCCAGATAAAGTAAAAGTAACTCTTCAGTTAGGTCTACATTCAAACCACAAAGCATGGAAAACAACAAATAAGTAACACAAAGACAAATGAAATATGATATGGTATCATCTTCTAAGAGTATTATCTTACCAGTAGAGATGACACAATGACAGCGGCTGAGTTTAAAAGGTGCAGTAGAATCTGCAGAACTTAGTCACCTTCCATACCTTTGTTTTAAAACTGTGATGTCCACAGAAGCATAGGGAAATTCTATGTTTCTCTCACTTCTGTTACCTGTTCTACATCATTTATTTTAAAAATAATACCACTAATAGAGGACAGCCTACCTACACACACTTTTTGCATTACTTCATAAAGTGCTATCTTCAGATCTTTTCTGAGTATGAAAAGCTCCTACTCCGAAATATTGAGAGCCTTCCCTTCTCTTTGAGTGCACTAATCTTCACAGCAATCAAGTTACTATCTGAGAGAGACAGGCAGATGATTACAATTCGGTCTAACTGGGTTACTTTTTACATTGTGAATTTCGACTGTTTACAGTACGGAGAGAATGTACTCCTTAACATTTTGCTGCTATTCTGTTCTTCAATAAATTGCTGAGGCTGAAGCAGCAGCAGCAGTTGTAATAATTCCCAGGGAATTCCTGGTCATGATGTACCAGCCTATTGGACATTGAAGATTTACTGTTTTGTACTTAAGGGAAATACATAAGAAAATATTTACAAGCGGTTATTAGGGCTAACTGATGTCCTTATCCTGTGCAAGTATAGAGGGAATTAAGGAGCTTCTATAATGAGAACAGATGTAAGGCTGCACGCTTATGCAGGACTAGTCAGCTGGACAAGGGAAGGATGAAGAACTATAAGGTAATTGCAGAAAAAGGGTCGTGGTTGGTAGAAAGTGGAATGTGAATCATTCTTTACCACAGTCACTCTGGCATATATAAAGAGAAACATATTCTGGACTTTTCTCACCTTTCTGAGGCTTCAAATGTAGTATCGTATCCAAATTTTGGACCAGTACTTGAAGCAGAATGTAGAACAGAAGCAATACAGAAAAAAAAAAAGCACATAAGATTAATGTTCCATAGTATTTAGATGGTCCACATGATCTGAAAGACTGGTCTGCAAGAGCCAATTTATGCAGAAAACAGGATTACATTAACAGTTACAGAAATGGGATTGCCACATCCATAGCTGACAAAACTTACACTGTGGTGAGGAAGCGTCAGGTTGAACTGAAACAAGGGGACAGGCCATGAAAACATCTGACAGAGCATGTAAGCGGTGGCAGGCACAGATAATCCTGCTCTAAAGGGAGACAGGGACAGCACTAGATGGTCACAGTACTAACCACAGTATTTAATATGATTGCTTTAAAAATAGGATTCCAGTCAGTTCTTTATTGTATTGATAGGATTCAAAAGCCTATAGTTTTTTCAGTTTTTCCAGACCATCCTGTTCTTTGCCCCATCTTTACTAATGTCTGTTATATCACAAAGACTGCTCACACAAGTTTGTTTCCACTGACTTTAAAGGACTTATTTTCCATTTGTAAAGATATAAACTCAGTCAGAATTAGATCCAGAGAGTTTCATCTATTTTTCTAGAGAATTCAGCAGATTGCCTCTAAACACAGCACCTCCATCTACTGCAGCAGAGTAAATTCAACTGCCCTAATACCTTCCATTTTGTCCTACCAGAAAGACACACATGTAGTTGGTTGTCATACTATATGCTGTGAAAAGCCAGAACAGATGGCCTAGTTAAAGCAGCTCACAGAAGAACTATAATCTCTGAACTGATACTCTGCTCCATTCTTTTAAGTAGTTTGGTTACAACTACACAAAATCTCAGGTGGTTCTACGCAAAAATAGGAGCAACATGCTCATGAGGCAAATGCTAAATAAATCTTTAGAGCAAACCTGCTTCTGTGGAAAAATTTTCTTGTATAAATTAGATTTACCCTAATATCCCACACTTGAGTCCACCCATAACAAACGCTGCTTGCACGACAAGACCCCAGTAATCTGCTCTCTTGCTCTTTAGATTATTTTCCCCTAGGATGCTCCATCTGTACAACTCCCCAGTGTTTTTTTTCACAAGGTCTCTGTGCAAATGTGGCCTCGGGGAGCAATCCAACACATTAAACAACTACAAACAGTTCTCCTGATCTACATGATAAGCTATACTGTACAAAATGGTGCTATGAGGAAATAAATATTTGAATGTGAAAAAGGTTATAGCTCACTAGGGGAAGCAGGAAAGCAGACAACGACCACAGTATCACTGATGATACTGAGATAGTGAGACAATATTATGTCCTCATCATGGCTGTCTGTTCTTACACCAGATGTTAAAAATAGTCATTATAGATGTGTAATAGAAAATAAAATATCCAGACCCCTTCTTGTTGTGTGTGTGTGTATTTCTGTCCAAATTATGCTTTATTGGGAAGTTTGCATGTGGCCTTATACAACTATCCAGCTTTGCAAATGGGTACAACGTGATGTGCATTCATAAGGCCATAATGCACATGTATCATACAGGATCCTATATAAATTCTACTTAGTTTAATGAACAAACTCAGAGCACATTTACTAGATTCTATGAAAATGATTTGCTGAATTTCGGAAAAGAAGTCCAATGAACCTCAAGCATCCATAAAAGCACAAGCTAAGAACTGTGTCTTTATCTTACACACTTTGTGTAAAGATTTTTGCAAACATCCTGGATGCAAAGTATCTGTGGAGACAACTGATTAAATTAGTGGTGACACATCTTTCAGACACTAAATAAAGGTGAAATAGTGCTGTCAATTGATCACCTATAATCATGGCAAATAGCATATTAAGAGATTTTGCTTTTTTAAAGAAACATCAACTGTCAGGCATATCTATGCTCATCCAAGGGAAACACGTTTCATATGAATTAATGGTTATTTCACCAGTGCTACAGCACTTTATTTTGTGTCAGCATTTTCTTGGTGAACCATGTAGTACTAGATCTGTAACTTGTCCATAAAAATTTGCCCAAGGCAGGAACCTGACATAAAAGCTAACATAGGTACATTATTCTAAGCTGGGGAGGATTAGCCACTTTAAGCTTATACAAACATAAATAAAATTAGTGATAATTGGGTTTAGTCACTTCCTTCAATCATTAAAAACATAACAACAGTACCAAGTGTAATAAAGCAACCACTCATAGTATTATCATACACTTCTGCGATATTTTGATACATCCTCATAATGTAATCAGTGCATATCCATCACTTAAGGTGCTTTAGTTGTTCTTTTTAAATCTCCACCCTGTTGCTTCTCAAATGTGTGCACAGAAAAGATACCTTACGAGCAGAGGTGTTAGTTACATTTACATACAGAGACCACCAAAGGCCAGAAGTAATATCTCATTAATAATGTATATACAGCCAATGAACCTAAACCAGATTACCAGAAGGAAATATCTTCTGGTTCAGACAGACAAAGAAAGACAGAAAAGCTTTACAGGAACATTTCATAACTTTAGGGTGTCTTCAGAATCCACGATGCTGTATGTCAATGGACCAACCAATGGCCGTACATCATTAGAAAACTAACCAGAGATATGCACATGTTAGTCTTTTAATTATTTCCATACATTAATATTTTCTCATGCTCTTTTGAGTATTATTTTAGACACTTGCAGACGTTTCTCTGAAATACCAAACGCCCGTTTTCCAAGATGGTGCTTCCCAAGAAATATCCCAGGATCTCTTTCATGACACTCTAGGAAGATAATATTTGTCTTCAAGGGCATTTCTGAGTGTAGCTCACTCAAATTCTGTTGACATTTTCTGTTCATCTGCAAAATCTCGTGGTTTTGGCAATCTGAGGCTTTCTGCCTTGAGCCCTATCTGAATTAAGCAATCAAAGTGGGTGTAAGAATCTCTTCTTTGATCATTAACGTAGATCAGCTCTGGTGGATGCCTTTCAGGCTGCTTTCTCTCCAGCCTTGGCCCAGTCCTACCTGACAGATTATCTTGTTAATCACTCTGATCTGCAACAGGACATTCATCTTTCTGGTTATGCCTGACATTCCTGTGTAATATAGTTTTATAATATAAGTAATATATGTTTACCTCAGTAAACATTTGCATTGCAATAAAACTATAACAAGCCAGGTACATCTTTTAGTATTGATTGTATAGTTCTTTGCGTGTGGTTGGTTTAGAACAACCTGCCACATGATTGATACAGTCCCATCCTGCAGCATTACAGAATCATAGAATAGCCTGGGTTGAAAAGGACCACAACGATCACCTAGTTTCAGCCCTCCTGCTGTGTGCAGGGTCACCAACCACCAGACCAGGCTGCCCAGAGCTACATCCAACCTGGCCTTGAATGCCTCCAGGGGTGGGGCATCCACAACCTCCTTGGGCAACTTGTTTCAGAGATAGTTCAGTCTATGATCATTTGCAAAGCTGTTCAGGTCACAGTGCTACAGATAAAAAGTCTGAAGATCAATGGAAAAATTTTAAATTAACATGCCAAAGCTACTCTACTAAAGACAGGCTGAAAAAGGTGGGGAAATATATCCTGAAATGAACCTTGATTCTTTGTGAGAGTTGTTAGTCCATATGAAACAGGAAAAAAAAAAATCCTTTCCATTAGTCCAAGGATACAACAAATGGAAACAATTCCATAGGAGGCTCCACAGAATTTTATCTGTATTGAATCATACACTGCAGCAGCCAGGCTCTCCCTGTGCATGCAGGATCAGAAACTTTGTACAAATCAAATTCATACAAACCAAATCTTAAAACTAGACATTCCCTAGGTTGCTTGGTTCACTGAGGTTTGGAAATTTCATATATCCAGCTACATAACATGTTCTGACAGAAATAGCATTACTATATCTTAATATCTGGGATTTTAAAATTGAATTCCTCATCATTTGACCTGAAATTCCAATTCACTCCAAAATGTAAACTCAGAAATGGGAAGTCCTTATTTTTACAAAGCTGAAGGCAGACCTAAAGTGCACTGTGACCAATCATGCTAAATAAAATGCATCAGCCAAGGGGCATTTAAAGCAAATTATTCTTATTATCTATTGGTTCAATCACTGAAATTTTTTTATATAAAAACAGTGAGATTATAAAGAAAGCGAAAGAAAACAAACTCTATTGGCCAATCTTCCTCAGAGGAAGATTGTTTAACATTATTTTACTCCAAAGTATCTAAATATCTCTCAGTCTCCAGTAACACTACAACCCACGCAGCTTTCTAAAAACTGTCACAAAAACCCAGCTTTTTAACCCCTGCCTCAAGCTGATCTCCAAGGTGCTATACCTCTGGTTTTATCCAAAGAATGCGCAGTATTGAAGAATCCTAGTTTAAATGGTTTTCTTTGCAACTTCACACACACACAAGAAAAGTCACGAGCACAAAACTGGAAAAATAATGATGCCTCTGGATTTGTTAGCTTGAGTTTTAGTTTTGCATGAATGCTAATATATGAACGTTTAGAAGAAAATAAAAGCACTAAATCAAATGCATTAGAGAGGAAATTTGATCTGGAATGTTACATAAAATGCTCAGCAGGTGGTAAAAACAAAACTTTAGGACAATCTGTCTATTTAAGACCTGTATTACATTCCTGCTTGACAAAACACCTTAGCACAGATGTAAATTTAAGTCTATGCTTAAATTCAACTGAATTCCACCAAAGATTTTTTAAGCTGTCAATCACTAGTGAAGCTAAAGGCTTTGAGTTCAAATATCATAATTCTCACCTGCAGACAGCAGGACTCCTGTAAGAGAGAACAATTTTCTGTAGCATGCCTCACTATTTGAAGAAAACAGTTATTATGGTTTTCAAACCCTGAAGTTAGGTATTTAAATCCCAAGGTAGGTACACGAATAATCAAGCTGCATGGTTTTCAGACATGCTGGGTTCCCACTGATTTTAATGAGAGCAGTAGATGTTCAGATCCTCTTGAAAGAAAGATTGTTTGAATACCAGGGTATGAATGAAGATGCTTGACTTTCAGATGGAAACTGCCTCAAGACCTTAAGAAACAACAGGAATTTTTTTTATTGAATGCTGTACATCACTGATTAGGGTCTCTGGCTCTGAGAGATTATTGATCAGCACAGCACACAGAAAAGAAAGTGCTTTTGCTTACAATATGACAGTACCTGAGGTAGAAATAGACCACTGTCTAACTACTAAGGTAAAAAAATGTAAAATTTCCAGTGAGCTTCTACATTACTAGCTCCATGAGTGCCTGGATTTCCTAACAAAAACACATGGAAGTTATGGTATCATACAGAAAGATCATAGCTTCAGGTTTCTCAGACATGGCAGGGATGACACATATTTCACTGTTTAGATTTTCTTTGAGTCTTCTGACACGTCTGACCAAAGTTCATTTACTTGGTTTCTCCATTACAAAATGGTGAAAGCTTAAAATCTGGGAATGGATAAGCTGCTACAGACTTTGGTCTTTCACAGAGTCATTGCCACCTGACCTTTTGAGTCTATCTCTGAGGGACCAGGGTCAAGCAATGCACAACTTGAGTGAATCCTGCTTCTGTCAGCTCCTTGGAGTTTGACAGGAACAAGACTCCAGTTATTAAGTACTAATCCATACAGCATCGATCACTATCTCCAAAACCTTGTTTTGTCAATATATTCAGTGGTGAAAAGCAAAATGCTGCACAGCACTTTCAAACAGATCCTTTTGCAGTATCTGAGATATAACTGAGAGGAAAGCAACTGCTCGTTGGCTCTCACGCTATTAAAGCGATGTGTGTGACAAAATATGTCATCCATGTAAAACATCAGTTTCTAATATCAGTTACCAACTAAGAAAGCTGACAGAAGAATTTTTGCGATTAGCAGCCTACCGAAATTGAAGTTTGATGGTAAGAAAGCAATTTCATCTCTTTTTCTATCCTCTATGCTTCTACACTTTCTATTGTTACAGACCATTCCCAAGTAAGGATAAGGAAACTGTCTGAGGAAAACAACTGAAAAAAACAGGGAAAAATTGTCTACAGGATTTTCAGATGTTGTTTCCAGAGTTGTTACTGTATAGGATTATCACATTTCCCAGAGCTGTATTGCATTTATTCAGTGTAAGCAACTTGATGGGTATGATTGTACCCACAAATCAGAAGGCAAGGAAGCAATTCATATTCCTGACACAGTTTAGATACCTGGTCATTACTTTCAGGAAATGCAAATTGCTCAGAAGGACAACTTTTTCAAGAAGCTGCTTATTTAGCTGTTTAATGGATATTTTCGTCACACCAGGTCAAGAGAAGTCACATCAAAAGCTTTGCCACAGCACTTGATGCTATATTATCCTTTAAGAAATTTGTCTCACATCATATTATATCATGATACATTAAGTGTCATTCCAGGATATGAAATAATCCATCAGAAAAACCCTTTGGGATCAAAGGAAATTGAATAACTGACATTTCTGCATGAACAAAGTGTAGGGGGAAGTAAAAAAGTTGACATTTCAGAAACAAACTGTTTGAAGAAGCTTAATTATTTCTTTTCCCCTTTTTTCCTCATAAAATTTTACTTGCGTTGTATTTAGGTCTCAAATTTAAGGCTCTTCTTCCACTCAGTGTTTGGATTTCCCACCAGATACACTGTAAGAGTTGTAAAACAGACATTCTCTGTTAAGAATCTGATCATGTTAGTCAGACCTTTTTGCCTTGAGCTTGCATTCATTATATCCAAGCCTGAAAGCCAGCAACAGAAGGGATTAAGGAAGCTATCCAGATCACACCCTCACTTCCCAACTCTTTTCCTGTTCCCTCTGTACTAACCCAGCCTGTATTCCCAAATACATTTGTGTGCAGACTGATGCAGAGTGTTGAAGTAACAAAAAGTCCTCTTTGGGGAAAAAAAAAAAAAAAAAAAAAAAGATTAAAATTGTTATTTATCTCAAACAATACAAACCTAATCTGATGAGTACAAGCAATAACTGGTAAGATGACTTTTATGACTTTTGTGAGCCAATATATCAAAACTAACACTGATGTTCAGCATAGGCTTGGAAACTTTAGTTACAACCTGACACACACAGAATGGCCATTAGTGCTCTGCTATGAAATAATTTATGAATATCAAGAGGGCCAGATTCAACAACCAAAGTTATGAAAAAAGAATATTAAAATATATTACATAACTTCTTAAATTATTTTATTTCTTCAGCCACGTATGTCTCCTTTTGATCATTTTTCATTTATTTTACAAGTTTCAGACGAATTATGCACAAAGAGGCAGCTCCTCAGAGCAGAAAAAATAAGCTAAAGTAGTACCTGTACACTTGGAAAAAGAAAACATTCTCCCATTGCATCATATGAAAACAGAGCACACACAAACAAATATTGACTGGTGTATTTAAAACATCACTGATACTGAACTTCTAAAGAGCATTTCTAGAATGTCTCATGTCTCACATCTCAGAAAGCAACTTGTTTGATGGCAAAAAAAACACATTTTAATAGGTGGTGTTTAATTCATTACTGTGATCACAATGGCATGACCTCTGTTGCACAGACAGGAAAGGGATTTTTTTTTAAACCAACTAACCTTAATTACTTTCAATTTACAAAACACATAAGATAGCAGTTAGATTTTTAAAACCGACAAAATTAACAGCTTTCCTTTAATTATCATCAATTAAGTAGCCAACTAAGGAAGCATGTTTAGAAACATCACAATGAATTAGGCTTATAAATCCCTTTAATGTTTAATGATGTCCTTTCCTAATTCATGTGGGAGCTACTGAAAAATAGCACTTTAGATGTTGCTTTTACTGGGTTCATGCCAACGGGAGGAGGCTCAAATGGGACAGGAATGAGTGAATAGAAGAGTCAAGGAGCAACATAGTCAGAGAACAAAATGCAATCTACAGTGCAGTTAATGCTTCTCTAGAGAAACCATGGGCCTCCACAAGTACAGTGATAACTGCACAGCATTTGTTCACAGTGCTTTGGGCTTGCTGCACAGCTTCTAAACCTGAAATTTTCCTTTGGGGAACAAACCATATCATTCAGTTTCTTAATGCAGGCATACTGTATGCAGGCTGAGCATTACATCCAGTTTCGCTCACTGCTTTTTTCTCTCCAGAGCACATTACTGAGGAAAATCAAGGGCCATTTTTCCCACTAGCAAATGAGTAAGCATTAGGTGGGTAAATAAGAGCATGCATGCAATGGGAGAGTTTATGAATTGTTTTGACCAGTACATGTGTACAGTTATTTATCAAAAAGTATGCATATATACAGTAATGCAATGACATCTTCCTAAAGACACACTTTGACCTACATGAATATTTTAAGCGAAACCCAAGAGTCCCTCCCTGTTGGCCTGAAGAGTGGGTACACGTGAGGGATGAGCTGCACACTGTTTGGAGCCACGAGCTGCACCTTGCTCCCAAGCACTGAGGGGAATCTGTAGTTTCTAATAAGGTCTTATTTTCTCTGTTCTCAATTTTATCCCTAATACCTAAAGTTCACCTAAATAGCCAGAGCAAAAGACAGTGGTTCAAGGAAAGCTCCAAAGCAGCAATCACACTGTGCAACCTGTCTGAAGGCTTACCAGTTCAGTTCAAAGGGCAGAAAGGGGACTTTGATTCTTTGAAGCGTAGCTCCCCATGGTGTTCCTTCCCATAAAGAGCAAACACGTGCCATAAAACTTTATGCTCAGACTTACAGGAATCTGGCTGAGGGCCTGAGAGTGCAAGGAAACTAATTAGTTTAAGCCACCCCTTGGCTCCCCTGTTACCTCCTATCCAAACAGTAGTGAACCCAAGAGAAGTTAAGACTTTAATGAAAGTACAGCCAGACCACAGGCCACCTGTTTTCCCTTATGTAGATTAAAAAGGAAGAGGGAAACAAAGAAAAAAAGACACCAAAAGGACAAGAAAATATGCACTACCCATAGTAAACTTCTATACCATACAGAATTCATCAGAAGTATATAGGGGCAAAGAAAAAAAGGGGAAAAAAAAAAAAGAAAACCCCACAGATCTGTTTTCCTCAGATATCAGTAACATGGTATTTCTATATATACCCATATGTACTACGAGAGAAAGGTGCAGTAATGCAGCACTGCTTTCCACAGTATTCAGCAGCATTACACGCACTTAAATAAAAGAGAAAAAAGGTCAGAGTAGCAGCAACACAGCATAGCCAGAGGCAAAAATGAGAGACCTTCTGCTCACAGCAACTGAGGCAGACTTGGGAAAGACTGCAGTCAGGCACTGCAACAATAATTCCAACAAGAGATGTTACTGCAACACTATGCTGTAAAATACTTTGCTAAGGGGGTTGTGGAACTGATGAAGGCAGGCACAGATCCAACAATCTGCCTGCCCAAACTGTGCTATTAAGTTATGATAATGCTGACATTTCCATTAACTAAGAAAGATGAAGGTAAACAGATTGACTCTACACCCTCACCTGACTACATAGCCGTACAGCCTAAATAATTAAAATCTGTTCTCTGTAAGCATAAACCAAGACACTGGTTGACACTGCAGAGTCTACGGCCCATGAATCCAATGGGTCTTTTAACATATCTGGCCTAATATTTAATATTGAGCAGAGGGGGAGGAAAAGATTGACCAAGCATCCTTCCCAACTCTTCTTTCCCAAGTCCATTCCTTACTTTACATTGTGTGAATGAACTCTCAGGTACAATTCTGTAGCTTCAAAATTGGACTCAGGGAGCCATTATTAACACACAAATTAACTCCTGTCTCTTCCTGAAAATTCTCCCATGCTGAGATCTGCCAGAAGCTGATGGCTAATCACCCACACGCCTTGTAGGTTAATAAGTAGCAAAGCGATCACAACTGGCCCTGCCACCGCTGTTCATAGGCTAGCTCAAAGCCTGGAGTGTCTCTGTACTAGTCCTGTCTTTGCATGAGATCAGCCCAACTCCTGAACCCAAAGCACTTTTCTAAACCAACAAATAATCAACTGAAGAGGCAGCATTTGAATATGGTCATCATCAAACACAGTGAAGTCTTGCCCTGGCTAACTGCTTTTTGCTGACAGCTACTCTAATCAGAAGAGCCAGGATATGATGTCTAAGAACAATTACAGTTCTAGAAAAAATTATACTTTGACAACTGCTTTGAGTTTTCGAAAGCTTTCAGTTTTCTCTGCATAGTTGTATCAAATGACAAAAATGCACAAGGTCTGGTCTAATATAGGCACCAAGAATACCTCTATGCATGATCTAATGATCTTGACTAAGATGTATCTCATAACAAGCTGTTACTCAAAACACAGATAAAGAAGTGCCAGCTAACACCTACACGATGTGCTCAGTCCTCTGCAGAGTTGACAGCTTTGAAGATCATTTCAGACAGGGTCCAAGAAGTAGATCCCATTGCTCAATTAGAAATCCAAGCTGGCCTACACAAATCTGTATTCTTGCACCATATTCATTTTACACGTGACTAGGGTCACAGAAACCCATGTGACCACTTTAATTAGCAAGGGTTACAACAAATGTTTGTGGGCCCAAGACGTGAGAGCACAAATAACCACATCCTCTCAAATAGCCATTTCAGGTTTTTATATTGTTTAAGAAGAAGGAAGAGCAATTTGCAAAGTAATACACTTACTGCGCTGCGATTTGAATTTGCATAATAAAAGCATTTGCTTTTTAAAGCATGTATTAATCCTCAGAAAAGAGAGAAAGTGAATGTTCTAATATAATTCAAGATAGCTAGACACAGTTCCATTATTTTAATATACATTTTATTGGGTTTTTGCTTTGGTAAAGAAACACATGTTATAACTAATCATAGTTCTAATTACTGCCCGATTCTATCTTTTATTACTGCTAAAATTTCTATTAAGGGAATGAAAGAAACTAATAGGATCATTAAAAGATCAATAGGAAATATTGCTTACACAGAAGTTGCATTGTATAAACATCAATTCAACAGTTACAATCAAAGGAATTCCTTGGAAACAGAAAATAATGCATTCATTCCACTTAGAAAAGAACATGAACTGATTTAAAGGCTATCCACAAGAAGAATTCTTATAATTTCATTCCTCTGAGAGCAATAGCAAAACTAAAAAACACAACAAAAAATGATTATCTTTCCATCTCCACACTTTGTATAGAGTCTGGATATCTTCAAAATGTATCACTAAGATCTAGGATGCACATGACATTCCTGAATATAAGCAATATAGGAACGTGAGTTGCTTTTAATTCTAGCCTTGTGACCAAGGTTGTTCTTCTGAAAACATTGCTCAGCTAGATCACGCTGGCTCTCCAGAATATCTAAGCCCTCTTTTTAGCTTAGTTTCATTTAAATTTATTTCATTTCAAGTCATTATTTTGCCAGAAGTTCTTAATCCAGCATAAACACAATGCATAAAAATATCACATACAGTATGTCTCTTCACATATGAAAACATCGAGCTTGATATAACTTTTTCCTGCAGCTGACCAGAATGAAAAAAGTATGAGTGTACTGACATAAAGCAAAATGGAGCATCAATGGTTTATGGGCTGATTTAGCCTGATTCCATGACTAGCAGAGCAGAGGGATTTGTGGATCCTGTGAATCCACATCCCAGAAAGGGATAAGGGAAATGGATAGAAGGATGAGCCTAAAACAAAACAGGAGCAATGATCTGAGGAAAACCAAACTAATTTACTAAATAAGATATCAAAATGCAAGATAACGCACTGTAATACTATTCCAGAGAGGGGGTGAGTTTCTGAAATTGAGAGTCTCCATTCTGAAAGAGTGTTTCTGAGCTGATAGGGAGAATCTCCAATACAACATAATTAGAATTGGAGCTAATAAATAAAATGAAATGAGAACATCTGAAAGCTAAAGGCCTTATACTAATGCTGTGACAAGGAGGCACCCGCAACAGAGACAAGCCAGATGATTGGAAGAAAAGGGGACATCACCTGACCTACAAAGGCCTTTTATCTATTCTCCCTTAGCAGAAGTGATAACAGATAGCAAACAGCCCTGCAGAATGCAGCAGTTCTTCTCCAGGATCTGTACTCAGAACTGGAGCAGTAGCTCATTAACTCCCAGTGCACTACATGATGTTATAATGTGAAATACTGATAAGCAAAAATCATAAAACCATGACATTAACTTCTGTAATTATTGGTAGTATTTTAATACTTTTTAAAACCTCAAATTCCACCACAACTTCAAATCTAAATGCAGAATTTAATGAGAATCTGATGTGGTTACTGACTGGACAGCAGCCCCAGATCAGCAGTATCACATCCTGAAATATGTAAGGAACAGCAAACAGATATTGCAATTTTAAAATAGAGCTCACAAAGATTTACTGTCTGACCCAGGACACCAAATAAAACAAGGAGTACCAATGGGGCACAGATATATGAATTGTGCAGATGCCCAAAAGCAAAACTAACAAATTTATTTCTGTTCACAATCTTACCTAAAAATCTCTCTCTCTCTCCTTCTGTTTTATGGTTCTCCATAGAGCTTTATGTTCTTATTCTTCCAAAGTATTTGGAAAAGCAACTCTGTCAAAGATGGAAAAGAAATAAATTAAATACAATAAAAAAAAAAATCATTGCTTAAAATGTTTCAACTCCTGAAAGTCAAACACTCTCTCGGATATTTGCAATGATGGCTCCTACTTTTTCCCATGAGTCAAAATGTCAGTTCCTTGCTACCCTTCCACATCTCAATTCAGTAAGAAAAACCTTATAAGAAGGATGTTTTTGGGAACTCTGTCATCACACAAACTAGCAAATTTAGCATAATCAACCTGCTCAAAGCTCAAGACTTCAGAGCACTACGTAAGGTAGATCTCTTAACATTTCTGCATGTTAAGGAATATTTTGTAGCTGTCTGTGTAGGAACCTTTCATCACCTCTTGCAGATAACTCAGAAATGAGTGGGCAGCTGGCTTGGTTGCAAGTTAGCCATCAGAGAGATACCCTATCTCCATAGAGAGATGGGTTCAGTTCTGAACAAGATTTTCAAGGTAGGGCAGAGTATCATATGAATGAATCTATTTCCATGTAGGTGAACTTAAATCAAAAGGTGCTGATAGAGATGCTGTAGGTCTGTGTAGAGACCATTTGTAAGAGTCTTCCTGTAATAAAACAGCTGGATTCCTCCAGAAGGTATTACATCTGCAGCGGCACCTGTATTTACTAGCATTCTTATGAGCTAGAAGATTGTAAGAATGGCAAACAGAAATCTCAGTGCCCCTACAGGAGCCAAACAGTACGGTATGAGTCAAATTTAAGAATCCGTGATTCTAAGCAGTGTTGTGCAGGCAGAGCTGAAGCATGTTCCCCAGAGCATCCATTGATGCCTTTTATTCAGCCTTTCTCACCATTTCCCAGCCTCCAATAGCCCAGGTGGAAACTCGGCTTTACAGACCTTAAGAAACAAAAAACAACAACAAAAAAAAACACAAAACTGCTCAATGTACATATTAGTAACGTGAGAAAGTTCAAGTCTTAACAGTAAAATGAACCGAGACTGAAGTAACACTAACAGCAACAGAAATAGAAGTGGTTCTGTTTCTGTTAATAAGGATACTAACATCTGCTGTTTTTAAAAACAGACAGGATTGCAGGTTACTGTAAGCCAGCACTCATCGTTTACAAAAATACAGCCAACAAAAAAACTTGATTTCAAGCGGGTAAAAACTGATGTGAGGACAGAATGAATTTTCTTTAACAGAATGTTGCAACTCTGTCTTTTTCTGCCTCGCACAAAGAACTATTAAAACAGGTCTTTCTGCTCAAAGCAGAATCAATGCTTTAAGTCAAAGATGTCTAATATTCTCAAAAAATATGGCCTGATAAACAAACAATAATGCATATTTTAGATAAGCAAGTCACACCACGCAGAAGTATCAAACAGCTGACAGAACCTAAATCATAACAACCTCAGAAGCAGGCACAGTAAAATTCTTAAGACCACACTGAAAGTGAAAGAAGATATCCAGGTCACAAACCTATCTGTCTGAAACCTTAAAATGAGTAGAAAAAAAAAAAAAAAAAAAAATACAAAATACATTTCCTCTTTTTGCTCCTCCTTCAGAAGGTAAAAATATTCTAAGTATAGCATATATGTAGATTAGTTTACATCTTCTCTGAAGTTTGCCCATATGAATGTTGCTTTTCTCTACAATGAGAGAGTTTTCTTTAAAAAAAAAAAAAGTCATTTTGACCATTTAAGGAATTTCAGGTAAATTTCTATTTGAATGTCAAAAATTGTTTCTTTCCTGAATGGCTGCTATTTCATGAATAAATGAGATTATAGACAATTTAGAAAGCAATATTCAAAGTTATAGTTAGCAGTAAATTATGCATTGCAGAGGTCAAAAGGATAGGCTTTGCAAAGCTCTGATTCTCTAATCATCCTTAAATTGTTTTACATCATTCCACATAACATACTGCAGTTTATCAAGACTATTAATGCAATGTACAGAGTCAGTTAAAAAAAACAGCAACAATTAACCTAATGCCATAACGCAGTTAATCAGAAAACTGATTTGTTTGAAAACAAAGACAAGAAAACTTTGACAGCAACAGTGTGCCTCTTTTGGACAATCACAACACCTGACAAAGGAAAAAAAAAATGTTCCCATTTAAAAAAATCACACAATTTTCTTAACCTGTGTTCTGAAGAGATATTATACAGCTAAAAGTGTTTGCTGAAGGTAATACAGGGAGACATTTTATAGCTATTCCACAAGGCTTTTCATCAAAAGAAAACTGTTACAAATACAACCCATTCTTGGCAATAAGGCCTTACCAGGTGTGAATACAATTCATAACAGACTACCCAAAACCAATTGTCTCTGGTGTTTATGCCTACTATTCCCGTACAAAAACTGATCATCCCGACACTGCCCCCTGTTGATATGAACAGTGCAAATTATTGGCTTCTGCAGGCAACTCTGAGACGTCTGTTTCCTTCTTTTGTAGCTACACCCTTTTTTCTTTTCAGGATTCTGTTGCCTGGAACTAAGCCATGATCTGGTACCAATCAAACCAGTGGCCTAATTTACTCCAGTAATAATTAGAAAAGTTTTTTGTATGAGGGAAGACACGAAAGGGTTTGGTTCAATATCATGCTGCATTTCAGGCGGCATCCTACTCTACTGTTCTAGTGATCTTCATCTGCAAACATTTTATCATTGTCTAGTTGTTCTAGTAACAGAATGCATATGTGTCAAATAAACAGTTAAAATTATGGCAGTGTATTTCCAACCTCATTGCACTTCTTGCATTTGCAGGATCACCTTGCCAGCATCTTAATTACAAACATCATACTACACTACTGTTTATGAGCAGAAGTTAAAGAATTCTTGACCATCTTTTCATAGCTTTTCACTGTTGCCTCTGTTCTTGTTTTCTGTTTCACATTTGGATTACTAAGCGATTTCCCAAGGTACTGAGTTTTGTGCACTGGCTATCAGTTTGCCATATCCTCTCATGAAACTCATCCAGTAACAAAAAAAACCAAAACAAAACAGAAGTACAAACAATACACTCAACACTTTACTGGCAAACACTGACTGTACGAGGAGAGACTGAGATTAAAATTGGACATGACACTGCCCAAGATCCATCAATCCTAATATAAGCCACAAGAATTTTCATTATAGTGGAATGCATGTAAGCTGGTAATTTCAAGGCCTTTCTTCTATGTGTTTTGTTTTCTTTGCTTGTTTGTCTTAAGTGAATTGCAGAAAATATTTTTATTTTTAAAAATATGTTTTGCAGAAGTAAATAATGTATTTTAACTACATACATTTAACACACAGAGCATGAGTGTTTTACATGGTTTCAATGATCCATGCTGTAACAGCTTCAACTAAGACAATCACATGGGCTTAATAAAGTCAGTTGTAATAAAAAAGAAAAGCTTTACTTTAAGAGGAAAATATTTATATTAGAAGCAATAATTATATCGTATTTTTCATCCCCAGAAGTGCTTTTTAAGTGTCATCTGGTGGTTTGCTAGAAAGACTGAGGGCCAGAATTGAATTTCTTCTCCCCACTGCCACCAACTCACTGTGTGGCCTTGGACCAATTGCTTCTTGTCACATTCTCAGCAATGCCAGGCACCCATCCCAGTACTGCTGAAAAAAAAAAAAAAAAAACAACCCAGACCATCAGTTTCCTTGGGCCTCATTTTCTGCATCTGTTAAATGAGTTTAGTTACTCCATTTCACAGGGCTGTCAGAAGCATTAGTCAGTATTTGTAGGATGTCTGGAGATTCTCAGATAGGAGAGTGCTACAGCAATCTATTTATTGCACTCTCCTTCCCATGCCAAAGAACAGGAGTCACTCTCTGAGGTGGAATAGAGCTGCCCTTAAAGTGTAAAAATTAGGAAGTGGGATAAAAGTGAAGGAACAGCATTTCTCAGTTCTTATAAGCAATAAGTATGCCCTACCAGCTGTATTGCAATAGCTCCAGAGACCACTGTCCAGCATGGATTCTTCCAAGAACCCTCTGCTATACAGGTACATTAGAGTAGAAAGAAGGCTACATAAGGAAACTTAATGCAAACTAATTAAAACAGTAATTGCACACAAGGTCTGCTGGAATGCACTGGATCAGTTCTCACTGTCATCATTATAGCAGAGCCAGAAAACTTCAAAGGCTTTATACCACATTCTGCAACACATACAAGAATTAGGCTCCAGAACAACTTCTAAATATTCTTTCTATTCTCTCAGGAAAATTTGATATTTAGTTACAGTCATCTAAGCCAAATCCTTATTCTGTATGGAAACATACTTGCTAGAATGTCTTCTCCCACACCGCCTCCAGGCATAGAAAGGCAACCGATACGCTTAAGACAGTTCAAGCTACTTTCAACCACTAATGTTTCCAAGTTTTAATGGTATTGTGGCATGCATTAAAAAGAGAGTAGCCAGCAGGTTGAGGGAGGTGATCCTCCCCCTCTGGTCAGGCCACATTTAGAACACTGTGTCCAGTTCCGGGCTCCCCAGATCAAAAAAAGACAGGGATCTCCTAGAAAGAGGCCAGCAGAGAGCCACAGTAACGATAAAGAGTCTGGAGCATCTCCTCTATCAGGAAAGGCTAAGTAACATGAGTCCATACCACTTGAGGAAAAGAAGACTGAGAGAAGGATCTGATTCATGTTTATAAATACTAAAGGGAGGTGGGGAGGGGGGGGGCAAATGGATGAGCCAGCCTCTTCTTGGTAGTGTGTAATGACAGGACAAGGAACAGTGGCCTAAAACTTGAAATGGGAAGTTCCACACAAACATCCAGAAGCATAACCTTCTTTAAAGCAAGGGTGATAAAGCATTGGCACAGGTTGCCCAGAGAGGTTGTGAAGTCTCCTTTACAATGTAGTATCTCTTAAAAACAGAGCATATAGTTTAATGTATACTCAATGATATTTTTTCTGTAAACAGGATTAATCTTTGAGAGGTGCCACATACTATCACTTCCAATAGCTATCAATAAATGGTCATTTACAAAGGATCATTCTGACAGGATCACATTAGAATATCCTCATATTTGCTTTCAAAATCAGCTACAACTCAGTGCACATAATCTGGCTGACTAGTGAACAGTAGCTTTAGAAGAAGATTAAACCCTCTTCCATAACTCAGCTTTTTTGGAATTCTTGCCTAAAGAATAAAGATTAACTTTGATGTCAGTATTCTTTAAAGTATATTTTCACTGACTAACATTTTGACGATGCAGTCTCAAATCCCAGAGGAAAACATTACCTGCACACTTGAAATCTCAATGTGATCTTACAGCCTCAATTCACTCACAAACGATGATAACATTCACTTTGAGGCATTTTCTGTTCCCATGGGTTGATTATTCATCCTTTAACAGTGCTCAGACCATGATGGCAAAATTTGGTCAACACTTCTTCATCTGAGTGTTGTGTATTTTCCGGAGCAGTGCATCAATCCAGCATATGATTATTCAGTTGCAAGTTTGTGGGTTTTTTTTTCCTGTTTTATTGTTGTTGTTTTCAAGAAGTTCAACTACCAGCTCACTCCTCTCTCTGTTTATTGAATTTGGCAGTTCTGAGAATACAACCTCACACTGCACCTCCTGGTGAAGAGTGAGACCATGTTGTTTGAAGACAGAAGGAAGACTCTGACTCCTTGTCCATAATGTGAAATTTACTCTTTTATAAAATCAATCTCAATTTGTTCCTTCCTGCTCTAAAGACACAGGTGAAAGGCTGGCTTTTTTTTTTTTTTCTCCACTCCAGTGTTACCTCACTGGCTGCAATGGAATTACAAACAATTGATACTAGCTCAAGAAAGAAGAGAATAAAGCCTCCCTCCTAATCACAAAGATGTTCAAACATTGTACTTCCTTGTAGCCTTTTGAGACATAGTTCAGTTGATGTGTTAACATCCAAAAAAGTGATATTTAAACATATTTTTTTGAACAACTCAATGCCCAGCTGGGAGGTGCAAGGCTATGATCAATATAGCAACCATAGAACAGATGAGTTTTCAGCACTGCCCATTAGGCTTTATAGATTGCTTTAAAGTGAGCTTTAAAAAAATAACAAGGAAAGCAATTAAAAAACCCACACCACCATTTTAGCTTTGACAATCCGTTATATGATCCCCATTTTGGAGAGCTAAGGGAGAATAAAAACCCAACCTTTTAGACCTTAGAAACAGGTGAGTGCATTACACAGCTGGGCCCATGAATGTCATACTGTCCCTCCATTTTTGCTAATGGCTGTGCTCAGTCTCAAATACCAGCAGGGAACTGAATTTATCTCCAAAGGGTACAAATTCAGACAATGAGAAACAGAGCACAGAGAGACAGACACTGACAGGCATTTACTCAACATAGTTTTTTTTACACCTTGCTTATCAGTTGTGATTTTTAAAATACAACACTTCAGTGAAGAACAAATATACATATATATATATATATATATATGTATGTATGTATATGATGACCTAAGTTATTTATTTAGGGAGAAAAAATTACTCAGAATGCTTGCTACTGGGGGATTTTTCAAAACTCTCTCTGTTATCGTATTCTCCTTTCAGAAGTGCCCTCAAATTTGTATCATCTGGAGATAAACAGAATCCTTGATTTGGATCAGTGTGTTTAATTGCACATATACGAAAGCACACATGGTGTAACAATCAACATGATGGGATTGTGATACAGAAGGCGTAACAACAAAAGAACTAACATCACACAAAGGTGTTACAAAGGAAAAGTACTCACCATCTCTGAGGATCTCAGCTCACAAGGGAAGGATCTCCAAGCAAAGATCCTCCCCCTGTGGGGGTCAGCCCTTGAGAGAGGTCTAAGAGAGGTGCAGCCAGGCTCCACCCCTTCTGGTCACACAGCTGAATTGCCTTCACCTGTGCTCCCAGGGCTGACCAGATCCTTTCCCAGGTGCTCAATCAGTGGTTCAGGCTGTGACTCAACAGTTACCATACATATAGATAAAACAATGGCTTATTACACCTACCAATCCATCACTGATATATATAATGAAGCTCAAGTGTACTTTTGTACAATTTTAGGTAATAAAAATGCCATTTAATTTTTCAGGCCATAATATAGTTATAGGAAGTCGTAGGTGAAGTTAAAATACAAAGAAATCACCTAGAAAAAGAAAACCTCACTCAGTGTTTGCCACACTGAATTAACACCAGAGCTGTGTACGTGATTTCAGAAATACCAGTGCAGTACTAAGGCTGATACTCCTTTTGGAGATTGATTCTGTATACTGCAACATACACATATGATAGTGTTTAAGAACAGTTGCATTCCTCTTGCACACCCATAAAAATGCATGTTTTACCCTTTGTTTTATTTCATTCTAGAAGAGAAAGGTCTGCAAGTAACAGCTCTAGATTTTTCCTCTTTAATCTGTTACCCTGACATTCCATACACACCAGCCCACACACACAGCCCTAAAAACACTAATTACAATAGAGCTCTGATAATGGTGGCTAGGTTTTGGTTTCTTCACGTTTTAATATATGCTAAGAAAGCTAAATAGGAGTTCCTGCTACACAAGTGAGAACTGAGTGAGTTGTCTCAGGTAGCACTGCTTGTCTGTTACACTAGAAATGACTGGACTCTTGGAATAAAATTCATCCAATTCAGTCACCAGAAGAAGAGAACCTTGCTGGATGAGAGTCTAATGTAATTGTGAATGCTGTTCCCTCTACTACCATGCAACCTCCGTCATCCAAATGCCTGCTGTATATATACCACTTTCTCTGCATGATTCATGCATTCCCTCATACGTTGTCTGTTCCATCAGCTGTCTGCTTAGGGGACTTGGAGATCTCATCCTTGCCATTCAGGTTTAGTTTTTATTTTCCATTACCAGTGCAGTTTTAAAACAGCAGTCCTATACCTTGCTGATGCAATAAGAGCTATCTGTCTTTGCTCCCACTAACACTGTGCTGCAGTCAAAGCTATTCAGACCTCTTTCTGCAAGATGTACATATCACATTCAGTATTTAAGAACACATGGCACAAACAAGAGATTTTTCAAGACCATCCCAAACAGTCACAGTACCTCTGTTGCAGCATAATCAGTTAGGAATTACAACTGATTGCCATTATAATGAACAGATTACTTGGGGTCACGTGGCTACAGACAAGTACTATCACGAGCTCTCTACATAAGGGGTGTAAAAATGGAACAGTATTATCTATACAAAATGCATATCCACTCCTATGTCACTGTGTATTCACACAGACAGAGATTAAATGAATTCACCACTGATATAAGGAAGAACAGGTTTCCTCACTTAAGACAGAGGATTAGGAGCCATGTGAAGGATTATACAGGTAAGTAAAGCAAAAATCACATCTCTCATTTTAACTTACTCCTTCTGTCACTGAAAAAAACAGGATCTATTTCAAGATGATTTGGCCTGAACCCTATTGTAATCGGTCTTAGCCTTTTTTAAAGGAAGAATTGAGTTGTCTACAAAAGGAGAAAGAAAAAAAAATCCCATCATGGAAAGCTGTGCTGTGAATCTAGTGTCAGTAAACAGCATACAGCTGCAGAGTGAGACTGCCATACATTGCTTCAAGTCAGCCAGCAGTGCATATGCTAAATGCATACTGATTTAAGGCTTGATCCTTAAAAATAGTGTACAAATTCAGTAGCCATATTCCAATCTACAGATTATAAATATAATACATGTGTGAATCACCTTTTAAGAGGCAGTGCTAAATAAGAATTTGAAGTACATGGTTAAGACAATAGACAGTATTAACATAATGTTTGAGCCTATTCTAAATTCAGTGGTAATCCTCTGATTTTGATGACCTTTGCAATGAGCCTTAAGACTACAAGTTATTAAAACACAGAACTTAATCAAGTAATTCTGCTTCCTTGCTGATTCAATCAGCTTTATCCTCTCCACTTCTAGATACTGAGGAACCAAGTGACAGAATTATCATTACTTTGCCATTAAAAGGAAGTATCAGCCTTTTTTTCTTCCACTAAAAATGTAAGGATGTAAATATGTAATTTCCACTGCCACTTTCATTGATTGATCTAATTTTCTCCCTTACTTTCCAGAGCGTGGGTCAGGCAAATTGATATTCCATGCTTTCTTCTGTGATAAGGACCTCACAGAGAAGCACTTAGTGACACAGCTGCAGTGTCATTAATGATGTACTTGTGCAGGGACATCAGAAAACTAAAAGAATTGTTATCAGGTTTAGTTCCTTCTTCATCTATCTGGATATACCTAGACTTGTACTGAAAAAGGTTTTGCATGTAACTATTACAATGAAGAAAAATAATTTCCTAATTCGGGTGTTATTTTTCTTTCCAAGAGTGCCACAATATCGTGCATACATATGTATCTCTATATATCTGTAAATGTGCTGAAAGAGATTCCCAACTCTTCTAACAGTGAGAACAATACATTAGATTTGAATGTCTGTGGTACTGTCAGAAATTACTTGAGGTATACAGTAAGACAATACAAAATCTTTCAGTCTTCAATAGTTTATACATTTCCTTTGTCTCTAAGGAAAGCTACACAGAGGATCTCACGCAGCAATTCCTTAAATAGCCTTAAGTTTGCTCTCTTGAATTTCAGTGTCCTGACTTTGCTTTTTGTTGGGCCTGTCGCCCTCAAGATTTCAAAATGCACGAGTGCATGCTCTCTGCCCAGGATAGCTCCTATCTTAACTCTTTAATGAGCTCCAATGCATTGGTGAGCAATGGGTCCAGAAACACATCTCCTCTGGTCCTTCTGTCTAATACCTGCATTAGGAAGTTATCCCTAATATACTCAGGAGTCACTGGGATTGCTTGAAGCTTGCCTGAGTTGAATATCTGTTACCCTGCTAGAAATCAGTCCATGAAATTCTGTTCACGTTGACACGAACAAGATTGTTGTCTTGTCAGTGAAGAGGAAGTTCTTAACTTCAGTAAGATTCTAAACAGGCTCATAGCAATGGAGAAAAAGCCAGGGAAAGGTATTTATTCTAGACTGCAAGCCAGCCTCCTTCTTTCAAAATCCCAGAGGAAAAGAAAGAGTAAATAGATACTCGGAATGCAATCAAATATGGCCAGGTTTTTTTAATTTCTGCCTGATGGTAAGGGATCTTGGTGTACTGACGGACTGTTGGCTGAATATGAGCCAGCAGTGTGCCCAGGGGGCCAAGAAGGCCAATGGCATCCTGCATCGTATCGGGAACGGTGTGCTGAGCAGGACTAGGGAAATGATCCTGCCCCTGTACTCGGCACTGGTGTGAGGAGCAGTCCCAGCTCTCTCCTCGTAGGAGAGATGCTTCTGTCCTCCCAGGAGCTTGGCTGCTGTTTGCTGGGCTCTTTGCAGTGTGCCCAGGTGGGCTCTGTTGTACTGGGGAGCCCAGACCTGGATGCTGGGTGTCACCGGGGCTGAGCGGAGCGGAATTGAGCGATGACCTCGAGCTGCTTCTAACTCTTCTCCTTTTGCAGTCCAGGGAAGCGATGTCCGTAGAGCTGAGGCAGAAGAGCTGTGCGGTGCCTCAGCCTTCTCTCCCACAGGCTCTTTCTCCTTCCCATCTCCGGCCTCTCGTGTGCCATGTCCACCTGTGACGGACACCTTGTGTGTCTCTGGCAGGACCGCTGACATCTGGCATTCCTTGAGCAGGATCCTCGGTGGCTTGTAATCCACCCGCAGGACTCTTAATGTCTCGCGTAGGGCTGGCAAGGTCTCGATGTCTCGTGTTCCAATGGGAAGACGTTGACGCCTCAAAAGTCCCCAGCAGGACTGAAGGTGGGCTGGGTGCTCGGGGCATTTCTAGGCACCTGCCCTATCGTAAGGTCACGGAGTGATTCTGACTCTATGGTGACATCACAGGGCACACAGATTTGGAGATTTGCTTTCTGGTAGTTGTGTTAATAGTTTTGCTGTTTGTTTGCCAGAGTCCACCCACAAACTTTCAGAAGGGCTGTTTCACAAACACTGAGACTCACTGAGGATCTCTGTGGCTCTCCTCTGGACTCATTTCAACAGCTCCACATCTTTCTTGTGCTGGTGACCCCAGAGCTGAATGCAGCTGGAAGCTCAGTTAGAGTTTGGAGTAGAAGAGAGAATCACACTCCTGGTCTCTCTACTCTTAATGTAGCCCAGGTTGCAGTTGTCTTTCTGAGCTGCAGGCACATACAACTGGCTCATGCTGAATTCTCCATCAACCAGCATTCTCATTTACAATAATCCCTCACCAACTCTCATTTATCCTACGACATAATGATTTTTTTCTATTTGTTCCTCTCTTGGTCTTGTCCTATCCTTCATTCTCATTCAGCTTGTACAGTATGGCCATTTCCATGTCACCTCTGCTCTCCCAGCTCTGTATACCCACAGCCATTCTTCTCGATTACTGATGCATTTTTCTGATAGAGAACACTCTTGAGCATGAACTGGCTTTAAAACAGATAGCAAGGATCTATCTGTCACTGAGTACTATATATGAATATAGTATAGAGAATAACCAGCTGCTATAGCAAAATATTCTTGCAGTTTGTAGAGGTTAAGAAATACTAGAATCATCTCATTTCATCTAAGCCCTTCAAATATGATGAAGATGTAATAATATCTAAAAGATCCTTTAACAAGAGACACATTCAGTATTGAAAATAGTTGCAGTTATAACTCTCCTTTAAAAAAAAAAAAAAGAAAGAAAAGAAAAAAAGTGAAAATTCTTGCTGGTAGAAGAATGGTCTTTCCAAAAATACATAGCTGCTATACCCAAAAGAACTGTTTCTGTATGAAGATTATCACATTTCATGCCGAACTCCACTCATGAAACCTCTTCATTACTAGGAAAAAACCTACATAAAAACCTCAAAAGCCTCAAACTTTGCTTGAACTTTTGGTTCTGTATTCCAATGCTTGCAAAATCTACTGTTAGAAATAAGGTCACTTAAAAAATTAAAAAATACAAAGATCAGTATTTTTAAAAATAGAAATTTCTTAAGCAGATTGACAATTTTTTCAGATTGAAGAATTTTAAAGCTTGGTAAAGCTATGCACAGCTATGCACCAAGGAAAAGTCCAGTTTGCAGTGTCTTCTGTCCATCGCATATATCTGTATTAGAATATTTGACTACGGAATTTAGTAAGTAATATGAATTTTACTAATAGAAACAATGAATAAAATCAAGCATTTGGAGACACACTGCCATGCATTATTGACACAAAATTCAAATATATGATTGCTGTCTTTCATATGAATTTCAAAATTTTTTCAGTAATATAAGTAATACAGCAAAGTAATATAATTGGTAAATGTAATGTACTTCATGAATCAGAATTTGATGTATTAATCCACATACATTTATAAATCACATCAGGATTTTCCCTCCCAAGCAGAGCTTGCTTTTTACCTACTTTTTTTCCCACGGATTCTGAAACAAAATGTTATGAGCCTACATCTCCAAATGTTGTGTTAACTCTCCAGGGGTTTTCCAGAAAGCATTGAAAGATCACAAGAGCAAAGTGTGCAGTCCAGATGAACTTGGCAAGCACTCTCACGAGGCTATAGAGACTGGAACAAGTGCAAACATTAATGTAGTTCACATGCCCTTAACGGATGCACAATCAGAAGTTCATCTACAGCTGAAAATCCTCGCTCAGACCCAAAGCAGTGAAGTCATCATCTGCAACAAGCTCCTTAAAGCTTCGTAAACAATATTTTTTGGTCTCTGTTTCATTCAGAAGAATTTTTTTAAAAATATTTTTCTGCAGGAAATAAAATGAAATGCTGATAATTTACTTTGTACTGTGCCAAACAGAGCTACGCTAAAGTATGTCACATGGTACACTGACATTACTTAACCTACTTATTCAACATGGAAGAAAACGAAGCCATGTTCACATACTCTCTCACGATAGATAGACAAGGACACTTGACAGGAGGCCTTCTGTGCAAGTACGACTGGGGGACAATCTCAGGCCAGAGATGAACGGTATGGAGCCAGGCAGAAACAAGAGTTTCCTAGGCTGTTAGTTGTTACAGTCTTTTAGTGACACTTGTGATACTGCAGAGCTGAGTAATTCAGCAGGAACTAACAGAAGCATTAACCAAGCCCTCTCCCCTTTTCTCTCTGTCACTCTCTCACTACAGTTCTTTCTAGTTGACTATAGTCTTTATTTCAGCATTTTAATATTGACAAGAAAAAGATCAGCAATCCTGCATTTCTTGATGTTTTTCAGTTTCCTGACTGAAAGTGACACCTGTTCCCAGTTAACCTCAACAGAATTTCCAAAAGTCCTGTGAAACTTTTTAAAGCCTACATCAAAAGTTCTCAGTAACTGTGTCAAACTCCACAAAACCAGTGCTGTATTTTACTTATCCATTCTTTACCTTTAGAGACTCAATAAATTACACTGACTTTTTTGTCCCTTAAAGGTATTTTAACTCCAGCTTACTGACCACACTGATTATAAGGTAGCTGACACCAGCTACCTGTGAGAATTCAACAGCACTGTATATTAGAGTAAGAAGTGCAGGGCTTTAGTACATGGCTATGATTACTGTAGAGAAAAGAATTAAATATCCTTAAAACTGTATATGCTAACTTTACTGGACAAATTCTTTAAAATAGAATTTTAGAGGCTCTACATACACCTACAAGTAGGCAATGGCTATTTAAAAATATTAGCTCCTGAAGACCTAACACTTCAAGGCAATTTTACTCAATTTAATACAGGCATTTAAAAAATTCTGGCCAAATAATGACCATCTATAAGAATCAATGGGAACTTTGAGGCATCTTTATTAGCAGCTATTCATACACATACACTGCTATAAATCTTCTTCTTTCCACTCTCCTATAACTGTCAAGTTTTGAACACTTCTTCATACAAGATTATAGTAGGAACAATAGAAATGGGAATGAGGACATTAAGATCATTCATTTCAGGTGGGGAAAAGAGGGTGGAAACTGGCAGCAAACCAAAAACCATCCACTGTAAAATCCAGGCTTAATATTCAAAACAAGTTTTTACTAGTACCATTTTAAATTAAACTGGAATCCTTTTTAATTACAGGATAATTTCCTTGAGACTTCTTACACGGCCCTATTTTTAGAGTGAATATGAGCCATTGTGGCAAACAGTTTTTCATTCTTGAAGTGCTATCATGAGGATGTGCCTGTCTCCAAGACATGAGTTACAGCACAGATGGTAGCTTGGGGAAATCCAGCTGTTATTTCAAATGCCCTGACACCTCCCTCCCTTTATGCCCCTGCAAGCTAAACAACCAGTCCTGCTCTGTTCAATCGATCCCAAAACAAGTACTTTCTAATCAAGCAAAAAAATAAAAAAAGAGTATCATTTACCTTTGCTGTTGACTTTAATTAAATGTATTTCACTCCGGTGCTGGCACTCTCTCTGAACCTTTTGCTATGCAAATTTCAAGGCTAACTTCTATTCAGAGAACAACAAGTATACACTTGAGAATGAGTTGGCATCTTTTCAGTGCTACTGCTGTTTAAGTGCACTCTCAGGTGTTTATGTTATCCTTCACAACAGCCTCTTCCCTTTCCAATTAGAATAATTAGAGAACAACTAGAAAAGCAAAAGCTTTGTTTCTTTTTATCCACAATAGATCATATAAGACTATATTTCATTCTGAAAATAAAGCTCCTAATTTCATGCCCCAAGCAGCCTGAATACACGTATTTAGTTAGGAGACATTTGTAATGCAGCTATCAGCTGCATTCACACACCCCCAGAAGATCACCAGCTCTGCTGCTGCTGTTACAATTCAATACAGCAGGGCATTTCAGGGACTTTATTTTGAGATCTTTAAGTGTTACTGCTGTTACACGTAAACCGAAACTAGCCCCCAAGATTAACAATACTGTGAGCTTGTACCAAGTCTGACATCAGTTCCAAATCAACCTGGAAGGTTTTAGACTATTTCTGAACCAGCAGAGAAAAAGACTATCAATCACTCTCTCTACACAGCGTGTTACAAGTCCATTCACAGACCTCTGCTCATTCACTAAATCATGAATACAAAGGAAATTTATATCAATTACTACTATCCAGTAAAGAAGATGAATTGCTTCCTTAGACTTAATTTCCAGAAAGGGAAAGCTAAAGAACGCCATAACTTTGCTTATCAAACACCAAGTAAAACATCTCTCTCTCCAAGTAAGAGATTTGAGGAGAAACAACGACAGTATAAAAATGTAGGAAACAAACAAACAAATAAACCAACAACTATCCTCTTGTTGGGCTAGTACCTCTTAGTACCTGTAAGAAACACAGAAGTGGGAGTCTTCATCCTGCCTCCACACTGTGCTCAGCAATACAGCTAAACATGCAACTATAAACAGGACTAAGATCTGAATTGCTGAGTGAGCTCTAATAACATGAATTACTTTCTGTAATCATTGCTTAACCACAGAGACTTCACTTGAGAAAAAGAGATTCACAAGTAGTTGTTCATGAATGTAGAACAGTTTCATGGAGTCTAGTGAGTCACATACAATTTTAAAGCAGCCTTAAATCCATTATTTCCGTTCTCCAAATTATTTCTACCTAATTCAGTTCCACACCTTTAAAGACAACATAGAATCACAGAATCACAGAACTGTAGGGGTTGGAAGGGACCTCCAGAAATCATCGAGTCCAACCCCCCTGCCAAAGCAGGTTCCCTACAGCAGGTCACACAGGTAGGCATCCAGGCAGGTCTTGAACATCTCCAGAGAAGGAGACTCCACCACCTCCCTGGGCAGCCTGTTCCAGTGCTCCGTCACCTCATTGTAAAGAAGTTCTTGCGCACATTTGTGCGGAACTTCCTATGCTGCAGTTTCTGGCCGTTTCCCCTTGTCCTGTCTCCACTCACCACTGAAAAGAGCCTGGCCTCGCCATTCTGCCCCCCACACCTTAGATATTTATAGACCTGGATCAGGTCCACTCCCAGTCTTCTTTTCTCAAGGCTGAACAGACCCAGTTCACTCAGCCTTTCTTCATAGCAGAGATGCTCCAGGCCCTTCACCATCTTTGTGGCCCTCCGCTGGACTCTTTCCCTGTCTTTTTTGTACTGGGGAGCCCAGAACTGGACACAGTACTTCAGATGAGGCCTTACCAGGGCAGAGTAGAGGGGGAGGATCACCTCCCTCGACCTGCTGGCCACGCTCTTTTTAATGCACCCCAGGATGCCATTGGCCCTCTTGGCCACAAGGGCACTCTGCTGGCTCATGGCCGACCTGTTGTCCACCAGGACACCCAGGTCCCTCTCTGCAGAGCTCCCCTCCAGCAGCTCATCCCCCAACCTGTACTGGTGCATGCAATTATTCCTCCCCACATCCCCAGACTCTACACTTGCTTTTGTTAAACCTCATCTGGTTTCTTACTGCCCAGCTCTCTAGCCTGTCCAGATCTTGCTGAATGGCAGCATGGCCTTCAGGTGTGTCAGCCAATCCTCCCAACTTCGTATCATCAGCAAACTTGCTGAGGGTGGCCATTATCCCCTCATCAAGGTCATCGATGAAGATGTTGAACAAGACCAGACCCAGCACAGACCCCTTGGGGACACCACTGGTTACAGGTCTCCAGCCAGACTCTGCACCCCAACAACCCTCTGCACTCTGTCAGTCAGCCAGTTTTCAACCCACCTCACTGTCCACTCATCTATCCCACACTTCCTCAGCTTTGTTATAAGGATATCGTGGGGGACAGTATCAAATGCCTTGCTGAAATCAAGGTAGACTACATCCACTGCTCTCCCCCCATCCACCCAGCCAGAGACAAAATCATAGAAGGCTACCAGGTTGTAGTACATGCTGCCAACGTTTGCATTATGAGGAAATACAGGAAAAAAAAAAAAAAGTAACTAAGTACAATTTTGGGGGAAGTGATTTTCCCTTAAAAAATAGAGCAGATAAAATGGAAAACAGAGAAGGATCATCTTCTTTCCCCAAGATTGCTGAAAAAAATGCCTTTCAACTTAAACTTTATCCATAGATTTGCCTGAGATTTACACCGAAGATTCTCATAGAAAAATTATTGACAACAAAGAAATTGTCCCATCTGCAGACAAAAAGTGTCATGAAGAGAGTCTCCAAAACAGGCAATGAGTCACTTTCTGTTAAATATCTTGTATTATTCTTAAATATGAGCTAAAAGACAAAGAAAACCACATAGCATACTACAAGAAGGAAAGACTACTAAGGGACTTCTAGACATGATGAATCTTCCAAGAGTAGAGCATCATTACAGTAATATCAAAGATAGTTATATCTTTGATGACAGTAATCCATAAGAAATAAGCATTTTAACTTCTGTTTAGCTAAAGTACTATACTATTACCCACACTACTCAAATGAGCTTAGCTCCGTAGCTGTGTCAACATGCACATTTTGACTAGCACATACCCAAATTCATCTTCTCCTGCCTTGCCCCCTCACCTTAACTATTACTTCACCATGCAGAGTGGCACTGCTTTCACTTCTGTTGGTTAAATTTCTGTGCTTATGACAGGCATAACTATTTTTAATAGCTTGAGGACTTTTCACAGTTTTCAAATAGGACAAAAATGTGCCTAATTTGCCTTTGATTCTTCTTCAGACATTTAAAGAGTTATAAAAAGTGTGAAAACACACCAGAAAATCAGAAACAAGACATGTATACTGTTTTGTTGATATATGTTTAGTACACACAGAGTAGGACAGCTGAGATTCAGGCCTCGTAATGACAACTTAGTAAACACCTAAGCACGAAAACTCTCAAGTTGTCCATATAATACTTATTAAAGCATCTATATTGTCTCAGAAATAGAAAATGTTGACAACTTTTGTTAACAAACGATTTCTTCCCTTCTACAAATATAGAAGTATCTAAGTTAGCAGAGTTTGTCTTCAGTTGTATTATCTATATAAGTACTGAAGTCATTTTATTAAACCAGGGGAAAGCAGAAGTGAGTCCTTGTGCTTACACTGCAAGACAGTGGATAACAATAACACTGGGTTTGAGTTTGCTCATAATAATGAAAACGATGGTTGATTTCACTTCAGATGTATGGTAAAATTGCAGTAAGTGAAGAGCTCAATCCCTCTCTTTTACATGTTCCAGTGGTTTAAAACTACATTATGCAGACATAGGTCTGATTCTCCTCTCATTTACACCATCCATAATAACTAGCCTACCATCTACTTTGGCTGGTTGGATTGGTTTGATGTTCTATCAGCACAACTCCAGAATTAAACCACTGACTTATGCAGGATTACTGCTAATACAGTCATAAACAAGATGAGATATAGCCATGGTAGATTTGTAAAGAAGTTTCCTCCTGTGTAAACATAATTCTGCATACAAGTTCTCAGCATTCACTGTAAGAGCTCAAATACATTTTGTATGTTCTCTGTAAAGGTGGTTTTTCATACTGTGTTTTTATAATATGAAGCTGCTTTACTTGCATATTTCTGGTATTATCTTTTGTATATACACATGCAAAAATAGTAACAATTTAATATATCAGGCAATAAACAAGTATTCTCTTGAGTATATATTTATCGACAACAGTAAGGATTTGTAGAATACATATGTGAATGATTCTATAGAATCATAATACTGATTGAAAAAAGTTCTTGCATGGGGGAATAACTTCTATGCAATTACAGTAGCTGCTTTTCTAACCTAAGACTTTCTTTCAAGATGATTTCAAAATGCTCAGAATAATCTAGCTCATGGCATTAATGTTTTTATGACACTGATTATCTAAAATTTCAGAAGTTGTCAAAACTTTTGAAAAAGGTACAACTTCACCTTTCTTTACCTTCTGTAATTTTAAAAAAAACTCAACAGGCATTTCAGAAAGTGTCTTTACATAACACAATTCCCCTTTTCATAGGTCGACTGAGTAACTGTCAGCATCATTCCTCAGTTCTGCTTTACAGTACTTTTTCTTGACTAGATATTCTGCTGAGTCCCTTCAGTGTACCACTAGTATTACTGTACCATAAGCATAAAATAATGTTCCCATTTCTTCGGGCCAAGATCCACCCAGTCCACACTGTCATGTTTCCCATAATGGATAGTGGGAAAAAAGCATAAGATTAAGACATGCATAGTTTCTCTTCACCCAGTTTTGGCAGCAAACAGTTGAGGAACTTCCAAAGCTGGACACCACCTCTTGATATGTGTTTAAAGAACTGAAGATGAACATACTCTTTAACAATTTATGCTGGTTTTAGTAAGAACATCATCACCATAACTGATGTTTTCTTGGAAACTTTAACCTCTAGTCTAGTCAAATGATCACCTGACAATCTAACTTTTCATCTTACTGATTGTATGTTGCATTCATACAGCACACTTTTATTTTAGAAAAGTGAGTCCCAGTTGTCTCTCTTTACACAGAAAGAGAAAATCATTTATGGAGTCAGATTCTGAACAGTAAGTTTACCTCCTGTTTCAGCAATTATTGTGGAAATAGGGGGAAAGCCTCTATATATTACATGGAGATAAATAGAATGATATACAAAAATTTTCTTCCCAAGAAACCCTGCTTACATCAATATCTTTCCCAAAAGAAAACAAGAAGGATTTTTTTATATATATATTTTTTAAGAAGTATCACATATCTTTCAAGCCAACTGCATGATTTTTTTCCTGATAGTACAGGGCCAACAATACAAAATCTTATAATTTATTCTGCTTGCATACCTATCTTGGTTTTCTTTCTCTCATTGTTGTGGGTTTTTTCCTTCTTTTTCTGAATAATGATAAAATGTAAAGGTCTGCAGCATCTGCCTATAAATAAAGTTCATCATTTTACTGAGAACAAGAACTGCCTAACTAAAAGAATATACACACATTCTGGATAAGTACAGTATATCACCGAAATGTTAGAGTATTAAGACCAACAGAGGCACTCCTGAAAAATATTCCATACTTCACTGGATTCCCAGTGTGGTCTCTGAAGTACAACCAACGTAAATCCACCAGTTTATGATGATTCAACTCTTAACTAGGTCAGCATTATTTTATACACAAAAGGTGTCGCTCTTTTTCTGTTTTACAACCACTTTTGCAGAAGAATTATGTAGAATGAACTCCAACACCAAATTCTTTAAGCCTCCAGCACTTTATCTTTGGCATGGGATTGACAGTAAACAGAGAATAAAAGTTGCTAAGAGATAAATTTCTCAGTTATTTAACTGCCAAATATTTGGTGCCTGAGGGCTGACTTCATACTACTGACAGGTTTCTTTTCCTCCAAAACTGCAGCTCTGAGGAATGTTTCTGTGTGATAAAATAAGAATGTAGGTACAAACCTCATTAGTAAACCTCTGAGAAAAAAGACACTGGAACTGTTACACTGAGTTCCCAGATTTTCACTTCACCTTTATTTTCTCAGTTATTTGTATATGCAGTAGAAGATGTGTTCTAATGTACAATTCCTGAAATTTTGAGAACCAAAATCCAAGAGTTTTCACATCCTGAGGACGGAGTGAGAAATGGAAGATTATTTCACTAGTGGAAATTTAGTTAACTACTGCCTTTTTGTTCCTGCTTTTTTGGTTGCTGTTTGTTTGTTTGTTTTCCATCACATTGTATCACTGATAACAAGAAGCCAAGAATTATTGGTTGCTTTTTTTTTCTTTTTTTTTTTGAGAACTCCATACACCCTCCCATTCTGAGGCTGGTGACAGCAAACGAATGCGATGTAGGATCCTAAGGCTTCATTGAGCTGTTTATCCTAAAATATCTCCCAGCAGTTGCAATTCTTGTGTACAAACTAACACTTCAAACAGAAAAGATTTGTCTCAGTTACCATTTTCAGATCCTTTAGAAAGTCCATGAACAACTACGGTTGTTAAAAAAAAAACATTTTTTGCTTTAAAAAATGTATTTGTTGCTGGGAAGCTGACAACTATTTTCTCCAAAAAAATTCTGGACAATTTATTTATTTCTGGAGAATGTATTTCCTGTGTTGACCTCTAGCATCCAGTCTGGCTCACAATACCAAGAAAATGGATCTATGTCTTCAGAACTACATTGAGCCAGCCAATTAACTCACATCCTGCAAATCGTTTTCTTTATTCAGTAGAAGAAAACTCTATCAGTAGAATAAAAGTCCACCATTACTGACCAGTTCCCTGCTCCTCCAGCTGGCAGTCATACAAGATACGTATACGTATAGGCAGTCATTTTGCCCATTTCTCTGCCACAAGTGAGATGCTGGAAAATAGAGAACCATGGAGGAACAGTTCTAGTTTGTTTTTCTTTCTATTTTTCTTAGAAATATGTTTCCTATTCCCTCATTTATTTAATGCAGCATTCATCTAAGCTATTTTATGCAAAGCCACCTGGTGGTGCTTTCTTCTGTCCCCCAAATTATGTATCTTATATTGGAATGTTCTTATCAAAGGTAAAGCTTCTTTTCTTTACCTTCTTAGAAAGTACACGTTCCCTGGGCTATGAATAAAATATAGTAAATCAACAGTAAGCAAAACCTGTATGAAACAGGGAACAATTGTGCTGCACATAGAATTCAGTTTAAGAGAAATTGCAAGCAGCAAGGTTTTCTTAAAAAAGTAATTGTACGTTTTGAACATAAGTTCGATGCAAGAGTTCGACTATATGGCGAGGAATGCTCACACTATTCTTTATCAAAAATATCCAACAAATTCTGGAACACATCTAGTTCAAACTGTTAAACATGAGATTTTATAACATTTAATAATAGCAATGGATTTTAATGGTAGTATAATGTTTTTCTTTCCCTACATAATTTTTTTGTATTCACTTTATATTTTAAGTATGTGTGTCAAATGTTCAGCTTGTCAGATTATATAGTAATAAATGGCATGCAATAACAGCATAGCACTCAAATTTCATCACAGCTTGGCCAACTGGACAAAAAACATCTAAACAAAGGAAGCATAGAGGGGCAAAAACTAAGCAGAAGTTACTTAATATAACTGTTGAACACAATAATGCAATACTAATTTATATCATATGGGAATCCATAGGGAGAGAAAAATAGTGATAGAAATTAAAATATTTAGACAAGCAACAGAATTAATCCAAGGTTTTTTGAATCCTCATGGAAGGTGCTGGGCTTCCCATCTGTTGACTAAATATCTTCCTAAATTTAATGCTTGGGTGAGATGTGTACACAAATACATCAGTGTACTTTCGTTATAGATGTAGGTACAGCTTTTTAAGACTTGGTGATGCTGGGCCTTTATTAGTAAAATACAAAGTATTAAAGTCACCATGATATGGGACCACACAAAAACTCACTGAAATTGTTTTATATTTATACCAACAGTAAACAGTAGATCATTGTGATGAAGTTCCTTCTTTCCTCCTCATGAAGTAGTCAGTGTGTTTCTTGTTTCAGATCAGTTGAATCATAGAATCATAGGATCACAGAATTGTTCAGGTTGGAAAAGACCTTAAAGATCATCAAGTCCAACCACAATCAAACCATACAACCCTAACCCTAACAACCCTCTGCTAAATCATGTCTCTAAGCACCACATCCAAACGGATTTTAAACACATCCAGGGATGGTGACTCAACCACTTCCCTGGGGAGCCTACTCCAGTGCTTAACAACCCTTCCTAAAGGGTAAATAAGTTTTTCCTGATATCCAACCTAAACATTCCCTGGTGCAACTCGAGGCCATTTCCCCTCGTCCTGTCACCTGTCACCAGTGAGAAGAGACTTAACACTGCTCTCATTGCAATCACCTTTCAGGTATTTGAAGAGACCAATAAAGTCTCCCCTCAGCCTCCTTTTCCCCAGACTAAGCAGCCCCAGTTCCTTCAGTCTCTCCTCGTAAGGCATATTCTCCAAACCCTTCACAAGTCTTGCTGTCCTTCTTTGAACTTGCTCTAGCACCTCAATGTCCTTTCTGTATTGAAGTGCCAAAACTGAACACAGTACTCGAGGTGGGGCCTCACCAGTGCTGAATACAGGGGCAGGATCACTTCCCTAGTCCTGCTCACCACACCATTACCAATACAAGCCAGGATGCCACTGAGCACACTGCTGGCTCATATTCAGCCGACGGTCCATCAGTACACCAAGGACCCTTTCCGTCAGGCAGCTTTCCAGGTACTCCTCCCCAAGCCTGTAGGATTGCCTGGGATAGCTGTGACCAAAATGCAGGATCCAACACTTGGCTCTACTGAAACTCGCTGAGGTCCAGTAGAAGTGCCTAGTCCAAAGTTCTTTTCATTGTCTCACTGGTAATATCTCTGCTTTTCAGTGTCACTTCAAAGTGAAATAAAGAGTTTCTTAAATATCTTAGGATTTTAATGACATTTTTGGTATGCCAGTACTTTTTTCAGACTTAGCTACTGGACTGTTTCCAACTTTGTCAAATAAGTGAATACTTTGATAAATATTCACTCTTTTAAAATCAGAGCTCAGGCAAGTACCTATCAATACACAACAACAACAAAACCTGAAGAGTCATGTCCATGTCCCTTAATTAGTTCATAATCATTCAGACTTCACACAAGAAAAATGTAATTTCTGCACAGGTGGTTCTCCTTGTATTAACCTCCTCCATTTCATCCTAGTTGTACACTGACATTGCATGTAAATTGATTGTATGCCTCAATGTCATAAGCTATCATAGTGACAGTAAAGTTGGCAGGATTATAACATGTCTGTGATCAAACTACATAGAAGAATAATTTAAAGATTACTACATCAGCCTTCCTACTTAAAAGAAGAATACCTGCCATTGTGCCTAAGGTTAAGAAATCATACTATCAAATATTCGGCTGTTACACAGGTTTGTGATGTTTCTTATGCTGATAATCCACATAGATGATTGGTGGGATGAATCAGGACAGTTTATATTTTCCTTTATGAATGGGTCAAATATCATTTTTTTTTTCTTATTATTTCAGAGCTAAGAAGGCTTTCACTCGCCTTTAAATCTGGTTCTGCTAATTATCTTCTTCAGTTTTTGGACTACAATTTGAAACAAGAAATGCTTTCAAGCAGTTTTCATGCTGGCCCAATTTTCATTCACTCGCAGGACAGAATGGGAGTTCCGACTTCACCTTGGAAATGAACAAAGGAACTTTGTGATGGTCACTTCCAGCAGAAAAGTAGCCTTGGCAGTTTTGAGAATAATATATTATCAGAAAGCATGCAGAAACTCTGTCTGTGAAGACACTAAAACAAAACTTTTTATATCACTGGGTTTTTAAGATGATTCAAAGCCCACTAAAGTCAATAGAAAGATTCACATTGATTTTAGGATGCTTTGAATCATACTCAGAACTGCTCGTTCATTAGACTTTCATCCAACACAGTAAAATAAATCCTAGCAATCAATATATTTCAATAAACACAGGAGTACAAGTATGGATTATAAAAAGCTAAAACATGGATAACTAGAATACGTACACACACACAACAAAACCTAGTATTTCTTCCTGGTTTTAATTATCTGTGTGTAGTTCAAAAAAGTAGTTTTACTATAATGATTGATGCCAGGAATGCTTTCCTAAGTCTGATACATTAAGGCAAAAAATTTACAGAAAACAATTAATGTATAAAATAGTTGCAGCAAAATTAAATCTACTCAACATTTGGCATGCTATTTACTACAATAATAAATATTTTGTGAATATGACATTTTTGCCGTTAACTTTGCAAAACTTCTACATTTCTGTATATAAATATTTGGAAATATAAATGATTTTTCTTTGGGCTTCAATACATTCCTGGTCTTTACGTACGCCCAGGTCAGATAAGTTTTGATTAAACAACAGTGGGCCAAGTTCACTCAAACTGATCACGAAAATCAGTAGATGCATCTTCGTGCACATTTTTCTGAGGGACAGATGCATGTAAACTCTTGTGACCTACCAACCGTATCTACACATTCACTCAGCCACTTTTCCAGCATATCTATTTCTTTAGTTATTTGTTGAATGTGGAATAATGACTTAATGGAAGACAATAAACTAAGGGACTAAATACAAAATTTCACAGTAGGAAAAGTGAGCAAGCATGTTGGACATTTTGAAAATAGAGGCTACACTGAATTTGCAAGTATAATATCTTTAGGAATTTCAGCAATGTGTTCAAAGCAGTGCATTACATCTCTTTTTCAAGAGCTCAAATAATTCTCCCTCTTCTTGCAGGCCTCTTCAAGTTTAATGGCATTCTACCAAATTATGATTCTTCTCATAGCACAAAAATCAAAATGCTTTCTCAGATACTCTAAGAAAAAATGAAGGAAGTTGAGATGCCCTTAAACTGTTGAAATAGTGTTCAGATAAACACTACACAAATTGCAGCCATTACATGGAACCTATTCTAAGAGATTGTCTTCTTAAAACAAAACTCAGTAGATCTTATCTTTGGGTTACAACAAAATGGCTACTTGGCTACTTGACTACTTTGAAAAGTAATCAAAATCTTATCGGAAGTGTAGAAAATCTCAACAAGCTGAACTAGAGAAACTCTAGTAAAATACAACTTCTAACAGTCGTGTCATGCAAAGCTTTGGTTATCATACTGCAGTGGCCATTTTCCTAACAGTTCCTTATTAATATGAATGATACCACAGAAGAAAAAACTTTGTTTACACTGACTTTTTAACTACCACTTGAGGTGTGCTTAATTTGATTTAAAAAAAAAATTCTTTTGACAGTCTCAGTAGGTATACACAGATTCTCCAATCCTGTCTAAAATCCACATCTAAAATCCATAAACAATTTCCTAAAACTCTTAACAAGCTGAAACTCTTAATAAGAGTTACAAAGTAGTAGCCAGTTAGCTGGCTTTATATAAGAAGAGACATGATGATCAAAGTCTGGTCTTTTCATAATGGTTGGCTAAATATAGTCACAATCACTTCCATTGACATTTAAATTAAGGTTTCCTTAATTTAATGCAAATCCATATACAAAAAAAAAAAAAAAAGAAAAAAGTCTTATCCTGGTAAACTACATTGTTAGGTATCACAAGCATTTATTATTCCTAAAAAATAAAAAATTGTATTTCACTAATACAAGAACTTTTGCAGTGTATAATTTGGGTAATGCTTTTTTTCATCTTTAGCCATTCAGAAATAAGCTTAAATATGACATAGAGAATAGCTGATACAGTTTGTTGTGTGTTGTGATAACAAGCACATTTTTGTAATGATACAACTCTAGTTTAGACGTGGACTCTTGGAGAAACAAACCTTGGACTAAAAATTCTTCAAGAATCAATATCTAGTTGTCTCTGTCTATCATGCAAGAAGATTCTCGATGGGACTGTAAACGTCAAAAACACCCATATGTCCTAAATCTGACATACATTTGGGATATTATTCTCATATAGGCTTCCAAAAAGAGGAAACTCCAAGTTTTTGGCACTATCAGACTTCACTAATGCTGTTTTTTTCTACAATTCCTACAATATGCCAGGATGAACTTAGAAATTTTCCCTGTGGGCATCCTTAGCGTTCAAATATTTAAAGTGTCACAAAACAACATATTCAAAAGAAATGAAATACAGTGTTTACAGTCATTAATGTAAAACAGTAAAGCAAAACCTGCATCTACACATATAACCAGCAAGTTCCCTCCTCAGATATCACAGAACATTTTGACTAACACCAGACATGACTTCGTTACCATCTGCTCAGTCTTAGTTCTTGTCTCAAGACTTCACTCAAACGTACAATGTCCTGATTCGGTCACTAACGATCTGCAGCACTGCACAGCGCTTTCCAGTACTTCCTATTGATTCATTTTGATCCCCTCCCTACACACATGCACATATAGGTCACCACATCCAGTAATGTCACAACTTGCTGTGATCTGGAAGGAAACAACCCCCCAGTTATTTATGTATAACTCAAAATGTAGTCATTCTAAATTACATAGATCTCAAGGTTGGCTTTTAGAATAGATCACACTTTAACATAACAAAACTGACAGATAGCAATTAATAATGTACAAAATAGTAGCAACAAAACTTACTCCTTTCCCACCTACTAATTAATAATGTGAAAGCAGAAGTAGAGAAGTGAGTTACCTAAACCTTTCTTTCAAACAATAACTGCCTTCTCTTCACTCCTACTTAGCATCTCATTGTCCTCCAACCATTCACTCTGCCTGATGCAGTCTCCTAAGGATACTGTAATTGTATCTGCCCCTAGAAAATCCTACTGTGAGAAATAAGAAGTTTCTTAGAGTTTTTTTTCTTTTTAATTGCTCCCGTAAGTGAATAAAAATATCTTTACTTCTCCTACCTTCCAAAATTCAAATTCTCATTCCAAAAATATTTCACTCGGTAAATCAATAGTGAAAACTATTGTGTTCTTAGCATACTCCTTCCATGTGAGTAAATTTATTTCCTCCACATGTTTATATTCTGGTATAAAAAGTTCATAGTACATAGTCCTGACAAAAACTGAAGAAAGCATAGTCATTCAGTTTTATAGCTAAACCGTGAGACTGGTATGCAGGAAATTATTCTTCAACAGGTCTTTTTGGGTTCTGTGCTTGTATTTCAGCAGATTTAACTGCATATAATAGTAAGGAGATAAGCACTAGAGCTGAGAAGAAAGAAAAAAGAAAATTTAAAAACTTGGAGTAAACTCAGCAGTAATTGCACATGTATTTGAGAATTCTTTCTGTAAGGATGAGAAGTTGCATTTCAATAAAAAGAAATAATGATAAGCTTGACTGTGAAATATGCAGAATCATTAATGTCGTAACTGAGCAGGTGTTGCAAAGTTAATTAGGAAATCTCCTGAATGTTTCTATGAAAACGCAATAGCCTATTATACATAGAGACAAAATTATGTTTCAAAGAGAGCTGAAATTGTGTTATCCAACAGCACTGCAGTCTTCTCAGGCTATTTTCAAACCTTGGGCTATAATGACCAGCAAGATTGAACAGTTCCTTTTTCACTGTATTTAAGAGATTTCAGATAAGATAACCAAAGGGAATTAGGATAGTATTTTCATGGAAAAAACTTTTCAATTACCTCTGTAGCCAAATAATGTTACTGTGGTATTCAAATTATTTCAAAGTTATGACCTAGACTAAGCAAAATGAACACAGTATTAGAATTTAATTGGAAGAGGAATATTGTAAAATTATACATAATAGTTGTTGTATAAGTAAAAATTCATAGAATGTCGGGCAAAGATGTTTTCTGAGGGCCATGATAGATACTGCAACAAAAGTACGTGGTAGAATCACTTCTCAGAACAAGCAGAAAATATTGCCAACCACTTGAGAGCCATTAGCATCTGCTTAACATGACAGAATTAGGTCTTAGGTGTCCTTGCTAAAGTCCCTAGGTACTGCTAAAGCAGGTTGCAACAAAGGACTATGTATATCATTTGATACAAGTCAATCACTAAAACAAGGGTTAAAAGATGTTCCTTATTCAAACTTAGGATGAAGGTTCAGGTACTTTCTGATTCTGAAGTTGCTCTTTAGGTTACTGATGTGCCTGATTTTAACCAGGTTTTGAAAATCACGAAGCTTCTTGTTGAGCAGTCTGCTTCAAACGTCACTGCAGTTACATACCTGGATCCCCCTGTGCACGTGCGAAGTGAGTTTAACAGTGCATACTGCATTCCAAAGTCTGAAGAGAAAGTAAGTACAAAAAGTGGAAACTGAAGTCTGCTGCCTTTGGTTACACGAGGCTACGAATGAAAGTAGATAGAAGAGGAAGAGAGAACAGTACAAGCTATTTTAAACTATGGAGTAATGTGGGCTAACATACATGAATTCAGACTTGATTTTATGTCATCCAAAAGAATTTAAGGACCACTATATCAGCTTCCATACTTGGAGGTTTTGAAGGTGAAATTTATTTGAACATGTTAGAACAAACTTTTTTGTGGTAAAGAAAGTTTTGGAAAGGATCTGCCCCTGGTCTAATGTGTCCCTTTCCTGTTCATTTGTCTTCCAGTCCAGAAACTTCTAGTAATCTTCTGGGTCACAACAGACTCTGCACAATCCACTTCAAAACTTTCTAAATCCAAAACCAGAATTGATAGTCTAATTCACTGCTATTCTAAGCAAACCTCCCCCAGTCTTTCTTACCCCTCCCCTCTTCTCTAGCTTTTAGGATGAAACATTTCCCTTTTCCTTCAGGATCAAGTTTACAGCAATCAGTACAAGGCAAAAAGTCAGCCCAGCCTTTGCCACTCATCCACAGCTCAGCAAAGGAGCGAAGTATGACTCACACATGCACAGAACTTCAAGAAAGCACAAATGCAGGAAGTGTTTACTAAGGTAAACATATCGGCTACATACTGCAGCAGAAAGGTCTCTTTTTGAAGCAATGTTTTATGAAATGGTATCATAATGCACATTTATAAAAAGAATTTCATGATACACAGCCTGTGCTGGAAGCAAACTTAATAAATATGATGACTCAGGAAATATGCCTGTTCCATATATTTAAAGAAATCATGCTGCCAATTTTCAAAGCTAGCTACAGAATCTCAATCTTTATCCACATTTTATGGACTCACAGAACAGCTGAGTTTGGAAGGGACCTCTGTTGACTATCCAGAGGTGCAACTCTGCCCTGATCAAGCAGAGTCAGCCACAGAAGGTTGCAGCATGTTCAAATCTGTTTTGAACACCTCTGAGGATGGAGACTCCACAACCTCTCTGAATAACTCATCCCACTGTTCAACCACTCTGACAACAAAAATGTTTTTGTTGTTTTTGTTGTTGTTTTGTTTGATTGCTTATTTCGCTGGTTGCTTTTGTTGCTGTTGTTGTTGTTTCAGATGGAATTTCCAGTGTTTCAGTTTGTGCTAATTGCCTCCTCTCCTGCCATGGTCACCATTGAGAAGAGTCTGGCTCTACCTTCTATACACCCTGCCCATATCTATAAAAAAAAGGTGAAATTCTCCCTTCTCCAAACTATTCCAGCTATCTCACTCTCTTGTATGACAGATTTTCCAGTCTCTTTAATTTAAAAAAGCTATTTTTTTTTTAGATGTGAGAAACTATTCAATTTAGGGTAATGCAAGTTAAAACCATTTTGTGCTTTTCCTCACAAAAACAGCTGTATGATACTTGCTGCCTCATTTTCTTAAGCACCTCAACTTAAGATTGCGTACATCCAGGTCTTGCGTACATCAGGAATGTATGGAAATGGGAAAGACTAGAGATATAAAAGATTACCAATCCCCTTTAATTTATGCTTTCAATCACTTAATACAGAGCTATAATTGCAATTTTAATCACATGTGTTCTGTGTGTGCATTGAATACAGAGGTCTTCATATGTCAACTAGCACCCAGTAAAGCTGCAGGGATTTTTTCCACTCTAATGTATTCATGTTAACATGTAAAAAGATCCGTTTTAAAGGCTCAGAAAAAGAAAAAGAAAAAGAAAAAAAAGGTACGTGACAGCTTCAACTATAACTGTCAAAAGCAAAAGGATATGAAATTCCAGCTTGCCACTAATGGCAGGGTACTTTTTTGTTTTGCCTTCAAACACTTAAAAAAAAAAACTCTCTCAAGGTGGGTGGCAAGCTGCTATTTTGTGCCCTGTGGATTACTGTCAGGAAAGATGCCACCAGATTAGGCAAGCAGGTCTGCTGAGAAGAGCTGAAAGTGAATGCCAATAATGTTCCCCTTTTAACATAGCTTTACTCTGGATTTTATGTCTTTTTATTTTGAGTGTTTTAGCAGGAGCAAGACTTGCTTTATACAATACATTTTGTGTTCTCTGAAATCTTATTTTGAATGTTTAAAACTCTCAAGTACTGGAAGTGTTATGAACTGTTTCCTTCAATTTCAAACATAATTTCATATACTGTAGTGTAGTGGCAATTCTGTCACCATTATTTACATAAAACAGAACAAATCACAGGGTAAGACACTACTTTCTCAGACTAAGACTTGCAGAGGATGATCCTAAGCTATTTTCAAACTGACACTTTCAAACTTGCTTAGGAAACATCCTGTGAGTATACCCACCGACCTGGAATGGTCTCAGCTACATTTCAGCATAAAAATTAGGGTTTTTCAAATACCAAAATCTAAAATAAATACAAGTATTCTCAGAATTTAAATATGATAAATTAAACAAGGTCAGTACCATTCCACCATTAACTCACTTTTTTTTTTTTTTTTTTTTTAATATATACTACAGCCTCATATATATATAACATAAATCAACCAAAAATATAGGCTGGAGCCAGTAGGTAAGATAGACATCAATCATATCAAGAAAATTCCACTGCAGATGATGAAGCTGCATGACTGTAAATCCCTTTGGGAGATGAGAATCTCATCCTGTATTTCCTGACCAGTTTAGTGTCACAGTTCAAGTTGAACAAAGAAGCTAGAATTGAAGCACTATTAAAAATAGATGAAAATAAATCACATTGTGGTATTTTTAATCATTAAAATGGAAAAACATGCTTTTAAGACACTGATAATTAATTTACCAATACAATGCAAATATTAACCATGAATACTTAATATATAGGAGAGAACAATTAATGAAAAAAAAAAAAGAAAAATATTGCTATGATGTTGGATACTCTCCTATAAAATATCAAATTGAATCAAATCACCAAGTCTGTATTAAATTCAGTAGTTAAAAACCAATTCTTTATGAAAATTCACTCCAGCTAGCAGCACTTTTATCTGTATTTCTATTAAAGTGCATAATTTTGTGACAGCAAAATGTTTTCAGTCATATCAATTTCAATTTAATTTCTTCTGGCAATATTTTGAGATCTGGTCCTCTGTTTATCAAAGAAGAAGAGAGAAATTAAAAGCTCAGATTTGTAATCAACTACTTAAGCACCATTTTGTTTTACAAACACATTCCAGAGGCCAGCTTTCCACCCCAAAAGGCAATGCCATTATCCACTTCTTACAACCAAGCAGCAACTAAAATACAAGTGGGTCAACTAAACTGACATTTTTATTAAAATGATTTGGAAGTGTTGACATAAGGTGCAAAACCAGAACATCCTAGGAGAAGCTCATCTCCAGCTGCAAAAGTATCTGAGATGACTCCTGCATCCGCCATCCAGCTTCTGGAAAAGCCACACTGGAATAAACTAAGAGAACAAGTTGACTGTGGTAAACTCTGTGCAGCCCATTTTGACTATTGAGAGCAGTCACATCCAGTTCTCCATTAAAATCTACTTTCACCCCACCCTGTTATATCTTCTTTCAGTGTCACCTGAAATTCTGCCATCTATGCCCAGCATTGCTGGGCATCCCTGGCAGTTCCTTACCCGTGGCTGTGCCTCACCTGACTTTAGGCTGCTATCCTCCTGGGTTTCTCCCTTCCTGCCCCTCACTGAAGGGCCGTCCGTATACATCATTATTTACAGCTAAGTCTATGCTGCTGAATTTGATGGCATTTTTGTCATTAACTTGAAAGGAAGTCAAATTCATTATACAAATGAATTTCATACAAATTGAGTCTTTAGTTTCCTTTAACCACTTAGGTTAAAGGTAGAAAAGTGATTAAGCAATGACAAAAAGTGCAAAGTTTCTATGTGACTGCACAGTCCTAAACTTCATTACGTTTCCATTAGCTTGACCAACTCTCTAACAAAGAATGAAATGGCAATACTTCCTTCCCCATCTGTATCATTACAAGAGCACACTCTCCAGGAAAGCTCTAAGGATTCTCTTCAATTTTGTTGCTTTGACAACTAGCCTTAGGGACTAACATCTCCATAGGTTTGACTTCAAGGTAACACCTGAGCTGAAGTGTTGCAAGAACAGAAGACAGTGCTAAAAATCATTGGGTCCAACAAACCTCACTTAATCACGGGAGCAGGAAGGAAGGAGGTTGCAAGAGGTGGTTCTTTGATATTTCCTTTCCAGAACAGAAACCTGAAGTTATCCATATAACTGCTTTAATTGTCACTTGTCCTGAGCAGAGGATTTGTGCACTTCTTGCTGCACAGCTACAGATACCACAGGTTAGAAAAGGCAGAGGATGCCTCAGCCTGCAATGCTGGTAGACTAGCAGACAGAGAAAAATCCTTTTGTTTGGATGCAGGAGGATTAGCTGCTGCCTTTGACAAGATGGTGGGGAAAAGGGAGATGATCTCTCAATTATTCTGGCAGTTGCACTTCCCACCACCTCTGCTTCATGCTGGGGGATGTGACTGCAAGAATACCAGTGTCTTAAATATTCAGAGTTCTGGTGGAAGAGAGATTGATTTTATATCATAGGAAAGATCAAAGCCATTTTTCCCTTCTCTCTCTCTCCATTCCTCTCGAGTTTAATTTCATTTCTTATTTCAGATGTGATCTCAGTATGTATATAAGTATGTCTCTTCATGTCTGTCATTCTGTCTGTTCAATCCTCACGTTCTCTCTTTAAGTTGCAAAATGTAACCAGGCAATGCATTTAGGTCTTGGTAAATGGGGTGTGTCCGAAGGCAAATATTAAGTGTTATATTATTGGATTATATATTTATCCTTTATATATATGAGGGCTGCTCTGAAATTAATGCCTCCTATTTTATTATGTTGGCCAATCTCATCAGAACAGTAGAAAGCCAGCTGAAACTAACTTTTCAACAAATACAGGTCTCACTCCATTGCATTACTTTCTGCATTTAAAGTTTTTTCTCTTAATTACCATGTCCATTCCTTCTGTCCACATTTATAATTTGGCATATAGTTCTGCCTTTTATCTTCCATATTATTCTTCATTCACAATGCTACTTTACTTTTCAAACTGTTACAAAATGATCTACTATTGAATTCAGTCACCTCTCCTTACAAAATGAATTATATTTGAAATATTCCATCAGATGCAAATTAAAAGAGGGAAAAAATGAAATTTTAGTTTAGAAGGATGTTAGAAGGAATGATACCATTTTCAAAAGTTCTGTATAATTAGTAGCTACTAAATGTATATAGTCGTCCTAAGAATTATGTCTGCCAGGCAGGAAACTTTTAATTTAGATATATAATACATATGTTTTCTCCCCAACATTCTTCTAGTGATACTCACACAAATAATAATTTTTATTTAACAAGGTTAATAAATAATTTTAATAAACTTTATAATAAATAATTTTGTAACAAGGTTTATAATAATTTTACATAACCTTATATTAAGAATATCACACTTGAAATGCTTCCTTACAGGAGTGTTTAACTTGTAAGAAATTGTTTCACAAGCAAATCTTTCATAGCCTTTGATAGCATTGCTATGAAAATGATTCTCTCATTGCCTGTTCTTCTGCCTTACTTTTTAAAACTAATCTCAGAGAATGTGAAGATCAGCTTCTGCTAGTGGACAATAGAAAGCTAAACAGGAAATAAAACCAGTACAAAATACCAAACAGATAAATGTATGCTTGCTGTTTTGTGGTTGTTTTGGGGTGTTTTTGTTGTTGTTGTTTGTTTGTTTTTGTTGTTTACATGAAAACTTCTTAAAAATGGTTCAAGTCATTTAGTGTATCTTCACGTATTTCTCACTAAACCACTTCCATAAAATATATTAAAAGCAGCATGAACACTACAGAACAGATTTCAGAAACAAAATATTGTTTCTTCCACCACTAAACTGTCAGGCAACATTTCAAATGTACACTTAACCAAAGTTGGTAAGCAGTAGAGGCCTAGTTTCATCTTGGCTGTAAGAGTTCCTTCTCTGCTGCTCAAATGCTCAGTCCTCCTACACAAACCTATTACATATTTTAAAACAAAGTTTGGTTAACTGAGATTCATATTTTTCTGATTCTGTTCTCTAAAATATCTGCCTGGACGAGCTCTCCTATGAGGAACGAATGCAATATAACAACCATGACTGCACGCCTCCCTTTTCTAAAACTTGGCATCATGGTACCCAGATGGAAATATGGTTTACCCAAGCTAGATTAGAAAAAAGAATGGAAATTAAAGAAAATTAAAATTCAGCTCCTATAAACTGCTTCCAAATATTAAATTTAAAAAACAAAAGGGAGAGAGATATGAACAAAAAAAGCAGACAAAAAACCACCTGTCACATACAGACTTCCCCAAAAATAAAATAGCTCTGCTGTGAGATGCTACATTATCTACTTTCCTTTTTAGACTTCTCTATGTAAGCTCAGTCAATCATCTACTGCCTTATTTAAGAAAAGCTACAGTAAATGAACCTTATTTGCTCTAATATTCAATTCAAATCTGGAAAGCAGATATAAAAAAAATCAACCACATTCACCACTTATTCACCAGTTATTCATAAGTTCAGAATTTCTTCTGAGGACTCTTACCATCCATCCACTGATTTGCTGATTTAAGCAAGCATTTGAAATAGAATTCTTGACAATTTTATTGACAACTGTATACAAAACTAACTGTGAATAACGGTTCTAGTTGTTAGCATGATGCATGTATTTCAGAGCAATAGAAGGGGATATATTAAAACAGCTTTCACAGTACACAAAGCAAGCTTAATGTTGGAAGGGAGTCAGCTTCATCAGGGAATCAATTACAACAAGGAGCACAGGCTCCTTTTGGGAAACAAAACAAAAAGAGCAGGCTGTGTTTTAATGCACCTGATAACTTCTCTGTGGAGGAGGAGCACCATTTAATGAAGTCTGACCAATACCTACTCTTTCTTCAATTATCACAGAATAATGATGATGACAGAACCTGAGCTAGCTGTGTTTTTTGTTTTTGCTTCTCCAGAAGTAATGCCTCTTATTTTATTACGTTGGCCCATTTTATCAGAGGAGGATGTTGGGTGATGGCAGCAGAGGTTGAACCTTCCCGCTAATACTCCATTACATTTTGTTGTGTGACAGATGGCAGCAGAGGGGCAGCCTGACAGAATGGTATCTGACATGGAAGTGTGAATGAAGAAAAGATGTGTCATTGAGTTCCTCCATGTGGAAAAATGGCACCCACTGACATATATTGATGCTTGCTGAACATTTCTGGAAAGCGAACAGGGGAAACCTCAGCAAAGTGAGGCAGTAGATGATGTGTTTCACCAGTGGTGACAGCAACAGCAGGTATCCTCCACTGTGTGGATTTTTACAAGCATGGTATGCAGGCTCTTGTTAATCACTTGCAAAAATGCACAGCTAATGGTGGTGACTGTTGAAAAATAGTTTTGTAGGTGATAATTTCGTCTATCAAATAGTTTTATTGTGCTCTTTGTTGTACTTCCCATGGAAATAATTAGAAGGCATTACTTTCAGAGCAAAATATCTATTATGGAAATTCTTACTTTTGCAGGAAACAATCAGCAAGACGCAGAGATGCAATAAATTAGATTTACTGGATATACACAGTAACACAGGGATAGAAATGTAGGTCTGAGAAAAGTTTTTGCTCTTCCTGTTCTTTGAAGTATTCCCATAAGGTCTGATGCATCATACATGGTCAAAAGCCTTCACGCCTTTTGTCTAACGGATGACACATCTGACAGCTCGTAGTCATGTGTTGATGTCCTGCACCACATTCAAAGCAAACTTCCTTGCTACTTTGCTGCAAATATATTTTGTTCTATGTGAAGAAAAGCGTCTCAAAAACAGTTCTATTTTCTGTCTGAATTCTCCCTATGTTTCTTATAGTTATCTGTTTATGTCTGAGAACATTCCTCCACATTTTAAAAGTCTCAGCTACACTGAAGAAGTTCTGTCTCCATTGTTACTTCAGGATTTACATCAGAAGAGCACTCTTGGGTAAAGGTACCATATGTCCTGACCAAAAAAAATAGAATCTGATGCAAGTATGAAAACAGAATAAATTTTTTCTTCACATGGCATAGCTGTATCCTCACTATTGTTTCTGCAACTTCATATTTTCAGCCAACATAGGGGGATATAAAGCATACAGCAGACTTCAAATTGGGCATGTATAAAACATTTTTTCACAATGAAGAAAATTTTCTCCATCTAGTTTTGACCTTTTAACTCCTTGAGATAAGCTGATATAGATGACTAAATCTTTACAAAGTATTACATATACAGTTATATTTTTTCTTGTTATTTCTTCTTGCCTCTGTTCCTAGCCCCTCCTTTTGATGGTGTTTTGTAGTTTTATATGATTTAGCCATCTTTTTCAGGACCCAATCAATTTTCACATCAACTGCACTAATTGGCAACAGACTTGACACATTTCTTGATTGCATGCTATAATGCTTAAAACAAAGCTCTAAACCTTAAAAAAAAGAGAGAGAAAATGCAGTAAAAATAAATGTTCTCAGGCAAATACTATTAAAATAGAATTCTCTGGGAAGCAAAAGAAAAGGGAAATCAAATTGCAAAAGACCACCCTGTTGTAGTGTTATTTAAATCCACAGGTTTTACTTAAGTTTTCTACTTCTTAGTAGTCACAAAAGCACTTTAAGCCTTTAAAGATACGTAGTATTTGTTCTATCGCCACTTAATAGATTCTCTATTCAGATAACTTTTTAAAACTATATGATTAATTAAGTCAGTAAAGGTGCAAATATTTAAATAAGCTTTTATGAATTACTATCAATGTGAATCACACCAGGTGGATATAATTTTTTTGTTGATTTGCAACTTCATGAAATTTAGCAAGGAAAAGGCATGAAGACTAACAGTTTTGAATATTTGACATTTCATATACAAGCTATTCTTTAATATATATTTATGTCTTATATAGATGCAAAAAAAATGAAGGTTAGCTTCTTTACTGGAGTTCACAGGTTTGTTCTTGCTTTGGGAATGGTTTCTAGATCAGCAATAATTTCTTATTTTATTATCAAAACATCAAAAAAATACTAATTATTTTTATTGCACTGTAGTATAAATTAAATCCAGAAACAGAGCAGTGGACGATTTAGATTTAAAAATCATCTTGTCTTAGCCAGCTATGAGCATCTTTGATCTTTTCCTTACAAATTTCCTTCTCAAATTTTTTCAGAATTGCACAATGAGGTTTGGGTTGTTTCAGTCTAGGTTTGTTTTCATTTTTGTTTGTTTTGGTCTTGGGGCAATAGGAGGGTGGCAGGAAAAATAAAACAAATGAAATCATCCCCTTAGAAAATCTTTTTGACTGATTTAAAACTAGGTTTCTTCAACTTGTAAATAATTCAGGATATTATATAGATCCAGCCATTAAGTAATTATACAGGCTTCCCAAAGATATGTAGCAGGGAAGCAAAAGTTAAAGGTCAACAGAAAGGTTCAAATGTGTTATCTGTGCAGAATTATTCTGACACTGCAGCAGAATATTTATATATCCCTGTAAAGAGTGAAGGGTATAACAATATCTTCTACTTTTACACTTCTGCTTTGATGAGGAGGCGCTTGTCCATTGAGCACAGAGCAGATGGCTTATGTGTTCAAAGGGACATATTCACACCTCTGGCAGAGAGATGGTTCCTACAGCTCTACTTTACTAGGAACTTGATTTGATGGAGTACTGTCAGTCTTCTGAATGTTATTCCTCAATAGCAAAATGGTGGCCCACGCTGCTATTCACCAGTAACTTATTTAGAGACATTTAAAACAGCTTGGTTCTTACCTCATTCAGAAATGCAAACAACTAATCAAAAAAGCATTTTTACCTAAAGGATTAAAATTTATGTTTGATTTCATATACATTTCCTGTATGTCTTTAACTCCTTTTTCAGTTCCAGGATTTTAACCAACACTTCATTTTCTTCTGTCAAGAAGGAATCTTTAAGGCAGATAAATAGAAATTCATGCCACAGGAGGATTCTGTGGTTAATGCTGAATGCACTACTAGCACTTTTCCCAGCGATGAGAATCCTGATGGTGCCAGAATGTGAACACATTGTAGCATGTAAGCTGGTAATGCTGAGGAATAACAATTTAAAAAACAAAACAAAACAAAACAAAACCTGACAAAGTCCTTTAGAAATTATAAATAAGGAGTTATACAAGCTGTACATAAGATGAACTTCATTTATATTGGAATCCTAGATTTTTAGGTAAAGGGAATACAACGAAGCATTTGAACCAATAGTGGGAACTCTATCATTTGAGTGCACGTATAAATTTCCTGAGTCTACAAAACAAGAACTAGTAATCTCACGAGACAGCCTGCTTTTGGGAGATTGCCAATCCAGCAGAAACCATGTAATATTATTTGACTAACCAGCATTTCAGTGTTCTGGATTTAGATTCAGCTGGTGGTTTTGGGGGTGTTTTTTGTGTTTCTTTTTTCCTGCTTCTGCATCACTGGGGATGTTTGAGTGCAGAGGAGCATGAAAATGGGAGAAAAATAAAGCTAGGAAAGGGATGGAAAACAAGTACTTTTTTTTTTTTTTTTTTTTTTTTCATTTTTTTTGTTTGTCTGGTTTGGTTTGCATCCGACACTGGTTCAGATTAGACTTGAATTGAGACAGGAGGACCTGTATATGATCTTATTTTATCAAAGCCACTGAATTTTGTTTTAAATAGAAATGAAAGAAATGTTTGAAATAGGAACTATCAATACATTTTCTTTTGCATACCTGCTCAGTTTGATAATCAGAAACCATATCTTAAGGGTTTTCTAGTCCTCATCAATTTCATAAGATGTTCCAGAGAACTCAGTTTGGGCTTAGGTTTGCTCAAGCTGCAATTGTATGAACATTTCTTACCAATTTGTACTGAGATCTATTATTATTCCTATGCTAGTCATCACAGAAGACATTCTTCATGCAAATTTAAAACATGTTTGGTTTTTTTTTTCACAATTCCTCTAGAAAATATTCAATTTAATTATGTGATACCTTCTTTAATTACTGCTGTTTAAAACTTCCATTTATAATTCTATAATAAAATTTGAGAGAACTATGGGCTTTTACAAGAACTATAACAGATGATTGTTAGAAACTTGGAGATACATTATCATTTTCCACAAAAGTCTTCAAGATTTTTCCATATTGATGTCAAGCAAATGTTAATAATCTTTCCAGTACGGAGCTGATTGTGTATATCACATAGCACTGAAATAGTACTTGAAGGAAAACAGCAGTCTACTCTAGTAAGAAAAGAGGATTCCTTACGGATTGAACCATAGCGACAGAGGAGAAAGAGTGACCTCTCCTGGCAATGAGAAAAATCTAGCTGTTACCTATCAGAAACAAAGGCTGTCGGTACAAAGAAATGAGTTTTATTTGAACAAGTTAAAGTGATTTTGGTTTTCTTTATTAATCAAGCATTTTTTACCTCATTTTAAAAAATCAAATTCTCACCTGATTTTAGGAGTTCAATAAGAGTAAGCTGGAAATGAAATTATAATATAGTTTAGTAAAGTTGAGTGAGGATAATTATTAATAAAATGTAGCTAACACTCTCCAAAACTGCTTTATGTTTGTGGGGTTCGTGTGATTATTTGACTTTATTATTTTTGATGTTTCGCCCATCAAATAATGAATGTACAGTTTGTGAAATGTCAGACATAATTAGAACAAATAAAGCTGTAGCATTAACCCCCAAAAAGACTCCATCCTCATTAGGAAGAATTATCATCCTATGAGCCATTTGCTAACAGCAAAGGCAGATATTTTTCAGGTGAGAAAGCTGGCACATAGGTAATAGACAAAGTTTCTGAAGTCAAACAAAAGTGGTTGAGAAATTAAAATTACAGACTGGTAAGTGTCTCTGCTCTGTTAAAAGTTTCTACTTAGGGGTCTTATCAAAGTGCTCTAATTTAACAGCGGGATTCGTTGATAAAACAGGACCATGTTCAAGAAAAATATCACTTATCCGCTTCCACAAAGTACAATGTGGCTCCTTCTTTAAGTTAAAAAATGTTGTACCAAATCAATATCAGAGTTGATTAAAGTCACAGAATATTTGTACGCAATGTAAGATATTGAACTCCCTGTTTCACTCATTCAGCCTTGTTCTGTATGTTCCGCATTGCTGTTACCGCTCCAAGGTTTCCAGGTTGCCTAGAGGACTCTGTTTATTCAGTTGTTCTCTTCAGCCAATATAAAGATGGTGTCCCTTTTCACTTAGGAACAAGTTATTTGTTAATTTATACCATCACCTAACTGCTTTTACTTGTGACTGATAAATACTAAGACTGTACTCCTAACATACAACCGGTACAACATTGTAAGTATTAGTTTGGATGTATGTACAAAAGCCAGGTCAAATAAAAAATATGGCTATCATATATGCATGTAATTAACATCCAATGGGAACATCTGGGAAGTCAGAAGGAACTACATATATGAGATAGTAGTAATGTAGACAAAAAATATGGCCTTTGACCTAGCTTCTACGATGACAAAATTGCTGGATCTATGGAAGAGAATAAGATACACAAGGTTAAACCACTGAAGTTTCCACTGAAAACCAAGATCTGACCTCAAGATAACAGCACAACAATGAGAACTTAACAATGGAAGAAGTTGTAATGCTTTTCCATCAAAAATTACAGTGCTACACATAGATTATGATGTTTGATTGAGACTTCACTCAATAAATTATTTTTTCTGTTTTCTTCAAAGAAGAGGCAAACATACATACACATACAGTATTGGAGAAATGTGATATTCTAACAGGATTATTTTTTGTAATTCCTACTTTATTCTGTATAAAACATTTTTCATAGCTATTTTATTTTTGAGGGTTTTCTACAATGGTCCCTCAGAGTTCAGTTTAGAAATCACTTAGTGACTTTAACTTGGACAGCAGTTTCAGAAACCTGTTTTCTAATACCTTCTTTGGACTGTCAATGAGAACACTGTAGAGCAAACCTTGTGCTCCTAAATAGATATAGGAGACAGTCTTTGAGCTCCTGTACTTTGAATTTCAAGGAAAATCGCCCCTTTTTGACCCCTGCTGCTGCTCTGCTCACAGAATATATTAAATATCAGATTTCAGATGGCTCCTTATTTAAGAAAATGACAATCCAGACACTTGGGATATTCACTTAGGATATTTTGTGCTTTACACAAAGCGATGAGGACTAGCTTATATGTAAGGCAATTTCCACGGTAAAAACAGTCTCTGTAATTTTAAAAACGCACTGAAATAAGGTAGCAAAATCCAAACCCTCATCTAATGCTTACTTTATATAATTACTGTTGGTCATTCTATTGGTAAGCTTAGACAAAGCTAAGACAGGAGAAGATACAGCGCTTACTGTAAGAAACACCAGGGACAAATGCTGTTTCTTATTCATTCCCTGAGCATAAGCATCTACTACCCTAGAACTATCTCAGGTTTCTTGAGACCATCCCAGATCTTGTCACAGTGACATGCAAGGAACATTGGCAGCAACAGGGGTATGTTTACCCTTCACACTTCGCACTTCATAGCCAAGAGAACACCACTACCAGCACCAATAGCACCAGTGATATTCAGTCCCCACAGCAACTGAGAATTTACATTGAGCTACAAAGTGGGAACAAAATCTAGAACTGGAGAGTCACACTTTCTCAAATGCAAATATTCCTTCTGGATTTGTAGGTGCCCTATCATATGGAGCAGCTGTGAAAGTAAAAAATTTCACCTGAACAGAAAATGGAGTTAAACTTTCATGCCAGCACATTTCTAAGGAATGTGCACAAAAATGAAAAAACACCATAAACATCATGAATAATGTTTATACACCATCCCGATGCCAAGTGGTCCTCAATATTATCAAATAGATGTGTTAAACTAGAAGACAGCAGTCCTCAGACATGAGGAGATACCTCAGTTCAGTAAGAAAATCTTCTCCACTGCAGATTTCTTCAAAGTATTTCTTTAAGGATGTAGCTATGCAGGCTATGGACAATATGAGGACATCTGACTGAACTTGTTAGGAGGAACAGCAGCAGCACAACGAAGTTTTAAAAAGCAAGATAATTGGGTCATCTGCCACAACTGACTTCCTCTCTGATCTTTCAGAAATCTCAAATGGAACTATCAAAGTTCAAAATACACTCAGTTTCAAAATATTAATCCATTTCATTACTACAACACTCTGTGAATGCATAAATTTTCTTTGAGAAGAAAGGAAGTTACAGTTCAGCTATTCTTTTTCTCCTGTAGCAGAGGATGCCATGCACCAGACAGAGTGACTTTTGCCCAGTTTTGTGTATTGGTAGATGAGGTTCTCTTAACTCACACTAGATCCGCTTCCTCTAGTGAGTGGTACATTCTAGTGATTTCCATAAATGTGAACCTACATCAGCCTTAGTAGAAGTTACACCACACCCTACTGCAGTATACGTCTTATCTTTCTCATTCCGAAGGCAAGAATACTGATGTTCAGTGGGTGGAAAAGTAGGTAAATTCATTAGTGGTTACAAAATATATTGAGATCCTGAGCTGGAAAGTTCTGTGTAATTGAAAAATAATGTATTATTTGCTTTGGCAATAATATTGTATTTTTAATCTGGTGGTGAATAATTGGCAATTGCCCACCAGAGACAGACAAAAAATTATAGTCACCAATGCAAAAAAATAAAAAACAAAAAACAAACAAAAAAAAAAAAAACAGAGCAGAAAACCTGATTATTTAATCATAATTACTATTTTTATTTCATGGATTAAATATTTAAATAAAGTATATGATGGAAAAGAGACACTTAAGGGCATGTATGATATGAACTTTGCTAGCAGTAAAACACCTGTGAAGAACTAAATATATGAATATAAATTCTAATATATTTGCTAGGCAGCAGTTATCATTGTCTTGTTCAACTCATATTTACCATCATACCACAATTGCGGGCCACGGTCTTTAAAACAAATGTTAGACAACTGCACAAAATGGAGGATGCATTCAATATTCCCCAGCACAGACTCCAATCTTAATTTAGGCTGAAATATTTAATCATTCACTTTGTCTTTAATTGTCATAAACTGAAGTTTAAATCCTTCACTTGTCATATAATCTTTTATGAGGAATTATTTTAAAAACTGAAATAATTCATTTGTACCTTGAATTGCTATGAAAGTTAACACTGTTAAGAAAATAAAAGTTCAGAAGGCAGACTATCAGCTTAGAACAGTCTGCTTAAGATTATACAGAAATCCAATCAGTTACATTCACTTCTCTGAGACTGAACCTGCCCCAAGTTTCCCAATAACTTCCTAGGAAGGTTTTATTTAATCAAGAACAAGTTCCGTGAAGCCCCAAAGGTCACAGTTTAGAAGGATTACCTGACCTAGACTTTGTATAAAGCAGATGGCCCTGCTTTATGGCAATTAGTAAGCAGGAACTGTGGTATCTTGTTATATCTTCTGATTATCTGTTTATATGAAGTTATGTGAAACTGGAACCTCTTTGAAAGTCAAGCTGTGTGGAAACCATTTAAGACTATTTCATTTCTAATTATAGGCTTGATAAAACCATTTTCATGCAAGAGTAGAATCAGTGCAGAGACTGTCAAACTCCTGAACATCCATCCATTTGCAAGTGGTCTAACTGTTTCAAAGGCTATCAGCAAGATAACCTTGAGATGGGGAATGGGAACCTCACTTTAAAGAAAATGTAAAGCTCATCTACAAAAGTTTAAGTCAATCTGACCATTCATCTGGGCCCGTCTTTAACTTCAGACTGACTGCAGTAGTCATTAGCTGATGCTGGTTGCTTTAAAGACGCATACCTGCTACCAAAAACAGAGACTGACATCATTACTTTTGTACTCCCTTGCATTTCCCATCACTTATCAAGATACCTGAAATTAACATAAAGTAGTTTTTAAACTAATTCTAACCGGATCTTACAGTGTTACAGAGTGGACTATGTTTGCCATGGCAGTTATATGCAAAATGTGACATCTTGTTTTCCAGACTTTAACACCTTATAGCACGTCTGTGTGGTCAGCCAAACATTGTCAGACATTGCACGCGCCAGCTCTGCCATAGCTATCATGAGGCACATCTACTCTAGAGGAATAAAACCACAATGAAATGTCTCTAGGCCTGAACTAACACATCTAGACTTCTTGTGAGCCTTAGTAGTTCAGGCTTAGCACTATGCTAACATAAATATTCTGTCTTAATATAGCTATCCAGTTTCCACGCCAGCTAGTTTAAACTAGGGTTTTTCAAACATGGCTGGAAGAAGTGTAAAACTACATTCAGTTAATGCAAGCCGTGAACGAAACTGTCATCACTCTAAGCACTTGACCTTCCACTCATTTCTTTGCTTCTCATAGCCTGCTAGACTTAAAAAACATTAGTATCCAAGACACTAACACAATGCTGTACAGTGGGAATTCTTCCTTGCATATCTGCTTTTTTCATCACGAATCTTAGGTTTTTCCCTCCAGAAGAAAGAAAAACAAAAAAGTATCAACTGCAACTTTGTGACTATTATGTATGAAATAGTTGGGCAGCCTTAGAAATCCAAATTGGTCTTAGTTACAAGTCTAGAAATGTTCCTGTCATAAAGGAAAGCTGCATCCCAGTGGCAAGTAACTTTAAGAAAATGTTTCAAACTTTTAAAAATTCAATCATAACAATGTTTCCACTGGACTAATAATGTCCAGTGTGGTGAGGAGTCTGTACAACCCATGAAAAGTGATTTCTTGGCTTAAAGTTGGAGACATGATAACAAAAGCTCTCAAAAGGAAATAACTTTATTTTTACTACTGCATATGTGTGGGCACCTCTGTGCCCCAAATTCAGAAAGTCTGGACTAAAAGAAATAAGAAAACAAACAAATAAATACCAAACCACAACAGCAACAAGAAACACATAGCTTTAAAAACAACGAGAGACAACATTCTAATTTAGTCTTGGGGCCGATTTCTGTTACCCTCATAAATTCCAGAAATGTTTTCTTGTTCATGTAGTTTCACTCATTTTGCTATATCTTATTATAAGCCCACTGGGAGCAGCAGTATTCAATGGGAAATTTCCTCTGCACAGGTAACAAGAAGTTTTTATCAGGCCTTTTGAGACAAGCCCAGCACCAAATGAACCCTTTCCAATAGTATTATTACCAAATGGTAACTGTTGATGTCAATTGGATACTCAAGAGGAATACAGAGTTTCCTGAAAATATGGCTTAATAACATATTTTGAGAAAGGCACCAATGATAAATGAGAGGATGAGCAGAAAATGTCCACGATAAAATTGGAACATACATATAGGGTAAGTGCTTTTACAACATAACCAGTGAAAGGTAGTCCTAACAAATATTAAAGATAGAAGATAGCTTAGAAATGTATTGATGGAAAGAAAAATGAACATGGTAACTGTGTTCACAATCTTTATAGTCAAAATGACCAAAATGGCTGGAGGCGATAATGATTCAACCACCTTGGTTTCTTGTAAAGTATATGAAAGCTTCAAAGAAATCTAGAAATTTAGTTCTGACCATCTTGTACTTCCATGTGATGTTATTTCCATATCATTTTATAAGAACTGCATGGGTAAGGCTATTAATTTTGTAACACGTTTCATAAATGCACACCTCTGATTGCATTTTTTCCTTTTTTAGCACATGCTTGATTTCCTAACATCCTGTGTGCAACAGATTCTGTCACTTCTTGCTGCTTTAAGGAGTTCAATTCATTTACTCCAAACAAGAGTAAAAGGTGAAATTTCCTTGAAATTTTGTGCTCAGTATATTTATACTTCTGCTTTCTGCTTTTTGAGTTGGTTAGTTTCTTTTTTTGCATTATTGTTATTTTGTACTTACAGGTTTGTACAATGTAGAGCTAGCAATCAAGGTGCAAACAATCCTCACCTCTATAACGATATGCCCATTAATCAGAAAAAAAATATCACTGCTAAATAGGTCATAAAATCATAGTACTCCAATCCAAAAAGCTGTGGGATCAGATAAAAGCAGATAAGTATGTAACATCTGGTTGATTCAGAAGAATGAATGCAGATGCAATACCCAATGTCAGATCTAGACATCTGCAGTTCATCACCTTTGCATCCAAAGTTACATGTATGTACTCTTTCCCATTGCTTTACTTAGCCTGACACTTTCCTGCTTTTTGACATTTTGAGCTCTTTAACAAAGGATACTCCATCATATTTAGAGAAGTATATGAAGATGAAAACATACCTCTGTGAGACCTATATGGGAGTCACACCTCTCTGACCATTGCACATCCAAAACTGTATGTAGGTACCTAACAGATTTCATATTCTTACAATCTGTCTCTACAATATTGAGTATAAATTATGAGTTTAGCTGCATTTGAACACATGCTCTTTTGTCCTGTTGTGCAATCCCATGACAGTCATGTTGATCTGAGTCAGCAGCGCTAGTTGTATGATAACAATACTCAGGTGCTTAACTGCTTCCAGGCTCAGAAACAAATTTAGAAAGAGACTAAACCACTTTGTCAAAGGATTTTTAAAAGGACAAGTTTAAAATGGAAAAATGGGTAAAGGTAATGCACCCCAAAATTAACCCATTCCAGTGAGGGAACTACTAAGTTCCCTATTTCTATGCATTTTGCATTTCTATGCAGAAATGTCAACTTTTAAGTCTTTGTCTGACATTCTTGATACAAACTACACATTGAGAATTCTGCATGTATAGAATTCCTTCTCTGTGATCCTGAAATGCTAAATAAGAAGTGACATCAAGCTTTACACAGTTCCTCTTTCCATGTCGAATGCAGTCAGTCACAGAAATATGACTCATAGATTTGAGGAAAATGTTGGACCACAAGTTTTGACAATTAAAGTAGGTCTGTATCAGTTTGATGAACATTAAGGATTTTATTTACCAAAATACATGGAAACTCAATCATTCGGCTATCTGTGACAGACAAAGTTAAAACCATTTCTGGAAATAAATCTTAAAAGAGTAGGAGAAGCCACAAAATGGAGAAAGGAAACTCTGGAAACAAAGATGAGCTATTTTCTAAAGTCTTAAACAGAATTCGTGAACTCTTTTTAGTCCAATTAATTGTTTTTGAGTTTTGGTTGTTTGTTTGCTTTTTAAATCGTTTTCATGCAATTCTGGGTTGTGGAGAGGATCCTCAAACCAAATGCCAAAATACCTTGAAAAGACTGTATACACTACTTGACTGGGAGTATGACATAAAAGAAAAATGTCAGAAAAGCTTCCTCTCTTGTGATTTTCTATTTAGTTCTGTAATTTCAGAACAAGATTTTTCCACAGTGTAAGAATTCAAGTAAGCCCACAAACCTTAGACAAATTAGATCAAACTTAAAAGATTTTCCAAGCTTTTTGGTGTTCCTCCTGATCAAAGTTAATTTCCTCAAATATTCATGCAATAGAAATATAAATAGTAATATTTAATGTTCTGCAAAAACAAATGTAGACAAGGTGCAACAGTTAATGATAAATGAGCAGAACATAAAATCAAATCAATAACCAAATGAAATGCAAATTAAAGAAAATACTAATCAAACACTTGCCATGTTCCATATAAGTGTTATGCGCTATTCAAAAATCAGCCAAGCATTTGTTAGCATCAGCCTAGGAAAGAGGGACTAAGTACTGACTCAGATTAAAAGCCTCTGAATTACCTATACTTTTAAACAAAAGAGTTTTCTTTTACCACCTCTTATCCAAACGCTGACTGAGCACGAATTTCTGTAAACTTAATAACATCTGACAGAACATAGCCCGAGGTGATACAAGAGCAGACTGAGGGAAAGACAAGTACTGCAACTCTATCCATACAAGCACATTTTTAAAAGACAAACAGTATTTTCTAACAATCAATGAACCTTTTTGTTTCAGTGAGATGGAAGGTGATCACTAATAGAATGAGATAGTCTGTTAGCTCTCATATATATAGCAGCCCTGAACTCCAGAAGCAAGACTTATGCTGTTAGGCCTCTCCCTGGTAAGGATGCTTCTCCAGGTTGACTGGCTCCAAAAGTAAAAAGGAATCGAAACTCTGAATTTCTCAGCTAGCCTTAGGGCAATTTAATGAGTAACTGGGGACATAATATTCACATGCTGGTTATCACCTGTCCAATGTCAAAATACAGTCTTTCCGGGAGTAAGCTGATTTTGTATCAGGGACTGTAAAGAACTTAAGAGTCATCTTATAACATACCAACCCCTACCAACACAAGCAAACAAACAAAACCACAAGGAAAAAGAAAAGCAATGTAAAATGCTCATCATCTGAGCATGGTTCCTCAGCACCACTATCACTTTGCCTAGAGCTTCTTTCAAGCACAAAAACTTTAGCAGAGAGACAGCAGAAATATTGCAAGGACATCACTGATCTGATAACACTCCGGCAACTAGCTTAAGTTTCTTTCTACTCCATCAGCAGAATCTGTAGCAGTTCTTCTTCATGGCTTTACCCTTTGCCTTTCTAAATCTAGGCTTACTCATTCTCTGCTTATAACATTAACACTAGTCACACAAGCCAACCACAACAGATGATGGGGATACAGGCGTACGAGTGTTGATTGATGGTGTGCTTCCTAAGTAAGCAGAAGAAAGTAACAAAGATGACCTTAAGACATGATTTATGTGTGTTTGCCAAGTCAGTCACACACATACGCTGTAGACTGGCTAGATACAAAGAAACAACAGATTTTGGTCATCTATTGGAAAAAGTTTTGCTCAAGGTGAAGAACTGGTTCATCACATCAGAAGGAGGACAACATGGAACAATTGCAGCACTGGAACTAGATGAAGAAATGTATTTCATTTTATTTTGGGCTGTTGAAATCACAAGTAGATCTGAAGATTTTCAACTAATACGGAAAGCAATGAATAAAGAAGCTAACATTGCTCAGAGGAAAGAAGTTCTGATTCTGATTACTTTTTAAAGACAGAAAATTTAGAAATGTGTGATTAAAATAATAGGATGACTGTGGCTTTGTCAAACAAGATAGAAGAGTTCAAAGTGTTTATCTTTGCTGTGTAAGATGAGGAACCTGAACTCATTTTCCATAGCTTTTGCAGCAGAAAAAATTGCCCAGCAACAATAAAATTTCATTAATCAATACCAAACCCGATTTTATACTCATAAATTTATTAACTCTTGGCTCTTAATATATAGACATAAATATATAAAATATTAAGCACAGGCCAAGAATCCAGCATAGACATAAATATATAAAATATTAATGCATTTACAGGTGCTATCCAGGTAGAGATTTGTACTGTCTACATGGGGTGTGCAAATGAAAGGACACGAGTCAGTAGCAAACTGTCCAACAAACACTTTCCTCATGTACAATTTTATCTGGAGAATAAATGTCTGATGCATATGTGGAAATGTGAAATGGTTTACAAGTCGGATTTGTTTTTATGGAACTTTTGGTTTACTGTGTGGTGAAATATGAAGTCACTATTCCTGTGTATTAGCTGTTTTCTGATCTCTCTCCAGATCTCCATCTGGGAGATCTCTCTCCCAGAGAGGTATTTTCATGGCTAGAATGAATTACCAAAAGATTTCATCATGCCTTAATTTATGCATATACAAAAGACAAAGGATTCTTTAAATCAATTATTTCATTCATAGCTGGAATTTATTGAAGCTCTGAATTTATTGCCAATTGCTGCTGTATATAGTCCATAATTTGGAAACACAAAACTATATGCATTTCCCAAAGTCACTGCATCTAATTACTCACAAATCCTGGCAAATAGCAATAGTAGTATACAGGTGAGTAAAGAATAAAAGCATGCATGCACCCATCTATAAAAGCTGCAATACTGGTCAAAAAGATCTTTAGGAGTTTTCTGCTGTTTCACACACTCCATTTCGCTGGATTTTGGAACACAGTTCTGGTGTTCTGCTTGGGCAGAGGAACATTCCCAAAAAAATAGTTTTCCCCATGAATGAGAGGAACTGCTCAAAGGAGCTCTTCAATGAGAGCAGTAATGATGGCTCACAGTACTAACGTTGTGGCAACATACGTACCAATAGCTCAAGCCTGTCTCTGCTCTAACGTCCCTACTAAGAGTACTTATGCAATATCCGAAAAGATGAAATAGAAAGAAATTGATTTGTTTCACGAGCTGAACAGATCTCAGCAACTTCCCTTTGATACTTCCAGATGAGTAACTTCCAAAAACACTTCTCAAACAGTTGTTTTGTTTCTTTGTTCAATATGTGGCCCAATGGTGTCAAGAGAAACCAGGTCACTTTCCTTATCTTTCAGTAAAAAAAAATAGGTTTCATTTGTTTTTCTGAAGTGCTGGTAATGTTCATTCTATAGGATATCATGATGAATCACTGCTAGATATTAGTCACTACCCCATAGTTCTTAAGATATCAAATTTAACTGACTGAATTTGTGCTGTTCAAATTAATTTAACAGGATTTTTGTTTCTTCCTCTTTTTACATGTACAGGTCTGTTTTTCATTTTCCTAAAAAATCTACACTATGACAAAAACAGACATTAACAGTAGAATTAGCATTTCATAGCAAGAGATATAAAAAACAAAGTGAATTAACTCTTTGCCTTCACAAAAAAAATAGCTCTCACCCTGGTTTTTGGTTTTTTTGTTGTTGTTTTTTGTTGGTTTTTTTTTTTTATGAAGTCTTAACAAAATACAGTTTTATTACAAAACAATGAAAGAAAATGTAAATGTAATGTAGTACTTCAGGCTTTTCAAAGCATTTTGAGGTCTGTAACCATTTCTGGCATGGGTATTTCTGACAGCATTTCTGCTAAGTGTACTTCACCACTGTTTAGACAAGTTTATTTAACATGATACCTGCCTAATGCTGCTCAGTAGGTTAAAGGCTTTATTCTATTAGCTTACATGACTCTGCTATGAGGTTTCTGAGAGCTTTCATGACCAGGTAGTAACCTTACATTCATTATAAGAGCTACAAGTTTACAATCTCAGAAATGTTACTGTACCCTAAATTCTGTCCTTATTTAGAACTTCCTGAAAGACAAGGGGGTCTGCACACAGACTACATATGATCTTCACCAATAGCACAAAGTTACTTTCTTAAATCTGTGGAAAAGTGCTCTCACTGGGAAGCATTATCATTTTAAGGGGAGCAGGTTGTCTGCCTCATGCATGGCAGGTGTCCAGTAAGAGAAAAACAGTCTTTTAATGAAGAAATCACTCAAATACTTGACACCTTCTCAATCCCCAAAAATAATGCATAATCAACAACATATCTGTTGGACACTATTTACTAATAATAGACATATTTCTACGTTTCAAGGAGAGATCTTGGTACTTCATGTTAATAATAACACCATTACATGACTCAGGGAAAAAATGGCTGAGAGCCCTAAGGGGGAGTGAGAAAATAATACACAGTAAAACCAGTACGCTCTGGAACCTCACACCTTTTTTTGTCTGAGCATTGCAAAGTTCCATGACAGTAAGCAGAAGTCAGTTAGAAACACCCACTATTACAGGAGGAAGCCCCAGAATGTAAATTACATACAATTCATAAATTACTACTAGAGGCATGTTGCACCGCAAAAAGACTGCCATGCAAAAGTATGGGTACAATATTTATGATCAAACCTCAAATGCTTTACTTCCTCTGTATTATTTGTACCTCAAAATGTATATCCTAACATATTCTCCACCACATACGAAGTCATCAGAAGACATTATGAAGTCATACTTTTACATCATATGCAGTAAAGCAAATCGAAAACTGCATGTGTTTTCCTAAGAGGTACACAAAGCATTTCTGTAAATATTTAGCACATATTTTCTAGATATATTTACAATATATATCCACTAGCTTACATATTTTTTGAGCTTATAAAATCATAAAAACAAAACTGTTTTTCTTTAAAGGCAAAATGCCTTTTTTTTTTTTTTTAGTAAGCAATAAATACATATGCTGATCTAGTAAGATCCTTGGATAAAACACCATTATATCAAATATGATAAATCTGTGTCTGGAGGGCAATGAAAAAGAGTCAGAAAAATCTAGATTGCTTTCAGTAAAGGTGTGTGTTTGATCCAGATGTAATGGGAGTATTTTACAGTCTTCACACCACTAGTTCTGTTGATGGGCAGGCAGCTTAGACTTTGAGTTGGTCCTGGAGGAATTTAGTTAAGTAAATGCATCCCCTTGCCTGAGAGATGAAAAGCCATTTTCTATACCACATGATCTCTCTGTGGCTTTCTTCCACAGCTGTCAGCCATTTCAATATCTCTGCATGTCAAAAAGGCAAATTTGCATCTATGGCACATGTTAGTAAAAAAAAAAAAAAGATTTTTTTTTTTTTTTCCTAAAGAAAAACTGGAACATTGAAACAAACTGGTATACATTATAACTCATACACCTGGTTGTGAAATCCTCAGTCTACTTTTAAAATAACCAGAAAGCTGTTTTGACAAATATTCTAGATAACGTGTCAATACCCTCCATGCTCAAATGTCCCTGAGGTTTTCACCAGTATGTCCTATGAAGCACTCGATTCAGACTGGGAACAGGAAGCCTTGAGAAAAAAAGGCAAGAAATGAGTCCTGGCATTTAACTGAAATCAAATGTCTTTGTATTAATCACTGTTTCTGGTTAATTTTAATATCTTCCCTTGACATTCCAGACAGTGCTCATTTACTAATACTGCACTAGTATCTAGAAATTATGTGAACCTCATTGTACTAGGTAGAGCAGAAACAGCCTTTTCTCCAGTAAGTTCAGGGTCTTAAGAGCCAAAAGGACAGAAGTTAAATATGATTACATGGCACACTCAGAACAAAAGGTGCAATTTCTACTCTTGTTCTAATCTTACCTACAAGACTACCCTAATTTTCTCAATATACAGAACCAGAAAACTTTCTTATTAGCACTTATGCCTTATATATAATGATAAATTGAACATTGGCAATGCTTACAGTACTTTCTAGTAACTGATCTGCAAAAAATGATTTTATAGATAATTCAAGCAAAGAAGTGATTTTCAGCAAATATTTTTTGCTAGTACATATAAATATTATTCCTACGCAAATCAGAATCTATAGTTAAGTACACTGGGCTCACAGCATAGCTAAACATTCTTTGTGCAGCATATTTCATGAGAACAACAGCTCCAGTTCACCAATTTTTCCAATGTAGCAATGAACCTTAGTTAAGAACAGAAGATTTAATCTCAAGTCTAAAGCAATTTATGCTGGCATCAGTTATACATAGCAGCAGAAATAGCTAAGAGCAGATGAAATCTTCTGTCCTTGAAGTGCTAGTTGTCATTATGATGATTCTGGTAGAGTAACAGAATAAAATCACAGATTTGTTCTAGTACTCCTCTATTGACTTTAGGCTCACTAACATAACATAAACCTGGTCTCTGTTGGTGGTGTTGTCTGCCACAAACGTGTTGCTAAACAGACTCTAACAGAGTGTGGTCTTTGCTGTTCCTGCTCACTTTCAAGTGAGGATACAGTATTTCTGAAACACTTTTGAAACAATAATATGTACCATAATTTAGATTATGTAGGCATTTCATACTCTGGAAACACGTATGTGCTATAGAATTCTTTCATATTCAGTACTGAAAAAGTAAAAATTTAATCAAATATATGACATTTGTTGTTCAACATAACTTACTGAGATTCTGTCTTTAATCAAAGCCATGGCAGATAAGGTTATCCAGTAAAACTGAGGAACATCAGTCTTCCAGGAAAACAATCCAGAGAATGTAAAAGAATTTCATGACAAGGGGAGTGTTTCATTGATATGGATCACTCTATAGGGATCGGTTTGCAGCCTTATGGAAAGAGATTTCATTATTTAGATAACTGTGCCCAAGTCTTCTTCCAAGCCTTCCTCATAATGACCCCGACCTAGAGCCAGCAGTTCAAAAGCACATCTCATGAGCTGGATGTCAAAGCATTCACTTGTGCACTACCTTTGTTATCTGTATGGTCAGAGGTCAGTTTCTTTAATTTTAGAGCAACTACCATTATAGTTAGGACTAAAGGAACTGTATTACAACATTAGGTATGATGCAAAATCTAAGGCAGAAGGTTCTTTACATGGAGACAATGTGCAGTATTCAAAACAAATAATTTGTTCCTGATTTTATGATCCATGTGTAATATTACATTTACTTACTGTGACAATTTTCCAGATAATTCAGTCCTTTTACGTTCTCTTTTTTGGTGTATGGGTTTTTACATTATGTTAAGTTCAGCAATTGGACTGCAAAAGGCAGATAACAGCAACAAGCTTCACAAAAATGAATTAGAAAAAACATGAAAATCTGTGTCTGAACTTTGAAAGTTTTAGATTTATAATTATGCTCAGTTTAATTGATTCTCCAACTGACTAGTCAGACAGATGGATAGAGCTAAGCTGCCTGAACTTCTGTAGTGCCAAAGGAAAAATATTCTTTATATTTATTTATAATACAATATCCTGTATTTTTCTTCCACTCTAGTTTTGTGGACCTCATCTAGGATGAGTCCAAGTCAAGCTGATTTTCTGCATTGTCTTGAGAGGACTAACTCAAATGCTAACCTAAAATACATACCACAACACCTCACCGTAAGAATTGATGAGGAAATTGAACACAAAGGACTGTATCAAAAAGAAAGCATGAAATAACTATTCCTGTGCTCGAGTTTGGAATTACAACTGTAATTCCCAAGAGAAGTTCACTTTCAGCGTAAGTCATGATGCAAAATAGTCTATTGCCCTGAGATGTTTATTGTAGGCCCCTGGGGAAGGGGTATCAAACTTGACTTTTTCTATTTTCTTAGATTACCTAATGATAAAGAATTTAGTGTAGAAATGCTCAATTTAAGCATTCCAGATGCTGATGAAACTGTCAAAGAAGCTACACAAACAGTCATTTTATTTAACTCTCACCCAGCCCAGAGCATACTGCAGTGGTTTTTGAAGTCTGTTATTTATTGACCATGGAGAAAAACCAAAAAGATGGTAACTTCAATCTTCCAGCTCATAATGCCTAAATATGCATCCCCTAAATTTTGTAGATCTAAGGCAGTCTAAGCACATTTCAGGGGAAAGCCACATGCAGGTTTCAGTCATTCCAAACACATGGCTTTTAGGTCAGTGCAATTAGCTGAAGAAAATATATTAACAGCCTAAGTCTAAAAACTCTCAGAGCTTCCAACAATACTAAACAAACATAAACATAGAATACATATTAAAAAAAATCCCTTCACTGTTGTGACTTCATGAAAATAAAGCAAAAACCAAAAACTCCCCCTGCAATTTCCTATTACAGTACATTTTCTAACCAGCAATAGGTACAGAACGTGCTGTAACTATGCATACTAAATAACTATGTCACAGTAGTTTAAAGCTAAACTAGTCTTTTGTTCAAGACTAGCTTGAGATATTTTACTGATATAATTTCAGTTTGTTTCTGGAACAAGAAGTTGCCAATGTTAAATTTCACTCATTTGAAGAAAGTAAAAAGTTTCATAATTATCTTCTTTAATAAATTAATTTTGCATGTATCTTACATATATGATTCTGGGCCACAAAGTGATGTCTTAGAAGATTTGTGAAGATTTTGAGAGTGAGATTTATTGTTCTTGCTCCAGAAGAAAAAGAGAAGTCATATCATTTCCAAGAAGACCAAACTCTTAGCCACACAATTCTGTTAACTCCATACATCTGGAATGCCCTAACTTGTCTGGCTTGGACATGTGATATGTGCATTCAATTTTGCAATTCTGGCATATTGTTGTATTTTCAAACAATAAAAAACTTATCAAGATGTTCTGTTCAGGTACTGCAAAAATAAAATAAGAATTCCAAAGAATGAAATGTTTTACTTCTGTTGTGAAATAAACTTCTTGTTTACCCCAAATATATGTTTATCATGTACTATAAGACAGAAACTGGAAGGATGGCGTAAGAGGAAACAAATAAGGAAGCTAAAGTCAGACCAATCCAGTATATAAAGGACAATTCACTTTAAGTTTGAGTGAGATCTTACATTGTTTGATGTCTCTGAATAGAATTTCTTTTTGAGAGTTGTAGTACAACCAAAACTTAATCTGTGGATCTTAAGTAGATAAAATCAATCAGTGTGCAGAACACAGCTGATTGAAGTTCTTGTTGGGCCTTAAAAAGAATTCTATCTGTACAACTAAAGCAGAGAGAGGACTTGTCTGTACACAAATACATTATTTGTGCAGTATTTGTAACAGAGCATGAAAAACTTGCCTCTGGACAGAAGTATGTTTCATACTTGCAAATGCTCAGAAATGAGTATGTTAAAGGAAATACACAGAACCTCATCAAATATCTATACAGCTAGCCTTTTACTTACACATTACCCAGAGATGTTTTTTGTAAAATGAATGACCTCAAATCAGGTTAGGAATACAATAATTCTCAGTTGAGTTTGTGACTTATAATCACAGGCAGAAGAACCTATTAGCAGGACTACTGATAGGCCCCAGGAGAAGGAACATTTCTCCAAACAGCTAGGATTTGTTTGCTAGGTTATTTTTGGCCTATTAAATAACAGACATTATAAGAAAGCATACAGTTTCGTGCATCTCCCATCAGAACCATTGGCTCCTCCTATTTGTCACCCAAATTGCCTTCAATTCTTAATGTAATACTTAGTAAACCATGCTGACAATAGCCGGAAAAGAGCATCCATTTGAAAGAGATTCAAACTGTGCTGCATTCCAGAACTTGCTCCGCAGTGCTGTGCCCTGAAACACTCATCTTATTTATCTTAATAAAACATCCGTCTCTATTTATCTTAGAGGTCTTATTATTAATGTCTGATCTGAACAAATCTGAACAAAAAGGAGAGGTTACAAACTAGTTAAACCATGATAAGGCCTATAAATCTTTGCTCTTCATGATAAAGCAAGCTTTGCAAAAAATAATTTTGTTAAGAAATAAAACATTCCATTATGCTCTCGTGCTGCTTTTCATTTCTTTAAATATAGAGGAGTCTTGGTATCATGTTTTACCTTAATTTCTCTCCCTCACTTGCTGTTATAGTTCTCACTGTAGGAAGTCTTTGCACTGGGCCTTTGATGAAGGTTTATGATTCTCTAAGGCCACAAATGAAAGTAAAGTGTGAAGTATACAGTAACAACATTTATTTCTTCACTGTCTTTAATTAAGAGGTGGAGACATCTCCTACTTCGGGGGCATCTGTATCACCAGTCCTCCAGTGGAAACTGTGCATACACAGATGGAAATACATAAAAGGAGAAACTGGGCAAAGAGGAGGAAAGCTTATCTTCTGCAATAGCCTCAAGTTTAGGGAATGAAAAGCAATATCCCTTTTAGTGGGAGATAAAAGGATGTGAAGTTGACCACTGATACTGAGTACTCTACCAAGCACAGTTCAGTAATATTTGGACAACAGGGCAAATTCTGATAGTAAACCAATATAAGTAGCTACAGTTGTCCTTTAAAGCAATCAAACCAAAAAAAACCAAAACAATAATGACCATACACCAGGAGACGCTGGCAGAAAAACTGCAGCTGCTGTTAATAGTGAATTTAAAAACTGATATTGTGCGTTAACTGGGGAAAAAAGTAGAAAACATTCTCCTGATTTCACTTCATCTTAATTATTTTGGTAGCAAAAGCCAAAATTATAATGGGGAAATAAAGTTCCTCAGTCCTTCAGGTATCTAAATCCGTGGCAAGAAAAACTTTCACAGGTTACAAATTATTCATGTTTACAGTCTTAAATAATGCAACCTATATTTTTATTACTCATCCTAGTGTGTAATACTGTGTATGAGATATTTCTTGGAAATTATCAGAGACAATCTTAGTAATCAGGAAGGAACCAGTGTCAGCAGATAAAAACAGAGAACAAGAAGATGAGAGAAAGCTAGTTTTGTTCAGGATAAGCTAAATCAGCAATAGCACACAGTTGTATGCATATACAATTCTTGGCTCAATTCCTCATGTAAGGCAGGAGCAGCACTTATCACCATTGTTTTGATCTCAATTATATGACCTATGGCACATAGGAACTTTCCTTTTTCTCCTAATAAATTAAAGGTAATAAGGTGAAACTAATCAATGAAACCATACAGCCATATGGTACTGTGGTCCTAGATGGTAAGTTTATACTCTGAGAATCTGCAAATTAGCTGTCAAAATAAAAACCATTTAAAAATAGAGATAAAAGGATTGGAACACGTTGTTAAAATTACAGATTCCCAGACCCATTAAAGTGAAATAAAGGCAAATGACAATGTGACTTGCAATTTTATCAAATTCAGTAAAAGGTCCATTTCTTTTTTTTTCTTCCAGACAAAGGTTTGTGATCCTGAGCACCCCACAATGTCATGTGTTATCTAGAAAACCATACTGTGTCACCAGTAGATAAACATCATCAGGAGTCCAGTTTCAGTCCCAAGGGAAACTTCTGGGACTGCCTTTGGTTCATGGCTGGGTCAGGTCACTTAAAGATTTCACTGACCTGAACCTGATCCAAACCAAAGGATTGAAATTCCTGACCCAATCACCCCAAAGAGCAACTATAATGAATAACTGGAGTCATATGGTATTGCAAGCATATGCTTGGAGAACCATGCCTGAAACTACTTCAGGAGAGGACTTGCCTTTTTTTTTTTTTTTTTTAATCAGGAGATCCCCACTACTTACCATGGTTTTGACCTGAAGAAGTGAGTTTTATGGCCGGAAAGCTACTCTGCTGATTTTATTGAATTAGTCTAATAAAAGTAAGTGAAATGTAACAGTGTTTTCAGGACATTCCTAGCAATTCGTTTGTAAAACCTCATTTCCTTAGTGTTTCTCCTTGAAAACAGTTCTTAAAGCAATCTGAAACCCCTTACCACAGCAATACTGTTACTTTTCATATTTAAAATAATAATAATAATAATAATAATAATAATAATAATAATAATAAACAAACAAAACCACACCTAAATTTCTGGCCAATTTCACTTCATTGTAAAAGAAGTTACTACAACAGATCTGCAATTTGGCATCCTGGCTGCTTTAACAGCTCTATCCTGTCAGTAAGAGGCTACTGAAATGCATCTGTAACTTCACAAAGACTTAAAATAGCTACTGCATCAAAATCTGTAGAGACATTTCTTTTCAAAACGCAAAGGAAAGATAACTGCAGCTGAAAAAGCGCTGGCATGTCCATAAACAATTTTGCCACACTGTCATAAAGAAAAAAGATTCAAATATACCTTACAGGTAAAACTTCTGATCATTTAGTCGCAGATTAGGAGATAACAGGGTTATCATTTGTATTTTGGAATTTTTTATTGGATATTTTTGCTTGGTTTTGGTGTTTGTTGGTGGTGGTGGTGGTTTTTGTTTTGATTCTGCTGCCTTACCAAGATGTAACTTCATACTACACATAAACCTATACTGCTACAGAATGAATCTTCACTGAAATACTTTGGTATATCTCACCTTCCTCAGCATATACCAACACACACATATTCCAGACCAAGATAATTTCTGAAGCAGAACAGAGTGTATATGTGTAGCAAAACAATGCTGTGCAGAGATAACTTGATAGCTCCAACTAAAGAAAGTATGCTGTGAACAGTTGAACAGCAGGAAACAAAGCAGAGGACAAAGGAGAAGAAGTCTAGTTTTCAGGAAACAACACAGCACACCATGCAGACCTTGACATATCGCAAGTGGATGATGCTCATCACAAAAACACTGCTTAGACAAAATAATACTGCCTTCCTCTTCATGGCTTCTAGGCATCTTCCCACTTCATCAGGACTAAGTTTCAGCCAACTGTACATTCCCCTGCTCCAAAGGTTTTGCCACATACAAGGCAAATCATGAAAAATAATCAACCTTCATTGCTGAACTTGATGCACAAATACAAAATTACTATGATTCATTTATTTATATAAAATACAAAACTTAATTTCACACAAAATCCAGTATTTAATGTAGGGTTATATTTTTACTTCTTATTTTATTCTTTTAAGTATTCCTCTCGTGCCAGAGGATGGAAGGTGATCATTCCTTATTGACAGCGTGCAGAACCCCTACTAATTCTACTGATCTAAAAAGACTAAAACTTCAGCTATGTGACAGTACGAGATATCTTGCATTGGCATTGGTTGAAGCTTCTCAGCTCTTGATTTTATTAATCTTTTACATTGTAAACCTCAACTATGTTCTAGGTATTCCTTATATTTATTGCTCCCCTTCCAGCTTACAAGCTTATATGTATGCTTTATTTTATTGTCTGTTTTTAAGTTTCTTATTTGCAGGGATCTTTCTGTTAATTGATTAGACTTGGTTTCCAATTGGCTTTAGAATATGTATTTCTAATTTTGATCACTAGACTTGCTTTCTTTATGCCTTTCTTGTTGTAGGAACAGTGAAAAACAACATCCAGGACTGCTGGCACTTGTAAATTGATCTACTTCCTTTGCCAAGGATTTATGATAGTTTTCCTTAATGGAGATTCAAAAATTTACTTACAGCACTGACATATTTTGCTTAATGCAAAGGCTTGCAAAGGCATGTGAGCAGCTTAAAGTTTAACATTTTATACTTACATAGACAATACATAAAACTCCTCCACCCATTAAATTTTATTATAGTATGATGAAATTGACTTTTGCCTTCACTCCTAGCAGCAGATTGGTATCAATTTACTGTTTCATTCATCCTTCATGACCACAACTGCTAGAATTACTAATTAAGTGAATGAATTCTGAGTTTACTTGACAGAAATTCTTATTTATGCACACACACACAGGGCATATCATTTGTAGGGAATTGTATACATTTCCAGATTTGTAGTCATATAAGTAGTAGTTCAGAATACGTTGCTATGAAGAACATTGTGCAAATTGTATATTTGCGGCATTCTCATCAGTTTGACCACAAGCCAGCAGTGAGCCTTTGTTCCCAAGAAGTACTTTGGTATCCTGAGAAGAATTAAAAAGAATACAGACAGCAGGTTGAGGGAGGTTGTCCTCCCCTTCTATTCTGCCCTGGTGAGGTTCAATGCTGGGCTCCCTAGCTCAAAACAGGGTACTACTTGAAAGAGTTTGGAGGAGGGCCATAAAGATGATGAGGAGCCTGAAGAATCTCTCTTATGAGGAAAGGATGAAAGACCTGGAGAAAAGACGACTGAGAGGTGATCTTATCAATACTTATAAATATCTAAAGGTTGAGTGCTGAAAGAATGAGTCCAGGTTGTTTTTTTTTCCAGTGATGCACAAGAACAGAACAAGGGGCAACAGGCAAAAAGTGAAACGCAGAAAGCTCCATTTGAAGATGAGAAAAAAATAATTGACTGGGACGCACTGGAACAAGTTGCCCCGAGAGGTTGTGGAGTCTTCTTGTCTGGAGACATTCAAAACCCACCTGGACACTTTCCTTTGTAACATACTATCAGGAACCTGCATTAGCAGGGGGTTGGACTAGATGATCCCCGGGGATCTCTTCTGACCCCTATGGTTCTATGATTCTGTAATAGCGAACATGCATTTCTTTCAACTGTTAGGGTTAGGAAGTAATCAGAAAACTGTAAACTCAGGAAAGAGAGAAAAGCTTTGCAGTATGAGTAACACAATTTGGATTCTCATCATGCCTCTATGAACTTATGATTATCCTGTGTTTCCATTCTCACTACAAAACAGCATTACAGTGACAGAATCGTGCTGAGGTTTGCATCACTGTGAAAGCCTTTTGAATTTTCAGGAGGAGGAGACAAAAAAATTAAGTGAAAAAGGGAAAATATGTTTTTAGATTGTAAAGATACAGCCAATGTAAGAAAAAAAATGTTGTGAAGAACTGAAATATGTTACCGAAGTTTATTGCTACTTCCTACTACCAACATACATTGACAAAGATTTGAAGAATACTGTCTTAGAAGATATTTTTGTGGACATTCTCCTTCTTTTTCCATTTATACCTTTACTACTTAAGCCTTGAAAGTCACCACAGACCAGCAAGACACTGAACAATACTGTGGTAGAACATACAGATACAAAACTCCAGATGAGAACGCTGATCTTGTCCCTTTGTTATTAATCATTAATAACGAAGAGATAGCATGAGAAATACTTTCTCCAAATCTCCAAAGCTTTTGTAGGACAGCATGGCCTTCCAAGACTCAGGATTAGGAAGAGAAAACTGATTGCCACAAGTTGTCCACAGCAATTTCCAAGAACTCACACAAACACATCTAAAAACTGTGGCAGATTTCACTCTCGGAAGCTAAGTTTAAGAGATTATTGCAACAGGACTCATTGTTCGGTTGTAGTGAGTGCAGGATGTGATTTTCAAAGCTTTACCAGGACTAAAGATACTAGCACATACTTCACATATGCTTTTCAAACTTTCTACCTTGAAAGCCTAACTCTTACAGTTAAAGTCCTCATAAAAATCCCCTGAAAACCTAGCAAACAGTTACCAACATGCCAATATACAAATATCCCAGATCTTTTCCTAAGCAGTTCAGCACATTGCTAATTGAAAGTAAATACAGGTTTTAGTGATTTGAACTTCTATAAACCCCTTTCCAATTCAAAAACTAGAAATCTTCTTCAGGATAAAAAAAAATAGTTGCATAGAATCACTGCAGCAGAGCACAATCAAACTATCTCCATTTGTTTGTTTTAGCACTTTGTGGTTACCTCAGTTCTCAGATCCAGATTAATCATTTGTTAAAGAGAAAAATGAACAGTCTTGGATGCCTCAGCAGAATACTGATAAGAAACAGTGTCAGCTCATTTTAATCAAGGATAAGAACCAACCCAGAAATTATTATTATTCTTGGAAGAAGACTTGATGAAACATATCTCGAGGTGAAGAGGAAAATATGAAATTTAAAAAGATGATTCCTAACAACTCATTCATGGTACATATTTTTAATTGAATATTTCACTTTTACTATTTAAAATAACGTGCCGTATTTCCATATACAATGATAGAGTATGTTTCTTTTCATTCTAGCCTTAGTGTTATGAATTGAATACTTTTATTTAATGCTCAATATTGTATTTATTCAAAATTACACCATTCCAAGTCAGTTGCTCAAGGAATGCGTGAGAGATCTACAAGTTCATTACAAGTAGAAGATAGAATAAAGTGAAAAAAAATATTAAGTCAGGACAACTTTCTTCATATCTGGAGTAGAATACCGTTAGAGCCGAGTCTAAAGGACTGTCACATTATAATTCACAAGAGCTGTAAATAACTGCAGACCTTTCTTCATTCATTAGAATAAAGGGAGAAAATATTCCTATCAAACTTGTTTATTGCTTTTATTTACATACAGTAATATCTTTCATGCCAATCGCGTCCCACTTGGAACCTGCAAAAGCATTCCCAGTAGCACCCCAGTATCATCTGCTAGTTTCTAGCATTCACAAAACACTGCTGCCAGCCACGTTTACAGATCAACTTAAAAGAAAAAAAAAAAAAAAAAAAAAACAAAACAAAGAACAGCATTATAAATACAATTGCAATCCTAACAATGCGATCAAAAAGTATCTAACCGGTGCCGCGTGAAAGGAACTCTGCTCTGCAACTGATACAAGAAAGAATGTGGCACACACTGAAAGTGCCCGAAATTACACTCAGGGACAGTGCTTAAACTACAGCTTATTGGCATCACTTTACTCTTTTCAGCACACATTGTTAACAATGCTGTATCTCTATTTGCTTTTTTCCACTACAGTTTACTACCCTAATCCAAGGGTAGCAGAATGCATTGTCTTTCTACTGCACTTTAACAAATGTTTCTCTTGCTTTTCCCACTGAAGAACTAGGGAAACTACAACAAAGTGGAGTGCAGTGAAACACTGATTGATGTGCAATAATTCTCACCTATGTTAAAAAGACAAATTATGCATAATAGAATATATATATATATATATATATATGGTATGGATTTATACACAAACACACCATGGATTTATCAGTGATGTGACTGTATTCACAGATTTACTTTTTACCTGGTCCACAAAAAAGTTTTGGCCATCACTGACTGATACAACTGGATTAATATATTTTGCATTTAAGGAGTTCTCAGTAGAGGAAGCTTTCATCTTCATACACTGGAGTTTTTCATAAACATCTTTAGCACCTCAAAGCCCTCACAGCCCTTACCATCCAAAATCATAACTTCCTTGTCGTAATGACAATTAGTGAATCTTTATAGCAGAAGCTTGGCAAACAAAAGCAAAGGAATTACTCCCAGCTGACTGCTGTTGTTAGATAAATGGATGTGTGTGCTCAAAAAAATTCACGAGCTCTGAACTCTCAGCCTCCCAGAAAATGCAATTATTATAGGAATTTCACTGACTGTGTGTTCTGAAGGTTGATTCAAATCCAAAACGAGGACAAGATTCAATCATCGGATTTTTTTTTTTAAATCCACCTGAACAAGTAGCGCATATATTCCTCAGTGCAGCTGTATCAGGCGTTATCTGAGCAAGTCACTTTTTTCTCCAGTGTTATAGATAATGAGAAGGAACTATCAGTAAATCAAGCAATCAAATCTTAAGAAATTTAAAGCAAACAAGCTGAGGCATTATGTCAGCAGTGATCCTATTGGTTCAGGTAGTATCTACTTCCCAGACTCCTGTTAAGAAGTATTCAAGTACTTGTTATTCAGTGTATGACAGGTAGGACTGCTGTGCAGTCCTTCCTCTTGTGTTTTGGTTATGGTTTGCTTGGGTTTTTTTCCTTACTCTTTATTCCCTTTTTTGATAAGATTACTTTTTCCAGAAACTTATAAGAGCAACAGTACATTAAAAAAAAAAAAAAGTGGAACAAGGGAATTGTACAAAATGAGTGAATCAAACACATACACTGTATTCCCCTCTTTCTATCTGACGAACCATTAAATATCTGTCAGCTGACTTCCAAGAACCAAACTAAGTAGCTCATTCAAAAGTAATGCTTCCTATTTCTTTCCATAGAAACTACAAAAATACAAAGAGCACAATAACACTAATAGAACAAATTCTTATCAACAAAACACTATCTTGCAGCATAGTCACCACCACTAGCTATGTATTTTATCCAGTATGAACAAGAGCCTGCATACCACACTTGCAAAAATCTGCATCAGTACATATGACAAACTGCTTCATAGCTGCTGTGATGGCGTCATTGCTGAAACGCATCACCCACAGCCTCACTATGCTCACATCCACTGTTTGGTTCTCATAAATGTTCAGCAAGAACTGATGAATACCAGTGGATGCAATTTTTTTCTGCACAGAGGAATTCAGCTCTACACCTTTGCTTCATACACACTTCCATGTCAGATGCCATTTTGTCAGACTGCGCTTCAGCTGCCATCTATCACACAGCAACAAAATTTAAGAGAACTCTGGTGGGAAGGTTTGACCTCCACTGCTATCCCACCAACTGATGTCATAGGCCAACAATAAAACAAGTGGCATCAGTTCTGGAGCAACCCTTGTATTATTATGGAAAAAAAATCATTATCCTGGTAATAGCCCTTACTAGAATAAGAAAATTAGTAGAAATTATTGATCTGTAAAGTTGTCCAGAGAAATAAGAACATAGTTTAACCTAAATAAAAAGCAACATTTTGGGGGTGGTTTTCTCCCCTAATTTTTTCTAGTTTGAGCTGGTGATCGTGTTCATCTATGTAGGAATTACGTTTTTTCTCTCGTAATTTACATTCTTCAGATTGGAAAAAGCTCAACTTTCCTTACTTCACTGATTTCATCACATATTAAAGATTCAATCACTGGAAAGATACTTCCTGTGTATGACTCAAGTTTTTTCCTTAGCTCAAAAAAAGTGTGCAATTATTAAGCTTTGATCAGATTTCTAAAGATGCACTTTGATGCTCAAGTCTAGGAAAGTTCCATTGAAACAGGAAACATCAATTTAACTTGTTAAAGAATAAATACTTGTGATGGGTTGGAGGGACAACAAGAAAGGATTGCATAGACTTTCCTTAGTCTTCATTCCTAACAGCTTTTTTCTGGATAGTATCAGTATTTCTCCTCTCTTTCTCTCTCCTTCTGTCCGTAACTAATTTCCATGCACTGCAGTAACAAGAGCTCTGTTAATCGTACATCAGTGTCTGCACGTTCAGCATTGCTGCCCCTTGATTGGTGCCCCCCGTTGTTCTACTCTCTGAGCAATTAGCCAGTCTGCTAATTTCACTTTCTTCCATGTAAACCATTTTATGGAGGAGAGTCACTAGCTGTTACAACATAAGATATGGCAGCTTTTCTGTATCCCAAACCAACATCACCACCTGCTCCACCAGTGCTGTGCAATTCAGTGTGAAGGGATATTAAGAGCGAGTAAAAAGCTCTGCCAGGGCAATTTGGACTAAACCCAGTTTTTAGACCTTAATGTTTCCTGCAAATCTGTCCTCTTCCTGCAGATCTGGAAAAAATGGATTTCTATTGCTTTGCTACAGAGAACTGTTTGTACTGATGGTGAGACCCAGAAATTCTGTCTGTAGAGAATTAGAGCATGAGAAAGGATGACAGCTCAGCCTGGATTCCCCATTTCTCCCCTCAGACTCAGGTTCTCAACATCCTGACCTACTTATTAGAAAACTGCAACAATAATTGCAACAGTTGTAATTAAGTATTTTTTCCTCTAATGTTACCCCAGTCACGATATAATGGAAATAAATTGTCTCTAACAAGGACACCAAAGACAAAATACACAACCTGTGGGGAAGACCATGGTTTTCAAGGTATTTACTCGGTCTAAGAATCTGAAAACATGTTAAATGCATTGCACCCCCAAGACCACTTCCATTCAGTGCAAGCTTTTACTCAGTCTTTGAACCACAAATCTCATGAGACCCTAGAAAATTTTACGACACCACTAAAGCAGAGGTTGCGTAAGTCAAATACAGAGAAATCAGACTTTTTTTTTTTTTTTTTACTCACTTTAAAGAACATACGTATAAATGGAAGAGCCATTTCCTTATAACCTAGGAATTCAGAGACAGTACCAAAACTTCCATGTCAGACACCATTTTGTTAGACTACCCTATGCTGCCATTTGTCACACAGCAACAAAATGGATTAGAATACTGGCAGGAAGATTCACCTTGTACTAACATCTGCTTCTGATACCATAAGCCAAAACAATAAAATAGGAGGCATTATTTTCAGAGCAGCCCCCATTCACTTATTAATTTGAAACAAGCTTTTTCCACACTAGAAATCATTTTACCATGGTGGAAAGTACTGGATTGAAAAATAAATTCTGACACGATGTCTAGAGGAAGGTGTAGTAGGCTTTTATATGTTCAGTGCATTTTTAAAGTGTGAATTTCATTGTAATAGAAAACTACTTGCACACTTAAAATATCAGCACTGTGGCAGGAGAATGACATCTTCATCCTGAGAGCACTGTCTAGGAAGTGTGTTCAGGAGATGAAAAATGCACAAATACAGCAAAGAAGAACTAGCAATGACTGTGGAAAAACATCTGAAATGATCTGCAATTTTCCTTCAAGAATGGCATTTTTGTATTTCATTACATCTCATAATTAATAGCTAAATTATTTTTAGTCATCATGTGGTATTTTATTTATTAAATTGATGTAAACACCAAATTAAATTCTCTGCCACGGAATTAAACAAATGAAAATGCTTTGATGAAGAAAGCTGAATAAGTAGTGAAGAACAAATATCCAGACAGAAAGAATTAGAAGCAAGCCATACATTTTCGTAGCCTGTTAAAGATTTAATTATCAGTTGAAAAGCATACAATAATAAAAACATCTGTAATACTGAAAAAAATTACAGGAAAGTATGAAGTCAGTAACACTTTTATTAAAAATGAGTCCCTCCCACACAGACAATTAAACATTTACAACTAAGCTGCACTACAGAGAATTTCCATCTGCAGCAGTGGTCCCGCTATAATTGTTAGTTTCATCTGTTTCCTCTGTTTAAAGAATAAAATCCTACTAATAAATAAAAAATAAAATAATGTAAGACTAGCATGAACCTGGAGTGCTGTGGACTTAATTCAGATAAGAACTGAACTTTAAATGCCTAAATAAAGTCATTCACAGAGGCCTCATTCTAGATATAGATGCTATACCACTGGATTGTCTGCTCTTGAGTAGCTGGCACAAGTCTTTCTCATTACACGTTCTGGCAGGAGTTTGCAGGTCCCGCCTTCATGGCAGCAAAATCTCTGAGGATAATTTTTTCCAAAGAAGGCTAGAGTTGTAATATGTGCTAAAACCATTGTGCCTTCATGTCATTCCACAAAAGTGGAGCAGCAGGCTAAGAGAAGCCTTCTAGACCATAGCGATTGGTGTAAAAAGGAAGATTTTCATTTTTTTTGAAGGATAGGATTCTAGCATTCCTGCTAACACAGCTCCCTAATTGCTGCTATCTCTAAATGATATGCTGAAGGATAGCTACAAAGATGACAGGAAACCTCCTTTCCCAAAGATCTACCCAGAGAAAAGAATGGGCAACAGGTACAAATTGCAGCAGAATAGGTTTCAGTTTTTACAGTGAGAACAACTGATCACCTGAATAAACTTCCTGCTCCCCTTTGAGTTTGTCTAGGTGTGATTAAACAGGATAGAAGATAATCTCATCTAGGCTCCTTCTTCTCAAGAAACTTTGGACTTGATGATCTTCAATGGTCCCTTTCAACAATGGCTGTTCTGTGGCTTCTGTTTCTTTTAGCTCCAGCTTATACATAAAGTCTTTATAATTTATCGAACACAGTAGATTAGCTCTTTATTTCAAAAACAGGAAAGTGCTCCTAAATCAAGCACAAGTCAGCACAGGACATTTTTACTTTTCTGTTGTTCTTCAAAGTGTCCTCCAAAGAGGAGACAAACCAGTCCCTTTAGTAGCTATTTCAAGTGACTCATAATAGCCATAATCTGCTAAAAAGGCAATTTGTTTTAAAAAAAAAATCAAACTTAGATAAACTTGGCTTTGGGCAGTTGACCTTAACTGTTCACAGTTGATAGATAATCCTTCCTATGCTTACAGGCATAGGAACACAACTACACAGCTCATCCTCAAACCTCCTTACATTCTCTACAAGCAAATAAACAGCCCTCAAGCTGCTGCCTCTCGATTCAGATTAACAATGCCCAAAATCATAGTCCCATTCTCAGCATTTTATTTCAGACTAACCAATTCAAAATACTTTTATAACTTACACTTTGGGAGCATAAGCAGGGAAGAAAACCAATGGTAATACCTAGAAACTCCCCTTACAGTTTCTGAAAACTAATTTTCTAAGTGAATCAGCTACTGTAAATGAGCTATTTCTCCACTTCAGGTGCAGTTCTCTGGAAGGTATCTGCAGTCATTGGAAAAATATGAAGATTAACTTTTCTTTGAACAAAACATCCTGGAATAGAAATTCACCACCTGTTCTTAGTAGATTGTAAATAAGCATTGAAAGGATCATCTGTATTGGAAATCCCATTTTCTGATTCTACTGTCAGGAGGTAAATCAACACTGTAAGTTACAGTGAAGCACCATCTGATTTAGCACTTGCCTATGTTCCAGTAGCATACCAGTAGTGCATGCTCTCATACCAACACCCACTCATCATGCAAGTTGCATAACAAGCCCTCATCATGGCAAAATGGACATAGATGTAAGCCATTATATTTGCATTTATTAATGACCCTTGCTGAGGAACTTCAATACATGATATATAAACCAAGATTCCTTTTTAGATACACGTAGTTACTATTTTTCTCCCCACCATTTTTTTTTCTTTTCTCAAGGAAGCATCTAGGATCAAAATTAAGATTGATGCAACCGCTGCTGTCATTCTTCACTTTCATCTGTGATACCATCTGACAGTCACGTGCAACAAAAATTGAAAGCAACAATGAATGATGTAAACATCATCAATGTTTAACAATGTCTTAATATGGTAAGACTGTATTGCATTGCAAGAACCACATCCCTTTTCTATCAATCTCCGGGCCACAGTTAGTTACAGTACTTGGAATTTCTTTTCATTGTTATCAAGGCTGCAAGAAAGTAAGGACAAATGCTTCTGTACTCAAAGCACTTACTTTATTAAAAGCCTTTCTAATGTGAAAAATGCACACACAGTCACTCTTGCAGCAGCTGCATTACTGCTATTTTCACCACTCCAAGTACAAAATGAGATTACAAAAGGGGTTCAAGAGCTGGATTTAAATCCAATTCTGTAGCTTCTGAATGTGTGCTAATGTAATATCGTGAGATTTAAAGGTAAGGGCCTCAACAGCTTAATCTGTAGCTTTTTCAAACATCTGGGTCATTGGCAATGTCACTGCTTTTATTCTAACAAAATTAAGGGGATAATAAGTATAATCCCTAAGTAGCTACTTGCCTGCAAGTCACCAAAAAAATGCACTTACAGCAATGAATCAAGGGTATTAACCCTTTCAACACGTGGAATGCACTGTTACAAGAAAAGCTGACGCCTTCAACTCTATCTAAATAATAGTATAAGATCACAAAGTAGAGATCAAAAAGGAATGGTACAGTCAAACTAACAACAAACAACTCCAAGATTGCATTCTGCAAAGGTAGAGAACAGAGGAAAAAAAACAGATACATACTCCTGGTGTAACAGATTCAGGCACTGGAAAAAATGACTCGGTCTAAATTTATCAAGATTCAGACCAAATAAAAGGCCAGAAATTCTGGCTGATATTTTATGTTATGTTATTTTTTAACAGCAGCAATACATTTGCCATCTAGTGGCAAGTTACTAACAGCAACTTTAACACTTACAAAACCCAGTACCTGGATTGATTCGTTACTCAGCTTCCCACTCCCTTTCATTAATAGGGTAAGCAAGTGCTGGGACTAAAAGAAAACTCTCAGCGTACAGAAACTCTCCTTCTGCCTTGCTCTGATAAAGATACTTTTAAGGAATGATACTTCTGTAGTGTTTTTTCAAGTTTTTCTAGACTATTAGGAAGAACATGGTTAGTGTCACTGGGTTCTGTGTCCACATGCAGTCATAGTGCGGGAAAAGCATAATAGTTCAATTGTAATGCACATAGTTGTGGTAGTGGCTATATCAGAAGATGAATTATTCAAATCATTACAGGACTGAGTGTTTTTTGCAAATCCTTCTTAAAGAACTCAGCTCGCTAACACAAGAAAGCAGCAAAACTGTTCCTCCTAACATCAGCTATACCACAGGAGGAAAAAAAAACGATATACCGAGTGATAAATGGGTATAAATCTTCTCTGGAGCCTTCTCAAAAGCATGCTAAGTGCACTTCAAAGTGTAAGCAAGTACTGCTGATTTTTTCATGCCTTTTTATCACATCAGGTATTCATTTATCCACTATTCTGCTACAAACAATAGTGAGAAATGCTAGAATGAATTCCCTATTCATATTACTCTTATCATGTTCTCCCTCTTTTTCCTTCCCTATCTTTGCTCTACCTTCACTTTTTGGAGAACCTGCACTCTGCCACACTCTGCCCAGTTCTATGACTCACAAGACTATTTCAAGAACTATATCTTAGGCAGGTTAATACAGCTGTGCAAAGACTCCATACATATGTAATGATGGACCACTACAGGGGCTCAGCACTTTCCTGTTCTGCATGGTAACAACTGAAAATCCAGTAGCAATGAATACATTCTCATTTCTGTTTGGTTTTGTTCTTTTCTTCCATCTTTTAACTCAAGGTCTTGGCAAAAGAAGCATCACTGATCATGTTATTCAAAATAAGATGTAGTACAATATCCTATAAATACTGCCATCATATTTTATGCACTTCATGTTCTGTTTCTTTTTGTGTTTTTTTTTTTTTTTACCAGGATAGAATTTTAATATTTTTAACAGTCCCTACAGTACAATGACTTTCCCACAGAAATGCTCATGCCTGTTACGCATGAAATTAAAAGTGATTAAACATTGCATTTGTACAAATGGTACCTCTTCATATGCATTTCATGCATTAGTCTGCATTACACCTCACAGGGTTCCATTCTGCCTTTTTTGTTTAACTTTCCCAATGAAACAGAGGTAGAATAGCACCTCCAAATGTGTTGGGGTTTTTGTTGGTTTTTGTTGTTTTTTACTAAGGCTTCCTGAATTTCTTTGATTTTCCATTTATATTTGTCATTATAAACAGCAGCATTTTATTGTTTTTCAGATTACCAGTGATTTTACAGAACTGCAGCTCATCTCCTGATGCCTTCCGTTCAGCCTAATTAAGTTATACAGCATGCACAGCACACATTCTGTACTTTTGCATGCTTGCCTGCCAAACAATCGTGAGCACTGGACTATAGCAGCAGTCCTCAGCTCCAACTTGGTGACAACTTATTAGTAAAGAAATCCTCACATTAGAAGTGTTCATGTTGAATCTATAGCCGTCATAATGATACATAACTCACATGTGCATGAGTGTATGAGTATTTCAAGAGACTGCCAGAATATATGACCTTTTTAATTAAAGTTGTCCCATAAGTGGAATAACATAACTCCTTGCAGTGAAAACTAATATTATTTACAATTTGTCATGTCTCTGTGACTTTTCCAAGCTGAAACAACAATCACAGCTGATGTAACAGATCCTGGTAATTCTTCTTTTTAGTAAGCCAATACTGTAAAAATGGCAACAGTCTAAACTGACACTTCTGTTAAAAAAAAACCTCTTACAACAGTGTCTACATCATACTTCCCAAAAGCAGATGAGCTAACATGTTAGAGGTCTTGAAACGCTCAGAACATCCAAAATAATAGAAACCAAAGGACAAAGCTTCCACTAAAAGAGGAAAATTAACTAACTAATCTATTCCATTCTGTACTAATAACAAACATGAAAATGCTCCCTAATAGAACTGCATGATTCAGAAAAATTATGAAGTGGCTTCAGTATAGACACATGTAATAGCAATTTACATACTTCACTGCTACGTGCTTCTATACAACAGAATGTTTACTATTGCTTCCATCACTTCCCACCTTCTAAGCAGTGCAAATAACATCCAGCTCCTTAGATTCAATATGATTCCATTCTCCCTGAATTCAAGTGGCTAAGCAGCACCTTGTTTAATGTAATCAAGACAAACTCTTGATGCTAGAATTTCTGCACAGATCAATTTCTTTCCATTAAACTTTTCAGATTTAAGCTACATGCACCTTCTCCTTTGAGAAAGCAGGATGGAGAGGGCTAGAAATGAAAGTCCCGATATTCAATTTTACCTCATTTTAACCTTAATAGAAAGGTTTAGGCATAATGCAATCTCTTCTATCTACCTCTAATTGACTCCATATGATCCAAATTCTTTTCATTTTTGAATACTAAGGAAAGAGATATTGTCTAATAGTCCATTGTGGTCAGCTAGGCACAAGCTAGATTGGTAGTGTAGCATTCCACAGGCAGTAAGGTCAATGTAAAGTTAAAATTGACATAAACGTTTCATACAGTAGAGAAAGTGAAAAGCTTTCAGTTCCTATCCCAGGAAAGATGTAAAAGAAAATATATTAAAGGCTACCTGTGCAATGCAGACTTAACTAAATTTGCATACACTGTCAATCAAGATAAACAATAAGCTGAAGAACCATAAGAAGTTGGACATTTTTTGTTCTAGAACAAACTGACCTGCCAAACAAATTAGAAAGACTCAAGAGAAGCATGAATGCATCATAGAGATGCATCCTTAGTATGCTGGACTCCTCTCGAACTTCATTCTAAAACAGGTGAAAAAGTCTTCTCAATGATTCTCTGAAATTGTCTGCAAGTTTTAGCAGACCACTTTCCCTATTGTATAAACCATCCATGTCAATTTTAACTTTCTTTTGACCTTACTGATTGTAGAGAGTTGATCACTCTAGCTCAGTCTTCATCGTACAGACTGACTGCTATCAGTAACTGTATACTGTAGACCAGACAGATTTCTGGTTTAATAACTTTAGTCTTGGTACAGAAGCAACATCCCTGCTAGACCATTGACAACCATGAGGAAAATCGACTCACTGTTCACACTTCCTTTTTTCCTCTGGATTTTCCATTTACTCCTAAAAAAATATTCTAAATAAAATTGAAATGATTCAAGGATTCACTTGAAACCAGCAACTCACATCCCTTTAGCTACAACATGCTAACTGCTAAGCACTGCTCATTCAGCTCTGTTAGGTTTAAACTCTCTCTATTGTTTTTCCTTCTGATAGCCTCCACGCATTATAAAAATACATTCATTCTCTCTGTAAGTGAATAAATTCAATTTCATTCATACATAATTCAGGTCTCATATATGAATAAAATATTTCTAGAAAGTACCAAAGGAGACTTCCAGTTTTGATGACCTATGTTCATCCACCAGTAGAAATGATTAGGAGAACGTATTGTACATCTACGCTTTGTCACATAGATCTTTTCTTTTTGTAGAAATCTGTGTATTATAATTTTCATCTCCAAGACCCCACTTATCAGCCTGCCCAATATTTCAAATAAAAGATTTCTCATACTAAAGTCATCCAGAGCTTAAAAAAAAAAAAAGTTGGGGGAGTTATCCCAGTAGGTCTCTTTTGTGTAGCACAATACAACTGTAACTACGGAATATCTGCCACCTACTCCATCACCGGTTTGAATGGCAGCTGCTCCAGTGAAACAATAGCAACTATGCAGATGCTAATACCAGACAATAGCTTGACATGCTGAACCGTATTTCAGCTGCTACATTGTGCTTGAAATCTGATTGAAGTGATAATATTGGAATGACAGTTGGAATGCCATTATCTCATTTTCTTACTGCATTTCAGCATAACTTCACCATATTACTTAAAATTAAAACTGACTGACCACCCCATAGTGCTATAATAAAAAAAAGTGCTTTTATACAATTGTTTTGCTTCCATGTCACTTGCATGTTAATCTCATTAATATATCTTCCTAAACTCAGCAAGGGGACTTCCTTTTACAAAATGATATTTAAAAACCATTTGATACTTAACACTGCGAGACATCAAAAGAAGGCATTGTTTTCAGATTGTGGACTTGACTGAGAAATACATGAAGAAAAAAAAAAAAAAAAGAAGCTAAGTCCAGATAACTAGAAAGATCAGTTCCCCTTTCAGAATAACAGAACCATTAAGGCTGGAAAAAGACCTCTAAGATCATCCAGTTCAACCATTCACCTACTACCAATATTGTCCACTAAGCCATGCCTCTAAGTACATCTTTCCTTTGCTTAAACACTTCCAGGAGCAGTGATTCTATCAGCACCCCAGTCAACCTGTTCCAATTCCTCACCACTCTTTCTGAGAAGAAATTCTTTCTAATATCCAATGTGAACCTCCCCTGGAGCAACTTGAAGCCATTCCCTCTCATCCTATCACTGTTAGCTGGGAGAAGACGCTTACTCCCCCCCCCACGTTGTCACAATCTCCTTTCAACAAGTTATAAAGTTGTAAAGGTCTCCCTTCAGCCTCCTCTTCTCCAAACTAAACAGTCCCAGTTCCCTCAGCTACTCCTCATAAGACTTACATTCTAGATCCCTCACCAGTTAACATCTGCCTTTATAGAATCCATGTACTATCATTAATTCTTAAGTCTTAAGTCTATAATAAGGGTGGTGGGGCACTGGAATAGATTGGCAGGAGAGGTGATGGAAATCCTGTCCTTGGAGACATTCAAAGTCAGGATGGACAAGGTTCTGAGCAACCTGACTAACTGCAGGTGTCCCTGTTAGTTGCAGGGGAGTTGGACCAGATGACTTCTAAGGGTTACTTCTAACTCAAATCACTGTGATCTGGAATCCTGAATTACACAAGTGTCAAATGTCACTTGATGATGACTGAATTGTCATAATTATGATACACATCGGTGAAGAATCATGTATTTTGGTTGAAAAGGTGCTTTTTTTCCCCCCCTTTCTCCTGATTTCAAGACTTTTACTTTTTAAATTTTGTGCATGCACTGCTATCTCATTGCTATTAGGCTTTAAGATCACATCATTCCTTACTCCCCAATTTCAAAAGTTGATTTTTTTAAACTAATAGTTCTGTGCCACCTACTCAGTAACAGCAGTGCTCTGAGTTTATGAAATTATGATCTAATAGGAAAAAAGCACACATTATACCACAAAGTCCTCCTTCAAAAAAGTAACTAACCTATTTTGTGATTCTAGCTGCTCAAAGGTATTCATACTCTGAACTATCACTAGAACTGCAGTGAGTTTAAATAAACAAGCAAGAGTTTGCTGTTCTGGACTTACTTATCCTTTAAATGTCTGGTGAAGACAAGAGAAATTAAGTAATTTATTTGTGTATTCAAGTCAGCCAGCGCTAGAATTTCAAACCAGGTCTCCCAGCATTCTTTCCAAACACAATGCATTTAAGAACTATTTTTTTTCCCCTCTTAATTAAAAAAAAAAAAAAAAAAAAAAACTTAAATCAAAATACTTAGAAACTCACAGCTGTGTTCTGCTCAATATTTGAAGTTTCCTAAAAAGATAAATCAGAGAGTTTACATGATCTATGAAACTGTAAGAAGCTGCACCAAGTCTTCTAAAACTTCACTTAGAAGGGAAGTTTGTCTGTGTTCTCTCAGAGTTCCTACAAGAGTTGTTAGACCAAATAAAAATTTTAATCAAAAAAAAAAGATCAACCTCTTATGCATAATCCCTTCTTGTATCAGCAGCTCCTAGGTTCATTTACTATTAGATCCGGCCAGAAGTACCATTTACTCAAGTTTTACAGAGCAATTTACATGGGTTTGGTACTGGAAAATGGAGGATGACATCATGGTGGCAGAAAAGTCATTGTTATTTGTTATTAATTTAAAAAAAAAAAAAAAAAAAAAAAAGAAAAACATAACGATTCCAAGGAACTTCACAGGATACATACTTGAAAAGAAAAATGCAAGCAAGCAACTGTGAATATACTTTACACTGTTCATAGAGCTATTGCAAGTATTTCACTGACCTGAAAAACAAAGTATATTTTATTAATATGGACATTTAAACAGCAGCAAAACCAACTGCTGACATAACTAGGATCTAGGTTTGTAACAAGCAAGTTAGTACCACACCAGGCTCTCTTAACCACAACACACAAAACTATGATTTCCACATGTTACCATGTTATGTTATTCCACACACAATTGAAACGCACCATATGGCAGAAGCTTATTTGTGGAGTTGGACTGCCCTTTTCTTCTCTCACATACAAACACATTTTTATCCCCTTTTTCAACTGTTATTTATGGAAAGACATTACAATCCTCACATTACTGCTCTCCTCACAGCAAGAATCCTGTCTGCTTACAAATGTCAACTGGTTTGTTAGCACAAAGAGGAAAAATGCAATTCCATCTGACTGGTTAAATAAATAAATGCCCTTTCCACAATTCTAAATCATTCATCCCATGTGAAACTACATAGACCATCCTTCTGCTTGATTTATGATACGCTGCTAGCCACAGAATTACTTAGCAAAATAAGTTTGGATTGATGTAAAAATCTCTCTTCACCAGGAGAAAAAAAAAACGTAAGTGCCATAAAAAGAAGACATTAATTTAGGAATAGTTGAGCTATCATTGACTTATCAAAATAAAGCTGGAGACATAAATCAATTCTACTGCCTGGACAAAGATAAATCAATAAAGCTCAGAAACACATTATTGATTCTGTAGCCATCTCTCAAAGGCTCTTCATTTGATTCCTCAGCCATCTGCTTAATTGAAATGATAATTCTGATAACTTCTGGTAGGCCCTGCGCATGCTGACTTTGAAACAGTGAAATACAGATGGCACATGACCTCCTATCAGTTAGAATCCTAAATATGTTATCCACATGATTAGTTTGGATAGATACATTTTATATTAAACAACATGCTACTGTCCAAACTCATTCTTACACGACCTTTAGCAGGTGAGTCTTTTGTACAAATCCTCCTTTACAAGTTGTTGGACAGTAAACAGTTAAAAAGAGTATTTGACATTCTTCTTTCAAATACCCTTCCTCTCTTAACTCCTGCACCAGGGATGAATCATCTGAATCATTTACTTTTATTTTCCCCTTAAGTTGTACTTATTAAGAATAAGAACAGTGCATAATTTATAAAAAGTATATTCAGTACAGATATTTTAGTTTGCTCTTAGATTCTGTGCAATAAATCCACAGGATTGAATAACAGTACATTTCTATAATAAGACATAATACTGCATGAGAATGTGTGCAATCTTTCTGCAAACCTGCAGCTAGAAAAAACACTAAGACTAAGCTGCAACTCTGTAGTGATAAATTATTATATTGTTTTATCCTGTTTTACTTTTTAAGAGTTCCTCTTCAACATCAGGCTACTATGACCAAATACACACACTTGCACTGCAAAATATAGCATTCAACATATTGCACACTTTTTCTAGTGTTATAATGAAACAGAACAAAAATGCACATCAGAATCTGAAGACACCTTCTGAAAATTATTAAACTGTCAAGCTCATTTTGCACCAGCTTTTCTCACCCATTTCACTCCCTCCATACCATGGAGAGCTCGAAATCAAAACAGTGTACATGGCAATTCAGTCATAAGGGTCAACATTTGAAAACTTGCTAGTTTTTTTTATTATACAATAATTTCACAAAAAAAAAAAAAAAAAAAAAAAAAAAAAAGAGTAGGACTACGCTATCCAGAAAACCATAGAAAATAAACATATAACAATTTCAAAAGAGATCATAAAATAATAGTTACTTTATTTTCCCTGTAGGAACCATACTAAATCTGTGTTATATCACCACTGGGAAATACAGAATGACATAAAGCAACATTAACTTCTAGACTAAAGGTATGTATATAAACACAGTCTTTGACAGCATAAATGTTCTATTTCCAAATAATGAATTTGACTCAAATAAAAACAAAGGTATTGGATGTACAGCTACAACCTACTCTGTAACCAAATGACCATACCAATAATCTGCATAAATAAACCTGGCAGTGTCCTGCTAGTAAGACTGGAATTTGCACTTTCCATAGTTCAGAGCAGCACAAGAAGCAGTGAAAATTGAAGTTTGAGAAATCATGGCTGTGCATCAAGAAATACACAGCGGCGAGTGCTGGAAGCAGTTACCATTCCCTCATCAATAGGACTCATCTCAAAAAAGCACTTAATTTTGCTTTTAATAGGCAAATGCTTGCCAGAGCAGGCCATTATTCACTTGTAGAGAACATCCTGAAACTCTCCTATGCTTCAGTTTTCCATTGTAACAGTCTCTCAAACAGTAAATTATCTGGAGCAACACAAAACTTTGAAGCATATAGCTGCATGGAGCTAGGAGGTACAGCAGATACAGCTGGATCTCTCTTCAGAGTGTGAGAGGATCCTAGCTGGTCAACATTAGATTTCTACACAGGCACAGGCTTGTATCCTCTTTGGAGGAGGCTATACAGAAACTCTCTGCCCTCTCCAAAAGCATTGCAATGGATCATATTTTCCTTCTATAAAATATGGAGTAAAGATACCTGTGAAAAAGACAGAAGGAAACAAACTTTTTCATGAAGTTGTTTAGGAGAGGACTGGGTAGGTTTTTCAGCTGTCTATTTCTCCATCACCCTACCAGAATAAGTCTAGAGCATTTTGGCAGCACTTGAGCTAGCTGTTAGACACTGTTGAATGAATCTTATTTTCTTATGGCACTGTCCACTGTAAAGCACAATGTCAGCATAAATGGGAAATCATACTTTCTAAAGGCATCCTACTTTTTAACTGCATTTCCCCGCTGGTGTTAAATTGTTACTATAGCTAGAAAAGAATTTTGCTTAGAAAAGCAGGAAATGAAAAATCTGCAACCTCTTACATTCCCATTGCAGTGTTCGTCATTGAAGTAGCAACTAATATTTGAGTGTATAACATCACACCAACAAATTCTGTAGCTAGAGGATAGATGTTAATTTAGTACCATAGTGTGAACTATGTGATAAAGTTTCTCCCTGTTAACATCAATGACTACGCTACTTACATCACGCAATGCATTTAATTTATACTGATAATGTAACTAAATAAAGTCATATAAGGAGGAATTTTGTTTAAGAAAAAAAAAAACAGGATTATTTGTCATGGACTTCAGTTCTTGTTTCTATGTCTTTGTCTTTAAAGAAGACAGTTTTCCCATAGATGAAATCTATCCACTGTTTAGTATGTAGGTCACATGGAAAAATAATGGCTCTTGTATATTTCCATGGAAACTATAAAAAGATACAAAAAAACCACAATAACACTTTGATAAAGCAAATTCTCAGATCCAAAGCATTTTTCAACACAGTCACCACCATTAGCCGATTCACACAAATGAATTATTTAAGACACTTTTCATTTTGTGGTGTGACAGCTGTGTATGGCCATCCAGGACGTGGCTTATCTTTCACGTCACTGCTGAAACAACACCCACTGCCTCACTGTGCTACATTCACTGTTTGGCCTCCAAAAACATTCAGCAACCATCAGTGAATGTCAATGAGTACCATTTTTTCCACATGGAGGAATTCAATTCCACCTCTCTGCTTCATACACACTTCCATGTCAGACATCATTCTGTCAGACTGCCCCTCTACTGCCATCTGTCACACAGCAACAAAATGTAATGGAATACGGGTGGGAAGGTTCAATCTCCACTGCCACACCAACAATATTTACCTCTAACATTGTGGGCCAAAATAATAAAAACAGGAGGCATTACTTTTGGAGTAGCCCACTTACATTTTAGGATTATTATTACTGGTCTTGTTTGTCAGGGAACTGAGCGTCTCTAGAAGGGGAAGGGATAGAGAATGCTACAGATTTCGTATTCTGAATAAACACTGTCTCAAAGAGCCTTCTCAAGCTCCCCCATATAAAAAATTCAATCTGAAAAGTAAATACAGAGGGAGATAGAAAGAAATGTTCTCATGCAATGCAATGTGTACTCATATCCAATTAAAGCTGATAAATATAATTTGATGATGCAAGTAAAAGAAATACCAGTTTGTACAATAAACATTTTGAGAAATACTTGTTCATGTAAATTTATCTTTTCCTTTGGTTATTAATGACCATTGCAGTCAGAGAATATTGACATGTGCATGAAAGCATATCAAGTAAAAATTAAGTTTCTTATAGAGTATCTCTGGTTTGTCTCCATGCTTAGACTTAAAAATGCTCGCATTCTGAAATAGATTCTCTAACCAGCTCTGCCACACATCTGTCAAGGTTGATTGATCATCTATAACATCATTCTCCTGTAATCTCACCTAGAAGCAGTGACAGCACAGACACCAGTCCTTGAAGGAGATTTACCTCTCAGACCAGTTCTGCTGATTACACCGCTTCTGTGCCACCCTCACTGCCCGTACAGCGAAGCAAAATCAGAGTGAAAACTTCAACTGGACCACCTGAGTGGCAGAGGTTGAGGAATGAAATAAAAAGATTTCTGAAGTAAATGACATTAAGTCTCAGTACATAAATAAAATCAGGAAAGGGTTTTCATACTGCTTAGTCCTGTGCTCTATTTCAGCAGTGCACAGGAGCTGTTCATCCTTCACAGGATAAAGGGCCTTACAATTCAAAATCTACATAAGAAGATACCATGCAAGATTATATACTTTGTACACAGCCAAAACACCTGGGGGAAAATGAGCGTGGTTTCATTCCTTTTTACACTAAGTTTGCAGAAAAAGTACTTTGAGGGATCTAAGCAATGAGCCAATCAATGCCAATCCTTACACAGAAATAGTCTTTAAAAAATAAAATGTGACAATCCCAGTGTGGATAATTTCAAAACACACACCCTGGAGCTTTTGTTTCAAAATGGTGTTTCATTTACAGATCAATCTAAATTAAAAATGTAGAACCACAAAAGAGTCATTTAGCAACTAAACATTTTTTCCTCTCTTTTCTACAAAGGTGTGCAACATTTCTCACACAAAAACAATTTAATCCCCCACAGGAACAGCTGTTTTACTCTCACAGTGCCAAAATAATATTCACATAGAGGTAAAACTTTGGTTTGGAATAGAATACCTTAAGTTATACAAAGAACCAAGTCCTCTGAAAGATTATCTGAAATTTGAAATTAAATACTACAATAAAATCGGTGCCTATATTGTACTGAACAAATGATAGAAACATGAAATGTAAACTGATGAAAAGATAAGCCCTCATCCATTTGTAAACATAACCATTTGAAATAAATATTTCTAAAAAACACCAACCACTCCATCTCTGAGATTTCTCCCATTAGTGGTATAAAGTTAATACCAGTAGATAATAGATAATATGGGCATCATCAGCTTGAGTAGAAAATTAGAGATTTCAGTTACCAAATATTTTTGTAAGCATTTTGAAGAAGCATTATCTAAATTCCTCCAAGAACTCTGTACTAAAAAACAAAGCAATGTTTCAACTACAAAAAAAAAAAAAGCTTTAAAATTCACGTTGACCAGCTGAACAAACGAAAAGTATAGCATTGTCTTCATTGTCTTCATAGTCTTCATTGAATTGTGTCATTTTGTCTACCAAAAAAAGCACACAGAAAAAGGCACTACAGAAGCAGCAGGTGTTAGAAAGGTATATCAGTATACTACTTAAGAAAGATGTGTTCAAAATTTGGCTTATGGAAGATGTTCTGATGGGTTAGCTAAAAGCAACATAGATAACATCTTTTTTCCCCCTAAACAAATTCTTATGGTAATTTCAAATAGAATTCTTTACTCCATATTCTGTACATATTGTTTTTGCCTGAGTACATAGAAGAAATACAAGACAGCTACATTTCAACTGCAAAACAACTGAGGTGTCAAATACAGCTGTCCCCAGCTGTACTATTTTCAAGCAGAAGGCAAGGATGTCTCAATCCAGACCTTCAGCTGTCTAATGCCTGGATGAGGAGCTACGAGAGATGGTTTAGTGCTTGTGGTACTAATAGGAATGGGAGGGTGGTTGGACTAGATGATCTTGCAGGTCGTTTCCAACCTTGTGATTCTGTGATTCTGTAATGAAGTTATACAGCACACCATATTTAAATGAATGCTCGGTAGATTTATCTGTTTCACAGTGAACTTTCAGCAATGTAGTAACCAGCAGATAACCTCGGGTATATACAAACTCTTCAATAGTTTGTCATTCTACATAGGAATTAAGTATTAACTTATTCAAATCTTAGGAATTTGAATTTAGAAAGGTTTCTTATTTAAAACGAGCAAACAATGACAGTATAAATTCTACTGAGAAGCACTAATAAGATGAAAGCACTTTAAGACTCATCTTTCATTTAAGTATGACTGCTTTGCGATTGAACTCTGTGGTTTAGATTTGTCAAGTTCAGTACTACATTTAGGTAATGAAAATGTCTATTAATACAGAAAAGCACTGAGTTCTCAGGGACACACTAATTTCACTGATGTGCATGGAATTATCAGTTGTACAAGAATGCTTGAATTTTGTATGTATGTACTTCTGGGGAAAAAAATAATGGTATTAATGAGCAGTATTAACAATTTTACTTCAAATACCAGAGCATACAAACAATGTGATACAACTTAGATGGATCAGACACACAGTACAATGAATGACAAACAGGAACAGAAGAGAAATTGCTGGGAACTTAATACACTGTGCTAACATGCAGAACTTGGCTCAGTTCCTGCCTATACAACAGTCTTTTGACAAGTTACTGAATCATTCAGTAGGAGAGTAATTGGGGAATTGGCCTGGCTAGAAAACACAAGCTACACTGGCAGAGGACAGGAAGAATAGTGACCATTTAGCACTTTGTCTGCTCTACCAGCACAGAACTGAGATCATTGCAAAACTGTGTAAAGGCCAGAGAGAAAAACTATAAGGTACATACTACCGAACATGCTGAAAAATCTGCCTCAGAGAGGTTTTCTCAGTTTTTCTTAGAAAAAAATATTTTTGAAAAATACAATTCTACAAATAAAGAATTAAAGCTGCAAGAAATACAAAGAATTCCTCAGAAACCAAAGGCTGAGCACATACATTTTATTTCCATAATCATACCTTATTACTCAAATAAAATAGGACTTGTGTTTTTATAGGTCCTTTGATAAAAGCATATTGACTACTACTGAGTACTATGCTACTTAATCTAGACAAACTGAATTCATTAGAGTTGCTGGGGAAAAAAAGAACACAAGCTCTTAAACTACAGCTTAAACATAAAAAGGTGTAAGAGTGAAAGTCTTCAGCCTTTTGACAGTCATCAGCAAAGCTGGCTCTGAATTTTAAATGGAAGTGTCTGTACTGCTAGTTGAAAATAAGTTCTCCAAGTGATTGTTGATTAAAATATTGAAATTAACACTTGAGAGAAAAGATTATGTAAAATATTTACTCTAATAAAAATAGATTATGATAATTAATAGGATGTAAAAGTGAGATTCTTGCAGAAAAGCTATTTAAAACATAGCATGTACCTTAACACAAAAATCAATTTTCAGAAATTATCTTTTGCTTAATTTTGCTATGTCATAGCATTTGATTGATTAGGGGCGTGGAATATCTCCCATATGAGGAAAGGCTAGAAGAACTGAGACTCTTCAGTGTGGAGAAGGCTGAAAGGGAATCTCACAATTATTTATAAATATCTAAAGTGCAGGTGTCGTGGCTACGGAAGCAGACACTATTTGGTGGCATGCAGAAATAGAACAAGTGGCAACAGGCACAAACCCCCAGAAGCTCAGGATAGCACATCCTGCTTTCTGCACCAGAAGGAAGAATGGTCCCCTGTGTACCAGGCAATTCCTGTGATGATTCACCTTAAGACTCAGCCCCTCCTCTCATTTTACCACAAAAGCCCAATCAACACCAGAGCCTTCAAGAGCACGTGCCCACTTCCACAAGAGCATAGAAGAGAATACATCACATTTAATTCAGCATTTGAAGTTTACTTCCCAGATTGACCTCTACTTTATTATTGCTTCAACATATTTGCAGTTACTTTATATAAAATATTAAAGTCAAGAAAAAATAAAGCAAATTCTCTCCAAGATACAGGAATCAAGTAAGCTTATTTGCAGAAATTATGCGGCCTCCTCATATTACAACAATTAAAAAAAGAAAGAGACTTTTCCAAGCTCTTCTGAATTTCCTGATCTTTATTAAATATCCCCCTTCCTTTCCCTCGGGCATTAAAAATTATATTTGCTAAATTTTCCCTTTCTTTGGTCTGACAAACATTAGTCACGGAGGATTACAGATAACTTTCAATTCCCCTCAGTTTTTCTTAAGAGACCATCCTGCTGTCACTTGAATGATGTAATAATATTGTTGGACTTAATGATTCAAGCCTCAAAAACCACTGCAGAAATAAAACATCAGCTTTCAAAAAGTTGCAACATAAAAAAAAGAAAGGAACCCATTTGATGGGATAAATTGATTACTTCAATAAAACCCATCTTCTGAGAAGTAACAAAGTTGGTGTCATTAAAAAGGAACAGACAGAATGAAAAAAAAAATCAATCTAGAATGTTAATGAAAACATCTACTGCAACAAGAAAATATGGTAACCATCATCACCACTTAATTCTGGATTAAATAAGTTTTTGCATACTCACAATCTACTGAGGATTGAGGTGAAAATGGACATATCTGGTAAGAGAAGTCATTGTTGTAACACACCATGCTGAAGTGCATAATGCCTTTCACATTGATTTGCAGTTATCAGCATTTAGTAGTAAATTGATCTTGGGAAGCAGGTGGTTAATCTTTCCCTTTCATTGTGATCTGTTTGATACGAAAAGGAATGTTATCAGAATTTAAAGACCAGGATTATGTTAATGATAGTTGTGTGATGGGCCTTGAGGAACTTGTTTATCCTAAAAAGAAAACAGAAGTCCCCAGAAGCTCTGACACCTATATATCCATCACTCAATATTGTATTATACGCTATACAGTAATTATGATTTCTCTAAAGCTCCTTTTACAAGTAACAAAAAAAAATAAAATTATAGTTTTCTTCAGTTTACACTTTATTTTGTGTGCTACTACGAGAACTTTTAAGTTGTTAGACAATGGAATCTGAAACTATTTCTCATATTTATTGTTTTAACCTATGTTAAAATAATGCATGTAGTCACTAAAATTTCTCTCAAATTAAGAATGCTTCAAACCATTGTTTTTTGCTTATGTGACAGTCATTTGATTTGGGATCAATTTTAAATATATTAATGTTAATTATCATACATATATATAAAGTTGTGTATACATATATATAACGTGCATACAACATTGACATTGTCATTGATGTCAGATTTGGTCTTCGTGTCTGGAAACAATACCAAATCAGTTACTTATACAACAGCAAGCATCCATTGCTTGACAAACATTTGACAAAATAATGCAGGAGACTTTCACAAATCTTTCCTTGCAAGAGATTATGTATATAAAGCTAGCAACGTTTGTAGGTTGCTCCAAAAGTAATGCCACCTATTTATTTCCATGGAAACTACAATGGATGCCAAGAGAACAATAATACTATTTGGCAGAGCAAATTCTCAGCTATAAAACACTCTTCTGCAGCATAGACACCATTATTAGCTATGCACGCTCTCTAGCAATGAACAAGAGACTGAGTATCACACTCATGAAAATCTGTACCAGCAGAGATGAACTGCCATCACTGTCACTACAATTGAAAAGCACCACCCACCACCTCACTGTGCTCATATCTATGGTTTGGTCTCCAGATATCTTCAGAAAGTCACAATGAATATCACTGAGTGCAATTTTTCTGTGTGGAGAAATTCAGTGAGGCACCTGTGTCAAGCAATGCCATTGATGTTTCAGGCAATTACAGGCAGTTGCAATTGTCTGAATCACGACAAAACATTACTGGTTAAATTTGGAGAGCCCTCAGTGATAACAGAAAGGTATTCAGGAGTCAAAACATTGTTTGGAATCAGTTAAGACTGACTCTAAAAATTGTCTAAATCACAGAATCATAGGGGTTGGAAGGGACCTCCAGAGATCATCGAGTCCAACCCCCCCACCAAAGCAGGTTCCCTACACCAGGTCACACAAGTAGTGCCCAAGCAGGTCTTGAACATCACCAGAGAAGGAGACTTCACAACCTCCCTGGGCAGCCTGTTCCAGTGCTCCGTCACCTCACCTAGAGAAGCTCTTGCACACATTTGTGCGGAACTTCCTATGCTGCAGTTCTGGCCATTACCCCTTGTCCTGCCTCCACACACTGCTGAAAACAGTCTGGCCTCACCACTCTGCCCCTTAGATGTTCATAGACCTGGATCAGGTCCCCTCTCAGTCTTCTTTTCTCAAAGCCAAACAGATTCCGTTTACTCAGCCTTTCCTCACAAGGGAGATGCTCCAGGCCCTTCACAATCTTTGTGGCCCTTCACTGAATTCTTTCCAAGAGATCCCTGTCTTTCTCATACTGGGGAGCCCAGAACTGGACACAGTACTCTAAATAATCTAAATAATAATTATAATATTATATATATATATATATATATATAAATATTATATATATATAAATAATTATAGATACCACCCGTCTTCTGAGTAAGTAATGGATTAAGCGGACTTTTTGACTCCATTTTTTATGAAAGCAATTTTGACAGATCCACATCTATCAGTTTCCTCACCCTCACTGCTAATACTCAAATATTTATTGTGCCAGACCAAGTTTTCTAAAGCACAGGTCTCTGAGGAATGTCTCAGATGCTTAAAATAGAACTCTTTAGAAGGTAGCAATAAGCAGTTCCAGCTCACAAGAGAAATGCAGATAATTTTCACAATACTGCATAAAGCCATATTTGTACCTAGATGGTCATATGAACACTTTTGCCTGCAAAAGTCTTGGCATCTCAAGAGACAAGCATTCCAAGCAGAATATCTTGCCCTTCGCTGACAATCTGAACACTAACATCAGTGAAATCAAGTTACCATCTCCTAAGGAAATTCACTCACAGCCAAAAGCTACTTAAAGAAAAGAAAAATATTTCAGCCTTGAAGAAAGTGCTGGACTCTAGAATAGCCACCCAGTTATTAAGTGATCTTGTACCAGATATTACGGTGTTCATATGTTTTCATATTGCAAAAACAGTTCAGTAGTGTCAAACTCCCTTAAAAAGTGTTTTGAGAACTACTGATGAAAGAGGCGATCTAAAACAAAAAAAAAAATTTAATTAAATAAAATCCATTACTATATATTTGCTCTTTGTTCAGAAATTTGAAATTCTTATTCTCCAGTCCCAAATCCATAGCATCCACTTTTTTTTTGTTTGTGAAAGTGAGACTTTTAAATACAATAACTAAGAAACACAGCATGGTGTCTGATTTACATATACTTAAACTTCAGATGCTTCTAGGGGAAAGAAACATATGAGACTCGGCACAACAAGGAATTACTTTTAAAAAAAAAACGAGAGAGGAGCTGTTGGTTGGAAATCATCTTCCTTGCTTCCCTTGCTGAAAGCCAAGTTCAAAACACTTCCAGCTGAAGTCACACTCCAGCAAAACATGTTTTCTGAAACACCAACCCTCTACTGGAAGAAAGACTTGTCTTTCACAAGGGGCACTTGAAGATACATTTAGTAATACACTTTCAAGACTTAAACAATGTACGTTTTTTAGAGGGAAGATTATTATCAGTACAAACTTACACCAACACTTTATTATATAGCTGTCTGCTGTATAAGAAAGAGGTTGACGCAACTCCAGCATGAGCAACTTCTCTTCACAGTTCAATACTTAATAAAAGGAATGAAAAATACATTGAGGCATATCACTAACCAGCAATCAATTCTTCCCTCATAAAGCAAGGGCACCACTCTGTCACGTAACAAGTGGCAAAACTAAGATGACATAAGGAACATGGACATACCTGGAGATAGCAACGCCATCCCATTTTGATCCAAATCTCAATGTTTTCATTACACACTGAAAATTTTGACAATCTGAGAACGTGCGTGACCCTGTGAATAAGGAAGGCTGCAATTCTGTTCAGCCCAGTTCCTGGCAAAACCTACCATATGTAAGCATATGATTTTCTATGATTCTATGGTTTGCAGTGGTACTACTCTGGCTGTCTCGACTACCTTCAAGTAGTCTACCTAGAGTACCTCAGGTACCCTTAACCAACAAGCTGGAAAGTATGAATCCATATGAGTTTTCCTTCTTACAAAATACACTTCAAAGAGAATTAAGCTGAAATGGAAATATCCACAAAATTACTTCTGTAAATATCTGGATCTCAGTACTTCACTCAGAAGACAAAGATTTCTTTTTCACATACTGAAAAAAAAATAAAAAATCACTCAAGTCAAAACAGAACCACACTCAAAGTACATTCCAAAGATTTTACACATTCACTTAGAACTGGTAAAACATGAGTTCTAAGTGAAACAGTTCGAAAAGGAAGAACGCACAAGGTGTGAAGTCCTCAGGGATTAGTGATCATACCAAGCAGCATGAAGCATAACATCTTGCTTACGCATAAAGGCTGCAATGAATTAAGCAGAATGTGTCTTTTTTTCTTTTTTTAAATTAATTTTTAAGTGAAGTGCTCATTCATGCTTCAGACAAGCTTTACATTTATGTTTCCATCTTGGAAGGAGGAAGAAGGACAAGAGAAGGAACAAAAAAAGCAAAGCAAAGAGAGCCAGGAAACAAAGTACTTCTCTCTGAATTTTTGTATTCATATCACCTTTCAAAGATTCATTTTAGCAGCTAACACAGTAACTGCCTTATTTGTGTGGTCTATATAATTTTCATGCTGCCTTACCAATTACAGTCAGTTAATTGTCACAGCAAAAGTGTTGGACCAGAAACTGTAATTGTGAAGTGCTTTATCACATGGAAAATTTGGGGGGAAACTGTCAAATAGATGTCCTTTCAATCACTGCAAGCAATTATTTCAAACTCTTTGTAGTGTTACTATCAGGTTAATCTGTTACCTCCAGAAAGATAATGACTACCCACGACTGTTACATCTTAAGCTTCCTTTCTGAACGAAGTATCTCCTGAATGAAGATCATAACTAAACACAACACTGGCTAACACAGCAGTCAGAAGTGCTCTGTCTTAACCAGAAGTACCTTTTTAAATGTGTTGAGGCTGGTTAAGGAGGTAACTGCTCTTCACCCACACACGTACATGTAAACAAAGGTTATTCAAAGAAGATAAACATACAGAAAACAGGTCATTTTAAAACATGATCCATACTAGAGTGATATAATAGTGAGGAGGCTCGATATTAACTGCTGTACTTCCCTCAGTGAGTTTTCTGCTCATAGAATAACCTGAGCTTGTGAGGTGGCCACAATCTAACCTCCTGCTACATTGACCTGTTTCCTGCATCTTCCTCCTGCACTGAGTATGTGAAAAACATCTCCTTAGAAGGAAGAATTTCCATACATGCTTCAGTTGGCAAACTCTCTCCACACACAAGCTCTTACAGCCAAAGGAATAATACCTACACTTCCTAGTATTTCCTCTTACCTTTTCTAATGGAAGTCCTAAACTGACATCTTTTAACAAAGCTATGGCATGTATAGCCTAGAGGGCACAGTGAAATTGGCTATTTCTCTGTCCCATTTCCATTTCAGAAAAGGTAAGTGTTCATATAATAGGTGGTATTTCACACTCACAGATATCTTTCTTCATTACTCTGCTGACTGTAGACAAAACTACATCTGTCTCTTCCATTTGGCTGTATACATGTCCCATCTTTTAAGAATACTTTCAACTCCATTCCTTCTTCAAATAATGTACTGAACTCTTCCCACTGGTTTTCCACCTCTTGAAAAGAACTGAAAAAACATTCTTCACTCCCGAAGTTATAAGTAGATTTAACAAGTGAAAACTGTTCACTCAATTTGGGTAAAAATGTTCTGAGTTAGTAGCTGTCTTTTCCCACTCTCCCCCCTGATTCTCAATCAATGCCTGCCCAAAATACAACCATGCTTCAGAAGGAGAACAGCATGTTTTCATTTAAATTGTTACCTTATGGTTTTTGGCAGCTTTCTTAGCTTCTGAGCTGTAATCACGTCATTTCTTTTGGAGCAAAAGCTTCTCAGAGCTATGCTTCTGGTGACTTCTTTGTGAGAAATCAACAGCACACCATGTTGCAGTAAATCTGGGACTAAAGCTTTGAGTCCATCTAAAATTACAAATAAAACAGAATTAGAGGATACACCAAGAACAAAATCCGTAGATATAATTACCACATGTTTTCAGTTTGTAGGACAGACAGAGGAGGATATAGAACACAGCATGAATACAGAACACAGCTATGGTTGCATCTATCCCATGGCTCTTTTTTCTTCCCATGCTGAAGTCTTACATACTTCCCCACATAAATGAAAGACCGTGTCTGTGTTCCATATGGCTAAAGTCTCCATATCTAAGGATTTAGACTACTTACAGCACAATCTGTCATTGCATTTCAACAGAGAAGAGACATTACTGTTCTCATAGCAGAAAGAATACCTTAGTTTTGTAACTCAAAAATACAAATTCTGGAGCTTATATGACACTTGGAGACAGAACGGAATGGATGGACTGGTGTCCACAGAAATATGAATGTGTGCCTTTCTGCATGAAAAGCTGAAATACTAGCTTTCTGCATTTCATGAATATATCTCATTGTAAAAGGCATCTTTGCACTCCCTTTTCAGGGCAGAGGGGTGGTTGGTTTCTTTACTGATATTTTGTTGAGGGGTTAGAAAAGCAATTTTCTTAAGACTATTCCATACTGTTTTCTGGGCAATAACTAATAAAGCATGCTGAATATCTGGTTAAAACACAGCACTTGGTCATCTACATAAAACAGATCACTGCTGACAAAATCCTAAGGCACACAAAAATATTAACGGTCTCAACATGTTCCAACTGCACCAATGATTAAAAGTAGATCTGAACTGGGAATGTGAAGATTTTTATTTTTTGAGTAGAAATAATATTTTCCCTAACCAATGTAGAATGGCATGAAAGATATACAGATGAAGTGTTGAAATCTATAGAACAGTAATTCTTGCTTTAGTCAGTGACTTATAAAGTACAAATCACAATGGTTATTGGGAATAAAGCTGAAAAGCACTACCCACCAACTCACTGTGCTCATACCCATGGTTTGGTCTCCAGATTTCTTCACAAAGCTACAATGTGCTTTTTCTTTTTCTCCAGGTAATCACATCGGGATAATGTGCCCTAAACTACTAAAAAGTACTACTACTACTCCTCCTCCAAGTCCATTTAGAATGGAACTGAGCACAGTTTTCAGGAAACTAAGTTACTTATCCACTTTTTAAAACCAGAACTTGAATTATGAATTTATTCATACTCTTCCAAACCTGTATGCATTTATAGACTTGTTTGTACTGCAGTACAAGCTTTTAGAAAATATGCAGTCTGTCATATGTTAACAGTTAAAATCTTATGCAGCATTAAATCTTAAACCTGCATTTAAACAATACTTTAAGCGCAATATTTCTTTTTAAACTCAAACTAATCAAGAAACCACCCTTAAACAGGAATTCAGTCCATTTTACCAGAGGTTCAAATTATGATTTCAATCAACGAGTATCAATCTATAGCAATTCTTCTCACTGGTATAGATTAATTTTTTATCTTTAGAGATGTATCAGCAAATTTTCCCAGATAACTTTTAATATGGAAAAAGAAGTACAGTAAACCTTTTGTTTCTGATATAGAAAATCCATCCAGTCCTTACATGAGAACGTAGCATACATTTACGTCCACCATTTTTTAGCTTTGCTCTTTAAAAATGGATGATAAATGGAAAAATATAATTTGTGTACAGCTGAGAACAGAGGCAGATTGTGGTAGAAAAGGCATCCAATAGCACATCAGTTGTTCTACTTCTGGATAATTCCTTTGAAATAGAAATCCTGGAAGTATCAGTCTTCCTCTTGGTACTGAACAATTCAGTTTACTTAAGGCCAACAAACGGCAAAATACTTCCCTTAGTAAATTTATCATGCCACTCAAACTCTTAGCATCCTTATCTCTGGGAAAGTTCATTCCAGGCTATGCTGCTACCAGGAGGCTACACATCACAGAGTTAAGTTTTTAATACAATTTCTGGCAACAAGACTCCAGGAGATCAATAGTGCTGTTTCCTAGGCTCTAAAACTGCTTTTAGTGATACACTGCATTGTCAATGTCCAATAAAATAAAATGCTGACATGTCATCTCTTCCACGTTAGATTTGTCACTATGTTTTTCTTTTACCTTGTTGGAAAGAAACTTTATGAATGGAAAATATGCACTGCAAGTATTTCAGCCTCACAATCTCAAAGCAGATGACAAACACAAAGAAAACTAGTTCTGTATGAAAATTACACTCCTTACATTAAGAACTTAAACATTCAAAAGCCGCAGTCTAATTCAAATAATAGATCCCACTATTCAACATATTAGTTCCATCTTTTTAAGTCACTTCCAACTGCATGAAGTTCATGGTACATATTGATAAACGACAGGAGTGATAGCAAGTACAGTGGCACTTTAGACAGCTCTTAAATCCAGTAAAGACCATCATTTATAACGCCTGTACAGCCAACTTTCTCTTCACTAGTACTTATCCAATAGTAAATGACGAGTTATTAACAACTATGTTGTAAGAAAAAAAACCTTTTATAACAAGGTTGCTCTTTGTTAATGTAGGACAGCTGCCACAACCAACTTACGCTTTAAAGTTTTCTGAGCAATATTCTGATGTAGCTTATTTTGATTACCTCAAGATCATTTTGAGATAGGTTCATACATAACCAAAAAACCCAGCATGAAAAGGTACATCTCATAAGTATGAACAGGTATAATTGAGCCATTTTAGGTTCACGGAGCAGAGCAGTTCCATCTTTCTTTTCTCGATTTGGTAAAACTTTAGTTTTGTTTGGATAAATTATATGAGGAAGGAGAGAATGCAAAATATCACACTAAATCCTAATAACATTAATTCCTCTGTCCTAACCATAGACAGTAGCTGCTTTAGGAACTGCTGCTCACTCAAACAAACTCACAGAGACATTGTCTTGGACAAGTCTGAATTGTTTTCCTTTGTTTCCACTGAAAATGATTTTTCATTCCTACAGCACATACCTGCCTCTCCATTCCCCAGAGAAAGATTCTTACACTGAGACTGCAGAAATAAGGAAAAAACCTGCCCCAGGTTTTTCAGATAAGGGACAGTTATTCCCCCACTGCTTATACAAGTTAAACACTTTCCCTTAATCTTTAAAAAAAAAATAAGGATTGAATCTTTCCACAGTGGTAAACCCTGGCTTAATTCTGCTCCCACTGGAGCATTTTACTTCATTGTATTTGTGCATGAATCAGTATAAATAAGTACTTTTAAAATCCACCCCTCTAATTAGTGTGGACATGAAAAGAATTGTGGAAAATGGAAGTAATCTACGGAAGCAATACATGTGAATCAATAATGCCAACCAATATTTATGGATCTCATTATCTCAACACGTGCATTTTAGGATCATTTTAGATTACTATTAAAAATAGCCATAGGTACATTTAAAATTAATATTTTAGAGTTCAAATGGTCTGCATCTGCCACTGAAAATATACATTTATTATAAAGGTCTATTAGCTGAAGGAACAAAGGTTGTGCAGAATATTACAGCGTTCCACAGAAGAAGAGATTTCTAAAGGAAAATGATTCAATTATTCTAAATCAATTGTAACAGGAACAGCAATGCAGCTTTACATCAATCTCTTATGCATTCCTAAGTCTTTGTCTATTGCCTGTTGATAGTTTAATAGGAATTAACATAGAAAAATATATCCCACTGGGAGTCAGATTCAAGTAGTTCGGACTGTTTTTCTTACTCTGAATTCTCTTTGCTATCCTGTGATGAGCAAGAGAAATTCATCATTTTTGTGCAAGTGACAGCAGTGACTATGAAACACAGCTTCAGGCTTCAGTGTTTGGGATGGCTGGGCCAGCTGCATTATTTGTACATGCAAGAAATCTGCACCATGTGCAGTGTCAGAACACCTGGGCCAGGCCCACATTTTACAGACAATTTCACCAAGAGCCTTCACACAGAATAGCAAAGCTCTTTCTAAAATGAAACCAGACTAATCTGTCATCAAAAGCAATACATGTACTTTTGTTATGCAGAATAGGTGCAGACCACATGATAAATAGGTAAAGACCACATGAGAGCAACCTCAAACATTAGAGTTCTGTCTATGAAGCTACAGGGACACACATTAATACAAGAAGTCTTTTACACAGAGAAATGGAGAAATTAGAATTAGATGCTCATGTCATGAGCATCTGCTAACGGACCAGCCACTTAGCCCAACACTAGAAGAGCACAACAGTGAGCAGCACTTCCTCTTGCTTTTATCAGAAGAGAATATCTCCATTCCTTTCTCAGACTCTCTTTCTGTAAAAGTATCAAAGTAGTTAAGAAATGAATTACAGAGACAGCTGCTTCTTGGCTGACAAAGTACTGAGGCCTTGCTCTACCTACCAGCTACATATGGAATGTGGGATGAGGGGAAAGAAAAAAAAAAAGAGAAGGAAAGGAGGTTCATACAGGAACAGCTCTCCTCAAGAGAGATCAACTTTTATTGCTGTTGGTCCTTGTGTCAGTCTCAAGGGGTGAAAAAGAGGCTTTGATACATTTCCGGCAGGTCTTGCGATGAAAAGGCTCCATCAAATCCCTTTCAAATCCAGGGTAATCTCAGAAGGCTGTATCAATAATGTGTTATTAACAAAAGAAATATGAAAGAGGAAAAGAAAAAAAAAAGCAAAAGGAAGCAATGAGAACACAAAGTAGATGGGAATAAAGAGAATACTACTTATTTTAATACTCTGCTGAGAAACCTCAATCTTGCTATACTGTTCTGAAGCAAGAATAAAAAGAACTTATGGATACTTTGCATCATTAAAATAACTGATAATAACGGAAAAAACACACCTACATCAAGCTGATCATGCAAAAGCAGTCAAAGTGACTAGATGTCTCTGAGCTTTTCAAGTAGTCACATCCACATTCTAAATGGGTAGTTAACAACTAAAATCCAGCATCACGTATGGCATTATGAGGGGCGTGATGAGAAAATACAAGTTTTGGATGACTATAAAAGTGAAGACTGACATTTCTAGCATCAGCAGAACCTCACTGATCAAGGCATCCTGCTAGACTACACACCAAGCCTTCACTACTGCAATGCTGTTTGATGCCACAGTTATGGCTACATCTTTCTATTTCTTTTATTTTATGCTAAAAAGCTCATTCTCAGTTGAAGTAATATCTACATTAACAACCACAATCTAGGAATGCAAACTGTCATGAATTTAAATGATAGTGCTCTAGTTCACATTAATAAAGTTGTGAAATATTTCATTAGCACATCTGGGAACATGGATAATTTCCCACAGAATTTCACACAGCAACTTTGTCCTCTCATATATAGAAATATTCTTAACTTCTAGAAGACATGTCTTCAAAGGGATTATTGAAAGACCAAAACTTGTTTATTCCAGAGAAGATACTGAAATAGCTTTGTGATAACAACTTTTGGATACAGAAAAAGAAGAGCAAAACACTGCTTTCCACACACGTCTTGTGTATAAAACAGTAGGAAAAGGATTAGACATAAGGCAAATATTTCTAAATGTAACAGCACCACATTATTTCTGCAGTTACGGAATCTCCATTATGGGTAATTTTTAAAGATAGGTTAGAGAAAAAAACTGAAGTAGCACAGAATTCAACTGGCACCTTCTTGGACTACATGATTTCCCAAGATCCCATCTTTTCAGTTACAGTCCTGTAAAAGCTACACAACAAGATCCAGCTCTAATCAATTTATGTTTAATGGACAAAGAGGAATAAAACTCAGACACAAAAAAGCACAGAAATTCAGCCTAGTAGAACAAAGGATATAGAATCCCTCTGTGCAGACCAAAAGTTGAAAAGTTGCATTTCTGTGTACACAAATTCACTCTAGAGCATGAAAGATCATAACCTTGTTTTTTCTTCAGGGCCATCACCAAAATAAGAGTTCCAGCCAATATAATATTGAGAGCTACCCAGAAATTGCACATTTGTCTTCAGTGCTTTTCAACTTAAACCAGTATAGGTTTGCATTCATTATCATAGATAAATTTATTTGAGAAAAGGAAGAAAAATTGTGACAGCAAATTAAAATAGTCCTCAGAAAATCTTATCTTCAGCATAGGAATAAGTGGGAAAACCACTCAATTCCAGCACATATCTTCATCTGACCCTCCTGTCTTGTTTAACCAGACTGGAAAGAAATCCCAGTCACAGTGTAATGGCTAACCACGTATGTCTTCATAATCCCCCATGTAAACAAATAATCAAAAAACATAAATAAATTGGCATAATATAATCTACCTACAATAAAGCCAAAGACTAGCATTTCCCAGCATGCAATGAGACAGGTATGTAACCTACTCTGTCCTCCCATTCTCTGACTATGAAGTTTTAATGTGTAACCTCCATTTAATCATCTTTGTGTCCTCTGCATAAGGAAATGTCAAGAACAACTTTATTACTGCAGATTTATTTCCCTCTTGATAAGATTTCAGCCAAGAAGCAAATCAACAATCCAAGTTTGATTTCCCTTCTCCACTCCAGACTCATAGCATTATAACTACAACCAGGTCCAAACCTCTATTAAAATTAAATCTACCTCTGTGCCTGCAATAAGCGCCTGCAGCAGGACAAAATACATCTGGCTAACTATGAGTAATGAAATTGTGCTGTAAAATATTGAAAATACCTGTCAGTCCACAAGAACAAGTGATCTCTCTTCTGAACTCAATTCATATACAATCTAAAAGCCAGAGGGATTTTTTTGGCTCTCTTCCAACCTGTTTCAGCAGCAAAACAGACTGTACAATTTCAGCACCCAGGAAAGTGTTCTAAAGTCTTTTTTAACCAACAAACCCAGTTCAGGGATGTTAACTGACCTAACTAATTTCCTATTGCTTGGCAGTCTGACATGCCCCACAGCCCTACGTGCTAAGAGACTAACAAACATTCAAAGCTGCTGAGTCTAGGGAATCCATCCAGAAGAAGCAGAAGCAGCACCCCCTCGTACAGAGACAAAGAAATTGGAGTTTCCCCATACTGGTCTCATCAATTGCTGTTTAATGGCAGGGTATCTCTCTGCTGCATGGGAAAACAATCATCCGTGAGAGGAAAAAATTACTGAGCCTGATAGCCTTAGCCAAAGGATCCTGAATCAAATGCAGTGCTAGAAATGAGATGATGTGAAACAGCTCAAATATCTCCTGTAATTACAAATATTATTCTAACTGCCAAATTCATTATACGCCAACTTGTGACACAGGATATTGTATCCCATGGAACTGCAAACATTTTTATCACAGCACTCATATAAGTATACACAGAAGAAAATTTAGCCTTTTTTTTTTTTTTGGCATTTAATATGCCTCTTAACTAGTAAGTTCTCCACACCAGATTAAGTTTTTCATCCCAAAATGTGGAGCGCTAATTTCACTAGGAAGTATGAGATTAATCCAGCTCCAGATCAGAATTCAGAAGAAAACAGAACAAGAAAACAGCTCTCTGTGACATGCCACTGCATTCTGTGAGTATATGAGATCTGAGTTATAACAGCATAGGACTGCCAGCTTGACACAGTCACAGATCATGAGCCAGGTCCTTAGAAAATCTAAACATGGCTTAAGAACCATGAATTTTACAAAATTGAAATAGCATGGAGTTCCCGTTATTTCCTTATGTGTACTTAAGCCACTTGGATCACATTTCAAGCTACATTTCCCTTTTGGCAATATCAGCTAAAAAGTCTTTCATTTTATTTTTTAACTGAAAGTTGAGATTCTCCTGCAATCGCTGGGACTAATTGCACATGGCAGAGATACCAATTAGCAGTGTTTGAGAAGCACGAGGCTTTGGACAGTAAAGCTCTGCTTTGACACTGACTAAATTTCATCACTACTGTTTGAGAAACATAATAATGAACAGAAAAAGTCATATGTGTTGGGAAGCTGTATCTTTATAGGAATAAAGAAACTTCCTTGTTCATCTGTCAGTATATTTCAGTACAATTCCAACTGTGCAAAATTACTGCGTTACTATAGATAGGAACTATGAGCTAATTGCCTAACTCTACCAGAGACAGAAGCAGAGCCCTTACACGATTGGCATTATCAGTTGAGTCCTACAGAATTCACTGTACCTTGGATCAAGACATTTCCAACACCTAGGTCTCCAGCTGAAACAGCATGTGTATCTAGACTGCTAAAAACATTTTTATTTCAAGTAGTCACAGATAAAAATTTCAATGGTAAAGAAGAGGTTAAGCAACAGCATAACTAAAATCCAAAGTTATTTCTATAAAATTCAATGTTCTGTAGTAAAAAGAAATTTTCAGCTCCCTTAATCAAAAGAAGAGTGCTTGAGCTTTTGTTTATATCCCCTAACTGTGAGAAGAATAATTTGGCATAACAAAATACATATTAGACTGACCACTAGAATAAGGTAGTCAAAATTGTATAGGTTGCTCTGAATGTAATGCCTATTTATTTCTGTGGAAATTAAAATGGATATAAAAAGCACAATAACACCACCTAGTAGACAAAATATTCAACTACAAAACACTCCTTTGAATATAGACACCACCATTAGCTAAGCATGTTCTCCAGCAATAAACAAGAGCCTGCATACTGCACTCATGAAAATCTGCACCAGCAGAGGTAACCCACCATTGCTGTTGCCACTGCTGAACCACAAGATCCACTGCCTCTCTGTGCTCACATTCACAGTTTGGGCTCCAGATATGTTCAGGGAGTCACAATGAATGTCAGTGGATGCAATTTCTTCTGCATGGAGGAATTCAGTGACACCTTTGATTCACACACACTTCCATGTCAGACATCATTCTGTCAGACTGCTCCTCTACTGCCATCCGTCACACAGCAACAAAATGTAAAGGAACGCTGGCAGGAAGGTTCCACCTCTATCGCCACACCACCAGCATCACCTTTGATCCTGTGTGCTAACATAATAAAACAGGAAGTATTCCTTCCAGAGCAGCCCTCATACATTAAAATGTTATCAGTTTTCTAAGATTTATTTAGGAGCAATGAGAAGAGGTACAAACACCATTGTGTTGATAAATCACTAATAGTCAATCAGTTTATTTCCTAAGGATTTTATATCTCAGACATTATTCCTTCACCTTTAGATAGATACACTTTATGAAGATTTTTAAATTTTTCAAAAAGTAACTAAAAAATCCTCTAACCAACAACACAAAAAACTCAATGAGTTCACAATCTTCCACATAATATAAGAGTACATAGACCAAATAAGGTTCTTTCAGTTGAAAACTTTAAAAAAAAAAAGAAGTCTATCAATTGTGATATGTTTCATATGCTTAGAACTGAGAAATCAGTGAAACTATTGGTATCATAAAATATATGCACAAAGTAAGAAAGCAACAAATGCATAAACTAATGAACCACGATAATTAAAGAGACAAAACGTAGAGAGCGCTCCTGACTTCATGAAACTACAAGAAGTATATTGGAGGGAAGTTTAAGTTCACTAAAGGCTTTCATATTTGCCTGCACTTTTCCATCTGTAACGCAGTGGAAAGCACAGCAATAACAGCATAGTAGCAAAGTCTTAGGCTACAGCAAGTGAGAACATACTCAAATGCAGGAACTGTAGACACAAAAACAAAGGAAAAAAATCTGCTTATCTTTGGAAGATCTCCCATAAGCAAGGATCTCCAGAAAAACAGACTCACCTCTACTACTAACCCTTAAATGAGGTCTAGGAAGGGGTGGATCCTGGTTCCATTGCTTCCTGTCACTCAGGTACATTGCATGCACCTGAGCTTCCCCGTGTTGGCCCTGCCTTCCCACTGGGTGCTCAATCACTGCTTTAAGTCGTGGGTTAGCATTTCCACTACACCATCAAAGTAGCTACATCAAAAACACACTGCAGTTTTTCCAATGTCAAAAGCTCTACTTTATTCAGATACAAATTGATATTTTCACTCAGAGGGTGGGGAAGTACTTGAACAGGTTGCCCAAGGAGGTTGTGGATGCCCCATCCCTGGAGGCATTCAAAAGGCCAGGCTGGATGTGGCTCTGGTCAGCCTGGCTTAGTGGTTGGCAAGGGAGGTTGAAACCAGATGATCTTTGAGGTCCTTTTCAACCCAGGCCATTCTATAATTCTATGATATGATAATGTATGGGATAAAGAAGGTCGTTGTATTGCTAATGAGTGGTAAAGCTCAACAATAACTTGAGCCAGACGTAAACACCCACAAGGCCCTTGCCCTTGCATGTAACCAGTCTTGGTTGCATGGGAAAGCTGTTGTGCTGTGGGTATAAAAGGCTCTAAGCATCTACAATAAAGATTCTTTGCAGCAGTGAAGGAATCCACACCTCTTTCATTGCACCTGCAAGGGAGCTTGATGCTCTCTTGCAATAAAGTCTCTTTTAAAACAAAAAATATTGTTCTGCTGAATGATAGAAAAATAGTTTGCAGATAAATCCCCCCTAACAACCACTGTTGCTTCTTATGGCAGGTCAGTAATTTTTAAACTACAGACTTTTCACTATCCTCCCACCCAATAATGTCTCTCAGCTCTCCAGCGTGTGCTTCAGTGGGTTCCTTCTCTGAGTGCACCTAGTTGGTCACTACCAAGGCACAGTCATTCCCCCTCTTTCCCCTAAGGGGAATATACAGAAACCCAAAGAAAGTCACCAGAGAGACAGTACTCCTCCCTTGGCCAAGAGTAAATAAAACTGTGAGAAAAAAAAACATACTTACCTTGTCATTTATTAGATGTCACAGATGGAATATACGTGGTTGTCACAGGAATTTATATCCCTAGTTCATAGCAGTTGTGCTTATTGCTTGTACACAGGGAACTGTGTAACCATGCCTATTTTATTTAGGCATTGAACGCAATCTGATATACTTAGGGATCTTACATGCAGGACAGAGTATCAGTACCATAAGGGAAGAGTTACTGTCCCTTAATTACAGAGGACCCAGTGCACAATAACTAAATCAGAAAGCCTATATTTCATGTTCCTAAAGCTCATCAGTGAAATATCTGAAGTCACATAAAAAGTCTGAAACAATCAAAGCATGGATACATGTACCATCACTTTCATCTCTGTCAGTTCCTAAGTCTGTTTCTAACAACTCCTAAATACTGTCACCAACTACATGGGGCACTATTTATGCTTTTAGTAACACCTTAGCTGGAATATCATTCCTACTATGAAAAAATCAGGCAAGGACGTAACTACTGAACTAGAGGCTTTTTCATCTACAAAATGCTAATTAGAAATTTGGGCAATGTAAATCCCTGTAGTTGACTACTGTCCCTCAATCTAGCCTTTGGAGATGCTACAAAGATGTTATCAAACATACTCTGTATATTTTCAAAATACAGACATTCTCCCTAGTGCTGACAAAAGTAATTCAGTCACTAAGTTAGGGTACAACTAACAGAAGGCACCTCCTGAAGAGGTGATGGCATTTATGCAATCATATACCATGCCAAATTAAACCCACCATCACTTAGACCCTGGGCCCAAAGGAGCAGGCACCATGCCATTCAAGCAGATGGGCCATAAGTGCACACAGCCAAGAGACATTGTTATGTGTATTTGTATGTTTGTTGAAGGCAAGATTCCCAAGCTGGAATAATGAATTAACTATAGAAGATTCTCTTTTTCTACGCAAAAGGTATAATCTAGGTCTGTAATGGCTTAGCTTTTAAAAAGTAAATGATCACCAAAACTATGACAAGGAAGGAAACTAAACTTATCCCACCAATGAACCTTTGTGAAGACATTTCTCAAAGCATCTTTATCCCTTATAAACATTTCTGCCAGAAGCCAAACATATTTCAGGAACAAAGAGAAAGTCCCAGAGCCAGTTTCACTGAGTCCAGAGGACGGTAACATACAAACACTCGGTAAATAAATCCAGAATAATGTTAAAATAAAATATGCAAGATATAATTGCTTTCATTTCTGCTCAAAAGGATATTGTGTTTTTGGTTGTTTTTTTTTTTCATTTTATTTAAATAGTCAGCATTCAACAAAAACCCTTTCTTAGGGATTTTACTCTGTTAGACTGTTAGAAAATGCTCTAAAACAGACAGACGTAATCACACAGGTAAAATGTGAAGAGTAAGTTTCAGGGAAAATGCAATTGTCCCATCTGCTTCTCGGAAGTTAGGATTAAACAGCACAACAAAGCTTGCCTGAAATTGCAGCCAGCCAAAAACAATACCTCTAACCCTTCTTAAATGCTTCATTTATGCCACACAAATCAAAGAAATCTGACATTTTCCCATCTTAATATGATAATCAATTTTTTTGCTTTAGGAAAGTCTACTTTAGGAAAGCAGTTTATTTTTCCTCATTGTGAATCTCCAGTTGTTTGTGTTCTAGCATTTCCCCCTTTAGCTCAATCACAGTAACGTTTAGAGAGCATGAGTGCCAAACTCATAAGACCATTCTTTTTGCATGGCTTTGTTGTCTGAAGGCATGCATTTCCTACTGGTAACATCAGAGAAAAGCATACCTGAAGACACTCAAGATACTGATTGCTCAAAGAGTTAGACTGCAGCAGGTGGAACACATACATGCATATATATATAGCCATAAAAAAAAGAGTGCAGTAGGTTATTTAGGAATCAGGCATCCATGTTTCTCCCCAGAATTATCAGAATTCTTCAAATGAAAGTGCTTAGGTTGACTAAATTAACTCAATTTATCAAATGGCAAAGTTACAAACATGAAAGGTCTCCAAGTACCATATTTAGGCTCAGAAAGCATCAGACTGTGATTAACAAAATGCTGCCAAAAATACCTCATCACAGTGAAAATACTGAATATACTCAACTCCAGATGTTATTAAAGTTATCTGGAGGCCTGCTGCTGCCAGTCAAACCAAAGATATTCTCTTCTTTAATGACTTAAAGAACTGACATGATATGGTTAAAGATGTTCAAAAGCTGTTGATTTAAAAAGAATTTACTGAAAACTATAGTTGTTTTTCCTGCATTACTTTTAAAAATCATTATAGTAAAGAGTCACATATAGCTAATTCATCTGTGTGTGCACATATGTGTCTGGGGTTAATGATCAGCTAAGTTGCATTGGAAACTCAAAGAATAACTTTTATAGGATTTGCAGCAAGCAAAAGCAATTTTAGGTAGTCGCAAATCTACCATACAGCCTACTCTACCCACAGATATTATAACAAAGGGGATAGGCAAAGAACCAGAAAATAAACTCACTGATACTTTTGTGCACTAGAATTATAGTTAAGTAGACCTGAAGAGAGCTCTCTTTTCCTCCACGACATCCTGAAACCTGTCACCAGACTTCCTTGTTTCCTCTTCATAAGATAACCTATATCTTTCAAGTGGAAGGGTCAGCAAAATCGCTTGTTTGGATCCACATTACTACAATGACTTACTTGGTCTCCTAAGCCTCTGACTCTTTTGGCTTCCTCTGCTACACTGGAGCAGATGATGGCTTGGACCAACATTTTCAGACTCTTGGAGTTCATGATCAGAAATTATTTTCAGCCCATCCTGCCTTCCCCATTACTAGATGTGGAACAATACACCTGAAAAAAAACAGAGAACACTTCAATATAATCATGTCCTCAGATAATATGAACTACATGTAATTCCATTAACTGCACATTCTATCCTCTGTAATTCTAGAAACTTGCATCAAATGGTACATCACCACAGACAGTTATGCCTGCTCATAGATAACTGTGAAGACTATAAGGATGAGCAGGTATTTTGAGGGGCTGGATCGAAGACTCCCTTAAGTATATTCTGGAGACAATTCCTTTATTTCGTTCGGCAAAAATCAGAGATTAGAAAACAATCAGAGCCTGACTTTATAGTAAAGAATAAGTAGCACTTGTTATAATTCTTCTGAAGAAAGAAAAAGTAACAGACTGGCCATCACAAATGACTGTGACACTTCAAAGTAGTCATGTCGTCTACAGATAATGCTTGAAAAGTAACTCACAGAGATCAGCACAAGCTTGTTAAATATCTGTATTTACCTATCTATCAAGTATCTATATCAAGTTTCATCTGGTGTAATAATTGTTTATCTTTTACAGAAGTCCTTTAAAATCAATAGTAAAGAGAGAAAATAGTATTGTTACTAATTATTTCGTACAAATTATATAATGTAATTTACGAAGATTGCTAATGTGCAAGCAGTGTGTATCATTTTAGGCTTTAGAACAAAATTACAGCTCAGTCTAAGAGTTCAATTCATAAAAGATAACAAGATCCAGTGAGGGAAAACTTCGACCACAGGTCACAATCTAAGACAAATGGAAGAAACAGGGGTTCAACATAGCCTGTCACCTCTGGAACAGACAGGCATATTCTCTTACCATTCTGGCAGTGCATTCTGGAGAATAGAAACATAAAATTAAGCTAAGTTTATTGGTAAGGTTACATGTAAGAAAAAGCAAAATACAGTATTTCCACCTGGGTGGCAAAACATTGGTTAGATGAAAAGGGATCTCATGTTCCAAAAAATACTGCCAGAATAAACACTGCTGGCGATTCATCTATAGCCCCATTTTAGAGTGATCACACTATTCCCAACCCATTGGTCATCCAAAAGAGGTTCAACTAATGACAGTTTTCCTCTCTTGTACTATGTTGCTTACAGGTCTTTACTTTCAGGGTTCTCATGAGATAATGTTTAATGCAGAAAGACAAGAAATTAATCATATTTGGAATTAAGTTCTGTGGCCACAGTCCTTTTCTGACTGCCATTTTATAGATTTCCCCTAAAAATCACACAGAAAGATAGTTGGCCACAACATTTCTAACAGTCTGGTTATCATTTAAAATTCCTAACAATGTTGGCACTTTCCAGGTGATATACTGGGTTGACTCATGGAAGCTAAAGCAATGAAGCAAGTAGAATTCATATTGGATGGTAGCAAGAGAAATTACAAAGGTAAGATATTTGTCTTTTAGAAAAAGATGAAAAGGGGCATCTCATTTCCCTATAAGGCTACTGTATACAGGTCTAAAAACAGTACAGGAAGAAAAATAGAGCTTTGTAGTACAACTATCCAAATTAAACATTTGATGCAGCTGTTTTTGTGATTTCCTGTCCTGGCCAGAAGTTATTTTGCAAAATAAGCCATTTATTGATAATTAAAACACTTCAACCAGTCACAGAAAGAGATTAGACAATCCAGGTGCTTGACCTCTCACAGGACTTCTAAAACATTACTAAAACACTACAAACTCTAGCACACTTTTTTAAGCCAAAATCTATTTTAGATCTGCCTACTAAAGGAAACTTGCTGTAAGTAGAACATAGTTCCAGCACCAGTTGCACATTAAAATAAGCCTCAGTTAGCAAAACTGTTTTTCATTTTCTGCTCCCATCTGCAGTGAAATTGAAGGTTCTGCTGATGACTGTAAGGCAATGATTGGATGTGGGTTCTTCAATCTCTGTATCTAGACCAGTGGAATGTACAAGCTTCATAAACTTTACAGGCTGAAAAAAGGATTTTGCTTCCATGTATCTGGTGTTTTATTCAAAGATGGATGTGATGGCTAACGTGCAGTCCTCTTGTTCCAGTATATTTGTGATTTAAGCTTTTTACATCAAGGAACCAAATAACACATTGCAAGTGTTCCCTGTGGTTCACAGCAAGAGTAGCTGTGAACAAATAATGAATTTTCTTGAAAAACAAAATTACCAGACTTTCATTTTGTTTTAGAACCTACATGTTCTATGGTCATGTCTGTATTTTGTTGTTGTTGTTTATTTTTGTTGTTTTCTTATTACCTACACAGAGATTGAAACAACTGTCTTTCCTTAGAACCATAGAATCATTTGAGTTAGAAGAGACCATTAAAGGTCATGTAGCCCAGCTTCTCTGCAATGAATAGGGACATTGCCCAGAGACTGGTCCTTAGTGTGTCTCCAGGGATGGAGCATCCACCACATCTCTGGGCAACCTGTTCCAGTGCTTCGCTAACATTATTGTAATAAATTTATTCCTTATACCCTAAAACTCCACTCTTTCAGTTTGAAACCATTACCTTGTTCTACCACAACTCCTGTTTTTTTAGAGTATGTCTCTTGCATTATTTTCTAAGCAACATATGTATTAATGCTGTGGCTACTCAGACTTCTGCTTGCTTATTCATGGAAAAGGGCATCAGAAGACCAAATTCTCCATTTTTACGCAGCAGAAGTCTACTCACTATTCTAATGCATTATAGGAGGTAGCTTAGCATAACTCACTTGCTCATAAGCTGCTTTGGTGATAGGGTTTTCTTAGGTTACATATTTGCTCTGTTATCTCTCCAATATTACCCCTTCACAACAAACTTCATATGTTCTGGGTAGAAGAGAGCATCTGTAAGGTCCAGACTTGAATGTAGCACTCCTAAAAGCCCTTACCAAGGTATCTGTACACAATTCCACTCTCCTTAATATTATTTCATGAGCAGAAATTCCACCCAAAATCCTTAGTTTAAGATGCAGACATTAATAATAAAGCTGTGAGGATATTATGTCATTGATCACATTAATACAAGTGACCACAGATCACAGCAATCTTCAGATAACTGCTTTTCATACTTGCCTGCACAATGGTATGCATAAGAGGAGTAATAGAAGCCTGTATCAGATTTTAGAGGTCCTCTGAAGTGGAAAGAATTGTCATTCATTAGTCTCTAGTAAAAAGTCTGGTACATTTTGTCTTAAACACATTTTCCTTCTTCAGTCAAGCTGCATCATACGAACTATAATAAGAGCATATGAGCTTACATACTGGATCAGTCCAAAGTACAGTGGATGCCTAATAAACACAGCAAAAAGGGGAAGACGTATCTGAAATGTCTTCTAGCTCTCTTGTAGTGATTTGTGCAGCAAGGATCCTCCAGTCAGAAGCACTTCCTTTGCTTTTTGCTACTGAGTTTTGATACCACAATATAGGACAAAAGGTACTTCTTTCATTACTATAAATAACAAGGAGAGAAACAATAAATAGGATCAACATAATATCCTTGGAACTTACACCTCACTTATTTAAACGCATCTGTAGCATGCCTTATGCCAAATAGTAACAGAGAATAGGACTTGAATCAAACATAAATCCATCAAGATCATAAAAGAATTAAAGAGAACTTACAACCCCCGACTCCAAAATGTGAGTTTAACGTGTCTCGCATATTTATTTAACACATTTTAGGACTGTTTGGGTGTTGTTTTTTGCTTTTTTTTTTTTTTTTTAAACACAAAGTAGTGAGGAAGTGAGTAAAACAGAAAAACCACAAAGAACAACACAAATGCAAGGGATCTTAGCTAGCCCCTGATATAATGCAGCCCACCTTGTAAATTACAGTTTAATAATACTTCTGTCTATTGTGATGCCAGTTATTGGTCATGGAGCATTAACACAATGATGCCTGGAAATTGAATTTTTATGATCACTTAAAATGCACTTGTCACTTCAGTTGGACCAATTCATTGCTCCTTGCTGTTATGGGTAATTGTGGGTGCTGTCATACATCAGGCAAAATTGCAATTGATGTGAGTAGGTATTCTGATTAAAGGAACCCTGTAGTTTCATGTCCTGTTTTACCTCAGATATATCAACACTGGAATTATTTCAAGAGAAAAAACAAACAAACAAAAAAATTAAAAGCCCTTTTCTGTTCCTAAGCCCACAAAAGTCACATTGGCAGCAAGATTCCCAATTGGTTCCAGTGAGTTTTGTACTGAATCTCTATACATAGAATCATAGAATCAGCAAGGTTGGAAGGGACCTACAAGATCATCCAGCCCAATCATCCAACGATCACCAGTAGTTCTCACTAAAGCGTGTCCCTCAACAGAACATCTATACATTCCTTGAACACCTTCAGAGTCAGCAACTCCATCACCTCCCAGGCAAGCCCATTCCAGAGCCTGACCACAATGCGCCTTCTACTGAGCTAAACTAATGCGTGCAAGCAAATAAGCTAATTTTTTATTCTAAAGATGTTCTCCTGAAATCTGAGGTGACTACTTCCAACTTTAAAAGAGATTTCTGGAGTTACTGACCCTGACAAAATTGAGGAGTGGAGGAGGGAAAATAAACATTATGGACCCATTTTATGTAGAGAAGCTGTTGACCATGCTTTAACTGTCAGTGGGCTGGTTTAATACAAACTGTTGAATCATTTGGAAAAAAAAAATGACTGAGAAAGTTGAAAGCAATGGAGGGTAAATATATACACACACACACACACACACACACACACATATATGTGGTCTTCATTTCTTGTTTCACTTAAGGTCAAAAAATCTCTTGGTTCTAGCTATCACCCAACCCAGCAACTTTCAGTTACCACCATTCTTGAGAAAGTGACAGACAACAAAATGTGTTTACCAACTGAATTCAGTGTCAGTTCAGCTTATCTTAATACAGGCAACTAACAATGGAAGCCAAACAGAGACCACATCCTTATTGCTATCTTTTTTTGTGGAGAGAGCTCATGAAAGGGAAGGGACATACAGCCATAAGCTGTAACCTCTTGAATTCATGCAGGGTTACTCTTGAATTGTGAGCCAGAGCCTTAAGTACTGCATACTCTCTGCTGATGAAGTTTTATTTCTCCTTGCACTGAATCATTTGGGAGCTTGTGTTACCTACAGATATGCAGTCATTACACAAATACTGGGAGATAGCAGTAGTCTACACCAGAGTGCATTTGCACCTAAATCTTCTAATGTTTCACAGCATCAGTTCACTCAACTTCTATTTTTCCTAATCTAACTTTTTTTTTTTTTTTTTAATCAAAGAAACATTTGCTGGAGTTAACACATGCCCTGCATGAGGCTCAAGCTGCTAACAATTGGAAGGATAAATGTATTTACTTACAGCCTCTCAAAAAGTAGATCTTCTAGAGTGGATTTTTACGTAACTTGGTAGAATTCCAAGTGAAAACGATTAAATCACCAGGAAGTGCTATCTTTCCGTTTCTAATTCTCTTTTAAAATGTGTTATTTTGTGATGCCATCGGATATCAGCAGTGATATTCGGCAAAATTACATACTGCTGTTTAATTGCCTTAAAAACTATTTCCCTAGCAGTATCATTAATAACACCAAGCCTAAATTGGATTAAGTACTACACCACTATAAAGTTAATTCACTGTGATACTAATGAAATGTCATGTGAAGCTTCCTGTAAATCCAGCTAAACAGTAACTGCCAAGGATCATTAAATCAATAGTATGTTCAGCTATTCTGCTTAGAAAGTATTGTTTTAATTGCTGCCAGGTGATTTTCATTAATGTAAGTATCTTCCATTTTACTGACTTTTTAAGTCTCTTGGCATACGTGGCCTTTGTTAGTTCAACAATAGCAATACTTAACCATTGCTAGGAAATGAATGAAGCTTTCTGAAAAAGTTGGTCAAATTGGAATGGCAAAACTTCAAGCAAATTATTCCACTGGCTATTTATCAAGCATAGTTTGCTCTCATTCTTAAGCAAGATCTTTGGTTCAAACGTCAGCTGAAGCAATTTCACAAGATGCTGAATATTTACAGCTCCCACAGAAGATCTTCTATTGGACATCCCAGTTTGAAAAATACCAAAAATAGCTCTCCCCAACAGCTTACTCAGGTACAAAATGGAATACTTTTTATCTTTCAAAATATTCCCCATAGGAAAATGACTGCTGAGCACTGGATAAAAACGTTTGCTAAGGTGCTACACTTTTGCCATCATCCTGACCTGCACATCACCCTGTTTTAAGTTTATTGCACGTTTTCTCAGAGTAGGGTGTCTTTGTTTTCCATTTTACTCTGTATCCCAATTGGTTTTGCTCTGCTTCTCTTACTTTTCCAGAAATACAAGCAGCCAAAAGGTGGCCCTTCCAAACCTTAGCATCCTTCTTCTGAGGTTTCCCCATAGCAACAACTCAGGATCTGAAGATCTTGGCTGTAGTCCTGTTTCACCCATCTCTGAGCCTGCTGGAAGTTATGAAGTGTTATTCCACTAAATCGCTCATTAATAAAGCAATCTCTCAGCAGTCTCCCTTTTTAGACTGAGATCAGGCCCAGACTGATGCAGTTATAGTTCTTGGCTGAGTAAGCCTGCATCTGTTTGGAGATGATTGTGCAGACATATGCTTTAGTATTGGCTGTTGGTTGATACAGAAGGTGGAGAGACTCTCGCAGCTTTGAGTTACAGCAGCCTCTTTCAGATGTTCAAGAATCGCAACATCACTGCTACCAATATTATATTTTTGAAGTACAGCCTCTTTCACCACACCTGCACATTGAGCAAGGCAGCTCTTTGTACACTGCTACGTCATGCTCTACAGCACAGAGGTTTACAGAGCCCTTCTTTCTTAACAGATATGATAAAATTTAAGTAATGATTCTCCTTGTTCCACAGCACTTACTACTTTGAAAGATCTTTGAGTTCTGATCTGAGCTCAAGTGTGGATACTTACATATCTAGAGCAAGCACTCAAATATACAAGTATAGAATTTAAGAGCTTGTTTCATTACATTTATTTATTTTGGTGATTATATTCTGAATTTTTGTTCCACAGCATTCAGCAGGAGTTCCACTCCAGATGAAATGATATAGCTCATTCTGAATCTTACTCCCACTAAATAGCTTCAATCAGTTTTTCCATTTTGCTTACCTATTCTTCTGCATAATAATTTTCATCCAACTTAAGCCTTCATTTAAAAGAAAGAAACCACATTCAGGATCACATTTGGCAACGACATTCTATTAAGTCTTGCTACTCTGACACAGAAAATCTTTGCAAAATACACTCTCTTCTCTCAGAGATATTCTTCAGCAGTACTTGCACTGAATGGTATCATTCTCTTTTTTTAATGATCCTGCCTGACTAAAGCACTGTTAATGTGGACAAGTGATAAATCAGAAGCACTACCAGATGTCATTCTGTGTCTCTCTGCTTTGTAGCTAGAGCTTTCTATGAGGGGTGAGAGTCATTGGATAATTCTTCATAGTGGGCAAAAGCATCTGAGCCACTTGTGAAGGATTTACAATTAAGAAGTAACGTATTTATTAACAAAAATCTAACTCCTCTCAAGCAGAAAGAAAAGGGAAAAAAAACTGGCCTCCTATCCTTGCATTCATTTGTCAACTTACAGAGATATTTTAATTTTACTGGTAGTATTTAATTTTTAAATAATATTTTTAGATATTTCCCTACAAAACTGAAGATTAACCTAGAATAGCAAGAAGTTTGAGAATTCTTTCGTTGATAAAGTCCTTCTGCAAATATAGCTGCACTCTGAGCTTATCAAACAAATGGTCAAAGACTCAGTTTTGGTGCAGATGAAGTTCAGATTGTGACAAGTGCAGCAAAAGTGTTTCAGGGACTGCTGTGGCTGTCACAATTACCACAAGATTTTGCTGGCCTATGGATCTTTAGTTCATCTCCTGAGCAGTCAGCATAGCCTCTTGCTAATAAAGAGGGCAAACTGAATAATAAGAAAGTCAAGGACACTATAAAGGAGACTGAAAACAAGTTGTTAGGCATTAGTTTTGACATCAATAGCCCTGGGACAAGAATATGACCTTAGTGTAAATAAGTAGACAATTAACAACTTCACATTACTTTCCACTTTATGGAGTTATTATACTTAGTTAACTGTTGTAATAAACTATGCAAATATGTGTCTCTGTATTAATATGTATACATAGACATAGACATTTCAGACTAGAAAAGTTAATTCGTAAGATATAATACTCTATGTATTCCATTCCCTTTAGATATAGACCTATACAGTGGCAGTAACATTGCTATTTTTTCTGACCTCCAAATCAGAATTTTAAAAAAGTTGCAGCACTCCAGAACAAAAATGTGTTAGCATCCTGTGTTGACACCTCTCCAGCTAAGTTTCTCTGTAGCATTTTTTCCTTCACCATGAATGCCTTATCAAATATTGTCAACTCCATGTCTCTCCGGACAATTAAAGGCTGTAGATCATTATAAACTATCCCACTGTCACTTGGCGTCATATCCCGAACAACTGGCTTCCTGTGGTTTATCATCCAGCCTCTGACCAGAGGAATGAGGATGAAAGATGAACTCTGACCTGAGTGAGTGATTGAGAATCTACTGTTTGTCACTGTCCATAGAAAATATGAACTGCCTTCACTGACATCCAGACACTCTAAGTTTAGCTTTATGCTAAAGTCCCAAGATTTGTGAAACCTTTTAAAGAGGTGATGATAGTGCTTCATATTTCATCCTAGAACAAAGTTTAATCATGTGTCTTCCTAGGAAATCTTATAGCACAGTTCTGAAATAATAAAATCCTGGATATGTAGGCTTGGGCAGTCATTTAGAATTTATGCTCCTGTAAATGGGATCTGCAACATAGTCTTGTCACTTCAGGAATTCCATATACCTAAAATTCTCCATCACAATAACCAACATTTTATCCTCTGATAATTATGGTGCTCTCTACATGTTTTCAATTGCTGGCCTTTCACACATATAATTGTATACATTTCTTATGATTCAGGAAGATCATCAGTGACAAAAACACATGTCAGGATTTAGTTTAGTGGCGGTGATGTTGCAAGTTACTGTCTATACCTGATCTTTGGTAGGCTTTGCCCTCATATCTGAATGCCCTACAAGGAGAATAAAAATGCAGTACCTCCTCTAAAATAGCAATTCTCAGCAGTCCCTTTTCTCTCACTTTCTTTCATATTACATCCCCAGCACACACACACAGCGTATCTTGGTAATTAGGTGTCATAACAATATTAATATCTTTAAATTCGATTGTGATGCTACCAGCCCTGCAATTTGCTGTTTTCCAATGGTAGCCTGTAGTCATTCTACAACAGAATCTGTCTTCTTCGGCACCTACCTTTGGCCTATTTCTCATACTTCTCTGAAATTATGGGTTTAACTTTAAGTCTTGGATTCACTGCTGTAAAACGAGGAGCTCATGAGGCTCACAGAAGTCCATTTATTGTTGCTACACTGTTTTCTCCCATACAGAAAGGTCCACAAGATTTAATTTAGTGGTGAAAGGAGACCAGGAACCCAGAGCTTGATACTGTTTCATCTGCACAAGATGCATCCCAGCCTGTGTATCCAGTTCCCCCCCCCTCCCCATCTCCAAAAAGAAACTAATGGAAAGACTGAATTCTTTTAAAATAAAAAACAAACTAGGAATGCAAATCAGAAATATAGCTATTAAAAGGTGTCATCTGTGTGAAGACTTCCAAAGCTGATATAAGAAATTTTGTCTTCTAAATTTGGTCCAGTGGTTTTAAGTCCAACCGAGAAAATACAGAACATAAACAACACATGCATACATTACACACTTGTAAGTATTTAGATTTTTGGACATTGAATATATTGTAACTCAGTATTAATGCTTTCTACCTTTTCTCCTGATGATGTCAGCTTATTTCACTGCTTGCTGCTGAAATTATAACGTAGACATGGATAGCTCCAAGTCAAAATAGTTTATCATGCAGAACACATCACAAAATGCACAACCTTCTGCACATCTATGTCATGAGAACTAACTTTTGTGGGGCTGTGTGGCTGCAGGAGTCAACCAATTTGCATGAACTTGAAGTGTCTCTGAGTACCTAATTTAATTTACCCAAGAGAGTGGCCCAAGGTCAAAGAAAGTCACAGCCACTATGAAATAGAAGCTGAACAGTCCTGACTCAGTTCTTTGAGCTAACCATCTGACCATGCATCACTTCACATCCTTCCCAAGAGTCATTGAATGTTTCTTCAAGTGAAGCATAATATTTGTTAAATTCAGTGCCTAATTTATATTTTCTCACATAAAACATATGCAGTCAAGTTTTATTAGCACCCCCTGCCAAACAAAGCAAACAAACAACAAAAAACATCCTAGACATAAATATACATATCAAAAAGGTAGTCACTTGTTTTCCCATTTTAGTGGAAAAACAAGGAGGAAACCCAGTAACATATTTGCTAATTGTACACAATACTAATTTAAAACAAAGAAATAAACATCCTTTGGAAACTGACCAGCATATCATGACTGTGCCAGATTTAGGTTTGTATGTGGAGCATCAAAATTGGTTTGGTGAACACTCAAAAGAGATCTCAGATAAGAAAATCACTGAAGTGATGTGACACTGTATGTTTGAAACTACTCCGCTGCCTAGCAATTTTCAGCTGTTTTACCATTGGGTATTAAATACTACTTTATGTTTGACAAGCTCTGCAAAACCCATGAGCAATGAATACTGAGTTGGTCCAGAATTACTCAAGTTGTAAAATGTTCCAAGCATTTCTGATTTTCCACAGGGAAAGCAAAATTTTGTAATTTTGTAAATAACTTTGCAGATTGAATCTTAACATTCTTTAAAAAAAAAAAAAATTATGTGCTTTACAAATAATTTGTAATGCAGATGCACACAGGTGACAGACTGAGATTCCTCTGCTGCATACCATATAAGCAATGAGTGTGAAATTACTTTACTAACTTAATGTCTACAGACCAGACCAGACACACCCTACTGACCAGGTACTGATCTGCTAATTCCTGGCTTCAGCAGTCAGACCTCTACACTGCATACCACAGCTAGAACAGTTGTCTGCTCAGTAAGAAAATAATACCTAAAAAATCTGAGATACTAAACCTTACTGATTACAGTATGCACTTAGATATGCTCAAAAGACCACCAATCCCTTTCAGTCTCCCTGCTTTCACCCTGATGCCCAATTCATCACACCCCAATCATTCTCTCATTTCATGACCTCTACGTATCCAGTGTGAATTCCATATCCATCATTTCCCCTGCAGGGCTTTAAGGAGAATGGAGTAGCAGATGTTGTACGTAGCCACAAGGTGGAGAAAAAAAAAAGGCAAGGGTTTGGAATATGAGGTGCTGCTTCTTTGTCAATATAATAACAAAATTTGCAGTCAAAATTTTCCCTCTCCTCTTTCCCATTGTTGAGCAAGTGACAGTATTTTACTAGCTTGAAACATGCAGCTTATTAAGTAAAAGAGCGAAGGGAATATTATTTACCGATGGAAAGAATTGGGCAGTTAACTGGCCAGAACTGACATGCCTTCTGCCTTCAGCTGCATTCTGCTGAAGGATACAGCCCCCAGGCTCAAGGATTATGCTCATTTCTAAATGTGCATTGAGTTCTCGTAAATATTCACTAATGGGAGTCACGTACTCAAGGAAAGAACTCAAGTAGAAAAAATATTTTCAGTGAACAAGTTGTCAGACGTTTTCAGCCACTTTACTCGAGCAGTCGCTCTCGTTATGGACAGAATGACCCATTTTCTGAATTCTCACATTTCGTATTGTCACATGTATTGCTTATATGGATGTGATATTCAATTGGTTACCTAAGTCATGCTTCAGGTTTGCATGACATACGTACAAACACACCCAAGTATGCCAGAACCATTCTCCAGTTACACTAGTCACTTCACCTCTCCACAAACATACATACCCAGACAAGAAATAAAATGAAAGAAAAATATCATTCTAAGGAAAGAAATGGTCCTCATGCAAATACACCTCTAAAGTAAAATTTAATTTGTGTAAATGGTGGAAATCAAGGTCATACTAAAACAATGGTTTTATTTGGAAAAAGAAGTATTTTGAATGAGGAGGAAGCCACTTTCAAACAAAATAAAAGCATGAAAGAACTTTGCAGGGGACAAGAAAGGAGAGGAGGAAAGGAACGAAAGGAAAGAGGAGAACACCCTAAAACTTTTGCTGTATTAAGAATGTATATACCCACATAAGGATTTCCTTCTCTTTAAGAAAGCTTTCATTCATCTAATTAGTAACAAAATATTATAAAGGTAACATTTTTCACTTCTATATCTCCCTTCTTTAATTACAAATCCACTAGTTTTTCTGACTTGAGAACGACAGATGTTGCAGTGATGGGAAAGAATCCTTTGTATTTTATTACTTTCACTCCAGTACATTATATTAAATTAAAGCTATTTGCTTTTCATAAAAACTGAACAGCATAAAACAGGAATATTAGTTGATATTTGAATCATTTAATTTATCTTTCTTCTAATTAAGTGACTTCTATTTAGCATATTGCTCTGCTTTCCAGTGGTCTTAGTGTTTGTTGTAGGAATCATTATCTCTTACAAGTCTGCTATTGAATTGCTGACACCTCTGTGTTTGCCTCCAACAATGCTGCTAACTCTGCAAGTCTCTAATGCTTAGCGGTACTAGCTATAAATTTTAAAGGATGACTTTGTGGAAGGGGCAACAAACATAAGTCTTATTTTTAAACTATAGGGAAAATAAGACAACACAAAAAGCATTTGGGTTCAACGTTAGCTGTCTTCAGTGGCAGGCTTTACCTACCTTGTAACCCATTATCCTGTGGGCGCTGCCCTCTGTAGAGTTTAGCAGCTGGTCTACATGGCATATTCAAGAACTGAGAGTGTGAATCGTTCTTGGCTTTTTCATAGATAATGCATAAAAAAGAGATGAATTGTTTCTTCTGCTAGCCACACACAAACTATCTGGAGCTCATGAAATGAAAAGACTGTTCTTTCAGAAGCATACATATATCTCACTCTCCAGCAAGAAAACATTCATAAAAATTCATTATCTAACCCTAGAATAGTAAGCACTTTGTGTATTGCTAACAAAACCTTTTCCACCATAAATTTCGCAGAGACAACTTCTGTATCAGTAATGAGGCTTGTTTTACTTATTGTCCTTTGCTGCAACCTTTTATACTGTAAAGCAGATTTATGCCACTGGTCTATCCCACACCAACAACAACAGTCCATGGTTTAAAGCACCCACAAATGTTTGGTATTAGTCTTTAGCACATTGAGGAAAATATAGCTGCCAAAGAACTGCAAAGCTACTTCAAGTCACCCAAAACATATTTTCAGAGGGAATTAATTAATTATTATAAATTTTCTTTCACTGTTGAGTCAGTTTAAAATAAATGGAAGAATATTCCTGAACACCATTAAGAAGAAACAGTTGAAATTTGTATTGCTTCTGACAGATTAAAAATTCCTTGGATAATACACAAGATGGAGACACTTATTGAGACAGGACTTCCACAGGACTTAGGGATTAGTTCGTTCATTGTTATTCATGATAGCAGACACAAGCTCCAAACACAAAGCAAGAGTCATTTTTCCTCCCCTCTTTACATGTAAAGGGGGACAGGGCAAAATGGTACCCAGTACTGGAATTCTACTTTAACAGCTAGCAACTGCATTATAGAGAAATCTGCTTCATCAGCAGGCAACTGCACTGTAAAGATTCAGACATATTACAGTGTTTTCTGCATCTTTATTCCAGAGGTATCAGAGCAGCTCTAATATCAGTCTTTAACTTCCCACTCAACATGGCAGGTTTCCATTCCCAAAATTCTCTGTGGCCTCCAGGAAGGATGTAATATAGAAGGCTATAGGGAGTGAGTCAACCTCATGTTATGTAAAACCTGTGGGAGAAACAGTAAAGCACAAAGTAGCTGTAATTAGTGATTATATTAAGCACCATTTTCCTACCCTTATTTCTTTAGCCAAAACCACCTCCTGCAAGGAGAATTAAGAACAAATACCTGGAGTTAGGTTTGGAAACTTCACAGTCAGGCCCAAGGCAAATGACATATATCTTATAGGCCCACATCCATCACATTTGTAGAAAACGATAACCAAATGATCTATTTACTGATAAATCACACACAAACATGAGTAGGCCTTTGGCAGCCAGAAATCCATTGCTAGGTTTTGCAGACATTCCAAAGTGAGCTTCTGGTCCCCTTAAGAACTAACTTTTGTTCCAGCTGCTTTCTTAAGATCAGGTCCTCAGCACACATAAATCATTCTAAGCTCCAGTGAATTTCTTGTAAATGCACCTTGATTTACATTAACAGAAAAACCATCCCTTTTTGGCTCTCCTAACAATTTCAAGTGTTTGTTTTCTTTTTATCCAGTAGTTGTACAGCTGAATGCTAAACAGATGAGAGGTGATTCATTACCAATCAACGACTTCCAGAGGAAGCAGTATGAGCATCAAAACCTTATCTTATGCTTTTTCAGGTACTACACAGCCTCCACTACCCACAGACACTGAGATACTGTGTAGAATATTTCAGCTGTAGCCCACCTGTAATTATTTTCCCATATACTCAAGGTATTTTGGAGAATCAGAAACAACCCTTAGTGTTCTGAGGGAAACAAAGTTCTATGTAACTATTTCATCATATTTATTACTTAAACCATCCTTGAGAACAAAAGCTATACAGCAAAGGCAAAGCTTCATTTCACCAGGCACTCTCTTGACAGTCTGAGGGAAACTATTAAAGGGGGAAAAAAAAAAAAAAAAAAAAAGAAGAAAAAAAGCTAAAAAAGATCTTTTCTTGTAACATCACTGCTCTGACAACCACAAAGGCTTCCTGACAATCTTGATAGCTCAATTTATGATGTTACATTATCCTGCAACTGTGAAGAATGCTATTTCTACTAACCTAGCTTACACCTAAATAGAGCTGTGAAGCAAATTCTCCTCTCTTTCCAACTGTGTGACCTTCTGGAGAGTGAACAAAAAAGGAATCAGAAGATACTGAATGACTAGAAAGATGGAAATAGTGTCCTACTTCTTTCCCCACCTGGAGGCCAGTGTGTTTAAGGGAATCATACACTGCAAAGCCCTGGGGGAGAAACAGAAATCAATCACAAAAATGTGGACAAACACAATGAATAAGATGACGAAGAAAGCTATTTCAACAGCTCATATTCTTTTTTTGTGACATCAAATAGCATAGCTCTTAGACATGAGTGACAGACTGGTTTTCCGGGCTTTTAAGACAAAAAATAAGGCAGTTGATTCTTTATCTAGACAAAACAAGAGAATCTGAGCCTATCTGCCCCAGCTTGCCAGATGTTTGTATTATCAGATTTGTTCTATCACTTTCCAAATATATTTTGTTCTCCATCAAATCACAAAACACGTACTGCAAATTTAGAAAAAGCTTCAAGATTTTCCCAATGCCCATAGTAATACAAAATGTCTCCCAGCCACTCAGAAACATAATTACTGTAGGATGAAGATCCATACCCTTCTCTATGAACAATACAGCAATATTTCACTCATTAAGGACCATTCGTGTATAAAATATTTACAGTGGATGTCACAATTGTTGTCACCACTTTACAAGAGGACAAATTGAGGTAAAGTGACTGTCATAGCAGAAGGGAACTGGAGCCAAATATGCTGTACTCCTGCTAGACGGTCAACAAATACACTCCAGGAGAGAAAACATTTTGTTACCTGGGGAAAGGCATAGGGAAATTCTGTTAGGAAAACCATTGGATAAATAGAGCAAGCGAAGATTAAGAACTTGTATCATCTAACTTTAAAGACTTCAAAGCTGTTTTATTGTTGCTGTTCATTGTGTCCTGAAACTGATTTGAGTCAATGAGTTTGCTTTTATTGAATCTGACTTCTTAAAGAAACAGTTTGTGTGATTGTGCTGCCTATTCCTGCTAGTTAATTTAAACCAAATACAGAAAAGGTGTGGAATTTTCAAATGTAATTACATTCCCACAGATCTTAAGAAATGTTACTAGATAGGACAGAGTTGGAATCAGATTAGAGCCATCATTCATACTGTATAGTCAATGAATATAAAGATGTTACAATTACGAAATAAACAAGAGAGTTTGGCAAAGCAGATTATAACAACAAGAAGAGAACAGATAGAAAGCTTACCCACACCCTGGGCTCGCTGCAAAACTCCAGAGGAGGGTTCTCCAGAAGAGATCCTTCCCCACTGGTAGTCAGCTCTTAAATGGGTCTAGGAGGGGTGCAGCCAGGTTCCAACAGTTCCAGCAGCACAGGTGAATTGCCTTCACCTGTACTCCTCCTGTGGCTGACTCATTGCTCACCTCAGGTGATCAATCAGAGGTTCCAGACGTGACTCAGCAGTTCCCATACACATACACTGCCAGATATGGCAAGTTATGGCAAGAATCACAGAATCATAAAGATTGGAAAAGGCCTCCAAGGTCATCTATAGTCCAACTGTTCACTCCCACTAAACCACATCCCTCAGTACCACATCTACATGGATCCTGAACACAGGAAGCGCAAGAAAACACAAGAAATACAAAACAAGAGTTGCACAAGATAAAAGAAAAACATAAGATCTATTTTACTGAGTTAATTACTTGCCAGTTTCTTGTTTCTTACTATGTGTGAGAATTTACATTTCTGTTTATGGGCAGTTAGAACAATGACAGCCTATCTAAATGTGCAGCAGGTTCTCGGTTCACAACTGATTTTTTGAAGCATGCTGAAATCCACGTAGGCATATAGCAGTAAAATACAATGGTTATTAGCTAGATTTTTTATTCGTTATTTCATATCTAATTACTCAAAATGAAAATAATTGGTCAGATTATCAAAGAAAGACAATTTTAAAGCTTTTACTATTAATTACAAGACAACTTCCTACCGAATTTTCACAAGTGTTATTCTGAATTGCTATCAAAGAAGTAAACTATTTCTACTATGTTCATCCACAAGAACAGATGCAAGTCAGTTTGGCAGAAAATGTCTCCAACAACATTTACTTCAGTTGTTGTGTAATAACTTCATTGTTATTTTCAAATCATGTTGCCTTTTTCAGACTGTAGAATCTTTGTCTCTGAAACACGTCTTTTCCTACCTATGATCTAAACCGTGAGTGTCTCACATTTTGGCTTTCCTGGTTCACATCAAGTGAAGTGGAATTATCTTGGGCCACATTTGAAAGATTTGAAACATATTTAATATATATAAGTAACAAAAGTTATTTTTTAATATTTTTATTAAAACATAAAAAGAGCAATAAAAACATAAAATGAGTGGGATATTTGGCCTTGTTTTTGTGAAACTAATGCATCATTATGGTTTAATAGAAGTGGCTGCAATTCTTAGTGAGTTCTCAAGGTGTTTGTCAGAGATTTTTGATGTAATCTTACTTTTCCTGTACTTCATCCTTGAAAACAGTTGTTCACAAATGTGAGTATCCCCAAAAAAGTGCTGACACAAATAAGGCACGACTGTGGAGCAAGGGATATTTTTCTCTGATAAGATGAGTCTTATAAATGTCTGGCAAAGAGATATGACCACCCTTTAGCTTGAGTTGAATGCTTGCTTGCAACTCTATACATGGCATTTGAAAATTCACAAATAATATATTTATGTCAACTAAAAATGTTATACTTTTTGTGAGTTCTTTGAGATGTTGAAAATTAAAAACAAATTGTCAGTACCACACAAGTATTCTGGATATTTCTTCCACGGTGAAGATGTTAGCTTATTATTTTATGAAATAACACAATCCTGAGATCATCAATGAAATAAGAAAACTTATATGTCCACTTAGAAACAAAAAATCCATCTTCATGCACATACAATAGGTAGACTGACACACAGGTCACAGACATTTTCTTTGTCTGGAATCTAGTCTTCTAGAGGAAGTACCAGAAATCTAGTTGTTAACTGACATTTAAAGCTACATTACAAAAACAGCTAGAAAATTCACTACAAGAAATGATTCTCTGTTGACAAGGAAATGAGCTGTATTACATAATGGGGTAGATTTTACTTGCACTTAAGATTAACACTACTGTTGCTGAGATGAAAATATGGCCCCGAGGGCCATTTCTACCTCCTTTCTTCATGATCCATTTCCTTGCAACAGAGCTTTTAGGTTGTGAATACAGCGCTATCTGAAAGAAAAGCTGAGATAATGAAGAAGGTTCCTATTCAAACATAAGGGTCTTCACTGAAAAAAGACAAGGAGAAATTACTGTCAAGTTATTTGCTTTATAATGTGCTCCATTGTCTCTCAGAAATAAAGACTCCACTTTTCCATACTCTGGCATCTGCAATTTAGCCATTATTGTATTGTACTTGTGGGAATGGCAGTTTAAGTATCTAAATTTGTTTTGTTGTTGTTGCTTAATCAAGGGGAAACACATTTTCTGTCTCTTCATCAGTTTCTTATTCTTTTTATCCCAAATTATACAATTTCACTGTAACCTTACATTTTTTTCACTCCCTGCAAATTACTTTACCCCTTTCTACCTACACGAGCAGGGTGATCTTGTCCTGCCATCTAGTGAATCAAAGGCAGAACAACATGCTTCTTACCAAGCAGCTAGAGACATCTGAAAATGTCTGGTTCCTTTAAAAGCATTGGCTCTTATACGCCTGAACTTTCATAAAAACTATAAATAAAAGGTTCCACCCCGTTGTAGATGAATGTGTTTTCTCCCTAAACAGCTAAACCTATTATTGTAATTTACTGTTTGATTAACAAGAAGTTTAACAGGTTTCATCATGTGACAAGTAGTAATTAAGTATTATCCACCAATGTATTACAGCAAATTGTTTGATGCAGGCACAAATGCCTCCATTCAATAGGTACATTCCTGTGATAGGTATTTGTGGCTAAAGGTTCTGTTGTGCCAAGATAATTAAACTACTGATATAACATTTTGATATTTACCATCCTACATTGATGTTAACAATAAAAGCTTTTTCTGCTCACAAGAATATATCAGAAAAGCAGAAGTATCTCCTGCAACCAACCGAGCTTCCCTTTGATTAGTACTGCAGACTTTGGTCTCATAGAATACCAGGCTTTTGTTGTTGTTAGATTCTAATGAGTAAGATGTCTGTACAATAAATACAATCTACTATTAAATATTTCTTCATATATTTACAGTCTGATCCAAAGCCCATTGCAGTCAGTCAATGAAAAGACTTGCAACAGCTTTAAACTGGCTTTACTCCAGCGCTTTCTTCTCTAAAGAATAGTTAATTGAAAATTAAGACATAGCCAAAAAGGATTGCGTGGGAGAAAGCAGGCAGCAGATATTACCCAAAGAAGTGTTGCTCAGGCGTGTGTTTTTAGGATTAGATTATAATTAAAGCCCTATGAATAAGACCATCACTCACAGACAGCATGGTCAACATGCAGCTTAAAGCAAATTCTAACACAGTGAAAAAGGTGAAGATTTTGTTAAAACTGCAGAAATCTTCTTTAAACAAACAAGCCTCAGAAACAAAGGATCCAACAAACTACCACTAAAGAATAAGAGAAAACCACAGCAAAAAACTCTCTACCTAGCCGAATCTATTTGCACAGAAGATGCACAGACCTGGCCAATAGGAAGAATTTCCTTTTGCTGGTTTTGTGGGCATTGCAGAAACACACCACACAATGTCTGAATGTCACTTCAGTCTTTCACTGCAATTGTTTCTTTGAATGATGAGGGAAATACACTGTATTTTAAACCAAAAGAGTCAGTTATATTAGATTTCTATTGCTATTTTAGCAAAATGCCTTTGGTATCTGCAGTAAGTTTGTGTTCATTGATAAAATTAGTTCAAGATATTTTCTGCAGTGAAAGATGTTTTAAAAGATGTTGTAAATGGCATAAATTGGTTTTTAGATACACATATTCATAAATATTTCCCCAAGTCCAATAGTTAAAATGAGCATAGACAAAGTATGAAACTATTTAAAATAGTGTTTCTAAGTTAGAAACAGGATATAGAAATATCCTTAAACTGAGTCTGCTTGCCACAGTTCAGTACCCAACCTAAACATAAAACAAACCCAGAAGCAATCATTCATCTACCATTCAGAAAAGAGCAATGCATTGACACCTCACTTGTAAGCAATTCAGAAAAACAAGTTTAATTTCAAATCACTTTCCACATAATTGTGCTGTATATAGTAATATAAAACACAAGCATAAGCAAAAATTACTGCCTCTGTGGAACTGGTAGCAGTAGCCAGCAACGTATGGGTCTCTTTTCTTTTTGCATTCTCAGATTATATATATTTTTATATATACAGATATATTTTTTAATCTCTCTCTATATATATTTCCGTGCCTTTGCAGCCCAAAAAACCAACCATAACCTGGGCTGCATCAAAAGAATTGAGACCAGCAGGTCAGGGAAGTAATGCTGTCCCTCAGCTCTGTGCTGCTGAGAACTCACTTGAAGTACTGAGTCCAGACGTGGAGCCTTCAATACAGGAGAGACGTGGACCTGTTGGAGTGCATCCAGAGGAGGGCCACAAAAATGATCCAAGGCACAGAGGACTTCTCCTGTAAGGACAGGCTGAGAGAGCTGGGGCTGTTCAGCCTGGAGAAGAAAAGGCTTTGGGGAGACCTGAGAATGGTCTTTCAATATCTAAAGGCGGGCTGTAAGAAGGAAGAGGACAGACTCTTTAGCAGGGTCTACCATGACAGGACAAGGGGAAACGGTTTCAAACTAAAAGGGAGGGAAGGTTTAGACTGGATGTAAGGAAAAAGTTTTTTTAATGATAAGGGCGGTGAGGCACTGGCAGAGGTTGACCAGAAAGGTAGGGGATGGCCCATCCTTGGAGACCTTCAAGGTCAGGCTGGACCAGGTTCTGAAACACTTGGTCTAGCTGTAGATGTCACTGTTCATTGCAGGGATAGCCCTTATGGATCCCTTTCAACTCAAAAGACTCTATGATATTCACTGGACACATTCATTCATAATGAAATCCTAGTCAGATCACACTGCAAATTTTCCTTCTTCAACCAGTTCTGGTTCATTCATAGCACAAATTATTCTTAGCCTAATTTCCTAAAGAAGCAAGGTTTCTAAGATCACATTCTAGACATGCTTGCCTACCTCTCTCTCCAATAACAAGTGTTGAACTTACTGGCCAGTTTAACATTGCATAAAAAGGCAGGAATCCAAATAACATTAATTTCCTAAAACTACATTAAAAAAAAAAAAAAATAAAAGCTGGAAGGAGAAGAGAGAGGACTACTGTTCTTGGGAGAAAAAGCCTGCAAGAGTGCCATTAATTCCTTCAAGCTTATGAAACTCAAAGGAAACTTTGTTTTCACTGAATTTGCTAAGAAAAATCCCTTGCACTTCTACTGGACAGGAGAAACCACCAAATAAATAAAGAAAGGCATATTGACATGAAAAATCTGTTGTCATGGTTTTGTGATTTTTTGGGTTTTGGAATTCCACATCATAACATCATGTGGAGCACTGGAAGTTTAACTGTTAATGCTCAAGTTCTGGGTACCTGCCTGGAAGAGAAGAAGAACTACATTCCCCAGGGGACTTTGCAGTCACAGAGACAGAACTCCTGGCAAGGTCACCTGATGCGCTCTTTTTTTTTGTCCGCTCTTTTTCATCAGCTCTCCTCCTGTCTCCCTTCTGCTCAACTGCACAGCGCATCTCACCTCAGTGGTGAGTCCTATTCACCTTTCGGACGTTCGCTCTCTCACGGTATTTGATTTGTTAGCTTCAATTCTGGTTACATTGTATTATGATTTGCATTCTGATACTATATTTAGTAAATTAGTTTGTTTCTCCTCAGATCATTGCCACTGTTTTTAATTATTTTGGGGTCCACTGTTTCCTTTTTCCGGAGGCACTGATTTTGCAAAATCCCTCCACCCAGCTGATCACGGAACCAGGCCAAACCAGCCCATAAACCACTGATATCTGTAAATACCTTTCGTCAAACTGAAAAAAATTTGGGGTATATGCAAATTTCTGACCAAATTTTCTACACAGGGACTCAATAAATGTAGAAAGTCCATACTTTGCTTGAATTCCCTCATTAGACTGAAAAAGGATGTATTCATTTTACTACTTCCTATTCACTTTCAGCAGATGTTGTCCATTTACTTTCAACAGACGTCCCTCCACAGTTTTAGCGGTGCCCCCCCCCCCAAAAAAATGTTCGCACTTCTTAGCTATATATAACTTCTGATTGCACTGTTTCAGAAATAGGAATTTATGCTTAAGTATTATGATTCATTCCTAAATTCTGGTCAGTATACAATCTACTAAATTCTCAGCCTGGAAATGGGGAAAAAAAAATGAAAGAGGGAGAGATGAAAACTGGAAAGATGGTGAGAGAGAAATAACATTTATCTTCTGTGTTCTCCAAAAATTATATAATGTAAGGTCAGCACCATGGCAAGTTAAAATTTACTATAGTTATGCAATACTTCTAAAAATCACAATAAATTTTCTCATTCAATATGCTAAACCAAAAGTCAAAAGGGCTCTGGTACACGTTATGTATTATCTGTTGCATACATTATATTCTTATTGCCTTTCACTTCTTTATATTGAATTGTTCCAGGTAACTTGGAAAATATTGAGAAGTTTTATAACTAGGACCAGAATATCCAGATTACTGAGTTTTTTTCCTACCACCATCATCATTATGAGCAACAGGAAAACAATTCGCAAAAAATCACAGATTCATAGAAACACAGAATGGCTTAGATTGAAAGGGACATTAAAGATCATTAAGTTCCAACTCTTCTGTTGTGGGCAGGGTTGTCAATTGCTAGACCAGGCTGCCCAGGGCCCCCATTCAACCTGGCCTTGAATGTCTCTAGAGATGGGGCACCCACAACATATCTGGGCAACGCAGTCGATGTTCCAGCGACTCATCACCATCAGAGTAAAAAAAATTTCTTCCTAACATCTGATCTAAATCTATTCTTTTAGTTTGAAGCCAATCCACCTTGTCCTATCACTATGTAAAAGTCCATGTAAAAAGACAGTTCTCCCTCTGCTTGTAAGCTCCCTTCAAGTACTGGAAGGCAGCACTGAGGTCTCCTTGGAACCTTCTCTCCTCCAAGCTAAACAAGCCCAACTGCCTCAACCTTCCTCCATAGGAGAGATGCTCCAGTACTTTGGACATCTTTGTAGCCCTCCTCTGGACTTGCTCCAATTGCTGCACATCCTACTATACTGGAGGTCCCACGTCTGGACTCAGTACTCCAGCTGAGGCCTTACAAGGGCAGAGTAAAGGAGGACAATCCCTTCCTTCCCCCTGCTGGCCACCTCTCTTTTGATGCAGTCCAGCATACAGGTGGCCTTCTAGGCTGCAAGAGCACATCAACGGCTCATATCCAGTTTTTAATCCATCAGGACTGCCAATCTTTTCACCACAGGGCTGCTCTCAATGAGTTGCTCTCCCAGTCTGTGTTCATACCTGGGATTGCCTCGATCCCTTGCACTTAACCTTGTTAAACTTGATTAGGTTCTTGTGCTTGTAGACATCCACACTTCTTTCCTTATTCTCTTTTTCCCTTGGTCAAAAGAAAAGCTTAAGAAAATCCCTTTGGCTTTACAATAAAACCAAGGAAAGCACAGCAGAATGCAAACTGTGGGAAGCAGACTTTGGTGTACTCAGTGGTTGAACCACACAGCAGAGACTTCTTCTACAATGCAATTCACACAGTGTCAGCTGGCCCAGAAAGGAATTATATAGATGACTTGCTGAACCATGTACGTATTCAAATGCATTTTGAAAAATATTAGAGCTTGCAACTGGTGCTTCAGAACAACTCCTGAAGAGATGCTCACAAGTTCCAAGAAACTCAAGCAGCAGTTCAATCAGCAATCTGCAACAACAATTAATAGAGAAAGCCCTGCACAGAGGCTTCTTCATGCAAGGAAATTGAAGACTTCAGGCATTTAGGATAAACCAAACAGTGTAAAAGCTGGCAACTCTTCCACTAAATATTTTGGCTTTAGGGAAACAGTCAAAACCTGAGCCTCAAAAGAAAACAGAGTGGTGCAAGTTCTGCCATAGCGTATTATTTCAGAAGCATAAATAAGTCCAGTGGTGCTTTTGAAGAAAGGAGTAGTTTTAAAGTTATAAAATGCACAACATTCCTTATGTTTGCTGTGCAGCAACATGTATCTGAAAGATACGTTGTTTTCTAAACAGCTCTTTTTAAATAAAAAAAAAAGAGAGACAGACATTAGCTCCTTAATCTCATCAGTTGCAAGCCAGTATCCACACTGAACATTCTCCACTGATTGTATCTTCAGCTTTGTTTTGTTTAAAACCCTTACATTACCACATTAACCATAGCTTTGGACAACTTCTTGGCCCAGGCTCTGAGACTTTTGCAGGGTCAGGACGAAACAGTAAAGTTCTTTATGATTTCATGACAGACCACAAAAAACACTGCATAGCTACCCGCTGGTTCTGTTTACACATTGTTTTAGAAATGCATAACAGCTAGAGTCTGCTCTGCTGGCTGTGCTGCTAGAAGGTGTGGCTGGCATCCCCTTGCAGAGACAGCAAACCAAACGCAGTTCTCTGAAGAGCTCCTTCTCATATTAGCAGATAGGATTGGCCAGACTGGAAAGCCAACAGCACAATACAGGATTGCAAATGTACATGATTTAAGAATGCACATTCTAATAGTATTTAATTAAAAAAAAAAATAGCCTAGATCCTCCGAGTGATCACTAATTTCAAGAAGGCCAGGCTTTCATGGACAGCTTTACCTTTGTTCAACAACTCAAAAAGATACGCTATAGGAAACGAGTCAATACCACAGAAGGTTTAACAGCAGCAGATTTTACAAAATAAAGCATAACAATGCATCATATGCCCTTCCTTCCCTGAAAACATGTCAGTAGGTTTGCTTATAGGAGTGACTATGCTCTCCAGGTTAGGACAGGACTTCTCGCAGCGCATAGCAAATGGCAGCAGAAACAGATCCTTTTTCTCTTAAAAAAAATGTTAATGGCTGCAGTTTTTTTTCTGCAGGGAGGAATTCAAGGAGGCATCTTTGCTTTATATGAACTTCTGTGTCAGACATCATTTTGTCAGACTGCCCCTCAGGTACCATTTGTCACACAGCAACAAAATGAAATGGAGTACTGGCAGGAAGGTTCAACCTCTACTGCCATAACACCAGCATTCACCTCTGATGCCATGAGACAACATAATAAAATAGGAGGCATTACTTATAGAGCAGCCCCTTGTAGTTCAAAATCACTTTCTGAAGGCTTGCCTCCACCTGAAAGGGCTCTGTACTCAGACAACCCAAAACACAGCACTGGATTGATAACTAGGAAACCACCAAGAAACAAACTATGCATGCTGTAATATTCAACAACCTTCCACTTACTATGAAAAGTGTATTTGATAATTCATAGATACACACGAAAATTCATTTATCACCACACAAGGTTTTATCTGTAGCACCATCACAATTAGAAAAAGCAAAGCTAACCAAAAGTTGAAAAATATAATTTCTTTGATAAATTTTGATGCTTTAAACATTACCAAGATTTAACTGTAACAGAATGCCATTATGCAACACATCCATCAAACACACAGGATTGCTCATTTCCAAAAAAATAAATCTGCTTTCAAACAATCATTTTCACATGTATCAGTCATTCAGTTACTACACATACATATACAAAGAAAATATGACAGTAATAACAAGCCTTGGAAGATCAAACAGTCATGTATTTCACAGTAATATCCAGCCCAGATAAGCTTTTGATGGAACAAACAGCCTAGGGCCCATAAAAAAGACACAAGCCAAGTCACAATTGTCCCCCTAATTGTAGCTTGACATTACTTTTATTAGCTGAAAGTCAGAACTTCAAAGTCTGTAAGAGAAGCACCTTACCATGACCCTCAGTCAGATTCACTGAAACTTTTGAAAATCTAACTCTGCTGTTTGGCTTCAAGTGAATTTCAAGATTCCTCTTTGATAGACAGTACAAATGAGTCAGGGTAAAACATCATCATCCACTAATGAAAAGTAGCTAGTTTGCAATCCTTTCAGTAGGATTAGGATCCTTGGCATTTTTCTCTTTTTTTTTTTTTTTAAATAATACATACACATACACAAAAAAAAAAAAAAAAAAAAATTGAATATTTCAGTCTTTATGTGAAAGGCATAAAAACTAGAGCAACAGGTTGACCAAAATCTTTCAGTAGCCCTTAAGAAAACCAGATCAGTAACAGTAAGGAATAGCTTGGATTACATTGAGGTATGGAGGGGAAACGCACACAACTTTCCACACGTTAGCAAATACTCTGTAAGAAATCATTCTTTCCTTCCTTCCGCAATTTTCCCAGCAGACAACCAAATCTATTTTAGAAATTACTCTGCTCTGGTGTATCAGCAGGCACACCTTTCAGATGGTTTCCATTCCTCCTCTTTTTAATGACTCATTAGCAAAATGCATTCCTAAACATCAGCTTGTCCCAATGGCCAATAAGCCAAAATGTAAATGTTAAGGCCGGTCATATTTACATGTCACCACTTATGCTAATTGCAATCCCAGCACAGTACTCTTAAAGAAAAGTTATCAATCATCTTGAATATGATTAAGCAATAAAATGAGAAAACAGCTCACAAGGTGATCTCCCCTACTTCTCAGTCAATTAATGTTGTATTGTACTCCATCTGTTTGGAGAAATGTTTCATATTGAGTATCTCTTCACTCCTCCTAATGCACAAAGAAGTAAACATGAATTGCACCATTTTATCATTATTCTTGATAGCACAGACACGCACCTCCAGCAAGCTGCAGCTCCCCGAGTGTATGCTTTCCCAGATGTAGTCCAGATGCCTCCTAAATGCATATGGCAGGAAATTCTTTGCAATCTTTTCTGTTTCCCGTATATTATTGGTTTATAATTGCTGCTATCCATCATAATTTTTTTCTTAGCTACTGACTACTGCCCTGCTTTGCAGGTGTGTAGATGAAACACAGGCCTAGCAAATGAGTTGGTTTTACATCTATCTTGGTGGGGAGAAGTACAGCTAGTCTTTAATGTCAGTTTAAAGGAAGCTTTATTGGCAAAATCAAATACAACAAAGATGACCATAGTATTGCAAAGTTCTGAAGAGAAATAAGAGAAATACATCCTAACAGAGAATTAAGCTGTTTTCATTATAATTAAATTTACATAACTGCTGTCTGGCTGGAACTGTGCTAACCCAAAGCTCAAGCACAGTGCTTGATGGAATTACAGCGCATCATAATCCTACCCCACTTCAGGGATAAACCTGCTAGTTCTAAGAGTTCTAAGTATCTGTAGTGTAATGTAAAGATTTCATTTTTGCTCCCAACAGCAGTCTCTCTCTGTCAACATGATGTCGTGTTCTGATTAATTATCCAACTTCTAGAGCTGACTTAAGGATTCACAGCAAATGCAGAATAATTGTATCTGCCCATAAGGCTGAGATTTTACAGCTATGGAGGAGGAACAGAGTAAGGACAGAGGATACAGATCTGTAGTGTACAGGTACAAGACAGTACAGTCCTGAACATGAAATCTGGAAATGGTAGAGGTAATGATGAGCCTACCTCAGCCTCTGAAAACAGAGATGTCTACTGAGCTTGCTGCTCCCATCTGTACATTACGTATTTCCATCTATAAGCAGTATCCTAATTTGCACTGAGTCCATTTCCTTTTCAGTGATTCTTCTGACTGAGGTTTCTAACATTTGTCTTGTTCTGTGAGACACAGTACGGACACAATGTGAAAGTTAAAACACAAGATCAGCCTTGAGTCACTGGCTTCTTTAGCTTATTTTCTGACCTATAAAGTTTCTCAGTTCTTCAGTTTTGCCCTGAAATAATAGCATCAGAGTATTTCTTGTGCTTAGGACATGAAAAGATTTTCTCAGATAGTTATACTGTGGTCTTTTCTGGAACATTTCACTAGGCACACAATCAGCCATTAAAACTTGCAACTGTGGATGGAATAGCAGCTTAACCAGTTTTAAGTGATCAGAATAGGAAGGTAATAGTTTCATCGGGACATTCAAAAGTTCTCAGTAACTAATACTGCTAAGCATAAAAGGCCAGCCCCAATAAAAGACTAAGAGGAAAATATGTAGAAAAGAATTAATAAGAACAAAAAGATTCATCTCTAACATTTTATTTTATATTAAATCTTAACCTAGGTCTGACAAACAGCACTGGCTTCCTCTTTCTGAGGGGGAAAAAAAAAATGGATATGAAAGGTTTGGAGTGTTTGAGTTCATGCTGTTTTTTCCAATCACCTAAATCTAAAGTTCAGCAACATACTGACTTGCAGTTTTGCCCATGTACTCTTTAAGAATCATTCTCAGTCAACAGATCAGGTAAAAACTGTGAGAAGACACCAGACTCTTATTAACCTTGCCAGCATTTCAGTCTTTCATGACCACAGAGGTTAGCACGCATACTGAGGACGTACAGAAAATTAGTCAGAGAACTCCTGAAGTTCCCCCCTCCACTCCCAACCAGATGAGCAAGGACAACCTCTCAGTATAGATTATTCCTAATCTACTACAGTTATTTTCCAGGCATTTTTCAGAAGTCAGAGAAGGTCTCCCAATTTATTTATTTATTTATTTCTAAGTTGGAAAGAAGACAGTTTATTGAAATAAAAAGACTATACATACTTCTTAGAAGTGAACCTAGTAATAAGATCTGTATCAAAAGAAATTTCCTTCACTAAAATATCTAATTTCTAAACCCTACTGTACTTCCATAATTCAAGTCATCTCTGGAGCACAATTTGTTCACCATTCTTAATCAGAACCAAGATCATACATTTGTTGATCACCAGCTTCAGTTCCTAGATAAAATGATCAAAACCTACTTGACACCTAGAGAGTGAGAAAACTGTAATGAAAAAGTGTTTTTCTGTGCCTTTTTTATTTTTTAATAGACACAGACCCTTTTGAACACATTCAAAACAGGAAAATTAAAATAGACTGAAATATCATATCATCTCACAGAAAAACAAGCTCAGAAACCTTCAGTGAGTCTTTTACAGAGACATTCAATAGCACAGCCTCTCTCCCATGTATGTGTCTATGTAGATGCGAGTACTATATGTTTGGTGCACAAAGAGGAAGTAGACCTGTTTCAGAAAGCCCTTACCAGAAAATGCAGATAAAAAGGATAAAGAGAATTTTTAGGAATGTATTTCAGAAACCATCCTTTCAGAAGAGAATTCTCATAGTAGAGCTTGGGTTTATTGCTTCTTTTATATTCATCCCTAAAGTCTGCGTTAGAAATATAACAACCTTTCCAGCTCTACCACCTACTGGGAAAATACATGCAGGAAATAGGCCTTTATGAATGATCACCATCATATGTTCATTTTCTTAATGATATTGATTAGATTCAACAATCAGGTAGTATGGCTATGGATCTAGAAAAAGATCATTTACTCTGGTTCAATAGGTGTACAGTCAATAGGTACACAGAGGTTAGGTTTAGTAAGCCTATCACGACGGAAAGATAATCAAAATAAATGGAAATGCCCACCAGTGTCGTAAGCTCACAGTAAACTCCACAAGGAGCAATCTCCAGAAAGAGATCCTTCCTCAGTGGCAGTCAGTCCTTAAATGGGATCTAGGAGAGGTGCAGCCAGGCTCCACCCCTTCCAGTGTTACAGGTGAATTGCCTTCACCTGTGCTGCCATGACTGACTCACTGCTTGCCTGAGGTGGTCAATCAGAGGTTCAGGCCTTGATCAACAGTTCCCATACACTCTGGCAAAATACAACTTTCATAAATTATAAAGAGAAATTAGCATATAGTGATTGCAAATCTTAATGTATTGTGGATGTACTATGTTATAATTAATTTCTCCCATCCTGTTCAAATGATGATCATCTGAAGACGAATGAGTAACATTCTTCTTTTTGGGGATCAAATAGAAAAATGGGTTATATCTTGTACCAATCACACAGATAATGAAACCAGAAAGCAGCCACTCATCAGCATACAGCCCCTGTCCTCGCTGGTCTTTATTGTCACACAGGAGAGGCTGCATGATGGCAGTTTAAGACTAAGATCCTAGCCCTCATCTCTGCTCCAGTGGTGGACTTTATTACTACAACATCAGTAAGAAATGGTTACAGATTCACATGTACTTGCTTTAAGGCAGCACTACCTTCACAAAAAAGTAGTCCTACTTGACAGCTGCTTCTTCCTGTCCTTCACCACCCCATTTCTCATCCAAACAAAAGCAACAAGGAAAAATGAACTGTGTAAAAATTTTAACTTAAATTAGTTACTGTTAGTAAATTCCAGCTAAGATGGAATGGCAGCCACAGTGTTCTCCTAGTCAAAATAACAGAATGACTTAGGTTGGAATGGCTCTACTTCCAAGCCCCCTGTTGTGGGCAGGGTTGCCAATTGCTAGATCAGGTTGCCCAGAGTCCCATCCAATCTGGCCTTGAATGCCTACAGAGACTGGGCATCCACAACCTCTCCAGGCAACCTGTTCCACTGCCCCATTACCTTCTGAGCAAAAAATTTCTCTTTTTTTCGTCTACCCCTTCTGGCAACTTCTCATTTGATACAGCCCAAGATACCAGGATACTTCCCTGCCAAACTAGCTCAGATATACTCAAAACATACAAAAAAAGATAAAAAGACAAAAACAGTTATTTAAAAGCATTTCCCGTGAGCTAAAACTTTCTAGAGAGAAGGATTTAGGTAACTAGCAGGGGAAAAAAAGAAGTCCTGGTCTGATTCTCACTATTCATTACAACAGTCCAAGTGCCCGGTATGGAATCCAAGTTGTAAGGTTGTACAGAAGAGAATTACCTCCAGCTCCCACTCTGAGGATGCTGCATGTCATGATCTGAGGAGCTTATATTGTTTAACCTACCTAAGGTAACTAGTTCTAGCGTCAAAATTTGGTTTAAAACCCATAAGCTGTTGATTAAAACTCAAAATGCATTTCAGATTACATTAATGCTTAAGCAACCCAAAGAGATCTGGAGATTTACCATTTATATAGAACAGGTATAACTCAGGCCCCAGAGTAAGAGTTCTAAGGTATATGCACACACATTTGCATACGTTAACATGCACAAGACAGAAAACATACGGCCTGAAAAGCCATCCTGGTCAGTTCTAGAAGAAAGAACAGTTTCTCTAGAGGATGAGTCAAAGCTCTAGTAGGAAATTGGCCTGTTCTGTCACATTGGTTTCAATTAGAAGTTCCCTTCAAGCCTTTTTATATAAACTGTTCCTGTCTTTTCTCCTTTCTTTAGTTGTTCCATAACTTTCTCCTGGAAAGAGTTATCTCACTGTAACATTTACTGGCCTAGTTGTGAATACCTTTGTCTTTTGATTGCTTTTATCTCCCTTCTTTCTCTTTCTATTGGAACTATTTACAAGTATCCTAAAGTAAATTGGTCCTGGTTCTTGCTTTCCCAATCTTTCAACTATCCATTTACACACTCAGTTCAGCTCTCATCATTCATTAAGGTCATCTCCATATTCTTCTATCTGTTCTCATATTCTCTCTTCTCACTTGCTGTTTGGTCACCCGTCTTATTTTTTGCAGAACCCTGCTGCTTGTCTCAATCTGTGGGCTCTGCAACTCTGGTTCTCCCAAATAATCAAACACTGTGTCACTGGATACCATCATGCACTCAGAATTACCACAAAACATTTCACAGCTAATCATACCTGCAAACCCAAGTATGTTTTACACATTCAGTGCTCCTAATTCTGATTTCATTTTATCACAGTAAATTAAAGCAATGCCAAGCAATATACAAATGAAAAATTAGTGCAAGTAAGATGAAAAAGAACTCTCTATTTTCTAATAACAACAATAGTATTAAATGGCTAAAAAGGAAACTGGATAAGCCAAAATCCAGAATAAAAGGTCCTGGAAAATTGGAGGATCATTGTTTTGTCTAAGCAGAAGTGTCATAAAGAAACACTTCCTCAACTCATGTTATTTAATTCCAGAGTCTGCAATAGAATGGGATATGTCTCACTGAGTAGAAAAGGCATGAGAAAACACATTAAAATTTTGTACAAAATTGAGTATAAATACAATCCACTCCACAGGGACCCCTCTCAAGGTTCACACACAAGCACCTTGGCTAATGGAACTAACAGACAGAAATAGCACTTGCAACAAACAAATGTGAGAATCCATAATAATAACGGGGGAAAAAAAATGAATGCAGACAGCTTCAGTTAAATGCAGAGGCCTTGCACTGCTAGCAATCAAGCAAGGCACGAAAAGGTGAGGCAGATTTTTCATACACAAAGTTCAGATAAGAGCACTTGAAACTGATTTGATGGACAAGGCATCCAAAAGATCTAAAAGAGCAGATGAAGCTTTAATTTGGACCAAAGGAATAAACGAATGAAATGGGTCAATCTAGCAGTCAGAATAGTCACTGAAATACAGTTAAACCAATACAATTAACCAGGAAGAAAATTATCACTGAAGACATGCAAAGAAAAGACAAGTTTCTGTGTGTCATCCTCACAGGCAGTTGGAGGAAGGACAGCAGGAGATGTAGGAGGAGTGCAAGAAAAAAAAACAGTCAAAGTAGCATGAATGGGACTGAGGACAAATGAAAATCCAGGGAAAAGGAGAACGCATTGCCTACCCCCATAGGGTAATTACACTCAGAAGATATGAAAAGGACAACACATGTCAGTCTAAGAAGAATGACCAAAGGACAATGTGTGACTGAGAACTCATTTAGTTCCAATTTCTATGTTAAAAAAGAAATTCCTTCAGATTTTTAATTACTTACAGATTTAGAATTACTATATTTCTCTTCTTAAAAAAAAAAAAAAAAAAAAAAAAAAAAAAAAAAAAAGAAGCACCACAGAAAATATCATGGGAAAAAAAGAGAGAGATCTAGGGGGAATATTTCTTCATATAACGAATAGGAAAAAAAATAATAAAAAAAAAAAGCCTCAGTACAAGAAAAACCAAGCAAGCAAAATCAAAACCACAGACAAACTCGAAGACCTGACAGGCCTTGCTCAAGGAGCCAGTCATTATAAGAAATAAAGAAATAGCATGATTTTGCTTCCACAAATTGCTACCACATCTTGGAGAGCTTGAAATGCATTGAAGTGGAACCCAATGGAGGCCAATGAGAGAGGAAGAGAGGGCAACAGAGGTTATTTGAACCTAGGAATAGGAGGCTTAACTGAGAAACAGGCATGTTAAGAAAAAGCTCTGGAGGTAATGGAATACAGATTTAAAGATCATGGCAGCAGTAAAGGGGCAAAGGAGTTCAAAGGGACCTCACTGACTCTGCCATTCATTCTTGACCTCTGAAGTACCAGCAATTTATGATAAAAGTGGTGACACTACCCTTGCCATAGCCTTGTTAATTAACTAATTATCTAAGGCCATAATCATAATGAGAGCTACACAAACAGTATTCAGAACATATTGTCATTTACTTGATCAAGTTACAGGCAAGGAAAACTATTTTTTGTGGTTTATTTTCTCCTTTTCAGATTATTGTAGAATTATGATGATGTGTTAATGGGTTAAAAGTACCTTTGGCAAGTTGGTACAAGGCTCAGCTTTCAATGATAACCAGCAGTCTGAATGAGCCCATAATGATGCTTTACATTCAGTTCTGGGTGGCTGACTGCTTCACTCTCTCCAGACCATTCATATGGTTCTGATCATGTTGCCTTCTTCAGAGGAGAACTACCAATATAGTTCCTGAGGAGAGGTAAGAGAGGGGTTAAGGGTATCATTTACATTTCTGGGGAGTAGTTTTCTGGACTGAATGTTTTGGAAGCATGCGCTTGCCTAATGCAGTTCAACATCTGAACAAATGAAATGTCTGAGTTTTAAGTTAACTGTAACCATTCAGGAAGGAAAACAAAACAAAAACAAACAACCTAAGTATCAATGGATAGATCAGTTCAGTGTGTGTGGGTATTTGAAGAAGCAAACCTGAGGCTGGCTAATGAACATATAGAAATACTAAAAATACTACAAATTGCATCAGTTACCATTATTTTTTTCCTGTGAAATACTAAATTATGTTTTGACTGCCCTATGCCATAATCAGAAATAGAAATTTTGCAAAACAGCGATGGACATAACTAGAGACACAAATTGGCTTCTAAAGATCAAAGGTGGAGTTACCTGCACCCATTTCTCCAGCTGAGCCATTCCCTACTGCGATGCCAGGACTCACTGCTCCATGAGCACCCTACCACCTCCACTTCATCACACAGCACAATACACCACTCAGCCAATGTTAACCTTGGAGATTACTGAATGAAAGAGTTACAGCATCTAGACAGGAAACTTAAAAGCAAATAGGGTGCAAACACCTGCATGCTGAAAGAAATGTGAGGAGGGAAAAAAACACCACACCATTCTGAGGGATCAAGTGGAACTGCTAGAGAGTTTTTTGCACTTCACAAAACCACTGAAATGTGTTGAACTGAGCACAGAAGCAAAGATTTAAATGCACCACCATCATGGTGGGGGAGTTGTTTAAAAAAGAAAAGAAATTATTTACATTCTGGCTGTCTTGACAGGATGGATTTTGTTTATTTAATATGTTAAGTGTCCTAGCTTATGTTGTAATACATCTCTCTTGCTTGTTGTTAAGCCTAAAGCCTTTGTTTTTCTTTGGGAAGAGAAGCTTGTGAGAGAAGGTCCTGTCATGTTCCTGCAAACCTGGGATCCTCTGAATTCCCTTTACAACAGTAACAGATGCCTTCAAGCCCACACCACAGAGTCCATGGCATTTCATTTTTTGTAAATATTCTGTAGTTTATGTCTCATAAGTGCTCTTTTGTGCTGTAATTCATGGCAGAGGCTAAAGGGAGGGGACAGTTTTCCAGAATTACATTTGAAAACCAGTCTCAGATTTCCACTGCTTCATATGACAGATGAAATAATGGGGACGAGAGAACGCTTTGGAAATTTTTACTAATGAGGACATGAAATGCAGTTAGCTTTTGGAAATACCTTAAAGCACCAATTCTACCTATTAACTTGTGTTCTCTCTTAGCTATACTTAGAAGTTTTTATATAGGATTTACCAGTGCAGTACCTGAGCACTTCAACTTTCTTTTTCTAATGTATATCTCACTTTATCTATATATGCACACCTTGGACAAGGAAATGTTCTAGGTATGGAGTTTGGCCCTCTGCTTCTGAAGAGAAGCAAAACATTGTTCTGTCATTTCCTCTGGAGTTCCATCACAGTACTGCAGAGCATTGGTTACATCTCTTTCCAAGAAATCTGCGTGCTTTCTGGGACATGCAGCAAGTACAAAACAATGCTAGAAGTAAAACTTCAACAAGTCTAATGGGAAGCTGGTGTTTTAAGCCTCTGCTTCCTAACATCTTTCCTGACCAATGGCTGAAATCAAGCAGTGACTAAAAAAGGCTTCAAAGTATTTCCAAGAAACAATTCATAAGCTAGCATGCTGTTGTCACACTGCACATTTAAGCAGGCATACAGGCATATAGCAACACAAATCTATCATTACCTGAGGCTCTTTTTATCTAACAACTTGTTTGAGGCAATTCATATCACCTTGGAAAGAACGTATATTTAATAAAAAAAAACATTTTCTGAGAAATATATTTTCTCTGGATAATCATAATAATTCAGTCTCCTACAATTCTCAATACACCTTTTTAAAACATACATGTTATTTAACTAGTTAGGCTATTAGGCTAAAAATGCTGGATTATGATCTAAATTTGAACATGAAGTGGTACACGTACAGTTCACTGCACCTGACAACTCCAATTTTCAGCAATAGCTAACAAACTCATTTTTTACTCTTTGGGGGATGGTTGCTACCTTCTGAAAGTCAGAGCTCTCTCAAAGATGACAAAACATCTTGGCCAGACAAAATCTTCAGTTTTCTATACTCTTCATCCAAGAACATTAATATTAAAATTCACATTTCTCCTCATACTGTTTACATGGCTATCAGCATGGCAAATCAAAGAAGGAGTAATTTAACAGAGCATGCTTCTGAAAAGAAGCAAAACTTTTATCAGTGTTTGCTGACACCACTGGTAGCGACTTTTAATGGAGCAGGAAGAACATCTTTCCGAGATGGGAATTCCTTCAGGAGAATCAGCAAAAACATTGCCTGTTTGAGAAGAACAGTTTCTCACTTTGCATCTTTACTCTCTAATTGATTTCCAGAATCATTCTGTTAAGCTGCTAAAAGGGTGCAAGTTACACACGTCTTGCATTTCTGAAGGACAGCAGTATTTGTCTGCACCTTACAGCCATCAATAGAAACAAGCCTTCACAACTGGCTGCCTCTGTTGTAACATCACATCCTGGCCACACCAACTGAAAATATAAGCTAAATTATTTTTTAAAAAGCACAAAATATAGAATGTTTTTTGTCATTTGTTCTGTTGTGGAATTTTTATTTTTGTGACTCAACTTCCCTTTCAGACCTGAGGATTGCAGGTCAGGCGTGTTGAATTTCCATCTGCCACAGTTCAAACCAACATTGTTGCATGCCAGAGTTCAGAATTAAACATGCAGAATGTAGTGAACAGTTACAATACATCTCTTACAATGAGAATGAAAACATAAATAAGACAATTAAAAAGCCCACATCTAAACTAAAAATAGCAGTCACCACCACAGAGACTGTATGAGGCAAAATGAGAACTACATTTCAGCAAAACTGCACACGCTCCGTAGCTTGACAAGAAAAACCCTCTTCGCTCAGTGGGATATTAAATTTTATTGATTTACCTCTTATTTTTAGATAGATCTTTCAAAGCATAGCTTCTGGCTTCCTTAATTTCTTTTGTATGTAATATGTTTTGATTTTTTTTCCAATAAGGAGATGAACAGCCATAAATCAGTCCAAGATGTGGAGGTCTTAAAAAATGTAACAGTTAAAACTGTAACATTCATAAATATTTTTATTATCCTTTCTAGACTTGTGGAATGGCTTGACATTCATGTTTCAGTTTGGCAAAATAACCAGCATAAATTTGGAAGCAAGAAAGCACACTTAAGCCATCTCATTTCAGGCTGTTTAAGCAAGTGGAAGAGCCTATGTATACTCCCGATGTGCAGTGAGGGCTGTTAGTGCTATAATGTGTGGGTGACATAAAGCAGCAAAAGAATCTCTTACTCAACAGACCAATAGCAAAAGACTGATTCATGCTGCTGACAGACACTTACTACACACCTACATGGAATCTGCTTGCTGCTTCCAAAGAGTACAGCCATAGCTGGGGAGCCTTGATGAGCAGGTAGGCACAAATGCACCCCTGGAAGAGACAGCATTATGATTCTCATTACAAGTCAGCTGATGATCCTTTAGTCCCACCAATCAAAAAAATTAAAATGAGTCCAAGTACAGAAGCTGTGATCCACATCCAACAAGTCAAGCAAGGCAGAGGGAATGTACAATTTTCTTAAGATGTAGCATTATAATTAATGGACCTGTTTTTAGCTGTGAACGAAAATCTGAATCACTGTAATAACGCACAGCATTTCAAAGTTAAAGTTGTTCTCAGCAAACTGGTACTAAACCTCATTAGGAAACTTCAGTGAGCATAAGCCAAACATTTGTTTCCTTGATGTCATCTTTTCCATCGGGCACATACTACCGTACGGATGGGTTCAATACCACAGTGAAGCAAACCACTTGGCCAGGCATTATAGTATGTAGTAAACTCCAAACATAATGACTCCATTTATTTCCATGGAAACTATGACAGATACAAATAGCACCACAATGCTGTATGGTAGATCAAATTCTCAGCTACAAAACACTATTTTGCAACACAGACAACATCATTAGCTATGAATTTTTGCCAGCAATGAAGAGCCTGCATGTTACACTTGTAACAATCTGCACCAGCAGAGATGTCACCACTGCTAAGATGCACCACCCACTGCCTTACTGTGCTCACATCTGCTGATTGGTCTCCAGAAACATTTAGAATGTCAATGGTGCCATTTTTTCCACATGGAGAAATTCAGTGACACATCTTTCCTTCATACACACTTCTGTGTCAGATGTCATTTTGTCAGACTGCCCCTCTGCTGCCATCTGTCACAGCAAAATGTAACAGTGTTGGTGGGAAGGTCCAACCTCTGCTGCCATCCCACCAGCATCAGCCTCTGCTGCTAAGAAAAATTCCGTGAAGGGCTACATTCAAGCTCACATAGGACTTCAGGTGTTTTGGCTATTCCAGGAGAAAGAGAGAGCAAAGATCAGCTCTGCAAATGGAACTAGAATTAGCTGGAGAAAAACTCAAATACTTTCTACAACACTTGGAGATACAACTGAAACAATTGCCAAGTACACTAATGCAGAAACAGTTCATGATATACATACGGTGCTATCAGCTACCCCTTCAAAAGGTTTGGGTCTGGATTTGATTGCAGCTACAATTCATGACCAAGTCAAATCTAGAGCTTTGATTCACATCTAATAGTACCAACTTCAGTTATTTCCACGACATCCCAGCACAAAAGAACAGAATTATTGAGATTATCTGTTCTTTTAAAGCAACTCAATCCAGCACAGAACACTTCTTTGATTTTGAACTAATGTGGATTCCTCTAAAATTAACACTTACTACCATAAAAAATAATTTTAAATTCATTTCTGAGATAAATTGATTACACTAAGGCTTCTATGACTCAAACAGTGTTCGTACTATTTATATATATATTTATATATATACATAAGGATGAAAAAAATCAGAAGAAATCAGATTATGGTTTCTACTCTTTGCTGCATTTGCAATTCATACCAAACATGTTCACTGTCAAACTGTCATTTTATATTAGAATTTAATTTCCCTGCTATTGATTCTCTCTCTGGCTTTTCTTCTTCTCGATCTTCAGCTGTTAGGATTAGGAATAGCAATAACGACAAACTACAACGAAGAAACTGAGAACCCAGGTGAATTTTGCACGTATTTGTTCAACAGTCATCAGCTAGACTGACTTCTATAACCTCATGCAAATTGTCATTAAAGCTGCCATGCATTTAAAAAAATGAATCACTGTTTAAAAAGTAGATAAAATTAAATAAAGGTACTTTACGACACATGCCTATGCAGCATATTATTCGCCATGAAGATCACACTTCACTTACGAAAGTAAAAATAAAGGACAGAAATACAGCTCACAAATCAGATGTTTTATTTGAGAAATGAATTAATTAAATGTATCAGATGGGATTGTTTGTTACATAAGTGCAGTGCATTAAAGATAGATCCTGTTTTCATTAACAGGCCTTGTAAGCATAGATAGTCTCAAAAGGTAAGGGAAGGAGTTATACTTGTCCTTGCATTTCTCAAAGCTGTTTTCTGCTTAGTGGTAGCATTAGGAAAAGCAGCCTGGAGTATGAGCTAGTCCTCAGTGCATGAGATCTTTCTGGCTAGCAGTGATGGGACACCCTCTCCTGGAGAAACAGACACACTTTCCCTGCTCCTTCAGTTTGAGAACAGGAAATCATTGGTATTCCTGGGATCTGGAGCCAGACAGCTGCAACAAATCTTGTTACAATGAAAATAACAAATAACCTGGCATTTTCCCCCTTGCTACACACTATTCTTCCCACCATCCAGCAAAGACAAAGTTAGAAACAGTGGTCTTCAGAAATAACGTTCAAGTGCATTAAAAACAAACAAACAAAAATTTAAAAAAAAAAAAAAAAAAAAAATCAGGCTCTATTCAAAACACAGCATAAAAGAATAATATCTAAGATGAGATCAATCAAAAAATGAATTGACTCAAATACAGATCTTTCACAAAGGGATCTCACAGATTGATCAAGTCCCTGCATTTTACACTACATCACTTTGAACCTTACGGCATTGCTCTTCAGCTGGTTAGCTCCTAAAGCTGTAACAATCAAATAGTTATCAAAGCAATCATAATCCAAATAGCTCAGACTGAAAGACAGGGTCACTTTCTTTAGCTAGAACTCTTATTTCTTTAAGATTACACAGGCACACATCTTTATGATTTATGCTAATTCTTGTTTATACATTTAAATTTCCTTGGAATGTTATACGCAAAATTTATGAAAGTTAAAGTTGCAAAATTTCTCAAGGGGATGACTTGAAAATAATAATCAACATGCTACTGCCTTGCGGGTGAACCACCTTTTAAGAGAAGGCATGGAGAGCAGGGATTTCTAGTGGCAGTAAGCAGGACTGTGTGCCAGAATGTAAGAGCCTCACTGATTGTAGCATTCAAAAATGTAATAAATCAACAGAACTGGAAAGGGAAGAAGAAAGAAAAGTCACAGCTCAGTGTGGCCACTGATGTGAATTTCTTTTGAAACTGGCAGTACAGCCCCCTCATTTGGACAGCTTCTAACCAGTCTTTCTGTGCTATGGCATGTTTTTAACAAATACAAATGATTTAACTCCAAATACTTCTATTTGCAGCCCAGTTTAGAAACAGCAGAGGCACAGAGCTGTAGCACGCTGCTCAGACTACTTCTGATCAAAGAGAGATGATTGCTCTTGGCTTAAGCAGCATTCAGTCCCTGTTTACCTGAAGGCAGGAATGAATAGCAAGAGCATGGTACTGCAGCTCCCAGAAAGTTCTTGAAGCCTGTACTAAGTCTGTAAGAGAAAACTTCTAGCTTGCATTAAGTGCAAAGGTTCCCAATGTCCAAGGCAAACCAGAAAATATTCCCTTCCTCATGTTACTTGAATTAGCCATATGCGGGCTGAACCGGTCATTCTGCACCGCACAGCATCTTGCAGCATTAATAACTCTGCTTAAACCATTTTAAACTAAACACTCAACCACCACTGCACACACAGAGGGTTCTTACCCCACTTCTTACAGAGAATTAATAGGAAAGAGAGTTATGTGAATATATAGCATGTATTAAATGTCTGATTAAATTCAGCAGTTGCCTTCCAATCACTTAAAACAGTTCTATATTCAGTTATAGTTTGGTGTTAATAAAAAAAAATTCTCAGCGTGTCCTTGTATGGGTTTGCTCCCCAGTACAAAAAAGACAGGGATCTCTTGGAAAGAGTCCAGCGGAGGGCCACAAAGATGGTGAAGGGCCTGGAGCATCTCTCCTATGAGGAAAGGCTGAGTGAACTGGGTCTGTTCAGCCTTGAGAAAAGAAGACTGAGAGGGGACCTGATCCAGGTCTATAAATATCTGAGGTGTGGGGGGCAGAATGGCGAGGCCAGGCTCTTTTCAGTGGTGAGTGGAGACAGGACAAGGGGAAACGGCCAGAAACTGCAGCATAGGAAGTTCCGCACAAATGTGCGCAAGAACTTCTTTACAGTGAGGTGACGGAGCACTGGAACAGGCTGCCCAGGGAGGTGGTGGAGTCTCCTTCTCTGGAGATGTTCCAGACCTGCCTGGATGCCGACCTGTGCGACCTGCTGTAGGGAACCTGCTTTGGCGGGGGGGTTGGACTCGATGATCTCTGGAGGTCCCTTCCAACCCCTACAATTCTGTGATTCTATGAATGCTAAGCTAAGAATATGGTTTGGCATATAAACAATAAAATGGAGTTTAACAGCCAGATACTGCTGGTGCAGAGGCAAAAAGCAAGCTAAATACAACCACCTCAAAGACAATCCTGCACTGTAGAGCCGACAGCCTCAGATGGGTGCTAGGGCACTAAGACTTTTCTTTCCTGTGACTGACTGCTTAAAGCATTTTGGCTGCCTAGTTTTGGTGACAGGCTCATTCACACAGAGCACATGCACTGACATCTTGTCTATAGAATTAAGCTCACTTGGCAGCCACTATCATTCTAGAACAATGGCAAAATTTTTAAGTTAGACACAGAAGTTAATATGATGTTACCCATTCAGTATAAAGCCCAAAACCAGGCTAGAGATACCAGAAACCCTGTGTGCTGCGGTAGTGTTAAATTTATAAATCATTACCCACAAAACAGTGAAAACTTATTTTAAAAGAAAATAATCCAAAGTAAACTGAACTCAGAAATTTTTCCTAAATAAGTAGAAATGAGATTTAAAGTTCACTAAATATGTGGTTGAATCGTTCTTGATCTTTGTAAGAATAGTTGACCTAAGTTTCAGGATGCTGCATATGCATACAGCATTTATGTTAAATAAGCTTAACCAAAACATACAAGTAACCACAAGAATTTATCCTCCTTCAAAAAAATCAATCAGGCTGATAAAAGTCACCTTTCAAATAGGATCTCGTTTCTGTTGATTATTTCTCCTGATTATTTTATGCTGAACAATCCTGAGAAGGCTTTGAAAAATGTAACAAACCACTGTGTTAAACTGGATACATCATTTAATCATTTAACTCTCAGATGAACTCCAGCACCTGTTTGAAGCTGAGCAGCAAAACCATGTTGGCAGCATACAGCCCAAAGCAGCACAGCTTTTATATTGAAACTGCAAATGGACCTAAGAGCCAATGTAATTATAGAGGCTGGAATTTCAGCAGAAACAAGGGTTAAAATTCCTTTCACTACTTCTTGTAAACATCTGTAGAAGGTGAATTAATAACGAACTTTCCCTTTAGTCACTCTTAGCTTGAGTTGACATTTCTTCACTCATCTGGCAATGTCTTTGATCAGCAAGATCACAGAGAAATTCCATTCCCAGTTTGAGCTCCACAGCAGACACTGCACCTTGGAATGCGTTCAGGGTTTGAACAGAGGTGCAGGTGAGCCTTTTCAGAGCTTGGATCACAGCAGTGAAGGGGCCATGCTCCTTCACCTACATTGTTAGCTTCCACCATGCAGACAGCACCTTGCACTTTTTAATGCAAATACTGTGCTAATGCTTCCATGAATCTTTCTGGAAGCTGCTTCTTCACTTGATGCCAGCAAAGGACAGTCTCATGTCAAAAAGTCACTTGAAATTTACCCACCTGCTCTTCTTACAGCCACCCTTCAGAGAAGGTCAGCCAGCTGACACTATGGGCACGAATTGTCAAGAGCTCAGCTGCACTACCCTTAGAGGAAAATATCTATTGATGGAGATCAAGAAACAAGTAGCTGCAGAATTTTAGAAGCCTGGTATCTGTGCATTTTTATCCCATCTCTGACCAATTGCAGTGCCTTCAGAGCACACTCTAACATCCCCTGCAGAGGAGGCAATTGGAGGTTCTTCTTACACCTTGGTCACATATTTTCAGAAAATTTCTAGAAACTTAGAGACTTTATATTCCTGTCAACCACTGCTGAAATCAGCCCAGGTTCCAAAGCTACCAAAGGCAGACCTCTCCCCAAACCGCTGCAGAGTGTGATTCCCAAAAACCTCACTTAACATGTTAAAATATTACCAACAGACCAGACTCAGCCAACAACCAGAGCAAAGTAAAAAAAAAAAACCAAAACCAAAACAAAACAAAACAAAAAACACCATGTTTTTTTCCTGCACACAGCCAGTAAAGAAGCGGTGTGTGGAGCTGGCCTGCCAGGGTGAGAGTGGCACATTGGCAATGCATCAGACTGAGGAAAACTCTCCCAGTAGCAAAGAGAGCTGTTAAAATGTTTGATAAAAGGCACCAAATTCAACTTTGCAAAAGCCATTCTCTGTTCCCAGCATCTCAAGAAAGCAAAGAGCATTCTGTCTGTCTAGCTTTGTGCACATAACAAGCTTTCCAGTGATTTTGATGGCAACTGAACTAATGAATGCTGGAACAGTTTGAAATTTTAGATCAACGTTTAACAGGGCAGACTCATCTCTGGTAGGCAAGAGCTTTCATTACAAAACTGCTTTTCATAAGGCTACGCCAGAAATCTTTGGAATTCACACTCAGGAGGGCTTGAGCAAAGAGAACAATACCATTCAAACATGAATCTACTTTAACAGATTGGAGAACCAGATGTACTGTTATACTCCACTGTGTAAGAAACCCTTGCAATAAGCTGTATTTATATGCAGAAACATAGAAGTGTGCACAAGCTCACAGGTAGCTTGAATTCTGGAAAAGCCACATTTGCCAGCAACTTAAATAAGAAATTTCAAACATAAATACCAGCGTCTGAAAATGGTAGAGCAGATATGCAGCAAGCCCCACTAAATTGTGTTTGTAAAAGAAGGCCCCATACAGTACACAGGCAAGCATATTGATGTTGCCTGAGCTGTTACTGATTTAACAGAAAAAATATTTCAATTTCTTTAGAAAGAGAGAAATAAGGGGGAAACAAAAAAAAAAAAAAAAAAAAAAGGAAGTAAGGAAAGGTAGCAGATTGAGACAGTACAGATTTTTTCCCCCAAGGAGGCTTTCAGCAGAAACCCAGGAAAGAAATCTAGATTTGCACACTGCTGTGGGCACAGAGCAAACCCCAGCCCTGCCAAATCCTGTGGCTTCTTTTTGATGGATGAGAAGTCATCATATGGCCAGCTGTACATGACTTGAAAACGCTGAAGGAGCACGCAACTTCCGAATTCAAGCAGTTTGTCAGGAAAATATCACTAAGATATTCCAGCAGTATTTTACGTACTGCGTATTAGGAACATATTTTCAGAGAATCAAGGAAAAATAAAGGATGGAGTAAAAAGGATGAAAGTGATTCAGATCACCTATTTATTTCCTACTTGTCAAACAAGATCAGCTGACACTGCCAGACAGATGTTTCCATACCTGTTCCTAAAGACACAGAAGGCTGTGATTCCACAGACCCTGCACCAACAGCCCATTCCACCATGTTACTTCCTCCTGCCTTTATCTGGGCTTAGCCATAAACAAGAGATTCGTGAGATTCGTGTCCCTCTTCACAGAAGATTTTTTTTTTTTTTTTTTTTTGCATTAACTAAATCCTACACCACTACCAGTTTTCTGTTCTGGAGTCTATTTTGCTCCAGGTTGCTCAATCACATTTCTGAGCGTTCCCATTGCTCCTGAGGCTGCATGCCCAACGGAACGTGCAACTTGAGGCAATAACTCAGCAATGCTGGGAAAAGCGAAAGGACTGCTCCACGCATTTTATAGCCCATAATAACTCTTCAGCGTGCCACCTTTGGCTCCCTCTGGCTCCCTCCTGCAGCCCACAGACAGTAACACCATTTGGCTGCAGTTCTATTTCCCTTTGTTTTTCTCCCTCCTTTGCTCTTTCCCACCTCTCCCAGGAATCACCCAATCATCCTAATCCAACAATTTGGAAAGCCAGCATTAGAAGCTACCCTGTGCTATCACACCCTAAAAAGAAATGCTCTTCAGCCAGAAAATCTCAAGAGGAGAGACAGAAGAGAGTTTCTAGAGTTCCCCATATTTACTGAATTCACCAAAAGACCAATGATGTACGTCGTTTATTTAAAACTCTATCTTGGGGTCACATTCTGTTTCACCTACTTTATTTCATCAGACAGTCTGAAAACATTTCCCTTGGCATACAGAGTGGAATAATCACATAGAAATGTGTTCATTCATTGGCTGCCTATTTAATCCTTAGTAGAGTTATTGGGGACTGTTTGTTAGTTAATATCATCCACACAGCACTCTGAGTCATCCTTAAAGTCACTTCTAATAATTACAGATAGGAGAGAAATTTTCAAAGATTACATAAGTTATTTTGATTTCCTCATTTAACACCATTTCATATTGATAAACTAATGCTTAAAAGAGCTTTAAGAGTGAAGAGAAATTTTCACTGTTTCCATGGCAAATAGAAAGCAAAAGAGAATGAGGGTAAAATTATGGCCATGTCTCATCCTACGTATGTTCATTATTCAAAAGCACGGAGGACTGAAAAAATATGACCTGGATTCTGCACTGATAAAACAGAATGTAACTTTGAAAAGAAATTAAAGAAACACCACATCTCCCATTCCAAAGAAGTATGTAAATTACTCATATTATATTTAGAGCTGCAAGCATTCGTAATGAACCAGTTATTCATAAAGCCCATTTTTCCATCCACAAATTAACCACAAATGAACTTCAGCTTTAAATCTTTAAGTGCCACATCCAGAAGATTGAAACAGATTTCATGACACATTTCAGTTTTGAGCTTTCATGACACATTTCAGTTTTGAGCTTTCATGCAAACTGTTCCCCATCCCTGCTATTTCCAGCTCTCAATATCTGACATCTTGTAGCTGTCTCACCTCATTCACATGCCATTGGTAATACTTTTGTTCCCTGATCAGACAGTTATCAAAGACCTCTATGCATCTACTAAAGTACCTTCATGATAGCCAAAACCAGGAAAATACATATCTTTCTTTATAACGAAATACATGTTTGTACAATAGCTGATGTCTTCCTGTCAGTGTGCCAGTGCTGCTTTACTCACTATACAGACACAGAACTAAAACTCTCCTCTACTCTGCCCTTGTGAATCCCCATCTGGAGTACAGCATGCAAGCCTGGGACCTCCAGCAGATGGAAGATGTGGGGCTTTTGGAGCAGGTGCAAACGAGGATGATCAAAGAGCCAGAGCACCTCTGCTAGGAAGACAGCTGTGAGAATACTTTTTTTTTTTTTTTTTCTCAAAACTTGCTTCCTGAGGTATTATATCATATAACATCACTGCGTGGACAATTTTAGCTGTTTGCCTTCAGAAGAGAATGCTCAGGACTGGTTTACTGGTGGAAGATCTAGCCTGTGATCAAATCACTCCAGCTTGCTATGAGAGACTGGGGGATGGTACCACTGTATCCTGTGAAGGCAAGATACAAGTAGGCACCTCCCTGCTCCCTCTTATCTGCCCAGAAGGCCCGGAAAATGGGAACAAAAGGAGCTCCTGCTGAGATCCAAAAGCCAGTAGCTGTCACTCCAAAAGAGCTGACTCAACCACTCTGGACTTATAAATAAGTTTGTACTACCATTGGAAAGGAGTCGCCATCATAGTGGTGCACACCATCATCCTCAATGGAACAACTCCACCAATGACCCACCACTACTAAAGACCACTGACTGAACTGTGAACCACATTGGATCCACAGTGGTGACTATCTGCCTTTCGCTTCCTACAAAGACTCATTGCATCTTCTTTCCTATCTTTTCTATCACTCTCCTTCCCATCCCCACTACCCTAATTCATAATAGTGTCCATCCTCCCCTTCCCCATCTCCTTGATTAAGATTTGTAATAAACTGGTCAGACAAACATTTGAATCATTGTTTCTTAATCTCACGCCAGGTATGCAGATACCAAAGAACCTCCTCTCCCTCCTATAAATTAGAGTGAGACAACAGTCTGAGGGAACTGGGCATGTTCAGCCTGGAGAAAAAAAGGCTAAGGAGAGACCTGACAGCACTTCTAATACATATAAACAGGAGGAAAATGAACTTTTAAAACTGTTGGATAGTGATAGAACAAAAGGGAACAGTTTTAAAATAAAGAGAGGAGATTTGAAAGGAGATTTAGGTTAGATGTTACAATAAAATTTTTCACTGATAAGGTGGTGAAGTACCAGCAAACATTGTCCAGAGAGACTGTGGATGTCCCATTCCTGGAAGTGTTCCCAACCAGGTTGGATGGGGACCTGGGCAGCCTGATTTTTGGTTGCCTGATTCAGCAGTTGGCAACCCTGCCTGCAACAGAGTTGTGGGAACTAGATGGTCTTTGAGCCTACTTCCAATCCAAGCCAATCTATGGTTTTACCACAGTACGTGACTCTCCACCCAAGTCATGTTAAAAGTCAGACACTACTGAGAGGGGAACAAGTAAGGTTAGGAGAAGCAAAAGTAAGCACTGTCCCCTTACCCCTCAGTAAGAAATATCCAAAATAGTGTTTATTTCATATCCTGTACCAGAGCTGTTTCAACTTGTGCATTTATCAACAGCAACCCAAAATCTGATACCTAAAACTTCAAACAATCATCTAACGTTCAATATTTGTGAAACAGCCTCTGTGAAAGTCTGTGGGTGGACTGGCAAACAAACAGCAAAACTATTAATGCAACAACTACCAGAAAGCAAATCTCCATCTACCTGTGTGCCCTGTGATGTCGCCAGAAAGTCAGAATCACTCCGTGACCTTACGATAGGACAGATGCCTAGAAATGCCCCGAGCACCCAGCCCACCTTCAGTCCTGCTGGGGACTTTTGAGGCGTCAACATCTTCCCGCTGGAACACGAGACATCGAGACCTTGCCAGCCCTACATGAGACGTCGGATTCCTGCGAGCGGATTACGAGCCACCGCGGATCCTGCTCGAGGAATGCCAGATGTCAGAGGTCCTGCCAGAGACACACAAGGTGTCCGTCCCTGCTGGACACAGCACACGAGAGGCGCTGAGAGCCGGAGATGGGAAGGAGAAAGTGCCGGCAGGAGAGAAGGCTGAGGCACCGCACAGCTCTTCTGCCTCAGCTCTACGGACATCGCTTCCCTGGACTGCAAAAGGAGAAGCGTCAGAAGCAGCTCGAGGTCATCGCTCAATTCCGCTCCGCTCAGCCCCGGTGACACCCAGCATCCAGGTCTGGGCTCCCCAGTACAACAGAGCCCACCTGGGCACACTGCAAAGAGCCCAGCGAACAGCAGCCAAGCTCCTGGGAGGACAGAAGCATCTCTCCTACAAGGAGAGCTGGGACTGCTCCTCACACCAGTGCCGAGTACAGGGGCAGGATCACTTCCCTAGTCCTGCTCAGCACACCGTTCCCAATATGAGCCAGGATGCCATTGGCCTTCTTGGCCCGCTGGGCACACTGCTGGCTCATATTCAGCCAACAGTCCGTCAGTACACCAAGATCCCTTACCATCAGGCAGAAATTTAAAAAAAAAAAAAAAAAAAAACTGGCCATATTTGATTGCATTCCGAGTATCTATTTACTCTTTCTTCTCCTTTTGGATTTTGAAAGAAGGCTGGCTTGCAGTCTAGAATAAATACCTTTCCCTAGCTTTTTCTCTATGAACCTATGCTATGCTATGAACCTATTCAGAATCTCACTGAAGTTAAGAACTCCATCGACAAGACAACAGTCCTGTTCACGTCAACATGAACAGAATTTCACGGACTGATTTCCGACAGGGTAAAAGTTGTCAGTCACAGATACTCAACTCCGGCAAGCCGCAAGCAATCCCAGCGACTGCCGAGTGACCCACGGGCTGGCCGCCCCGCCCTCAGCAGCGGGACGGGAACTCGACGGCTCCTTCGCACCCTGGCAGCGCATGACGCCGCCTGCAGCGCAACCTGCGGTCGCTGCCGCTCAGACGCCGCTCACAGCCAGCAAACTCGCACAGGACTGAAGCGCTGACAGGATCGCGCTTCTTACTGCACCCCTCACAAATTCTCAGCTTCATTCCCGTCCCAACTTAAACCACCACCTTTTTAACGACCCCAATACGCATTTTACTACCACTTTTATATCTAAAAATTAAAACCTTGCTAATCTTAGCTTTTTTGCTGCTTTACTGCACGTCTCTTGTGAATGTCTGCGGCGATACCTCAATGCTCGAAGCCGTGGCGTAGAGGAGCAGGAAGAAGAGCTGCGTTTTGCCTCTGTGTTCGCCTCCTCCACGTATTCGCCCCGCCGCCCGGGGACGCAACCGCTCCGATAGCGGCCGCCTGCTGTTGTGACCGTTACGACCGTTGCTCACCGCAGGGCGGCACGAGCGCGCGCCCGCATCAGAGCAGGTTGCTCGGGCCGCGCGCCACGGCGCTTTGCTCGTGCTTTGCTGGCGCTCGGCCGCTGCTCCGCTGTGCCGCGTGAAGCCGCGCGAAGCCGCGCGGGACGGAAGGCGGCGCGCTGGGGGAAATGTCCGGCTTTTGAAAAAGTAGGAGACGCTGAATTTGTCAAAAGCCCGTATAAGTGGCCTTGTGAAAGGAATGCATTACGTGTATGACCAGTTCAAAAAGAAGACTGAAGTTAGAAACTAGGAGACCAGCATCAGCTCATCGGAAACCAGGCTTGGCTTCCTCCCTGTTGCTCATCACTGTTGAAGCAGTCAGGCTTTCTGAAGGAAGAAATAATTTTGTCACTGTTAGTGCCAACCTTCACAGCTTCTGAATCTGCAGATTCTCTTCTCAGCTCGCTCTGATTACAGAAATGATTGGAGTTGCCGAGTCCAGCAGCCCTGTAGAAGTGAGACAACACTGAGTTTATCCGGCAGCTGGCCTGGAGCCATTAATGTTTCAGTGACCTTCCACCCATGCATGCAGATGTGCACACTCACACACATGCACTGTGTCACCTCCTTAACTGGCCTTGGACATGGCCTGTCCCATGGCTGCTCCTGGATCCTTGGGCTGTGGCTACACGAACCTGGATTTACAACACACACTGCCATATATATGCACAGAATACGTCCCTCCAACCGATGGCATCTGAGGTATGCAAGACCCTGTGACTCTGGATCATAGGGGGCTCCACTCCACGTAAGCATACAGAACAATCCCATCCATCCAAGAAAATGGTTAGAAATGCAGTTTGATATGTTTACAGGACAGACTGTGGCACAGAGAACAACCAAATAAGCGTAATGCCTAGCAACACCTTATTGAGCAGATGACCCTTTTTATCCCCTTAACACATCATTTTCTTATGTTTGTTCTTCCTCGAACACCCTTGATTCCTCCTTTTTGGTGCATCCCACAAGCTCTGTACAATCCAAAGGCGCTCCTCCCCTGCACCCTATAATGAATCCCATACCTCAAGTAGGCAGTAACACCCCTTGGGAAGCAAGGTAACCCACAGAGCCTCTCCCATTTGACTCAGTTTCCCACCTGGACAACTGGGCTGGTCCTTCTCCTGTGTCAGTCCTTGGGAGTAACTGGAGCACTGCTTCTCCAAGATGGGGTTCCCCATCCATATTGCTGCTCTGTGATCCTTTGTGTTCATGGAAATGAGCCCTTTATTACATAACCTACAGTGAGAAAGGGGTTGCATTCAGAGACCTTGGCGCAACAAGCAACTGGAATCTGTAACTTGAATCACACCTGCTGTCTTCTCTTCCGCATTCCTTCCCTTCCTCTTTTCATTGAAAGACCCTGCTTCTTTGCCAACGCAGATGTTAACACTGCAGAATGAAGGGAATACCTACATAGCCTTGTACCAAGGCAAGGTTTTGGTATACTTAAAGCAGCCTCCTGTTCTACCTGCTGTAGGGCAGATTCATGAGAGAATAAGCAAAAGAGATAGAGGTTATATTTTCTATTTCAACTATTCCTTCTTTTATCTTGTTTGTCCCATTTTGGAAGGGTCTTCCACAGCAACACCTTCAGCACTTCAACTCCCTCCCCATCCTCCTCTCCCCACAAGTTCCCCAGCGACCAACTTCTGAATGACATCTTACAGACTGAGACATTTATGTATTATTAATTTTCCTTCTACAAAAATAACTGTCTTCAAATGAAGTCTGGAATGCTTTACATTTTGAACTACTTTTCTTACCCTTTTTTTCTGCATTTTAGTAAAATTTTAAGTGCTCTTAACAATGATTTTTGTCAGGATTCAAGAGGATAGCAGAGCAAAGTCACTTTTGAATATGGCTGTCCAGGATTTTGGAAACAAAGGTCTTACCCCATTTTTGTTTTCAGTTTGACAGAACAACAGCATAAGCAGTCCTCAGTTCCTGTGCTATGAGTGGAGCTCTGGGTAAACCAGCAGCCCTTGCAAGGGGCTGTGCCAGCCTTCAAGGGAGAAAAATCACAGTAGCACACACAGCAATTAATTGTTCATACGCAGAACAGACTGCATTTCAGGTGTATGATGTCTTCAAGCTTATCAGAGAAACAGAGACTACTTCATTTTGATTTGTTTTCATTCTCTAAAGTTTATAATGTTAGCTGTGATGGTGGGAAATTAGAGGGGGAAATGAGGTATTTGCACGCTTGCTTACTGAACTACATGGAAGGAATTGAAAAGTTCTGTCACTCAGTAAAGTCCTTAAGCAGTTTACCACCTTGGAAACTTAACAGAATGCAAAATTAATTTACCTGAGGTATGTTCTGATTTGCTGCATCCCATCACATGTTTATAAGATGTTAGCTGCTGTTGCTTGCTGCTGCTGTTGTTTCCTCTTAACAGAAATTGTCATAGAAATTTCTAGTGTTCAGCACTAATACTCATTACTGAGCCTAAATCCACAATACCATTTCATTCAAGAAGATCACAGAAAATATAACTGGTCTTTGCAAGGTTTTTTTTTTTTTCTTTTTTCTTTTTCTTTTTTTTTAATGGTTTTAACTTTTACTTCTCTACAGGAAGAGTCCAAATACTGTCAAGATCAGTTGTGCTTCCAAGGCAATAGCTGAACTGATATCAACTGTGCAATTCAAAGTCTCTCATGTCTCAGCTACTTGAAAAACTGACATAGTACACATACATAGCATGGCTCCTTTCATGTGGAAAAGGGGAAGAAATCAAACCACAAGGCCAGCAAACCCCCAGAGACAAAGCCAGCAAACTGTCAATTCTGCTTTATAATTACACACACTATCAGCTTTATTAACTTCAAAACTTGCTGTGCTGAAAAGAGTAGGACTAAAGTTGATACATAGGACAGCAAAGCTGCAGTGACCTGGAGAATACACTTATGCTCAGCAACGTGAACTCCTTCAAAATAGATTTCACAGCTATCATTATCCTCACTTCGCCTCACGAGATTTTGAGCACCTGCTATAAATTAACAGTAATTCACTTTCACTGTGGAAAATGTGGTCTCCTTTTCAGTCTGCAGGATGGAAGTCACTGGCAGCATACTTGTTAACACCGCTTTTCCACAGTGCTGCAATTCCAAAGCAAAGGTGTTTTTTTTTTTCTTCAGTTAATTCACGCTAAATCATTTTTGTGCAACAGAAGAACACCATGAGAGGGCACCTATTTCTTTATTTTCCCTAGCTCTCAGAATGCATTTTTCAAAGAGAATCTTCTATCTGTGCTATTTTACATGCAAATGTTTTGTATTTAACTGCCTTCTTGGGCACTCCCAAATACAAACATAAAACAGACAGCTCAAACAAAACCATAGAACATTCCCAATGTTCAAAGAGCATTTGAAAATAAGGCTGTTATACCTACCAGAACTGAAAGAAGTAGAGGGCAAAAAATGAGACTGCACATCAGCACTCACAGAGACATATGTAAGCTGAATTTTATAAGGAAAAACATGACACATTTCAACCCAGCTACAAGTACTCAACATGTTTAAACACTAGTTTCTAAATACTGCATTCAGTGCACAAAATGTCCCAGTCCTACACCAATTTAAAGGCAACCCCAGGATCTCAAACAGCATTCCTTGAAGCAGCAGCATTTATTTCTGTTCTGTTTGACAAAACCCTGCAATTGCTCAGATCAATGTTTCCTATTTGAAAGGTCTAATTCATCAATCCATTGCAAGAGCGTATTTAACAGATCTAGAATATGCCTTTCTCCATTGCCCAGGTAGATCTAAGACTCAAATTCAAATATAAATTCATTCTCGGGTGCCAATTTAATCATAAGGTAAGCCAAATTTTAAAACCTTGTCATTGAGTTTGATCATGCAGTTGGCTCACCATTTTGTTTCCACAATTAACTCAGGAAGTTGCATACAGGATCTCAGCCCTGCAGCTCTTCCTTTTAGATCTTGCAGTAGCATTACAGCTGTATCAAATCTTTCAGAAGAGCATATAGTCATAAACTGTGCAGATACAAAAGACTAATTAGCTTGCTTTCCTTTTTCTTCCCACACACGTTAATAAAAAAGCAGACAGATATAAAACACCAATAATAGGCACAAGGTGATGTTTTCTGCATGATTCCTGTAAATGGTCATCAAAGATCATCAGAATTCCAACAGATATCACTCTGCAGAGCAAACTACTGAAGAACCCTTCGGACTATTTAGCACTTACTTTAGACAAATGGTCTAGTTCACAATTTATAAAAAGAGAGTTCATCTTTCACATTTTGTCTTCCTGACTGCCCTCCAGCAGACAAACACATATGACTAATGAGTGAGATCTCTGATCTCTAATCTAAATCTCTAATCTAAACACTAATGACTAATGAATAAGAGTGGATCCCTTCGGCTGAAAGAAAACTTTTTCAGCAGTTACACACTCTAATGTGATATTGATGAAGTGTTCACCTGCTCTCTCAGATTTGGAACAGGAACACACAAAGTGAGCCAATGCAGAAGTTATTCAAGCAACAAGCAGCTTAACAAAATACACTTAGGCTTGTTACTGCTAACGACTGAGGAAGTAAAAATAAATGTAACACGCAAATTCACAGAGTCCCTACATTTTTATTTAAAGAAATACATTCAAATGCAGCACTGAAAACAGAGAGTGAAATATCAACAGTTAGAGACCTATGCTTAATTATGAGGGGTTTTTTTGTTTTTTTATAAACTAGCACCACTGAGTCACGAGTCACAGACTACTTTATTTCTAGAAGTGTAAAAAACCCACCCTCCAGAATTATAAAATCTCTATCGCTTCTATTAAAAACTATTTCTCAATTTACTGTTCCTAAAGAGATGAAAACAGTTGGAATACAAGTTCTCATACCTACACACTCCTCAGGTTACCAATAAAAGACAGTTTATTCTTAAGTCTGTACATCCTGATCAAGGGAAAAAATGTCTGGAAGTCAGCCTTTCACAGCTCTTTACAAACTGAAGTATGAAAGATCTACTGTGCCATAAATTTACACAGTGTAGTAGGTACACAAGTCTGATCATACAAAATAAGAGCATCCTAGCCCATAAAAATACTAAAATCAGCTACAAAATTCTTAGTGTTTAGCCAAGCTGTCTCAAGCAGCCACTATATCAAATTCCAAAAACACTGATTTGTTTATAGCACGGCAGCTTGAGCATGTTCACAATGGGAAAAAGCCCACACCTCACTGTAAAACTGATTCATAATCCTAATTTCCCATTCAGATTTAGTGGTAATATTAGTGTTTGTTACCTATTTTAATACAAGACCATTACGTATTTGTAGATTGTGTTTGTATTGTTCAAAGTGCTAAAAGTGCAGTCAGAGAACAGAGTTTTGCACACATCTTCCAGTACACCCTTCTCTGGCACAGGCAACGTATAAGTATGTATCTGTAGGTCTGTGAGGTCAGAAAGGCACACACTCATTTGTACATGCTCAGGTATAACCAAGCACTTTACTTTAAAGTCCTGTTCCTAAATATTAAAATGCTTTCTGAGTAGGGAGCACCCAGAATGTCCTACAAACAGATGTCTGAGTTTTTATAAATATCCTGATACAGCTGCTTACATGATTACAAGATAATGGTGAAAAAAGAATGCTTTGTTTTTAAACTCGTGGTGTGCAAGTATTGCTCTGGAATACAGGGAAATGAAATCTGTGCTCTCTCACTCTATCAAGCAAAGTCCAACATTACAGTAGCTCACGTGGTTTATCAATTCATGATAGTTAACACAGACAAAACACTTCCACAGTATCTGTTCTTCTACTGGAGACCATCTACAGTTTGAATGAAAAGGAAACTGAAGAGTGTCCCAAGCGATATCATTTGTCAACAAACAACAGAACTGAAACGCGCCTCAACCAGAATACAGACTTTCACCGACACAGAAGTTAACAGTTTCACTTTCCTTCCCTACAGTGGTCTTCTACGACATGCATCATAATAACTAGTGCTGTTAAAAACTAAGAACATATCCCTCTTCACAAAGCTAACAAATTTTTCTAGCGGGCACATTGGCTTGCTGGAACGTTTATAATAATCCTTGCAGAATGAGGTCTGGAATGTGACATCAGCACCATTATACAGGATGCGGATAAAGTGTTCTTTGGGTCTCTTCCCATCCTGCCACAGCTCAAAAACTAATCTGGCTGCAAATCGTGGAAATCTGGCCTCTGTAATGCCCAAGGCACTAAGAACAGGTGACAACGTGACATCATGTGCAGAGTGAAGAACAAATATTTCTTCTTTCTTGCCTTCTGCAATTCGCTGAAGCCGATTAACAGTCTGGTTGAGGAGAGGGTGAGTAGCCAACAGGGCATACAGGAAATAGAGTTTCTTTTCCTGTCTTTCTCTCTCATCCTCCAACTGATGTCTTTTGATTACTTTGAAGTGTTCCATACCAATGCAGCCAGTTTTGGTACAGGGGAAACTGACATTGTGGCAAAAATAGCACAAGAGAGAATCTATTGGGTTAGAGGCTCTCAACTGCCTGGTAGGAATGCCAACAATCTTTGCCATATCCACATATATTTTCTCCAAATCACCATTCTTCACCCGTAAGCTGTACTGCCTGCGCTGTTCCTCTTCTAGGTAGTGGTTCCGCATAGGACAGTCGCAGCTTCCAGAACAAAAAATAGTGCTCCACTGATGCCTCATGTTAATTTTTTTCCAGTCAAAATCTGGTAAAAAGGTGTAAAGCAGCGCCAGTGCACTCTGCAGGGTTCGGCTTTTTCCTGTTGTCTCCAAGTAGAGCTGTTTTGCCGTCCAGTCATTCAGCAGCAGTTTATGTTTGTTTATATAAATTTCTCGCAATAGTTGTCCATTTCGCAAGTGCTGTACGACACCTGAAAGAGATTTTTTGCTGTTTAATTTTTTAAGAAGGCACAACACATGATTATAATCTCCTTAGTTTTGATGAAAAAAAAAAAAAAGAAAAAAAAAAAAAAGAAAGAAATAGAGCTAGCATTACTGTTAAAAGCTCCGTTAAAAACTATGAATGGCAAAATTGAGCCTCACCTATTCTTGAAGACCAGAATCACAGAATGGCCTGGGCTGAAAAAGGACCACAATGATCATCCAGTTTCAACCCCCCTGCTTTGTGCAGGATTGCCAACCACCAGACCAGGCTGGCCTTGAATGCATGCAGGGATGGGGCATCCACCGCCTCCTTGGGCAGCCTGTTCCAGTGCATCACCACCCTCTGTGTGAAAAACTTCCTCTTAATATCTAATCTAAGCTTCCAGTCTTAGTTTAAAACCATTCTCCCTTGTCCTATCACTATCCACCCTTGTAAACAGCTGTTCCTCTCCTGCTTATAGACTCCCTTCAAGCACTGGAAGGCCACAATGAGGTCTCCCCAGAGCCTTCTCTTTTCCAAGCTAAACAATCCCAGTTCCCTCAACCTTTACTCACAGGAGAGGTGCTCCAGCCCTCTGATCATCTCAGTGGCCCTCCTCTGGTCCTGTTCCAAGAGCTCCATGTCCATGTACTGGGGGCCCCAGGCCTGGATACAGTACTGCAGATGGGGCCTCACAAGAGCCAAGTACAGGGGGACAATCACCTCCCTGTCACTGCTGATCATCCCTTTTTTTTTTTTTTTTTTTTTTTACGCAGCCCAGAACCCAGTTGCCCTTCCAGGCTGCAAGCACACACTGCTGGCTCATGTCCAGCTTCTCGCCCACCAGGACCCCCAAGTCCATCTCTGCAGGGCTGCTCTCAAGGAGCTCTTTCCCCAGTTTGTATAAATACCGGGGATTGCCCTGACCCAAGTGAGCACCCTGCAGCTGGCCTTACTGAACCGCATGTGGCTCACATGGGCCCACTTCTCCAGCCTGTGCAGGTCCCTCTAGATAGCTTCCCTTCCTTCCAATAAATCGACTACACCAATCAGCTCGGTGTCACCCACAAACTCACTGAGGGTGCATTTGATACCATCATCTGTATCACTGATGAAGATGTTGAAGAGCACTGGTCCCAAGACCAACCCCTGAGGAACACCGCTTGTGAGCCGCCTCCACCCCGATACAAATGAGATACCTGCTGTTCTTTCAGTATCTCTCAGATTTTAGGAGCTAAACTGAGATACAGACAGAAAAAGCTAGTTTTGCACAATTAGTTTAAAACATTAGTCATTTAATATTGCTTTTGAAACTAGAAATATGGGAATGAATGGGTCTAACATTACTATAAAAATAGGATTGTTATCAACGTGGATCCAGACATTACCTGAGTCAGGTTCCCAGTACAAATGTGTACTCTCTGCACATTTACGTTAGTCAGAAAAACTACCAGGAGTGAGGATAATGAAAACACAGAATGCAAATTAGCATGTAAACTCAAAAAACCAGCCTGAAAGTGAAGAAACCACATCAGGCTTCTTCATCTTCCTTCAGAAAGTAGAATCCTAGACTGACTTACATTGGAAATGACTTTAAAGATCTAGTTTCAAACCCCCTCCCCACAGGCAGGGTGAAGTACTCAAATTGCTTGGTAACGTTCACACTAGTGCTTTGGCTTTATTTAGCTGGATAGGAAGAAGGCATGTACCCTTCTCCCATACCAGCTCCAGAATCTATCTTGCTTGTGTTATCCTCCCTCAGCAGCCAACAGACAGGCACAAACCCTTGATTAACTTGAACATTTTTATAACCTGCTACAGGCAATAGGAGTCACAAACATTAGCCCAGTCATAAAGTGTGCAGTGATGAATCCAGTTTCATATGCAATCTGCTGCATCAGTAAAAGTCCCTGGTAATCTGGCAAGAATCTTCCCAAGATCACTTGGCAAGACTTGACACTGTTGCCTAACACAAGTTTATCTTCTGATGAGGCACAAGAACATGACGATTTGACAGATCATTTTTGGAATAAAAAAAATATAGGAAATTGGCACCATACTAATACACTGACTTTGACTTCAAATTCAGTTCAGCTAGTTACTCTGAATAAAAATATAAACAATTCCAAGAGCTCTAAAAAAAAAAAATATTTCTTACTAACATTTTTCTCTCTCCTTACCTTTTGCCTGTGGTGAAAACATCCATCAACAAGGCAGAAAAGATGAATCCATGCCTATTAGCCCAGTTCCCTTAATGCTATTCAAACTTTGTTAGAAAGCAAAAAAAAAAAAAAAAAGAAGAAAAAAAAAAAAAAAAGGAGAGTAAAAAATAAAAGGAGGGGAAGGAGACAAAGAAAAACTAAAAAAGCATCAGATATTTCAAAGATGTTCTACTTTGATAATATAAACAAATTTGTTACATCTGAATCTTCTTGATGTAGACTCAGCAGTTCTTTTACAGGTGAAAACTGGCAACTAACTGATTGTTCTTCAGTTCCAGGATCTTTCTGAATCACAAACTAACCAATAAAATTACCAAACCTTCCTCTGAAGGACTGTAATTTTCCACCACGTCATTTTTCATAAGGGTGACAAAGCAATTTTGTGGTTTGGGACAACATGAATTAAAGTTGTTCTAACTTCTTAATAATAAAGTTGAAAGAGATGCCAAGGGTGACTGACCTTAACAGAACGCAGGCAGGCTATAGAAAAATGTTCAGTTTCTTGGATGGATACCACTTTTGGCAGAGAGTTCAGTACTTGACTCCTATCCCAGCAAAATCAACCTATGACCAATATTATGATTTTCCCAAAGAAAAGCATTTATTAAGAAAAATAGAGCATATGCTTTCAAACAGATTGTGTTAAGAGAGCAGAGGAAAATGTAAAGCTGCCACAGAAACTTACCAGTCTGTGTAAGCTCTCCCATTTCACAAAGAGAATGACTAGGGTAACGAGGCAGGCTGCTTAGGGTTCCATCCATTTGGGCTGCAGAGCCTTTGGACATGTGTTTAATGAAAGCTTCCAGCTGAGGATGAGAAGGTTTCCTAGAGAGACAAAACAAAATGTGAAAATTTCCCAAAGTATACAGAAAATATTCTGTCAGCTCAAAATTTCATGGTGACGTTCCTTCCCACTGACATCTGCTCTTACTCAAGATTTCTGCAGGCATGCAAAAGAAATCCTACTTATTTAATACCAGAAAGCTAGAGGAGATCGATGTCTTGGCGTGATAAAATTATGGTATCTTTCATAAAATAATTTCCAAGGGTTTTTTTGTTTGTTTGCTTGTTTTGTTTTTGTTTTTTTTAACGCAACTGTACTGTTGTAGTTTTTTTTTTTTAATTAGATCCTTTCAAAAAAGAGCAAATCTCTCTAATTTCTGCAGTCCTACTGCACTTTAACAACACCATCAAAGGCACTAAGCACTATGTTAGATACAGTCTACAGTCTCGGACTTAACTTCAAATTTCTTCAGGCTGCAAATCAAATAGCACAGGTAGCTGATGGTATCTACAAAGCTGTTCCCAATGACTCCACTGAAAGCAGAGCCCATTGTTTTGGGTATTGTACCATTACGCAGGAAGAAAGAGGCCAACGCTGCCAGACACCTTACATGGGTAAGACTAAAGCAAACTGCACTGTGTCCTAGTTAAGGAAAAAAATGTTTAAACAATACTTAATGTACCTAATGCATGCAGGCTCTACAGCTGAGAAAACATTGGAAAAAAAATAAGAGATTATACAGAGATTAATCTGAAGAAATATCAATACAAAATTGTCCATTTAATTCAACCTTGCTGAATGTATACTTGTATCAAAAGCAATAACTAAAATGGCCCACATGATCAGACTGCATTATACAAATGTGAGTTCTGACTGCAGATGTGAATATCATTACACTAGTGGTGATACATTTTTAAATCAAAACACAACGCAAATTATTACACAAGCCCTCCTACATCTAGCTCCTTTCCTCTGTTGTCAGAATTGTCTCTGAGCTAAGCACAGCTTAGACAGAACAAGGCTCCGCACACACTTATCACACGGCACAACTGATTTCTGCTGTGTCCCACAAATACAGTATTTGCTAAAAGAACATTAGGAGAAAAACAAATATTTGCCCCTTTAGAAATGCTTCCTTCACACCATACAAGATGCAGACCTCTAATTCTAGAACAGCTGTGGTCTTCACTAATTTGACACTTCAGCAATGACCCGAGGAACCTGGGAACACAAAGAGCCAAGAAACCTCTGTACCTTTGCAAATGCCCCAGAGGAGCATGGCACGTAACCACAATATTTCTGGCAGTACAATGCAGCAATGTGACCACTATGCCTTTTTCATGCAGAGATTCAAGACAAAAAGCTGGCTAGCCCAACCCAAGTCGACAGATTTGGAGGAACGGACTGCTGCAGAGTTTCAGTCATCCCCTGAGAAGACTGGATTTTTTTCCTCCACATTTAAGCTTACTGATTTTAACGTGTAAGTAAAAACAACTGACTGTAAATATCCCCATGATGCAAGGAAAGAATACAAATGGAAAAAAATATATTAAGCAAAAGAGTTGAGGTTAACTCGTTGAAACAGAATTCACATCAATGAATGTTTAGACTCAGTTCATTGTTGTATGGATGTGCTAAAAAAAAATTAAAAAATAAAAATGCTAAAAAAAAACAAAACAAAACAATGCAATTGAAAGACATTTAAACCTTTGAAACAAACAAACAGCAACAAAAAAAATGGACCAAATTTCCACAACAGAACTTTACGTAAGTATTATTTCCCTTCTTGAACATCAACACTTAATGTGATAAATAATTTGAAAACCCATGGTTTAAGTCCCCAGGCAGCACTACATAAACTGCACTTCAAGGCTACTTTTAAGCATCATTTTATTTTTCAGCTCCATAACATGTTTGTGTTATTATCCACACACAAGCAACGATTCACAGTCACCTCTTTATTTTTGTGCAGAACTAAATCAGAAACTGTTCAGCAACCCATTTCTGCCCCGGATGGTTCTTGTTCTATTGGGACTTCCAGCCTAAGCAGTCTATATTGTGGATGTTCCTCACGCAATAAAGCCATTTAAAAATAAAACTGAAAAAGATTTCATCTGAGAACTCTTACAGAAGTCTGAGTTTAATGTTCATTGTAAGCATTCAAATTTTGCTAGAATAATACGTGGTTTTCATAGAAAATCCTCAGGATCTAGAAAAACTTCCTTAATTACAGACAGAAACCACAAGAGGGAGCAACAGAACTGCTAACGTATCAATAAGTGCCTGGAATCAAAATTTACCAGGACGAACATTTTTCATACTTACAAGGAAAAGGCAGAAGAGAAACTCTCTTAAATGAAAAAGCACTCACTGCAGAGCTATGCTCACAGCATGTATGCACAGGAGATCTCATATGAAACAGCCCTTCATCCAATATAAAGCAGGTCTTGGAAATCACATTGTCATATCACTTTATAAAACTGCACAAGTATTTAACTTAACTTCAGGGTAAAGAAGAAGGAAAAAAAAGAAGAGGATTCCCAAGAAGTTTGCACATTCATTGGTAAGAAAACATTACTGTAAGTCACAGTATAATGGCCAATCAGAAAAGTGCTAAACAAGCAAAATGAGAGAAAATTTTCAAAGTTTTTCATTTTTAACTTCAAATGAAAAAGCAGTCAACTTATATTTTAAACGCACAACTACCTCTGTATATTACAATTTTAATATCTCAATTAACATTTGAGCAGAAGCAGAAAAACACAGAAGGTTTTCTTCCTTTGTAAATCAGTTGAGATTTTCTGTTGCACCATTACACACCACAGAGCTTAATCCAGCTCCAGATGCGAGCTCCAAAACTACTTCTTGCACATTTTGCTATTTTCACAGCCCAGTAGCACTAAATGGAAAAAACTGAGAAAATTAAAGTCATTAGCAAATAGCTTTCTAAGCTTATTACAGATGTAGCGGGCTGAACTACCCATTTTCTACACTTCGCATTTGAAAAGCTCTAAACATGAACAAAATGTCAGCCACAATCTTCCTTAAATCTTATTTACTTAATTAGCAAGTCCTGCAAACACATGTATCAGAAATCTAATAAAAATGAAACTGCACAACTGTTCTGCTTCTTTTGCTGCATTCTATTGGAACCAAACCTGTACCAGCACAGCAGTCAACAATCACTTGAAAAGGTGCATTTTTCAGTGTATTCATTTATCTTTTCATCTATGTATGTAAATGCAAGTTACTTAACTTCAGATTTATTTTCAAGTAAGCACAAATTAAGCATCTCCTTGAAGAAGCACACAATGAAACATGACTGCTAGACATATTTTGAACACAGAATACGAGCTTACTACTTGTTAAATGTATCTCAAGGGGAGGGGATCAGACAACAGAAAAGCCATTCTGCCCGAAAGGGACAGACGTGTCAGGATAACACACCTCTGTACCGAATGTAATTCTCACACATACAACACCACTGTGAATATACCAGCAGTTCTCCCAGTTAACCCCACACAACTGAGAAAACAAATTTTGCTGTTAAGTAAAGTGAGTTTTTGGTTGGTGGGTGTTATAGGCTTGTTTGCTTTACAGCACTACTCCAGCTACTAGCTAACAAACAATTCCCTTCCCCACCCCAAGATTTCTCTTATTTAGAATATGAATCCTCCTGTAGAATTGGCCAATTTACAGATGCCGCAGGAGATGGAGTATCTAGGCAACACAGCTAAGACTGCTGGGACTGCTGGAGCTGGAAGCAAAGAAAATTACACATTTGTATAGTTGAGAAGACCAAAATATCCTTAAAATTGCATTTCCATTGAAGCCAGCAGAAAATAAAAGTGAAATAAAAAGACATCTACTGTAATTTGCTGGACACAATGACAGTGCTGTATTGTATTTAGCAATGTATTAACATAATAAATATTTCCAAATTGCTAGAAGGGAAAAACATTATTTAACATCACTAGCAATAGCCATACCTTTTCTAATTTTGAACATTTCTTGCCTATTTTTTAAAACTATTAAATCGCCTCCTAATATTTTATTGTTGCAAAACTTTTTTTTTTTTTTTACCTGTAACAAAAATGTGATGCTTCTTTTTGCTTGAATAATACACTCAACATACCTTTTTGTTATTTTCAAATGAACACCAGGATAAATTAAATAGACTAAATTGCTTGTTCAATATTTAAACATTTTACAAAGGTCTTAATAACCTTTAAAGAGACGTCATATTCCAGCATTACTGCTACACTGTTACTAGTGTATATAGAAAGAAAATTATATTGCACAGCTATTTGAAGCATACGTTTATTTCTGCCAGCAACAGAGCTGACATCTCTCAATAAGAAATTTCCTTTCAGGGTTCAGATACCAAAACAGAAATAATTTCTTTTTTTTTTGCTGAGAAGCAAACATTAATCTGTTGGCGGTTCTGAATTAGCACAGCAAAGTCAGAAATAGAGTACCACAGTGAGCACATGCATGTGACACCTCAGAAAGGCTGCTAAGGGATTAGGGTTGACTGCCATTATGGAACGATATTTTCTCAGAAACATAGATGTAATGTATCTACTTTCATGTATTATATATACGCAGAGGTATGAAAACTCAATTCATGCAGCTGAACATTAGGTTCCCACACACTGCACAGCAAAGCCTCATTTCTTGTACAGCAGCAGAGAAGCCTTGTTACAGGACATTTTTGCCAACCTGTCCCCATTCGAGACATCAGTGTCATTATTTAGGAACTGCAATGAGAGATGTTGAGGTTTTCCACTCCTAGATAAAGTGGAGTTCAGACTGAGTGCACAGAAGCCTCTTTTAGGAGAAAACTAGCTCTCTGAGCTCAGTACCTTTGCTTAGTAAGTAAGGATTATTTTAAAATAAGTCACAGCATGAAGACAAATGTCTAATATTCCATCATCCCTGCCAGACTGGACAGTTAATTCACCAAGTAAGAAGAAACAGTCCATGTTTCTCAGGGCTATTTGTCTCAGGACTACTAAGAAAAATATTGCCATTCATTTGTATTATCTATTTGTGAAAGATTTTCTGTGATTAGTTTAACATTGTTTCCTACCAAGGCTATTAGAGCAGTAAACCAATTGAAGCCTTATTTCTACTATGCATACTGTAAAGTGAAATACATTTTTTTTTGTTTGTTTTTTAAGAGTGATGACCACAGCATTCAATCTATCCTGACTCAAGAAACTGAACATGCTATTGAATCACCTACAAATTTGAGACTACTGATTTGTGAAAATTACAAAGTTAATCTCATTAAAATGAAGTGTATTTAAGAAACAGACGTGGAAAGGCACTACACTAACAGGACTATCTGCAGCTACTATTTATTTATTTTTAATAATTTCCAGACTCAGACAAGTTCAAGAGAAGCATAAACAACATAGTTTCACCACCACGAGATGCTACAGAGAGACAAAATATGTTGATCAAGGATTATGATTACAAGAGAAATTGGGAAAAAAAAAACTAATTATTGAGACCAATTAATAAGCATCCATTTATTTAAAAGTTAAAACTTGATTGTTTGCCAAATGGAAAACAATCAGTCGGCATCACTTAGCAGAACTGAGAGGTGAACTTTTCATTCTTCCTTACCTCTGTCATGCACTGTGCTGCCCTCTCACAGCAATGCACTCTGGAGTCTGCAGTAGATCTAGATGCCTCAGCAAAGAACCCATGGAAACGGAAATTAATATGACTGAGATGGATTTCCAGCCCCCAACCCCATTTAACTGTGAAAATGTAACTTCTGTTAGCAAATGGAGAATCTGCAGGAGCCAGAAGGACCTTCTGACAAGGAGCTCCAGAAACCTGTGTGTCACTGGCTAAGCAAATGCAGCCATGCCAGGCACGTGCCAAGCTTCAGATAAATGAACATCTTCTTGCAATCCTATCACATCAGATACTGTCTCCAAATCACACTGAAGGCAAATTACTTATTGTTCCCAACACAATTTTTCTGTGAAGCTCAAGTCGCCAAAATAAGTGTTAGGTGAAAGGCCTATACCATTTCCCTTTTAGAATGCAAGAAAACAGAAGAGCCACTAAAACAACAATGGATTACAGTAGTCTTACAAAAGAGATCCTTGAGACAGTATTAGTACTTCTGGAGTGTATTTATTCATTAAAGTCTTGTAGTCTGTACATTCTTAAACTCTACAGTGACCCAGTCAACTTCTCTCTGAGTCTTCAGTGAGGTCAGAAGAGACTGAGATCTTTCATCACCTAATTGTGGTCTGGCTTATGCTGTAACCTCACTACAAGGAAAATCCACACCCTTCCTTTAGCTCACAATATACTACTTGTCTCTACCCCACTTTCTCATTTTTTCTGAGAGCCAAACCTAAAATTCTTCATATCAAACCTAAAATTCAGGTACTTGTTGCAAAGCTTTTTATAATTAATACCAACAGCTCTCAGAGCGCCTTGAAACTTATGCCAATTAACCAAGAGTGCTATTAATTTATAACAGTCTTCTGAAGTCATTGAAGAGTTTTCTAAAAAGCATTTCTTGTCCCTCTCAGATAAAAATTCAAAGATGACACATTGCATACGTGTTGCTTTTTGACACTTGACATATAAGGCACAAAGGGAAGAGAAGTAGGTGGTTAATTTATTCTCCCAAAAAGCAAACACTACAATGAACAGATTTTCACTAGCACCATTCAATTTTCTCGAGGACAAAAGTATACGGATTATTCAGCTCCCTTGTGGAAATTTGCATCTAGAACAATGAAAATAATAATATTAATTTAAGCCTTGGATGGAAGAAATCTCCAAAGCATTTAATCCATTTGCTTACATTCATTCCACGCTTAGATGTCACAATCCATAATTCCTAAAACCTAAGTGCAACTTCAAGGCTACTCTGCATACCCATTAGGAAACCAAGGGACTGTAGCATAATCTGCTTAATTAATGAATTCCATCAGCTGAATGCCAAGTCAAATAAAGAACAGATTGAGTATGAGCAGCATACTTATCTAAAACCAATGTCCAGAAAGCTTAAACAAGCCAGACTTTTAATCAGACATCTCAAATTAATTACACAGCATAAACAAGCCTTCAGTTCAAAGGTAGCAATTATAATATTGTAATATTGTATATGTAATATACAATATTCTCTTGTAATATTCTCTGAATAGGTACATTTGCAATCAAGTACCAAATTTACATCATAAAGAAGTATAAGCCTGAAAGCCAAACACAGTAAATAGATTCCTGATGCTAAAATAATAAATATTCCATTTGAAACAATGATAGAAACATTAACAATTCTAGCTGTATCCAGAACTGTGAGCTGTAACATATCAGGTCACAACGGTACACCCTTTAATCTGTTGCTCTTTCAAAATCAGCCAAAAGATCCATAAGCTTTGTACTCCAGAAACCAATTGTTGTTCTTCATTCATGTGGTGATGAACGCTGGTGGATATATCACTTGTAAACTGATGTTCTAATGCTTCATAAATTGGTAACAGCCAGGGGTATCTACACTACTGGTCTCACATCCTGAATTTATGCCCTCTTAACTATATGACTTGGTCACTCTGTTGGCAGTGTCAAAAGATGCACTGCATCCTTGATTTTTTTATGGATAGTTATCCTGATTTCACAGCCTTCACATTGTATTCTTTGCCTGAAACTGTAGAAGTAGATACAAAAGTTTCTCTGATAAATACAAAACTGAGGTATCATGTGGCAACTAACACTGAGAAATACAGCAACTCATCCACTATTGTCACTTGCACTTAACATCTCTGCAACAGAGATTTCTCACGTTCTAGCGTGATATATTGAGTAAGCTCAGAGTATTAGATCTGGAAGGACTCCAACAGGGATCTGTATCACACTCCTTTACTTGGTATATTATTCTGAATATAATCTCACCTCTTCGAGGGTGGTCATTAGAAGTGCTATCACAGCTATCAGCAAAATGTTCCTTTTTCATCTTGTTGAAGAAATTAAACGGCCACACTATGGCAGAGATATCTCAAGTTTGGTGTCTTGTCTTCAGTCTACTTTGAGTACCAATATAAGACAATTAGTGAGCTTGCAGTGGGTGCAGAACACTGTTAGGGTTGGATATCTCTGAAATAATTGAAACTTCTCTTGGGAGATGTCAGAGAACACTAGGGAATGCCATTACTTAACAGAACACTGTATGCAAATATATATATATATGGAATATTGTATATGATTAAGAACAAACAAAGCCTATTAACTTTTTTTTTTCCTTAAAACAAGCCCAGATCTTCAAAAGACTTTATTACAATACTTTCATGTATGTGCACAGATGGGCTAAAACTGCTCATGCTTTAAAACTTTTGTAGGGTCACCCACTATAATAACTGCAGTTTGGACAAAGATACAGCTATTTTTCAATTACTCGTGCCAGGGTTACATTAGAACACAGGCTGTAACTGAAGACAACAAAGTCCTGCAAATTTCAGGATATTAATCACAAGGGCAATTTTTTTTTTTTTTTTTTAATCTTTACCTTTATAAAAATAAAAATCATAAATACTGCTCATCACAGCAAGCTACTAAAATTCTAATTTGGCTCATTAACCTATCAAAATAAGAAAGAAACTCACATTTGGTGTATTTGATACTCAGAAATGCATTTTCAGCATGCCATTATATTTCCAGTAAGACAAAGAGAGCCACTCCTGAATAATTCTAACCAGAAAAGCAAGAATGTTATCTCTTTACAGAAGGAGATTGCAGACTATTCTGGAAAAAAGGTATTTATGGTATATCAGCACCACTTTGTATACTGGTAGATCAAGAAGCCTATTAAGGCCTTTCCCTTTGTAAAACATACACGTACACAAAGCAGATGCAACTCCCAGGTCACTGAAATCACCCACATTTAAATGACAGACAAATATCAGTTTTCGACACTGAGTGGTAACTACGGTACATGTCATTTTCAGATAGCAAATAGCGTACTTTCTTTAGCTTGTATTTTAATAATTATATGTATAAACTCCTCCACCACCCCGAGAAGTTTGAGACAGATCATTAATTTAAGGGAAATCTCTGATAAATTGTATCATTTCTCTTTTCAGAAAACACAATTATCAATTTTCCTGCGGTAGTGACAGAGACGGATTTGTGCTCACGCAAAGAAAACGTGGTTAACTGAAAAAGAATTGATTCTCAAACACTGCACCTACATTTTTAACATATCTAGAAGTGTACCTAAAGAAATGTGACTGAGTAATTAAATAGCTTTTGCTTTTCTTTCTTTCTTTTTTTTTTTTTTTTTTTAATGGAAATATACAGAATTTATGCTGGTCTGAACACACAGCAGTTAATAGCTCCTGTTTCACAGGATATGCTGCACACCATTCATACAGCTTTTTTTCCTCTCATCTCCTTCAATCATCATAATACAACAACATCAGGAGCTACACCATACTTTAAGCTGCATAAATTTTTTCCTGAAGAGGAACAAAACAATTACAAAGCAAAACATGCATGTAGCAACAGTAAAAGCAAAAAAATGTTACCTGTTAGGCAGCAACGTACAGTCAATATCAGGTCTTTTTGTTTTGGGAATGGCATATAACGGATATCTATCTCCATGTCGAATCAACACTTGAACTGACACTAGCTTAAAATAATGGGGTGCATAACCTATAATGAAAAAAGAAAACGTAAAGAGTGAATGTTAAGAAAGAAGTGAGATGGAAACAGTACATCCAAAGTTCAATAGCCATACATGACACTGCTCCAACACTGGTCCCTGCCAATACAGTAATGTAACTCCACCTACATAACGGCTCTTCCAGACCCTTCTTTTAACCACCATCATACGCAGCATGCTTAATTCAGAGTTTATTGATATATTAGCTTGTGATTTTACATTTGTTAATGGCATACATACATGAGGGCGTTGATTCAAAATAACTTGTGCAGCTGCTGCAAGGTACACATGTCTTCTAGTTCACTTTTAATAAACAGTATAAAATATTAATTATCTCTAAAGACTCCCACTCTTTTAATTAAGGAATTCCAGTTGAGCACTGAGTGATAACAGAAACACATCCAGAAGTCAAGAAATAAGAGAAAATACAAAGGAGAGAAGAACAGTGCATTTTGAACAGTTTAACTGAATTCAGCAACCAGTTGACATTTGCTGTACCTTGCTCCAAGCAATAAAGAACCAACAATGCAAAGTCATTATTTCCACTAAATCACCATTTGCAAGCACAGAGGTTACCTTCCATGCTGCGTTCAGCAATAGTAGGAATATTGCAGTAAACACGAGCTTCGTAAACAGGATCTATTGCAGGAGGTTCTGTCAGCAAATCAGGCATTATTCTCTTTCGGCTCTTAGGATTCAACCCATCTTCCTTGATAGGGTTCACTGGGATTAAATGCACTGAAAGACACAAAACATGCACAGTATACCTTTAGGAGAATTCAATGACATACCTAAGCCTTTAAAAAAAAAAAAAAGAGAGAGAGAAAGACGATTTTTGTTGTGAATTTTTCACATTTTTCCAGAGTCAAGTTGTCCAGAATTTAGCAACCTCAGTGCTTGGCTAAGACCACAGAATTCCATCTCAATGAAGAACAACTTTGCTTGTCATCCTCCTGAAGCTGGCTTTTTCTGTCAGTCTCCCAAGAAGCACTAAAAGCATGAACTGGAGAGAAAAGATCCACCACAGGTCCAGCTGTCCTTCATCACTCTCACATAGAAACTTATGCTGAAGGACATCATGCAAAAGACAACTCAGTCATGATGATACTACAAACCATTTGGTAAACAAAGTAATGGAGATTCTATGACTGAGACTGAAGGAACTAAGCTGTTCATCATTTTTCTTACAATTTTTTCCCCCCCACTACTTAGCTACCTAGCCAATCTTAAATAATCTGATTTACTTTAAGAAAATATACACAAAATACATTTAGTAAAATGTAACTGCAATAGTTATAACAAAAAAGAATTAGAAAGAAATGCAGATAATGCACTTCAGACATGTAGAAGCACGCTTCTATAAAATCTAAATTTCAGGCCAGAGTTTCACTGACAAAGCCTTTTTGGGTTGCTCTGATGTGAAAGCACTAGTGAATTTCAACGCCTTTCAAAACTACACTTGTAATAACAAATGCTCTTCCCCTCCACTGCCTTCCACCAGCTTTTTCTAGTATTTGAAGAGGATCAGATTTGGAAGTGAAAACCAGGAGGAAAACTTAGTATTTTTGCTACCATTTATCTTTGTGGGGAAGGGGAAAAAATGGGATGGGAAAAGAAGAAGAAAACATAAGAAACAATTCAGAGCACCTTGACTGCCAGACCTAAATTTAGAGGTGAATTTATTCTACAATATAGAGTTGTGTACACAAAGAAAACAGTGAAACATACACAAGTTCTAAGAACACATAGGTGTTAATGTAGCACAGACTCTTCATTCTTACACTACAACATGCGACTTCAAACATTTATAGTAACCTCTCCCTGCACGTCAAAACCAGAATTCAAGCATTTTCCATGGCCTTACTAGCGCTGTTGACAAAGCTAATATCCACAAGGCACACTGACTTCAATCCTTTCCTTCAGCTGTTTCACATTTTGCATAATTGCCCACAGGACTGGTCCTGGTAAGAACATTAAACTGTAATTTTGACTTTGGCCCTTTAAGCTGCAGGGCTCAGCTGCAATCCCAACATTCATTTTTTAATTTATCTTTAAAAAAAAAAAAATTAGCTCCTTCCATGCTAGGACTGTTGTATGTTAATGGAAGACATTACAAACCACTGATGAAATAAACTATTAGTAACTCAGAGCCTTGGTGGTATTTCTTAGAGGTTGATGACCATGTTTTAAAGGGTACTTGCAGCAAATCTGTGTTTGGAATATAAATCCCAAACCTATGAAAGTGTTACAGGAGGCCGCTGACCTCTGCAAATAAACAGCGTTACAATAGATGGCCTAGAGTATAAATGGGGAATTACAGTAGTTACGTTGGTCAAGTTTTCTATGTAGAAAACATTAGGGAGCAAGAGCTTTCAGCTTTGTGTTAACGGTTTTCTCTACAGCAACCCACAACACTGCTACTGCTTGTTTGACATCATGAAAATGTAGAGCTAGCTTCAGTATTCAGGATTTATTAGAGCTGAGCATCAGTTTTTTTGGATGATAGGAAAAAAAACATACACTAATAGCAAGAGCTCAGGACTCTTAGCACCCTTGTGCTAAAATTTGGTTAGGAGATTCAAAAGCAAAATAAGGAGCCCAATTTTTGATCCAACGCAAACACAACAGATCACATCTTTGCACTGATGCTACTATCACACAGATGCCCATATTTTCTCCTTGAGATCAACTGCCTAGCATTCATGAAATTAAATATTTGATTTACAGATAGCAAAGTCTCATTTCTCATCTATCTAGTGAAAGTACTTTAACACTAACAAAAAACTTAAGAACAGGAAGCACTTAATCTTGCAGAAAAGAAACTACTAAAAATATTACAAGTTAAATTACAAGTAAAAATTGCACCTCCAGGAATATGACAATATGTTTAGTTCACAAAACCCACTGACAACACACTGTAAAAAGACTCTGAAGTCACCACAGCAATTATGGATGCAAAATAATTCTTGTGGACCAGAAACTCAATCACAGATTAGGAATAACAACATAGTTACAAAAAGTTGATAAAAACTGCCCTAAATTTCTAAATGCTGCTGCTAACAACAATTATTGATGACTTCATAGTAGCTGGTATTACCTTCATAGTTTAGTGAATAAGCTTGGATTACACCAGGGAGAAAGAAGGGAAAGAAATTCCAACCCAAACTGCTACCAGCTTGTTCTCTTCCAAGTACATCAGAGAGGGATGGAGCTCAAGCTTCTAAATTTGAACCTAACTGTGGCACAACCATATTATCTTCATTTCTGAAGGTATTTGTCTTAAATGACTCAAATTGGTTATTGGTTTCATCATCAAGAAGATCAAAAAGTTCTAGACACCTAAAGAAGCACTGCCACTGCATTCAGTATTTATTTTCAACACGTGGAATAACGCATATCAGAAGAAATCAACAAAACCATTCACACAGATACCTGGGTGTTCTATTTAACGACGTTAAACCGCAACAACAACAACAAAAAACCAAAACACATAAGATCTGGATATCAGTTTATCCAGTCTACTGGAAATCTCAAAAGAAAAAAAATATATATATGTATAAAATTATTTCAGAAGGCAGGAAAAACTGGACTATAGACAGATGAATTCCAGTTGGAAAGATGCTTTCCATCTGCTCAGCTTTAGCATTGTGATCCAAGGAGCTCACCCAGTAAGACTTGTTCCTCCTGTTGCACTGGAAGCTCAGTTTGTGCTTTCATTCTGGTAGCACTTGCATCACATGGAGCAGCTACTCAAAGCTCTCTGAAGCTTTGAGTGGTCTCCCTGTATCCCAGTACTTTTCTGCTGCATCAATCTCACCTCTGTTTCCCAACAGGAGTTTCTGGTCCATATGTAACAACACGTCTACACATCCACAAGTAATAGCGGACTGACACAGCTCAGAGTAGAAAAAATACCACTCATACGGAATTGAACACTATCATGTTCCAAGCTCTGTTCTTCCAGCTGTAAATCATTATAAGATCAGAATTCTATTATGCCTTTTTTCATATGGCTTTTTATAGCTTAGCACTATTTTATATGCCTTGTTCTATTGGTTCAACATGTACTTCCTCAAAGCAGAAGTCTGACAACGCAAATACAATCATACTTAAATCTTCAATTAAGAGAGCTTTTGAACAAGATCTCTACACTGCTGGACCTTTCCAAAGTCATGTTTTACAACAGGAATATAACAATGTAAAACAGATTAAACACATGAGGTTTGATCTACGTGCTTCTCCCACACCCACAGCAGTTCATGAAATAGATTTGAAACATATTTAATCATCTATCTGGAAACTTCACCAACACTGAAGCTATAAAGAATATGTACATATCATAGAGATAGCTTTACCAAAAAAAGGAAAAGAAAAAAGGAAAACATTTTCTTACATTTATAATATATAAATATAGCATATATAATATCTATGTTATTTTTAACAAAACCTAAAGACTCTACATAAAAAATGTTTGAAAATGTTCATTTTGAAAAAGCTATATTTAAGAGAGAAAAAGTAAAAGGCGTGCAGAAACAAAATGGAAGCAACCTCAATGCAACTCTGGTGTGCCAAATTAAAATTGCTTAAAACACGAAATAAACTAAACAGACTGGTATCAGACAAAAGTAAATCTTGATAGCACAAAACGCAGTCCTGTGAGAGAAGACACACACTACTCGTGGTAGAACAGCCAGCTACTGCTGTACTCACACTCCTTCAGCAATTTTTACAACCCCAAATTCAAACACCATTTCCTTTTCCAAAGTCAAAACCAAGAGGAAATAAATACAAAGTCAGTGGAGCTATCAAGCTTTTATATAAACTGGTCTTTTCCACTCTATTAATAAATTAAGAATGGGCAGCTGAATTAAAGAAAATATGTTGAGTAATTTATTTCAAAACAACTTACTCTACAGAACGTGAAAACGCAATTTTAATTAAAGAGAAATGCTTGACTACGAAATGTCTTTATGAACCAAGCCAGTGGTGTCTCAACTATTGCAACATAGAAACTGTAAGCACAACTTCTGTAAAGAGTAAGCAGCTCATTAGTCTGATTTCCACACGCAGCCCAATTTCTGCACACACAAAAATACACCAAAATAAGATCAATATTAGAAGAGTTGTTTCTAAGTAAGAAAGAGAATCACTCAAAGGTAATTTCAGTGTAATGATCATAACTCCTACATTGCAATCAGTCCTAATGGAAAATGTCGAGTTTATCAAATCAACTATTGTATTCACACTCCCAAGCAGGAAGCCAGTCTGGCACAAGTTAGGACAAGCAAGCTGACATCAATTTAACAGAATTCAGTACAGCAGAAAACCAAACACAAAGAGCAGTTCACACAGAAGAAACACTAAATTAAATTCATTACCAGTTTCTCTCCCTCCTGCAGTACTAGTTAAACCATGGAAGAAACAAGGTATCACCACTGTTTATCCAAAAGAAATTTATCTATGAGAAGGAAAAAGCTCTAACATTTACCAAAATACAGAAAGATAGGCAATAAAGTCATTCTCCACTCCTGTTTTCCTTTGTAACTCCAGCCTGTCTGAGAAGCAGCACAAGCAGCCACGTTAGCTTCAAGTAAGCAACTGACCAGGAACCTGAAGTTTTCATCTGTCCTAAGACAGAAGGTTCTTTCAGGTCCATGCAAGCAGGCTATTTAAAACAGTCACATGAAAATGAAGCCACACAGCAGAAATGCAAAAACAACCCACTGTAGGTAAACCTTATGCTAAGGGATAAGGAAAAGTAAACACGCATGGCTGAGAACACAAAAAGTTATTTATTCATCCTAGAACATTTTTTCTTCCCCTTCTCCTTTTGGCTCTGAAAAGGGCACTAAGAAGGCTGCAAGGCAGAGAGGAGAACACCAGCTTCTACAATTCTGATGATTAATGTAAAGTTTGCTCTCCACCCCCAGAAATAAAAAGAAGATACGAAAAGATTGTTGTAAAGATCAGTCAGGAATTCTTCAGAACAAATTAGATGGAGAAAAGAAGAAAATATGTACAGCAACAAAAACAAGCAGGAAAAGCAGGTAACAAATGGGAATGAAGTGTTTGTAACACAAGACTGAAGGCACACAGCCATCGGTTTAGAAATGAAGCAGCCTGGGAACAGCACTGCAGGAGCTCTGACATCCTGCCACCCCCAGGGCTGACTCCTGCCATCCGGCTCACACCTGAGGAGTGCACCCCTAGGGCCACTTTTACAGCCTGTGACTACAAACGTGTTTGAACATCAATGAAGTTTGAACACACTTGTGTGACAAATCCACCCTTCTCATTTTATTCTTCTGTACAGTTAAATACAGTTTGCACCTCTGATGTAGCACTGTACTAACAATCAGTGTCATTATCCACAATATACAAAGGCACAAACACAAATATACCATACTTAAATGCTGAGTGAAAGCATAAACAAAGACTCATTACCTTCACAGCAGTTAAACTCTCAGATATAATTAAGAAAAATAGACAAAGATCTTTAAAAAGCTTCCTAAGCTTGTGAACACACAGCTCAGAAGCAGAAAACAATATATGTGCCTGCACTGAACCTCTGATGAGGTGACAGTCCCATCACCGCCTGTCCTTTAATTGCCCACATCTGAACCTACTTCTTTCTTCATGTGTATGGCTCTTTTAGCAATAATCCTTCTATTTTCTCCATTTCTGCAGTCTTCTGCCTGTTCAGGAACAAGTTGAGCAAACGGCCCCAGAAGCACAGATGTTTCTCTGCAGAAAGCCCTCTATGCAATTGCTGCCCTTTCTATTACAGTGTGGGCTCTGAGCTTCAAGGCTTTCTTCCCACAGTGCTGCAAACGGCTCTGTGTGCTACTGAAAGGAAAAAAAATGAAGGAAGGTATGGGGGAGGTGGGCAGCAGAAAGAAGAACAGCGGGGAGGTGGAGAGTCTAAAATTCCAGCCCAGGAATAACAAACAGCTCTTCTGTAGCAAACCCTTGAAGATTCCTTGGAGTGTATTTTCTGCACAATAATTCAGTAATCACAGTAATTCTGGCAAATTTCATGGAGTCCACTGATCTACAGCACAATCTTATTTGCTGTCAACAACCTACATTTCATCTTCAAAGGAAGACGGTGCCAAAAATATTCAGGACAAATATTTGAAAGTTAGCAGTCAATCAGTAGGAATCTAAGTATTACTGAACACTCTTATCAAGTCATTGCTTCCAATCAGAAGTGCTGAAAAAAGCATTTGGTACAGCAAAAAAACATTTGAATACACACAATTCATACAGCAGAAACACAGACTTCTGCAATGGCCCTTCCTCTACCATATGCTAATACCAGAAGTTAGAACCTACCATGACATAAACACATGCACATCCCTTCCTAGAGCAAAAATACCCTTTTCTGCTTTTGAAGGCAATGAGGAATGCTAGAGCAAACTTGCAGAACAGAAAACTATATTCTGAATTCTTACATATGAAAATTCATCTCAAGCTTCCCCATTTCAATGGGCTGATCCTTGTAGGGTAACTTCCTGCATTACATGAGTGAATATTAGAAATATACTGCTTTTAAGCTTTTGCTTTCCACTGTTATGTTTGTATTTCCTCACACTCCTCAAACTGCACCTTTTGTTTCAATGTAACAACACACATTTCCTTTGTTCTTCCAAAATTACTTCTAGTGATTTAATAAAGATGAGGTGGGTGCCCCTTACTTTCACTCTTGCAGGTCCAGAAACCAGAGCTGAAAATCCCAGCTCCCTCCATGGCCCCACTCCCCTGGAGAGCTCAGGCTGCAACTCTGCACACAGTGGGGAGGGGAGCAGAGAGATATGTGTGAGTGAGTCATTTTCTTTCAATTGGAAAAAGTATTAATGGAAAATTAAAATTAGTATGTAGGATAAGCAGATAAACTTTTCTGCATTTTTTTTCCCTCCATAGCCAGTGAAAAGCCAGAAGAAAAATTACAAAAAAGCAACATACACAATGAAGAGCTACAGCAACTGACTATTTTTCAGCTCACAGTAAAAATAAAACAAATATATTTGGGTTTCTCTGATGCATTTTCTCTGACATTCTATGCAACTTCAAAACTATCACCTGCCAAAGGCTGAGATGAACACAATTACTGCAAAGATGAGATTTCACAAAAAGCTACTTCAAGTTTTACTTGTTTTTCTTCATTATTTTTAAGAACTAGGATAGTTCCTTAATCTCTGGTTATTTTTATTTTGTTCTGCAGTAACTTGTCTGTACCAGACAGCAATTTTCTCCCTAGAAGCCGGAACCACTTGTCATTGTGCAAGCAACTAAAAACACTGCTTTCTCTTCTTAAAGTGGAGGAAAAATCACTTTTCAGAAGCACCCTGCATGTCACATGCTTACTGACAGGAAATGGAAACTTAACGGTGTTAGAAGGCTGCAGGGGCACCTTGGCTAGCCTGGTGGAAGCCAGAACTGATTGAAGGGGGAAATGTGAGCTGTTAAGTGGTTCTGGTTGGTTTGTTTTAATGCATGCATTTTTAAGGGGGGGGGAAAATAAAAATAAAAATAAAAAAAAAAAAAAACAGAAGACTTCACAATGATCTTCCACCTTACACAAGCTCAAATACAAGATAAGGTAAACTTCAGTTAAACAAAATGGACATCTACACATGCACATATGTATGAGCTTTACAACACAGTCCTTTCCCTCTCCCTTGTAACAGTAATAATATCATTGTAGCTACAACCTTTAAGTGCATCTCAACTTCACTAATCAATACTGATTAGTATGTATGCCAAGTAACTATGATTATTCATCAGATGAGTTGTCAGCCTGTTTGTTTGTCAGATCCCTGAAGTTTTCCACTGAGACGCAAATCTCCCTATGGACAATACAAACTGCTGTAAATTGGCTGCTTTTCTTTGATGCTTTTCACAGACCTGCTCAGCTCAGCAACAGCCCAAACTGATCCTGGATCAAAGTTGAGAAATTTCCTTAAAGCTTTTTCCTCTCTTAGGAAAACTACCAGCTCCCAGCCCAGGCAGCAAGAGTGAGGCAGGTACTGACTCAGGTTCTTGCCCTTTTTAGACTCAGTGCAAAAAGCCAGCTTGCCTTGTCCATGTCCTGTTCAAAGCTATACATCTACACACAGCCACCATGTATGACAGCTCTGTCAGCTTTAAAGAACTCCAGTATTCTTGAAGAAAAGTTTGTTACTTCCAGCTGCATTAGATTGCATGCTTTGCTGGCTTTTTTGTGCTTTTTGTTTGTTTGTTTTCTACAGAGTCCCTATCTGACCTACAGAAGGAAAATAAATATGCTAAGAAACTCATTCTTGATTTCAAACACTACCATGTTGTGTTTCAACAATGGTAGGCCTACCATTATGTTTTTTGAGAGCACATTCAAATAGATATTAAATTATACAATGGATGCTTGCATTTATTCAATCCAGATGTGGTTCTGAAAAGAGCTTTACAGTTCTGGGTCCCCCACCTCCCATTTGTTTTTCCACTGACAATTCAGGAGGGCATATGGCATTACTTAAATAGCATCCAGGATTTTCAGCCCGACAGCAATAAAACAGCAGTGCTGACTGCAAGCTCTAGCATTTTCAAATTCAAGAGACGACAGTCATTTTCCATTTCTCCTACCAAAGTAAAAAACTCCTCGGTACATTTTATTTTCCTACTACACTAAAATATTGAAGTTTATAACATGGAAAAGATTTATATCAGCATCAGTTATATTTGCACTCCTTTCTTACATATATATGCGTGTGTGTATACACACACACAGATCATAAAGCTTCTCGCTAATTACCTCCCTGCTTCCCTGTCCAGTCCAGTCCAAGGGCTGGGAGGAGGTTCCTACCAGACATCTAGACGCATTTCCTGCCCTTTAAGCACATTGCTCTAGCCAGATATTTCCCAAGCTCCAGGTTACTTACTGGCAAGATTTAAAAAAGCCCCGCTGCTGCTTACAATTAAAGAGTTCTGTGAGTCCCCAGCCTACCGCAGGCTCATTTAGGATTCACACATGGGAAGTGTTACATAAACATAATGCTGCAAATGAAGTTGTTGCCACAACACATCTGCACAGTTGCCATGCCTCATCAGCCTGAGAGATGTCTCTATGAAATCAGTGTTCTGAAGACTACTGATTTAAGTAAACAAAGACTAAGGAGGTTTAATGATCTGAAAGCATGATTTCATAAATACAGTTGATCCAGCCATTGTTACTTATCTAAAAAGGTTCATGAGCACAATAGGATTTTAAAGCTCTGCCCTGCTTCTGTCTACAGAATTCAGAAACTGGTACACAAACTAATCTAGTTGAATTACCCTGGAACGGATTTTCTGAACAGCTTTTATCAGCTGTATTCAGATTCAGAGAATGCTATCAGCTGTTCTCATTTTTGTATTATTGTCTCAGAATAAAGGTCAGCACGAAAAGTTAGCTCCAGGACATAAAACACTGAACATGGTTACCATAATTTGCCTGTGGGTGGTAACCTTTGTTTTAAGTGAAAGACACTACTACTTTTTGTCCTGTTCATCTTACGGATCTCAAAAATACTACAGTGGGAAGCTGTGCAGTACTGACTACATCAGACTGAATAGAAGATGCTTAGCAGATTTTGCATGCAAACTGAACAGAGAGGCTAATCACACAAATTACTGTGTAGTGGAATAAAGTACGTATTGTTCTCCAGAACATAAATTGAAAATCTCGTCTTAAGCATTCTTTTTCAATCACAGCAGCTGAACGCAATATAAAAATACGGCCCATGCAGAAGAGTTGAGGACAGTTCAGTGGTTGCTCCTGTTCTGACACCTAGCATTAATAACATTGGTAATGCTTCAGAACTGTGATGGGGTCCCTCTGCTATTCTTACACACTTACTCCCCTGTTTATTCCTTAAGGGACTCACTAACTCCTGCTACTAAGCTTTCACTTTTGTAACAGATATGAAGAGGAATCATGCAGTATTGCTTTCTATCAAGCTAGATAAAATGTCATTTCCTCCCTTTGGAAGGCCTGAAACAATAGGAGCACAGTCATTCAAAGCTTTGAGTGCACCCGGGCTGCCCCTTCTTTTCAGTGCCTTCCTTAAATGACATCCCAAAATACCCAGAATGGCTTTTGAAACTTGAAATAACTTTTATTAAAGTATTCTTATTAAAGCAATATCCAGATATTGAAACAGAACACAAAAACCACACAGATTAAAAAGAACAAAAAATGAAAGGACATGCCTCTGCCCTGCACTCTACATTTCCGCATGCATTGCTTTCCTGGTTTTGTAATAGCAAGTCAGCAGCTGCAACGAGTCCTGTACACCAGCTTACAAGTAAAAGCATCTTTGTCACCTCTCAGCAGAGCTGCTCACTGCAGTTCTCAGCATTATTTATATCCTTTACTTCACACAGTGGTCATGATACAACAGAAAGCCTACAGGGTTCAGCCATTAGCCACTGCAGAGGATGCAAACTGTTTAATACATTAATGTCAAACAATCCACAGACATCTGGCACTTCCCTACATCAGTGTCCTTCAAAGACACAAACCCTTACAAATGCAAATCAATATTTTAACTACTGCATTAAATTAGCACCTTTCTGTTTCACATCTAATCTCAACTGTTTTCTGTCCACAAACTGATCTGATCAAGAAACTGATCTCAACACCATATGCCACTGCATATCCATACCAGCTTACTTGTTTGTGCTTGTAAAGGCCCACATAGCAGCCACAGATCTGCTTGCCAGCAGCAAGACCCAGAAAAGCATATTTAACAGAGCAGTGCTCGATAGCTGTTTGTGCTGGTGAAGTTTGTACCAAAAGATATAGTATAGTAAGGCATAGTGTCAGGAACTCCAAACAGCCTCTCTGGAACAGCATTATAAATGTCTTGAGGACACTGACTGTAAACTATGAGGGCTGCTCCAAAAATAACACCTCCTATTTTCTTATGTTGGCTCACAGTGTCAGACTGATGCTGCAGCAGAGGTTGAACCTTCCCACAAATATCCCATTATATTTTGTTGCTCTGTGACAGATGGCAGCAGTGGGGCAGTCTGACAAAATGGTATCTGACATGGAAGTGCGTATGAAGGAAAGGTGTGGAATTAACTTTCTCCATGCAGAAAAAAATGCACCCACAGACATTAATGAATGCTTGATGAACATTTCTGGAGATCAAACTGTGGATGAGGTGAACACAGAGTGGCAGTGACTGGTGTGTTTCAGCCATGGCAACACAGACCATGAGACACCTCCACTGGCAAAGATTATTACGAACCCTCTCTATCAAACAGTGTTATTGTGCTCTATGTATCTGTTGTAGTTTCCATGGAAATAAATAGGAGGCATTACTTTCCAAGCAACCTACAGAACTTAGAAGAAGTCAGTGAATCATATTTCTTGTCTTTATCCAGTACTAATGTGCACAATTGGTAAGAACAGATAACACCATGGACCAAGAGCTTCCATCTTTTTTAATCCAGCCAGCTCTCAAAAATCATAAAGGGAGATCACTTACATTTTCCAGGAGTTCATATTTCACTGCAGGAAGTCCACAAAAGCCTCAGCCTTTTAAATACCCCATCTCATTAACAACCAACCACAATGCCATTTAGTATGTGTAAGCACTGCTTTCCCCTCAGTGAGTAACCTTTAAAACATTGCAAGGGAAGTAACTTCAGGACAGAGATTACATGGTTTTCTCAAATCTTCACAGTCAAATGATGAGATGCTTTTGATCAAGTAAGCCACTGCTCCATTTCAAAAATGAAAGCTTAGCAAAAGCACAAATGAATGAGCAAAAACACCAAAAGGATAAGTTGCAAGAGAAAAATTAAGATGAGTAAGAAGAAAAACAAGCTATTTAAAGATGTGACCCATAGTCAATTCTGCAGTTTAAAAAGTTGCTCATGCTTTCCTAAAAGTGGGAAGGCTGAATGTAAAAGACTGCATTTTTGCCTATGACATTAAGTTTTGCCAATTGAGGCTCCACGTCTGCGCTCTAAACAAAGAAGGGAGGGCCATTGGGTCAGAATATTCCTCCAATAAAGATGCAAAAGGCAAATCTCCAACAAAGGGCAGTGAGCAATTACTGCATGAGGAATCCATCTGCAATTAATAGGCACTGCTGTATTAAAAGCTCTGATAAAAGTAGGAGGGATAATGCTAATGCATTCTGAATTGATTGTGAATTCTCAGAAAACTTCTCTCACATCACAGTGGTCAGCAAAAATTAGCAAAGGGCTTGTATACTAAAAGTGGCATGACAAAGCTGTCATTACCTTCTTAGCTTAAGACATTCAGGTTTTGTTTTGATCATATTATTCCTGTAAAACACTGAGGAGAAAAGTACAAAGGAAGGCAGCATGTAGCAAGGGGAATGAACTGCACCTGCAAAAGAAAATGCCTTCAGGGATGAGAATCACTTTCCACTGCCCAGCCAGCAAGAACAAAAAAGCTCACCAGGGAGAGAAGCAAAGAGCAGCAGAATCAAGCACGACAACCTCTGTATTTCCCAGTATGCCCAGAGGTGAGCAAAGACCAAAAATGTGTACAAAGCACTTCTCCCAGACAGTGTGGAACAGGCAGCAGCTGTGGGAACTGCATCCACACAGTGTTCCCTACAATACTGACATATCTAACTGTGAAAATCCCAAGCCCTTGAATCCAAACCCTGCACAGAGGGAACTATGCTCTTAGAAGAGGCAAGGGCTTATTTAAAACAGACTGAACTTACTTGAACCAAACCTGAATCACCAAGCCAAACTTCAAGAATCTAACAGCTGCAAATGGAAACAAAACTATCCCTCCTTACTATTTCTGCCAACACAATAAGGTGATTTTCAGAATTAAAAAAAAAAAAAAAAGAAAAACTTTTCACAGCTGTTAAAACACAGCTTAGGTCAATATACAAGTAACACATAAGAATATTATCTTTGGCTCTAATAGACAGACATCCTGACCCAAAGCGCATCTGCAGTTACCAATATGGCACCCCAACTCAGAATCCAAGAGCTATAATGAAGAACAGAGAATTGGACTGACAAGCTTTTCCTGAGTTGATTAGAGTGACACTCCTAGAACTACAAGCAACAAAAAAAGAATACATGGGGAAAAAATACTTTAATAAACCTACCTCTATAAGCAAATAATTGGCCTGAACGGAGCTCTGGAAGTCAACTGGCCTACTCAAAGCAGCACTAAATCAAGTCAGGTTATTCTGAGCACTGTCCAGACGAGTTCAGCTATAAATGGCTCAAAAGTTACACAAGTAGGCTAAAGCCTTCGGTCACTCAGAACAGTGGCAAGCAGATGTCTGTACGACTTGCTTATGGCTAAGCAATGATGATGAAAGATGCAAGTCCAACATCCCTTGCTGTCTCATATTTTACCTGAAATTGGTCCTCATCAAATTGAAATTAATATACAAATTTAAATAGAAATTGTCCTGTCTGAAAAATGATACAATTCACTTACAAAGGCAACTACTGGTTTATAGAAGGAAGAGACATTTTAGAAGTAGCTTAAGAGCAAAAAATACATTCTCTATATAGAAAAAATTAAAAAAAAAAAAAAAACCAGAAAGAATATGTCTTTAAGCAACAGAGAAAACCTGAGCTATTTATTCCGTGCACTCTCTCTCAAATTGTCTTTTGTCAAGTGCACTCTCTCTCAAATTGTCATTGTTGTCAAGTGCAACAATGCCATTAGAGTCCCACGCAACCTGTTTCCAAAAACCCTACCATATTCATAACAGACTACACTAACCAAGCTTACAGAACTGTAGAACAATAACGATATCAAAAGAGTTTGGAAGAAAAAATTTGTGAGTCACCACAAGAAAATTCCATGCAATCACCCTGTCCCTGCTTTCCCAGAAGTCTAGCACATCTCCATGTGAAAGTGTACACAGAAATGAGCTATGGGTATGGTTGCTTTAGAATATGTTACAGGAGTTCAAAGGCAATATAGCTTACAGCATTTACATTGGCACAATACTAATGTAGAAAAAAAACGAGTAGTCCAATTCACTAAAGAATAAATGCACACCTCTGGGAGTCTCTTGGACTAGAGATAATTCCACATTTTGTGCCTGAAAAATAGCAACAGACTGCAGAAGGGCCACTGTCTTAAAGAGTGCTTCAGGAAAAAAAAATGAAGGTCTATTTTACACTTTTATGGAATAAAACTATAGATTTGTTTCACGTGGCCACAGTGAATAAAATTTATGACCTTCCTCACATCATATTTTATCCCCATTTAGTTTTAAAGCCACAATCTAGTGATAAATCCAAGTACCTCTAGATAGCAGGGCTCCATTCAATGCAGAAAGATAAAGCTATCATCCATGCCCTTGGAAGAGATACAAGTCAAGCTTGTTTAAATAACATACGAGTAGAGATAACAAATCATTTGCTGGTGGTACCTATTTGTGTTTTATTTGCAATTAGTCCAAGAGTCCAACTTGATAGGAATGATTCAATGAAAGCACTGTACTTCAACAAAAATGGCTTAACAACTAGCAGCACTCCCACATCAAATATGTAGACAGAGAAATAAGACCAATACATTAATCAATGTGAAGACTAATAATAATAATTACTGCAAGTAATTAAGAACATTTTTATCCTATTCTGATGTTCATTTTCCTTTGCTGTTTTACCATTCAAACAAAATTCAAATGATTACATAAAAGAACATAACTATGAGACAGTCCCCAAGAAACTGGTTACCCTCTGGGTTAATTTAAAAAACAAAAAACCCTGCAAATTACAGTAATATAATTATTAAAAGATGTAATTCCACATTTTGGATACTTCAAAATTTTCCTGCAGGTATGAGAAGAATTATTTGAGTTGGGATTCAAGAGAAACGATAATGATTTTCTATCCTCATCTCCTTCCCTCTAGATTTAACTCATGACCATAGTTAGGACTTGCTAATGACTAACTAATGACCTGCAGTTCATTTTTGAGAGGTATTAGGCTTTATTTACAAAACCTCCAACCATATGTGTTCAAAGCTCACATTAAACTGTTTAAATATAGCTCAACTTACCATGATGGATGGAGCCAAAACATGTATTTAAAGAAGATTTATGAAGTTCTGCCAAGTAACTTCTACTGGTCAGATCCTGTCTTAAGCAACTTAACCCCATCTATTTTTAAAGCAGATATTTTAAAACAATTGCTCCATTTTTGTGGGAGAAATTAAGACTGGCCCATAATATCATTCTGAAGTATTTCACCATGTCTCCTCTGTCTTCAAGTGAGAATTTCTATAAAATGTAAACACGCATCCTGCTTCCAGGATGGTACATTATACCACCACTTTCAAAAAAATACAAAAACACACATCTTATTAAAATCTCCCATTAAAATATAAAAGCCATCTCTGACCAAAAAAACCTTTAAATTTACAATTAGCTTTCTTCATTCACCACTTGAAGTACACAGCCTTCAATACATTATTTGTGGGTTTGTTTTTCCCCTTAAATATAGATTAAATTAGTACATTGGAGGAGAAAAAAAAAAGAAAAGAAAACAAAGACTTCTCATTAGTGGAAAACCTACCAAGCTTATGATCTTGAAAGCAGAACTCAGGAGGGGAGATACTGCTCTCCTTTTAATTTAGCATCACATGACAAAAGCAAATTGTCAGCATCAGGAAAAGATTGCAAAGTTGGAGCTTTTTAAATCAATGTAAGAAAAAGCATGACAAGTTACATTCTTAAAATATGAAACATCATTAATTACTGTTGGTAAGGAAGTGGTAAGGAAAGGAAAGAGATTGTAATGAATTCACCTCTGATTATGTATCCTGTCTAGAAACTGTCAGAGGCTTCTTGGCCAACACCTTGGTAGGATTGCAGATGGTGCTCTCTCCAGTCCTCATAAAATATGAGCAGCCCACAGCACTCAAAATAAGTGAAAATAAGTGAAGAAAATAGGAGCTCAGTATTCCTGTATATGGCAGAATTTTATTTGACCCAGCAAGTCTATCCAGCACACTTTCAGTAAACATAACCAACTACCCCAAAGTCTGCCTTCTGCATCTCCGCTATCGTGGCATTCCAGACACAAGGCTGTGGTAAAACAGAGCTTTGCCAACTGGTAGATGTCAATTCACTGCAACTGTTGCTGGGATTAAATACTTTCAGCACTCAGACCTATCAGTTCTCTCAAAACATGTTTGGAGGAGAACTTTCAGTAATTCACGTTGTAAGTTAAGCTCTAATGGAGAGTATGCTCTATCTGCATAGTGTATGATTTACAGCTATGTTTAATTTGAAAGCAGCTCACCAAGCTCTTGTAGACTCTAAAACAATTTTGCTGGTTGTTCTGGGGTGCAAGTGAAAATGTAATTCTGGCTTGAAGACTCCAGTTTGGTTTCTAAGTTCTCCAAGCTCCAGGTGGTATCCATAATAATTCCATATGGTGACAGAAAAGTTTCGCCTTTGCTTTGGAGATGGCATTTGTTCCAAGTTTAGATAAATCTCTCCACAAGCTGAAGCTGGTAGAAGTTAAAATATTAGACTTCCTACTTATAGCTTATCCTAAGCTACTTGGTTCATGCTGGATTGTATTGCAGTTTTCATTTGTAAAAGTTTCTATATGGATTTTGATATTGGCACTAACCTTCGCAATGGCTGCTTTTTGTCAGGTGCTTTTTAAGGTACCCCTCAAACATTAATCTCCTGGATTCTCTCCTGCACAAGTGTTTTCTCTTAATTAAGTGGAAAATTAACTTGCTCTTTTGATGAAGACTCATCTTTCCATATACCGACCTCCTCTCTCCCTTCTAAATAAACCTCATTTTCGTGAATGATTCATTTCATACTCAAAGGAAGCTGAAACAGGAATTTGGAGCCACAGATTCGTCTACTACATGCAAATGAGTTGAAAGACCGTAAAATCAAGTGCTCTGAGTTTGTTTGTTTGTTTGTTTTTGCTGATGCTTTTCTTAAGAATGAAAGAAGGAAACTGTTCAATATGCACAAAACATAAAAAAAAAAAGATTGCTTTGGCTTTTTTTTTTTTTTTTTTTATAGCCACCAGCCAGGACATTACTCACTCTATGCAAAATTATACCTATATATACACACGTATATACCAGCAGAAGGACAATAGAGCTTTAAGCCAGTTTTACATTACAATCCTATCACTGAATGGTTTGAGTTGAAATGGATTTTTAGGATCATCTATTTCCAAGCCCCTTGTCATGGGTAAGAACACCCTGCAGCAGACCAGGTTGCCTAAAGTCAAGCCTGGCCTTGAACACCTCCAGGGATAGGCAACTACAACTTCCCTGGGCAGTCTGTTCCAATGTCTCACCAGCCTTTGAATAAAAACTTTCCTCCTATTTTAAATTTCTCCTCTTTTCATTTAAAGCCATTTCCCCCTTGTCCTGTCACTACCTGCCCATGTAAAAAGTCAATCTCATTCCTGTCCATAATCCTCTTTTAAGTACTGGAAGTTTATGACAAGGTCTCCTCGCCGCCTACTCTTCTCGAGGCTGAACAACTCCAGTTCCCTCAGTCTGACTTCATATGAAAAGTGCTCCAGCCCTCTGTTCAGACTCATGACTTTCTTGCAGTGAATGCCCTAGAATTGAATGCAGGACTGCAGGTGGAGTCTCAGAGAGGGGAGTAAAGGAGAAGAATTGCCTCTTCTGACCTACTAGCTACGCTTCATTTGATGCAGCCCATGATTCAAGACAGCAAGAACAACAATAAAGAACATTTACCCTATACTACAGGCATGTCTTCTTCCTTGCCTACCTTCTGTCAGCAAATTACATTGACATGTATTCTATACCTATAACACAACTTTATCTTGCAAGCAATATCGTTTATAAATTCAATGATAAGCAGTCATTTGGCACAATGCTCATTTGTCAACATAAACAAGCGTGCATTCAGGACCATCTTCCTACTAATCATCAGAAAACGAACACCTTCTGGATTGCCTGATAATTAATTGATCTGAAGCATAATATTATTTATTTTTCTTAAACAAATCAACCACTTATGAAGAGCTAATTCAGCAGTTACATTTTCCTAATGGGAGGGCATAAATAAGTTCCAACACTCAACACTTTCACAGCAGTTTTCTCAATCCTGTCTGGTCTGATGCAATGTAAAATACAGATTGCAGCAGTTCTTACTCATATGCATTTGATTTAATTCATGGGAGGATTAAATCATATTCAATTACTTAATTACACAACAAAACTAGGACTTTTTCTGAAATAATCTTATTTGAAATTATTCTAAATTGTATGGATTCCTATATAACAGGCTATTTTTATTCTTACACTTATTTCCCTATTATTGAAAAAAATTCAAAATATTTAAATACAAAAAGAATGCTTAAGCAACACGTAAGCACAGGCATTCTTAAAACACCCAGGGATCACCTTACTCAGAAAACACAAGGAAGATGCACTTACAGAATTGTAGACTGAGGCTCAAAAAGGCAAGTAAGGCTGCCAAAGCCAGCAAGAACAGAAACCGGTTTCGGAAAAGCATTATTATTCGTTCTGCTTTCTCTTCATGGTTTCATCTTCACGCGTCAGTGGTTTCTGCAAACAACAAAACATTGGTAAGTGTATTTCAGACACGGAAGTATCAGCTATACCTAGGAAAATTCACAGAGCCTTTAGATGATGTCAACTTGCTGCAAAAGTTAAAAGACAACATCAAAAAAGCCCCAAAACCAACAGTCTCCTGAAAACGCCCAAATAAGTAAAGTGCACAGAAATTGCTGAACTGATGCTTTGTTTTGATAGATGCCCATATAAGGAACAGCATGGGGGAGGCTGGGGCTCTCCCCTTCCTTCTCTTCTTAAGGGAAAAAAAAAAAAAAAAAAAAAAAAAAAAGCTGCTTTCATGTGTAAGAGATGAATCTTCCCAGCACTGACAGTGCATTGCAGGGAATCTTTAAGATTCTCAGATTCTTCGAATCAATTTCTGTTTACAACAGTGCATCCAAATATGTTGACAGAAAATAACAGCAGCATTTCTTATTGCCCTGGCATTTATTTGCTCATGGAAAGAGACTTCTCTTGCTTCTTTCCTGCCTTTGAGAATGAAATTACTTACATATAAAGCATGTAATTAATGCATTAATTAACACTGTATAATGTAATTAACATTCTTTCATCCACTTCCACTTATTTCATAAAGCAAGACGGATTAGTTACAAAATCACAGAATTCCTATTAGTTGTTCTGCATTCAAAAAACGAATCATCATACCAAGAAATTATACAAAGCTGTGATGGAAGGAAGGTAAAAGGATTAGTGAATACAGAATACTAGGAGAGAATGAAGCAGTTAAAACCGAACAGATGGAAGAACAGAAGGGGAGTCACAGGAAAAAGCAAAATTAGACTCAGATAGAAGAAGGTAAAGCACATTAAAAAGTCTCAGGAACAAAAGCTCTTGTGCACAGTGTACACTTATTAATACAGTCATTGTACATATAAAAGCTGCCACAAAAAAGGAAAGTTGACAAGACAGGAGAAAAGGTAATATCTCACACTTCCAAAATAGTTTAGAGCAGAAATTTAACTAGCTTCAAATCTCAGTTGCAAGGCCAGAAATTTTGAAGTATTTCATTTTAAACGCTCTAGTTAAGACATGATGAACAAGGCAGAACAATTTTTCATTTAAATATATTTGTACTGCTAAGTTGAAAGTCACTGTGTTTACAGGATCAGGAAAAGTTGCTATTGAATGACTTAAACGAGAGCCCATCAATACAGCCTGTCATCAACCGCCACTTGGTATCACAGAGCCAGAAATCAGGTGAGTGTACCTAACACCAAACCCAGAGTGGGGAGTACCATGAGAGGTACTGCCAGAGCAAAGCAGCACTTAGCAAACACCGAGTGAAGACAGTGCAATAAGCATTGTGAGCATTCACTGACAGGAGCATTTGGAAGCACATCATAAGAATATAATGTAATATAATAATAATATAAATTTAGCTTTATAATAATATAAAGCTAAAAACTTAACATAAGAGCTTCAGGAAAGAAGAAAAATGAAACAACCTTACCTCCCCATAAAATCTATTTTCCTATACAGACAAAGCACAAAACAAGCAGCAAAGCAGAACACATTCTGGGTCTTCGTAACATACTACCACACAACCAAACCAACCTTGTGCTGCAAGAGGCTGCAGCAGACTTGCTGCTAACATGACATTTAGAGAACACTGCTCTTTACCTGTTTACTCTGCACACAGGGCAGAGTGCAGGTCATGCCCCAGTCTCACCACGTCCACTCAGAAGCTCTCAGTACTCAAAGGTCACCAACTGGCAACGCTGCATTGCTGCTCAACAGGCATGGGCCTTGGCTCTTTTCCTCAGAGACAGGTAAGTAGTAATTGCTTTCAAAGGTGACCGTGCACCTTTGGTACTGCTGCGAACAGAGTTCATCATTTTAAATAGTACTAAGCACTCCGGCAACTGTTTCTGAGGTGTGCCAGAAAAATACTGATTCATGTTCATTTTCAGTCAAGAGAGAACACAAAACTGGATTAAGACGACCTACAAAGCCCAAAACTTATTTAGATAATGCTAATTACAAGGGTGATACGCACAAGCAGTTTAGATATTCTGAAGGATAGCTAATGTTAATAAAGCATTCTATATCTAAATAAAGATAATTAAAAGGCTACTTCAGAGCTGCCCTATGTGGTATAAGTACCTACTCACAGAAAATTTTTTTTCTTTAAAACTTATTCCACATCTAAACTTATCACCAGAGCAACTTACAGCATTTAGAGCCCCTCCAATTCTCACCTACTTTCACAAGACTATGCCAAACCTGTGCTAATGTAGGACATCGCATGCATACAAGTGTACACTCGCATACAAGTGTAAAAACAGTCTTGCAATTAAAGACCAGGCCTGGGAGTCAGAATATTACCCACACCTCTGCTAGGCTCATCACGTTATCTGTTTCAGGCCACTTCAACTGAAAAAGTTGACTAAAGAAATGCTGGGAGGGCAGCATGCTCATGAGCACGCACAGGAGGCTGCCAGGAGCCTGGGCTAAGCATGCAGCTCCCAGCAGAGCAGCTGCTGTAACTAACCTACTTTTTGTTCAGCACTGCCTGGGGGTTGCTATGTAGCACTCCACAAGCAGCCTTCTGCCCTTGCACCCTCCTCCTTATGTGCAAATTACAGAGATGCTGAGTTGAATAGTTGAGCTATTTCTTCGGAACATTTTAAGTCAGGCCTTGAAAATGTATTTGGATCAACGCTTTTAAAGATCATATGAAGGCTGACATGATGCTAAACCACCACAACTGAACTGCCATACCAATCTAATGAAACTGCTACATCCTCTATATTATCTGTAACCATGCAGAATGCAAACCTACTAGTTAGCATGAAGCATAAGCACATTATTACACTGAATCACCATGACAGCTTAAATGAGTTTACTTGATTAAAATAGCAATTCTCCATAAATAATCAATAGTACTCAAAGCCTGCTTTAGTAGAGTCACTTTATTATCTGATGTGGCACACCAAAATGACACAGACTGCTGAAATACAAGCAAAAGTACTCACAATGGGATGGCAAAAAAAAGAAAAAAAGCTTCAAAAAAGAAAGACAGCATTAAGCCTGAAGTTACCTGTATGCCAAAGACAACTTTATTTCCTTGCAAACTTATACTGCTTACAAAGGAGAATAGAAAGCCCATAGACGTTATGAAATTCATTTGGAATAACATTCATAGATACTTTTTGAAAAACCATCATGAAAGAACACAGGGATGTACTTATAACGTGATGTTTCTTCCATGCAGAAGACAATAAGCAACTTGATAATTTCTTATTGCAATTGCTTTTTCATGCAACTTTTATCTTTCCTCTACATCTGCAGGTTTATTTTCCAACAGAAGCTCTGTTTTGAATTTGCCTGATATGAAGGTGACAGCTCCCAATATGACTGTAATTAAGACTTCTGCCTTCACTTTCAAAACACTAATGAATGATGCTCCATCAGCTATTCCCCAGTCATTTGGCAGCAGCCTACCCAGCACTATATTTTCCACCTAGTAACTCCCAGAAGTCCAGCATCCAGGCATTTTCACACAGCTGAAGAACTTCATACTCTTAAACTAGAAGATGCAGAAAGCATCTCCATAAGCAAGTAGCACAAGCCAAACCTTTTCTTTGATATTTCAAAGGAAATGGCAGTGGGTTTCTTTATTTGAGTTTGTGTCCCTCCCATGGGGTGAAAAACAGTGGCTAGTATATCGTGGTTATGACCAAACCCACCACTGCTACAAGCATCTAAGGAAAAAATTAGAAAAGAGAGGAAACAGGATCACTCAGGAGAACCAGTGCTGAGGTCAGCACAACTTGCTTAGTTTTTCATGCTTGTAATTTTCACATGGAAGAAACCCTCACAAAATTCCTATAGTTGACTATAATTTCAGGAACTAAAACTGAGCATGCTGTTCCTGCACTGCTTATGTTCTATTTTGCACAGAATCAAAAAGCAACAAATGTAGCACCTGCAAAATTGCTAATCATAATTCTTTATTTTCCTGTCAGGAAAAAAACATTCAGTTTTTAAAAGCATTAATGAGAAATACATCTCACATGGAGAGAACTAAAACCTACACAGTAACATTATGTAGGTTAGTCCACCCTCCATGACTTAAGCTGGAAGTTAGCTACCATGGAAAACACAGAAATTGGCAGAAAGCACACACGCAGGTCAGCAGCTTGTTGAGCCTTAACAGAATAGAAGAGATAAGAAAAGACATGATTAAAAAAACCTTAGTATGTATCAAACCACAACAGAAATAAGTTAGTATCTGCTAGGGCAGAATTACATATTAATATGTAAAACATAACAGCTAGCTATAAAATGTTCTAGAAATTTTATTCTCAAGTTACATAGCATTTCACTAGCAAGCATCTGATTAAAAAAAAAAAAAACAAAACCACAAACAGCCATTTCAGTCACTCAGGTTTAACCTACTTTGGCATTTAGAATATTTAAATATCTACATCTAAATTTCTCTTTTCTCCTATTCCAAGTATCTTCCTCACCTTCTCAGTTCTAAATCCTCAGGCTGGCACAGCTGGTCTTCTTGAGACATGCAAAAGCTATTGAAAACAGCATAGCAGCACTGTCCAGTCTGTCTAAGCTGCCAACACAAACTCTTACTCCTCCTTAAAGCTAAGAGATCAAATAGGCCTCTTACTCAAATAAGTCTGGTCCTTCTATACAGCACTCGTTATTTTCAGTGTGCAGTACATTTACATAAGTTTCAAAGCCTCCTCGTTGCCACGGAGAACCCGTGGCAATCTTCAGACACAGGTGGTCCACTGACAAACTCCATCAGTGCAAGCATCTTAAAACTCAGCTGGAAGAGATTTAGAAACAATAGAGCACAGTAGCAAACATCTTAAACTAAGAAGTGGGTGATCTCCAAATCTCCCCAAGGAATGGAGATTTTAAGTTTCTAAAACCCTAGGTGTGATAAACCACTTCCACTGCTCAGCTTCAAAGGTTGAAAGATAGAAGAAGGCTGAGACTGCCACAAGGACTACGCTTAATGAACCTGAAAATACTGTTTTGAAGGCCTCCTTCTCACTACTGACTATTGAAGGAAAAGCTCGAGGGGTGGGAAGAGAGATAGGAATTACATTCTTTTAAGGGGGAAAAAGTATTCTGTTTGAAAACACACATAGCAATCTTCATGCAGAGTTGTTTAGAAAAATAATTACTGGGCTACAACCTGGTTGGTTTTTTTAACCATTAAAAAGTGAGGAAGGTAAGAAGGGAGGATGCAAGATTAAGTAGTCTAAAGACAATCTATCTATCATCACCATAAGAAAACATCCCAGGAAGCCTCAAGCTGACCCAAGTCAAAAAAAGAAACTGTAGGCTAAGGAAGCAATATTTTAAGATGGGATTACTGTGCTCCACACGGCCGTTCCTACATGAGTTTAACGTTTGTCACTCTACAATCATACCAAAGCATTTCCTCAGAAGTTTCTCCCTCAGGGTTTTCTGTTTCAGGGTCAACCCATTTGTACAGCTGGGGCTTAGAGCAAGTTATTAACCATAATGGATGAATTCTCTGTTCCTTTCAGTTAGGGCTGGAGGATGGAAGCAGCAGACTGGGGAGTGGGATGTAGAGAACAAGACAGGCAAGAAATTTATATATATATATATTTTTTTTTTTTTTTAAGAAAAGTTCTGAAGAGCTGCAAGTCAAATATCATTTCTAAGTCCAGCATATTCTTCTCAAAATAATAATAATAATAATCAATTTTAGGTTAGACTCTTGCCTTTCATCCCTCCTCACCCCCCCCCACCCAGATTGCTTTCCCTTTTAACAATTTAACAGGAACAGCTTGCTGCCTTCACGCCCAGTCTGTAGCAGCACACTGATGGCAGGAACTTTTCCTCCTATCAGCTTTGCTATGTTATTTATACAGAACATCAATGGTTCCCATCACCCATGACAAACAGATGACATGCCCCTGCTGGGAGGAATGCACAGGAGTCCAAATTAGGTCTGACAGTAAATAAAGGAGAAAAACAGGATTGCACAGAAAAACAGTTATGGAATGTTTAATGTAACCAGCCCATGTCCCAGTTTGTGCAGAAGTCTCACACTTCTTAATAGGTTTTAGGTTATCTTAAGTCTGTCAGCATCTGTATATTCAAAAAACAAATACCCACCATACTCCATATGTACAATGTGTCCCTATACCAAAGGTATATATAACGTATTTCTTACAGCATTTCTCTTCCCTTGGTTATTCCTAAAAAAGATTTCCAGCAAAGCTGGCAACAGATCTAACAAGATTAGAGATTACTTAATAAACATTCTGCTAGCCATAAGAGTTTAAGTTACTACTTATGGTGCTGTCTGCAAGCACCAAATACGATCCACGCTATTGTTGGTTACATCCAACACAGGATCCATAGGTTTGCATACACAGAATGAATCAAAAGAAAAAGTAGTGGTGACAGATACAGTGACACACGACTCATCTAGGTCATCTTGCTGGGCTTGCTGCTAAGCCATCACACTGACACGGAAGACTTCAAAACAAAGTGACAAAAAGACACTGAAGATTTCTACCATGTGTTTCCTGCTTCACAGTTTACAAGACCAAGCACCAAAGCCAAACAACATCCTCATTACAGCCCTTCTTACAATTCAGTTACATTGCCGGTTTTGCGTTGTGATTTTTGTTTGGTTAGTTGGTTTTGTTTGTTTTCTTTTTTTCTTTTTTCTTTTTTTAATGACTGCACCATCAATTCCTATTAACATGAAAGCAAAACCTTCACACAGCCTTGGGTTTTAGAACCTATGCACATGAATAGAAACAAAAATCTAAACTAAATAAAGCATATTATTTAGGTTTGTTTTTTTTTTAAATTATGAACACAAAAGTTTGTTACATTCCTGTTAAGTAAAAGATAGTAAAAAGCCCACCAAATAACATCACTGAAAGCTCACTAATGGCGTATCCTGCCATAGCAAATAAAAAAAACATCCTGGAAAACAAACGGTTTTCTATCCAGCTTTATAGAGAAACAGCACACAAGTACAAAACTTCACATTCTTCAAGTCACACTGGTCTTCCCTGCACCACTGTTTTGCAGACAGATTTTACACGCAAACGTATTTGCAGCAGATAGATTCTCTGCTACAGATGTAAGACTTTTTTATATAACATACTCCTTGCATTAAATCATGAGGACAAAAAGTCCTACTACTAACAGCATTAAAGCAAACACATGCTGATGCTGCCATGTGTATTTCTGTAACACTTCAAATAACAAGAGTTTCTCTCACCATTCCGTTCCCAAACTCACTCTCTCATCACCAGCTTATCAGGACCATCCATTCTTATGCCATGCCAGCTATTAACCTGTCCGTATGTATTAGAAATAATAGTTTTCTTAAAGCTCTCATTTCTAAGGAATCTACACATTTTATATTACTATAACGATGACAGAGAGATCACCTCATTCAACAGGAAAAAACACACTTACCTACCACATCTCAGAGAACAGCATCTGATATGAAAACAGATTTCAAATTTAAGATGCAAATTTGGAACTACATTTTGAATAGAAAATGATATAGCATAGTCTGCTTTCTTTCAAACATCAGAGAAGTTTCGCTATTGTGTTAAAAAAAGCTATCAAAATAATCACATGAAATTTGTCAAATTACAAAGCTTTAAGCAGTATTTAAGTAACTTATGAACGTAAACTGTTCCTCCTTAAAAAAAAAAAAAAAAAAAAAAAAAAAAAAAAAAACAGATGTTTGATTTGGGTGTGCTGTAAGTGTTGAAAAGATGGCAGCAATTCCTATGCTAGCTTAATATCACTTCTCTCACTTTCTCATTTCTTTTAGGAATTGTTAAAAGCTTCCTTGGTTTGGTTTTCAATTAGATTTCATTTGGCTTACATATTCTAATAGCAAGCATATGAAAGCAGGAAGTGTTTCAAGCAGGAGGTATCCTTCACTTCAATTTCCTTTGATCCATTTAAACTTAGGCAGATCCTTCCATCCAGGCAAAATTCTCTTTCAGTGCTCTGCTCTTTCTGGTTGCCAATACAACCAGCGCTATACAGCTTAACAGCTGCATATGTTACTCTGCTGAACTTTCAAACTGAAGAAATAACCAAATAGAAGTCAGTGAGAACTTACTTGGTCAGTATTGCCACTGTGAGGGCTCTGTGGAAACAAAAATTTAATAGCTAAGAAAACCTTTCATAAACCCAAGTCTTCTTCATCCACTTCATAAATATCACCATATTCCTAATTCTCTCCTTATCCAAAGACAGGACACACACTTCCACTTCGCTGAGCTGCAGAGAAAGTAAAAACAAAAACAAAGGAAGTGCTTGTGCTTCCTAAAAGGAAACTGAGCAATTCTATTTCAACGTTATTATAAAACTTGAAAGAAACCTTATGATTTGTGATGGCTCAGAGCCAGAACTGAATCCTAAATGGCAGCAAAACCATTCCAGAACATACTCAATTAGATAACTCTTTAAAAAGCACCAGAATTTACTTATTTTAAGCTTACAATTTTTAAAATTGCATACCATATGTTCGTAATTGTATAAGCAGAGATCTTAATCACACATAGACCATGGTCAAAGACGGATCAGATAACATCACAGCTCCAAAAAGCACGCAAAGGCAAAGCTGTCAGCATGCTTGAGTTGTTACACTTTTTTTTTTTTTTTTTTTTTAAGTTAAGATTTTCTAGTTAACAGCTTTAACTCTGGACAAATCTGCCCACTACAAGGCTCTCTTCTCTTCTGCAGGCACTTCAATATCAGCCTTTGAACATGTTCTGGACACAAATCCACCTCCCTCTGCTTCACTGAGGCTGTATGATGCTGAAAAACACTTTTCTCAGCCTTAACTTTTGAAGTAAATGTTGTGGGGATTCACTTAAAACTAATTGAAATCAGTCAGTGAGGTCAAGTTGAACAAACAGACCACGTCAGAGGTTTAGGCTGGAAAGCTCATAAGTGCAAGAAACAGATTTTCCCACACCAGGTCCAATTTATCCTCTCCAGCATTTGAGGATGTTAGTACAAAGGAAATCATTTTCCTCTACATACCTGCCCTTCCACTCAAGTTAGGTGGATCTGAGCTCCCAAGTCTATCCTTATTCTTTTAATTCCAGATGATCTTACACAGGATTGTTTGCGACCTGAGTTTGTTTCATGTTTCAGCTCATACCGAGGGAGGCAGCTTTGTCAGTTCTCCAGCAGCCTAACTCCAGAATGGGATTAGACAAATGCCATTAGTGGATAGACAGTATTTTCTGCTCCGCTTCATTTCCCACAGCACTTCATACAACCATTAGTTTGTCTGGCTGCTGAACATAGGAATGAGGAATAACACAGGGAGCATACTAGAAGCACTGCTATGCCCCTTTGCAAAAGCAATACCTGTTTTTCCCCTGATCATCATAGCAGCAGCACAAACTAACCTCCAGAAAGTGTTATCTTCAAATTAGAGACCTGCAAGCACAAAGTTGTAGGCAGGCTGATTATTTCTTTAAAAGAAAACAGGTTTAGGTCAAAGGTGCTAGCCTTAAACATGATGCCCCATCCAAAAGGCTCACTGCATTCATTTTTGTTGCTTAGCCCCAGCAAGGGCTTTTTTTTTTTCCAGAACATAATGGCCTTTCTGAAGCTCCCAGGGACGGTAACCAGAAGACTCAACAGACAGAAATGCAAGCCTTGTGTTCAGACTTCTAACTCATGAGCAATTTGTTAGCCAACACAACAGCCAGAGATGTGAACAAGATGAACAAAGCGTAACAAATACAGAAAAATGCAAAATATGGTATCAGCATTAACTTGTCCCTTTAGAACAATCTCTGACAACACAATATGTACGAATATTCACAGGGTCTCTTTTTTAATCATCTGAGAATACCAATTGAAGAGAACACAGCATAGTTGCTCCGTTGCATAAACAACCGAGGAACTCATCATAGTGGATGTGGAAACAACGTCATGGCATTTTGTTCTCTTCTCCACAATGGAAGACATGAATCATGCGACAGCTTTCTGGGGGAAATCGACTTCATTCTTGTTACATGGTAAGTTTAAGGGTGCTGTAAAAACTATAGATGAAACACCTGGCATACAGTTATTGAACACCACATCTGAACAGTACTTCTAATCAATATCTTTATCAAGTAGCACAAACAAATAAGCCTAATTATTTCAGCTTCCAAAAACCTGTTATGTTCATGAAACGCCAGCTAGTTTTTCAGTGCCCATCTTACATCCTTTTAAACAATATGAAGCAGCCTGTCAATCTTGCTCTAAATCATCAGAACTATTCAGTGATAATCACAGATTTATCATCCACCATTGCAGCTTTCCTAAATTTCACTACAGCTCTACACAAAGCAACAATGCTTTCTCTTTTTTTTTTTTTTTTTTTTTTTTGCTACTTAGGATTAATCATTACATGAATGACTCAGGCCCTGACTGGGCACAATAAAATGATGTCATCTCATTTAAAAATAAAATAAAATCAGAGAGCCAGTGGTTATAATAATACCCTTCCCCACTCTATTTCTTCTCCGAGTCAGAGAAAACATCTCACCCAGCTGCAATCAGTGCCCACCTAATACTTCTCAGAAAAACATGAGCATTCCTTTTGAATTCTGACTGAAGTAAAACCAAGGCCACAAAGCAAGCTACATGGTGAAAGCCCACATGCTCCTGCACAGACACAACAGCCACCCACCTTCTACCAGGAAGCGTTACCATCTACAATTTGTAAACTTTCTGCTCTGATTTATAAAGCCAAATGTTTGCTCAATGGAATTCCACTTCGACGTCACCAAAGAGCAGCCTCATTTTAACCAAATATGAAGCACAGTCTGTATCATATTTCTGGTATCTTTCTGGAAAGTTCCTACATCCTTCAGCCATCATCATCCAGCATGTAGTTTATGATCAACCGTTTTAATTTATATTTATACCTGTGTGATTTATACCATATATTGGCCTGCATTTATCACAGAAGGCATTCTGAAAAGCATTGCCAAAAAAAAGTGTATTTTACAGTACAGCACAGCCTGTGTATCTGTACTATAATATTTTAGTACAATTCCAGTATAATAACTTTGAATCTAAAAATCAGGCAAGTAGAAATCTTGCATGGAACTTACAATCAAAGTCTTCTCCCAGGCACTTCAGCATTTCTCCTCATTTTTCTATGCCATTTAAGCTTTTATTTCCAAATGCAGTTTCCCACCCAAACTAGAGTACTTTTAAATACAGCTTTAAACATGAATCAACACATCACTTATTTACTGATTCCACTTCTCACAGCAAGTCAAAACTAAAGGCTATGTTCAAACACTGTTCAAATCCCACCTTCTGCCTGAGCAGTTCAGGACCGACCTACACTGTTTGTTCAACATCTGAACTGCTGACATTCTCATTTGTTTAAAACAAATCCTTCCTCACCACTCAGGCTGTTGTCTGCCAGCATGTCTGGTACCACTCAAGTGCAAGTCTGTGCAGTTCAGCTTTCATGTTGCTCCCCGCCTCCCCGAACAAACTACGGTACCACCACCTCCTCTGTAGCACCCGCCATAAGCCAGAAATCTAACCATACCTAAATCACGAAGCGTATGCTAGTAGGTGGTTAGTAACACGTCACTCCTGTGCCTGCCTGATGTGTGCTTATAAGCAATGTGCATCTCACAGTGGTGGCTTTTTGTGTGCCAATTGCCAGTAGTTTTCTGTATTGTTACAATAAAAGCCTTGGAGATAGAAGGTATGCAACTAGCCTGAACATCAATCCAGTTAAAAGCCAGTCTTAGGAGTGCATGAATTCGCCGTCCATCTTCTGAGCAATAATATGCAGGTAAGATACAAACCTCTCATAAATTTAGAAAAGCCTTTTAGTAAGTTAAAAAAAAAAACAAAACAAAACAAAAAAAAAACTTGCAACTTCAGCAGGAAAAGCGCCCAGAAACATTCAAACAAAATCTGGTTTCAAAGGTCTCATATGATATTATAAACAGGAGGAAAGACCTACATAAGAAATCTCATAGGATGCTCAAAGTTTCTTTTGTCTAAGGAGGTTGTGAGGGAGGAGTAGGTAAGAACATAAAACCACTGGAGAATGCAAACTGCACAGAGGTCAGTCATTCTGTACATCTTGAAATACAGAGTTTTGTGTGTGCTTGTTCCAAGATGCCATTTTTTGAACTAAAAAAGCACAAAAGACAGAAGATCGCCTTTCTGAAAAGCAAGTTCACAATTACAATACTGAAACAATGTAACCAAGTGCCAGAAGACTGAACAGATTGTGACTGCTGCACAAACACACAGAGACTCATTTCGGCCCTTGTCAGATCTTTACACAAGAGCCAGCTATAAGGCTTCTTTATTTGTAGGACAGGGAGCTGCTTCGGCATATACTGACCCTTATAAAAATTAATGTTTCAGTATGGCTGAGTTTATATCAAAAACTTAAGAGACTACAATTAAAAGGCATTAGTAAGAAAAGCATGCGTATTTTAGCCATGTGCACTACTTCTAGTTACCTTTTTGAGAAGATTAAAATTAAGCAGCTTTTGCTTTCATCCCACTCACACCCTCCCACTACAAAGTCTGTCTGAGATAATCCTCCTTCTACAGACGTCAAAACAGGGCATACGTATTACAAGGACTCACTGCCAAAATGTGTTGGCTTAATATCCCATTATTATCGTAATACGGGTACAATAACTTATTATACATGACAGCTTATGCTGTTAGTCAAGTACAGATCCACTTACTCTATCGCTTTGTCACCCACCTATAAGTATACTCATAACATTTAAAGGAGAAAATTAAAGGTCTGAAGGAGATGCGCATCTCAGACGAATGCCAGACAAAACAGAAGGCTCATAAGGTCACACACTTCCTGCCCTCTCATTTCTATTGTCCCAGCCTTTATGCGCAGCGATCGAACCAGAAATTCAGGTCACAGGATTTACAAACACACTGTTTAACCACTTACTTTCTACCCTTTTAAGCTACACTTTCACGGATTTTTGAGTACAGCATTCTCCTTGAAGGCCAAGAAGATCTCCAGCTCCGAACACAATTGGTATGTTCAGTCCATTTGCATCAATATGTTCAGGGTTACTCTTCAGGATCTTGCAGTGCAGAAATACACTAGGAATTTTTTCAAGGCTACAATATTATTTGGGTTTAAGTACATAAGAGGGAAAGGACTGCTGTCAAGTACGCTAAAGACAACAGGCAAGGAAAGAAAAGATAAACCTGACGCGAGTTACTCCACGCCAGCCACAGACAACTAAACACCAGTGCACTGAAAAAAGCACAGCAGATCTGTAACAACATATTCTATCTAGCAGAGTACTAAGTATGAAGGCTATTATCACACGTATTCCGATGAACTCGTGAGTGCATCTCACGGGCTTGCCTGCATGCCTATACGTATATATCTGCGCACAGAGTAAAGTCATTAAACCGGACGGATTCACCTCCGCCTCATTAAGCGCCCAGGTTAAGCCTACACCGCTCCGCCCGCGCGCTGAGCTCCGTGCGCCTCCTGCGGAGCGCGGCTCGGAAGCAAAGTTCAGCGGCCGCGGCCGATCGGAGGCGACCCGACCGCCCGGGGCAGCGCGCTGCCGGCAGAGCCCCCGCCCGGGGAGCGCAGCCTGTGCCGGGCTCACCGCCCGCGTGCGGCAGCGGCTCCGGCGGGACGGACGGACTCTCGCCGGCCCTCACATCGGGAACAGCCCGGCCCAGCGCGGGGCAGCCGCGCCGCCGCCAGCGGCTCTGGTAACGCCCCATCCCTCCCCGGCCGCCGGTTATCCCGGGCAGGGGGCGCGGGCCAGCGGCTGCGCAGCCACAGCAGGGTCGTGCAGGGGAGCAGCCCGACCGCTCCCGAGCGGCGCTCCGCGCGCCGTCCCACCTGCGCGGCCGGGACAGAGACACACGGATCGCACCTCGGTAGTGGTGGCAGGACGGAGCCACCCAGGACACCCCGCCCACGGCACCTCCGTACCTGCTCGGCCGCGCTCTCGTCTCCTCCCGCCGGAGCTGCAGCCGCTCCCGCCGCCACGCCGCGGCTCCGGCCGGCAGCCCGCCCAGCGCCCCGACTCGGGCGAGCGCCGCCCCCACCCCGCCCGCCTGCGCCCCCTGCCGCCCGCCACGGGACGACCTCGCCCCGCCCTCGACGCGACTCCCCCGACGGGGCGGGGCTGCCAGCGCCACGAGGCCTGCCGGCTTGGTCTCGCGCCGCCTTCGCGGCCGCCGGCGCGGAGTCGGAAGGGGCGGCCGGGCGGCGAGCTCCGCGGCTGGGCCCGAGGCGGCGCGAGGGGCAGCGACCGTTCCCGCCATCACGTCCCGCCCGCCCCATCACTGCGCTGTGCGGGACGCGGCGTCCGCGATTGCTGGCGGCTGGTCCCTTCCTCCTCCCCACGCTGTGCGGTTCCCCAACTTCCCGCCCCACGCACGGTTCGAGCAGGTGGCAAGGAGCACCCTGCTGCTGCAGCTCGGAGCCGGGCCGAGCGGTTGCTGCTAGGGTCCGTGCAAACAGATGTCGCTCACCTAGTGCAGCTGGAAGCTGTCATGTCATTCACAAGAGCCCTTCAGAAGTGTCACAGAATCACCAAGGTTGGAAAAGACCTCTAAGATCATCCAGTTCAAACATGAAGTGCCAGCTCCAAGCTCTTGTCAAAGGGGAATTCCATGAATTTCAGTACATCCCTCGGTTCTGTTAATGCAAGTGAAGCCATTTCATAACTCCCCAGAAGTCTACCAGGATTCATCACTAAGACAGTTCCCACGTTATTGCTTCTTCCCTTCACAGAAGCCAACTCCAGGAATGCAGGTTTCTTCCTACATAAAGGCACTGCTTCAAACCCCAATTTTTCATCTATCCCTGAAACAGATTCTATAACTACTACTACAGACTGGAGGAGCACCAAAATGGCCCCGCTTGAACACTTTCATGCTGATCCCACACAAGCAGTCCCAGCACCAGGCAGCTCACAGCAGTGCTATCACCCTGTCGTGCCACAGGGTCACAGCAAACAGCAGTCACTGCCCTGCACGCGGAGGCAGGAAGCCAATTGTGCTCTGACATTGTACAACCACAGAGTCACCGCACCTAGCTAAATACCGGGCATGCTGTACAGCTGGCTGGGCTGATAGGATTTCAGCTGGACATGCCCCGAGATTCTTCATCTTTCACCTTCTGGGAAAAGCAGTGCATATTTGAGTACTTTGGACTGACAGACTGTGCAGGAAGCTGCCCTGCGGCTGAGCAGCCATGAGCCTGGTGCCTTTCCCTACTGCTGCTGTCTAAAAACTACATCTAGAGTTGCTGAGCAGCACAGTGGAACCTCTGCCAGCCAACAGCTGCACAGCACACACAGAAGCTGCTGTTCCTCCCAGCTAGCAGCAGCACATCCGATTAGAGCTCATCTATCATCATGACTTTTTTTCTTTTTAGAAAAGTAATGTCAACCATCTTAAATATCTAGAATGTTTTACAGAAGAGAAATTTACAGGAGAAATTCCAGGGCTCTAGCAGTGACACTTCTGACTGCTGTTCACTAGCACACTTCAGGGCTTTGCAGGATTGCAAAATGCCCACAAACAATTTTGGCCTTTCCCAACACAGAATGCAGAATGCATGCTTTACTGAAAAACCATCTCCATATGGAAACAATGATTTATGATGGCAGCAAATGCTTGCCAGCACAATTACATTTCTACCTCGATCAGAACAATGTACAGTTCACATAGGATTTGGAATTTGGGAACTGCTGATCTGTTCTCCTTGCAACAGATTTCACTTCCTTCATTGAATGCTTTCAATTTACAGCCTAAAATAAAGTTGCCTGGCTATACAAAAGAATATAACTCTGCTAGAGATGCTCATTTTTTATACCCATCACATAAAAGACTATATGAACTCAAAAGTTGTTAGCATCTTGAAAATTTCTCTGTGGAACACCAGACACTTGGGATTTACAAGGATGAAATCAGAGGAGAAACTGAATACACAGAGGACAGAGCAACTGCAGCTGCTATCTTTGGAGCAGACTTGGAGTGATGTGCAGTGCCTCCACATCACTTTGCTTGGTATTCTGGTCTTCCAGACCTACTTTCTCCTGTATAAATCCATAAATTTCCAAATAGCATGCATACTATTTACATCATCAGAATTTACTTCTCTGGCAATATCTTTTTACGGTACCCTTACAGTTCAGTGAATTAACTATGAATTAACAGATTTTTTGGTGCACTGGCCAAACTGCAGCTGGACTCACACTGAGTTAGATAACACCCAAGAGTTGATGTTGAGACAATCCCCAAAGGTCCTCTGTCTGACCTTTATCCCAAGAGGTAGATTGACAGTCTGAATTGAAAGGATAACTGGCTGTGAAATTCAGCCCCATCATCCAAGGGAGGTAGCACTAATTTTATGGTTTACTTAGGAGATCCCGATTCTTATTCTCCTAAAAATAAAGAATCAAGTTTATTCCAACTGTTGTATTTGTCTATAGGCTGTATTCCCTTATTCTCTACTGCTTGAGCTCCTCTTTGTCCCAGTTACCTCCTAAGACGAGGGCTGGAAACAGGTACAGGAAAACAGACCCTTTTTTCACAGATACCAATATAATTGTGAAGAAGGCATTGCTTATAAAGAATTAAACAATACATACAAAAATTAAGAGGGAGACTATTAGGGAGAAAAAGGAAAGAAATATTTTCCAGCCCCCCAAATATATATATATATATATATATATATATATACATACACACCAATGTCAGGTGTTACTGGCCTCTTCCCAAGATGAAACTCCTGAAGAAACAGCTTCTTATTAACTGTCGAAAAATCTCTTTTGTATTTTAGGGAGTGCTTCAGAAGGGGAGATAAGTAAGGATTCCTACGCTGCTGGGCCTTCTGTTGCAGTGCTAACTTTCAGTGGGTATCCAAAAGAACAGATATAGAGAAAGCTAATGGCTGCACCTCAGCCAGAGATCTGGCCTCTACGAACTTCATCTTAGCTCTCCTTTGGAATGGTGCCCCTGTAGAGAACATTTGAGTGTATTAATATGGAGTGACTACAGTGTATTTGATTCTTAGCAGTACATAATTAAACAATAATTATAAAAAAAACATTCTTAAAGTGCAATGTTGAATTTCATGCTATTTAAAGAAGAAGTGTCAACATAACTGGTATTCATTTCTGAACAACTGAATAACTGTGTTCTGTTTATACACTTCATATCCAAGATAAGGGTTTTAGCTTTCCTTGAATGATGCAAAGAACACTGCAAATTAAGTAAGAAAGTTTAATGAGAAAAGACTTATTCATGACAGTGACCCAACTAAAATCATGAACAAGGAGTTGACTTATTAGAAACAAGTAAGTGTGCTTGTCCCAAACTTTCATTTTGTGTGCCACTCATTTTAAGCCTGCATGTGCCTTTTTGTGATGATTAGCAAGAAACCTGGGGTAGAGCTTGCAAATATCCAGTGCTTGCTTCTAATACAGAAGCCAGGTAAACTAACTAATAAAGGAATGAAATGGAGGAAAACCTGTCTCTTTCACATGCTAACACTTTCTGTTCTACTAACAATAGCTGCAAAGCAAAATACTTGAAGTCTCATGGAGTTGAACTTCACAGTTTGTAGCTTCTAACCATTTATCATTTCTTCCCCGATTCAGTCCTTTGCATTTCTAATCTGTCAACCATTAAGTTAATACTCATTCATTAATATTGTCTATGTATTATTTACATAGTTCACAGCAAAGATTACATTACTTCTTGCAGCCAGATTCCTCTCTACCACAGGTACCCCCATTCTCCCAACGTAAATACTGTTGGTGTGCTATCACTTCCAAAGTTCATGAAATAGTATTAGGAATCCAGCTTGTGTCCTCTGTGCTCCCTACCACAATGTTGCATCTTCTGGAGCTTTACTCACAAGTCTGGTATAGCAAAATTCAGCTGGTAATATTTACCACATTAGGTGGTAGACTAAAATTTCAGTGCAAAGTTCAGCACAAGAGATTGGGAAGAGAGAAGCATGCCATGGCTCTATTGACAAGTTTCCTATCAGCTTCGCTAATAAAGGAGGGTTTCCGACACTTCTAAGCTATCATACATTTGATCTGCAGGAGATTATTTTACCTGAAGTTACATTTGAATAGAAATATTAATCCTAGTGCTACTTCTGCACTCCACTAGTTTGAAGTCTCATACTTACAAAAACAAAAGCAAAACAAAACCCTACAAAAAAGAACAAACAAAAAAGTTTCAGCAGTCTGAATCCTGACTGTAGCTGCGTTTCTCAGCGACATTCCTGCATGTTTTACAGAGTCCTTACTCTCCATCTAACAAAAGGTCATGTCTGACAGTACCCTGTTCATTAGCAAGCATATTTTCAGCTTGTTAATTACAGACTGACATGCTTTGTGTCGCATTCCTACTACCTTTAAGTATATTAAGAAACTGGTGACAGTTCTGAAAGGAAAGCATTTGAAAACAGTTATTTATGCCTACTTTTGGCCACCACATACCTAAAATCTGATGTCATTTCTTTCAGTTTGTCTGTGTATGCTTCTGCTCCATTCCAACTGTCACATGACATATCTATCCAAGGCCTGAACAAAGTTATCTCTGGTTTTACAGTTTGGAATGCCTTGATGACTCATGTATATTTTAACATTAAATTCCTGCAACCTCCTGGAATGCTATTTAGTGTTAAGCATTGCTTTTCCCCAGCCTCATCTATGTCTCATCATATCTTTAGGAATCTTTCAGTAAGTCAAAATCATTGGTCTGAGTACAAAAGCAACTCACTGACATTTCTGAAACTGTTTGTAACAAACAGAAAGATTAGTGTGATGGAATGGTGATACAGGAGATGTAACAACAAAGGGATGAGCACAATGCAAAGGTGGTACAAGGGAAAGGTGCTTACCATCTCTGAAGATCTAGGCTCACCAGGAAAACTCCACAAGGGAAAGATCCTCCAAGCAAAGATCCTTCCTCAGCAGCAGTCAGCCCTTAAGTGAGGTCTAAGAGGATGCAACCACGCTCCACCCCTTCTGGTCACACAGCTGAATTGATTTCACCTGTGCTCCCAGGGCTGACCTGGTTCTTTCCCAGGTGCTCAATCAGTGGTTCAGGCCACGACTGAGCAGTTACCATATACTGTTCTATTGCACTAGAGCAGCTTCTGTTTTCTTTTCTTTTCTTTTCTTTGTTAACTTATTCTACATATTTACAAATACAGTTTTACAACATTTAAATTTTCTCTGTTGGCTGTAGTATGTTATGCTCACGTTAGACATCACATTTTCATTTTTTCCTCTTGGGCTTAACTTCCTGATGATGAATCACACTCAGCCTCATCAGTTTCAGCACTAATTAAGCAACCAGAAATTAAAGTATATACTAGGAAAATAGCATATATATCATTATTTTTTCTTCTACTCATTACTGGTTGATTAAATCTGAAATAATAATTACAGATTCTACCCTGTTTTTTGCCTTCTGTGGCTGTATTTGCAAATACTTTCCTTTCTTCCAGATAGCATAATAAAGAAAGCATTTGTTACTGTTATTTTTTAGAGTGAAAATTCTGTTGTTCACACATGGTTCTAATGTCCTGGAGTATAAACATATATGTAAATGACTGACTGGACTTAGTCCAGCTGACTTGGTTGCAGGGTTTTCAAAAATAGATTAGGACCTCTGGGCAAATACATCTTGAACAGTTGTTTGGCCCATTACTTCCTTTCTTTTCTGAGCCCCAGTTTCACACAGCTGGACATGTATCAATCATGGGATTAAAATATAGGCGTCTCACCTCAGCAGTCCCACATCTTAATCCAGCAGGACCTCGGTGTGGACTCAGGAGGTTTGTCAGGGCACATCAGAATAACAGAGGCCCAGTAACTCAGGCTCTCAACAACAAGGCAGTCAGCTACCTGAGATAGTTCTGAGTATTCGTGGGGATCCGTATCACGGAGGTGCAATAATGCACATGACACCCCAATTGCACTTTTTTTTTAATATGAAAACAAGGTGTCATGTTTTGAAGAAAAAAAAATTGTTATTTCTTTATGGAAAAATTAGTGCAAGAAGCAAAACCACAAGTTCTACTTGGGGCTAAAGTTTTTAAAAGAGGCAGTCTACATGGGACCACATTCCTGAAAGAATGTGAATACAAGTAGACTAAGTGCATCAAGAAAATACTTGTATCATGCACAGTGATTGCTCCCAAGAACCATCCATTTGTTTTCACCATGAAGAGGCTCAGCTATCATCTTTGTAGCCAATTTGTTTCAGTGTGGGCGTGTAAGCACAAGACACAAGTAGGAGAACCATAGATCCCATTTTGTTCAATGCCACTAAAAAGATGCTGAACTGACTTTTTGGGTGGAGGGTTTTTTTGCTTGTTTTGCATCACAGCTTATGACGCATTAAACACGAGTTCAGATCAAACAGCTCCTGTTCATAATGCATTTCAAAGTAATTTGAAAGAAGATCCTACATGCATTTGAGAACAAAAACAAGTGAATCAAATGTGGTTTTTTTGTTTTTTGTTTTTTTTTTTTTTTGTCACTACCTAAGATTTATAATAATAACATTTGATAAGTATAGATTACAATGATAAAGAGTTTTTCTTTTAATAGATTTCTACCTGGGTGTTATTCTGAACACCTGCTTAAGTTTGAATAGCACATACAATGAGACTTTACAACAACTTCATGAAGAGCAGCCTTAATCCAAAATTAAATATTAAAGAAATTTGTCTTTAAGTCACACTGCACGGCTTTGCCAAAAAGTAGCCAGCATTGTACAGCTATGAGATAGAAGCAGACTTGGAGGCAGTTTCCAGTCTACCCATGCTATTTGGCTAGCTTATTATTTCACCTATTTAAGGCCCCATGTAGTAATTTTCCACCATGATTAGCTTCTGAAAAGAAAGCGTACAAAGGGTTTAGAAAAGTCCTCCAGAACACAGGTCTCTCGGATTGTCTGAAAATCTATCATTCCTTTATTTGCATTTCAAACAGATCAGATGAAAGCACAAATGCCTCACAAAAAGGCAGCAGGTGCATAGAGAGAGCAAAAGCCACAAAAACAACCTTTAAAATAACTGCATATATACACAACTACTCTCTAGCATTATCTCTGATACCAAATAGCTCCCTCTGTCTCCCTGGAATAAGGCAAGCCATTCTGACAGCACTTAATTGGCTCTAAGGGTAACTAAGTCCAGCTGCTCTGTCTAGCAAAGTGTCACAGCTGCCTTCTCTCAGTCCAGGGGAGCTGAAGCGAGGGATAGGGAAAGGAAAAAAAAAAAAAAAAGAAAAGAAAAAAAGTGGAAAGTACGCACCAGTTCATGAGCTCCGTTCCCAGGGTCTCACAAACCTGACTAGAATCTGGATTGGAATTTTAAACGGATCCATTAGGAGCAGCAACTGGCTTCCTAGGCAACCAGGGTGGTCGCATTGCTGCGCTGTTTACATGGAGATGGGAGGAAGGGGTGGAGGTGCAACATACAGGAAATTGCCCTTACACACTGGCAGGAGAGTTTCCCCATTCATAAACATTCTTCCTGCAAGATGTGATTTTAGGCCTCGATTTGCCAAAGCAGTAGGCAGTGAACTTATTCACTGACAGCTTTTAGCCTTCTGTTGCTGGATACAGTGGGACCAGATGCCAGCAAAACTGGTTTTTACATATCTGAATGCTTCCCTGTACCTGAGGAATTCCCAGACACCTTGCTGGGGAAGATTTCTGACCCTTCGGATAGGAAGAACTAAAGAATTGGTCCATTAAGCTAGGTGAATTTTAAGCACATTATATTATTTCTTTGCCATAATAAGTTTTCAGGAAAATTGCCCATTTTTTAAAAGTCTAATTAGTGAAGTTTACCCAGGAAAAAAAAGAAAAAAAGAAAAAAAAAAAATGCCTTTAGCACTGAAATTACCATTACTGACTTCTCTTTTACCCCATTCATATGCTTCAAACCTGCATACGAGGGGCTCTCCATCCAGACGTGAAGAGGAATGCCTGTTCCTTCCAAATCATTGCCCTATTAAAACCAAAACCAAGTGTGCCAAATAGGAAATATCTATGTCCCACATTACTGTTAATTTCTACTGAAATCTGAAAGTAGGGAATGCCATGGAATACTTAACAGACACAAACATACAAGCTCAGGATGACATACAAATATTATCCATACCATACTTTTTGTCACTATAGAGGGAAAGATTTCACACCTAACAATACATGCCAGCCTCCTTAGCATATAATCAGTAACATAGGTACAGCAACGTTTGGCATACTGAGACGGCTCCATCAGGAGGGAATGAATACGTAAGTTCAGAGAATAGGGATGGATGTAGTATAAACAGTTTTCAAATAAGATTATTAAGATATTGTTACTTGAAATATGAACTAAATAATTCTGAAACTGAATATTTTAGCTGCATGTTTCTGTGAGTATATCAGTTGGCTAAGAATGCAACGAAGATGTGTATAGCTTGCACCTGTCCTAGTTCAAACAAATGGTACTGCAAGATCTACCTTACCAAACATTTAATCTTTAAACTTAATATTAACACTGACTGATATATTGTGAAAATCAGCACAAGGCTTCTCCCACACAAATACATGCACATAATACTGTATCAGATGAGGTTCCAGAATGAACACATACAATTGCTCCAAGGTAAGAATAGTAACATACTAAGCCAGACCCATCAATCATTTTTATTTCTAATTGTGAAATAAATAGCAGCTGAAACTAAGCATGAACATAGGTGCACTGAATTCTAGCAAATAATATCTAGATCACAAGAAGCTTAATTATTGAGGTGATACACCAACTTAGGCAGCTCAGAACGTGTGAAGTATCAAGCAGGGCCCTCTCCCCCACATGGATTCCTAAGCCCATTTCTAACTTACTTTTTCCTAACAGAAAAAGAATACTAGCCTCAGGCAAAGCGGTTAGGTTTGTTTGTTTGTTTGTTTTTGTTTTTTTCCTAAAATATTTAAGAGCTTTGGTAGGTCCTAGAGTCCTAATTTGGAAAAGTGTTTACAGTTTTCTGCCATTTATGTTTTGTTAACGATTAGTGAGACATTACTACAGGCTCACGCTCTTTAAATGTCCTTTCTTCCCAACCTAAAAGTTGCTTCCACACTCCTTTTAAACACTCCCCTTCTTACCTATGAAAATACCACTAGTATTTGTTTGCACTTCCTATCCAGTCTTCTGTAGAGTTACAGAAGGTCTCTAGCCATATAAATAGAACTACTTGCTGTATACTTCTAAAATCCTAGAGACAAGTACCTTTGACACTGACAGTTGTATTTGGTGCACATCCCATTCATACTGCCTCTAAACTACAGCTGTGTTCTTTAGGGGAGGAGAAAGGGTTTTCTGCTCCCCATGGGGCAGAGAGCAGTAACAGCGCATTACCTGAGCAATGGAAGAAGCACAAATTTAGAAATTGGGGCCAGATTTGCCTAAGCGCCCAAATTCTCAGGTGAGTTCATAGTGGAGACATTGGTCCACAGGTCAGATTGACAGGTCCACAACAAAAAAGACTGAAGTAAAGCCAGGCCATCAGCCCACAAGTAGGCTCTGTAGTAATGCAGAGAAAGAGCTATAGTTAAACCAAAGAGCAGAACAGCCTCCTTCCTACAAAGACAATAGATTGGACACTAGTACCAAAGGCCCCAAACTCAGGTGAAACAGGCTCCTCAGCCCATGGGCAGGGACTTGAGTAGGTGAACCAGGTAAGGCTGGTCAGGATCATTAAGATCTGTCAGTGCCCTCGGGGCTCTAACACCATGCTTCCTTCCCATGTGAACCTTGGGCAACATTTCTTGTCCATGGCCACGACAAGTTGAAGGAGGAAAGATTTAGGTTGGATGTTAGGGGGAAGTTCTTCACAAGGAGAGTGGTTAGGGCCTGGAACAGGCTGCCCAGGGAGGTTGTGGATGCCCCGTCCTTGGACGTGTTCAAGGCCAGGTTGGACGGGGTCCTGGGCAACCTGATCTGAATGTGTACGTTTGGTGGCCCTGCTAGGCAGGGGGGTTGGAACTACATGATCCTTGAGGTCCCTTCCAACCCGAGTGATTCTGTGATTCTGTGATTCTGTGACAAGGGTACCTTTCTCAGTGATTTGGGTTGTGTTTTCATCAGTTCTTTTAATATTCTACAGATAGCATTGCTGGCTCTCAACAATCAGCTGTTAGGAGATTTCCACCACCATCAGTTCAGATATGTGTGAAGTGTGGCAAACATAAAGGGTCAGGGTGATATGCTGAAATGCTATAGTATGTCTGGAGAATGATGTGTTCCCATAGCTGAAGATCCAATACATGTAATGTAATGGCAACAAAATCTACTTTGATGTATCTGAGGAATGCTTGAAAGAAAACTGTATGTTTTGAATTGCTCTGTAAGATGATAGATGCTAAAAGCAGCCGCTTGGAGATTACCCTTTCTTGCATATATATTTAAAAAAAAAAGAAAAAAAAGAAAAAAAAAGAATATATTTTATTTTTAATATGTTAATAAATGGCGTCTTTTTTGGGTTAGAAGAACTAGTAACAGGCCAAATGGTGGCCTTACAAATCAACAGTAACTAGCATGAATACAGAGTATGTCACAGCATTTAGCGTTCATGAAGAGAGTGCCTGCCTGTACAAAACATTTGTCATTGTCACTCTGGGAACTCATATATTTTCAGAAACACTGTGCCTTCTTTGTCTTGGTAGTTTTTGCATACAGCTAGCTGGCGTGTCTCAAGGACAGGACAAGATCAAGAAAATATGGGAAGGTTTGAGTTAGGAATACAAGACAGACAAATGACTTGTGTGCTGTGTGATGATAAAAAAAGACCACTTGATAATAGTCACCTCAGAGAATAGCCAAATAACATAGATTGTATGTATGAGCATCACATTGCTCATAATGAAAAGAATCAACCAAGCAGTGGCCCAAATGCTTATTTTCTCAAGTACGTGTTTGAAAGCAAACATTTGTGTGAATGGAGCTGTCAGCAACAAACTGATTAATCCCACAGTCCCAGATGAAGAGTGACCCAGGTGCAGCAGTCCTAATAGCTTCATTTTCAGATATAGGAGAGACAGAAATAATGTTACTGCTGCTATCCAGAGAAAGCTGCAGGCCCCCTTAAATGTGAATTAGGAGTCATACCTGAAGATCACAGATCCTGACTAGGGATCAGGGCCCGAGAGATCCATCAGACTGTTTATGTATGTAAAGCACTCTATGGAATGCGTGCCATGGAGCTTACTAACCAGACAGACAGGCAGAGCATGGCACTCAGTCTGTCACTAGATCAAAGGTCTACAAACATCTCCTGATTTGAAACCTCCCCTCTGCATCTGTGCTATGAGAGAATTGGAGTTCAGATCTGTATCCCAGCACCAAATATTTATATCTATTGTGTAGCTCAATTGCAGAGAAAAAAGACTGACTTGCCACTCTCACTGACAGTCATTGAAGTGAGCTCTCAGTGCCACAGCTGCAGGAAACCAGGGGGCTATTTTTCTGACAGCCCTCAAGTAAATAGTTTTCTATTTTGAGGCTTTCATTACCCTTCCTCATTTCCAACAGTTTGATATTCCTCTACAGAAGCTTGCCACTGAAATGTCCTTTTTTTTTTTTTTTTTTTTTTTTTTCTGGGTCAGAAACCGATGTTCTAAAATTGAATTTGAAGTTGAAACAGCATTTAAGAGATTTTTTTCCTGTATGCAATGACAGTAGTATTCTCAGACATTAGCAGATTCTCAGAGCTTCTGAAGTAGCATATATTGGTTGTGCTTAATTTGTAGGCTAATTTCTGACACACAACGAGGACTCTGCCTTCTCTCCAGTGACCTCAGGATTTATTTCAAGTTTACATCAGCATGACTAAGGGGAAAAGAATTAGCCCTTTTCAAATGTCAGATAGAAATGAATACATCCCACAGGCAAGTGCAAGTTCTGAATGAGGAAAACATTCTTATATTTAATACATTTTATCCACTGAACTGCTGCTAATGATAGATACGTGTTTAGAGATTATTTACAAAGCAAATTCCCTCTAAATTGGCACAGGTACAAAGGCAGCTGGCTTCTCAGTTCTGCTCTCAGCTACGCTGGCGTCACATTTACTACACCTCCATGCATGACAAGCAAAACCAAGCCAAATGGGAATTATGAAGATGAGCTGAGGGATCCCAATGGAACAGTTGCAAACAGACAAGCTTACTATGTCAGGTTACTCAGGTAAATCCTTTTAAGGCTTTATGACTCTTCAGGGCAATAGAACAGACAACTAAAACCAGTCTACTCAGGATCAGGTATGAAGCACACATGTTCTTGCTTTTTTTTTTTCTGGCTGCCTGTACTTAAAGAGAGTAACACCACTGTATTGGTCTCAGTCAGGTTAATGGGTTAAAATTTCAGTGAACAACGTGAGACTGTACTGTTTGTATTCATTTGTTTACTGACGAGCAAATTCTTGTTTTTTAACAGATTAGAGGACAATCTGTGTTCCTCCAAGGGTGCTATTTCTAATGTTTAGAGACCCTATTTATGATACAGTGAAAGTAAGCTTCATTATGGATAATTCTACTCTAGCAAATTAGAAACCTCCTGCAGATGGGAAAATACTTATTGGAAGACTTCTAGTAAGCCTTCAAATTCTTACAGCAAATAATTTGTTGATTAAATGCAGTAGCCTTCAGCCTTCTAATGGCTGATTGAGAATGGTAACCAAGTAGCAGAATCAGTAAAAGAGATTTTTACAAAGAAATTTTCTCTGTAAAAATCTAGCATCTGCCATCTTGGGCATGTTTTTCCCCCTCTCTCATGTGCATGATTATTTACTCTTATTATAAATGTGCAGTTCATAGTCCAGTCAGTGTAGGATTTAATAGACTTCAGTCCTTGTAGTACTGGCTCTCATGTTTTAAAATCTACACCACTGTCACAGCAGGCAATGCTGTGCTGCGGCCTGTTTTGTTCTCAGCCAATTGATGGACAGGGTATTAAACCACATGCAGATGAGAAAGTTAATTTAACATCCTGGATGCTTAGACAAATAAGCTTATTAAAAAAGACAAGCAATATCTTGTTTTCCTAGTGTTGATGAATGCGAAATGACAGTTTTCCTCTCTGGTTTTGAAGCTAAACATTTTAGTTCTGGACAAAAGGAGGAGGGTAAGGTGACTTTCAGGACTGGAAGAAAACATTGCTATTCTTTGAACTGAACGCCCCAAAGATGAAAAACAGAATCCTCTGCGTTGTATCTGTCATACTGGTGCCTCCATAATTCACAAAAGGATAGCAAATGATCCCAGGCAATTTCAATGGCAGCAAAGTAGCAGGGATCCCAGGGGCGTTCCCATGGAGCTTTGATTAGAAATGAAGACTTGTGATACATTTAATCTCATCCCCTGGAAGACTTTGCTATGTGTTAATTGGCAGCAGCACACAAAGACCAGAACAGAGGTCTGGCAAAGTTGCACAGTTTTGTGTAAACCGGTCTCTTCCTTCTAACAAACCCTAAGCAAAATGGAAGAAAAAATCAGATTTCAGTCCACCAAGAATGAAGGTTCTGAACTGTGATTCCCCTGACTTTCCTCAGCCTATCATTGTTATTGTAGGACCAACACCAGCTGTCCTGCAGATCGTCTCTCCAAAAAGGCAGCGTTACATTTAGTATCTCAGCCTTGCCTCTAGTTACTTCCAGTTCTCATCATACGTTTCTCTTCTGTTCCAGGTTACATGCAAAGCTGAGACATTTTTAAGTCAATTCACAATCTATGAGGTTAGTAAAGTCCCTATACTACGTCCTCTTGCAGAATTTTGTCTTCAGGTAACTGGTGAAAGAATGAAGAGCAGAAATACTATGTATTTACTTCTTTAGGTCAAGGAGCATTACAAGAAAAGAGCTGAACTCAGTCTTTGCTCCTGCGATTTTCAAACATCTTTCAAGACATTACTTTGTCTGGTGCAATGCAGACTTTTAACGTAAAGGCTTTTCAAATACAAGTGAGTGATGGCAAATATTTCAGTTCTAATAATTGCTTTCTGTGTCAAAACTAGTGACAGAAGTTTGAAATCCAATAATGCTTATATTAAAAGGCAGTTTAAGAAACAACACTAGTTCTTGTTATTCTGGCAAGCAAATATTTCAGCATCAGCCAGTTAATTCTGTCTGTGAAAATAACTGAAATGTTCCTTAAGTGGCCACAATGGTATAATATTCTCTGCTTTCAGTTTTACTTCTTATTTTTTGTCTTTCAGTTTCCTTCATGTGACAGTGATTTAAGAATTCATTTTGTGTTACTGCTACTAATAATCAGAGTGACCTAATAATCACTGAATGAAAGACCTTTGGGGAACAGCATAGAAACTGGGTGATGTTTAAGTGCACATCAAGAAAAGTCACATATTTAAGGACATGCACAAGAAATACTACTGCAAAAAAGCTGTAATTTTTAGTGACTCTTTTGACATTTCTTGATCTCCTACTAGAGAGAAACCTTGAATATTGCACAGTTTTTCAGAACCAGCTTTTGAGTTTCAAGAAACTTTTTCATTTCCCACACAGAGAAAAGGAAATGAAAACTGTGTGCGTACAGAGAGAGCGGTGGATAAAGAAGACAGAGAAAACATTGAAGAAAAAATATAATTTTAAGGGGGTTGAGTAAAAGGCCATTCATTCCAGAAATATGTCCAAAAATAGCCTTTGAAAATTATCTGGAAATATCTGTTCCACTAAGTAAAGTACCAGTACAGTAGATGATTTTGGAGGGTATGAATACACGGATAGCAGGTGATGTCTTTCCAGCTTCTCTTTCAGGAGTGCTGTTATTTCTATGCTATAGACCTACAGCAAAAATTCTGCATGCCTGAAATATTCAGACAACATTGTTTGTAAAACAAAAGCCAACAAAACAAAAACAAACAAACAAAAAAAAGCCACAAAAGCCGGAAATAAAAATTTTCTTAAATTGAACCATATTAATAAGTTCTATTGTTCTGCACTGATAGTTTCTTACTCTATTACTGTAGTTGTTATTATTATATGCATTATTAACTGTGTTAGCAGCAGGACATAACAAATGCAAAGTACTTGTTCAGGAACACTACTGTTTTCAGCAGGGAATAATTAAGAATACATTTCAATAACATTTAGGATTCTAATGAATAAAAGATAATTCATGCAGGCAACACACAAGCCTGCATAATTTTCTCCAAGGAGGTTAAAATGTATGAAAAACGCCCAATTTACAAAGAAGCACTTTTGGGTCATATATTTTGATAGCAGACAAGATGTGATCAAGGTTCAGGTAACATAGATTTGAAACGTCACATTTCCTGCAGGAATACTTCAAAAGGATGTCAGAATTCTTGCATAACTCACCTGAAAAGCAGAAAATGACTCCAGGAGTATTTCAATGCCCCACAAACAGATTATGTATCAAAAGAAGAAATTTTACCCTTAATTCATGGAAGCACTGATAGCATTTTCCCACCTAGATCTGAGTTGGTAAGCAAGCACAAAGCACAACTGTGCTTTAATTTCCGAAACAGCAACAGAATGAAAGCAGTAAAGACTATGACCAAAGTCAAACTTTCTTTCAGACCCTCCCATATACCATTCTCATCATTGCCAAACACAGTTATTTAGTTTTGTATCCCCAGATTGTCTTGATTTTACTTCTTCTATAAAAATAACGATTGTGAAGATATGTTTATGTGGCTCAGTCCATTTAAGATTGCCTGTCTAATCTGTTTTGCATTTTGCTATTTGCAGCAAGCATAGGCTCTAGTCGCATTACCTTAATGCTCTTGTATTCCACAGCACAATACACATAACAGCCCAACTAGAAACATGTACTGCTTCTGTATAACTCTTCATTTCAGCAGGAATTCTGCATGCCTTTGGGAGGCAGGAGGTAGAAGAAATAAAGAAAGAAAGTGTAAGGGCTGTAATCATACAGAAACAAGTCTTTCAGTAAACAGGAATGAAGAGACAGGCCTTTCTAGCTGGATCCACACACAGTAACCTTAAAACTGCAGGTTATCAGACATTTCTAACAAAGAACAAACAAGATTTGTTCACAGGTTTGGAATTTCTAAAAGCCTATCTGTCAGTCACTTTTCTGAAAGCACTAAGTTCAATTGCTGTCTTTGTACTCTCTACTCTCTTGGAGGTATAGCCTCCTTCCTGTTCCCTTTCCAAGTTATCAAAAATGCCTCATATAGCTTGAACCAAACCTAAAGAATATCATGTTTGGACGATACTGAACAACTGCCCTTCCCTAGCAAGTGAGCAGACAGTAGCTAGGATTCCCTTTGAGGTGCTCTAGTGTTTACATACTGATCTGAACATCTGGGAGATAACCAGGCACAGCCAGGTCTCATGCAAATGGATGCTGTTTGCGGCCAGCACGAGGCACTCTGAGGAAATCGGCAGCTTTGTGGGTCGTGTTCTACTGCCTGTAGACTGAGATGAAGGATTTTTCTGCCACTTTTTTGTCAGTGTTCTGCAAAACGCTTTCTAACTTGTAAATCTGCTCTCCTGACAGCCTTCTTTGTTTGTATACATGCAGAGATTGCAAATACTTTTCTTTCCATTCCAGGTTTGGATAAGCCACAAAAGAGCTACATTCAAGGCAGCTTTATCCTTCTATCTCTGTGCTGTTGCCAAGACTACGAATGACAGACAAGTTGGTTCCTTTACAGATGGGCACAATGAAAGCTCTTCTGCCCCTCTGGATATTTCTTTCCCCATCCACACAGCTCTTCCCCTAGAGTAAACCCCTTCCCTCAGCCCACTGTCACCATACATAAATGGTTTTCCTTTGTTTTGTACTTTCAATCCCATTTCTTTCTCTTTCAACACAGTTTCTGCTACTCGTTATAGGGGAGACTAAATTTCTACATGTGATTCTGCAGACTCTGTTTTCCTGAAGAGGATGACTATTTCATCCATGGGCAATGTTGTGCATTTAAGCTGCTGATTTCCTAGTTTCTGGGACCCCCCGACTTCTACAGCTAGGTGATGCATTTATAATCTTTTCAAGCTTTCATGGATTTGGAACAAAACTTGAAACCTTGTCAGAGCAAATCCTATGCTTAAAAGCCAGAAAGAGAGCCAAATGGACCTATATGCATTAATCTTTCGAACTCCCAATTGGCATGTTTGTTTAAGGTCATTACACAAGTGCTTCTTGGCGATGGGAGATATAATTAAAATAGTGTTTGTGATGAGGAAAACAAAATTCTAAAAATTAGCTTCCCTTACCGAGATTCACAAACTATTTTGTTAATAACAGTTAGCTTAAGGAATCCGATCACGCTTCTACATCAGAGATTTTGAAGGTTTTTTTTTCTTTGTTTGTTTTTGGTTGTTTGGGTTTTTTTGTTTTGTTTTGTTTCTTTTTTCCTGAGCATGCATGATGTGAAGGCTACCAGGCAATTTTATGTTGCAGTAATGTCTGATCTCTACCAACCTCTACAACCAGCAGTGCAGAATGGGGCATCAGCTGGCAGCTCTATGTTCATATTCAAAAGACTGAGGTACATCTTGCAAGCCATCTGTGACCTAGTCTCGGGGGACTGAAAGTACACAAGAGTGCTTTGAATTCTAATGTGTGCATTGACTTCTCAGTGCCCTCTGCACTTGCACCCCATTTCCCTCCAAACAAAGTCATTTACCTTATACTTGTAAATATATCAAGGATCTGTGCTAAATCATCACAGTTCAGCTGAGGTTCATCGCTTTGTAATATCTGACTGTACATCTGCAGCTCTCTCCTTTTTCTCCCTTTCTCTGAACAGACAATTTCTTCCTAGTAAATATGAATCTAATGAGGATGAGGAAAATGCATCTTTACTCAAAGCAGAGGTAGACAGGCTCCAGAAGATATTTCCCTAGTTTCTGAGAGATGCTGTAGTAGCACAGATCTTGAGACATGGGATACCAGGGGCCAAGCAACATCTTATTTGATTTTTCACTGACTGGTCTAAGAAAGTCACTTGGGATTCACCACTTGCTGACCATTTTCTGGCCCCATTCTAATGGCAAATTGTTACTGATCCTGACAAACATTCAGCAAGTCACAAACAAAGGGGATGGTGAAAGAGGATGGTGAAAGAAGGGTTCCACTGCAAGCACAATAATTACTTTTGACTTACAGTGGTGTAAATGAAGTCAGTACTTGGACTTAAGCCTCCGTTTTAAGGATATAAATCTAAATGTCTTTCTGCAAACAGCATTTACAGTACTTTCCAGAAAATTAGGCAACATTCCAGAGGTCTACTTGGTTTTACTGGAAATGATCCCTTAATAAATGGTAAATGAAGAACTAAAAGTTATGATCAAGTCAAGAGCCAGAAGGTCTGAGATGCACTTCAGAATATGGATCAATAAGTCAGGAAAATTCAAAATAGACTCCTAGCTAAGTGTCGATACACATTTTCCTCATGAAACGAATGAAGTGCTGCTTTATTGGCAACCTCATTGTTCACTACTTAGTAAATACAGTAATGACTTTAGGCAAATGTGAATATTGAACCTGAAAGGTCCTAATACAATATGCAGGAAATGAGCATAAATGAAAGTTGCACTATGTGGGAGCCCCTCAGAGGACTAATAGAGTAGAAAACAGGAACTCAAAATTTGACTAAATACTTCTCCTAAAGCAGAACTGCTTTGAGAGCAGGAGTCTGGAAAGTAAGGCAGAAAAAACCCTGTGAATTTCCCTGGCTAGTTTACCATCTCTTTCTTTGAGAGAGTAAAGGCTCTGAAAACGCGTCACATTTCTAGCAATGCAAAGAGTGAATCACATAGCCTCCCCTACTTCCCTAATACACTGCTAATGGCAAAAAAACACAAACCAGAGCTTCAAGCACTGGAATGCTGTGCAAAGAGTAGGGCATGGGAAATACACTCAGGAAGCCTTCCTGAAACACATTAACATATATAAATGTAAATCATATTTCATATAATAATGACTCATTTTTTTTTTAAACCAAAATCTAGGTTGTTCCAAAAGATACTGAGGTACCCACAGTATCTGGTTCTGATAGGTCAGAGTATGGTCAAAGCTCCCCAGAACAGTTTAAATTTTGCTGGCCCCAAAGTCCCTCAAGCAGCAAAACTTCAGTGCAGTGATAGTGTTCATAATAAAGGACAAGGCCAATGGTACTTTGTGGAATAGAAATGGTCAGAGGAGTTTAAGAGGAAAAGGTGCTACAGGAGTCATTTGCAATCCTGGAAGGAACCTGAGTTCAACTGTGAACAGCAGAGTCAGTCAACAGGATTTAATATGAGAGCTTTCACACCAGCAAGATTTGGGAGCTTTGTAGAAGGCTTCAAAACACTTGACTAAGATATCTTCTCCAGAAGATCTCTGTCCTTGCTCTTCACTGCCAGATCAGAAGGAAACAACTCCTCCACTAGTGCTGCCCTGAGAGGAGCCACAACTTGTTCTAGAGGCTGAGAAAGGAGACACCTGCCCATTTCCCAAAGTCCCTCTCCCTTAGAAGGGCCAATGATCATTTTTCTGGCCTGTGCTAATTTCAGTCTCCTTCAGAAGAGGCAGAGAGAGCAATCTCATACCACCCTCCACTGCTAGCACCTTAAACTGTTGAAGTGGGAAATTACTGTCTGATAACCTCACTAAAAAAGTGCAAATCTTTCTGCTGGGTTTTAAGTTTCAACAAAGAACAAAGTTTCTCAGGAAGATAAGAATATCACATTCTTCCTCAAGACCAGATGAAGCAGGGAATAGTGTCTTTGTGAAGAAACTGGCACTGAAAAACAGTTGTAGAAATGTTCTACTACACTGCAGATGTTTTAATGAGCTGTATTACGTGTGAACAAAAGAGATGTCAGAATAAATTAGATGGGGCATTACTGGTAACTTTTTTTTTTTTTTTTAAAGCACAAAGGCACAATTGTCCTTCCATCAAGGAAAATTATTGAATAGACAGATGGATAACTTGCCCTTATTTGAGGCAGGAAATGAACGTCTCACTGCAACGAAGCACAGTCTCTGTTTAAAAGATTATGAATATTTTGTATATAGGACTTTTTCCTGCTTCCTAAAGCAGGGAGAAAGCTAATAAAATTATAGAATGTTATGAAGTTTAAGAATGCAATGGCTACTGCTATTATTTAAAATGCATGAGTACAATTAAAAATCAACATAGCATATTTAGATTCTCAGATCTCTTTGCATAAGTTTGTTGTGGTGAAACAGTGGTTTGCTGTCTCAAACAACTGTCTTAGGCAGTTACTCAGGAAGACATTTCAATTGGTCCCTTAAAAATGGCTGCTTACAAAGAATTCATAGCTTATTGGATGTGGTGCCTAGTGCTGGCTTCACTGTAACAAGATAGCAAGCTTCAATTACTTAACTGGTGTTTCTTGTCGTTACTTGGATTGTAATAAGACTTGATGTGATCCATTTATAAGATCATCTGTGAGTCCTTATACTTCTAATACTACCAACATTTCTTAGATCCTGGTGGCATCTTTGAAATGAAAGCTGTTGAAGTAAACTGGCATCTGTCTCATTATTTGTTACACTTGATTGTTATGTCTTCCGAATACTCTGTAAAGAGATGGATGAAAGGGGAATGTAGTAGAAGGCTGATCTATTCCTTAATCAGACCACTTTGCATAGGTTGGAAAACAGTAAAGGAAGAGTTGAATTCTATTATATCCTTACCACTTCACTACTCTGAAGCAGAAAAGCTGTTTATTTGTTCTTCATGGGTTGATAAATCTTCAGGCACCTAAAAGAATTCATGCTCATCAGACAAGGAAACGTAAGGAAAGCCTATATTTTCTGAGGTTTTCTGTAATGCACAATTGTTTCATTGCAGTCAGAGAAAAATGTTGTTCAGACTCCAACTACTTTATGCTTAGTGCTCTAAGGAAAAGTAGCTGTGAAGCAGCATTTCTAGAATAAAATGGTACAGCATGGGAAATTTTGAAACAAGTATGTACTATAGAGATGGCACCTGATGTACTGTCATGAGAGGAATGTGTTGCAGATCCTGGTCTGCTAGCAATCTAAAATTATAACCGAGGACTATTTAGGTAAGGCAAAGCTATTGCAAACTGCAGCTTCTAAAAATAGTTGGGGTCTGTTTGATGCAAGAGGGGAGGCATGGTGTTGCTGTTTGCTTCAAGTCTACTGAGCTTCGACAATACATGAAAAAAAAGGAGCAGGGGCAACCTTTATGTTTTAGGCTGTGGTAAGCACAGTTCCAATGGGCATTTTGAAACTTGCCCCCAGCTAGGCTGCCCACTGCTGTTCTGAAGGCAGCAGCTGGGTCTCTAGTACCGAGTGCCCACAACTTGTTTGTGCAACCTCCTTAGATTTAGTGGGATACAGTGCCAGAAGGAGAGAAGTTCTATAGAACAGCCTGCACACTGCTTAAAAAAGCAGACACCTAGCCCAGCAAACTTGCTGTCGAGGTCTGTAAACGGGAATTACTCATGTGACTGCATATGTAGTCGTCTGCAACTTCTTCATGCATCAATGTGCCATGCACACCTTTTCTTCTACACACTAGGCTAATGCTTGGCTGTGAACAACAGAAACAAGCCCACCTGCTTTGCACAGTGCTTTCCAGATCCAGCTCCCATCTCTGTGCTGCCATGGCCAGCAGCACCGTTGCTGATTGCTCTGACTTGCTTAAGCCTGAAAACATTTTGGGGTAAGAAAAATATTTCTGTGCACCGTTGAAGCCAAAAGCATCATCAGTGGCAAACCAACACTGTCAGTAATCCTAGAGCTTCTCTATGGCCTCCCTGATTACGAAAAGGTAATGAAACAATATCAAGAAAAGTCAGATTCCAGTGTAAATCAGATGAACTCTGAACTCGACTCATAGAATCAGAATTATTTCTAATTGAACATGTTAATCTCAGAGAGTACCACTATTCAAAAGTCGCTTTTACAAGTTTTGTTTGTACTTTTATTTTTCCAGACTACAGCCTGATTAAGGTGATGTGGTAGGCACATTGGCTTTCTGGAATAGGTTAAGGGCATTCCTCATGATTAGCCTTTCACTTTGTTCCACAACAAGTTGTGCTTTAGCCAAATTATTATTAATATTCAAACACTTAGCTTGGGTGCTTTAGAACAATTTTATTATGTGTATAAATTAATCACAAGTTCTTAAAGCATGTAAAGAACTCATTAATTATGTTGGCTCACTGACCCTTGAAGCACGGCTCACATGCAGACTGATGCTCTATGCAGCTGATTTTTTACTATGTAAATACTGCAGATTGGTTTTAATTTTTTAAATCAGATTTTGTACGAGCTGAGCGCAGTCCCCCTTTTCTTCCCCACTAGATGGCAGGATGCTCTCATACAACTGCTTTACAAAGGAGTAAAAAATGTATCCCAGCATACAAGCTTACCTGAAATCAAGACAATTATACAAAGAGAAGGAAAATATAAAAATTTCCCCAAAATGTAGGCAATACTAAATAATACAGAAAAAAAAGAGAAAAAAAAAAACAACAAAGATGTGATGATCTTCAGAAACCACATAACCTGGTCAGAGGGGTTTGATTCTGCTGGCTGCATTTCTCAATGATTCTAGAGTTATCAAATTAGAACAAAGTTGTTCACTGCAGGTAAATAACAATGCCCTCTGCAATGCATACTTACATCTGAACTTCAGGAAGATAAATTAATATATTATTTATTGTTTCCTGTGAGTGAATTAATGCCCAAATTAAAATAGGTCATGAACATACAGAGCCCTCTGTAAGTGCAGAGTAATGGATCTAAATTAGATTTGCACAGACAAGGAGAATTTTCTTCTCTATGCTTTTTAATTATTTTTTTGCTCAAAGGCCAGGCTAAATCAAGAAAGTTTTTCTTCCCTCCAGACTTTTTTCCCAGTGTTTAGACAACCCGACTTCCACCAAACATCAGCTTGAAACATTCTCTCCCAGTGCAATCTGAGAGCTGTCTCTTACCAAACACAAAAGGTTCTAACACCCTGTGAATGGTAATATTGGTTCTAATATTTGGGCACATTTTTACAAACCTGTGCTGACATCAGCTCTCTTATTCTACAGTGCAGTTTCTTTCCTGTAGCAGCTTTCAGCCAGCTTACTGCTGTGTGGCACAGATGGCATGAGGAAAGCCACTTTTCAGGTGTTTCCCACAGAACATTTTAGAGCAGGTACCATTTTAAACTGAAGGTAAAGCACAACTCTTGCAGCAGACCTCAAGAAGAAAGGAAAGCATTAGGACTGTGTCACACAGAGATCTCAAGACCCCTCAAGCCTAAAGAGGAATGAGCAGGTCATGAGGCTCAGTTGGCACTATGGGATGCATTCTGTTACTGCACATACCTTTCTATTGCACTGATGGTCCCTTCCCACATAGAAAATTTTTAAAGGATTATTGCTTTATTTGTAAGAATCATACATACTGTTCATATCTGGTTTTGATCATTCCAGGTAAATACTAAATGGCACTCAAAACTGTCACAGAACTTTTTAAACCAAAGAAAAACTTTATCCAACAGCAATATCTTCAAAAATTTCTTCCATAATCAGAAATGAGTGAAACGCGGCATTTTGCACGGTACCTCCAGCACTAATTTTAAATTTGTTTTTAAGCAGAAAAGAAATCATAAGAGGACAGTATTTCTCTCTCTAGGGCCTTACAACAATTTCCTAGAAATTGACTGGTTACCACAGAATGACAGGGCTATAGAGAGCCTAGCAAGGAGCATAATCTAACAGCTGCAAAAGAACAGGGAGACCTGAAGCCTTCAGCAATGCTGAAAAGTCTTAAGTAGCGGATCTACCTTCTAGCTAAAGAATCTGCTTGACCTAAAAGCAAAACATTTGTTTCCTATCATTTCTTTATATATCTCATTTACATTCACATGTTAACATGAATTCTGAAGCAGAAAGTGAGAAGACTGAAGAGCAACGTAAGCTATAACAATCTAAGGGGGACTTATCAAATAAAACAATTTGAAATAATTGAAAATTTAGAAGTGCTACCCTCAAACATTTTATAATCTGTTTAGTGATCAAGTAGAGTCAAAGGAACAGTTCAGTACTTTGCAGAAGCATTTGAAGAGATAACCAAGATTTAAAATATGAGTGCATGCTCCTTGCCCCATTTATCCATATAATAGAAAAATAAATCCAAATAGGCCTTCTATGTAGGAACTGCTTTGCCATTAGTATAGACAGCACAACTGAGAGCAGACACTGGCTTAGAGGAATGACATAGAAAGACATAAATAGAAACAGAGAGTGGAAAGAATGTTTCTCCTGCCTTGACATTCACTGACCTGTGACAGCACTTTGCTGAAATTAACAGTGGAACTGAGAGCTTGTGGCAACAAGGCTTGAAGATAGAAGTGATAACGGGATGAGGAACGACGCAAAAGAATACCACAGCCAAAGCATGTCAGCCTTGTTATTTCTCTCTTCCATCAAGGTGATTAAACATTCGTCATTTCTAACTTACTCACAAATAATCTCAGATTCTGAGTGCTTATAACAGACATGTCTAGAACATGAAAGACTATTTTATTTGTTCAGCTGTCACCCCTGAAGGTAGAAGATTAAATAATTGCTAACATCTATTATTCAAACACTTTTTCTTTATGAATTCATGTAACAAGAGCCTTAAATATACACTCATGTTTATAGACTCAAATATGGCAAAATTTTGTAGGTGTCTCATAACAAAAAAGTCTGGCTATCTTCAAGTGGTACCAAAAAATTGAGCCAATTTGCTGTGGAACACACAGAGCAGATATTTCAAATGTTTTGTCTACAAATGGATCTCCACAAACTCAAGATGCCTTTTATAAAGCTTTTCTCTTCCTGTAATCTGTATGCACATATGCCTTGTAATGAGAAAGCCCACCTCATTAGCACAAGCTCAGTTATCATAACAAGAGGAAAGAAGTATGTAACAACTTGTTGATAAAGTCTACATCCACCCACAGGCTACACACGTTTAAGAAGTTACACTGTGTATGTCATCATACACTGATGTGAAAAAGAGCCTATCTAAAAGCAAGCTTTACATTGTAAGAGGTGCATGCAGTAAATAACACCCAGGCAACATCTCATGCCAAAGATCACAGTGCTCCAAATCTTTCTGTGGGTGACTCAGAACAGAAAGATAGTAGCAGGAGCTCATCTCGTAGTTTATACTGAAAGACAAAAAAATTTCTAGGGCAGTCCCAAGTTTGCTGAAGGCACATGGACAGTGTAAGTAGGCTGAAGTCACCAACCTTGGCATGAGCCACTCACTGTACCTCAGAGAAGCTCGCTTCTTGCCTATAGTTCTGCTGAGTGAATTCATGCCAACTTAGAGCACCGCTGTGAATACTGCTAATAGAGGAGCTCAGTGCAGTAAAAAAAAGTGTTACAGTAATCAGCAGACAGACAGATCAAGAGTCCAGACTTGTAAAATTCGTTTTCGCAATCTGAACATAACATGCATTCTAGCTTTGATTTATTCTGGCTGTGGTTTACTCTGGCATCAGTTTAAGTTGTCATACTAGAGTACACCAGTCTGCAAAGCAGGTTTTTAAAATGCATCACAGTGATGCAGTGGGCCTTTTCAGGGTTTGTTAAGTTCTCAGCTGCTCAAAGAAAAGTCTGCTGTGTTAATTAAAAGTAGCATCCTCGTATACGTTTTACTTGGGATATTTAAAGGGCCCACTCCTTCATGGATTTACTACCACTGCAGGATGGAAGAGAGAATAAAAACAGCTGCAATGACATTCTCAAATAATGAAAATCAGAGTTCAGGAATCTGGTGCCAAGAGCTGGATGAACTCATTCACATTCTCAGTCCAATTTTCAGCAGACAAATTGCATCTACTGCAACTGACATTAATGTGTGATGTTTTGGCAATATCAAGATAGACAAAAGCTTGTGTGACTGTGGGAATTCTTCTGTATTATTGCCAGAAAAAGAGACGTGTCAAGGTGAAGATAGTCCAATAATTACTCACATATAACAGTGAAATAGTGAGAAATTGGTAGCACAGCCAGTAACTCAGTATATACCCCCATACAAAACATTTTCATCCACTGCTGCCTAAAAATATTCTTAGCAGTCTTAGGCTTAGGTCCTCTGAGAGTAGTTTCTTCATTCCTTTTCTATAACCAGAGCAAAAACAATATGGTGGGTGTAGTCATTACTCTGAATTTCCTGTCTTTAACTTTTGATTTCTCATGTATCTACACATGAATTTCTACATAGACTTGTATTTCTACGTTTCTACATAGAATATGTAGAACTAGTCCAGAGCTAGAGATTAAATGCAGTGTTTCTCCATTCTTGATATTCTCTATCCTGAAAGCTGTGAAAAGGGCAGCAGGAAGAGTTCCAATATAAATATAGTGTCAGAAAAACATGTTAGGATTTTAAATACATAACAAGAACAACAAAAAAAAAAAAACGTGTATAGCAGCCCCTGGAAAGACTGTCTTAGCACCAAAGGTAAGGAAATATCTACAGCTTTTATTCAGTCATACCACCAGTTTTTCAAGAAAAATTTCCAATATCCTTTCAGAGGAAATGCTGCTGCAGAAACATTAGAATGGATCATTGAACTGTAATTGTGGCATCATAACTAAAATCTGTGTAGACAGAATGGAGACATAGCTTAAATCCTGAGAGATTAAGTTAGCCGTGATTAATATCATCATACAAACAAGTATCTTTGGAAAGTAGCACAAGAAGCTATTGATATTCTGGATTAGTGTTAAGAATTAGAAAGTGAAGCCAGACTTTAACAGAGATAGGCTCCAATCTCTGCTCACTGAGACGTGGTGTGGAACTGATACAGACACTCCATTTGTCTTCACTAAGTAAAAGAGTACATGTCCTTGTGAGAATTCACTACTTATTGTAACAAGTTCACAGAATGATGGGGTTTATTTATTCCTTGAGAGCTGATAATTTTCATAAACTTACCAGAATTAATTCTAAAGCCGCGTAATTCTTAAAAGTGAAAGGGACAGATCACATAGCAAGGAAAGCAGAATAAGACGCAAAAGATAAGGAGAATCCTGAAAATTACTTGAATATAGTTCAGTGTACTCTAACAGAACAATTAAATGGAAGATAGAAAATAATAAAAAGGCTCACAATAAGCACAACCTCCATTTTCCAGAAAGGAAAGTCAAATATTTAGTTTAGTGAATATGCAATCGCATATTTTTAGCCATAACAAAGACAAAGGTAAATCATAAATATCAGAAAAAAGTAGCACTGGGATGAGGAAAAAGAAAAGTTTTTCATTGCAGACATTTACTATACCTGGACAAACCAGTTTCTTTGAGGCTCAGAATCTGGACAGGTTTTAGGTGCACCAGGATTTTTTCTACACTGCTGCAGAGGGAGCAGAAGGGAGCCTTGTGCTAGGAGTAATGACATGAGAATACCAAGATGTTGGAACGGATCAGGAAATGAGAGAAGTCTTCCTGAACAATGATAAGGTAGAAAAATATCTGTTGTCCTGTACTTTTTCAGCCTTCCAGCATATTAGAGATTGAACAGGAGAGGTTTGGTTCTACATTTTCCTAAACCTGGTTCAAAGTAACTTAAGTATTTAAAAATAAGACAGAGGTGTGTCACAATTCATAGACTGTTCTTCTGTGCAAGCAATCTATTTTTCTCCATAGTGTCAGCGGGATTCTGCAATCAAATGTATAAGGTGGGTGTTTTCCCCATTTGATATAACAGATTCTTTATCATGCAGTCCATTCATCGGTGTTTGAATTTGAAGTAAGCAGTGAATGTCTGGCAGAACTGTATATTAATTACGAAGTAGTATGAGGTTTTAAGACTTTGCAAAACTGAGGCAGTGGGAATGGGTGTTCAAAGAATCAGAACATAAACATTTCATGCATTACATCAAGTCTTTCAAATTTAGAACTCGTGAACATCCACAGGAGTTGCTGAGCTAAAACTGGTACTAACTGAGCAAACAGAACTGCGTACAGACAGCAGATATAACATTGAGGTCTTGGGGCAAATTCAAATATAGAACCAGTAAGAAGCTCCACTTCTGAGAAATTATGATATGACAAAACAGACAAACATGACAATGGCACAAGATGAGACAGATAACAAAATTATAAGTTATGAATAAAGGTAAGATTTTTTTCCTGATTTTCTGTTTGAATGAGATATTAGGATATTTCACATAAGACTGGCATAGCCAAGACTGCATACTCTAGCATCTGATGTTGAAGAAATCAGACTGCAGAGGTCCAGTACAAACAAAGGCACTACTGGTGAGTCAAAAGTTTTAGGTATGGGCAGTATAGCTAGAAGGAAGACTAGACTGAGAATAAATAGGATTAAATAGGACTTATTAAGTTTTTCCATATATATTATTTTCCTTTAGCAATGAGATAAAGGCAGAAATAAAACACAGCTTTGACAATAAAGTGGGTGTCAGCCTCTTCTGCATATCTAGTGACAAGGATTAAAGGGAATGTCCTCAAGCTGCAACAGAGGAGATTCAGGTTGGACATTGGGAAAAGTTTCTTCTCTGAAAGAGTGGTCAGGCACTGGAATGGGCTGTGCATGGAGGTGGTGGAGTCACCAACCCTGGAGGTGTTCAAGAAACATTTAAATGTTGTACTGAGGGCATGGTTTAGTGGGAAATATTGGTGGTAGGTGGATGTTTGGACTGGGTGACTTTGGAGTCTTTTCAACCTTGGTGATTCTATGCATGCTACTCTGTAAAAGGGTTAAACAAATTTCAGATGCTGTTAAACAAAAAGTCTTACACTGATAACAAATAGGATTATTATTTTTTTTTAACCTTAAAAAAAAAAGCAGTGTTTCTAAAATAATTCTCTTACCTTACAGTGCTTTTGTGAGTTGTACTCTGAAAAAAATGGTCTTAACAAGCTCTCACTCATTCAAACAGCTTATTCTGAGCTTCATTGGCCACAAGGTTGAATCAATCTTCTAATTAAATGCTTGTTTTTATAATTCAGTGACAGATTTCTCAGTAACTGCTGGCAACCAGTTCCTTTCTAGTTTGCTACTTATACCTTGATCAGAGAGAGAATTGATCCACAGCTCCATCAAGACAGACTGTGCAAATCAGAATGACTTAAAGTTTAATTGTCCAGGATCCAGTTCTTCACCTTGAGTGCTTGATGCTACTTCAACACCAGAAAACAGACAAAAATGTAGATTTCCTATGCATGTAGGATACATTCACAAGAAAAGTCTATTGTTTTCCAGTTACTTCATCAGATGTTCTGTCCTGAGCACAAATAATAAGAAAATGTGTTACCAATAGCCCTTAAGAGGAGCCAGCCACTTCAAGAACAGCTGCTTTCCTTTCATATCCTCCTCACAGTTACTAATGCAAAGGCCAATGGTCCAAGAGGCATAACTGCTAATTCAATGTGAGTAAATTACTACCTACATTGAGGTGCATTTTAGCTTTCTTTATCTGAAAGAGAGGAAAAAACTGTGCAAATAACTATTTCTCTGGGACTGATTTATGAATGGAATATAAAGGGAGATAAGGTGCAAGGTGTTCTGTTTAGAAAAGAACCACTTCAAAAAGTATTGTTTTGCTGCTATATAGATTGTTTAGATCCTTGCTTTGCCCACATCTTAAGTACAGAGTGCAGTTCCAGTCTCTGCATCACAAATACAAATTAAAAGAAAGATAAGAAAAGGAAAACTAAACATTGCAGGAGTTTGGATTTCTAGAAGAGTCAACACAGATGTATGCACTGATATCTCTGAGAGAGCAACTGCGGTTGCTAAAAGCATACAAGGATATAAACTGCAGGAAATTAAGAGGCTGGAGTGCTCTCTTTTTTCCACAGTCAGATAGAAAATACTGGACTACATGGACTGTTGGCCTGATCAAGCAGGGCATTTCTTATGTTATTAAGCATTTTGTTACAGCTGAATTAAACATAAATGATGATGAGACAGTAGTGTAGGTTTATCACACTTCCTAAAGTTTTGAGACACAATCAAAATATATAGCATTTAAAAATACCCAATAACCTTAAATTCTGTTTTTGGATTTTCTTCTTCCCGGGTCAAAGGGTTTGGAAATTCAATACATCAAAAGTAGCTTTGATTATTTGAAGCTGCAGAATCATGTGTTAAAGCAAGTTTCGTACAGCTTTTGCACTGTAAGAAGTGAAGATAGGCTAATTTTGTAATAATCTTTAAATTCATAACTGATTATTTATCACAGGTCCTCAGTGATCCTCATGTAGCAAATTTCAGAACCAAACTCTAGAATTCCTTTGAAAAAGTGGCTCTAGATTATACTGCTTCCAGTTTCCAGCAAAGTAAACATATACACTAAACTACCTAAAATAATGACAGCCAGGTACTACTGACAGTAGTTTAATATTTGCTGATGGTCCTTTGTACCATAAGGATTTCAATATTGTTTCCTAGATGCACATCATTTCCTACATCCACACTGCTCATGGTTTTTATAATCAATATCGCAGTTCTTTGACAGTACAGGGGATTGTTTATTACTTTATCATATAAAAGGAATATATTCCCATCAGCATGAGACCTACTTGGCTTTTTAACTTTGCTAATTTTTTCAATTTCTCAATCTTATCTGTTTTTATGTATTTTTTTTTAAATCTAGTCTAGCTACTGGAATGGTGATTGATAAATTTCTTGTGAATTATTTGGCAAAACTAAGGGTGACTGCATCCATAAAGTCAGGTTCTTTTCTTCTTTGTGAGACCAACTTCAGCACAGTAGCTGAAAATCACACTATCAGCATCTGAAGATACTGAATATTATTGTAAGTTAAGAAGGTTCAGGAGCTGCACAAGCATTTTGTTTATTTCAGAGTCTGGCAATTCATGCTGTTTATGTCACCACACCTATTCTGGAATGAGACTTGTGAAAACAGAAGCTGTCTCCAAAACTGAGTATACTTTCTGATTTCTAGAACTGTGCATGCAGGAAATGAAAAACGCCTCTTCAAAACAGGATTGAAACAATACAATTCTCACCTATACTTACTATCACCTATACTTACTATAGTTACTATCACCTATACTTACTATAGAGAAGCTGCTCTCTTTCTGAATCTGGTGGTAAGGTGATGCTATCACAGCAGCTCATTTTGTGCACAAAGCACTTTAGTGATACAAATAGAAGTAGGTAGCAGGGAGAGAAAATTACACTAGAAGCAGATTGCCAGAGCAACATCAGGTGCCCTTGGGACCAATGAGGCAAAAGTCTAACTTTATAAAGAGAGACAGCTAAACTATTACATTTCCTTCCCTCTTTGGTCAAACAGCACCACCACGTACACTTCTGGTGTTTTCACAGCTGCCATAGATAAAGGGTAACTATCTAGCCCTCTTTTCCCACTGCTGCTAAAACAAAAGGGAAATAGCACAACAGTTGCTGATCACTGAATCATCAAAATGGATCTTTTTCCTTGCCAGCTATTAACTTGTTCTAAGAGCTGAGCAAGCCAGAATTTAGTATGAGTCAAGGGAAGGTTTCTGAGAAGTATTTGAGCCTACTTTCAGTTAAACACTTGCTGAAATATCTGTCTTGTAAATGCTGGTGTTAATCCTAGTGAAGGCAAACAATTTAAGTAGCATTGCTTAATTTTTTCAGATGTTTAAAGATTCTTTCACACTGAGACAACTTTTGAGACAGAAATCTGTAAATGTTAGTCCTATGTATACAAAAGATTTCAAATGACTCTTCTAGACTACCCTGTTTTACAGAAAATAGAGGGTAAAAGCTACATTCTTGTAATCAGAAATAACTCTATTTAGACAGCCTTTAGATCAGCCTCTAAGAGAATGAATAGTTAGAGTTTAGCCTTACTCATTTCATACTGAAATATTTTGGTCCACTTAACAGTGACTAGGCTGATTTGTTCAGAAATAGCATCATGTAGAGTACTATAAAGCTGCACCACAAAATAGACCAGGGTACCAAGGCACATTTATCCCTGCCCACAAAGTTATCATACAGGCTTTTCAAAAAAGGCAAGGTGATACAAGAAGAACAGAATAGCCATTAAATCATTACAGAGCAATTTCTATCCATGTCCCACATCACGAGGAGATATGAGACATTTCAGCCATACAGGCAAAGAACCAGGCTAACAGGAAATATAGTACACATATACATAAAATTCTATATCTGTCCAGCTAGCTTATAAACTGGCTAACAACTCAAAAAGATTGTTCAGTAGAACTGTGGCAGTTCTATTTTTCTGTACTGTTGTGTTTTGTTTTCTTTTTCTAAACTTTTGTAGTTCAGAACAACTCCAGAAACTGTGGTTTATTTAAAGAGAGTGACAGCTACAGCTGCTTGAGTGGCTGTGGATTTGGCATCCTGGCTGGCAATAAATTATCCTGCTCCTGTTGTCCTATTCTCTACTGCACTGGGGCAAAGACAGGCCAAACAGTGCAATGAGTTGTTTGGAACTAGAGTGGATAAAGCAATTCAAACCCCCAGAAGTATGAACCTGCTGGAGGCTTCAGAAAAAGCATCCATAAGGATGCACACCATCCCCTACTCTTTTTTCCTTCCTTGTCAAACTGTTTCACCTCAGTCTTAACCTCTATTAAGTCTATTGGATGTTTGAATGTCTCTGCAACATCTGATTTTTCAGATAAGTTCACGTTTTGTAGTTAAAAAATTGTAGAAAAAACACAGGCAGCATATGAATGGAAGCTTTCTAAACAATCATTACTCACACAAGCAGCTGCTATTTGTAAAAATGCATCTCTGGTCCAGATTTCTTTATGACTCATACAACAGGGTTACATAATTTGTTGCCAATCTTAGAAATGAACTGTGACATTTTTTAAGAAGAGACCTGTTTCCATCTTTACATAAAGAATTACTTAGAATGGAAGGCACACACTTAAAAAAAAAATCCTCCCAGAGCTAGTTCAGTCTAGTGCTTATGAAATACATAAATTGCATTTTAGAAATAATCCTGTCTGCTACATGGGCTCCAGACAGACTCAGAGAGCACAGTTCTCAAGACACTGAAAAGTTACCTCGACTGAAGCAAAGAAGGAAGCTAAAAGGAAATATGAAGATATATACAAAAGCCACCAAAAGTCCTTCCCAAGGACTGTATGTTTTCATTAGTGCATTGAAATGGTATTGTGGTTTTGTGAATATCTGCCCAGCCTGTGCCTTACAGACAATGTCAGTGGTGGTAGTGGTGGTGCTGCTGCTTCTGGCTGCCTTACACATCCTATTGCTGAGGACTTTGTGCTTTTATGCTGCCTTCTCCAACATCACTGCTAGGAACAGAACTGTCTGTTCTCCACTAAATGATTTTCAGAGCATTTATAAATGATGCAATTGCATTACTGCTTTTTAAAGGCAGTTCTCAGCTCTGTCTTGCTGGAAGGTAGAATAAAAGCTTAACACTTAATAAAGTATGTCCTGGTCTGTTTCTAGTCACATACATCTCTATTGCAACAAATCACTTTTAGGTCCATTCTACCATGGGTTGGGCCCCTTTCCAGCTAGCAACACTGGATTCAAAGGGTGTTGGGTAAGCACACATTGAAATGCAGCAGAGAATAAGGCAAAGCAAGATGGAGAGACCACAAAGTGAAACAGGCGAAGGTGAAAAGTACATGGCAATTAAATAACAATTAATAGCTTAAGTGCACATCTTTATGCTGTATTCTCAGTGCACAAATGTACTGCACATTAACCACTATGTTCAATACACATTGTGAATTTACTTGCTTTGAAGGAAAGCTGAAATGCTGGCTAGAAAAAGAGAACCTTTTCAATACAAGTTCTGCTTCAATTTATCACAAGTTATCGATAACAATTTCCTCAGAGCTGTAGCATGTTGGATAGCAGGAACAACATAAAGGCCAGATCCAAATCTTGCTATGTGCTAAAAGGAAGGGACCTGGCCTAACACAGGATTTCCAAATTCCCATTTTTTTTTTTTTTTTTTTTTTTTTTAAAGAAAAACTGATTATTCTCCAGAACTTCTATGTTCTGTTTCTAGATAATGTGAAATGAACACCACATCCTAACTTCAGAGTAAAACATAAGATTTCACTGATCAAACACTTAAGAGAACTGCACAGCAATCAAATCCAAGTGCTCGTTCTTAACTTCAGCTTTGTGCGCATCAGATTCAAAACACTGCTTCCTTCATGTCTTTTTCTTCTGGGAAGATCATACAATAACTTTTCTTCTTTCTTCTTTTGTTCACATCACTGATATTTCCATCTCAGAGGAAAACACTGGGCTTGTTTTGCACTGCTACCAAGGATTTTCCTCTCAAGGATTTCAGCATTCCATGAGCATTAGCAAATCCAACAACTGTCTCGATAGCACTGTAGTTCTGCATACATTTTTGCTCATTTTTGAAATCAGGGAAGCTAACCAACCAGAACAAGGCCACTAGCCTCTCACTGCACTGAAGAATTCTCAGTTTTGAGTTTTACTTGTTCTCAGAGCTTTTAGCTAAGAAAAATACTTTCATATATTGCCTCTCAAATTAGCCATGACTCCATAAAGCAAATAGTTTTAAACATTTTTAACATTTCCCATTGTAGGAATGTTTTAAAATAATGGGGAAAATAACCTCTTCCAATATAACCACACGGTGCTTTTCCAGTATGCAAGTACCTACTTCCACTACAGACAATAGCTTAAGTAAATGGATATTACAATAACCACAGTAGCTCAAGCAGTTAATAAACTGTAATAGTAGAGAAGAACTGCTTCAATTTCACATTTTTTATATAATTTTCTCCAATACTGGTTGCAGATCAGATGGAGTTAAAACCTGGAGTGAAAACAGATCTGCAAACACTAGAAAGACATCTTATACTGATAATTCATTTGGAGAATTTTCCTCAGGAGCAGTTCCATCTTCTGTTATAACATCTTAATATAAACGGATGTGCCAGACATCAAATATAATCTGCACACTTGCTGTAGGCAGTTCCATTTACAAGGCTCTAAGAAATTTATTACAACAAGACACCATTTGCTCTAAACTTTGCCTCAGAGTCACTGACTATATGGGGGAACAAGAAGTCTTGCTTTGTATATTTGACATGATTTTGGAGAAAAGAGTAAAGAAGAAATAAGAGTGCAGAGATAGGAAAGCTTTTATTGGCATAGCACATAGAAAAATACAACCTGCCTCTTTGCTCTTGTCAGGAGACTGGAACAAGAGCTATTGCCAACCTCTGTACAGTCAGTAAGTTTTCACTCTCTAGCAGCATGAACATGCATTTTTTCTTCTAGGAGTGTTGCAAGAATATCATGTGGATAAGGAGCGGTGCAGAGTCCAAAGGGCTCCAGAAGAGAAAGTCATTGATATTGACAAGAACAACATACATTGAAAACACCTTTGAAAGGAAAAGGATTTTGCTTATTAGAGCAAAACGAAGGAATAGAACTGTTGTCAACTCCAGTTCCAGATCATGGAAGCACTCAGCACTGAACCGATTTTCAAATCCAGATGGGTTTATCTAATAAGAAAGGAGGCCTAAGCTTAGCTGTCCACACAGCTGAGCTTTTTATAAATGCAGGACCTCTTAAAAACTGTAATTCTTCTCTTGTATAAGATTTAGTAAAATCTTTGATACAGTAAAGTAGAACATCAACTGATTGGATTCTCAGCACAACATCAAACCCTCAGTATTGTGGTTTGGTTTTTGCTTTGCTTTTAATAGACTGTAAGAATTATAAAGAAATGGTTATGATGGACACTTAGCTATATAGTTACTTTGTAATTTCATACACTAGGGTCCATACAGCAGCAAGAACCCTTCAGTAATACCAGAGAAGCACATATAAAGTCATATTCAGCAGAATCAATCTTGTGGTAGACTGCTAAGCCAGCCCAAAATATGAAATAAGCATTTTTTATGAGTTGCCAAATGTATATTTCATATTCAAAGGCCAAAATTCTTCCAAAAGTTGCTTGACCAAGACAATAGGGCCACTATCTTAGCAGTGTCCTTCACCTGCAGCTTAACAATTCATCTTAACTTGAAGTTTAGTATTTCTGAAGACTAGCATTTCTACAGGGAAATAAGTGTGATTCATAATAAAGAAACAAAAACAAATCACAGATTATACGTATGTGACTGCTCCAGGATGATAAAGATATAAAACATATGTTCTTAGATGTCTTATTCTTTTCAGAAATCTTTATGGAAATGACTGAATAGCCTAGGAATGGAAGCTTCATATTTATGATTACTGACATCTGGGTTTGTAAACTTAACAGTCTTCTTGCTTGTGTAATGTTCTCTATTCTTGCTTTAATGTCAACAGTCATTTTTCTTACTTACAAAGGGAAGAAACGGCTGTTCAGCACCTTTGGCCTTTTATAACAGGAAGGAGTGATTTGTTAGAAAGCTTCAGATATCAGTCTGTAATCCACCTTTGGAGCATTCATGCAGTTCTTTACAGTTTCTAAAGCACACACATTCTGAAAGCTCAACAGTCCCCAGCACTGCTCTAACTTCATGCCATAAAAGGCTGTAACATGGAAAAATCTTACTAACCCTGTTATATCCAAAAGAAAAGATGAAAGGAGGAAGCTACAGAGCATAAAAATCAGAACACTTACTCAAAAAAGCAAACTTTTTTGCCCTCACAGTTGAGATTGCATTCCTTTTATACACGTTGGGTGTGACATTGAGTGTTTAAGTTGTCCTGGGAAATACTGGCATTCCCCGATCTGCCTGCTCAGAGCCCTGACCAACACCCAAAGGTGTTGCTGACTGAGATCAGAATACTTGAATGAAGTTTCTTCTCTACTTGACACTACACTAAACAAGCAGGAGCCTGCCTGGTGTTCCCTGTCTTCCTGCCTCTGCAGCTCTTCTTGCCCTGGCTAATTGATCTGTGGGAGAATAGGCTCCACAAATCAACACTTGATCTTCACATTCAGTTGGCCCTGAACAGACAACAGCACAGCAACAGCTCTATACTTCTGCAGAGCTTTTCAGCACTACAGCACATGAGAGAAGAGAAGTACAAAGGCATCTCTTTACATTTTACAGAATTTTCTAGGTGGGGGTAGCAAGGTTCCATTTATGCTGGGGAGGAGGAAGATAAAAACCATTTCCAGTTTGGGATGCTCAAGGTATATAATACTCTTGAATGCAGACCATTGACCGTAATGATTTCCTACTGTTTCTTCACTCTTTAATGCTCTATAGACTTCAATACAAGAAAAAACAGTGACAAAGTAAACATAAAACCAATCTCACCCATATTAAAGTGAATTTATCTACAGATTCAGACATCTTTGTATGAATACCCCTTGCTGTCATCCACTCTGCCTTATTTCTGAATGTACTTCTACAAACAAGCCTCCTGCTTGGATATAGAAAAGTATATGACTCCACTTATCTCACAACTGGCTATACTGTCTTGCATGCTAATCATGCAGTATCAAAAACAGTGTAGAAAATTCACCATCAATTACCAAAGCATTGAATTTTTTGCTCAATTTTGTGATCAGTTGCCTGTAAATTTTCTGAGCCACAGCCAAACAACTTCATCTGTTAGGGAGAGGAAAACAACATCATGAAATCCCTCATGTAATTCTCCCTCCTCCACAGGCAGGGCCACAGGCATTCAGAATCAGAATAGTCCATCTGCTTTCTGGCTTTCAAGACACACATCTAAACTTCCCCTCACCTCTTTAACAACCACCTCATTGACGACACTTAACTACTAGAGGCATCATTACCTGGAGCCTATAAAACAAGGCTCATCAAAACAAAACATCCCTTCTGCCCTGAAAAATAAACAGCAAAACCACACCTGCAGAGGATGGCACCGTGTTATTTACCAAGTCTACTGGATTATAAGTAGGGAAAAAAGGGTATGTACATGAAACAGTCCAGATCAAGTGGATAAATACTGTAGTTTCACCTCCCAGAAGAAATTACCATTGTTGGTAAAGACATTTAGGAGATAGAATGTTCAGGTCCCATTTAGAGTTCAGGGAACTTGTGTCACATTGAGGCCTGCAGAGTGTTTAATTCAGGCAGATGTTCCCTTCATACACATTTATGTATTTGTGTACATAATGTATGTATTTGTTATGTATGTATGTATTTATCACTACCAATTTTCATTCTGAATGCTGACGTCTGACAACTAAAACAACAACTGGAAATTCAAATTGTAAACAAATACTGCCTGTAAAGCTAGTTTGAACACTGAAATTTTCTCTCTAAATCTACACTGCTTTTTTTTGAAACAAAGTTTGAACATTGAAGTGTTTACTTACTGTGTTTGTGACACAGGATGGAAACATAACCAATGATTTGGCAGCTTGCTCTAAAGCTAAATGCACACTCTCTTTTATGAAAGGAAGAGACGATTACGCTGGAAGAAGCCTGATATTTATTCTGCTTTTAATTGATGTCTCCATTATTTGACCTCTCAAAAAGACCACAAAAGCAAACATAACAGTACATGTTTCTGACTTTCCTAATCTCCTCTTGTCTAAGCTGATTTATTGATTTCAGATGAAGGTTAGCCAGCATCGAACTCTTAACTGATTATATTAACTCCAAATTTGAGAAGTCATTTGGCATATTTGAAATCTGTGATGTTTAGTGCCAGCTAAAGATCACTGAAGTCAATTAAGCCAAAGCCCTACTGAGACTGCAGCCTAAATCCCAATACTAAGGTTCTCAAACTAGCCAGAATAGATTTACTTACCCAGTCTTGTGAAACAAATGTATCATTTGGTCTCCATAAAAAGTTATTTTTTTTTTCCTACACTTGCTGCTGCCTAATTGCTTTCTGTCAACATCCTGGTACACTCTTAGATAAGGCATTATATAGCAGTGTTGTTTAAATATATAAGCAGCATAATGTTCAGGCAAAAAAAATATTGTTTCTCCTAAGAAAATAGGAGAAAAAAAATCATCTGTAATTTCAAGTTATTCTTTTATTTCTGTCCATAACTAGGCTGAGATTGAAAACTAATTTCCACAGCAACTTAATCTGATATAACAAAAATCTTATGTGCATTTCTGATATATTAGCAGCAGCAGATAGTGCTGGAAAACTATATGGGAGCTTCAAGATATATTTGTCATCTGATTTTGAAAGTGTAGGTCCTCCTTTTTAAAAAACATCTCACTAATAAATAATAGCAGAAGAATACAGAAAGAGCAGAAGAGGACTGTAACAGGTAGTCTTAAGTATTCGCTGTGACACACCAACAGCACTTTGTTCCTGTGTGCTGTTTTCCAAAAGAAACACGAGAAGTGAGCTCGTCATCATTCATTGGTAATCCAACAGTTTTGCTGATTTATCTTGTACAATTTTTTCATTTTGTTTATGGACTCAAATTCCACATCTATTGGAGATTTTTTTTTCCCCCCAGCAAAATCATAAGGACATCTACGGATGTCCAGTCCTACCTGACATCTGGTTACAGGGGAAAAAAAAAAAGTGTCTTGAGCATGCTCCAGGGTAAAATTTTTCAAGGCAACTCATAGAATTAGGAATTCAAAATCCCATCTGCTCATACTACATACAAGTGAAATTGGAGGTCACATTTCTAACACTTAACATAGATTCAGATTTCAAGATTCCTCTCACTTTCCACTGCCCACAATGTAAATGTATCACTGCAATTGGTGTCAGTAATTGGTGTCTCCTGCATATCCTGGAATGACTGTTTCTTGTATATGTCACATACGTTTCTTCCTTTAATTCTCACTAGCATATTTTGAACTTCTTTCCACAAATACACTTCAGAAGTGGTTTGGACAGGCTCTTTATGAGGGCTATATGAATAACTTTTCATAGCCTAGGGAAGCTAGATCATAACAGAGGTTGCTTGTGAAATTTTTGTCTTAAATTAGAGGCAGTCAACACTCAATGTCATAAATACTTGTTACTTACCAAACAGAGAACAATATATTATTAAGTACATATTTACCTTAAGGAAGCAGTAGATACCATAAATTTAGATCCAACTCATTATAGCTTACTCCTCTGGAAGCAATTGTTTCAAAACAGGCAGCAATTTTTTTCTCTAAACACTATGATTTCAGGTTTTATAACAAGAATTTCCAGTATCTAAGTTGCTGTTCACTGTAATACAGCAGTACTACCTGTTTTTAAAATTCAATTATCATGCACTGTTGTATTTTCACCTGCTACTCTCTCAAGGGACTATTAGAATCGGATACACCCTATGACTGGCTCCATGCCATCTCTTCTAGAACTTAATGCTGAAAAATGAAACAGTGGATTCTTCACAGCTTTAGTCGTTACCCTAACATTCATTCCAAACACAAAAGAAAAAGTTGCAAAGGAGAGGCTCCTTCCACTCTCTCAGTTAACTGTGAACAGTTACTGCAGTATGGCTGTCCCTTTCTTTCTCTATAAAGACAGACTGTGACTAGTAACAAGCTTGATTCTGCTCCCTATCAAAAATAATTCAAAACATCTACCCTAACAGAAGAGATAAGCCTGAAAATACACAGCAAACCTTCCACCAGACTCCATCTTTTGTAAAAACACAGCCGCATATCTCAGAACTTCAACCTTGCACTCTAGCCTGGACAAAACACAGTAACAGATGAGGAAACAAACTTCCAGTACTGAGAACCTGAAGAACAACAGGAAACAAAGTCAATACTGTATAGCACAGCTGGATTCAGGAACATCTGATTTTGGAGATACCTGAGGCATTACATAGCCAGACTTGGCTCTGTGAACACATAACAGATTGCTGCTTTGCTCACATGGGAAACTAAAATCAATATATAACTAGATGAATTTTTTGGGAAAGAATAAAGAATGTACTAGCCAGAAATTGTTAAGTAAGCTATGGAGATTCAAATATTTTTAACAGATAGAAAATTTTACAGTACAATTAAAACAACATCTCTGGAATGTAGGTCACTAGTGATGCTAAGCATAGAACCTCTACAAATTCAAGGGAAAATACAGCTTGACAGAAAGATGTTTCATCACAAAATTAAAATCAGTGAGACAGTTTATGTTAGAAAAATTAAGATGTAGTTCTTTGTACCACTGTTACTAACAGTGTAACTTCCAAAGAATTTTTCAAAACAATCTCCATCGGATCTCAACTGTGCCACGCCACCACTGCTGCTTCCAAAGGGTTGATAAGATCAAATTAATCCAAGCTGCAACTGCACCAAGGCTCAGGAATTTACAAAGTATCCTCAAGGTTCATTGTGCATAAATTTACAAAAATGTGCAAAAACTTTCCCAGAGCACAAAGAACTAGGGAAAGATAACTCATTAAACTGCATTGTGTCTCATGTGTGAATAAGTTAATGAAGTGAGTTTATGCTAAACAGAAGAATTAATCACTCTGGGAAGAGTTATTGGAACATTTTATTCAGAGCTATGATATACCCCCAGAACTCAGATGAGCCTCTGTGCCTAAACACCCCAGAGCAGGTGGAGATCTCATTTGATTGACTTAAGCTGCTATTAATTAGTCATCATAATAGTGTGAATGTTTCTAAAGTTTAACTAAATCAGTATTGTATAGTCTTGAATAAAACAGATTAACTTGTAGGTTTCTACTTTTCCACTGTTAACCACTTTTAAATTGGCATTACTCATACCACAGGTTGGTTCACTCCATTTCTTCTAAGTGCCTTTTCTAGCCAAAGGTACCATTCCCACAGTTAGTTCTTAGAATGAGGGGAAAAGGCAGTTACAATCCTTATCAGCCTTTAAAAAAAAAAATAAATAAAACAGTTTCTCCCATTTCCAAAGGCTACCAGATGACTCTGGAACACAACAAGCTGTATCCATAGCCTACAGAAAATGGCCAAAGAATTCATAAATTGAAAATAAAATTTGAAACCATGTTTTCCTTATTGAGATAAACAACAGTGTTCAACATCCTGCAGTCATAGCAGCAGCTTACCTAACAGTTTTCATGTTAGTTACAGCTGTTACGTTGCAAAAATTGAGGCTGTAAGTGAGCACTGTCTCCTATGTATAACATTCAGAGCACAAGTCAAAATGAGAACTATTCTTCCTATACTTGATTGGTTCATTAGCAGTAATGAAGCTTAACTCCCTAATGCATATCAGAGTCAGCAAATTCTTTGTCTAGACTTAGACAAGCCAGAGTAACATCTCCGTATGGAAATTAAGCCACATTTATCAACTGAGAGAAGCAAGGTGGCTGACTTCCTAGGCAATGGCCTGAATGCACCTCTGTAGTCTTTATGCTCACTTAAGGTGGCTGGATTTGCTCAAATGTCCAAATTAGTCTGCTTACATGAAATCCTAAAGGCCAAGAAACCACAAAGACCAACATATACTGCTGTAAGTCTTACTCTCCATTTATATCCAGTCTTTAAAAAAAAAAAAACCAAGCTCACACACTCATTGAGGTGCAGTTATTTGTTACAACTGACAACAGCTTCAAGTTTCCTGCTTTTGCTTAATCCAGTTGTGCAAAACCCACACAGCCAAATGTTCACCTTTTCTAAATAAGCCAGTCATTCATCTGCCTTTCAATGAAAAAATTACCAAGAGATTCTCTTTCAGTGACTTAAAGAGCAAGATAATTCCTGAAATCTTTAGAAACTTTTCACATCAGGAAACATATACGATTCATGGCATATTTTGTTTACCCATCACTCTTAAAGGAAGCTAAAGATAGAAACCCAGGCTTTAGAGTTTATCTGAAACAGAACTGCATGATGGATTCACATTTGAGACACCCATCTGAGAACTGAGTGTATTCAGTATCTTAATATTCTACTCTGGACTTCAGGTGCTGTAAAAGAGTCATATCAGGCTCACTTTCTCTCAACCTCAATTTACTCATGGTCTCTGGTCACTCTGCTAATATTGACCTTTAGCTTGAATATTTGCTACTCTTCTGACATATCTGTAGGCAACAATCACATCTTGTCTCAGCCTTTATTTATCCAGCTTAAAAAAAACAACCAAATATTCTGATTGTTTTCTGATATGAGGCCTTCATGGCACAGATAACCTGAGCGGTTCTTCTGTAAAACTGATGTTTGAACACACCTCTCATGAAAACTGACAGCCTAAGTCACAACAAGTATTCTCTGCAGCTCCCACAGAGTCCATAAAATTAACTACTTTTTTTCCCTCTTTTATGTATATGGATGTTCTCAACTCTAACAGCCAGTTTTCAACAAATAGGGCCTATGCTTCCTCCAACAGGCATCTCAGGTACTGAAATGACAATGATACAAGGAAATGAACACCAGACCTGTCATCCTGCCTTCTGTTCTTCTTGTTTTTACACACACCATTTTCGTGCTCTTCCTTATTTTCACTCTATTTCCTAATTTCTATTATTATATTAAGATAAAGCTGCTCCTCTCGTCTTGTTTCCCTATTATTCATCTCTGACCTCTTCTACTGTATCTTCTGGGTATTTCCAAAAAGCCTGTGTAAGCTACAGACCAGGTAAATGCATGAGCAGCAGACATAGAAATGCAAGTGTTTTCAAGGAACAAGAAAAATAAAGTGGTGTTTTTTCACCACAGCCTCCATGCTTGCTTAATCGAGCAGAAGATTATTTCTAACACTATCAACAACCTGCCCAATGCCTCTAGGTTAAACATGACCTGTCTCATTTTATTACATTATTTGCAAAATAATGTTGATTTTGTATTTTTAAATACAAATCAATAGAAAAATATAAACAAAATCAGAGCATTTGCTTAATTTCTGAATGTAGACAGCTTTTGATAGGACAGAGGTCCTCCAAATATGCACTACACATTGTTAGACAAATTCACTTCTGTTGTGTCAGAAATACAAACATCCTCATCTTATTTCCAGCAAGGTTACACTTCATGAGCTGAAAAAAATTACTTGTAATGGCCTTGCTATGATTCCAGACCTGCAAATAACCTCTCAACTCCTAGCAAAAAAAAAAATCTATGCCTGTCATTTATGAGGACATTTATCATGGAATTCTGAGCTGCAAAAGTCAGAAAAAAAAGTTTTTTATAGGTCAGCCCTAAGATTTCGGTGGTTGTGTCTCAAGCTCTTTTCCCATTATTACAAATGTTTCTGAACGCATTAGATGAAAGATTTACAACCATCATCTCCTCTTATTTTGAACAGTCTGTGGAAGCAATCTAGAAAAAAACACCAGATAAAAACAGTTTTTAAAGTTAAAAAATCATTTCTTAATCTAAGATACTATGTGGTAAAAAATCTAGCCACTATCTTTCCAGAGGCTTACTCTATAACTAAATTTAACCCTCCTGTCAAGTCTTCATTAGCAGTAACAAAGTAGTTCAACTCCTCATTACCTGTAATAAGCACTAGGTCAAGCCTCACGGGCATATAGGGAAATTAACGGTTTGTTTAACGAGTAGTATTTCATCCAACCAAAAACATTGAACCCAATTTTTTTTTTTTAAGAAAGCACTTTATAAAAAAGCAAACGAAAATGAAAACAGTAAATCTTAGTCACTCACTTCTTTTCCAAAGCACAAAAGCTGTAATTTTAAGTCTCTTCCCCAGTTTGTGAAAGTAGCTCATTGTTTTGCATATTGTAACACAGTTGCTGCTAAATCCTAGAGGTATATTCCACTTACTGAGCTTATAAAACCTCATCTGAGGCTGCAGCTGAACCTGCAGTATCAACAACCTTCAATCATTCACACTTCTGTTCCTGCCACCAATTTCCTAATTCTTTTTAATTAATGCCTGCTATTAAGCATTTCACCACACATGACCACCTACAGTCCCTCATTAAACTATTTCCCATATTTCCCTTTTTATTTTGATCTAGGGACTTTTGTATTCTAAGGCTTTTACAATATTACTGCTGCAAGCTTTGGAAATAGCAAGTTGGAAGCTTCCTTCTTCTGTAGTGACATCCATGACAAAGAATGTGACAGCTCAAATGTGAAAATTCCTTCATGGGGTGTTTCCCCAATGTTTAATCCCATAGAAACTCCAATCTCAACATCTGCGGCACTTTTTCAATTATAGACACCTTGTGACTTTGTGCTAACTCTAGTCCTGAAACAGAGTTAGGGGTGCAAGCCCTGAAAAACTGTTCCTTTCATAGATACACTCCTTTTCCACTTCCAACTCGGAAGTGTGAAGATGGCCTTAAACACATCAAGTCAGTTTCCTCTAAGTTACTAGGCAGTAGTTCAGGGCCAACAAGCTGATGACAAAAAGTGTGCAGCATGAGGCCTCATGAGAACATGGCATCCCTCTTCTCTCAACAGAACGCTCTTCTCCCAGTTTCAGAAGAATCAAGAGGTAAGAATGACAGGGCTTTGTAGATGTTGCTCAAATTTTGCAATAAAATTATGAAAAAATATTATAAAGACTGAAGATCTTTTGAAAACGAGATCGCATGAAATTTGAATACTTTTATTAGTGTAACTAGAATCTCATAAGTGATTCCACTTGACAGTTCCTCATGAACTTACCTCTCTTGACTGGGATAAAAGGTGAAATGCACTGTAAGAATCCATAACCACAGACCATTGCAGATGCAGTCCAGACAGAAAATTCAGCCTAGTAAGGAGAATAGAACAAAAAGTATTATTAAAGACAGCTCTCGAGAAATTATACAACATTAATTGGAACCAGAGTGCTTCAGACTACTAATAAAAAACAGAAAATTTTCCAGTTGGGGAATTTTTAATGTTTCAGTGGAATACCATCAAGTTTCTATAGAAATATATTTTTAAAAAACTTACAAAGCTTCTAATAATGCAGATAAAATGTTTCAATAGCTCTATTTATGTTTACCACTCTAAACATTCATAAAAATCAAGTTACAACTTCTCATTTGTCACAGCATACTCTATGAGCTGCATTAGATGTCAGTTAGTTATGAGCTGAGTTAGATGAAGTTCATGGCTCCCAGATTAGGAGTTCACCTATACAGAGATGGAACAAAGAAGGGTCTTTGTCAAGCTCTCTTCATATTTTAACATTCTTTCAAGTTCACAGGAACATGTGCTCATGGAATGGCAGAAAAACCATTTTCTCTTTCCTCTTAAGCTGCTGAGGGAATTGGTAAGAAAAAAATGAACTTGAGACCTCAGAATAAGCATTTTGCATCTTCATCTTTTATGCTGCATTTAATGCAATCACTGGTAGCATTTTCAAGTACTCTTAAGTAAATGTAACAGTTCTAATTAAGCCAAATATATTTACTTTTGCTTGTGTGACACCTTTGGCCAAGCTGCACATGATCCCTTCTCAAGTTTTGAGTCAATACTTAGGGCTCATACTTATGTATGTATACTGTAGGTTGCTATGTGTCTTATCTGTGTTTTTTGAAACACTTGATTTTCAATGAGTTATTTCCCACTGATCTGTTTGCTAGTTTCAAAAAGATACCATGTGAAATACCAATGGAGAAACTAAACTCACCCCCCTACTTTTGTTTCAACTCACTCTAACTGCTGCCCCCCCAACACCACCACATCTCTTACTTCTCCAGGCCTCCTTCCACCCAGCCTCCTCCTCAACTATCAACACTTTTCCTAAGCTTTGCACTACATTCCTGCTTTACTTGTGTCTCCCACAGCAGCTCATCTTGTCACGAGTTTTTTTTTTTCCTACAGTTACAAAATAACTGCTTCAGAACTCATGCTGCTTGGTTGTGTTTTTTTTTAACTTCACTTTATACTAATAAGCTGCACAAAAACATACTACTATTAACTACACTAAAACTAATAACCCTTTGTTTTGCTTACAACAAATGTGAGTATAAAACTGGTCACTAAAAAAGAGTAAAGGAAATGACTATCACCATATCTACAGTAGAAAGAAAAAAACAGAAAGTATGATTACGTCAAAGGAGTAAAAACCAGATACTTTGTACTACATAATTCAGAAAACATCACAAGAAACAGCAGGCTCACAGAGGGTCACTTGAAACCAGGAAACATACAACCCACATACAAGAAAACGAAAGGCAAAATCTAGAGATACAAACTCACCCTACCTGCCTGTGGCACTCTGTAAAGCACACGTGCAGGAAACGTTTTCAACATAAAAACGTACCACGTGTCAGTCATTAAGATAAAAGTCCTTAAAGGGTAAATAGTGCACATTACTACGTAAGGTAAAAGGATCAGTTCGGAAGTAAATGGCAAAAGATGAATTTTTGCAAAGAAGTAGAAATACATATTGAAGAAAAAAGCTTGCATTCGTTGTTCAGGCAATGCTACATTCACGCTACAAAAGAATGTAACTCCTGCCGGACACTTGCTGGCTTTCAGACTCTTAAACTCTCAAAACATTACTTCAGAAAGCAGTTTTGTACATTAAGAATCCTGCCGGGGCATTACTTCTATCACATGGGACCACAGTGTTTCTAACCCCAAGTAACTCACTGTACTCACTTCACAAAAAGCCCCAGGAAGCTTCTGACTGCCTTTTTGACAGGAACAGTCCATGTGGCAGCCGAGATTACCAGCCCCAAGACAAGAAAGGAGCAGAACAAGAAAGCCCAGCTGTGTACCCTTCTGGCAGTGCCGCGGCCGCCTACACTTCAGATATCCCCATCTCTCCTCGTTTTCTGGTGCTGCACATTCCCCCCCAACTTCCCCCCCAAAGCAGGGGGCATCAGAGCAACCCCTCTAGAAAGCCAAAAACAGAAAGTTCTCGAAGGAGGTCACAACACACAGACACAGGGTGGCTGCAGAAGACACAGAGCACCGCATCAGCTCAGCACCACAGCTCGTATTACCTCAGAAATACCCCTAACGGCCTCCGCGCCCTCTTATATAAGAAAGGGCGGTGACGTCACACTCCTCCAGCCAATAAAAGCCTCTGTTTACCCTAACGCTCATTGCATATTTATGCGGAAGCTCTTTTCACGCCCTGTGCTGCTGTAGCAGCTCGGCGCGAAGGGCGGAGCGAGCAGCCCTGTCACGCCCCGGTTGCGCGGCCGTCTCCAGCCGCAGGAAGCCGCGGGGCCGTGGTGCGTCTTCGTACGGAGCCTGCCCGGAGCCGGCGGGGCGTGGGGCGGAAGCGCCCGGCACCGCTCCCTGCCGCCCGGGTGTAGGCGACGAGGATGAGCCAGAGAGACACCCTGGTGCATCTCTTCGCCGGCGGGTAGGTGAAGCCGCCCCCCCGCGCCGGGGGAGCGGGCAGGGCGTCTGCGGCAGCCTCGGCACCGGGCCCGGCGGCGGAGCGGGCCGCTCGCTCCGTCCCCGCGTGGCTGCGTCGGGCCGCGTCGCGCCGGGTTGGGGCGCGGAGCCCGCCGTGAGGGCGCTGAGGCGAGGCGCCCAGGCCGCGTTGAGGCCCGCCCGGCGCGCTGCTTCCCTCCCGCTGCCCTCGGGCCCTTCCGGGCCTCCCCGGGCCGGGGCTGCGCGGCCGGGCCCCGATGGAACACCTGCACAACCGGCCCTCGCGCCGCGGCGATGAGGTGCGTGCAGGCCGGGCCGTCCGAGCGTTGGGCTGCGGCGAGATCGGTGCCGGCTGCACGTTGGGCTGCGGCGAGGCTGCACTCGCGGACTGCCCGCTTCCTCCAGAAGTTTCTTCTTCGTTCGGTGTTTCCTTGGAGAAATAAATTGATCTTTCTGTGCGTGGGGCTGTCCCGGTGGCAGTGAGGTTACCTGAAGGTACCCGTCTTCCCAGCAGTCTACAGACAGGCTGGTAACTTCAGGATCAAGCATTGCTTGCTTGTGTTTCAACTGCTTTTAGATGAGGGGCTCCATGTCAACTTGTAGCCTGCAGCATCTGTGCACAAAAATAGAAGAAATTGGAGAGAAGAGCACAGTTAAAAGTAAACACGTGGTCCCTGTAGCTCTCTTGGGTTGGGGTTAACTCTCAGGTAACTGTAGGTGTGTTATAAAGCTTTGTAGTGCCCAGTTACAGTGCCTGTGTTTCCTTCGGGGTGGACTGGGAGCAGCACCTGTCTTAAAAGAAAAAAGGAGAGTCTGTTTCCTGTAGCAATAGGTATGTATTTGGGCTGTGAGTGTGGCTGTATGGAAGTAGGGGAAGAGAACAAAGAACATAATATATGTCGGAGTGAGCTTGAAGCTTGGGTTTCCATTTGTGTTACTCCTTTACAAAATGGTGCCTGTGACTGGAGTGTTTGAGGTGGAAGACTGCACTGTTTCTTGTGAGCAGATCTGGGTAACTTGGCTATGTGTGAGCACACACACCTTCCTGGCTTCCAGTATTATACAGTTTAGTACTTACGCAGGTTCTCTCCCCCTGCAACTTCTGGCTGAGAGGAGGGGGGTTATACGTTAACAGAACTGAAATGTGGTGCTCTGTATTTTTCTTCAGAATTCACATCCTCATAAACATACAAAAAAACAGTAGCTTGAACTTTCTGCAAAAGGCAGATTAGTAAGGAACAGTACATGATGACTGAGGCAGCGTTCCAACCTGTAATCTTAAGACTGAAGTGAAGATTGCTGAGCTCAGCGAAGTTGTTCTTTTTTTTACGGAAAGTCTGATCTGCAGGTAGCTGGCAGCCAGTTGGGTCAAGGGTAATATTGTGAGGGAAAGGCTGACTTTTCTTCATGTGGCAGCCACGTGTTTTCTGTAATCACAGGTCAGCAAAACAGCGTATATTTGGTCACATTTAGCAGCAGGAAAGTTATTTGGGTCATCACATGACTTCTTTCTAGCATGGTAGACTATAGATCTCTTGAACTATCTGTAGTCTTCAGTGAAACTTAAAAATGAAGGAAATTTTGTTTTCTTTTAGTTTTCGCTAGGAATTGTTTGAAAACAACATGATTGTCGCAGTCTGCTGACCATTTTGCTAAAAAAAAAAAATTTTGTTAAACACCAAGTCTTTAATTCCCATTTTCTTTGGGAGTAAGTGATGACATTGCTGTTTCTGTAATGTAGGTGGGGCTATTCTGGGATTTTTCTGTAGCTGCCTAACTTGTTTCATGACAATTCAACACCAGCTGTCAAACTGCACTACTTCTGGGGAATTACCAGTTCATACAGGAAGTTGAAGCTTCATTTCTAATAATCCCTCCTCCATCCTTCTTTTCCCCTGTCTCTGCATCCTTGTTGCTTTCCAAAAAGCTTGAGCAATGTTACTGTTAGTTTCATTTCTGAGAATGCCATCTGTTTCTGCTTCATAACTACATACCTACTGTAAAGATGACCAGTATTTTCCAAATAGTACTTCTATGTCTAAAAATAATTCAGTACTCATTTTGAGGATCAGTTCTAGCAGCATCAATAAATTGAAGTGGTGAAATTTTATTCCATCAGAACATGGGAACTTGCCCAGGGCCTTCTTTCCTCAGCAAAAGGCAGGACCATCTGGGGTTGGAGATGGATGGCTGCTTTTCTGAGTTCAGGGCTGGACAGTCATAGGTTTACTTCTGAAATTTCTTTCTTTCTGTTGCTTCTTCAGAAAGTTGGGCAGTTTTCTGATTTATTTTGTGATTAATTATAGGGAGGAGTCTCTATTTGTCTTGATAAAATTTTAGATTGAATCACTCAAGTTCTTACCGAATCTTTGCAGTGGTAGAAACAGTCAAAATTTAAATAATATATTTAAGGTAAAGTCTAAGTAGTTTAGACAGATCAGGTACTACACAGGTGAAATAACTTCTTTTCAGTTCAAGAAGATATTAATAACTGAGCAGGTAGAGTGGTGATAAGGATTTCTCCTGCCTTTCAGAAGTAGTCAGCTGAGCTGTAATGGAGTTACCAGGCCACCCAGTAACCTTTTTCCTTGAAGTACTTTCACTCCTGGCCTGACCCTGAATGTCTTTCAGGACAGTTCTTCCTGTTGTAAGGCACAGGGCAAGGTTAGAAACTTCCTGCCCTGACTTGAGCTTATTTTTGTGTTCAGATACTTTTCTGTGGGGTGGGTAAAGGGGGAGTAAGCAATTTCTACTTAAAGGTAGCTTGGGTTTTGCTCTCTTAGGTGACCAAATTGCATAAAAATGACTGTTTCAAAAATTGTGAAGCTGATGCGTTTCTCACATTTTCCTGTAAGTTGATTGATGTTTTCAGCTGTTCTTTACTTGATATGGAAGTCATGTTATATTTATCTGCCCTGGCTCCTAATTGAATCTGCACTTTGTGTTAGTGTTTGTTTTGGATAATGGAAGCCAGTGATGCTTTTCCATTTGTTATTTTTTCCAATTTTCATTTGTAGGTTTCAGTATGTCAGCACATTAGAGGAACTTCATTATTACGCTTAATTAGAAACAGCAATTTGATTATTACTTTTAGTTAATGGATGTTAACTTAAAACTCACTTTTTAAACCTTGGCAAAAAGTATTAGCAGTGAATAAAGGAGCTGGGGCTTCTAGCCGGCAGTGCTCCTAGCCAGGACAGTAAGGCTGAAGATAGAAAGGTAAATAATATACAAGTTTAGCAGAATAATAGCAGGAGAGTCATGACACCCATGTGCTAATGAGGTGCATTCTTGTTCTTTCTGAAAACTGTACTTAGTTAAAGCCTTAAATTGTCTTGAAGGTGGGATATGTGCGCTTAATATCTGGATCTGTAGGTTATCTGTGGATGTGAAAATCAGCTGTAACTGTGCTGTAAGGCAGGGCTGTGAAAATGCTGATACTGCTGAATTTATTCTAAGTGAGAAAGACATCAGGAGCTCTGTCTGTAGGTGGCTTGTTTGTTTTCAACAGTTTTGTACTCGCTTTCCTTACTGTGTCATCTGTCAGTCAGTACTTGTCTGGAACTTTCATTTTCATACAGGAAAGAGAAGCAGCTGGTAAAATAAGTGAATGAATGTAGGTGCAAGATAACAGGGTCAGGGGTTATCTTGGAGTCTGAGGCTGTGGTTACAAACACTGTGAAAGGTGAATCTGAGGTCAGGCCTACCTGGCTGCATCTTGTTTGTATAGAATACATAATTATCTAAAAGAATAGAAGTTTGGGATTCTTAAATAGGTGTAGTTATAAGTATAGATGAGCTGAAAGGCAATGGGAATGTTTGTAGGAGCATTTGTAGTCAGTCTAGTATCTGAAGTGTTGAGATCCTCATCTGTAACAGACCTGTCTCTGCTTTTACTGCAGGGTTTAAAGCAACAGCAGAAGGTATGCAGCAGTTCTGGACAAGGGTGGTGATTCCTAAGCAGATATCCTCAACCAGGTGACAAAAAGGTCACCTGTCCAGCTGTCTCTGGAAATAAAACCTGGGATTTGAGTGCAGAATGGGATTAGATTTTGAAGCATGTGCACATTTATTTCTTTGCGTATTCCCACAAATAATTACAGGCAGATTTGGAATGAAGAACTGAGTCTGTGTCCGGGTCAGCAAATGCCTTGCTTTGCAGCCAGGAGAAGAATAAATCTGATTATTTTCTAGGTGCTGAGAAATGTTTTTTTCTGAACTCCGCAACTCCCTGACTTGTATTAAGCTACAAATTGGGAAGGAAAAGAAAAGCAGCCCCTAGAAAGCTGGAGCTCATGGATGTCTGCTTTTGGAGTGCCAGTCTGGAGCTCAAAGCAGTAGCCATCTCTGTATTCCTAGTACTGTGTTAAGTTAACAAGGCCAGAAGCATATTTCTACATAAAATACTGCAATGGCAGAACAGGAGGCATGTTTCTGAATAGTCAGTTATTTTTTACAGGTCACATTGTTACTGAATTGTCACTTGATTTAACTACAAGCTGTTTATTTTAAGTGGCAATCTGAGATCTTGAAAATGGGGAGAGAGATTTTGAATCCAGACTATCAATAACTAGTGGAAGATGTGCAAGATGTGACCAAGTTCTGCTAAGACATCTTAAACTGCTTAATGAGAAAAAACAACACATCAGTAAGAAGTAGTGCTGAGAGCTGATTATTTGAAATCATGACCTGAATGGCAGGTAAAGGGTGCCCAGCTCTTAAAAGGAGGCAAGTGTTTGGCTGCTTCTCTTACAGTGTGTGTAAATTTGAACAGGCTGCCAGCTGCCCTTACAGCAGGCGGTTATCACGGAGCATCGCTTGCTGTAAGCGCACTTGGTCAAGGAACAAGCACTGTGAAGTTTTGTGTCTGTCCCATTCCCTAGCTGTCTGTTATTCCTTTGCTGAGGGAAGTCTAACCAGAGCTCTTGCAGCCAGGCACCGATCCCTTGTGGCGATTTGGAGTGGTGCAGGGGAGCGTGCAAAATGCAGCCTCCAGGATGGTGTTAATCTTCAACTTCAGACAAATTTTCCAGTTTGGAGTAGTGGTGGAGCTGGCAGCATTAAAGGCTCCAAATGCTGAGCCCTGTTGATGAATGGTGCTGACTTCTCACCTGTTCATTTCTTCCCCATTCCATAGTGTTTATCTCATTACATACTGTGCACTTTCTTGCTGTTGCTTGAAAGTAAGTCCTCATGTAACCTGCCCAAAATCAAATGCAGAAAGATCTTAAGTGGAAGCAGATACTGAGGGATCAGGAACAGGGGGGTTGCAAGAAATGAAAAAAACCTTGAAGCTAGCTTCCTGCATTGCCTGCACATGCTCATGGCCATGCAGCACTTGCTGCTGTTGAGTTGCATGAAATACAGCAGCTTGTTGTCTGTCTTGAAGATGGGCTTGTTGCTGTAATTGTTCCAGCAAGCTGTCTTGAGTCTAGTCTGTGTCTTATTTTAAAATTGTATTTGTAGCTTAATGTTAGAAGAGTAGGCAAGTAAAATGCTTGCTCAGAGATGCGCTCTGAAAGCTGTATCAGTCTTACTGCTTCTGTACAGTGCACTGGGAAACTGGCTACCATCTTCGTGTGCTGATGCTTTATTTCAAGCTGACAAACTTTTATTCCCTCAATTCAAATGTGTAAGAGGGTAAATTTCAATTTAATGTTGGAGTTAGAGCTGGAAAAAGGTGCTTCCAGGCTCTAGCAATAGACTATCTCTAGATTGCTAATTTAAACAGCAATAGTTGAGCATACTGAATGCTATTGTTAGGTACTCAGTTCAGTTCTTACAAACAGATTAGCATGTTAGGATGCAGTGCTGTACTGCCATTTCTTTTATTATTTACAGCAGAAAACAGCTATACATGATGGACTCTAAAAGTGATACTGGACAGACTCTTCACAGAGATCTAGGAAATCTTGAGTTCTGGGTATTACTGCTAATTTGTACTGAATTCTCCTTTCATTTTGGAAGACTTTAATAGCATTAAAAATGCTATTAAACAAACCTTGAGGCTTTTAAAAAAACTTCCAATGGAATAGAATGTTTTTCTCAATGCTTGCCAAGATCAATTACCAGCTCTACTTCTTGCTTGAGAGAAAAGAGTGCTGAGCCCTTCAAATGTAATGCAAATTACATTTGTGTGGTTGCTAGTGGTGGTGTTGGTAGCACTGAGCAGTTTAAATTGGTTGGTTTTTGGGGGTAGGTGCATAAAATGTCCTGGTTATTTTAAGAATGGTGTTTGGTGAAGTTGAGAGAATGCTGGTCTCTGAAAAGGTTCAAGCCAAGCTCTTTTTTTGTAACAGTTGTGTCAAAGAATTCGGAGTTATCTTTGGAATGAGAATTTGTGGGTTTGATATTCTTCTCTCAGAGGTTGTATATTGTCATGGTTAAACAGGAATGTACATATTAATAATTAGCTTATGAGCAAGCACCTGAGAAATCCTCTGAACAAAGCTGCTGAACAGCAGCGTGTTCCTGACTGTACTCTGCTGTAGCAGAAAGGGGAGAACTTTGCTAGTGTAAGTCACACACATTTGTTTGGCTTTCTTACAAAAATGAGGGGCAGACTTATATCTTCCCAGATTCAGCTCTACAGCATTCAATACTTGGGATCCAGTGTCTCATGCTGTGTAATGGGCAGAGCTCAAAAAATACTCAGTGAAGCATTACTTTGATGGTACCATGCACGAAATGCAAAGGGAGATTGTTGGTTCTAATTTAATAAATTGCCACAGTACAGTTTTTACTGGCTTTCCTAAGAGCGATGAGCATAGCTCTGTGTGCGCTACACAAATTATGCTCTAAAGGATTTTTGGCATCTCCTTTGTGACCAGGAACTCATTGAACATTCAAAAAAAAAGTTAACATTTACTACAGGCAGTTAAACATTTGAAATGCTGAGCGACTTTCCAGAATGGATTTAAAAGCATGTGCTGAAGACAGTGCACCTTCACCACGTGGGGAAAGCTTCTATTTGCCTGTTAAAATTTTCACTAAATGTCAACAGTTTGCTTGTCTTCAAGGACAAGTCATTACACCATTATCATGCATATACTGTTATTTCTTCACTGTTTGCTGTTCATCTCTGCTCGGTGTAACATTACTGTGTTCTTTATTTTCTTTGCAGTTTAGAAAATATTGACCTTGTTTCTCTTTGCAGGTGTGGAGGTACTGTTGGTGCAATTCTGACATGTCCACTGGAAGTTGTGAAAACACGGTTGCAGTCTTCTTCTGTGACTCTGTACATCTCTGAAGTTCATCTCAACACTGTGAATGGTGCTAGTGTGAATCGAGTAACTAGAGTTTCTCCTGGACCTCTCCATTGTTTGAAGTGAGTGTACAAGTTACTAGCTATTTGATTTGGTTTTAGGGCCAGAGGGGGAGGTGTGCTAGACAAATGGATAAATCTGTGTAAAAGATGGACTTCTGTATCTGTCATCTCACTTCTACATTTCCTGTATTTTGCTATGTAACTATAAATTTCACATTCTAGCTTTCCAAGTGTCTTTCATTTTTGAGTCTGTACCTTGAACTATCCAGAGCTTGCGTATCTTGTGGAATTCATGACCCCAGCCTACATCCCCAAAACCCACTGGGAGCACTCGTAACACTTAAGATTAGAACAGTTTAGTTGCAAGGGACCTAAAAAGATCACCCAGTCCAATTGTCTGACCACTTCAAGGCTAAACAAAAGTTGAAGTATGTTACTGAGGGCACTTGAACACTGACAGGCATGGAACATCAGTCACCTCTCTAGGAAGCCTCTTCCAATGTTTGGCCATCCTCACAGTGAAGTTTCTCCTACATCCAGTCAGATCTTACCATGTCACAGCTCTTAATCACTCCCAGTGCATTCTCAGCAGCAGAGCGTGGTGCTTCTCTGCTTCCCCTGCTCAGGGAGTTGCAGAGAGCACTGAGGTCACCTTTAGGCCTCCTTGCCTCTAGACTGGACAACCCCAGACTCTTCTCACAGGATGCACCTGCCAGCCCTGTTACCAGCTTTGTTGCTCTCCTCTGGATGTTTTCAATCCTTAACCTCCTTTTCATATTGTGGAGTCCAGATCTGTACACAGTATTCAAGGCAAAGCCTCTCCAATGCTCGTGGTGAGAGAATTGCATCTTTTTAATGCATTGTAATGTATTGAATGCATTCTTTTGGTGTATTTAATGCACTCCAAAACATAGCTTGCCCTCTTAGCTGTCAGGGCTTATGTAGAGCCTGCTGTCAGCCATCAGCCCCAGATCCTTTCTGCTGGTCTGCTCTCCAGTCACTTGTTTACCAATTTGTAGCTGTTTCTGGCATTGCTCTTCCTGGGTGCAGAAGCCCGCATTCTCCTTTGTTTAATTTCATACTACTGATTGTCCAGCTCTCCAGTCTATGTAGATCCCTTACAAAGAAGTCCAATTAGGTGCTGGATTTGTTAATACAAATTTTTAACTTGGTTTGTGTCCAGATCATGAATGTTGATGAAAACATAGACTAGAAGCCATTTGGTGTTTTCTAGTAGACATGTGCCTAGTGACACTTCTTAGAGCTAGAAAGAGTTAACTATGTTCTAATTTTGCTGTGGCCTGGGGCATTTTAATTGCATGGCACCTCTTTGAACAGAGAGGAAAACTCAGAGCAGACTTGCAGAGAACAATTTGAGGGTCCTGATGGAGGAAAAAAAAAAAAAAACGGCTTGACATGAGCCAGCAGTGTGTGCTTGCAACCCAGAAAGCCAACAGTATCCTGGGCTGCATCAAAGGAGGGGTGACCAATAGAATGAGGGACATGATTGTCCCCCTCTGTTCTGCCTTCATGAGGTCCCCTCTGGTGTACTGTGTCCAGGCCTTGGGTCCAGTGTAAGGAAGATGTAAAACTGTTGGAGTGGGTCCAGAGGATGGCCATAAGGATGACCAGGGGCTGGAACGCTTCTCCTAGGAAGACAGGCTGAGAGAGGTGGGTTTTTTCAGCTTGGAGAAAAGGCCCCAGGAAGATCTCATTGCAACCTTCCAGTACTTCAGGGTAGCTAACAGGAGAGAGGGAAACTTTTTACATGGTTTGATAGTGACAGGACAAGAGGGAATGGTTTTAAACTAAAAGCAGGGAGATTTAGGAAGAAATTGTTTACTTGGCAAGAGGTGAGGCCCTGGAACAAGTTGCCCAAAACAGTGGTGGATGCCCCACCCCTGACAGTGTTCAAGGCCAGGTTGGATAGGCTCTTGGGCAGCCTAATCTAGTAGTCGGCAACCCTGTCCACAGCAGGGTGCTTGGAAAGAAATGATCCTTAAGGTCCCTTCCAGTCCAAGTCATTTAATGATTCTATGACTGCATTTCTTCCCCTTCTCGTGAGTGCTTATTTCATGAAGTAGCAGCAGAAGAGGTCTCTGTCCACAGTTCTACTGCTAGTCTGATCACAGGTAGAGTTCACTTTGGGGGGCTTAGCTAGCCAGTTATGGGAAGGTAGCTTTAGAATTTGGATATAAGAGGATAGTTCTCTTCCAGGAAGGGTCTGTTATTGCTCCTTGCATTAGAAAGACTTAGTTAAGCTTCAGACCAGCTACTGCTGGTCTGAATAATTTGGTGAAGTAATTTGTAGGCAGTCTCTTTTGGCGATTGCTGTGTAAGATTTAGGGTTTATCTGGTTAGAAGATGGTGCTTAAATAGAGCTTGTACCCAAATAGCTGCTTGCATGGAAGATTTTTTTTTAACGTTTTCAGAATTGAAGGGTCAGGATTTGGTTGTCTTTTCTCATACTAACTTGAGTGCAGTGCTCCAAGTCTTGTGCATGAGCTTACAGTCCTCGTCTGAAAGTAGGATGAATTGTGCAAGTGAAGTTGGAATTTCAATTTAACTGACTGTTGTGGAATCATTTCACCTAAACAGTCAACAGTGGTGAGATATCAGAGGCATCTGTGCCAGGAAAATAAACTCAGATGAGCCAGTGCAGGCAACTGTGTTCTCTGGCAACAGAAGTGAATTCTCTTATTCCTAAATATCCGTTGGGTGTATATCATATTGCTCATGCCTTTTGTGTCTAACTTTGCTGAGTTTAAGCCAGAGGTCTTGATGATCGAAATCTGATCAACTTTGCATTGCAAATTACTCACGTGATATTTGCAGGTCAACTAGGGCTGAATGAAACATTACTGCTGCTCTCCCAGTTGCAGATTTGCCATTTACTGCTTTTGATAAACAGTACAGACTTTGAGATCTGATATTTAATTCAAAAAGTTTGTCATTTTCAGAGTAGACTGTACCTCTTCCAGCCTGTGAACGCAGAAGAGCATCAGTAACTATTGCCATTGTAGTCTTGCCTGCTTCCTGTCGAAGGAAAATTCTTCTGTGATTTCTGTTATTTGTTGCTTTGAGAAGTCTTGGGGATGCTGTAGATCCAGAAGAAAAAAAATGGAAGACTTATAAGTTTTACAAAAGCACTGAGGTTTCTGCTGCTTTGTACACATTCATATATGTGCATGCCTACATATAATATGTGCAGTGCTTTATGTTGTAGGTGATTAATGTTAAAGTATGAGTGCTTTGGGAACACAGGTTGCATGTTCAGTTCAGTTTTGCTATAATCTGATACTGTGAGTGTGCTGAACTCTGTGCTAAGAATTTTTCCGATAGTTCCTTCTGTGTAAGTATTAGAATGGTTTCAGGATGGCAGATATGCTGAAGTAAAGAGGATTTCTGAAGCACTTTTGGATGTATTCAGTACACTAATTCTGTGAAGCGACTCAGTGACCTCAGTAACTATTACGGATATGAAGCAAGTTATTGCTGGGCACATTATATGCCAGCATTCCTGATAGTCACAATGACTTCTTTATACTGATGCAACAGTTCAGAACCACTATTTTATTTTGATTACTGAGAATAAACTTATTAAACTTTTGGTTTGATTTGATGGCAGAGCTGTTGTGAAATACACAATTTCTGCTTCAGGAAATCAGATTAATTCCGGAATCTCTTTCTATGCGACAGAGAGCTTTCATCTATCAGTTAGGTTTCACTAAAATTGAAGATTTGTGGATATCCTCTGTACCAAAAAATCTTGCTGCTGTTTTCAGCTTGTTCTCTCTTTAAGAAACCACAGTTAGGTGGGATGGATATTCCAAGTGTTTCTGTTAGTAATTCCTCCTCTGAGATCTATCAACTGACTTTCTGTATTCCCTGTTTCTCTGCAAGTCTTACAAAGACAGGAGGTCACATGGAATTCTGCCATCCAAGCAATCTTTCCAGAATTGTATTTATAGTGAATCTGGTTCCTATAAGATTAGGACAGTACAAGAGGCTTCTTGCTTGTGAGAGGAGGTGAGAATTGTCTTCAGTAGTGATTTGAGAAGACCCACCAGCTCCATGGCTGGCAACATTGCTTGGGTAGGAACACACAGGCAGTGGTTCAGAACTGTTCAACTGTTGCTGTTGGATGGAGGATTGTAAGCCTCCAAGCCTCAAGGAAGGGCCACTTCTCATATTGGATGTTTCAATTTCCTTTTATTATAGGGGACATCAAAGTCAAAATAAAAAAAGTCTCTATCTTGTAGAAAGAGTAAAGCAAAGAATGCGTTTTTGGTTGAAAACTTAGTAACTGAGTACCTTCTGTCTTAAGTGGTTACTAATAATTTTTTACCCAATCAATAGAAGGAAGATGTTGAGTACCTCAGTCACAGAAAGAGCTGTATTGTGGTGCAGCAGTGACACAGGCACCTGCAGCTTTGTGAACTTGCATACCAGTGTAGGAAGAAGCCCTGCAGGGAAACATGAAGGACTGGAGGGGTGAGGGAGTGTGTACTGCTAGAGGTCACATGTATTGTAGCTTGAATCTTGCTACAAAGGTCTCGCAGATCAAAATCACGAAAATGGGACAGACGGGGTTCTCTAACGTGTTGATGTGGGCCCTGCATGGGAACAGAGAGGGCAGTGCTTCTTATCTGAAAGTCTGCTTCCCTCGACAGATGACAGGTGACTTACTGTACTTAATCTTGTAGAATCAAACCAGGGCAGTACATGCCAAATCATACTGAGGTTTCTGTCTTTACGAGAAGGGTAAGTGGGAGCTTGTAAAATATATGCTTGGCTGGGCATGATTTTAGCAACAGAGTGAATGCTCTCAGGAGGCTTACAGCTGTTCCTCTAACTGAATCTTTATAACTCTCTTCCTCCGTGCTCTGCCATTCTTACCCCCAAAAGTTCTCAAAATCTGAGAGCTAAGGAGTATGAAAGGAATATAGGACAATCTCTCTAAAGCCATTTCTCCCTAATGCCATCTAAAAGCCTACAGAAATGTGACCACTTCAGTGCTCAGTATTTTCTCACTAATAAAAGGACACTTAAGCATATTAACAATGAGTAGCATCATAGGTAGAATCTGATCTTTGAGAAAAGTCTGTGTAGACTTCTGCCTTCAGTTCTTTGGTTTTTATGGTACATTAAGCAATAATGAAATGTTATGCTGATTCTGGGAAATGATTTAACTTTTGTGGTCATCACGGCATTGTCAAAGCTATACACAAAGATCAAAGCTTAAAATGATGATGCCATATTGACTCTGGTCAATGCATTCATTAAATTTGATATGAATATTAAAATATTGTTGCTTTTGTTTTCTAGGATGATCTTGCAAAAGGAAGGTCCTCGTTCTCTGTTTAGAGGGCTGGGTCCTAACTTGGTAGGCGTTGCTCCTTCCAGGTAAATACAGATATTCAAAGTGGAATAATTTCAGTGAAATTTTGGTTGCTGTGTATTTTTCAAGAGATTGAGGGCTTATTTCAAGTGAGTTATTGCAGTCTAAATACTTACTAGTAATTATCCTTTTGTTCCTGGGATAGATGGTATCTGAAAATACTGAACAACTCATGCTTTGCTGCTCCAGACCCACATTCCTGCACCGGGTGTCTCAGCATTTCCTAATGCCTTGTTCTGTATGCTATTCCTTACTCTTGAGTTTCTACCAGTTAAAAAAGAGTATGTGTAAGGAGTTGCATTTGTAAACAGAAGTTTGTACCTTATGCACAGAGTTAGCCTTCAGTTAATCCATCATTTGGAAAGTAATTGTATGACCATAGGCAAAACACTGGCTCTTTTTTCTACATAAATTCTGGTGAAGCACAGACTGCTGGCCTTCTAAAATGTGAATAAAGATAAAAATGAGTATGGTGAAACTTAACACCCATCACAGATTAAGCAGATGCAGCAGCAGGCTGAACTCCAAAGGGCAGAAGGGCAGTGTCAGAGAATAAAGCAGGTCAGAATGTAAACCTGGTCTAAGTGGCAGTGGTATTACTGCTGTCAGTTATTCTGCGTTGGTTGAAATGCTACCCTAGTAGCTACCCTACTATCAGTGTCAGGCAGTGTGAGGTGTAGATTATGGCCAAGTTTGTATTGATCCTTGCATACAAGTATTAGCCACAGTTCATTGAAAAACAGAATTTCTAAGGAGGGATATGTAAGCAAAGATTTGTAAGACTATTACAGTTGCTTAATTCTGAGTGAAGCTGGTCTTCTTTTGGTCCATTTTCATTCTTTTCTATTCTGTTTTTAAGATGAAATATTTTTGCATCAGGATTATATAGTCATAATGATTTTATTCTTCCCCTGACTTTGTACCCTGCTTCCGTTGTTTTCTTTTTATCTGAACAGAAGATATTATTCCCATCTCCTGCACACTGATTTTGGGAAGTATCTTAACTATTGTGGTTCAGTGTCCTTGCATGCTTTTGGAAAATGTTATTAAGCTGGGTTTTCTATTCATCATTGCTTTGTCTTCTATTTGAATCAGATGGGGTGGTGTTTTGTAGATTCTCTGTATGAATAAGAGAAAAGCATCATCCAGCAGTTGGAATACTTTAATTTCGGCTGATTTTTTTGAAATATTTTGAATAGTTTAGGTATTTTCTGGTCACTAACTTAGCACTGGTGTTTGGAGAAGCTGAAGTGATTGTAGCTTTGTATTCTTGATACCTGTGGGATATCAATATGTAATATGTAATGTTGCAGCATTCTGAATGTAATTTCTTCAAAAATGAAAGGAAGATCTTGTCTCTTAATCTGCTGTCAGTGAGCAGTTAGCATCTGAAGACTTTGCCAAATACAATATTATGTGTATCTCTGAACTAGGAACCACCAACAAAAAATATAGATAGCAGGTGAGGAAAAACAAAAGCGAGAGAAGGCTAGAATAATTAATTTCCTCATTTGTAATCTAGATAGTTTCTATGCTGAAGAGTGGACTTGATGATAGTCTAGCTGGATCTGAATGTTCAGCACCGTGGCTTTCTCTGGTTCCAACAGATGCCTTTCCTAGGAAGTTCTCTCACCTCCTGTCCCTTTAATCTCCCCTGTTGTGTTCTGTGTTCATCTGTAACAAAACAATGTGTAGTTGTAGCTTCCTTCTTTAGAACCTGCAGCTTTATTCTCTCTATGCTACTAAAACCATGGGGATGCACACCGTGTGTGGACTGCAGTCTTGTGCTTGCAGTTCTCACTTTTTCCTTCTACAAAATAAAGTAATTTTTACATTTCATTTATTGACCCATAAAGGCTCACTGATCTCTTCGTTATTGTTTAGGGGTAGTAATTTCTTGGACAATTTAGCATTTGCTGCTTTTTTTTCCTCCCTTAATCAGCTTTTGTTTTCTTTTTGCAAGAGACTTAAAAGATCCTTTACAACAGTCATTATTACGTAGCATTGAATTCCATTTTGAAGTGACTACCCTCAATGAAGAACAGCCTCAATTGCTAAGAACTTATTAGGGAATTTCTTTTCAATAATTTCTGTTTGCATCTAGCTAGCCTGCTTTCTTTGGTGTTCATGCTAAAATGTCCTCTTGGTGTAATGCCTTATAAACAGGCACATCCCTGTTCCCCTCCAGACTGTTTTCATCCACTACTTCATTTCAATTAAGCTCTAGCTAAGTGGATTTAACAGCAGCTCTTTGTTTAAATAAGCTGTAGAGAAGCATGTTTTATAACATATCCAGTATACTTAACTGGGTCCAGATTCCATTTTAGAAATTACATCCATTAGCAAACACTTTATCATTTCTTGTAATAAAGAAAAACTTGTTTGCACAGCTAATGAGGTTGATGTTCTGTTCGTGAAAACTTGTATTACTTTTTCCTTTTGTAAAGATACTTGAAAAAACCTGAGTTACAAATTCAAATGTAAGTTTTTTTTATGTACTTAATATCAGCTTTATGGCCTTGATGAATGAAAACAAGTATTCTTATGACTGCATTGACATGATTTTTTGTCTAGCTTTGTTTTGACACCAGCTTGCAGATTTGAATGTAGCACAAGTGCTTTCTGTGTAATGTATTGAGGAAAAAAGCAAAGTGCCCGTTCTAAATACGAGGCTAGAGAAAGAAAACTCAGATCCCATGCTTACAGCTGCTGAAGCATTTTAAATATAAATATTTATAATCTGAAGTTATTAAATCTGCTGTTTGGTTTTTAAAATAACCAAACAAAAAGCCCTATTCTTCTCAGATTCTCAGAACTGCTGAAAACAGTTATGTCATTAGAACAAAGTTGGGCTGTTACAGAAATGCTGAGCAATATACCTTCAGGTCTGTTATTTTGCTTTCCTGGCTGTAGATTTCTTACTGTCACACAAGCCACTGCTGTATTTTCAATTATGCATCCTTCCCCTTGGTGTTCTCATTTTGTCATTCCTAAAATAGTCCCATTGCTTTGCAGGAATTATTCCTTGAGCAGTTTTTCCTTACTGCCTGTAAGGGCATCAACACATAAAACAGCATAACTCACATCTTGTTCTACTTTTAGAGCGATATATTTTGCTGCTTACTCAAACTGCAAGGAAAAGTTGAACAATATTTTCAATCCAGATTCTACCCAGGTACACATGATTTCAGCTGGTGTGGCAGGTAAGGATCTGTAACTTTATAGCTTCTTCATTTTACAGTCCTAGTGACAAATGAGAGTTGGTTGTAAATGTGTGGGGGGAAAAAAAGCAGAAAATGTTTGGTGGCTGAATGACGACTTTCGGTAGCTGTTACCTGTTTTGGCCCCTTGTTATAAAAGGCACTTGGAGAAATGTGCACAAGAAACATTGCACTTAGTGTTAATGAAAGTCTTTAAACTGTGTGAATAATCTTTACAAGGAAAACTTGCATGTCTGCTTCCTCACCTGTAAATTTGTGACACAACTGAATGCTTTAAATACAGTAGTTTCTGTTCTGCAAACTATAAACAGCACTGTGTGCATTGAACTTTGGCTAAATAATTCTTAATCTATTTTTTATGCTCATGTTTTCTGTTGCAGCTTTATATGTCTGACCTATTTTTGTCTTTCTGAAATATGCCTACAGATTTGTATAACTATATGTAACAGTTGTCCATCTTCCCTCCCCCAAACATCCTTTGCTCAAACACTGATCTATGTGAAGTTTATTCAACCACTACAGTGCCATAGTAGAGCAGACTTCCATCATATTCATATATTTTCTCTGAAAATGAATTCCTTTAATCTACCATGTAACTTCAGTGCATTTTAGCAATTGGCAGTACTTGTTGTTACTTAACTTACATGTTTTGTGCTTTGGGATTGTTAATGAGGAATTAAAGGTTCTGATAACAGACTTAACCTGAAAAAATCGAGCTCACAATTTGCCTGTTGTTGCCTGTGTTTTCTGTACAGAAACAAATTTTAAGAAGTTTTTCTCCATGGGTCATAGATAGTCAAGGATGAATTCTGCAGTATTATTATATATAGGCTTTTGAATTTTCTAATTCATGCCAAATTTCACAGTCAATGGGCTGCCCAGGATGTTGACAAAAAGATGATCAGAATGACTTCTGTTTAATACTTGCTAATGATCTATTACAAAGAAATTGTTATATACTGTAGTAAATTTAAGTGACGTTAGCTTCTTAGTTAAATAATACACTAATGCTTAGCTCCATCATATGAGAAGTGTAGTGGCAGTATTTAACCTTCTAAGTTACAGACGTGAGGACAGCCATTTATCTTAAACAGGCAAAATAGGGTTCTCAAATGATAGAGTATTTCTTCCCACCTACCAGTATGTGTTTTATTTGTAGGTGAGTAGCATGAAGCGGGAGGAGTTTCATGAAAAGTTGATCCTCATCAGCTAATCACTTCAGAAATCCTTATTATATGATTATTATTTCTTGTCTTCAGCTGTTTGTTAAGAGAATAAAGCAAAAATTGAATTCTAAAGGGGGAAAATGTATGGATGCTAGGGAGGGAGGAAAAGTTTATTCTCAGTTGAAGATCATACTGTAAAACTCATGCATTACTACAAACAAATGAGGAATTGATTTGCTGTACCTTTCAACTTACTGTCCTCTATCCATAATGGAAAGAACTTTTGTGGAGTTGTGGTGTAATGACTTTCCCAAGGACTTGAGACACAGATTTTCAAGGAGTTCTGTATGTGCCTGTTGACTTGCTTCCCTTTCAGAAGATTGTGTTTTGCACTTGCACTTAAGACTGCTGCTAAATGTAGGCTGAGGTAAATGTATTTTAGCCCAAACTTCTATTTGCTTTTTTTTGCAGTCACTTTATTATTGAATATTTATGTGGCTGTTATCTTTCTCACACTTACCTAGTTCTGCAGTTGTTCTCAAATCATATACCTAATGAAACTGAATGCCCAGTTCAGGTTCATGCTGCAGGTCACGTTTCTTTTGTAAATTTTAAACATTCTTTGGAAGACCTGCACAAGAAGGTTCTTTTACAAAGAATTTCTTTGCACTCAGTACAACTGCTGTTTTGATAAATGTGTGAAGGACTGTACTTATAAACAGTGTGCTAACTGGTTTTTTTGGGGAACATGCTAACCTTGTTTTTATAATTCTGATATATTTCAGACAATGCACTTAAAGCACCTGTTAAGTTTTACCAGCAAGGTTTGTACTGCTATGTGATGCAAATCATCTCAAGGAAATGGCAAAAGAACAGGGGCAAAATCAAATGAGACCTCCTAACTGCTTGACTTAAAGAGGTTAACAGAAGTCTGCTGTAATATGCTTGGGAACCTGAAATTGCAGAATTGGCAAGCTGGATAAACACTACAACTAGCAAAAATAATCAGCATTAATTTTTCTTTTGCAGCTGCCATTGGTTTCAGTAAGGAAATGAGTGCCTCAGTCTTAATTAAGAGGTTTTTGATGCGTAATGAGTATGAGGTGGTGTTTGCACTTACAAAACTTTTCTTATAGGTTGAAAAATACAGTGATGCAAACATGCAGTTTTTAAAAAAATCTGTAAGTCATCCATAGCTTTATTTCATTAATATGTTATATCAAAGCACTGTAAGCAGTGAACTTCACTAAACTTGAAATACTGTTTACTTGTGTTGATGTTAATACGTAAATATCCCCCACTAGACTAATGTTATTGCAAAGCGGATTACTTCATACACATGGCATTTTTGGAAGCAAGAAACTGAGGTACAGTATTTTAGACCTCCTTGGTTTTAGGCTTGGTTCTTCCTTCCCAAGATGAAGCATAGATTGTTGGTTTTACTTACGCTTCAGTATATTTGCTTTTTTTCTGAGGAGGATGAATTATGCTACATATCAGTAACTGATGCCTTATGCAATTAGAAAATATTTTTCTTTTCCTGTGTGCTAGCTTCTACAATATAATTTTGCATCACCTTCATCTCTAAAATACCAATGTATCCCCACAAAGATTAGATTACTTTTTGTTTACCACCTGATGTATTACATGATTCTTACTGAAAGCTCAGACAGTGAGTGGAGCTGCAGCATACATACAAGAATGAGTGTTTGCTGTATGAAGATAGTTTCTCTGTACATTCCGAAGTTAGGCTAAATTTTCAGATTCACTGTGAATTCTGCCTTCTCATTTCACTTGCTCAGCATCTTTTATCCCAGCAGAGAATAAAAACTTAAGAACTGAGTGGGATACTTGATTCCTGTATGGCTTTCTGATTTGCTTTTTAATGATTAATAGCATCATTCAGGCAATATTGTTGCAAATCTGCTTCAAAACTACTTTGCCTGAAGTACTATTGCTGTTCTTTTTGTAACTCTACTAGCAAACAAACCCAATCAATGCTAGTGTAGATAGATTTTTTTTTGTTTAGGACTGCTTTCTTTCTTAGTGAAGATAAAATGTAACTTTTTGGTGTACGCAGTAAACTAAATACCAAGTAAATTGTGTATTTAAGTTGCTGATTATTGACACTAGAAACTTCGATTTCATAAGGCATCCACCTTGCTTTTTCAGTCCTGAGGCAGGCCTACTTTTTTTTTTTAAGTGATATTTGGAAGGGTGTGGGAAAGGAGGAGGGTTCACTTAGCCATCTCGTACATAGGTAAGTATATGGAGATGTAAAATTGAACTGCTGCAAATGAGCAGAAATTTCAGTACTCAGTGCATTTTATGCAACTATTTTATTATCTGTGGCCTGTTCTGATTATTTTTCTTTCTTTTTTTCCTAAACTTTTACCTGAAAAAAGTTAGAATCTCAAAATAATTCCCAAACCCTTCCAATGGGATTCGATTTGTACACATGTGTCTGATGAGGTCACTGCTTGTTGTTATGATACAGAAAAGCCTGTGTCTATTTTAGGCATTTACTGTACATTTCTCCCGTGAAAAGAGTGAGATCGTGTCATCTCATGCTCCCCACCCGCAGGTCACTTCCTGCAGAAATATGGACTAACTTAAACCTCGTGAGTACTGAACTGAGCGTCTCTTGCAGCCTCTAGTGTAAGAACCACACGTTGGGTTTGTAATATCTATTAAATAAACAAATTAAGGGGAATTCACTTTCATTACCTTGAATACACATTGTGTGCATTGTGCAAAGACAACACTTCTGAACTCTGTTGAATTAATTTTTTCTGTGCAGTTCAGGGAAAGGTGGAAAATACCTTTCACTGATAGCTGCTACTTTTACTTAGCTCTGTTGGCTAATTCAGTGTCCCTTAGTGGGTTAAACAAGGCTTTTTTATTTTTTGAATGTCCCAGAGCTGCCTTTAAAATGCTGCAGCTGATATTTGTTGTCACATTATTTTGAAGACCTCCTTTTTTCTGTTTCTTTTTAATATGTCTACAGTGTCTCTTCTGTCTTTCTGTTTTCTCTTTCGGTTTGCTTTTATTTTACTATTTTGGATTTCTGATTCAGCATTCCATATTCACATGCGTCTGTATCAATTACATTGGCTTATAGATCTAAAAATATATATATAACTTCTGAAATATGATGCATAAGTAGGAATACCTGGGATCTTACCTGTCATTAGCTGGAATAGCTCAAAAAGTCGATTGAGATAGTGTTTTCAATTTGAGACTTGGATAGGAATTCGCAGAACTAAAACATAGAAGTTCAGGAGTTTCTGGTACTGCCAGATTGATCTGTATTTGTCATGCAATCTTAATCTCTTGAGGATATACCACGTTGATAAAGTTAAAATGCTTTACTATACGTCAACATTGAATACTTCTTAAGCATCCAAAAAAAAAAAAAAAAAAAGGAAAAAATGAGAGCTGCTTAGCAGTTGCTGGGAATCCTTCACCTTCATTTCTAAAGCAATACTTGTGATATAGGCTTTCTGTATCCGTAAAGAAAAGCTTATCTTATCAAAGATCCCAAAATTCTGGATATTTATATTTTGGAGCCTCTTCCTTGAGGGCAGCATCACTCAACTCTTTATTTTTCTTCTACTGACTGTATTTTTACTACATTACTTCTAAGAATTGAGTTTTGTGGTTGTTTCATGTTGAAACCTGAGTTGCTGAAGGCTCTTTGATTTGAAAGCTTTGATAGAGCTCTCGTGCTGCTTGGGCTTGTGGCAGCTCTGGGGATAAAACAGCTTTTGCTAGAAGTCCGAGCCTACAGTTAGCAGTGCTGTTCTTAAATAATGTATACAGCAACCCAAGGAAAGCATGTGTGGGCAGAGTCAGCTGTGTCCTGTGCCAGCCACCATTCACTGGCAGTTTCCAGGATACTCCTTTCAGCCTGCCTTGAGGAATGAGGCTGCTGCTCTGGGCAAATGCTGTCACTCAGATATTGCCTCTGATCTCATCTTTGTTTGCTGTTACAAATAAAGCATCTTTAGAGACCAGGACTGAAAAGGAAAGAGAAAGTACTGAGCTAATAGTACTGCAAAACACAGTATAACATTAATGAAATTCCAGAGCGTGTACCTGAGATAAATAGGAATGCAAAAATATTTTGGTCTTGTTCAACTTATTAAACATCTCAAATTAAGAAGGGATTTTGGAATGGATCTTAGCTTTGAGAGAAGCCTTTTCCTGGAATACGTGTGTGGTAGGGGACGTTAGTTATTATCCCCACCTTATTTCAAAGAGTCTGTTTCAGTCATTTTCATTTCTAGTATCCAACAGGAACTGTACCTGTGGAAAAACTCTGATTTGAGATAGGAACATGAAAATACAAAGTGTACATTTAGTTCAGTTTGGGGTCAAGTGCTGCTGGAATCAGCGGAATTCCAATGCCATAATGTGGCAGACAGGTCAGAAAGGCTGGATGAACTGCAGAATGTTTTTTTGCAGATGTTATGTTTTTAAATCATCCAGTGCTGTTAGATAGGTCCCTGAGGGCTTTAAGTTTTCACATAATTATTTGAAGTGCATGAAATGCAGGTATAAAACACTTCTGGCTTGTTAGGATTTCATCCCATGAAAGGTTATATGTTATCTTGTCATAGAAAAACTAAGTAGTGTGTCAAAAAAGCATCAGCCAAAAGCCTGTATGATCTATGCAGTGAGTTCTCAGGAAGTTTAGTTTTAATTTAGTCAATTTAAAAATATATTTAATCACTGAAATTGCTGAGGTGTTCTTGCTGTTTTGGCACAGAAATGTAACTCAGTTTTAGTAGCTTCTAAACCCCATAGTTTGTCCTTAAAACTGTAACTGAAATTCCTAATTGATCTATTGAAGAGTTTGGGGGGCAGAAGCAGAACAAACCTTAAAAACAGTTAAGATCCCTTGGCATTTCTCGGAGTATTGCAGTAATTTGTGTGCAGTGTAAACATAGATTGTGATTAAACAGAAGTAACTGGTATGCAAGCAGTTCTACTAAATATATATATAATTATGTAAGCTGTTAACGATCTCCATAAACAAGCCTATTGATACCCTGTTACTTGTATAAGCATTTTGTACCAGGTATGCACTGAACAAGATAACTCTTTGTTGCTTTCCCACAACCCCAGTCCATTCCCTCACAGAAGGGCAGCATGTCTTTGTAGTGATATGCAAGTGATGTGTGCCACTTAGCAAGCAGCTGTCTAAATTTATCATCTCTTGCCTGGCCATGTTCCAGTCCTTCCCTTTTCCTTCTCTCTTCTGCAGACATGTCACCTCATTAATGGTGCACGTGTGGTATTACAACTCTAGATGGTTTGTTTGTTTTTTTTTCAGAGCTGCCTTTCCCTTTGCTCTTTTTCTCTCCACGGTTGCGCAGAAGTAAGAGTGCTTCTTACTTCTTTTGGTTTTTTTTTTTTTTTCCTTTTCTCTCTCTTTTTTTTATTTTGTCTTTTTTCTTTTTTTTTCTTTAGTGGACTGAAAATCAAAGCTTTAACCCGTAGCCCTGATGCAAGCCCAAATAGTCGCTGTCTGTCTGGATAGTTAGAAGTCATACTATTTACTTTAACAACTTAAACACTCATATGCTTGTAAAAGTATTTCTGGCAATCAACAATCTGCTTTGAATGCAAAATGCAAAATAAGACATTAGCTCTTAAATTTAACTTGTCATAGTTCACTATTAAAAGGTCTCTTAACTTACAGTAATACATGCCTTTTAACTGCACTGAACGTAGTATTCATTCAGTTTGCATGCTTTTAAACTCGGATTGTATTTCAGAGAGCAAGTTAAATTGACACAATGCTTTATATCAAATTGCTGTTGCTGTATCTGCAGTGTGTTCTTACTAAAATGTTTTCCAAGTTAATTGGCTAATATTAGACTAGCATTGATGTTCTAAGGTGTCAAAGAAGGGTTGGTATAATTACGTAGGCATAGAAGTATACACAGTTGGGCTTATTTTACATGGGAATCTCTTGCTAAGAGTAAATTATAAAATCATTATGTAAAATTTTAAAAAAGCCAGATGTTTTTTGGCTTTATGGATTCATAAAATATCAGTGAAAGGTTACAAATGGGTACTTCCTGAAAATCAGTATAGTCCGAGTTTTTGCATCCGACCTTACCATGTGTGTTTCAAGCTTAGCTGCAGCTGCCTTTCTGATACTGTCACATCTAACTCTTCCATTTTTAAATATTAGGTTTTACTGCAATCACAATGACCAATCCCATTTGGCTAGTAAAGACACGACTGCAGCTTGATGCAAGGTGAGAATCTACAAATTGAAACTGGAAATATTTCTGTTGTGATAATACTGTGCTTAGACGCTGGGGATCTTTTCTGCTGTTCAGAATGTTGACTCTTTCAATATCCACAATTTTGAATTGGAAAGTTGGCGCTGATCAAGTTACAATTACGAGTTACACGATGATTTTTCTCTATTAGTCTGTTCTGTGCTGTGCTTGAGGCACTTCAGTAAACTGGCCAGCCAATTAGGAATGAATTATGAGGTAATCAATCTGATTAAAATATTATTCTTCCAGCCTCACACTTACGTTTTCCTTCAGTAACACATTCATTTTCTTTCTGCTGAGGTTTCTCTCAAAACTCCCACTGATCCTGTTAAGAAAATATTTGGGGCTTTGAAGCAATGTTGAGGCTCTCACATCACAACAACTACTTATAGCAGTCTGTATCAGTTCACCCATCCAGGCGCACAAGAAAGTTGTGGCTTGGGATGTTGTTGGAGCTGAAGACATAGATCCAGCTGCTTTCCTTGCCAGTTGTTCTTCAACTGTGTTTTCCCATCCCATCAGCAAATCAGAGCCAGCAGCATTACCTGCTGTGAAGTATTTGCCACCTTGCTCAGCCAAGTTTGGATTCACAGTTGTGTATACTTGTGCCCACTCTTTCTTAAAGTTGGGCTTGGTACTTTGCTGCTGTCTGGTACTGCAGTTTCAGCCCATCGGGGTTTAAATACTGCCATCTAGTGATGCATCATTTTATTTTCATACATCTGTCTTGCTTGGACAGTATCCATACGATTCATAATAATGTCTTAGAAGGTTGTTTGCTGTTCTGTTCTGTGCAAGTTGCTCATTCAGGAGACCTCTGCTGGTGGAATTTGTATGCTGCAAGTGCGTGCACTGCGTGCTGCACTGAAGCATGTGCTATGTATCATCACAAGGACTTTGCAGAGTTGTGTACAATCATAAATCTTTCCATGTGCGCAGTTCAATTCAGCGTGTCAGATAAAGTGAGAGTTAGATTTATTTACCCAAACTGATACTGTCTAGTATAACTTGACTTGGGTTTATAGTTTTTGTTTTGACATATGAAAATTAGAAGCGAGAGGCTAAGGATGAAGATTTTATTGTCCTTCAAGTGTAGTATGCATATCACAAAGACTAATGAGTACATGCCTTGACATCAGCTGTGGCTTGCTTGAATCAGATAAAGACTGCCTGTTTTCTTTGGTTGGCAGACCCTCTTTAGATATCTCTGTTGTTTGTTGATAGCTGTGATGCTGTGAGAGCTGCTGTTTGAATCATAGCTGCTCTCCACTCTTTTCATGCTCAAATGCCTCAAAATCATATAATTCCTAAAGGCTTTACTGCAAAACCTGCACTTCTAGAACAGGATGTAATTGCCATGCTGTAGAATCTGTTTATTTGAAGCATATTTTAAGGGAAAATTCTTTTATTATGCAGAAGAAAATCATCAGATTTTTCACAAATCCCTGACTTGTACAGTTCATTTGGAAGCCTGTTTTTTCAGGCAATTTCACTCTTTGTTCTGTAAGATTGTGGGAAGCATGGAGTTATTCATCTGTATGACATTTTTCTTTAATTTTACTATATGAAGTTTGGATTGGATTCACTGTAATGTTTTACTTGTGTTCACTTCCAAATTGAGAGTCTTCACTTAAATGTCAAAATTGGAATCTCTCAACATTGGTGTGAGTTATTTCCTGAATCATCTTGTCACTCAGAATACCTGCTTAATTATTTTCTAATCTCAAGTTGCACTGGTTTGATATCTGTCTGGTTCTTTTCTTCTTAGGAACCGTGGAGAAAAACGAATGAGTGCTTTTGAATGTATCCGAAAAGTTTATCGATCAGATGGTGTTAAAGGCTTTTACAGAGGAATGTCGGCATCCTATGCAGGCATATCTGAGACTGTTATTCATTTTGTTATTTATGAGAGCATTAAGAGAAAACTGCTGGAGCATAAGACTGCTTCTGCCATGGACAATGAGGACGAATCGGCAAAAGAAGCTTCGGACTTTGTTGGAATGATGATGGCTGCTGCCACGTCTAAAACTTGTGCAACATCAATAGCATATCCCCATGGTAAGAGGGACTCGTGTAGTTGAGAGCCTGACTCAGTGTGATCAAATTGTGTCCTTCCAGTGAATTGTAGCTGACTTTGACTCACTTGCTCAAGAACAAATTTTGGCTAATGCTATTCACGGCACATTCAGTGAGTCCACATGAGTGTAATATTTGGAAACAAAAATAATTTTAAATGGAATTATACAGTGGTTGGTTTTTGTCAATGTTTATTTTTCCCAGGGATTTGCCAGGGTGTGGCCTGAAGTGCTTAGGGAGATGGAAATTTTTAACTTGGAATCTGTGTACCCAGGAATTTCGTGTAACTCTATAAGGGACTGTGGTGGTTTACCACCAGTAAGTAGCTAAGCACCAATGCACTGCTTTCTTACTCTCCCTCCTCAGAAAGATGGGGAGAAAATATAATGGAATAAGCTCACAGGTTGAGATAAGGCCAAATAAACCCAATACAGAGAGAACAACTTTCTGGCTCATAAGAAAATAGGCAGCCTAGTGTGGTTTTTGGTTGCACTTGATTTTCCAGCAGGGTAGTTATGTATACATTGTTTATTGATGTATTGAATACTTAATTTGTGACCATTTCCAAGCTGAAAAATGCAAACTGTCCTCTTCTGGATTTTGACAAGCAAACTCCTTTAGCTGTATATTCAGCAGTGTGTAAGTATTTAGTTTTTGTCCCTTACACATAGCTGGTTAACTTCTGTTTTTTGTTTTTTTTTTTTAAGAGCTTCGCTGATATTGAGAACCTGAAATGGGGGAATGGTTGGCTTTTTTAATGTGAAATGGCTGGTTGGTTACTGGGAAAGGTGATATCACAAACATAACCCCATCTGGTTTCCTTTATACAGAAGTTGTACGAACAAGGCTAAGAGAAGAGGGAACAAAATACAGATCTTTCTTCCAGACATTATCTTTGCTTGTGCGAGAAGAAGGGTATGGATCCCTCTACCGAGGTTTAACTACACATCTGGTCAGACAGATTCCAAACACAGCTATCATGATGTCAACCTATGAGGTCGTAGTCTACTTGCTGGATGGATAGCAGCGCGACAAGTGTTCCTAAAGGAAGGCGGAAGACTGAAAGACTGGAGTGGACTACTGAATGCCAGATGTGGTGGGCAGAAGGAAAGTTGTATCAGGAACATGCAGATATGGACAAAAAAGAAAGTTGATTGTAGGCAACTATGATAATTTTGCTGCCTTATTGTATGGTCTCTTAGCAAGGTGACAAGTAGAAGCTGCCCCTTAGGGAATGCCTTGATGCATTTCTTTATTCAAAACTACTACTTTGTTTCCATCTGTTAATTTATAGATAAGGCTATTCAGTCATCTTCAGAGACTTAATGCGTGAGGGAAGGGTCATGGAACTTTTTGGGCAGCCTTATTCCCACCTTGTAATGGTTGCTCTCAGCCACATCCTTTTTGTTCTGTTCTACTGCACAGTAACATGTTGGAAGAATGAGGAGGATAATACTTCCATACTTTTCCATATCTGAAATTTTCATTCATTTGTTCTGAATGTTCGTACAGAGACTGAGGTAGTCAGTGTGTAAAGCTTTCCATGTTGCTACCTCAAGAAATAGGATATGACACAGGGACCCAAAATTGAATCACTTCTTCACTACAAACAGTGATACTTGTGTTGCATTTTTTCTTTTTAAATTTGAACAGTGTTCTAGATTGGTGAGAGAGAATCTGATTATTGAACTCTTCAGGTTATCAATTTCTTGATATTGGTGTATGTAGATTTTTAGTTCTTCTGCATCACTGTTTTTTCGTTCTGAAGTTTTCCCCCCTTTTTAAAAAAGAGAGGCCTATGACACACCCTCCTGTATCATCATTTTCTTTGCTAGTCTGTCAAGTAGCTCACACAGCCGAGGGAGAGCTTGCTGAATGCTACTTTATAGCTTCTCCAAGGAATGCTCACTGTTACAAGATATCTTTAACTAGCCCAGCCTACTGTTTGTGAAGACAGGATTAATTCAGAGTTTCTTGCTACTGCAGAGCAGGATGTTTTTATCCTAAGACTTCGGACAGAGCTTGACCTAGCTTATGGTATCTACACTTGAGTACAGGGGAAGATCCTGCATCACAATGGTTGGAAGGACTAGAAAGAAGAAAAAGTTGGAGCTGTGATAAGTTTCTTCAGTGCAGACAATCGCTGTACAGAACGATGGAGAAGTAAATTATTTTTTTGTAAGCATATCCCTTAATAATTGCTGTATCATTTTTTTCCAGTTTGAGACGGTGTTCAGAACAGCAGTTGACATGTAACCTTATCCTCCAGTTCTGAACATTCAGGCACTGGTTTTTGTTGCTTTATAAGCCAGCTGCAAAAATGTGTTGCATTCAGTGACAAGGCTTAGATAGTTAATTCTAACATAGCTTACAGTATTGTCCAAAATCATACAATTGATCATACAATCAAAAACAAGTTTAATGTTATGAGAACTTGTGCAGGTTTCCAGACAAATCTTTAATGTGCACCTTGAGTATCTGTCTGTCTACATCCATGATCCTAATGAGAAAGATTACAAAACTGGGGGCAATAGCTTTCTACGTATGAATGCTGCTACACTGGTATGACAGAACTGTGCTATCGATTCCTCCAGTGTGGTACTTCAGTGTACTTAAACTCTGCATTGTGTGCAATGGCTTTCTTATCAATGACTCCTTATGCACTTTGTGGCCTTCTGGCTTGTGAGATTTCTTTCCCACTCTGGTTATCTGTAGTCAAACTGTGTTCAGTACATGCAGTTTGGTTTTAAACAAAGCATGTGGTTTGATTTCCATATAACTGCAGGATAAAGCATTTTCTGCTGTAGACCTGTAGGATCTCTGTTGCAGTAGTTCTGTAGGCTGTACATAAAAGCTTGAAGCTTACAGAACAATAGGTCTGGCTTTTTCTTGTTCACTTTATTTTGAACCATGTAATGTTTTCCCCACTGTCAAAATATTTGAGTACTCCAAGTAAATGTACTAATTTCTTTTTCCTCTAAGAGCCACTTACAGTGTGCACACAGTGACCTCACAGTGGAATCTTGTCTGTATTGTCTTTGTCCTTGGGCAATGTTGTCTTACCTTTTAAAGGCAAATACTGTGGTCTGTGATGTACCCACAAAGGTGAATTTGATGGTTTTAAAGAACTAAGGGGAGTGCTGAAATGTATGTTCTAAAATTGGCCTCTCTAGGATAAATCCAGAGTATTATTTGTGGCTCTGAGTTTCAAAGATTTACCGTGATACCATTATCCAGACAACTAAGTGCAGAACTAACTACTTTAATTTTTGATCTATAAAAAGTGGATTACCCATCAGCTATCTGGAGTTGGTTGATCAGAGCCAAACATAAAATTGGCATGACAATTTTCAGCTTGGATGTTTGTGAATACAATTAACATTTGCTTTAGTCCAGGCTTTGTGCGGGTTACTCTCCTGTGGTTTTTACTGGATACAGTCTCCCTTGATCAGATGTACATCTCTTCCAGCAGCTGTCTGGGTACCCTGTGTACCTTCTGGGTGAGATCACTTGGAGTTGCTTTTAAAATAAAAATTCAAGCAAAGAATGCTAAAAGGACAATTAAATATGAGTGATAATAGCTGAAAAGAGACAATCAGCTTGAAGTTCCACCTTGTCAGTGGGGGTTGAAGTAATGTTTTAGCCTTCAGGGGTGATCTTTTTATTTTGTCTTATTTAAGGAAACAAAACTTAAGCCCAGTTTCTTGGATTTTTGTTAAACTACCGATAACTATAAAGTTACCTCTGAAATATTTCCCAAAGATCTTAAATAATTTAATATTGTTTGCCTGATATTTTTTACAAAAAGAAAAAAAAAAAAAGAAAAGCAAAGGGAATAAGAACATGCTACATTAGTAATATCCTTAACTACAGAACTGAAAGGAGTGTGTTTAAACTTTCTCGTAACTTAAATGGTCATCTTAGTTTATGTTTGAATGTAGTGTATTTATTTCACCTTTTTCCCTGCCAAAGAAACAAAGGTTTTGGAGGTCAGAGACAAGTCTCAGTAATTAGTTTCTCTCCATATATTTCCTTTGTTGTGATAGGCCCCTAAATGCTACTGCAAGCTACTCGTTTTGATTTGGGACACTGAGGCCGCAGTGTGCAGAGCTTGCCAAAAGGTGGCACTGCAGCATGCATTGATCAGGGGGAAGAAGGGGCTTCTCTGCCAAGCTGCGCGTGACGGTGTGTGTGCAGCTTGGTGTTGGGTTTCTCCTGCATATTGAGGGGTGATGTGGCAGGGGTGGCCTGAGATTGAGAAAATTTGACCTCAATGAGTGCAGTCACGTCTCACCGCCCCTCTGTTACCCCTTCTGTCTCTGTAGTGCTGTGCTAACAGGTGAGTTGTGGTGTGTTGCAGCGGGCTGAACCCAGCACTTAAACTGACCAATAGATCTGCTAGCATTTGTTCTTTTAGGTAGATTTACAGGAGAGTTTTATGGAGTTGTTTGGTTATTTTGAGTGAATCATCAGCCTGTTCACTTCGATGTGGACATTGCACCCGTTTAGTTCCCTGTTTACATAATGCACTCCATATATTTTCTTTGTAATTGAGATGTTTGTTAATGACATTTTCTGTTATGTTTTGTTCCTATGATTACATTTGTAACATTCCTCAGACCTGTACTATTTTAAAAGAAAACTTCCAGATCCAAAATGTTGGAGAGCCTTTATATGTATCGCTTCCTGTTTGAACTGTTCAAATTCAGAAAAAGCTGAACGCTGAAGTGTGCCTAGGTAAATGTGCTCCTTTTTTTTTCAAGTTTGTCTGTAGAGCTTTAGTTATGTAAGTTTTCAGTTCTTCTATTTAAGAGAGTCTGCCTACCCTGCATATGTGAACGTAATTATGCCCTGAGAGTCATAGCTAAACACTCACAAAGGATAGTTTGAGGATACTTTCATACTCGTGAGGTTTGCTATTATTCTTGCGTACATTCTTGGCTGTAAACTGTGTACATTTACTCTGTATTTATATTGTTAACTCTTTTGTTTGGATTGCTTTAAACTTCAAAGCAAATTAAAATGATGTGCTTCTATTCAGACGTTGCCTTCTGTGATAAACTGTACTTTGATGTTTCTGATTTTTTATTATTGGTATATACCAGTGCCTGGACAATTGTGATTAAAACAGAGCGATTCATTAGGAGATGACTGTGAATCATTTTTGTCTTTTGCATTTTTTACACTGGCTGGGAATAATGCATTTGTGTTGTACTTGTAACATTCATCCTTTGTTAGAAGTAATATTTGACATAAGTTACTGGTGTGTGCTCTTACAGTTAAATTCAGATGCTGTTTTTGTCTGTCAGCTGAGGTTCAGTAACCAGCCATCAGAAAACATCTAGCATGCAGTACTACTGGCAGAAATGAAGGGTGGTATTTCCTTAAAATGTTCAGACTTGAGATTCAAAGAGTGGATTATAAGTGCTTTTGTGATGAAACGTTATTAGATATGATTTCTTTTTAACTGCAGGTATTTAATATGAAGACCATTCTCAGAATTAACTTGTAAATCATTCTGCACAAGTATAAGCAGCTTTTGTTTGCAGTTTACGCTGCATTCTGGCCTAGCCTTCCCCTGTGTGTTCCGAAACTGAATCCTTAGCAGTCTGTGGTGCAAACTTGATGTCACCAATTCCATTCTTTCAGAAGTATTTCAAAATTCACATTAAAACAGCATGTGTATGATAACTTTCATTTCTTTTTCTTCAGTACGTGTTAATCTGAACTGACCTACCCTAATCTGCTTCTGAGACTCTTAGCAGCGAGGTCATCGAAACTTAGAGGTGATTGGTCTGCTGGAATTACTGCAGGCAACCCATGTGCTTATGCGTGGCACATCTGAAATGAAGCCTATCATTGACATAATGGTAACTGTCTGCATATTGATCTCAAGCTCTCAGAGAAGCAAGTTGGCAGGGTTAAGTGTGTGGGGATTTTTTGACATTCATGTTACTTTACAACTCTTTCTATTTGAGTGGTTGTATTAAGCTTGCCCTGGTCAAAAGGCATATATGAAAGGAAAGGTATGTGAAATCCTAATTGAGTCATGGCGTGGTGCAATGCAGAGGTGGTTGGCCATAGATGCAACCTAAAGCACGTGAAGCTTATTAAAGGTCTCTCACAATTAAAGCCCATGAATTCGGTAATACACTTAAAAATTAAAAATAAAATGAAAAAGATACTTCCAAAAAAAATACTTGTCAAATCTTCTAGGCATAGTTACCAGCCACTGTGCTTTAGGCTGACTCAATGTGAGTAGTTTCAGTCAAAGGCAGGAAATGCTGAGACAGAAATCTAGTTCTAATGAACAAAAAAGCAGTGTATTAAACTGGGGAAGATAGACTTGCCTGTTTTAAATTCAGTACTGTATGAAATACTCTTAATACTGATTTCACTAATGCAAGTGTACTTGCTACTGATAGACTTGTGTGAAGTTAAGTAGCTTTTAAAGACAGTCTCCAGGTGGTGAATCTTAGCACTACTGTGGATTTCTACCTAAGGGAGCATTTCATACCTTAACTGTGGTGGTTCAGAAGTTGGTAGCTTTTTCTCATCTCGCTCCTGTGGCAGATGATTAGGATGGGCCTGAGGATGCAACTGCTGAAATCAGTGCCTCTGAAGTGCAAACAAAATTCCAAGCTGTCTATTCTGAGACTTGAGCATCCATCTAAAATTCTGAAAATAGGCATGTAAAGTGCAAGTCTGGCAGAAAATATTTGAAGAAATTTGACAATTTGGGACTGTTGCTAGATAATTAGTGACTAGATGAGGTACTAGCAATATTGAAGGAAAACAATTACATGAGGAAACTACAGGCATCAGTAGCAAGCAGAGCTCCCAGTACATCCCTCTTCTGCAGAATGTTATACGTAAAGGTAAGCGTACAGTAAGAAAGAACTGATCATTTTGAAATAAGCTAATGATTGCTTGTGACAGTGTTTTATTTTATATAGAAAAAAAAATCAGAAAATACATTCCATATGGATTTTGTGGAAGTATCTCATGTGGATCTACAGAGAAAAAATCTTTGCTATTCCAGCCTGGATAGAATGTCTCAATGGGAAGTTTTGTAGTGAGAACTGTTGGATTGGTGTGAATAGTACCAAGTATTTGATGAAGTCTCTAGAAAATTTCTGCAACAGTCCAACTTGGTAACTTCTGTCTGTCAGTGCTTTGCACAGGAAAAACTTGGCTCGTTTCGTTATGATTTGTATATGATCATTTGGAAAGAACTGTCAATATATGGTAAGTGTTGAGCACAAGAGGAAAGTAGATTGTTCTGACCAGTAAAATAAGGTTAAATAGTAGTATACAATGCATACTAGATCAATTATAAACTATTAATGAGAATTTTTGTTATAGGCTAAGAATGTTACTTCAGCTTGAGAAGATAGAAGAAAAAGACTCCAGGTATAGTCAGATCAGTAGTGACCACTGTTACCTACCTATATTAAATAAAGTTAAAGTTTTAGGATGCTGGAGGAGCGTGAGCAGCAATTGTATGTATGAATGTTGAGCTGACCAGCTTGGGGTATTTTGCACAGTACTGGTTCATCACTGCTATGGAAAGGAGAAAGTTAACAGAAATAATTGGGAGAAGTGTGCATGTCCTGTCTGAGCATAAAACTGTTGTAGCCTGATGGAATCTGAAAAGGGATATGGTGACTTTCCTGCCAGCATTCAGTTATAAGACCTGCTGCTGCAAAATGAAGAGCTATTTGCTGACTAATTATATCTAACATAATAATGCGAAGCAGTACTAAGCAGGGAGCTGGAAGAAGAGAAGGTAGGCATCAAGTGCCTGAACAGTATGTTGAAGGGATGTGTGATGTGGTTGTCTACTGATAACACAGACTGCATTTACCAACCTAAATGGTTGCTTCTGTATTAAAGTGGTAATTAGGTGCTCTGCTAATGATTGAGTCAGTCTGTGTTTGTGGGGTGTATGTGGCTTTTCAGAAGGATTTGGAGAACAGATGAACTCTAAGGCTCTTTCTTCCTTCTGTCCTTCCTCTTAGGATCAAGCAAGCCCCAAAACTTTTTTTTCTAACATTCCCTTGGTGCGTCTATCTTCAAGCAGTTTATCACTTCTAGCTGAACAATATATTTTTCTGCTGATGTGAATTTTTCCATGTACTTTACCACATGCAGCTTTTCAGCAAATGTTTCATTTTGTTAATGCCTAAGAGATGATGTTATTGCTTACTAAGACATTAGGAAAGAACACATTGCTTTCTCACTGAGCATGCAAGAAACCAAGGAAATTCCTGGTGTATGTCTACTTTAGTTGAGCTAGAGTGGGACTGCTAATGTGAAATGTTGTATCTTTGGTACTTTGTTCCTGCTACATTTAATTGTACTGGTTCCAGATCCCTACTGCATTTCATACAGTATGTTCCAAATATTCAGTTAAATATAAACCACTGAATTATCACTGTCTGTACTTTTCCCTTTCTCTTAATGCTATCGACCACTGTTTTGACATAGGCTTAATGTTACAGAGTACTTCCTTCTGGATTTGTTCAGCTTAGTTCATTGCTATTTCATATAGTTGCTTTCCTCTAGTTTCCACGGGAAAGGATTTTGTAGATCTAAAGTGAATTATGATAATGAAAGTGCTGGACCTCATGAATATGAGATGACTGTTTCTAAAGATGATGTGGGAAGATTTCCGTGTAATCATGCTGTGTTCACTCAGAGTAGGCTTTAAAGGTAAAACCAGGAGAGTGATGTGTAGCAGCAGGTAGGAAAAACAGAAAGAAAATCCGGAACTTCCAAGGTGAAATCTAATTCAGCCTGTGAAAAAATGTATGTAGTGAGGGCAAATTTCTGCATTAAGCAAGGATTTGAGAATAATGAATGTGGAGTGATTGGGGGCACTGTAAAAGTTCTAAGGGGTCTTGATGCTGAGAAGCTTGTATTTTCCAAATTACAGGTTAAGAATTTCCCTGGAAAGCATAAAAATCTGTATATTACTTGGAAATGATATTTCAAAGCAAAAGTCTTGTCCTTGTTGTAACAAGAAGAAGCATGAATAGAATGGATAGTGAGGTGTGATAGAAATGGTGTAGAAATATTTCTGCAGACCCATGTTGCCTGCTTCCAAAGACGAAAGACCAGTTCTTTCAGGGTTATTCAATGTATGCTCAGGGTAGGCTTTGGTTGAAATTAGCAGGAGCCTGGTAGATACAAGTACTGAAGGGAGACTGCATCTCTTGAGAGAAAATTCACCTGTTTCTCTGGAATAACCTTTGAAGAGGGAGTGAATGATTGAACAAAGAAACAACTGTTCTTGCTGAGAAGGCCCAGTAGGTGTGAGTCTCTTTCCAGAGTTGAGACAACTCTGCAAGGAATTCTGAAAATCACCATGGATTTCCCTGCTTTCAGCTGTATCCAACAGCAAAGTCTGGGGAAAAAACAGAGGCTGGCTTCTTCATCCTCTGGAAAAGGAGAGAGATACTATTGCTAAATCTGACTGCAGTCTACAAGTACTGTCTCTTATGTTGGATTCTCACTGACGTATAAATAACTTCTTAACCTCTACCTGCTAAAGGCAGGTAAGAGTAATTTTTTTCTTAAGTTGGTAGATTTTCATGGTGTATCTTAAGTGCTTTCACTCTGTCATTCCTAGAGATACTTGTTTCCCCTCTGTCTCTTCTGAAACTTAGCCATCAGTGCAGGTTTAGAGTTTATATTATCATTGCCTGCCATTAAAACTGTTTCCTGGCTTTCATAGTGATTGAATGACTTGCAAATTGTTGTGGGGAATTCCTGCTGGATCTGTGCTGGTTACATTTATAGGTTTGGGAATATGGTTTGAATTTCTTGCAACAAAAATGATCCATTATCATTCACACGTTTTCCTAAGAGACTAGTTGAGGGAAAATTCTGAAAAATAACGAGCACTCAGCTATGCTTGTGGGGTGGTCCAGTATTATTCTCTAATTCACTCAGGCAATGGACAGGCATTTAAAGCTCTTTCTTTGCTATACTAAAATTCACAAAACCAGTATAATAATATTGACCTTTCCCCATTAGAGGAAAGGATAGCAGCCATAGTCCCTGTTATTATGGAGGAGGCTGTTGCCAAGTCTTTATAGCTGGGATATAAACGGAATATTACCTTTTGAGCAATAGTAGCTTAGAGCTGTTGAAACCACACACACTAAAGTATTTTAACCACACAGGGGCAAACCATTTTGACCTTTCAGGTTCTCTTGCAGATCTCCTGTAGCTCACTTTAGCTAGAACTATACTCCCATCACCTTCTTTCCGAAGATCAAATAGTTTCCTTATGGCAGGATAGGGATGCTGGAGCAGTCATCAGGTATTCTCAGCTATTTCTGTAGTGTTAGTGTTCTGGTAGTTCTGAGAATCTGAACTTTTCACTTAGGAAAAATAGCACCCATTCCTGAAAAGGGATGCAGAATTGATTTGGGAGGGATGGGATTTTTAGAGTTGGCAGATAAGAAAAGCCACTAAAAGGTAAGTAGAAAGCATAAGGTTTTAGCTTAGAAGAAAAGCCCAAAAGACATAACTAGAGCCTCTAAATATCTCAGGAAAGATAAATGGTGGAGAAACTTGGCAATATGTGGTGGCAGTACTTGCCAAGCTTCCTGTTCCTTCCTAAAGCTGAAACAATATTGGGATTCAGAGCTGTACATCCCTTCTGAAATGGTATAGGTGAAGAGATATGTGGTAAAAAATACATACTCCCATAGAGAGAGAGAGAGAGATATGCATCTTAATGCAACTGTATCAAGTCTTTCTGGTTTGCATGTGCTGGAGAACCAGTAGAGGAGCTTTCCAGGTGCCTGGTTTCTCCTTAGCTGTATGTCAGAACGCAGCTTGGAAGGGAGATGAGATAGAGCTGTAGCAATTCCCAGGCCTATTTGGACGCTCAGTGTAGCTCCTCTTTGCTGAAGTCAGGTACAACAGTAAGTTGGGGAAAGGGGATGGATTCCAGCTGGTAATGAGGAACAAAAACTTTTCTTCCTCGTTCTCTTCCTGTTCTGATTTTGGCAGGGAGAGAGTTATTTTCCTTCTTAGAGGCTTGTATGATATCACGTTTTGGATTTAGGAGAGGAGTAATGTGATAATACACTGTTTTAGTTGTTGCAGAGCAGTGCACACAGCGCCGGCATTTTGCCAGAGACCTCTTGCTGCTATAGATGAACTGTAGGAATGCCCAAGCATTTCACTTTGCAAAGCATCTGGAATTTTTTCTCTGCTTGTATCCAGAAATGCCATAGTGTAGATAGGAACATATAGCTTGATCCTGAAATTCCACATTCATTTTTACAGATTCTTTTAGGAGCTTGGTTTAGAATAGGAAGTAGGAAATGAAAATACAAGGAATAACTGCAGCTATCTTTGGTAATATAGACAGTGTTGTTCTGGCTTGTTGCTCCTTTTGCTTTACAAATAAGAAAAAGGTAAGAGCACTCAAGGAAGAGAAAAAGAATCTCAGATTCATATTCACTCTCTGTCTTGAAGATTCTTGCCTTTCAGATGTGTGAGACAGGCTGCTCCTGGCTCAGATTTACATTTCCTGCTTCTTTTGTTGTTGTTTGTTTGTTTTTTAGCATGAATTGCAACTGTAAAGAATTCAGGAGACTTGGAGGAAAGGAAGGAGAAAAAAGAAGTGTTTTGTTGGCTGGTTCTTGCCTTTTTTCTCAAATCACTGACTCGAAGGGGAAACGCAATCATGGTTTTTCTCCGAAAAAGTGATTTGTCTTTTGTTTTTTTTTTTTCCTTATGTACATTTTTTACTTCCCTTCTCCAAATATTTTTTCTGTTTTCTACACAACAGCTCCACTTCAGCACTGGAAGTTCAGACCGTCTCTACCAAGAGAAGTAGGTTTATATGCATTTAAATTTCCTTCAATAAAGGAGAGGCTTGGATTTGCCACGCCATTTTCTGTGGCCCAGAAACAGCCTGCCTTGCTTGGGGCTCTTTGAAAGAAACCATCTTGTCCTGCAGATGAGCTCTTTGCTATTGTCTTCTTGACAAATGGTGTTCTCTGAGCCAAAGACCTCTTAAGGTTTGGAGACTAAGACTTTGCTCTGTATTTTATATTACTCAAAGCAGATATGTGTAAATACTCAGAATTTTTGTGTTTTTTAGCTTATATTTGGAATGTGAGATCTTGTACTGCCCATACCAATGCTCTGATGATCTGGGACAGTTAGGAACTTCACTTAAAGTTCAGTTATTGCTCAGGACAGAAAACCAGCAAGGTAATTAACCAGTTAATTTTTGGGTGCCTAGGTCTTGAGACAGCTAGTTTGCTCTTTAGTTAGGTTTGGCCATTAGTAATGTTCTGTCAAGAAGAGTTTAAGATCTTGATACTACGTTGTTGTTTTGTTTTGTTTTGTTTTTTCACACAAAGAAAAATGATATTGTAACACCCCGGTTGAAGACAAGCTCAGTTCTATTTTGCCAGAGCTCTCTATAATAATGCATTAACAATGTACTCATGGAACTTAAAATGCTAGTATGAAACAGAAGGAAATACAGAAAATAAACAAGGAGATTATAGTAAGAATGATAAATGTGCTTTTATCTTACATAGGCCTTCATTTATTCTCTTCTTAGCATTATGCATTGATTTTTGTGACAGAAATTGCTGCAGCTTGCAGAGGTGCAAGTACATCTTTCCACCTTTATAAAATTACTGGGCATCCCCAAAGAGAAAAGCCTCAAACTACCGATGGTCAAAAAAAAATCAAAATATTGTTGTAGTTGAAGAACACAACTAACACAGCTTTTGACATAACTGTCAACTCTCCTGTGAGCCCAAATTGCATCAGAGCCTTACTGAAAACTCACTGAGGTCAGCATTGGCTGCTTGACTCTGTAATATTTTTCTCTTGCAAAATGGTCACCATGAGGTGACTGTGACATGAAGTGACTTAAGCTCTGTCAGGTAAAGCCTTTTGTTAAGTTGTGTTGAGGGGATTTGTATTAAGATATGGGTACTGTTATCCTGACATTGAGGAGTCCTCATGGAAAATCTGTGAAGCCCTGGACGTGCTCCTTTCAAGAGGAACGTGTCAGACGCTTTATAAGCACCCACTGTCAATGCAGAATGTTTTAGGTTTCTAATAATAGATGCAAATTGATTTTTCTGCAGACTCCCATGTTAGGTAAATGGTGTAGTCAGACATTCCTTATTTTAGCTTCCACTTGGTTAATTTTTCAAAGACTTAGGAGTCCTAGTGGGAAGAAAAGCATTTCCACCTGTAATATCTGATATTATTTGGTTTCTTAATCTGAAGTGTTCAAGTGGTTCACTGTGGAAAAAGCAGTGTAACTCCAGGAGACCAAGAGGGACTAATGAAAAGATGGCTATTTTTGTAAGAGGTCATTCTGAACTTCTGACTCTGAAACTGAGGCTTGTTCCTGACCTTGGGATTTCTGGTCCCTGGCCTCATGGTGATCAAGAATATTGAAACAGAGCTGTATAAAACTACCAATTTTCACTTAATATGAAAACTGATAGTTTTGCAAGTATGTAAAAATTTGATCCAGTGTACAGTTTGCTCTTTCTGCCAGGCAACACTCTTACTGCTGGTGTAAATGAAAGAAGTTCTCCCTCTGGGCAAAACGGTAAATTTGTTCAGGCGTAAATTTATCTTCTCGTGGAGAAACTTTATCCTCCTTTTATCAGAAGCAGCTTTTTATACAAAAGCATGGTTTTCTGCACTATTTTTCTAGTCATTAGAATTTTTGTGCGGAAACAGTAGTATGATCTTATGGGAATTGCATACCAGGTAAATTCCAGTTGTTCTCTAAGCACCATTTTCACACACTGACAAGTGCCTCCACTTCCACTTTTCCAGGTTACTAGAAAGTCAGAAAGACAGCATTAACAGAAGCAAAATTACATAAAAAGGATGTCTAAAAGATTAATTCACTATTTCCTTATTTACAGGCATTCAGAAATCTCCTAATCTGAGTGTAACTTGTGACAGGAGAAATACCACAAGATGGTCTCAGGAAAGCATTTAGAAAGTTAAAGAGAGTAATAATATCTTATTTTCAGTGTTCCCTGCAGCACAGGTAGGGTCACCAAGCAATAAGTAAGGGATGCGTCCTAATGCTTACAAAATTAACACAAGTTCACTTTTATAAACAGTGTCTTTCCTGTTACACAGAACTGCAAATGTTTGACTTTATTATATTTTCCCAAAGGATGGGAAGCATATGGGGAATTTAGAGTGACTGAGTTTAAAGAGTTTTACATATAAATCAAAGCTCAAGTTCTTAGAGTAGGATTTTAATTAGTTATTGAGCATTTTATAATGGAGGGTTCAGCGTATATTCATTCTTCTGTTTAGACTGATAGTCATAACAGCTTGACTCCCCCTGCTTGGCTTAAAAATAATCAACCAAAAAAGTGTCCCTTAACAGTGAGCTTTGGAATTAACAAATCAAGTGAACTCTCTGCCCTACTTGGTGCTAAATTGATTTTCAGAGCCGTCTGTCTTCAATATCCCTGCTCTCCAGAGGTGAAGGTGCAAAACAGTGAAAAGAGGTAAGTTAATTTAACTGTTCCATATACAAGCGTGTTTCTGACTGGTAATTTTAACTAAACACAGTCAAGCTGTGGAAGTAGAAGTGGAAGTACTTAATGTTACATGCCAAGAAATTAGTCCCGACTAATAACAATGCAAAAGCAAAAGGGGATTCTGCTGTGATTAAAACCAGGTCGTTCTTGTGATAGGAATTTGTGATATGTACTACCATTCATAAATCCATCATACCTCATCTTTAGACTAATTAGGTTACTTGTTCTACTGGGAGATTGCCTCGAAACCTCACTTTCTTGTTTAGAACTTGTGCTCTAATTCAGAGTCCTAACAATAGTCTGTATAAGTCAATGTAACCAGTAGGAGTGCAGACAGCCCTGTGAAGGGTCACTTCTGTCATGTGGTGTTTGTACCTGAGACAAGTGGTTTCCTTAATTTCCTGCTTTTACTTTGCTTTACAGTAGTCTGGGGGAAGATCTTATGTGTGAGAACAGGTTACCTCGTTCCTTGATGTGAATATTAAGAATGCTGTACTTTTAATGAATTTTTAAATGATTATTTCTAAAAACAATCAGAATAATGAGTCAGCTATTACATCTTGTAATGAAGTCACACAGCTGGCTCTGCTTTTCTGCATCTTCAGCAATTGGTTCAGATTGACTTCTTTTTTGCTCGTTTTTGCTGTATCTTCTGTCAGAATTGCTGGTTTGCAGCAGTGATGCATACATCTTGTAAGAAGCTTTTCTATTAGTATTTGGTACTAAATTTCCTGTTGATTATTCAATAAATGAGAATGTTATTGAAAAGTAACCTTGTCATAATTTAATTTGCATGCTTTTGTAGGCCTGTAGTTGCAATCCCAACTTGCTTGGGATTTGCTTGTTTATTTGAATATATTTGATTCAGGAACACTGACGGGTGAGGTGCTTGCACTAACCAACTGCTGTACAATACCTTTTTACTTTTTTTGGTGATACGATCTAAGACTGTCCTGAAGTGAGCATCAAACACTGCAGCATATTTTTTAGCTTTTCCTTCCTCACTGCTGTATGCGTCTACAACTGCTTCTGCAGTGTTGGGTAAATCTGTTGTCCTGGCAGTATTGCCCAGTGCCTGACCTTCCAGGCTGCAGTGGTTCTGTTGTTTAGAAGTTACAAGAGCAAGTGCTTCCATTCCTGGCTGGAGTTGTGCCATGTACATCGGTGTCTGACTAATAAATCATGTTGTCATCTCTGTAGAAATTAGCCAGATGTGTAAACTGAGATAGATTCAGCTGATCAGTGTGATAACAGAAGAACTCGATGACAACCAGTCTGTATTACAAATTTCAACGCTGTTGTTGAAAAGCTGGCTTCTACACTCCATTGTTTTCCTGAGAAAGTTCTCCCCTTCCCACTATTTGCTGCTGTGAACTGCATCGTCCGCCAGTCTCAGCTGGGAGGTTATGCAATACTGCTTCCAAGTCTTAGTGGGAAGGCTAGTTTTTTTAAATTTTAGAGAAGTCCTCTGATCAGCAGTATTACTTGTAAGGATTTTTATTATAGAGCCTTCTGAAATGGTCTCAGTTTGTGTCATAATATGATAAACTACTTTCACCACAATGTAAAATGAAAAGCAGGCTTTTTAAAAACTGCTTCACAGAAATCAAATGGAACTGAAATGAAAATGTAAGTAGATTAAGATAACATACAAAAAAACCCATATGTGTGCATATATATATCAAGCATGTTGTTCTGAAGGAGAGCTGTAGATTCAGTTTCCATATTATCTTATCACAGGTGGGTTGTCATGCTCTCAGCAGTAATGAAGGGGCATGAACTATAGATTGAAGGAAATGGGGATTTTACTTTCTTGCTCAATTGTCTGAAGTTTTCCATCTCTCTTTTCAGAGTTGGAGGCTGTCAGACTGCTTTACACACAGCCCTGACTGCATCCTGGTCTGGAAGCACCTGGAACAAACTGTTTCACCTGGCCTGGGAGCAGCTGCACAGCCACAGTGCTGTGTTTGGCTCTGCTTCTTCCCAGGCAGTTAGAAGGGATTATTCCCTAGCCTGGTTCTTCTGCTTATTACCATGCTCTGCTGGAGGCAATTTTCATCATTGGTGTGCCAGCGTCTGCATCTACATGAAGTTGCTCTCAAACATCAATCCTTCCCAATAACTATATTGACATAAATGTTATTGATGGTGAGGATTTTTTAAATTGCTCTTTTTTTTTCAGGAAACTTTAGGAAACTTTAGGGGGTGTGTGTGCATGCATGTGTTGTCAAGCTGCAGCAACAGCAAGGTACAGGGCAAACAGCTGAAAAGGGTTTTGGAAAAATAGTGTCTCAGTGGTCTAAATAGAGCAGTGTGTCTGACTAGACCTCCTTCTGAGGAATGTGGCAGAAGCTGCCACAACTGCAGGGAAGGTATCTTATAGTCATGGATTACTGAATGTATGGCATCTTTTTTCTCCTACATAACTAGTCATTAAATACTTGGCTCCTGCTGGAAGTCATCCCGAAAGCCTGGAGCTGGGTGCTTAAATTTCATTTGTCTTTGAAAATCTCCCCTTTCATTTTGCCATTGCCCAACAGCATGTAAATCCAGAAGGACCCCAGCTCATTTTGAGATACTTAATGGAAGAACAAATTTTATGATGTGAAAACATTATATTTTACAAGCCTGTTTTGCAATGCAAAACTCATAGTGAAATTGAATCAAAGGCTTGGCACTGCTAATTGATTATTTGATGTCCTTTAGCTAATGTTGTTATGCTGCCAAAGATGTGCATTTCTATCTCTTTTCCCCTTTTTCTCATTATGAGGATAAGCTGATAATTTTTTTAAATTTATTTTTGATTTGCACTAAATTTTCTTTTGTGAAGCTAAGTCTTTTTCCCCCTTTTTCTCAGCAAATTTGGAAAATGGCACATTATATCTCTGCAGTTGAATCTAGAAATAAATGCATTTTGTATCAGATTTGTCATAGTTTTCAAACAAAGGATATTAAAATATTTTTGTTAATACAGTAGAACCTGGGTACCAATATGAATGTATGATTCCTCATCTCTGAGGCTTTGAGTGTGGTGATACAAAGTATTAGGTTGCTAAAGGTGCCTTTAGTTCACTGCTTTTGCAAAGCATTTCAAATCCTGTAAGGTTGCTCACAAGTAATTTAATCCTTGAAAATTTTCTGTAAAAGATCTTTATGTAGTTCAAACAGGTGTCAAGACAAACGCTGGAATTCAGGCACTCGGATATCAGAGTAAAGCAAATAGCCTAAAAATCTAAGAGCACTCTGCAGTACCAACCCTACTCAACTCAGTGTGGTTTTCTGTGTGCAATTGCTAAGTGAAAATTGATTCTCTGTTCATTTAAGTTGGTGAGAAACTTGCTGTTGATGTAGGTATTGGGGAATTCATAGGGTATGACAATTTATAAGGCACTAGCACAAAATAAAGCAGCTAAGTCTCCTTGTTGCAACACCAAAAATTAAGCAGCTTTTAGTACAGGCTTCTTTTTTGGGCACAACTTGTGGATATTCCACCTGGTGCTATGATTTCATCATCTCTTGGAATCAGAGCATATTTCAGTCTGGCTGAGGCTGAGAAGGAAAACCCAGGATGTTACAGTGTTTTCATTTAGTAAATAGCATGTTCCTTCTGTTCCAGCTGTTTTGGTGATAAAGTATATTTATGGGCAGTATATTTATTTGATCAAACACCATTAACTGCTAGTTTCCTGACGGTATGTAGTCCCCCACTATCACTTGTGATGGGATCTTGACTGCGGGGTCTGTGACTGACAGGAACCCTATGAGGAGACATGATAAGCCTGCAAGCCAAGCTACTCTGTGAAAGACTGCGAGAGGCCCCTGCTAGCCGAATTTCCAGCTTTCATTATCACTGCCAAATGGATTTGTCCCGTGAGTCTTACATCCAGGTACTGATAAGCCCCTGTGTTAAGCTTACAGGATCTCAGGAGGTCACAGATAAGAACAGTGTGTGAGGCACCAATTTTTTTTGTGCCTCTTGTGCTATACGTTGGTGGCAGCAGAGCACAGCAATCTACACAACAGAGCTGTAAACAAGGGCAGATTGTCCAGCAGATCTGAGAATTTAAGTTCTCAACAGAACAGGTACTGATCTCTTACATACTCTTAGTGCAGAGACAGCTTCCAATTACCATCTGAAGTAGTACCACAGTTCAGCTGAAGCAAACCAGAATTTATTGAAATAGAGCTGTTTCCACAAACACAAAATGTTTATATTTGTTCTATGGAGATGTAAAGCCAGCAGGAGGTCCCTTTGGGCTAAATTTGAGATCTTCAAACAAGTCTCATGACGAATGCATCTCTAAAAATGTATGAATAATCAATCTGTCAGGTCTTAGGCAGAGCTTTTGCTCCTGTCTCCATAGTGATCTCGACAATCTCAGCAAATGGAACTGGTCGGTCAGGGAGGTAATTGAGGCATTAAAATGTTGTACCCCAGGAAATCTCAAATCTGTCATAGTTGTATCCTTATTGGCTGAACTTAATGAAGCAGAAAGACTATTGAAATGAATAGCTTTAAAGCTATTCTGGAAAAGAGAACTAAAGGAGAGTTGGGGGGGTGGAGAATTGTTAAATAATATGAAAACAGAAGCTGGCAAAGCAATACTGGAAGCACAGATTTAGGTGGAATATTTCAACAAATGGATACGAGAGAGTCCTGTGAGTGCTAGAATTTCACTAAGGATTGAGAAAGAACAATTTCTGAAGACAAGGAGTTGCAGTTGGATCTCATCTGTTTTCATGCATTTTAGTGGTCCAGTGGCAGTCTAAAACGTGACAGGAATTTAGCTCAGTCTGATATTCTCTGGTCTAGTGAAAGAAAGAATAGGTTTTCTATTGGTTTCACTGGGTTTTGGATTTTCCTGTTTTATGGCTTCTGAATAATATATATGCACAATATATTTGACTTCACTTTACATAGAATTTGTAAAGCCATGTTCCTAAGAGTGCTTGTAGTCCAATACAGATGCTATTTTGGAATTTGTTACAGCACAAATCGAAGAAAACTAGAGTTATTGACATTTAAACAGTAAATTAACCGTTATGTGGAACTTTGGCCATATATTAAGGACAACCCTTAAGGCTTTGTGCACACTACCTGCTTTGTGCCCTTCTCGGGCCTCAAATAACTGGTGTCACAATGGTAATTCTGATGCCTTTTGCCCAGACCAGTTGAGTTCTGGCCCCTTAGGGGCAATACAAAAACAGTCATAGCAGACAGGAAGGGAATTTGGGTTTGGTGGCCTGAGTACAGACCTAAACCATTACAGAAGTCTCCTGGCAGCAAGGCAAGACTCCGGGTCTTGATCCCTTGTTCTCAGATCTCTGTATATAATGGCATCCTGGGCCATCTTCCCAGCTGCAAATAAAACAGGCTTTTTAATACTGAAAAACAATAGAAAATATTCCAACTGGTGAAAATGTTTAGCTCCTTGCAGAGATGACTGAGCTTATGCATATGTAACTCTTATTTGCCATCTTTTACCTTGGTCCTTGGCATCTAAGTATGGGCATCTTGTCAGGAAGGATTCATCATTGCTTGTACTTGGGTTCCTGGTGTCATGGGTTCTTTGCATGTTTTTATCTTAGCGAAACTTGTGGAAGTTGAGGTGGCTTTTACAGTTAAGCAGTCACTCACCAATGTTACTGTATCTGCACTCTGCACTGATGTCAGCACTGATGAATAGATGTTCTGATGGAAAACACTGTACGTACAAACTGAGAACAGAGGACAGCAATCTGGTATATGCATAAGATGAGACATTCACTTTGGGTCCTTTCAGGTCATTTGGCATTTACAAACTCTGACATCTTCATCTCTATGACAAATTTTCCATTGCGGTGGACATGTCAGTATCTAACGGAGGCTGGTAAATTGAAAGGCTTCTGTACAGTAGATATTATCCAATCCATGCACCAAGCAGTGAGTGCCCATTTAACCATGCTTCCAAAGGCTTAATTAAAACTAAAAATACTTTTTAGGGGATCTGCAATAAAATCATTCTTGAGGCAGGGCTGTTATGTATGCTGTCTCAAGATTCTCCGGATGCAGCTCAGATTCTCTGCTTGTGCTGACAAGAAATAAGGGTGATTACAGTCAAGAAGCCAAGGTGCAGATATAGAAATGCGTTTATGAGGTGGTGTCACTCTTGGTGACCTATGTGTTGCTTGGCTTTGTATTCCCCCCTAACACTGTTCCAGTCTCTAGCATCTGTTTTTCTGAGCTGGTACTGTTTCCTGAATGGTGATTAATGAAATAATATCCTGAGCAGTACCACCATATGGCTGAGTGATGCTGTCTCTGTGCTACAACACATCCTCTGGGTCAATAACTATTCTAAAGTAGCTATGAATATAACAGGGCATTTCCTATTGGTGCGAGTTGCACTCACAACTGTACCCCGCTAAGCTGCTGGGAATATGCTCCCCAGACAGGGGAATCTAAATTTGTAATGAAGAATGGCAATCTATCTTCTGTTCATTTTACTACATAACTGTGTCCCATCTGCTTGCCTGCCTTCCAACTGCCAGGGCAGCACAGTGTGTAGATTGTTTCTGTGCATACTAATTTTTAAGGACAGAAATTTGCGCCTTTGGAGAACTAAGAACAAATTTGAATGTGAGCAGCACAGATAGATTTTTTCACCTCAGACACTTATGGCACTTGCAAATCTTGTTTCTTTCCAGTTGAGAACCAAAAAAGCAGATAAAAATATTGAGTTATTTAATGAATTCAATTCTTGAATGTTTTCTCTAGCTTAGAAATAGGATTCTGGATTTTACTGCTAGTCCTACTTTTTGTTTGCAAACACTTATCTGTACAGGAGAAGCCAGTTTGAAAATTGAGAAAACAAAATGTGCTCTTTAAGTTCAGAAATAGTTGCAAGAATAACTACAAGAATACGATCTTGTAGATTGCTTGTTTTATTTTAAAATACAGCCTAATGTTAATTATATGCTTTAAAAATAAAAGTCCAAATGACAGTAGAATCTGACAGGAACAGGGTCTTAATAGGCACATCAGCTATTGCAAATGTTTGGGGAAGGAGGGCATTTTCTCATGAACTCACAAAATACCCTATAAGCCATACAGCAGATTCATCTCTTCTGGTCTCTTTGCTTCCTCTTCTGCCAGGTGTCTGTGGTGCAGCTCTCAAAGACAGCATAAAACAGAAATAGTTGCAAGTTTTGGACCAAAACCCGTCATGTCCTTGACATCTTCTGTTTAATCCCTGTGCTGAAGCATTTGCTTGATATGACAGTCCATGTCTTGGTTCTGGTATCAATGCATGCTGTCCTCTTAAGTGAATTTGTCTTCTGATCATGTCATTTTTAATTAATTAGCACAAGAACCTCAGATTGTGTTAGCATAGGCGATTTCAAAATTTTAATTGTGTGGCTTGCATTGTAAGAAACTGTCGTGTTGATACCTCTAAATCAACTTGTTCCACTGTAGTTTACATGGAAATGTTGCCTGTTTTTCAGCTGCTCTTATTGTGGAATAAAAGCTGGAAACTAGGAAGAGACCTAGTGTCACAGGCTGTCCATTTTCTATAGACACCTGATCTCAAAATGGGAATATCTTCTCAAATTCCTGTGTTAACGAGTTAATGTAAGTGCAGGTCTTCCAGTTTTAGTCTTTTTAACATGTTTGAAGGCATACAGTATAGCTTAATTCTCCTGTACAGAGATTTGTAACAAATCACTGCTCATTAGGAAGACAGCCATGTGGACAGTGTGGTCTCTAATGAGTCCTTTCTTCAGGCAGGCCAATAGCTAAATTAAAATAGAGTAATAGATGGAATCTGTTGAAGTAAAGCATGGTGGTGGTAAGAATAGATATAGTATGGCTATGAATCTGATGTCCCAAAAGTACCCTACATATTTCTGGTTTTGTATTACCATATCTAAATAAGCACAGGATGTAAGCGCTACCAGTATAAAGTAGTACACAAATCCAGGAATACAGGTTCCCCTGTCTTTACCTGATACTTTATGGTGTTTCACTGGAGATCTCTAGGAATGCAAATCTCACTAGCCAAAGCTAGTGAAAACTCGAAAGGAGAAACTGGAAAGGCTAGTAAAAGGTTGGAAAGCAGTTATCCATGATTTTCTGCTTTCTTGTTCCATTTTGCTTGTCTTTGCCTATACCTTAAGGTAGAACTGTTGTTTGTTTTATGATGCTGAGTGTTGTTTATCACAGGAATAACAGTCTGACAAGGAAGCTTTTGATTCCAGCATGCAAAGGTATTTCAATAGTAGAACTGAAAAATATAGTCATTCAGAGATCCATGGATTTTATCTGAAGGTAATTGGGTATTGGGTTTTAGCTGAATTTCTGAAAAATTCGTAATGCCCTCTGTAGTGGAAATGCTAAGTCGTGCTTTGAAACACTGACTGAGCACCTGGTGGAAGGCAGGGCCAATCCAGGGGAGCTCAGGTGCATGCAGTGTGCCTGAGTGACCGGAAGGGTGGAGCCAGGATCCACCCCTTCCCAGACCTCATTGAAGGGTTGGCAGTAGAAGCAAGGGCATCTGGCTGGAGATCCCAGCCTACCTGAGGCCTTCCAAAGGTAAGCAGCTTTTTTCTTGTATGTCTGTGTCCGCAGCTGTTGTATTTGAGCAAGTCCTCACTTGCTGCAGCCTAGGTCCTTGCTGCTCTGCTGTCATTACTGCGCTTTCCATTGTGTTACCCCTTTCATACAGGTATCAAGCTGGCACAGTCTGATGCATCTTGATGTGCTGATACACAGTCACATAAAACTGAAGAGCAACACACCTGAGACCTTATTTAATGGCATGCAGTTTGAAGTATAATCTAAAACTGGTGTGAACCAAGTTTAGGATGTGGCATAGACCAGTATGTCAAGGTCAGGAGCAGAATGTAGGGGCTGTGAAAACTTGCAAATGGCTTTTTCTCTCATGTTAGTTGGACAATACTGAAGTGAATGGTGATGAAAGAGGATTGTGTTAGAATCTAATTAATATAATACATATATTTTCTGTATTTTGAGTAATCAGTTTAGGACCATTTAAAAATTATTTTTATTATATTAACTGTAGCTATCTATGTTTATTTGCATTTAAAAAGCTTGTTTGTTATCTTAACAGAGAAAAATATATTTGTGCAGATGCAAATCTTTCTGAAAGAATTTTCTTTGGAATGGCAGTGCATCACACAGGATATTTTTGCAGGGATCATGTCAATGTTTCATTTCTGTGTACATTTTGTCATGAAAATGCATCCGGATTAAGCTTATAGCTGAGGCTTTGAATGGGCAGTCAGATAAAGAATGAAAACTTGCAGCTTGTGTTGCATTCTGTATCTCAAAGACTTGTCTTAAAACAGCATGCACCCACAGCTTTCAGTTAGTTTGTCCAGTGATATTAGTTGATTTTGTATTCTTTTAGTTGCAGATCCACAATACAGAAGTATATGGCTCTCCATGCTGGCTGTATTGTGTACCGGATGAGTAGGAGGTGCCACCAAAGGTCCTACTTTTATTCTTGTATTTATGTCTGGTGTTTGGTCATGGAAAGATTTTTTTTCTTCTGTTAAAGCATAGTTAAGAACTATAGTTTTAGTGGATTATTTTCTCTATTAAATTTAGGGATGGTGTCAGGCTGTAATGAGTAAAAAAAATTGCTTTATTTCACATGCTTATTGAAGATTGGGATGGGATTTCTTCTTTCCACTTGTTAATGAAATTAAACTGTATATTTAGGAACTCTGAAAGCTGGTCCCATTGTTTCTAGGCTCAGCTCCTCAGACACGTGGTGTGATATAGCAGTACTTTTCTGTAGTGCCCGAACTGCACGTTCACTCCATGAGATGATTTTACTTTATTTTAGCTGACAAATGACAAGCATGTCATGATCTCAGAAAGAGTGAAGATCAAACCCCTAAAGCACTTCTATCATCTTGCCTTCAAAAGTTGCCCACTGATGTGTTAGGTAGCCAGAGGTATCCTTCCTCACACCCTGTTGTTCCTGATGCATCTCTGTAAGTCTCCTTCATTCGCTAGTAGAGAGAGAATTGTATGCGGGGTCCAACCATAAGGCTTGCTTAAGCAGATGGATTTAACAACTATGACAGCAAAAATCCAGAGCATTTAAATTTAAGCAGTATCAATTACTAACTCCTTAACCTTGGTACATATGGAGGCACTGATTTCAGTAACAGAGTACTGAGTGCACAAACAAAAATTTCATGGGCCTGAATAGCAATTGTGTCAGGGGAGTGACAATAAAACCACTGATATTCTTGTCTAAACAGAGGCAGACAGTGTTTTAATCTTATGGATAATTGGAAAAGTACGTGTGTTAATAGCAATTAACATTTCAAATAGTATCTTAAAAAGTTTGGGATGCTGCTGTACATAGCCGCTGGCTTATGTCTGTATGTCAGTGCTCATTTTGTCAAAGAACTGACTTAAGCAGTCAAGCTGACAGTAGTTTGCTGAGTGCAAATAGAGAGAAAATAAAGTAGGGCATATTGGATACTGCTATTCATTGTACTAGCAGAATTGTCTTACTGCTGGTTTTTGCTCAGTTTCTGTAGGGAAGAATTGTGACAATGAATTCCCATTATCCATCAGTGTGTCTCTCAGATTACCTCTCCAATCTGTTTCTCTCCCTGTTGGCTAATTTTACTCAAATTTATAAGAGGAAGAAGTAAAAAGATATAGTCAAACAAGTTTCTTCAAAATCAATGGTGTTCAAGGAAAAAATCCCTGCGAAACACCCTTATGAAGGAGAGCACTGGGTGCCAGAGCTGCCACCAAGGAATAAGGACTTGGGCAAGACTTGGGTTAAAGCACCCAGTTGTGAGAGAAGTGTGCAGGAGAGCAAACTTCATGAGCTCTGCTGCTGGTAAGGAAAGCTTAGTTTGCTCTGCATTCTGGTGAGGTAGCACTGTATGTTTAGCTGTCTCTTCACTTAAGGCCATAAAACTTGCTTCTTCAGCAGCTATTCCACAGAGCTGAATGTTACTGTAATTACACACATACCACTAACATGATAATAAGTCTTTCACCACAAAAAATGTTCTACAGGTTTGGAGGTTATAGGCTATAATGGTCATGAAAAGATAAGTTGATTTTTTTAAATGCTTTTTGAGCCTGTATAAAAGGTGTGCATTAAGATTATCAAGGAGCTGCTGCTCTTTTTTTTTTTTTTCCCTTAGACTTCAGCCCATCATCATTATGTACAACTAGACTTTTTCCCTAAACGTGTTCAGCTGGTTTAGCAGTGATTAATCTTGAGTAAGAGCTGAAATATTAAGTACAGCTCTTTGCTTCAGTTCCCATAGCTTAAAATGAGAAAGCTTTTGCAAAGTCATGGAAACAAAGTAGCTGTGCTAATCTGAAAACAGTGCCCTGAATGTGTTTTCAAGGAGAAAAGAAGAGTCCTAATGTTTGTGAATAACTGTGTCTGTCACGTATCAATTTGGGGCTGTAAATTTAGCAATTTTGCACCTGTTTTTGTAAGGCTCTCTCATGATAATGTTCCATCAAAAATACTCTGCCTCAATCTGAAATACAAACATGCTATCATTTAGGAGGAGTTCAGATACATTAGTTTGCATCATGTCTTTATGCAGTGGCAGAATAATATTCCAAAGTAAGGCTTGATATTAAGAATATATAGAAACAGTACTACAAAAAAGCATGCTTGTTTTTTTTTTTCTGGATCTGCTTGAACATAAATTAGTTTAACTCTAAGGGCTTTACTGAGGTATTCCCCTTCTCACTGCATGAGCGAGAGACTAATTTGCCTTCCTTTCTGCAGTAGTAGCTGCATGGCTAAATAACTATCAGGGCTTTTGTCTGGGTTCATCGAAGCAACTGGCAAATTTTCAGTATTCATCTCCTGTTAGTCCTTTCACACAACAGAAAGGTACATGTGAACAGCAAAAAATAGTGCACAATGGACATGCAAACTGTGTGGTAAGAACAAGTCCATCGTGATTACTGTTGTTGCAAGAGAGTTCCTGATGTCTGCTTCCTGATGTCTGCATGATTTTTCAAGCAACTTATGCATAAATTCTCATAAGGCCATTGAATTTATGCTTTAAGAGTGTAATCCATCCATCTACAAAATCCTGGTCAGGAAGTATATACAGTCATGCTAGATGTGGGCTGAGAACTCTACTTTTATAATAGGGGAATATAGGGGAAAATAACACATTAGGAATATCCTGATGAAAGAGATATTTCTAACAATATTTTGTCAGATCGGACCCAAGCCAGGGAATAAGTATTATTTTTCTTTTACAGTAGATACTATAATTTGTGTTGTGGCAATGACTGAGGTACTACTTAGTTGGTCACTGAAGGAATAAGCAGAAAGCTGGCTCCTGAAGACATGCATCTGCTGGTTTTTAATCATTGTCTTCTTGCTTTTTCCTTAAATTACTTTTTTAAATGTAAGAAAGAGAAATGAGAAATTCCATCTCATATAAGAAATGTCTTCAGTGGGGGAAATGTTCATGCTATTCTTGCTTTTATATATATATATATATATATATGTGTGTGTGTGTGTGTGTGAATATATAAAATATAAAGGGGAATTTTTAATGTTGTAATGGTATTTTTCAACTTTAAGTCATCTTTGTCTTTACCACCCTGTAAACTGTCCCTATTGCAAGTGATAATCCCAAATAGAGACCAATTGAAAGTTATGAGAGTTCTTGCTCCTTTGAAATTTCCAGTGTCAGTGACAGAATAAACTATGAGATGAAGTCTGGGTTGGTGTGCATTACTGTTGATATAGGAGATGCTTTGTCACCTAACACAGCAGTTGTAGACAAGCTGCTCTGATGCATCTCAGAATTTGTTTCATTTTCTGGAATTCTGCTTTGCTCAAATACTGTCAGACAAGTTGAGCTGTCAGATGATAGCAAGAAAAAGCAGAACAAACAGAAAATAATGTTGTTACATAAACATGTCTCTGTTTCTTCCTCTACTGTCTTAGAAAGTGATTTTGCCTCTGCACCACTGAAGCATTTGCATCTTCTTTTTCCCCTTTAGGAAATAAATAGGTCAATTGGCTGTAACAGGCTGGGAGGAGCCAGCTATGTTCATGGTATTGCCACCTGCATGCAGTTACTCAAAATATGCAGTTATCTACTAAGTAATTGTGTGTTTCTCTACTAATATTTTCCTGTGGTGGTCTTGGTCACTAGTGTGTTGAAAATATGCTGGGTACAGAATAAAGAAATGCAATGATAAGGAGATTCCTTGCATAGCAGTTCAGCCCTTGCCAGCTTTTCCTAAGGTCACCTTCATCAGCCTTCCTGTTCACGCTTCAGTTTCTGCCTGTTTTGTTTCAATGCATTCTGCAATAACAGGTTGCAGAATTCAGTTTCTTAAAAAAAAAAATTGGCTTCTTGAAAAAGTCTTTTTTTGAAAAAGCTTTAATAATCATGTATATCCACTCTGCAGGCTTTATATAATAATTCTGATTTTCCTTTTGTTGGCACTCAAGAACTAAAGCGGTGTGCAATAATAACAACAAAAGAAACAAACAGCAGCTTTTCCTTGTTCTGAAAACTGTTCAGCAACAGCTACTTCACTTTAGGAGTTCTCTTTTATGAAATCCTCAGAGCACTGTCCAATTTCTTGAAATGGTACTTAAGATTTTATGAGCAAATGCATTTAATATGCCTCCCATCTCTTGAGAAGTGTGAGATCTACAAATAGAGCCAAACTGCGATGTAAGTGGCTGAGTAAATGCTGCAAGTTGCCGAGCAGGGAGCCTGCTGAAGTCAACGGTTATGATTATACTTTCTTTTAAAATTTATGCTTATTTAGTAAGTGTGCTTCTATAACACTTACAACTTTATTCCCTAAAATTTTGAGACAGGTAGTGAAGAGAGGAAAGGAACAGGGAAATAACTGCTTCAAGAATTTTGATATTCATGAATTTGGTCAGTTGTGCAGCAGTTTGATTCACTGTAAGAGCTGCTCACAATCAAACAGCCTTCTGATGATTAACCAGACCTGCACCCCAACTGCAGAGGAAATGCTAAGTCATGGCTTGAAGCAGTGGTTGAGCATCCGGTGGAAGGCAGGGCCACCCAGTGGAGCTCAGGTGCATGCTGTGTGCCTGAGTGACAAGAAAGGCTGGAGCCAGGATCCACCTGTTTCCAGACCTCATGGAAGGGTTGTCAGTGGAGGCAAGAGTATCTTGCAGGAGATCCCTGCTTAACTGAGGCCTTCCAAAGGTAAGCAGATTTATTTCCTTTGTTTCTGCATTCGAACTCATCTTTGTTTGCAGCAGTCCAAGACTTTGCTGCCCCACTGCTATTGCTTTACTTTGCACCACATTTGAGTGTTACACCAACTTATCTCATGCATGGCTTAGCCATGGATTCAGAAAATCACAGCTGTGTCTGTCTGCGAGTCCACTGCATGACTTGCAATGTTTTCTAGTGGCACTGAGTGGTTGAGGTCTAATAAGCAGACATTAGGCTTCTCTGAGTCAGGTCAGTTTATAAATAATGCCAGATTATATATAGATAGCTGAACTACTGATTTCTGTTCAGCTGAATGTTCAAAACTTGCAGACAGGAAGCACCTTGAAATATTGCTTTATCTCTGCTGTGGTGGTTGAATGGATCCAACACAGCCTTTGTTTTCTGTTCTCCTCTCAGATAAACATGTATCTTTAGCTTCTGTGAAGAATCTTCTTTCAAAACATAGAAAGTTGTAATTACAGTAATGATATTAAAGACACCTAAAATTAATATTCACTAAAGGAGTCACCTAAGGATGATATTTCTAAAATACATAGCAACCTCATTCACACTTGTGTGCTTTACATGTACAAAGCAAGTTAGAAGAGACTGAGCTGAATGTGGCAGTATCGCATGCATTTACTAAAATACGAGTGTTTGAGGTCAGTCATGTCATAAGCTTTGTGATGTGTAATTTTACTCGCAAATATGAAAGTAAATTTGTAGTTATTCTGAAAACTTTCCTGCAGAGGATTTCACATCATTATATATATATCTCAACACCAGGAGGCTTTCAATTAAAAATTACAGCATTTCAGATGGTTCACACCAGATTAAAAGAACCATACAGAGAGGGAAAAAAAAATTGCATCCAGGTAACCATGCTGGCAATCTAGGATTTCGAAAGAAGCTACATTGAAGACAGTGGCTCAGCTGTGGCATTCTTTTGGATTCAACTCAACACTTGATGTTTTGGGTCTTTGTTTTTATTGGACAGTTCAGAAATTGAACTGAAGTTTTACCAACATACTTCAATCAGTTGATTTGTTTCAATGCAGAAATGTGGTAGGCTTATGTCACTTCCCCAGCTGGTAAATTTCTGTCGTGCACCATGAAGTCAGCAGTGAGTATTTGTATTGGAAAAGAGTAAAACAAATGCTACATTTCATCTGGCAGCGCTGCAGAGTGTGAATAGGAATTGGTACAGACGTATGAAGCATTTACAGCTCAGCTGAGTTGACATGCTGAGGGTGAAACTTCTGTCACACTAAAAGCACTGATGCTTTTGGCTTCAGCCAAACTTAACGGTGACATGTTCAGGTTTCCCTCGTACTTCTTTTTAACTAACTGAATTTAGAGGGAGAGCTCATTAAAAATGAGTAGATCTTCCTGTCTATCTTTATTATAAATGCAAGTGTGACTATTTTTCAGGCAAAAACTAGAGTGGAAGAGAAGGAAGCATTCATTTCAAATGAAGTAACAATACACTGAAGATGGAAAAGCCCTAAGAAAGCAGGAGAGATCTTGAAAAGGCAAATTAACCTATCTACCTACCTATTCTGCACTGGGAAGTTATTTTTAGCATGCCTGTGGCACTTCTGATAATTACTTTTCCATGTAATTCAAGGTTGTATTCAACAAAGCAGAGATGAAATGTGAGTTCAAAAAGAAAGGAAAGATGTCTCTGTAAACAGCTTTATCATGATCATGTTAGCAACTGGAGAAAGCACTGCTACAGAACCTGTAGTTACCTTCAGAAAACAGGGCAGAAATCATTACCTATATTAAGTGCTTGTTAAGATCCAGTGTAATACATTTTAAATTTGCTTCTGAATGATCAGATCTCAACAGGTGTGTACAGGCTGCAGAACCGTGGAAATGATTTGTAAGTGGTGTTACCTGCTTGCACAGCAAGCTGCTTCTTTTCCACACAGACAACGCCTCATATCAAGATGCCACTGAATTCTGTGAATTGAGTCAGTTGCTTTGCAGCCTGTACCAGTTGGCCAGTTCAGGACTATCCTAGAACTGAAGAATAAAATTTCCATGGGGAGAATTGTTAGACTAGGTAGAAACATGGAAAACAATTTCTGCATCAAGCTAGCAATTTTCTGAAAACTACCACAACAACTAAGTGCCATTCAGAGCAACACTGGGTTGCTTGCAAAGGGAAAGATCAACTCTGAGGAGAAAAAAAAAGCCCCAAATAGGGTATAACTCTAATAGAAAACTAGCAGATTAATAAATTTTAAAATCATCATGATTGTTTTTATCATTCCTTGTGGACTGTCCATGTAATCTTTTAAATAATGTAATGAAAAATTTAACTGAATGGGAGAAAAGAACCAATTTGTTCTTTTGTATGTGCAGTTTGTCAGCAACAGTGAATAGAATTTCTCCAGACTCATTTTGCTGAGGGCGTTTTCCCTATCATTGGTCTCGTTCTGATCTTCTGTACTTCCTAGAAAAGATCTATACTTTATTAGCCATGCTGAGGAAATTGAGTGACAGGATTTTTTTCCTTGACTGACTGCTGAGTGAAAAAGAAATTATGGATAGGTTACCAACGTTTTCTCCCGCTGTGCTGAGATTAGAAAAGCTCAAGTCACCACCTGGTTGGGGACTGCCCTCAAAAACATACAATAAAAATGAAATATAGTATTTCATTCACTTTTGAAGAAGGGTATCAGTTTCTGTGCTCACTTCCTTATTAAGAAAGTTCTCTTCCATCATTCAGCAATGCTCCTCTGCTTCTCAAGATGGTGTACTTCCAAACTTAGCACTTAGTAGGAAAGACAATTATTTTTGAGCTTTTCAATTCTCTTCATTGACTTCAAAGAGGAAAAAGATAACGTAACAATTCCTTTCAGTCTGAAAAGAGGGTGCGATATATACTTGTCAGTATACCTGGAATGCTGGTCGTGCCAATATGATCATCTGTTGTCTTTTTCAAAACATGTTGCAAACTGATTATGTTATAACATAAGTTCAATTAAGAGTTTGTTAAAATCTTCCTAATGTTTTCATCTTAATGTTTTTCATCTTTCCTGTGAATTTAGCTAGCTACACTGGAAATGATCCCAGAGTGATTTTCATTTTAGAAGTGAATGTAGGTATTTTAAATTTTCAAATATTAGAAGTGAAAAATTTTGGCAAGCGTTTGAGTATGGTAAATTCTCTCTATTGTGTTTAAAATATGGTATTATTCACAGGTAGCATTTTTTAGAACTTTAAGAGAAAATGTATCAGTTACGAGTCTTTACTAGCCCAAGCTTCAGATGAAATGAACTGTGTCCAGTTCTGGGCTCCCCAGTACAAAAAAGACAGGGATCTCTTGGAAAGAGTCCAGCAGAGGGCCACAAAGATGGTGAAGGGCCTGGAGCATCTCTCCTATGAGGAAAGGCTGAGTGAACTGGGTCTGTTCAGCCTTGAGAAAAGAAGACTGAGAGGGGACCTGATCCAGGTCTATAAATATCTAAGGTGTTGGGAGGCAGAGTGGTGAGGCCAGGCTCTTTTCAGCAGACAGGACAAAGGGAAATGGCCAAAAACTGCAGCATAGGAAGTTCCGCACAAATGTGCGCAAGAACTTCTTTAGGTGAGGTGACGGAGCACTGGAACAGGCTGCCCAGGGAAGTCGTGGAGTCTCCTTCTCTGGAGATGTTCAAGACCCACCTGGACACCAACTTGTGCGACCTGGTGTAGGGAACCTTCTTTGGTGGGAGGTTGGACTCGATGATCTCTGGAGGTCCCTTCCAAGCCCTGCGATTCTGTGAAATTTAACAATTAGAGTCTAATTTTCTAGAAATAAATGTTTGAAAAGGAGAAGAAACCAGGATAATTTCAGTAGGAGCATCAGGTATTTTATTAACTATACATTTCAGCTAATCCATTTCTTAATCTCACTTCTTAAGGACAGGCAGTTGTGCTGTGCAGATCCAGCTGCCATTACTGCTCCGTGATGCAACCGTTTCTCTGGTGTGGAGTTCCCAGCCTACAGATTTGTCAATACATTGCCCTGTTCTGCTGCACTATTTGTTGCTTTTTTTTTTTTTTTTACCATCTATTTTTCAGAACTTTTCTTAAATGCCTTCCCAGAAAAGCAATGCTTTTCATGATATGAAGGAATATTATTTCAATAGCTTATTCATAAAATTCTGATTGTGGTAGTACTTTGTGATAAAAAAGATGATTCCAAGTTGCATGTTTTCCTTTTGATTACTAGTTCTGCTTATCTTAGTTGTTCAGAAGAAAGCTAATGTGTTTCAGTTGGCCTTGCTTTTACTTTGAAAGCTGGCCTTACTAATACGATATATGGAAATCATGAGTAAAACAAATATGTGAGTGGCAAGTTAAACTTCTGCTTTCAATATTAACACTGTGGTATTGCATTTGAGTTCATTGCTTTTTAATCATAGCCAAAAATCATCTTTTCTTCAGCATTTGAAGCTGCTATTGAAAAAAAAAAAGAAAAAAAAAAAAAAAAAAAACATCAGTACAGCAAAATTACCTCAGCTAGCCATGATAATAGTTGTTCAGGCTTCACTGCAGCCAGCATTCATAGATGCATTATGGGTTTTGGTTTATGCTTGACTAGTGTGATTAGATCTAGCACGGCTTTACAGATATTCATGTCAGGTGATCATTACCCGTGGTGTGGTTGAAGGACCTTCCAAGTCTCCTTAGAAACCTGTTCTGATTACAAATGCAGCTGAGCCCAAAATTGTCCTACAGAACAGAATACCTTCAGCCTTCCCACTCCCTAGCCTATGTGCCATGCAGCTTCTGTCCTGAGAGATCGCTGAACCCACAAAATGTGAAGGAACACAGAGCTGAACTATTTACAGTCCCATTTAAAGCCAGAACACGGAGATTCTCTTACATCATAGCTAAGAGAATAGTTTAATGTGGTGGGGCAGTGCATCCTACCATGAGTTATTTTGTGTCTGACATTTGCATATTTATTAAACATCTTGTTATTTCACCATGTTTTCAATGATTATTCACTGACAACCCAGGATGTACTTATCACATAGCAATCTAAATTGGCAAAGCTGTACAGTGGCTGACTTCAAAGAGAGTGATAATTCTTACCCACTGTAAAATACAGCAGTGTCAGAGAGAGACTGAACTTTTAATAGGCAATTTACTATTGCAAGTTGTCTTCATTTCTAAATTGCTTTAAAATATTTGCGTGTTCAGCAGCACCAAACCTATCTTCACTAGCATACAGGCATAATAGAAACGCAGGTTCTGACATTTCAGATTCTAATTTGCATTCATGGTTTTGACATTAAGATTTAATTTCAAAATTTTGTTTTCAAAAATAGCATGGACAGGAAATTAGAACGAAATACAGTAAAATAATATGAATATAAACTGGTGAATTAACTTTTGAAGTCTGACATGAACCCCCCTGCTGAAGGTAACGTTTTTGAGAAAACATCCCTATTGAATACACTGGATTTACATCATAGAATCCTTGTTATTTTAAGGACATCCGAGATAGCTTGAAGAATATTCCATTCGAATATCAAACTGTGAATGCTCCCCAGTATGGTACTGACAGCAGTGATTTTATTGGTTTTGGCAAACAGCACGAAAGACTGCCTTTTCTTGGGTGTTAAATAGAAGCGTACGTTGATTGTGTGCAAGTCAAGATCTACAAGGTAAGATCCATGTAATCATGAGGTAGTGAAGTGCTAACCACTCAAGACAAGACGGTGTATATGATTTGGTTATAAATTCAACCTTGTTTGGCAACAGGTAACTTGGAACTAAACAGAATTTACCTTTCATCTTTAAGTAAAAGGTTGAGGCTACGTAGCTATACATTAAAAAGCTATTCCTATAAATTTACTGGGAGTTAGTTTTTTGTTCTATAAGGATTTACAACTCTGTCGTCAAATTCAAAGTGTTACATTCAACTAAAGATAGCACATTTGAATTGCAAGTCTTAACAAAAAGCAGCCCTGCCTGCTTTGCTCTTAGTAGCAGCATTAATAGAGATGACAGTAAAAGAAATGAGTTAACATGTTTTTAAGTCATAAGATAAGATTAATGTGTTAAATTGTACATCGGTTTTCTCCTGTGGGATTTATTGACTACATATACAGATGACAATCTTGGAAGGCATAGACAGAAGCTGCAGGAATGTGAGTTATTTCCTACCTCACTTAAAAGGTACAAAGAGTTTGGCTGTCAGGCATGTGGGGGAAAAAAAAACAATCAAAGCAAAAAAAAAAATTACACAACTGTTTTATAAAAGGCTTTTTCCAAGTTTTGCTTCTTTGCTAGATTTTGTTCGTTCCAAAAACTTTTAAAAACGTATTAAAGAGAATTTAGAACACTTTAAAGAAACATTGCAGGAAGTAGTTTCTGGTGTTGGAGTATTTATCTTTTCTAAGGATCGTTCATTTTATGTTACAAACTTAATAAGGTAACTTTGATTGGAAACACATTTTAGTTTTGTACTTCATGCATTGAAGTGATTTTTAATGGTGATTGTATATGAGCAATGGGTAAGTATTGCCATCAGAATTGACGTCAAAATGCTCTCAAACATTTAGTAATTTGGACAAAAAGTGAGTGCTGCTGGGGATGATCTGGTCTAATATTTTTCCTACTTACTAAATAAGAAATGAGGAAATTGTAATGGATTTATTATGTGAAATCAGTAAAACAAAAAAAAGTGGTATGGTTTGTGAAAAGGCTTATCAGTACTTGAAAGCTTGTTACTAAAAAGCTTTCTCAAGGTTCAAGACAACATCTTTAATGCGACAACGGAGTATTATATTAAATGTAAAATTGTATTTATTTTATGTGCAGAAACAATAGTTGACATACAAGCATTTTCCAGAATTGGGAAATTAAAGAGGTTATTACTCTTTCTAAAGCAAATTGTTACTGTTATTTCAGGGTTATTATTTCTATTCGTTTTCAGTGCAAAAAATTTGTTTAGCAGAATTTTGTTGTTCTTCCCACTCCCAAATCTGTTTTGTCTTCTGTCAAGCTTAGGTTAATGAGGGACCAAATGCATTTTGCATTTCTAACACAGTATCATTAGCATTCCAAACTAATGAAAAGTTTCAAGCCCCTGTTGCGCATTAATAAAAATGAGATTTGTTTTCTTTACTACAAATATGCAGCTTCCCATTCAAATGGGTGCAGTTCAAGTTAGGAATATTCAGCATTTGATCAGTGAAATTCTGAGGTTCTGGCACGTCATGATTCATCAGAATCAGGATCATTTATCACCATTTCAAAAGTTTATATAGTCACACTTTTCAAACACTGAATCCTATCCCCCCTGCCCCACTGTCCTTGTGTGAAGCATCATGGGATTGTCAAAGCTAAAAGCATAATATTTATATGTATTAAAGTTATTTGGAGCTATCATTAGAATAAAATCTTTTTCCTACAGCAATGTTAAGATTTGTACCAATGAACTGACCTGGATTTATTGCAGCAGACACAGGAATGATTCTGCAGGGCCTTCTGCAGCCCCAGCGGGGCAGTGGGGATAGCGCGCCTCCTTGCTTCGTACTCATCCTGCTGAAACTCTTTCTTGCAACTCATCCTGCACACAACTCTTTCAAGGTGGCTTTGGGCATGGTTGCATGGAATGCAATCTGGGTTTCTTTCTACTGAAAAGTAGGGAAAATTGACACAAATGAATAATAGTGATGTAGTAAGTATGGAACCTGCACCTACTTCAGTAATTGTGCATGGCAGTTTCTTAGTGGTGTTTCTCAGCTCTGTTCACGTCTTACAGTGATGCTGGTTTTTTTTTTATTATTTTCACACCTGAGAGAACGGGCTCTGAGGGGTCAGCCGTTCACACGCTGCGATGTACCGAGCAACCTCTCCTGCCTGCAGGCGGCGGGAAGCGGACGAGGGAGGGCCCGGCGGCGCTGCTCGCCGGTGGGGGGCAGCCCCACAGTCCCTCAGGGTCAACTCCAGGCGGCGGCCAATGGCGCCGCGGGAAAAGGCGGGAAGGCGCCGTGCTCGTCTGTGCGCGCTGTGCACGGCGCGACGGAACGGCGGTGGCGCGAGCGCGGGGCGCGGGGCTGCTGACGTGGGCGCCAGCGAGAGCTTCTCTCTGGGGTCGTGTTAAAAAAAACAACAACAACAAAAAAAAAAAAACAACAAAACACCTTGAGGTAAAATGGTGTTTTTTGCCACCCGTTTTTACATTCTTACGTCGTTGTCATAGGGGTAGTTCTGCTGCTTCTTGGTGTGCTCAAGAAAAGCATAATTCAATTTAGAACTGTGGTGTTTTGGGCTTTTCGTTTATTTGTTTCTCTGAGTGCTGAACAAGGAAACTGAAACACCTCAGACATACTTTCATGGATTTTTTTTCGAGACGCAGGATCTGAAGGACTTTAAAGAAAACACAAGGTAAAAGCACGTATTTGCCTGCTGTGTGCTGCAGATGCATCCCAAGAATAACTGGTTTTCATTTCCCTTTTATCACAAACGTGACGCCTGTGAGGCCTTAGGGGTCTGGCCGAAGCAGAGCCGCTGTGCGCAGCCCCCGGCCTCGCGCTGGCTGCCCTCGGGTCCCCATGGCTGCAGAACCACCGTGCCTCCCCTTGTAAAGGGTTGGGGCTGTAAAGAAATGAATCCTTTCAGTTTTGGCCTTTCTGCGTCGCTGTGGTGACAGCCTGTTGTGTGCGTGGTAGTGGTGGCAGCAGGTGTGTCAGCTATGCATTCGCTGTGAAGGGATCCCAATGTTGTTTTCTACAGGAATATACTAAAACCTGTATGTAACTTATTCATCTGTGGCAACAGAAGTGAAACGTTCGTATTTTAGCAAGCATCTCTTAGAAATAAATCACAGGAGGGAGCCTTTCTTAAAGAATGTTAAGAAGCATTTGCATCATCAGGAGAAACGGTGTGGTGTCACTGGAGACACTCAGACTTACGGGTACATCTGTGTTTGCTGTTAGCAAACACACATTTATTAAACGCACATTTATTCCTTATTTAATTCTGGAAAGCTTTGGAAGTTAAGTGCTGTCATAGAACAGTTTGCAGAGAAGCACAATGTTGGGGTGTTTCCTGGGCTTTGATTGTGAGCTTTTCAAACCAAACGTTCATTTTATCAGTCCTTGTGTTGGCAGTGGGATCTGACCCAAGGGGGCAAGGCAGTGTGCGTTGCATGAGAATGTTCTCTTTGATTATGGCCCATATTGATTGTGAAATACAATTATTAACTAAAAAAAAAAAAAAATAGAGAAGCAGACAGGAATTCTGTTGTCTTTCTGTGATTCTTAATGATGTTTTGAGTAATTCTGTAGCAATATATTATGAACTGGGGGGAAGAACAGTACTGCTTTGTAGTGCTTGGGTTTTTTTTGTTGGCTTGTTTTTGCACATGAAGTTGCAAATAAAATAATATTTTTTTTCTGCTGTTGATTACACAGAATTAGTGGGAAGTTGTGAATACCTGTTCCTGAAATAGGAGAGATAGTAATATCTCTAGGAAGGACTGCAATTCTAAAGGAGACATGTCAGTTCAGGGAGTTGATTGAATCGCTTTAGATTAACAGTTAGTCTAAATGAAAGTGGGTCCCTCTTCTTTGTGTTAATTTTAAAAGAGCTTTAATTCAAATTGAGAATAACCACATAGGCATTTTATAAGCTCACCATTAATTATATTTACCTAATCAGAAATATTGTAGTTTTGTCTATCTAGATGTATTTTATGTTCTGATGGAGAAAAGTCTGGTGCCTGTTAAAGCTGGCAATAAAGCTTTTGGAATCTTCCCCAGAGTTTCCATTTTAAAGCCTACTCATTGGCCATGTGTTAAACAGCTGTAACACAGAGTTACGTAGCAATGTTATGTGTAAAGAACAGTTGATTTTATGTGGAATGGAGATGACGTAACTCAGTTCTCAGTGCAACTATTCCAGGACACACGCAAACACCCACTGGATATTTTTCCTGAGAGTTCAAGGCCCTGATTTCAATTGTTTCATTCAGCATCGTTCTTATTTTTTTTTTATATTTGTCTTGTAATCATCATATGAATTGCATGCTCCAGCAAAACTATTTTTGAACTTCTCTTGGGTGAATTCTTGAGTGTATTTCCATCATATGCCCGTTTTCACTGAGACAGACTCTGTTGAAATGTACACAGATGTAACTGTGTGATACCTGTTAATGCCTGCATCTGAGTCCTGTTATGATTTTCCTTTGGAGAGGAGGCAAGTTGACTTTCTTTGCTTGGTGGCTGTGAAGGATCCTAGGGTTTTTTTCCTTTGATATTGTCATGGTTACACCTTCTGATACAGGATCTCACTGATAAAATAATAGTAAATATCCACTCTGTTCTTCCTAAACATGATTTGGGTATCCTGAGCTTGTGCTACAGCTGGAATAATATCCAGCAATGCAAAGAGGAACGATGTTCATTTTGGGCTCATTAAGCTCATTGGTGCTCCAGAGGACAGAGATGAGCTTAGAGCCACTGTAGCAGTGCAAGTGAATAGACACTTCTATTACATTGGCTGATAGGAAAAGTTAGGCCTATTCCATTTTAAGCACTCCTTCTCAAATGGCATAAAAAACTGGCAAGTTTCTAAGTCTTTGTTTTATTCCTTGACCTTTCAATTTCAAGGCTTTGTTTAGTGTGACAACTGCATTAAACTACAGCGCAAAACAAAGATAACAATAAACTCTTCCCATGTCATTCCGGATACAAGTTCTGGGGCATTCCAGTAGTAAGTGTCCTTAGTTGTGTCATTTAACTTTTTGACACACTCTGTTATATACCTCTTACACCAATATGCATTTTTTTTGTAAGAGTCTTCTATTGTCTGTTTATAAAACTGTCCTTTAAAACTGCTGAGTAATGGTCTAGTCATAGAGAGCTACTGAATAATCTACTTTGTACACTGTAAATGTATTTTAAACATCTGTTGGACAAAAGAAGTATGGAACTTATCAGTTAGGGACAAATATGTCCCTATATGCCTTCTTATCCTTGAAGGAAACTATCTTTTTTAGTCTTCCAGCTTGGTGACAAAGAATGAAAATCATTCTTATTGGACTACAGTTATCTTTTATTTTAGCAAATACTATTAGTTCCTGAAAGACCAGTTAACCTTAATATAAACAGATTGTCCTCTGTTGCATATTGCATTCTGGAAGCTCTGTTGCAGTTTGCTATGATTGCTCTCAGTGGTAATTAGATGTTAAAATGTTAATGTCTGGGGAATCAAGAAGCTGTGGGGCATTCTCAAGGGATCAAGGAAAAGATGATAGCCTGCAAGGTGAGATAGAGTTGTGCTCAACTCATACCGTTCATTTTTCATCTTTCTTTGTTTCTTTGGCAGAGATGAATAGCCACTTCAGAAATAGTTGAATGCCTCCTCGCAAGTGGAAGTGCATTTTTAAGAAGTGGTTGATTAGGCATGGGTTGTTTCCTTGTATGTAATTGCAGTTCTTGGAAGAAAGGAAGATAGGAAAAGATTACCAAAGGTACTTCTTAAATCCTCACCAAAACAAAGGTTATCTAAGTTCTGTATAAATTCTGCTTAACTCGATATTGTTTAAAAAACAGTACTAAGATTAAACTGGTGTGAATTCTTTATATTAGCTACTTACTGTGATGTCTTTACCATCCAGTGTTTGTTAGCCCTGAGTCGCAAATGTGATAGGAATTGTTAAAAGATAAAAGCTGTGTCAGTTACTTCTGATAGCCCTGCTCTCACAGAGCTGCATTTTAATACTGAGCTTAATTCTGAGGAGTCCTGGAAAGGGCAAGCCAATGGGTGCCTTGGTCATACACCCAGAGGCTGTTAGTACAGGTTGAGACATCAGCTCGGGGGGATGGGAAGAAACCATTCGTATGCCTTTATGAGAACTCTCAGGTCTGTCATAGGGCACTAAGTGCACAAATGGGCTTCAAGAAGAAGGCAGTCCTTTCTGTATAATCATGTTTTTATATAAGTAATTACTAGTATCAGAAATTCGATGCTACAGGAATCAAGTAGTTATGATTTTTTAGGTGTATGGTTCCACTTACTTTGCATTTTATGTATTTATGTACTCAGCAGTCCTTTTGTTCCTGATCCTCTGGCCATTTCTACTGTTACTGTAATATTATTACTCTGACAAGCATACGTGAGTCCTATTAACAGGTCTTTCTGCTTCTTAACTGAGCTAGTTTAGTCAGTGCTAATTGCTTCTGCATAGCACACCTATGTCTGTCCTTCCCTTAAGCTCTGTTATAACTTTGTGTTTTGGTGTATGTATGCTTGTTCCCAGAGAACGTGGGTGACAGGAAATAAGGAATTAGCTTGTCTGTTCCGGCAGAGGCTGACCAGCAGTTCAGAAGTACAGCCAAGGTAGACTGGCTTTAATGCTGGGGAGAGGGGATCTTGCAACTGCAAATCCTATGCGAATTGTTTCACCAGTATGCTGCTTTGATGCAATTACAGCTTGAGTGATGTTTCCTTCTGCCTGTAAATTCAAATAATACGCCATTGACTTTTCATGGATAATTTTATCATTTCCTGTTCCTTATGCATAACTCATGTGGGCAGCTGAGGCAGGTTTGATATCCAGTTCTGCTGAAAGCAGAACTGATGCACACAACGCACACTCATTTTATGCACGAGTTGTTTTTGTGGTGGCTTTTAATAAGTTAAATAATTTTAATAAGTTAAAACCAGATAATAAGGATTTAAAACCAGATATGAGTATTTGGGCTTTGACTTAATGGTTGGCTTAACATTCATTTCTTGGTTGGAGTATCTCTGCTTAGATGTATATACAATACCTGGAAGAAACAAACTGCCTGGGATTTGTCAGGTTTCAGGTGCTTTCCTTCCATGTACTGCTGGCTATTCATGACTGTGTGAACAAGAGAAAATTTCACCTGAAGCAAACTGCTCGTGCTGTCAGTGGGCTGTATGTGCAACTTTGAACTTGCAATTTGTTCTTTTAATGCTATACTGTGCTGTACTAATGTTACTAAAGTATTCCTTGAACGGATGTTTAAACACCAATATATCCAGTTATGTTTTCTCTGTTTAGACACTAATGTGTCTTTGTGTGTACAGCCACACAGCATCTACATGGGTTGCTCTGAAGCCTGTTTTATTTCTCCAGGAATTACAATAGGTATGAAGAGCACAATAACACTGTTTAGTAGAGCAAATCCTCAGCTACAAAACATTTTTTTCAACCACCATTAACTATGCATTTTTACCTGAAATGAATAAGAGCTTGCATGGCTGTGTGGAACCAGACTTGTCTTTCACATCGTAGTCATTGCTGCTGAAGCACATCATCTGCCGTTTGGTCTCCAGAAACATTCAGAATGTCAGTGGGTGCCATTTTTTTCTGCATGGAGGAATTCAGTGACACATCTTTGCTTCTGTGTCAGACACCTTTTTGTCAGACTGCTTCTCTGCTGCCATCTGTCACACAGCAACAAGAGGTAACAGAGCACTGGTGAGAAGGTACAACCTCTGCTGCCATCCCACCGGCATCACTTCTGATGTGGGCAAACATCCTAACAAAGGAGGCGTTACTTTCAGAGCAGCCCTCATATAACATTCATTATATAGAAACCTTCAGAATTTCTCGTATGTTTTTCCAAGATGCATCTACAAATCCTGTGCTTTTGTGAAAGTGCCACTTCTTGAACCGTTCTGATACCCTTGTTTTATAAGTAGATTCTTCAGAAAGTCTGTTTGCTGTTATCACTGGTGGGATGGCCTTGGGGCTCTGGTGTTTTTATCTACAAGTGGTTGTGAGAGTGTATGGGTGTAGAGTTAAGCAAGTATAAATTATGTAGCAATTAAGACAATGGCAATATCATACATCTATTTATGTCAGGGGAACTACCTGCAAAATATGGTATTTTTGCCCCAAGTTATTACTGTTTGTGAATAAAGCTACTAAAGTCTTGTCTATCAAGTGCCAAGGATGTGTGAATTATGAATTTACAGACAAAGTGTGTGAAACTTTTGAATTTCAAACAAATGACCTCATGGAACATTTAGACAATTACAGTGTATTTATTTATTCCAAAAATATCTCAGAGTTCAGATTAAAAAGACCTTTGGAAAGCAGAACATAGGAAAAATTAATGAAAGTAAAACATTTGCTTCTGAAAACTGTACCTCATGAAATATTCATAGTTCTACAGATAGGATATGGTTTGTGTGGTGGAATAAAAAAAATTGTTTCAGCTCTTGAAGTTTGATGTCTACTGATTAGCATTAGATGGTGATTATTTTACATGATTGCATGATAATCACATTGGGATAGCAGATATAAATGGCTTTGACTGGAAAGATCCTTTCACAAAGGTGAGGAGGTGTCCCACAGGCGTCCTGTGGGGTTTCTGCTGGGGTAAGTTGGAAAAGTACACTTCTGTTTCACTTAATTTACTGATATTTTCATCGTGCAAAACTGTTCCAAGTCTAAATATTCCAAATATCTTCAGTATTCCACTCTGACTTTGACTTTTCTTGTTACCACCTCGCATTAAAATAATTTCTAATAAGATTAATTTTAATGTTTAGGAATATGCAGTCGTCTTAATTTTGCCTGTAAAAAGTGCCCATTTCAGATGCAAGTTCTACTTCAGAGTGCTAGTAAGTAGAGGCATTAGTCTTGAATTCTTTTCTTTCTTTGTCAGCTCGGTAACACCTTGTCAGAGTCAAAAATATGCCCTTGTCAGTGGAGCAGAACAGAGCTAACTTAGCACCTGCCTGCAGCAGAGTTCCTGACCTCTACTGTACAGTACCTTTTAGTTTTAGGAAAGAGGTTGATCTACATCAGTGATAACACCATTCCTTTAATTCAGCTCAGTGTGTGTTAGAGTGTTTTGTCACTTCAGGCATGGTAAGATGCTCAGCCAGTGTCATGTGTCTGCATGGTTGTTTAGTGATCTTTTTCTTTCCTCTCTTATGATCTAGATTGGCAACAAAATGCCCTGAAACAAGAATATTCTTAGAACACATTTACTCCCCTAAAACTACAGTACAGCTTATTTGTAAGTGAATATACATTCAAATTCGTATGTTCGGATCTTGCAGTACTGATCGTGCAGGCCAGCCTAAGAGCTGAGTCCTGAGTTCAAGGTGTCCTTCTGAACAAGACACAAAAGTGAAGAGGCAGTAATTGCAACAGCGATTATTTATGATTCGCTTTGAATGCTTCCAAAAATGCCCTGAAAGGCTTCTGAAAATCAGAGACTGGGGGGATAAAGTACCAAGGTTACCTCTGGAAACTTCAGGGCCTGGGACTGGAATGCAGGCTACTGGATGCGCCTTATAACCTCAAGGGTTTTGTTATGGAGATGTAACACCAGAATTAATTTCACCCACTGTGATCTCTAGGTTCATTTGTACGTTCCTAGAAAAACGTATAAAATGAACAGTGTAATTTCTGTCATCTTTGTGTCTTTGTTTCAGAGCTGTCTGGGATTGGACTGGGGATGCCTTCCAAGTTATCGGTGTTCTGTGGCCTCTGGGGTTTTTGCAGCAGAAGGAGAGAAGTCTGTGGGGAATTTTTCTTTGGATTGGGCTTTTGCCTTTTTTTGGTCATGTTCTCTTGTTCCTTAGTAAGCTTCCTTATCTGTGTTTTCTGATTAATATCTTAAAGTGAACATTCCTAATGAACTGACAGAACCTCATATGTTTGGCATTCCTATGGTTGCTGGTGATCCTCGTTCCTCTTAATCTGCAGAAGATAAGTGATCTGTCTGCTGGCTGCTGTTAGACTGCGGCGTAAATTTGTGCTGAATTCATGCAGTTCAGTTACATTCATTCAGTAGAAGTAAGGGAATTAAATACATGATAATTCTGAGCTGTCTGTGGCTCAGCATTGAAAACTTATTTTTAAAATAAGTATCAGACTTGTACTGTTTTATCAGATAAACAGCAATGCCTCTAAGAAAACCACAGTGTATTTATTGGAGATCAGCCTGTCACAGAAATTAAAACTAGCCCTGTTTGAGGCTGTTAATCTAGCAAGTTTTTAGTAACCATTTATGTTCCATGGTGTAAAGAGAAAGCAGTGCATACGGCAACTTCCTGTTACCTCAAGGTGCATATTAAAAATAACAGCTATTTTCACAGAACTATGAAGTTTTATAATCTCTGTATTTGATAATTTATTTTTAATGACACGTGCTGTTAATGTTTTGCTGTGAATGTGGTGATAGTAAGGTGGTAATAATTGTGGTGTGTCATGTATTAGGGCAGAAAATGAATGTGCTGGCAAAGTGCGTTGTGTAATGGCTACCTGCCTGTGGTTACTGTGAGTTTTTGTAAGTTGCTTTGTTCAGCCTGTTCAGTGTGGAGAAGGGAAGAATCTTATCAATACTTATAAATATATCAAGGGCAGGTGTCAGGTGGTTGGGGCTCTTTTTCGTGGTGCCCAGCAACAGGACAAGGGGCAGTGGGCAAAAACTGGAGCACACATGCGAAAGAATCATCCTTTCCCAAAACTGTGTTCTGTATGCTCCTGTTTCTTTGTCATTATATTGTTCTTGATAATCTATTGTCTGTTGACTTTGAAGAATAGCAGCTGAGGAGACCCTGCTCAGAAAATCTAAAAGTAGCTGCTGATTTTGATCTTCTCCTTTTCTAGGGCATGTTTGATAACTCTTTTGGGGGCCGGCTTGTTTCTTTCTTGCGGGGAATTTTTGTCCATTTCAAAAATTTTACTGGGAGTTTGAGATTATCTCAGGCAACTGGGAGAGGATGTGAGGCTCTGTATGTGGTTCAGTGTGGAAAGACCACTTATCCAGTGGCCCAAGTTAGGTATTTATTAACAGAAACATTATAAAAGTTCTGTTTTGCAGTATTTTCTATGAAATCTCTTGTGTTTTCTTTTATTCTTTTTGAACACTGATCCTTTTTAGTGTGCTACATCCTACTTTTTAGCATTAATAGTTAAGGAGGAATTCATAGTGAAATTTCAGTCCTCCAAGATGGTCTGTGAATCGTGCATTTAGAAAAAAAAAGTCATTCTGTATTAGGGGAAGGAAGTTAAAATACTTTGACAGGATAAGCATCTGAAGATGTCTTTGTACTGTTGCTTGCCTGCATTATTTCTGACTGTAAGAAAAGAAGCACTACTTTCATGTGTAGAGGACAGATAACTTTGTCAGTGTTTTGGCTTTCTGAAGATATATCTACAAATACCCAATGTTCATGAGCATCTACCTGGAACAATTCATCTCACTCTGTGTGTTTCAGGTTCTCTGTAATTATTACTGGCTGGCCTCAAGATACAGTCCTTTGGAGCCTTTGCTGATGAATCTCACATTCTGCTTTGCTATGGACTTTTTGAGCATTTTTGAGCATGTTGCTCTTTGCCTGTTCACAGCTGTGAAAAACCCAATCTTGGAATTAGTCCAATGGTTGTTTATATTATGACATAATGCGGCTTTCACTTGGAACATGTGGTGAAGTTAATACCTATAGAACGCTTGGTCTGTGACTTCTCCTGTCTCAGCTTTCAAAAGATCAATTAAAATTTTACCTAGCTTCAGTTTCAGTAATTATTGATGAATGTAGAATTGTTTTAGTACATTTGGTCTGGAAATGTCATTCTTCAAAGTAAACTAGGTAGAAACCCCAGTGTGTTTAAATGTTATTAATATGTGAAACAAAGATGGGTTCTTCTCTACCTGGCATACAAAAGAAGGAAACCAGAACAACTCTGATGGATTGAAAAGGCCCACGGCATCCAATTCTATCTCTGTCAAGGAAGTGAACTGAGTTTGCTATAGGAAATGATTTTTCCTAGTTTGGTACAGGCTGAGCAGATGCAGTGTGTGAAATCTTGGGATCTAATGAAGAATTAGACCTGATAAAGAAACAGTATTTCAAATGAAAATACTGTGTCAATTTTATTTACATGACATGGCAAAATACTGACTTGGAGTTCCCTATCCAAAATGCTTTTACTGTACTCACTGTTTTCTCCCCCTACTTTGGGAGCAGAGACTCACCTGAGGGATAAGAAGGTCCTGTGAGACTGCTTAATAGCTTAAGGATATTAAGTAGAGAAAACACAAGCCTTAGCTGTCTTTGGAGTGGAAGAGTTCCCTAAACTCCTGAACTGTATCTGCAAGCTAGGCTTACAGCTCATGTGTGGTCTCTAACACAAACTGCAGAAGTCTGTGGAAGAAGCCTGCACTCGGCATTTAAGCATGCTTCCCTTTTCACCTCTTTCTTTCTAACCAGAAGCTAATTCAGCACAACTTCTCTTTTCTGCATTTTACAATGCACAGCTAAACTTGTCTGTAAAGGGTATGTACACCAGGTTGGCTTCCTGGGGCAGAACTAATCCAATAGTTTATGAGTTCAGCAGATGTTTCGGCTTTAGTGGCCAGGTGTAATCTCCTTTTCCCTGGAGTAAATGCTATCTGAGCAAACGGTCAAATTTAATTACTTTTTTTTTTTTTTTTTTAACCTTCTAGATCTGTGCAGTATCACCTTAAAATTAGACTTCCTCTCTTTTAGGGAGCACATGATACTTGTGCTTATACTTTCAGCAAAGAGTAGCCACTGCTTGCTTAACGTTTGCACTGGCATTTTCGGAGCTGTATGAGTGAGTTTGGTATAACTGGAACATCCCAACTGGCAGCAGAGGCTGATGGGTGGAATATGTCCTAGTGAAAATGCCTCTTTGTTATATTCATATTCCTTTCTGCTTACTTCACCAAGAACTTAATTCATCATTTCTTTACCCTGTTTTACTCTGAAGTGAATGTAAAACTTAAGTCAGAACTGGGCTGGAAAAGTGAAACAGCAGGGCTGCAATGACAGAAGAAGTGCTTTGAGATTTTCAATATTACTCTTTTTGGAGGTCTGCTTTCCCCTAACAACCATTTGAAAATACCCTTCGGGGTAATGTGGCTGTGTTGCTACTGATTGACTGTAGCAGTAGTTTGATTAGAAAAAAAGTGTAATGATAACAAATATTGAACTGTGGAGAGGCAAGAATGGTACCTTGGGAATCTTTGTTAGGTCTGCATTTATAAATTGTTGTGTGACTTAACTGGAAGGGGAAAACAGCATGCTTGTAAAACTTACAAGAGACATTAAATTGAGAGTAACTATGCACCAGTGTCGAGCCATGCAGGGGTTAGAATATGGAAATAGGATAATAAAGTCACACAAAACATACAAAACATGAAAATGTTGCCTGTGGGGGCTAGAAATCCTTAGTTCATTTCCCTCCATCATACCCAAGTTAGTTGTAAGAATTAAACAAAATAGACCAGTATCTGTCACCTTTGCAGGCAAAACAAGTTGCCAGAAAGAAAAAGAAAGGAGAAGGAGGGAGAGTTTTCAACCCTGACTATTCTGACTGTGCATGCAGAAGCATTGATTATAATGGTAATTGCTGTAGCCTACCTTTGCCTTTTGCCAGTACAGCTTATATTGTCAGAGAGGAGTACTGTATGCAGTCCACTGGTAATGCTGTTGCTAACACAAAACATTCCTTTGGCAGAATAAAACAAAAAAGCTGTCTTCCTACTGGCAAAACAATTATTGGACAAATCTTGTCTTGGCCAGTTCAGGTAATTATTTTTAAGTAATTTGAGTCACTACTGTTTACAACTAAGTATTATCCCTAAACTACAATATTATAAGTTTTTCTGGGCTGTGGAGAGAGAGGATTTCAGAAGCTGGTTCAGCATTTTGTTGTTGCTTGCTCTAGATGCATCTCTGTTGCTAACTGATGTTCAGTTGTGTTAGTCAGCAGCTTCAAGTTAGAATGAAAGTGCATGTCTATATTTTAAGCTACAGATGTGAATATGGTTCATTCTGGTTAGCAGATGTGCTCTCTTAGCCACTTACTGTAATACAAGTCAGTGTCCCTACCTTTTGGCTAAGGAAAGGTTGCAGCTGTTTGGACTAACAAGAGAAACTGTAAAGATGTCAGATGATAAACTAATACCGTGTTGAGTTTATTCTTATTCATAAGCCTAATGCTTTTGTTTTAAACATTTTTAACCCTTGGGAATTTATGTGAACATGTTTCCTAAGCAAAGTATGAATTTGAATGTCACTTATTTCTGCAACTCAGAAATCAGAGTAGCGTGATCTCGTAGTGGTTTCTGTGCAAGAAAATACATTGTCTGTACCAATGTAAATTTGCAGGTTTTATGGCATTTTAAAATGTAAATAAGTGGGGTCTGTAGACATTTCTAAGCAAATTTTTATTCCTTGGCTAAGTATGAACTTACTGTTAGAATGCATTGAATAGTAACACACATGGTTTTATTACATCAAGACTTAATTGTAGTCAGTTGGACAGTAAATTACAAGTATAGAAATACTTAAACATTGAAAAGCTTCTAAGAATTCTGAATACTGACTGGGTTAAATATTGTGTTTTCTGATTAAGATGATCACAATAATACAAATGCTAACATTGATGCTGATTAAGAAAAAAAAAAAAGGAAATAATATTTGTAGAAAACGCTCTGAAAATCACAGTTGCCTTAGTGGTTGTCTTCATGGCCATACGCATTCATTTTAAAGGACACCTAAGATCTCAGTAGCTTACAACAAAACTAGGAGATGAAATAAATCAGTGCTTTGTCCGTATCTTAATTTCTTTAAAAACAGAAGTCTTAAAGACATGATACGCTCACAGTTTTCAAAGGGTGGGCAAAAGACTCTGATGTGTTGGTTTCCAATCAAATCTTTATACTCTGTATTATCTGATAATTAATTCTTCTGTTCCCCATACCAAGCATAATTTGCTGATGGTAGAGTTACCGTTAGAGTCTGGGGCTGTTATCCTGTGATCTTGACGTTCAGTGATTTGATCAAGCCCACCAAAATTGTGCCAGTATTGAAGGCGTGGGCAGTTGAGAAGCCAGGCAGCAGATGTGTCCCAGTCATTGTGTTTGGGACAGGGTTCTCCATGAGCAGCAATCCTGTTGCTCATTTCCTGGAGTAATAGTGGCTGAAGAAATGCTTTAATAGGAAAAAAAAAAAAAAAAAATCTTGTGCATATGTCTGCTTTATTTTCTCTGCCTTGGTTCAGGTGTTTGTAATAGAATAGTTTACGTTTAATAATGATAACAGCTAATGTCTCAAATGCTTTTCCTTCATGAATAACAGCACTGGGACTATAAGAATAAGTACGTTGCTTTGATGTCCAGATGTAGCTGTGTCTACAAGGATTTTGCTTTAGAGCAGGAAAACCAGTTTCATAAAACAAGAGTCTTTACTTATCTGTCTGTCTTCAAAGGAACTTAATTTCACAGTACTTCACTTATGTATCCACACTTACTGTCAGTGTTATTAGAGTAAATCTTACTAAGATAACTGGATAACTTTTTTTTGCTAATGATTTTGACTATTTCCAAATTCTTCATTTGCCAGCCCTTCAGATGTGTATGGTGAGGTTTTCCCATTTTCTGATGCTTCATTTTTTTGTCTGTTTTTTTTCTGTTTTGGTCTCTTGCTAGACTAGCACTGTCTGCTAGTCCAAATAGTTCAGGATATTGTCTTTTGAGTTATTGCTATAGGGTTTTGAAACACTTCACAGAATCACAGAATCGTAGGGGTTGGAAGGGACCTCCAGAGATCGAGTCCAACCCCCCTGCCAAATAATGTTGCAAAGTATATTTATAGATGCTTATTTAATCTACTGTGACTAGTAATAATTATTGTTAGTATAGCTAATTAGAATATGTGGTCCTTAAAGGTCCATAACTTCTGTGTTTTAAATTTTTAGGAAGACCTGTTTATGGTGATACTTGTTCATACAGAGCAGGTATGAGAGTGCTGTGCGAGCTGAGCTGACACATGGCTTGTTTCTGTTTGTGATTGAACGCAACTGCTGAGGTGAAGCAGTGCCCAAACACTTGGTGTGTTTAGCTGAAATTGAAGGAAGTGATTGTCTGCATCTTATCAGAGCATAGCAAACAGGTTAGGGAGAGATACATAAGGTAAACTTGAAACATGCCCAGACTCAGCCCCAGACTGCTTTTCAACTAAAAAGTCAGCAGGCAAGAACTGGCTCTCGGTTTTGCTTGGCAGAGGTGTGATGCTGGGGTCAAACAAGGTAGTGCTGGCAGAAAAAGGTGATAACGCAGGTGTCATAACTCTTGTTATGCCTTGTAGCAAAGCAGGACTGGACGCCGACTTGTCCAGAGGTGATACTGGTAATAGGATCTCTAACCTTGAGGCTTAAAAAACCCTAAAGAAAGCTAAATGTGACTATTTAGTCTTCAGTTGTATTTCCTGTGTTTTTCTGTCTGTGTTAAACGCTGTTCAATGAAGATTTTGTGCTGAGTTATGTGAGGCAATTTAATGGTGTTGAATAAAGTCAAATAAGAATCAGTGGGGTTTTTTTTGGGGATTTGTTTTGCTCTGCTTCCTTTTGCTTTGATTGTTTGCCTTTTCTGCGTTCTTGTTGTTTTTGTTTTGATGTAGTGACACCAACAAAAAGGCCTGACTGCAATGGTTAATTCTGGTTTCTGATGGAGGAGAAGTTCTGACTGCTGTACATAGTTTTTCTTTTCTCTTAACCCTTGACATCTGTATTATTGAATACTACTTATTTTTCATTATCTGTTTGTTAAGACATAGCTGTTTAAAAATAAGTTGTTATCAATGCCTACTAATTGTTGTTCAGTTGGCAGTGTAATAGCCTAGTTTTGAAGAGAAGAGGGAAAAATACTAAAGAGAAACAGGGAATTAAGATTATGGTAAGGACAAGATTTGAAAGCTGACCTACTGGCCTGAGAGCTTCTACTATCACATTCTTTGATAGAATTTCAATTTGTACTTTAACAGGGGCTTCTTATTTTGATTATCAATCTATATGGATCTTGATGAGTACTCAAAACCATATTTATAACTAACCTTTCTTTTCCTATACTTTGCCTGTCAGTAGTACCAATGGGTTAGCTGAAAGTTGCTGGTGTTAGTTTATAGAATTAGTCCAGGTAGCATTGGGTCTGTCAGATTCTCTCACTTTGTTAGGCAAAAAAATAAGTAGATCAGTGATGGGGGAGAAATCCTTGGTCAAAGTATCTTTGGGTAACCTCAGTATTGCAATGTAATACAAATTTAATGCTGTATTAATTAAAATTATACACTGTCACATTTCTTTCCTGGTATGCTGAAATACATTAATGTTCTTGGAAATTTCTGAAGTTTCTGTACATACTTTTTTGCTTAGGATAGATGCATTTTCACCAGCATTTCTGACTACACTAAGCCTGCTTCTTTTCACACAATTTGGTTCCATTGAGGACTTTCTTACTGGCTCTGCATATTTGACAGGGTGCAGAAGCTGACCTTTGGATGAACTTCTTGTAATTTGCTTTTCCTATTTATTACTGATTTGAGATTTTGTAGAGAATCTCTAGCAGCAGAGCAGGAGATAAACAATAATTTATGCCCTCATTAAATCCTCAGTACTACATTTTCATTGAACTTTTCAGTAACTGGAAAGAACTAAGCTATTGTTCAATGTTTCTGTAATCAGAATTGTCCTTCTTAAGTAACCAAATGCCTACTGAATTTCTTAATGTGCTTTCAGTGAAAGGATTACATAGTGGCATTATTTGGAGTTGAGCATAGTAGCTAGCAAGCATGTTTGTTTTCCCCAAAATGGCTTTTTTCCTTCTAGACTGCTCTGATGGAAAGTAATTTGACTGTATGTTTAAACAGCCCAGCCAAAGATCTTTTTAATCACTTTTCAGTGCAGCTCATTCCTGCACCTCTGTTTCCTGTTGATAACCCACTATTTTGTCATTAACTTGAAAGTTCTACATGTAAACCTCTATCAAAGGGTTTTAGAATACTGCACGAAGTTCTGGCACCCTCTGCTTCTCTGGCTCCCCCTCGCCCTGCCTCCCTTCTGAACACTTGGTAGTGTTTTGCTGATTTCTGTGGTGGCTTTTAAATGCTGTTTTTCTTTTCCCTTGTTTGTTTTCCTCACTTTCCTGCCCTCATGTTCCGTCCTACAACATGGCAGTGTTTTTATTTTTGAGCTTATGTATTTGAGCCTTTATTGATTTTTTTTAAATTATTTAAACATTAATAAATTTATGGACATTGCTTATGAGTGTGGTTGATTGTCTGCTGTAAAATCATTGTTCAGGTAATATTATAAAGGTACTGAAATTGGTATTAAAATGTCTACTCATATCATCCCACACTTTTTAAAATGAAATTGCAGACACTGAGGAAGTTTGAATTCAAATGTGAAGTGACACATACCTGTGTATTTAACATATGGTGGCAGCAGCTTTGCTTTTTCTGGCTGTGATCCAATGCTTGAGTCTCCTTTTCTGTTTCTTTGCTCATTGGAAGTTCCAGTCACTTAAGGTGGATCTAGAGAAAAGCTATTAGGAAATAGATGACAACATAATGGTTAAAGAAATGTAGAGTGTATGAAATATAGTCTAAATTGGGTAGTTAACTGCTTTCTGATGCTCTATTTCTGGATCATCAGCGTCATTCCAACAGGATTTTTTTGTTTCATTTTGAAAATGCTGTTTTGCTTTTTAAAAAACGTTTTAACGTTTTTTTACTCTTTTTACATGAAAAAAATATTTGTGTGAACACGTTTTGTGCAGTCGCTGTGTAATGTTGCCACATGATTGGTAAATGTGTCAAATTTTTTATAGTATCAAGAAAACTTCTAGGATTATGCTAATAACAGCTCTGTTTGCATGTAACTTTGTTCCCAATCAGAGCAGCGTGATTGATCCTAAATAGTTTATAAATGCTTTCTATTTTTATGATTAGCTTTTTTCTCTGTAGAAATATATGTAAAGCAGGCCCTTTTCAGGAAATTGCATTCCTCTTTGCAGCAAAGTACTGTTAGTAAGATATGCTCTATGTTTTTATTCTTTTTTGTTGTTTTTTTTCCTTCTCCCTCAGGGTCTGCCTTAAGGTGTGTTTGTCTTTGTATTCCTGAGGCAACACATTTCAGCTGCCTGAAGCACAAACACCTCAATCCCAATGTCAAATGGAATTTTTCTAGAAAGATCCACTGACGGAGTGAAAGGGAGTAAAGAAATCCATCAGCTTGCTAAAATGAGGGTTGAAAGGCCTGGAAATTTTAGCATTTAAAAAAGAAAATGTTGATATCCTGCCAGCCATCTACTTTCTGTGCTTAGTGCTTGTGAGCTTCTAAGATATCAAATTAGGCTAGTTAGCCTCTTGAAGCTATCAGGGGGAAGCTGTCTTGTCTCCTTCAGCTCCCTGCTGACTCAGGAGAAAGGAACTAGCAGGCTGAGCTATGAAATGCATCTTTTAAGTGGACAACTTATTTACATCTATTTTTTTTCAACTCTCTTGCAAAGACTGAAAAATAAGTTTAAAGTTCTACATTTGAAGTAGTACTGAAGTAATTCTTCATACTATGTGTACTCTACTGCTAAAAAAAAGAAATACGAAAAAAGAGTATCTTCCTTGAAGCCCTTTATGACAGGATATACAGAGGAAGATGACCTGCACATTGGAACCTGTTAAACTTGACAATATCAATATTGAAATCACCAGGTACCCAAAGAACATGAGGCTGACATACAGATCACAACATTAGAAGCTGTTTGTTATTTTGACTTCCCTCTATTTAGTAAGAAACTATTTTAAAACATCTCTTAGCACTCATGAGAGCTGGAGACCCCACTTTAAAACCTGGGATTGTCATGTAGATGTTTCAAGAAACAACCTTGTCCTCTGCCCAGCCAAAACTGGGCGAAGCGAGCGGGCAAATAGGCACTGTGGTCAGGTGCTGTGTTTGTGTTAGTGTATCACGTATGGTGTTGAGAGGAGGCAGACTGCGAGTCACAGTGATGCAATGTGAAACGTTCTTAGAGAAATTTCATACTGATCTGTTTATACTCCACCTCTTTCTTTTTTCTTTCCCTCCAGCAGAAGAAGTGTTTCAAGATACTGAGCTTGGGAATTCTATTCCCAAAATTAATGTATATGACATCAAGAAGCAATGGGCAAATTTTAATGATTATTTTCCTTTTTACTTTTGTAGGAAATATATTACTTTATTTTATGTTTTCTTTAAAATTTAGAGACTACCACAGAGATGGCAAAGCCAAACAATAGTGCTTTATTTTAGTTATAATTCTTCTATGTGGTATCTCTTAGAAAATTACAGGGGCTGAAACAGTTTGTGGGAGAGCAGTAGGGCTGCATTCATTCAGAGTTCTGGGTTGTTATGCTTTTTAAAGTCAGTTCTTCAAAAAAAAATTAGAACAGAAAAAATCTATCAAGGAGCAGCCTTTAAACAGAAAAATAAACTAATGATGAGAACCAAATTGAGTGCAATCCCATTATGTTACAAGGTGACCTCTTGGCGTTGTTAGCAAAGATAATCTGCTATCTTTGTTCGATAGTAAAACCCTTCAGAATATCAATTTACATTATTATTTTGGTAGTCTCTGTAAAAATCATTGAGAGAAAAAATGTAAGATGAATTGCATACTGTGTTTGATCTTCTGTATAAGAGAGTAAAGGAGATGGATGGCTCTGATTTATGATTCCTTAGTTGAAGAATTCAGGATGCTGAGTAGGCAAAGCTGCCATTTCTCAGTGCTGAGTCATAGCTTGTTTTGTTCTGTTCTTTGGCCAGCTAGTTATGGTTTGCCTGCAAAAGGGAATGGCTTAAGATGAGTGCCGTGCCTTTGATAGGTGGGCATTGCTGTCACATTCTTGGGCTTTCATTTTCATGTTTCTTTCATCTCTTGTGTTTTGCAGTGGAAGAATAAATGAAAATTTCAATCATTTCATACACAGCAAACATTTTTAACATCATATGCAAGACTTTTCCCATTTAGTCAAAACTCAACTGTTTTTCAAATAAGAGCAGCTATTGAGGACGCTCACAGGCAGTCCAAACCGAAGTTGCATGTGCAGCTTCTACTTGGGAGCTGCAGTAATTTCTGCTTCGTGCAGAAAGCACTGTCCTCTCATCTACTCTCACAACAGAATTTCTCTGAAATGTGTTCTGCTAGTTTTTAGGGTGGAAAGCGTGTAGGAGAGTATGTAGCAGATGTAAAATGAACTTTGATTTTAGTGATTAATGTTAGTATTACACTTCAAGGAAAATAAACATCTTAAATATTTGGTGTGACTGTGGAATTAAGACAAGATTATTTTAGGACTAGTTTTATTTTACCTTGAATTCAGTGCTGAGAATTTTAAGGGTCTTTTATTTGTATTCATTTCCTATTGTTTCCCTTTGCACCCTTATTTCTGTTAAGCCTCATAAGTCTATAATCTGTTGTGCCTTCACATCTGTCTAAACACAAATGGTATTTCTGATTTTTTTTGTATCCTGACGGAATTCATAAACTTTGACCCTACAGTTGATATTAATGAGTCTGACTGACCAAGATCTGTTTTGGACTATCTGTCCTTTAAATGGCCGCATACAGTAGCCCTGATGTAGAGGGCTGATGCTATCTTAAATTGCAGGATTTAAGAAATAAGTGGTTTAAAGATTGATTTTCTTTGAAGTTAACAATAAAATGTCTGTCTACTGCACTGCTTCTTTGCATATGCCTATAAATGTCAAGACACAAATTTTCTTTTAAAACCAGTAGGGGCTTGAATCAGTTGAAATGTCTGCTTTCTTATGTTCCAGCCACTTCTAATGAAATGGCTTTAATATTTAAGTAACTGTTTTTATGAGCCTCTGTTAGACTTTAATAGGTGTTCCTGGAGTGCAGCTGACTTGCTCTTTAATAGTTAGCTGAGAGGAAAAGCTTTTATTCTTATCCAGCAGGACCCTGAGGGTGTCATTCAACACCCCAAGGGCAAGAGGCAGAGCCTAACTCTATCTCAGCATTAAGATGTAATGGTAAATCTGGATTTGAAGATTTAGCAGGTTAGATCTCAGCTGCACTCATTATCTACTTTTTTTAAATTCTACATGTTATATGTCCAGAACATAATCAGATGCTATTTCCTACAGATAAATTTGAAAGTTAACTATTAATGCAAAGGAATTTCTCTTCGTGTTTTGGGCCAGGCTAAGTTTTGTGTGAAAGATGATTCTTGAGAAAGCATCTTCCTTTATATTAGAGACAACTTCATCACTTCCAAAAAAAATCACAAATGATTGGTTTTATATACACACACCCCATAAGGCATGGCGTCTTATGTCACAGTAGATCTCATAGTGAGACTTACTGTCCTGCAATACTAATGCTGGTAGGCATCGTCTTCACAAGATTTTCATGTTAGATGGGAAAAACAAAACAACTGTCATTTCTACTAGTGTACTATTGAGTTGTGGGTATTTTATAGTTGCATTCTCTCATATTTGTTGGTTGATTTGGGAAAGCTAGGAGACTTTTGTCTGTTTTAAGAAACAAACAGAACTTTACCACCAACAAAGAAAAACAAAGCAGCAATAATTTCTGCTTGCTGAGATGCTGAACCTTGTATTTTATGTTTGGGCTAATCGCTTAAATCCAAGAAAGAGTGTATGTTTATATTCTACCCTAGAATGTAGGATCCCATTTGCTAGTTAAATACTGTGTTTCAGTAAGAAACATTGAAACACGATTTCTTCCTAACAGATGTTATAGCTCCTGTCTGAAGAGATGCAATGCAACTGGGACTCAGACTAAAACATCACTGAAGGTGAGGCCTCCAAAATCTCACGAAGTATAAAATTGGAGCAACTGCCAAGGTTAGTCTGTATTTTCCACTTACGTTCAAAATGGAATTTGTGAAAAGCTTGCATGTACTGGAACCTTCTAATGCTATGATGCACAGTCATGAGACAATTTCTTGTATATAGCTTATTAGTATTAAAATTTATAAGCAATACTGGTACTGAGTATAAGCAATACTGTACTGAGAAAAGTACATTCATTGGAAGAGTTTTTTAACGTGGAGAATAAGCTAGATTAGCAAACATTTGTAAAAACTGTAGATTTTGTGGGACTATAATGTTTGAAACAACTGTTTTACAGGAACGATAGATGTGTAATTCAGCTACCTGCAAAAAATACATAAACTTCATGCATTATTCCACATTTCAAGGAAAATTCATGTAACTTTATAATTCAAGTTATTAAAAAATACTTAGCATTTTAATTACTGCAATTTAATTTTTAAAAATCCAATCAGCGAAACAATGGTTCTTTTGTGAGGATGACTGATGTGTCTAAAACATTTCCTTAAAAATATTCTAAAAGTATGTTTAAAGCTAAGTCACTACTGAAGAGCAAACTTGCTGAAAATAGGTAAAGTAAAAGTACTGTCTTTGACTTAATATTTGGCAGAGAAAATACTATTGTGGGTTTTTTAATAGAAATGCTTAAGCACATTAATTTTAGTTACAATAAATTATCTGCAATATTTGCTGTCGTATTTGTTTTCTAGACAGCTAAACAGTTCAGAACTTAAATCTGTATATATTTTTTTTCTCAGTTTTCACTTTTTTTCCCCCTTGCTTTCAACTACTGTTGTCAGTGATGTGCTTATGATATTTTTCCTTTTGCACAGAAGTGTTGATAGGTTGTAAATACTGCTTTAGGGTTCATTTTCTGAAGTGATGTTTTGAATTGTAGCTATTTTAAGTCACTAGGCAGCATAAACCAGACAGATTAACAAAATGTGAAATATTATGGCTGCTGGGCATAGATTGAAGGCTAAATATAATTAAATTGAAACAACAGGATGAACAGCGTCAAGCTCAAAATAGAATCCACATAACTTATATTTGAAGCACTTTGTTTGAAGCACTCAGTCTTACTCTTGCAGCTCTAGGACATCGAGCAATGGACATTTAGTGGTTATTATTTTCACTCTTACTAGAAAGGGGAGTTTAGTAACAGAATTTATTGGCTTTCTTAAATGTAATTGATATAGTTCAGTATAGAAGCTAATTACTGTGGAGCTTTACTTGCTAAATATGGGGTACAAGTAAAGAATATTTGTGCTAAAGTCGTAGGGAGTAGCTTGTCCCTTTCAGTATAAATCTCTCTGGGAGAAGATCAGGAAAGTGAAGTAGAATTCTATTTTGTGATGTAATTTCCCCAAATCATAAATCTTAGTGGCACAAGGAGACATGGCTGTGGGTTGGTTTTGTTTGTTTGTTTGTTCGTTTAAACAAAGCATCTGTATGTGACTTCTCTGGGCCTTCATCTGACCTGGTTTTTTTCACTCAGTGGTATATGGCGTTCTCAGTAGTGGCAACCTGCTTGTATTTAAAGGGTATCTCAGCTATAGAGGAAATGATGGAGTACACAGTACCTGAATCTAGTCACTCTCTATTAATCAGAAATGTAGGAGATGGGGATAACTTATTGTTTTGCCCATTCTCACATGAAGACAGCTCTTCCCATTGTCCTTCTGTCATCCTCACTGTAGTGCATTCTTGTGTTCTGAAAGAGGCATCTTACTGCTAGAGAACTACAAAAAAATGGGCCTCATCTATGGAGACTCCATGATTGCTGTCATAGCAATGGAGGCTTGCCAGTGTGACTCTCATCTACAAGAAGGATTGTAAGGAGGAGCTGGGGAACTACAGGCTTATCAGCCTGAGCTCAGTGCCAGGAAAAGTTATGAAGTGGATCATGTTGAGGGAGATAACATGGCACATATGGGACAACTGGGAGATCAGGTCCAGCCTGCGTGAAAGGCAAGTCTTGCTTGACCAACCTAATCTTCTATGATCTAGTGACCCACCTGGTAGATGGCAGAAAGGCTGTTGACATAGTCTATGCAGACTTCAGCAAAGCATTCAACATTGTCTCCCAGAGAGACGATGCCCAGAGAGTGGTGGAGTTAAACCCTAATGGCGATCAGTGATCAGAAGTGCTCCTCACAGGTTGGTCTTGGGGCCTGACCTCTTCCATATCTTTATTGATGACCTGGATGAGGGCACTGAGTGCACCCTCAGTAAGTTTGCAGATGACACTAAGCTGGGAGGAAGTGTCAATCTGCCTGGGGGTAGGAAGGCCCTACAGAAGGACTTAGGCTGGATCACTGGGCTGAGGCTAATGGGATGAAGCTCAACAAGACCAAGAGGTGAGTCCTGCACTTTGGCCACAGCAACCCCAGGCAATGCTACAAGCTTAGGGCAGACTGGCTAGAAGACTGTGCAGAAGAAACAGAACAGGAGGTATTGGTCGATGGTCAGCTGAAAAGGAGCCAGCAGTGTGCCCAGGTGGTCAAGAAGGCCAGTGGCATCCTGGCTTGTATCAAAAATAGTGTTGCCAGCAGGAGGAGGGAAGTGATTGCCCCTTGTACTCAGCACTGGTGACTGAACTGTGTTCCATTTTGGGCCCCTCACTGCAAGAAATAGATTGAAGCCCTGAAGCATGTTCAGATGGGCAATGAAGCTGGTTGAGGAGTCTAGAGAACAAGTCTTCTAAGGAGTGGATGAGGGAACTGAGATTATTTAGGCTGGAAAAGAGGAGGCTCAGGGGAGACCTTACTGTTCTGTACAAGTATCTGAAAGGAGGTTGTGGCAAGGTGGGGTTCAGCCTCTTCTCCTGTATAACTAGCAATAGGACTAAAGGGAATGGCCTCAAGTTGCACCAGGGGAGATCCAGGCTGGACATTAGGAAAAACTTCTCCAAGAGAATGGTCAGGCAACTGGAACAGGCTGCCCAAGGAGGTGATGGAGTCACTGTCCCTAAAGGTGTTCAAGAAATGTTTAGATGTTGTTCTAAGGAACACGGTTTAGTGGTAAATATTGGTGATAGGTGGATGGTTGAACTTGGATGATCTTGTGGTCTTTTCCAACCCAGTGATTCTATGTAATTGATTTGGAGAGAATAGTCATTAGTAGTGTTGGAGCTGCTCTACCAGAGAAGATGCTAATATCTTTACACTTAGGACTAATTTTGCTTTTCTCAACTAATGTGTATGTACTTTTTAAAAAAAAAAAAAAAGTTATTTCCTTCCAAATACCCAATATATATATATGTATGTATATATAGTTTTTTTTCTAATAACAAAATTAGGCAATATATGAAGGCAAAAAGCAGTTTCTCTTGCACTGCTTGTGAGGTTAGGATACTTGCTGTTTTTAAGATGAGCCAGTATTGCACTGTAAATCAGAGATGATAAAGGAGCGCTAACCTGGCTGTATGGGGACTGAAGAAAGCCTAACTGCATTTACACAGAGATTTGCTCTTTTTACTTTCCAATGGGGTGGTTGTACAGTGCTGTGATGTGTGCAGCCTTGTATTGAAAGGATATTGTATCCAAGCATTTGTTGGGTTTCAGCTTCCTGCAGTTCCATTTGTCTCTGGTTCATCCCCCTTGTAGTCTGACTGTGTCTGTAACTGTGAGCCAAGTTCACAGATACTTATCACAGTGGCTTGGCTTTTGCAAAACTGTATGAGGAATTCAGGTTCTCCTTTACCTGTCCAATAATGCATTTGCCTTTAACTAGTATAAGGTATTTGAATATAAATACGAAGTAATTTGCCCACAATTTCAAAAAGTAAAAAATCTGATGGTTTTTATGTAGGTAGGTATCAATATACAGGCATACAGACACACACATACACTTAATCATTGCATTTTATGGACATTTGACTGTATTTGTGTGTAAGTTTATGTTTGTATAAATGTATTTCTATTTTGTAATTGTTTTTCTCTTATTACTGTAGAATTAATAAAAGGTAATTTGCCAGCTTCTTTAAAAAAGAAAACAGAAAACTCTAAAAGCCAGAAAAATTTGTTTAGATTTCTGCTAGAATAAACATGTCAAGTTGAACATCCTAATATGGGCAATTTGGTTCAGCTCTGACATTTTTGCCTTTGGCAGTGATTAGAGAATTGTGGTTTATGTCACAACCAACCACCTACGCTGCCTAATTTGATCCCGAAATTTCCATAATCAACATGTTTTATTTTGTTTTGTCGTTGAAATTGAAACCTCTTTGCTTGTTTTTTAGCTAATTAATATTTTTGACTCTTCTAAAATGTTTATGCTTAGCTTGAAGTGACGAGAAATTGGCCCTTCTGAGAGGCAAATGTAATTTACATTGAACTCTTTGAGATAATTCTTTTAAAAATCCTGCAGGCTCTATCCATAGTTCCTCTTCTCAATTGAAGACCTCTCCTGGAAATCTGTATTTTACTCACCATTCACAAACTCCTAAGAAAACCAGTATGTCATTCCCTGTGAGGCATCAGGCTCTAAACAACGGTACAGAGTGAAAGGATGAGAAACAATGAGCATAAATTTAAAGAAGGAAGGTTCAAAATGGATTCAGTGTTTTTATTTATGTATTTTTATTATTGTCGTTGTTTATTTTTCTTTTACAACCTGAAAGACAGTGAAGCTATGGCACAGGTTGCTGACATTGCTTAATCCCCATCATTTGAGGGTTTCTGGACCCAACCTGCTTTGAGCAGGAGTTTGGACCAGGATCTCCCCGAGGCCCCTTCCACCTTGATCATTCTGTAACAAGTCATTACATACATGCAAAATCAAACTTTTTTTTTAATTTGTAAGGTATGAAACACTTGGTCTGAAATTTAAAATTGTTGATAACAAAGCTGTGCCTGAGATATTTCAGTATAATGGGCAATTAAAACTGTACCTATTTATAAAATATATGAAATTTATAAAAAAGCAGGCACTTTCTTCCCTTCACAGCTGTTCACTTCTGGAAGCTTTTCTGCTTTTCCTATTTAAAGGCCTGTCACCTTATTTCTTCTTTCTTTCTTTCTTCATCAGATGTGGAAGCATCCTTCTTGAAATTTGTTGTATTTGACAGCACACTGCAACTTAAGGCTCCTTTCTCATTGTATGAGCATGCTAAAATATGCACTGTGGGATATGCTTGAGAAATTAAATTTCTGTTGAAGCTGTTTTGTTTTTTTTTTTTTCTTTTGTTCTGTGAATTTCTGTAAAAGCCTGCTTGACTTAAAAAAGAAAACAAAAAAGAAGCAAAATTTTAATAGCAGAGATTTGACAGCTGCTTGCAGGATACACTACTACTACATTTCTTGATTTAGGACCTACATGCATGCATTTACATACATTTTTAAGGAACGTTCTTTAGTCTAGTCTCCTTTAGGGCTAAACTAGATGAATGGGGATGGATTTAGGTATGTACAGAGCACTTAACTTAATGTGTAATGTCTATACCATAGGTGTCCAACCTTTTGGTTTGCCTGGGCCAGATTGAGTAAAGAGGTATCCTCTTGGGCTGCAAATGCAGAAGTGGTAAGACCTAAGTCACACAAAGTAATGCCTCCTATTTATCTAGTTTCCATGGAAACTAGAACCAATACAAAGAGCACAATAGCACTGTTTGATGGAGTGGGTTCTCAGCTTCAAAGCACTACTTTTCAAAATAGTCACCATCATTAGCTATGCATTTTTGCCAGCAATTAACAAGAACCTGCGTGCCATGCTCAGTAAAAATGTGCACCAGCAGAGGTGACACTGTTGCCAATGCTGAAACGCACCACCCACTGCCTCACTGTGTTCATATCCACTGTTTGGTCTTCAGAAACATTCAGCAACCATCCATGGATGTCAATGGGTGCAATTTTTTCTGCAGAGAGGAATTTACTTCCACACCTTTGCTTAATGCACACTTCCATGTCAGATGCCATTCTGTACTCCTCTGCTGCCATCTGTCACACAGCAACAAAATGTAAAGGAATATTGTTAGGAAGGTTCAGCCTCTACTGTTATCCCTCCAACATCAGCCTCTGATGACATGGGCCAATGTAATAAAACAGGAGGCATTGCTTTCTGAGCAGTCCATTAACTGCAACTCTGGGCAGACTTCAAAACATAGTATTGGAAGGATAGGGGAAATGTGCCTTGCAAAAATGTTATATTCCTTTTATAGCTGCATGTAGTTCCTTAGCATTATAAAAGTGGACAGAGACAACATTTCAAGTTCTTTTTAACTTTAATGCATGTTACTATATATGCGGACCAACTGATAACAAAACAGTAGCCAGTTTGCCTCTGTTTGTGAAATGTGCAGCTGTAATGTAAGAACTATTGAAATCAGGGAGAAGGATGAGAAATTGTGTGAGAGGATGATTACAGAACTGAAAAGGAACCAACGTGAAACTGAAGGAAGGTCATCTCTTTACTAGAAAGGATGTGGTCTCACTACTGTAGAAGGGTTTAATTTTAATTCTCAGAGATTTGCACTTCTTGTCTTCCTTGGAAATGAATCCCGCTCTGTTCATGGAGACTCTTTTTTTTCTTCCTCTTGAGTTCCATTCAATCTTTGTTAGTCTGAGTTTTCCTCTTCCCCAGATGATTATACTTTTTAATGTAATTGCTGTATTATTTCTTTTTGAAATCTGGCTTATGATTTAAATTACAAAAGAAAAGCTCAGAGAGATTTCCCTGAGCTTTAAACTTCAACTGACAAAGAAAAAAAAATGCAGCCACACCATTTTCTCTCTCATGATGTAATCAAGTTTTTTGAATTTTAAACAAATTGAATCTTACATTCCTTTAAAATTTTAAATAAATGAAGAAGATCCCCCTTTTGCACTAACACCTTTTAAAAAGTGTGGTAATGATATCAAAACAGGCTTAAACTCAACCTGTGGCATTCTCAGCTCTCACTCCTGGGTACAGGAATGTAGTAATGAATGTATAAATGTGTGTGGGAGTCTGTCTATACATACATGTGTACAAAGTATGAATATATACTAATTACATGTATCTTTCCCCTGCAAGAGTAATCACAAAAATAAAAAAAATAATAAAAAAAGAAAAACTTGTAAACAAGAATTTTCCAACAGACAACACAAAACTAAGTATCCAAATTAAAAAAAATGACCAATTAACAAAAAATTTAAAAATTGTGTTTCTCAGTGCTGGTTTTTGACCTGAAGCAGCCTCAGTGGTAATGAGAAGACTCTGTGAATGCTTGTCCTCTGGCTTCGTGAATGCTTGCTGCTCAGTAAATAATACTGGAGAAAACCTATCCCTTTGTCTCTGCATTTTTTTTTTAGTTTTATGTTAGTGTTACACTTTTAGATACTCTCAAACTCCAGGTTCATCCTGAAATCTAGTTTTCTGTTGCTCCTTGAATGCCCTCCAAACAGTGTTAGCATCCCCAGGTAGAGTCTGTTCTGTGAGCTACGTATGCCTTCAATTATTTTTACATGAATTAAGACAATTAAGGCATTGATTTATATTGTTTTGAGAAAATCCTGCCCTTCCTCTCATATGTATGTATAAAGATACTCTGCACTCTCTAATTGCTGAGCATGCCCAGACCCATATGGATCAGGGTCAGTTACATTGCTCAAACCAGCTACAGAAAACTTCATTAGCAAAAAGAAATGTGAAGGCCACATGCACAGTTACACAGCAGAGCTTTTCTCAGGGAAGCAGGCTGACATTGGTTGTTGTGACTGTTGTGATATGTTCTGATGCTGACCCTCAATTATGAACTAATTGATCTGCTCTCACAGCACAGTAATTATTCCCAAATGTAAGTTTACTTCTGTTTTCCCATAATAGAGTGTTTGCATGAATTGTTGGGAAAGAGAGGCTCTTGCACTATTGCTGAAAAAGTCTTGAAATAGGCAGTTTCTACATGTGTAATACATAGTGTGTATTAATGCTGTACATAAAGAGCAAGTGAGACTCACTGAAATGAACTGTGAACTTCAGTTTTGAAGAAAGCAAGTATTTCAAGGGATTGGATCTGTTGGAAACATTAACTGTACCACACAGTAAATTAATTAAAATAAAGCAATGTCAGTAGTATGGGAAGGGAATGTACATATTGGCTGAAATAGAATTCAGACCCTCTTATTTCTTAAAATATGCAAAAATATGGAACTTATTATTACATGTATCCGAACTTGACATCTCAGTGTCTTTGTGCTTGGATGGGACCTATTCTTGCACTGCAAAGATGTGAAGGTCTGTATATGGTGTTTGTGTAAAACATAAAGCTGTTTTAATAGAAATGTAGAAAGCCTTTCTCTCTGGATTGTTTTCCAGTGTCTGGAAAGAATAGATCTACTTTCTCTCGCTAATGCTGTTATCTATGTTTACCTAAACAGGTCAGATCTTGTGATTTGTGTTTTGTTATAGCTTCTAGGGTAGAGAATCACACTGTTCCCTCTGTTTCACAATGGTGAACACTTTTGTAACAGCCTTTCTTTCTTATCCTTTTTTTTTTTTTTTTTTTTGCATTTCTTTGGCTAAAGTTTGTTTTCCATAATCTTTAATATCAAAGAATGCATTTTGTAGAGAATTAGTTATGTGAAGCCCAACTGAAAACGTGTACAGAAGTTTTATGACCACTGCATCACCTCTGCCTTTCTTTTAAGAGATCTTTTTGGTCTTTAGAAGATCAGCCCTCCTAATCTGTTTGCAGAGCTCCTATGGAGTCTCTTTATGTATGGCTAGGCCTCCTAGATAGGTCCAGGATTTTTGTGCCTGGCAGGTGGATTGATGTACAGTGTTTGTGCTTTGTCTCTTGTGGGAGAACATTCTTTATGTTCACATTTAACTTGTCAGTAGTGATCAGACATCTTGTAGGATCTCAGCTATGCCTTTCATATTCTGTCACTGCTGGGAACAAGACTGCATAGCAGCGTGCAGAAAAAAAAAATTGAGGATAACTTGATGGAACATGATTCAAACACAACTGATGCTGCGTTTTCCGTGTAAATTTCCTTGAACAGTCCACAATTCTTTCGGAATCGTGGAAAGCAACACCAAGTGTGCCTGAAGAACGCAAAAAGAAAATAAGTTATGAATACTGAGAAAAAAAGAGAAATTGCAAAAAGGAAACTTTCTTCTGTAATGCTTCTTCTAAGTGGTTTATCTCTATGCTATTTGATGTAATTTTAGCACTGGATGAGGTGACGTTTCTAGCAAACTGCTTCACTATTTTGTTTTCATCTTTTTCATGTCTGATTGACAGTCCCAACTAGAAATAACAATGAAAAATTCATGAGGTCAATCCCCAAGTGATTCAGAAAGGACTTTCATGGGATTAGATGGTGGCAGTTAAATTTCCTGGGGCACAAGTGTGTTTTGGAGAAAGGGGTAAAAGTGCATTATTCTCAAAATAATCCTGCCTGAAATATGAAGGATAATTTTGGGTGAATAATTAGAAAAAATGTCCCAAAACTGTTTTTAATGGTATAGCATAAAAAGCTGTATTAATAGAGACAAAATATGTTTGCTTTCTCTACAGATAAGTGAACGATGTATCTTCTCTTACTTACACAGGATGACAACTTGCATTTTTTGCTCCCTTTAGTGAGAGTGACCTGATAACTCTGTGTCATTGAGTGTGGAGAGTGCAGAACTGTTAACTAAGTCTTAAGATGTTTTTGTGTTGTGATATGACAGTTAATTCTTGTATTTTCCATTTTCTCCCTCTATAGGTAACAGCATTTTCTTTCTCTTTTTTGTTTTTATTTAACAATTGGTGAGGAAATACCAGAATAATGTGTGACTGATGTTAATTTGTATTTGTGATCTGCACCGCCAGGAGATAAAGCCCTTTGTTCCTATACTGCGAAGTATGCAGATGTATAGTTGCAGAAAAATGAGGCTGTGTTCTCCTCCTGCCTATAATTCATTGTTATGTGCTGCAATCAAGTACTGGGCTTGAACTAGCAGGAGGTAAACGCGTTTCAGGAAATCAAATTTCTGTGATGATCTGCTGGTGCTTTTAGAGGAGCATTTCAATGAAGAATTTGGCAATGGAAATTCAGCTGTTATGATGGCACATACCTGGAGAAAAGCTGGTTTGTGGGCTCCAGGAATAAAACGGTCTTTCTCATGATGCATGGGAAAATGATTCTGTTTTCAGATATTGAAAGAGAAGCAGCACAAAAAAATGTATGCCCAAGGGATCTGGCCAGGATCCTTACGTGTGGCAATAGTTGTTGGGTATTGAGTAATCACTGCATCATTTGGGCTTCTCTTGGATGGTGGTAATTAACTGAGCTTTGGCAGGTCTTTTATGTTCCTGAGATGTCAACAAGTATGGTGTGTGATTTGTTTTATATATCCTGCTTAAATCTCAAGTTGTCCATTTTCTTTGTTTCAGTTTCTGGTCACATTATGGCTGCAGTATGCCTTCTTGCTGGTATAACAGGATGAGAAGTGATACAGGTTGCTTCATTCTGCTGCAAACATTGTGCTCTGGTGCTTGCCATTTTGACTGCTGGCAGTCGGATTATCAGTACTTGCCACTGTTCCAACCCCCAGCATTTCTTTGGGTGCTTTTACACATGGATGTTTCCATTCATGCTTCATTTAGACCAGTATTAATGTTTCTGTTGCAGATATTTACATTATTGTTTGTTGCTCATTGGTGCTCTTTCTACTTTCTGTCGCAAAATTACCTTTTTTTCTGGAAGCAGCAAATTACTCACTAAAAGTGCTTAGAATAAATGTGTGTTTGATAGCAGAGGATTTGTTGGGATGTTAGGTTAAAAAGACATTCACCCCTTTGAGTGTGGTCCATGTTGGCACCTGCTGACAACATTTTCATAGTAGCTGTAGAGAACTTCTGTCAAACTCTATTGTAGTGAGTTGGCAGCTGACTCTGGAGTCCTGTGGGTCCCTTTTACTCAATTAGCATTAAGAGTGAAGGAGCACTAGGAACTGTGAAGAATCATTCCACTGCCGGCAGGTTATCTTTAATCTTCTTGCCTTCATTCATCTCAGTGTCATATTTCACTTTTAGGATGTGGGTGGGATCTTCTTAAACAGGAGGTTGAATTTGGTACTTCAGAGTCACTGTGATTAGAGATCTTGCTTCCGTGATGACTGTAATCCTTTAAAAACTGCTTTGTCCAGAGGAAGAACGTAACTTTTATATGGATAATTCATGTGAAACCAAGTTTTGTGCTTTCTTGGATTTGTTTTGGGCTTTGGTGGGTTTTTTTTGTTTGTTTTTTTTTGTTTTTTTGTTTGTTTGTTTTTCAAGATCTCTAGTATACATGATAGTTGTTCAAACTAATTTTGAAAAGTAAGAACATTATCAAAGTAATTACTTGAATGTTAGTGCTTTCTTTGTGTTTTGCTTTTATCTACGTTTACCCACGGTTCTGTTATGGCACAATAGGTTTTGTATCGTTAAAGTTTGGTTTTATTAAAGAAAGTATTTCCTTCTGTGGGAGAAAAAGAAATGCTCCCTTCTCCTGATATCTTGGCAGTGTGTATTCTCTCTACCTTTCTATTTCTCTTTGACAATCATCCCTGCTCTTCAACATCACTATTTTGGTTCTGCTGAGATTGCCTTTTTCAAATAACTGATGTACAAATGACACAAAACAGACTTGCTTTGTTTAGTTTGCTTTGGAAAAGCTTGGAATATACTCAAAGAAAAAGGTTCCACAACAAATTCCCTGTTATCATTCATGTGGCACTTACTGTTTCTACTGCTGCTAAGTTTATTTAGATCTGCAGGTATCCAAAAATGATTTTTCTGATTACCTTATTCTGGAGTGTTCTCAGAGCATTTGGATTGCCTGCTGTTGTTTTACCCAAATTCACTTCTGCCCTTCAGTTTGCTCTTCATTTCATTCATTACAAGGAAGAGCTAAATTCTTTAAAATGAGAAGAAACAGAGGGTATGAGCACTTTGAAAGTTTGTGCGTGAACTCAGCTATTTCACAGAAGGTCTCTGGAGAGGCGTTGGTGGTCTGAGGGGTTCCACAGTTGGGTGGTCTGCAAAACAGCCCGCCTCAAGTCTGGGTGAGGTACAAGAGGAAAGAATGCAATTACAGGCTAATTAGAAATCCAGATTCCCTTTTGCAAAATGTGAAGTTTCCTTTTCTGCCTCAGAGGTGAAACAGACCTTAGAAGCACTTAAAAACCAACTTGCCAGCTAAGAAATGACATAGTGCAAAATAGCTGGTAACGAGAGAATGTATTTTCTCCTTGATTCACATCTGCAGTCTCTAACTACTCACCTGGTAGCTACTCTGGTGGGAAAATAGAGCCCTGTCACAATGAGTTTCTCCCATAAAACCTTCTTTTAAAAGGATTCATTCCAAGAAAAAGTTTCTCTTTTCCCTTTGCGTACAAAGTTTTTTTTCCTTTTCCGTTTGTTGGTTTGGTTTTTTCTGGTTTTGCTACACTGCTAAGAAGTAAGATAGTATGCTCTGGGCAACTTTTTTCTAGAGAAAAGACATTTGCTTACGAACGTGATTAATGACAAATGCATGCTGTGAGACTGGCTTTGTACTTGCTTTGGGTGTTGTCTAAGGATTTTAGTAGTGCGTAAGAACAGTTGTCACAAAGATCAGTTTACTAAATGGGTCTGGCAGAGGCTTTCTTCAAAATTATTACATATTTTTGGATTGTAGGAAAGCATCTCTCTTCAAATGTATCATTAGATTCCTATTGGAAATATTTGTCAGATGTTCACAGTCTACATAAATGTTCATAATATTAAGTAAATCTTATTATCTATGTTAATTCTAGCTGCGTATGTCCTATTCTAGCTGTAGATGCCTCTGTTCATTACAGGGGGGTTGGACTTAGATGACCTTTAAGGCTATCTTCCAACTCAAAAGATTCTATTATTCTAATTATACAATCAATAACCTTTTAAAATGTCAATTCCCAAATTGCAGAGTTCTCAGATCATTTAGAAGCCGAATCATTGTCTCATTAATTTGAAAATGTTTCCCTTGATTTAGTTATCCCTCTTGAATCCAACCAAGGAAAGCAGCAAGCAACAGCAACATGATGGGCTGTGTGAATAATGAGCAGGAAAGAATTCTTTACCTTGGAGTAAATTCACTTCCCAAGTCTCATTCACTGTCATATGATGAAGTATCTATGAGTTCTGCTAGAGCTAAGTTGTAGGTAACAGATTTCCAGAATAGGGACTTGATGCTTCCCATAAAAGAAGGAACATACAGAAATTCTCAGAATGATTGAGAAAGATCTGCTTTAAGACCTAATCTTTCTGATCTGGTCAAGCAGATATCTTTTATTTTAGTATCCTGCAGATGAATCTGATCATCTGCCAAGCACCACCCAAAGGAGATTGTTTACAGTAATGTGAGCAGATTTTGTGAGAAGGGCCTTCTTGATTAAAGCAAGAGAGGAAATACTGCAAGTAAAATTAGGATACGGCTCCCACTTGAATTTGTTCCTTCCTCAAAGTTTTGCAGGAGGTACTGTGGCTGGAAATTAAAACTTATTTTACATAAATACTGGTATTTCACCACTGTGTGCCTTATTGGATACTCTGTACTGGTAACTGTACTGGTAACTAAAAAAAATGAGCAGCTTAAAATACTGAAATGTGGTTAAAGCACAACGGTGAGGATGTCATAGGAATGCCACTGGGACAGACTGGAAACAGAGCAGGGCGGTAATCCTATAGTACAGGTAATACAGGATTTGGAGTGGTCAGGATTGCTTTCATTTTATGGAGTTTCAGACAAATTGGTATGGAAAATGTTCATTTATTTACAGAACAGCAGAATTTCAGTTCAGCCAGATTACAGAACTAGTTGGTTATTTATAACATAGAGGAATGAAGGAACTTGTGCTCACAGTACTTGCCTAAGTTTGATACCTGCACGCCTCATTCTGTGTTTCATCAGATACTTTTGTTGATTCTATCTTGCACTGCACTTTATAAAAAAGACAGAACAAGTTGTGAGCACCTCTTAGGCCCGTGCAGATCACCGATGCTGTACAAAAATAGTAGTTCTCGTCCTGTGAAAGACAGCATATCCTCAGTGGTGTACATAACTCACTAAGTTTGCTAATTCACAGGCACAGCAATACAAATTATGCACAGTCTCCTCTTTTCCTGATGCTGACGTTGCAGTTGCTTGTTTTATTCTAAATCTCATGATCAGATTTGATGAGTGTTTGATATTTGTTTTTGGTTTTTTTTTAGTGACCTTTTTCCTAAAGCTATCACTAGAAATACATGAGGGGTCTGCTGGCCAGTAACGCATTGGCAGCAGCACGGTTCCTTGCTAGTTAGCACCTATTAACAAGGACAGTGGTAATTTGCATTTCTAAGGGTAAGTGTGAAGAGCTATATTTGAGGTTTGGGTGGTGTGGGTTCTTTGTTTTCTTTTGAATTCTGTACACATAACACGTTTTAGCTTCCTAATGTGCCTTTTTCAGCAAAGGAACTAAAACCATTGAACTAAGGACATAAACTAAGCATCCTGTACTGTTTTTGTGAAGCCTACTCGGTTTAGCCTGAATCTGAAGTCCTTTGTGATGGTTCAAGTTACATTTAATGAATACCTTTTTTTCTCCTATATTCACTGGTTTCCTTTCTTGATGTTAAAGTGTTTATGTATGTACTTAATCATACCTGTGAATAGCTGCTTTAGTGAGTCTCAGAGATAACGTTAGTGAGAAGCTATTACCTGTAATATGGTTTTGTTTTTTCTCTTCTTAATAAGCTGTCATGGATTCTACTATACAGGCAGTTTAGTGACACAATTAGTCTAGTAATATGCCTGTGTTGCTCTTTATCCTCTCCTTCTAAATTAGGGAGCCCTAATGGAAGAAATTCTATTTTGTATTTATGTAATCGTGATGTTTTTTAAAGGTTTTTCATTTTTCAGCATTGTTGTCTTGCTTAAAAACAATCAAGGAAATGAAACAAAGCACCAGCAACAACAACAAAAGAAACAGCGCAGCGGTGGTGATCATCCAATAAGCAATAAATGGGCACCAGTAAATTCAGCATATGCTAGTGGTACTCTGCAGCTATTCCTCATTCTAATTATATCAGAAGTTACCAACCCAGTCAATACATTATATAAATTCTTCCTGTTGTTCACCAGTGCTGAATGCTGTCTCTCAAGCTGAATTTAAGTACATTCTTGTCGTCTCTCATTTCATCCTTTTTAAATGGACACTATAAGGTACATCAGTGATGGCTTCCTTTGCCACTTCCACTGTTAATGAGTCCAGGTCAGATCGGTGAGTTCCCTAAAAGCTCAGTGGTGAATTGATTGCTTTCAGTCCCGTTTGAAAGAGAGAGTTTTGTTACTGAGCTTACCGAGGCATCTCATTCTGACAATTTCAAGTAAGCATTTGCTGATTCATGTAAAATGCGGATTCTCAGCTTGGTTAGTTTGTCACTGGTAGTAACTAGGATCTTCTGAAGTAAATTAGATTTTCATCCTTTAAACAAAATGAGAGCAGGTTTTGCAGTGGACAAACAAGGGGTGTGCATTGCAGCAGTAGCTTATGTTGTTCTCTGCTTTTTAAGAAAATATCTACAGATGAAAGCTGTTGTTTTATCATTTTTTGAAAAACACATTTTAACAGAAATCATTGCTTTTGAGCAACACATTGAGATGTTCTTTAATATACCCCCAGTAAAATAAATAATAAAAAGTGCACTACAACGAAATTAATATGAAAATTCAAGATATTCTGTACAAGAGGTTTTTGTGTGTGTATGTGTTGGGTTTTGTTTGTTTGGGTGGTCAATGTTTTATTTATAACGCTGTTAAAAATTGAGATAGTAGCTGCTATGTTTGGCTGCATGCTCATCACAGAGAGAGGAATGGACTGATTATGCACTGCAGGAAAATACGTTTAATGGAACGTTTTCAGAGTTACAGAATTTTGCCTTAATGATAGGTAAGGAGAATTTTGTTCTCTCTTCCCAGAAGTTAGTTGCAGTTCAAGTCATGAGATGTATAAACCAAGGAAAGCAAATAAAGACATGACTGTGGGAAAGGCAAGAATCCTTAAAATCAGGGAAAAAAGAAGTCTTTTTTTTGTACGTATGTAACTGAGCTGTAAGTAGCTGTGTGTTTTCAATAGCTCTTCCTGAGCTGCCAGTGGCTAGATGAGACCTGCCACATCATTTTTTGCTTATTTATAATGCTTTTCTTCATCAGATAATGTAGTGTCTGTAGTAGTAAATAGTGGCTACCAAATTATCTGACTGCTTGGTTCAGATGTTTATCTGTAAACAGGTTTAAATTACTTCAGTAATTTTTCTGTTAGTAAAGCAGAATATATATCGTGTCCAGCTGCACTCCCTGGTTTATTTGACACTGGGCTGCTTACAGATTTTCCATGCAGAAGAAACTCAGAGGAAGCATTGGTTTTCTTTTACTGACTGATCTCGATAGCCTTTTATGCTTAGGAAGCATGTAGTAAATCAGAAATAAATTCTAGCAATCTGGAAGTTAATCTGTTTCTTTGCAAGCATCAAAACCTAACGCAAATATTCCTTGAAAGTGTTTTAACTCTTGGTGTTAAATTACTTGGGAAATTGGAATTGCTGGAAAAGCATAATTGCAGTTGGATATACAATCTCCAACTGATTGAAAGTGTATTTTAATGGACACTGAAAAAGGTAACAGCCATATGCATCCCTTTATCTGTGTGAAAGAGGTGTACAATGATAGTACTTGGTGCAAACTCTGAGTTTGCTGCTTTCTGGGAAGACTTGAGGATAAGTTTGATGGTAATCCCGTTGATGCTACAATGAATTTTTGTGGTAAGTATGAAGAGGAAATGACACAAAACAAAATGATGTTTGAAATACTGAGACTACCACTGTGTACATCATTTAAAATGTTTATACTCCTGCTGTTTGTACTCAAGTGGTTCATTTTTAATTCTTTTATCTTCAGGTGATGATTTGTGCCATGGAAGGCTAATTCTTATGAAGGTTTCTTCCATTGAAGTTTGGTACACACTGTATGAGTGAATGCATTGTAAAGGGGTTGAAATTTAGCAGGAACATCTGATGAATTTAGAAACAAGGCTGTTTTCTCCTATAATTTTCAGACTTTTCTGAAAGGAATGCATTCAAGCCACAGAATCCTATTACATTCTGTAAAGTAGTTTTGAAGTAATGCATACTTTACTGTTCTGTAAATTACTATCTTCTGTTAAGTTTTAGTATCATACACATCTCCAGGGATTTCTACTGAAAAATTCAAAAATATCCATGTTTGTCATTAGAGGACTGGTGGTCCTCTAATTCATATCTGATGTTTTTCTTGCCTTTTAGTGAGGCATCAGGACAAGAGCTTATTGCTTTAGCCTCAGCTTTAACTGACACTAGCAGAAAGGAAGGACTCCGTAAATATTTGTACAATTGAGTCTCCCTGGAAGTTCACTTCCACAGATGTACTCAGGTGATGTTAGCATGTGGTGGAAGAGGAAAACAAGTGAACTCTAGTCTGCAATTGTGCCAATACTTTTTTATTTAAACACTGCATAGTAAACTTAAATATTATGAGTATGTTGTAGTTACATTACATCATTTATTTATTTTAAAATATTTTTTAAACAGTCTTGTATATCTTTGCTTTTTTGTCATGGATTTTAATTTGTTTGTACAAATGTTGGAAGTTTATGCTCTATTCAGCTAAGTTCAGTTGAAGGTGATGAAAGTTGTGGGTCTCTCCTGAAGGATTTCCTTAATGGCCTCTTTTTTTTTACATGAAGTTAATGTCCTTAAATTATTTAAGAATTCAATGTATTTTTTAAAAAGATTTTGAATGATATACTGTGGCACTGATCTTCTAATCTGGGATGCTATTGATTGTGCACTGATGCTGACAGAACTGTTTTTCTCCCCTTTGTGCTTTTTTCACCTTTAGAACTTGCACAAGGTGATTCTGGTATCCAAAGCGATGTTTGGGGGTAAATAAAATAGGTGATTTATAAATGCCCAAGCAGAGTCTTGAAGTGTAACTTGAAAGATACGTGTTTTTTTCAGCCAAAGTTTGTAGATTTTTAGGTAGTCAATAGCATTCTGATTTGAAATATCCTGAGAACATCATGTTTAAAGAGTGACCACGGGAGTAAGCAAATGTTTAAGCTTTTTCTTACCCTGCAGATATCAAACACAGAGTTCCTTGAAAAGTCCTCATCTGGATTTCTTAATAAGTCAAAAGAGAGAAGTTATTTCTAGTATTTCCACATAGCTGCATGTTCTTTATTTCCACAGCCCCTGTACTCTTTAAAGCTGCTGGTTGAGCAGGTGCTTCAGCCTTAACAGTGGTTAAATCTGTCAGACCAGTTCTGTGCCAGCAGCATTTCCCGGCTCCTGGTGAGGGGGCTCCTCCCAGAGGTGGGGAAGGCACAGGCCCTGCAGGCCTTGCTAAATTCTACTTCGAGTCTCAAAAGAGCAGGAGGTGCACCTGAACCTTTCCAAGCTGCCATTGGCACCTGCCCGTAGTTCTGCTCTTCCAGCACATGCCTGCAGCACAGGGACAGTAGCTGCTTCCACCAGTGCTAGCATGAGTAGCCTACCAGCCCTCTTGCCCTGTTTGAGAGCTTACAGAAAGGCTTTGCTGCCTCTTGAACTGTGTTCACACCAACTGTTCAGAGCACTGATTTGTTCCCAAGATTGCCCAGGTTTTTTTTTCTGTTAGGAATATAAAATTTCTTAGGTGTTATAGGAAGTCACAATTTGCAGAAATGCTAAGTAAGGCATAATATGGAGTGTATGTAATTTAAATAAAATGTTTGAGGCTTGTGCCAATTACTTTATTAGCTAATGTATGTACTGTTATTAGGACAGTTGTTAGGAGGTGCAACTAGCAGTCTGCAGATGCACAACTTGTCAACGGTTTATGGGCTGGTCCGGCCCAGTTCCGTGACCAGCAGGGCGGAGGGATCTGCGGATCCGCGCCTCTGGAAAAGGGGAAGCAGGGGACCCCAAAATACTTGAAAAAAACAACAGCACTGATCTGAGGTGGAACAAATGATTTTACTAAATATAGTATTAGTAAACTACAAAGAGAGAGAGAGAGAGAGTCTGTTTGAATTGTATAGACCTCACCACAATCCTGGGGTGAGAAGTGCAGTCCGGTTGAGTGACTGAAGTACAGACGGCGAAGTGCAGATGGCGAAACGCAGGCGGCGAAGCGCAGGCGGCGAAGCGCAGACAGCGAAGCGCAGATAGCGAAGCGCAGACAGCGAAGCGCAGGCGAAGAAGAAGGCTCAGGTGACCTTGCATGGAGTTATATCCCCTTGCTGACCGCAAAGCCTCCTGGGGAAATGTAGTTCTTCTCCGACGGACGAACATTCGGCAGATATCAAACCCCACCCCCAGTGCATTACATGATGTTATGGTGTGGAATACTGATGACCAAAAATCATAAAACCATGACACAACTGAAATCCTTTATCTATTTGTACTTCTGTGCTCACACCAAGCAAGTGGAAGAAATAAACAACTTGACCTAACCTCCTTCAGCCATCTGGGTGGAGAACTGTATTTGAAATCTATGAGATGGGAACCATGATAGTAGTCACTTTTCAGGTTAAGAAGCCATTGTAACTCTGAACAAATGACTAACTGAATTAATTGAAGGAATTGTGTGCTTTTTCATCTTTATTTGTACTTACTGCTTTTGAACAGATCGTGGAGAACTTACTGTTTTGTGTCATTTCCTCATTTGTTATTTACATATTATTTCAGCAAACTATTGCTGGATGGCTGGTCACTGGAGTTCTTGCTTTGAAAATTTGTTACTCATTTTATGGTGATTTGAGATTTTGTTCTGCAATGTTTTGCATGTATACGATCTTGTTTAGTTTCATGCTGTTATGGGAAAACTCAGGAGTCATATAATAAAGTAAGAGTAGAAATATTAACACCTCAAAACTGTCGGAAAGGAGGTATAATATTTTGATGAATGTTACAGGAACCTTATATAACTCATACTTTTTGGAAAGAAGTACTTCATGTAGCCTGTACAAAACTGGAGGCAGAGGTAGTTAGAGAAAAGGAAATTACACAATAAATTTTCCTTTGTATTATTTTCATTCGCTTATAGTTTGAACCATTGGAATTGTAGATTATTTATAAACTGCAGAAATAAACTATACAAATCAAAGTGTAGAACTGTCATCACAACTCTTTTCTGATGATTTTCTACTTAAAATCTGCAAGGGTGTATTTTGCATCACTGCAGCATAAATTTTAATGGTGTGTCAGTGATGAGCTGGGCAGTTGGTGCTAAAGGTGTTCTAGCCTGATAGGTATGCTCTGTGCTGCCTCATTAATGCTGCATGTTCCATTTTTCATGAGGAAGGAAAGCGAATGATGGAGATTTAACAGGCATTGCAATCTATGCTTTGTAGCCTACTTATACAAATTCTTTTTATTCTTGTTCTCATTTTTTTTCTACAACAGGTGGGATATACAATCAGTGATCTTCAGCTTTTTAAGGAAATTGCATTTTGTGTTTTGATTTGTAATCTATTTGCATGAAGCAGAGGAGTATCTTTCATTAACTTCACAGGTAGAAAAATATGGCTTAAATTTTTTTCTTCTTCGCAGAAAGTGTAATTAAGGTGTAGAGTGTCTTTTTGCTCGTTTTTCTTTTCATTTGTCAAAGATTTTTGCTAACTTACTGCCACCACTCGCAATCACTGATGAATGTCGTTGGGTGCCATTTTTTCCAGATAGGAGATAATCAGTGACACACTTTGCTTCATGCGCACTTCCGTGTCAGATGCCATTCTGTCAGACTGCTCCTCTGCTGCCGTCTGCCACACAGTGGAATGTAACAATATTGGTTCAGCCTCTGCTGCCATCCCACCAACATCTGCCTCTGATGTCATGGGCTGATGTAGTACAGTTAGGAAGATTACTTCTGAGGCAGCCCTCGTAGTATTTTACAGTATGTAGGAACTGTGTAATTTGCCTTTAATTGTACTTCGGTTCTGCTGTGCAGAGCTGGCATGCTGTTTGTGTTACTGCTTCAGTTGTCATAGAGCTAAATTCCATGTTTGCATTTCTGAAATGACCAGCATTAAGATATCTTTTGCTTGGTATCTTCTCTTCCACTGCCGCTCTAGATTTCATGCTCTTATCTGTGGTATAACTGGTATTGCAGTTTGCATTCAAACTATGAAAATGTTTACATTTCTGAGGACTGAAGAAGTTGGTCAAGGCTAAGGGGCTGAAAAAGAAATTGGTTTGTGCCTCTGCAGAGTCCTCCGCTTTCTAAACATTTGAGGAACCTGGACTGGCAGCACTTGTGCAGCTGTTGAATAATATGTATGATTAACAGGAACATCGCTATCAAAGGCAAATCGGGAACTCTGCTGCTGTATTTTGTTCTGCCCTTTAGGTTCATCTGCTTGGAGAATGATGCAGCTGATGAATCCTTCATCTCTGAAGTGCAGCTGCTTGCAAATAGTTTTTTTCTCTTCGACATACATCATCATGCTAATGTTTTAGAATTTCATCTTGTTATTGTACAGGGTCTTAGTAGTTAGTAGTAGTCTGATACTTTTAGAGTACATGTGCCATTTTCTATAGCATTAATGTATGTATTGTATAGCTTAATGTATGTCTAGAAATAATGTTATTACATGCACTGATAAGTAGCTGCTCTGGGGAATAATAAGCAGTCACCAATTCCCCATTCCATGTATCACTGCAGAAGCATCAAGATATAAAAATTACCTTGGGTTAAAAGGAATTGCCTTTCTATGTCTATTTCAGCTGACTTGTGTTGAAGTGAAACCCCCATAGCTTCAGTTCACTAGAAATGCCCATTATTTGTGTATGTTTCTTGATTTGAAATCTCTCAGTAGAACATGGACAAATTCATGAAGAAACAAATGCCAGCGTATGGCAAGTTCACAAAGTCATGATGGTGAAGGTGAAATGTTTGCAAGTAGTGTCTGCAATACAGCCAATGCCCACATATTTATTATAATCGCCAGGTGTGGCTGAATACCGTGAAACTTCTTTGTTTTCTCCTCTTTTTTGTGTTATAGGGTGTAAGTCTTATGTGTGAACAGTATTTGTCAGCAGTGAGCTGTGTCAAATTGAGGCCTCATTAACTTCTCAAGTAAATTAGATTGCCAGGTCTAACCTACTTGTGCCTTTTATTTGATGTGTCAGTTGTACACGTTACGTTCCAAAAAACTCCGGTGTGATTGTATGTTCTTGAGTTGAGGGTTAGATGAAGATTAGGGAGAACTTCAAAGCTACAGTTAATCTGAGGAAAGATGAGCTAAAACCAAGTCATTAGAGACCCCTTTGAAGTGTTTTCAGATTAAGCCCTGTCTCTTTTAAGTGGGATACTTATCTGCCTTTCAGTATTTAAATAATAAGACATGACAGGCAGTGCTTTTCTGAAGGATTATTGTATGCCTGTGGTGTGCTGTAGAGGCGTGAGGCCAAAGGCAAGGAACTTCAGTTGTGGAAACACTGTAGTAATCCTTTCCAATTCACTGCCAGAATCCTTCTGCCAGGGTTAAGCAGACAGTTTGAAGGTGAGAAGACCACACACTGTATGTACTTCCAAATGGATCTTGCAGATGATAGTGTGACATTGGCATTAGCTAGAACTGAGTATCACTGTGAATGTGATGTTTTTGTTTTAGAAGAGATAAAGAGATGTTACAAAAACATTTTACTAGGAACAAGTTTATTAACCTTAAGCAAATTAAAATGCTGCCTTTTTCTGCGACCCATGCTAATCCATTTTGGCCTGTCAAGCTTTAATGCAACAGTTAGAACAAGCATAGGAGACCTGTGGGCTGCAATCGTGTATATGGTAATGCAAATGAAAGCAAACTGAATTTTAGAGTGCTTTTCTGTATAAAAAATGACAGATGGCTTTGTGTGTGTGTGTATGAATATCTACATATTCATAAAACTCTTAACATTTCTACCAATTATTCTACATATTCATAGCCATACCAGAGTTGTTTTCATAGAGTGTTTTGGTCTCTGTAGAAAGAAAACCTGAGTACAAAAGTTTATGGAATTGTGGAGTAATTTATGCTAGAAGAAACTTCAGGAGATTGAGTGGCCTGGCATCCTATGATGGAATACTACAAATGAGACAAACAAGAAGCAGGGATGGAATAATTAATATAAATACAAATAGTGTGCAGTACTCATTCAGGTCCTAATAGGTCCAGTTGCTGTCTATGAGCTGGTGAATGCAATTATCTGTGTGTCAACAAGTAGTGGTGAGTTTCCTTGAGTCTATTGAGGGAGCACTGGATTCGCAGGTGCACTGCTAAATCCATTGCACTGATAGAGAAAGGGAGGGGAAGGTTTCTGCATTCCACTATAAATAAATAACTGACAATTTTATAAAATTCACATTCTGTTTGAAGGCTTCTGTTCTTGCTTTTAAAAGCAAGAATTACCTATATGTACTGGAGCAAGATCTGAACTTATTTCAAGAAGTGACCCATGTAATGAAAAATTAATCATAATAACGGCTGTGCATTTCAAGTAAACATAATATGCCAGACAAATCTCTTTTGTGCAGTCCTGTTGCTGCATTTGTATTTATCCTTTCCCTTGAGAGCTGTTGCATATAAATTCTATTAGGTCACCTCACAGATCATTGTAGATGAAAATGTGTTAATGCTGACAGTAATTAGTGTTTTAATAGGAGACTGGTATTAGAGAGGCTGTTACCTTAATTTGGCTAGGGGCATAAAGTTTCAGAAATAGTGTTTGTAAAGTAAAGCTTTCTCTGTCAAAAAGAACCTTGAATATGTGCATATACCTATAGTGGGCATCAATCCAGGCTGCCTGTCAGCAGAAACTTGATTGCATGAGAATTTCTTTTTCCTGATGATGCAAAGACCAAGATCTGATAACTGAGATGTTGCTAAGCAGCTGGCATGCTCCCTTGATTTCAGAAGTCTTTTCCAAGTGGATTAGTATTACAAATCATTACCTGCAGATCTTTAAAGCCTTATTTTTCAGTCCTAGGCCTGTTAATGTGAGCTTTCAGGCTCAATCTGTATTTCGTTTTTTATAGGTCACTTTCTATAAAGACCTGCATTTCATACCTTTGTTTTCCTATTTCATTATTTTCAGTGCAGTTTAGAGTAGAAAAAGGAAATTCATCTTTTATGGAAGCAAATATTTATTTTTAACACGGTGCCATTCAGTACTCATTTGATGACTTTAGCATGTGAAATTTCATTAGAGATAACCTTATAAAGGTTATCACAGCTGGAACTGAAGGTGTTGAACTGTAGTGCTGTTAGTATGGTGAAGGCTGGATAGCTCTGTGGATGCCACATCACTGCCATTTTTATCAAAGATGCCTGGGCAGTTATTGTCAGGGGTTCCTGCAGCAGCCTGCTGGTTCAGAGAGTAACTCAGGATTTTCCCATTTTCCTGCTACACATTTTGTTCTCATGTAAAGAAAAACAAAAAAGCAGCATGGTTTGCTTATTATTAATATTATATGTAATTTATCTCCCTGATAATTCTCGACTTTTTTAGGAACAAATGGTTCCTAATGTCCAAAGTCTCCCAGTCCACTCAGGGTGATTACTAGTTACCTAAAGCAGCAGCTGAAGTGTGTGGGCAGAGCCCACTGCACATGTATAGCTTGATGTGGATGGTGGTATGTTAGAACTGCACCCATGTTACCAGTCACACCCCTTCAGTTTTGGACTTGGACTCACTGGGCTCCATGCACAGGGATGCCATGATGTAGTGTATGTATGTGTGCCCCTCTGTGTGGGAGCTCTGAACCTGTGTGGCCTGGAAATGTGATGGTTGGGGTATTTTTTGTTTGTGTTTTTTTTTGTTTGTTTTGTTTTTTATTCTTTGTCTTTTCTTCTTGGGGAAATTTCGGTTTTGCTGGAAGTGTGGTTTTAATTTAACAAATGTTATTTGCCTAAAGGTTCAAACTAGATTACAAGCCAAACTGCTATATTGTGATGAAATTCTTATGGCTTTCTATTTTAACAGTAGCTGTGGAACTGGCAAAATGGTTTCCTGTGTACAGAAGGTTATTCTTTGATAATGTGTATGACACTGTATTTTCAAGGTAATGCAGTTTTCTGCTTGCAACAGTTAAGTGCACAACCTGTGATAACAATCCTTCTATGGAACAGAACCATAGCAGATTTCTTTTTTATTTTTATTTTTAATTCAAAAGAGAGTTTGAATCACAAGTCAGACAACATGGTATCAGTGTGATGTTAGCTGTGGAAATTACACCCAGATGCAAACTTCCAACTTACTCCTGTCAAACGTAAGGACACCACATAATGAGTTCTGGTACGTGAGGACAGTAGATACACAGAAATTACAGAATTTTCACGAATTTTTAAAGTGCATTGAAAAGTTACTGTTGTTTTACACATCCTATCGTATATTAGGTAAAAAGTTTTCCCCGTGTGAGGATAACCATCTGCATCATGCAATATGAAAATGTGTTAATTATTCATGAAACTGTTACTGACTGTTTCCAAATGTGTCTTCATTTACTACCAAGAAGACACAGACAAAATAACAGCGAGGGCAGCAATATATGGTGAGAATTCCAATTTCTTTCTCCTGCAGACTTTAAGATTGCCATGAGTTCTCCTTGTTGAAGGGTCAGCTGAATGTCGCTCCTGATAGGCAGTATTTTCAATTTCCATGTCTTTTTTTCCATTCCTCTCCCAAATAGTCAGTATGTTATTTCTTTAGTGGAAAGCAGGAGGATACTTGTGTTTCATCCTATCCAGTTGCTAGTTTAGGATTGTAGATGAAACGCCCACATATGCTATGTAATGTCAGGGAGGAATGTTGTCTGCACGTTCCCAATCTATTTGCGATTTGGCTGTTTGGGGAACGTACAATAGAAGGTGTTAACTTAAACATTGTCCTCCTTTTAGTATCTTTGTTTCTCTTGTTTTGGAACTTAAGTAGAATGCTACTTACTGATCTGGAGTTTTCCTTCCAATTGTATTTCTAAAAATGAGTTTTACAAACATTTCAGACGTATTATAAGCATAGCAAATCTGTTCCCTCAATTTATAATTCCTACAACTAGAATATCTGTCTCACTGAGAAATATTTTGTCTGCCTGCCTTATTTGTTTCACTTGGCAGATAGAAGGCGGTAAGAAAAGTTTTAGGATAAATCTTTAGATTGAAGTTGTCAGAGCAGCCTAAAGAAATTCAAGTGGCCGAATCTCTGTCCTAGCCAGGAGCTTTACAACCTTTTTATTCCTGTCTATCAGCTCATCAGCAACGATTAAGCCAGATTAAGTCTTCCCATTCAGCCAGTTTCTGTGGGTTAATGTTTACTAAGCGTTTGACATGGTGCCGCTGGCTTTTTTCTATGGCACCTGCTGTTACAACCCAGGGGTTTCCCTTTCCATCCCAGTGACAGGCGGGCCCAAGTCTGCCCAGCTATAAGGTCAGGTGCGTTCAGCCCAATATTGTGTATATAAAATATCATTTGCTGAAAACGTTCACTTTTGGTAAAATTGAATTTTCCACTATTGATTTTTATTGTAATGAGGGATTGTATTACCTGAACATAAACTGCTGTTGGTTTGAATAAACTGATTTTGTCTGGTATAAATCGTTCAGGATTGTGCCCATAAGGATTCTTATTGACCAGAGCTTTGCGGATATGTCATTAAAAGCATTTGTCACTGCGTGTTGCTATATTTATGCAGTAATAAAACAGCAATATTACCTAACGTTTGATTTTTCACCCTAACATGGTATAAAGCTAAATCTTGATTTCCTTTCAAATGGTAAATAAGTGGTTTTATGCTCTCAACGTTAGTGCTAAACATTTCCAGCCTCGGCCACATTCCACGGAGGAAGACGAAACAAAATTCAGTGAGATTGTTTTCAGGTAGAATTCCTCTTTTTAATTGTAGTTTCTGCCATCTAATATGTAGTTCGAGGCAGGAAGTCTGTTAGCTGACTCAGAAGAGAAAGAACTGCCTGATTTAAATTTAAATTGTATTGTTCAACAATGTTGTGTAATTAGATGGGAAAGCAGGCAAATCCTTTTATTAGACATGTCTTTGTAGACAGTAGCCATGAGAGCCACAGTGGTTGATGCTAATTACCATATTTTGTTTAAACTTCCATCTAACTGAAAGGATCATTCAATTCAGAAGCTGCAGCCATACAAAAAACACAAGTGCAGTTGAATTGCTGCTGCCAAGCAGATGGGGCTTTGATCAGAATAAGTTATTTGCAGCCTTATTGTCTGCTGCCAGGGTGGGGCTTGTATGGAACCACCTCGTGCAGAAGGAGAAGAGGAGAAAAGGGTCTTGCTGATTTGAGTTTGTGGAAGAAATTTCCCGTTCTTGGTTTATTTTTGCATACTGAAATACAAACTTGCAAAGAAAAAGTGAGATCGTTGGTATTGGGCTACACTAATGCGTGTGATGGTTTTGTTAGGAACATGTTGGTAAGTTTGTTTTAGCCGTAGGATGGGATGAGGGAGAACAGGGGATATTGAGCACAGCTGACATTGTGTTTTTTTTTCCAAGGTCTGTTCTGTCTAAAGTACACGATGAGAATATTGCACTGCTGTACTCATTCACTACAAAAACCAGACAGCTTTGCAGGTCTGGGATACTTTCTGCATATCCACTGATGTAAACTAGACAATTTACAAAGCCATCCAAAGAGTAAGACTGAGGTGAGAGAAGAGGCAGGAGAAGGGACAACATATAAAAAGTAGCATTAGGTAGTATTACTGGGATGTATGGGGGATCTTTGATTGCATCATTTTATTGCCACAAAAACTGATTTCAAGCATTGACTGGAGGAGGGTGGGAAACATTACTTGAAGCTGTGTGGATCTCAGGTGGAAAATCTTTACAGATGGTCTATACTGAAGAACAGAAGTAGACAATACGTAGCACATTTATTTCCTGTTACTGAATTATACTGTCTCAGACTTTTCTTCCAGTGAAAATTAAACTATAAAAGTAAAGGTCAGTAATTCCTTCTGATATATATAAGCATGTATATATACTTAATGAAAAAGGATAGCCATGAAGTTGATCTTATTTTGTCCTGCACCCTAAATGTCTGCATTCAGGCGCTGAGCAGTTCTCAGGCATGGAAAATCTTTCACAAGCTGAAGCAAAACAAAAGTCAGACTTGGAAACACTGTATTTCTTCAGTGCTGTGCTGCAAATAGTGTGGCAGAACAGCATCATTTCCAGGCAACTAAAATTGGGAATATTTGGAGACTGCTTCAGCATTACCTTGTTTGACGCTTTTTTCCTGAGATGACAATCCTGTTTGTGCGTGCGTGAGTACATGCTGATGCTCAGAGTGCTTGAGTTTTGGCCTTCACCATGCAAATGAGCCTTGATAGTGATTTACCCCTAATAATAATGCATGGTCTTAAATCCAGATGTTCAGATTGGTGTAATTAGTACAGTTGAAGTGGATTGGAGATAAATGTTTAGATTTACTGAAGCTCCCTCCAGACCAATCATAATGTATCTCGTATTGTGTTGTGTTTTCCTTACACCCCTTCCTCTTTCCTTTCTCTGCTTGTCATCCCTGAAAAGAAGATCTCCCTTATGCTTTATACAATAGTTTCAAAAGAAAGCTTGCAATCTAGTCTTTGTATCAGACTATTGGAAGGAAAGCGTGATAAATTTTACACTCAAAGCATAATTCTTATGCTTTGTAAGCCATACTTGGTTTTAGAAGCACAAAAATAGAGATATGTTTGTTCTAGGTAAATGGAGTGCTCCTCCTAAAAGAAATAGGTTTGAAAATTGTTTTTGTATTGAAAGTTTTCCTTTTACTACAAAAAAAAAAAAAAAAAAAAAAACTTAGATTTGAAATGCTGTGTTTAGTTGAGCAGATTTAAGATACAAATTTCTAAACTGAGTCCAGTACTTTTACCCACCTTGTCTCTCAGATGAAACCGTAGTTGAGAATATGCATTAGTAGCTTAGTCAGTAGAGCGTTATTATTAGCACTTGGCTTTCTAAACATGGTGAACATGGAGTTAAAGATATTTCCACCATCATAAGCGGTGTGGCAGCACATGAATGAGACACCCAACAAATCTCAAGCTCTTCTGCAGAGGTGGCACACAATAAATATATACGTTAAGTAAGGCATTCATATACATGTTTCCAAGATGGTATTCATCTGACTTTCTAAAAGATGGTAGAAGACTTGGGAACCTCTTAGGGCATAACTTTTGGAAAGACTGTGGAACAGTAGGACAGGTCTTTTTTCTTGTCTGTGAGAGTGCCAGTGGATAAGCAAAATTTTGTCATATTTTTGGCAGTAATTTAACTTTTTTAAAATCTATTTTCTAAAAGCTTTGGCTTTTTTCCAGATGCAGGAGGCATCGGTGGTGCTGGAGAGCGAAAGCGTTGGCAGGAAGCAAGTAGAGACCTGGAGGGGTTCACTGCGATGGGAAGGGTTTAGATTTCACTTAGCTGTAACATTTGACCTGATGAGAAGTTATGAGTAAAAAATCCACATTTTGATCATACACACCTGAATGCAGTGTACTGCCAGCATAACAAAAGTTTGTTGCTCTGCACTTGAGAAATGCACAGTGGAATATTTGGATAAGCGTACCTGGTGACTGCTGAATACTTGGGCTCAGGGGGAAATGTTGGAGAATGGGTGCTGTTCCAGGAGATGAGCCTGCTGCTTCTTGTGGGGATTTCATCACAAGAGCACTTCTTTGCTTTGTAAGAGCTTTCCATCGCTACAATGTCCAGATTAGTCCTCAGACTGAACTTGCAGTTTACTTCTTGTTGTGTAGCTGAAAGTTCACTATTGAAGTAATCCTCAAAGTACAGTAGGAAGTTGGAGTGGTAGAGAATAAAGTCTCCACGCATTTCATTGTTTAAAGACCGACCTGTGCAGCAGAAGGGCAGTCATAACATTGATTTGTGCATGAATCTAGAGACTGATACTGCAATTTACTGACTTGACAATACCATGAACTTTGCACTCATTGCAAATTTGTGGCTGTAGAAGTGAACAGGTGAAGTGATAAAAGAGGTGATAAAGATCATAATCTGTGTGGAGTAACAAGGAGGAGGACAGAGTTGTTTCATTCACTTTTATCCTAAAAAACCATTTGTTTGACATGGTTCTAGAAGTTCAAATCAGGTTAAACAAATGCAGAAAGTCTGGGAAAGCGCATTAATGAACTAAGATTATTTATTAGAGATGTGAATTCACCACCAAGTTATGCTATAGATCAAGTTATATTATCTTTGGGTAGTTTATGTATTTATCTGTTTGCGTATTTTTACAAGAATGGACTTTAAAAAAGATCTGCTAAAAAGCTGCATACTTGCTTTCTTTTTACTTTCTTTTTTTTTGAAATATGAGGATATTTTATGAGCCATTGTCATATCACAATGACCTTTGGATTCACAAGTTTCTGTTCTTATTAGTGGTTAATTTAAAAATTCAAGGTGACAGCTGTGTGGTTGCTATAGTGATAGTTCGAAAATAAGAAGTGCAGAGGATTTATTTTAACCAGGAAAGAGGAAAAAGCAAACCAAAATCTTGATCATGTGTAAACAATCTAAAATTGGCAGCAGTTCGGACATGAACTTCCCAAACTGTTCAGCATGGATTACAGCCATTTGGCATGGTTCTTTTTCAGTTGTGTGATGTTATGTAATACAGTAGCTGGATGATTGTACCATATTTTGGGAGAGTATGTAAATACTTGAAAACTTTCATGTAGACACCTCTGTCTTTTCAGTTCCTCAGGAAATAGTTCTATTTTTGAATATTCTAGTTTAGCCAGCGTCTGTGGAAGCCATTAAGGAATGCTAAAGCAATGAGTTCTCTGTCTTATGGATTTCTGCTCTGTAGTATCTGCAAAGCAGCTGATGCATTTTGGGACAGTTTCTGAGGACTGATTTATTTGGGGAAATGAATGTTCCATAGGCTGAAGGAGAAATTACACTGTATTCGTGCTGTTGTATTTAGCTTCTGTCTTTAGCCTCCACTTTTGGAATCTGAGGATGCTCATGCAACTAAAAGTAATGCATAATAACTCAGCAGGTAGTTTTTTATGTTTAATTATAAAATAACTCAGTTCTCCTGAGAATTGTGTCCGTTTCCATATAGGAGACACTGTAAATGTATCTCAGTGTGGAGTTGTGAGGAGAGGGGACTCCTAATTTAGGTTTGTAAAGTTAAAGATTGAGAATAAAGACTGTGAATGTTGCCCTTGGTGTGCAGCATATCAGATGACATAAATATGAGATGAAAAATAATTGTGCAAACAAATACTCCCAATTTTCATGGCAGATTTGCCACTCGCTTCCAAGTGAGCCTGCTTGTAAAACAAGGACACAGGTAATTAAGGAAACTGTTTTCAAAATACCTGGCCTTACAGACAGCATTTGTTATGAGAAAAAATATCAGAAATTGAGAAAATTTTTCAGGGGACACTTGAGTAGGACATCAGTAGAACATTACATTTTAATGTATGTTTCTCTGATAGATAAATGAGAATTCATAATAATCTAATTTAAAAAAAAATAAGAAGAAATACTTAAAATAGCTGCTCCTAATCTAGGAAGGTTTTCCTGTATATTACTAAAATTAATTCATTTCAGATTAGGTTCTCAAGAGCAGTGAAGAATTTAAATAAATTGGTTCTTTTTGCTGTACTATAAAAATGTTTGTGGTTAAAAAATTGCAGTTAACTAATGCATTAAGAATTGTGCACTTAAGTACTTTCCTTATTTAAAGCAGAACTTCACTTCTGCAGAAGCTATAGATGAGGCTGGATAAACTGTATAAAGGAGACTGGCAGAGCTTCCTCTGGGTTGTTTTTGTTAAGGTTTTTCCCTTATAAGACTTATTCTTCTGTATTGGCTCAAAATCAGCTAGTGACTTTCCTGGCTCGCTTGAAGCACAGCAGAAATGAGAAATGTCTGTTGTCTGTTGCCCTTGGAACTAGTCCTTAAGAAGGCTTTTGTCCTTAAAAGTGTGGAGGAACAACATTGAGCCTCAGCTAAATTTTCACTCAATTCTTAGTTTCTAGACAGAGAGGCTGGATGCATTTCTTACGCTCCTTAAAGATTTCTCCTCCCTCTCTGCACTCCATCGCTGTCTTTGCAGAGGTATTTTGGCTGGAACCAGAGCTGTGGTTGGGATGGCTGACACACAGTAGTGGGAGAGAGGGAGATGAAAGCCTGAACTGCTCAACTGTCAAGACTGTCCTGTATTCACCAACCTTATTTCTATTGGAGTTTTACATTGAATAAGACTTCAGTACGTTGTCTTAATGATTAGGTGATGCTGCTGTTGCATTAGTGCTGCTTGCTAATGCAATTAGCAGGTATCAACCACTTTACTTTTCTCAAAAAAAAAACAAAAACAAAGAGCAATAATAGAATTTCCTTATCAACTCATTTTCACAAGCTGAAATCCTGAGCTATACCTTTATAGGAAAGTAGTACAAATGTAGTTCTTTTTGATTTGAAAAGTCAGGCATTGGATTTGAAATAGCTTAAATAGCCCTACGAATACATTTGGACTGTAATTGTCTTTGTAACCTGTTTTAGGTACCGGGACTGAATCTTGACGTATATTTGTTTTGTTTTTGTGTTCTGAAAGCAATACCACTTCAAATTACAGGTTCGTTAATCAGCAGCATTAATTAACGCTATCAGTCAGTCCCTTCCCTCTGGATAGCTATTTTCTAGAGAATGTATCTTGCTATGCTGGAATGAAAATAAAATGGATGCACGATTTTGTTAAATGATGGCTAAGGTTTTGCTATGTGTGTGACTTGGCTGTTTGTTTATTTTTATTATTTAATACAAATGTTGATGGATGTATTTTCATCTTCATTTCAATAACTTCAGGAAGGGATTATCTTTTACTAAGGAATCAAAAAGTACTTTTCATTTTCTTGGCAGAAAAACTGTAGATTTGAATTTGTCTTTATTCTTTAAATGGAATTTTGAGGGCATTATTTTTAGTTCTTAGGATATTTACTTTTGTATGAGGAGAAATACTGCCAATTTTTAAAATCTATTTTTCTTCCTGTAGTGAGAATCTGTCAATGTATATATTAGAATTAAGATTTAGAGATGCTGGTTGAATTGCATTTAACTTTTCAGTTCTGTCCATCCACTATCAGAAGGAAAAAAAAGAGTACAGTCAGGTGCAACTACCTACCGCCTAGCAGTGCAGAGAGAAAAGCGTTTGACTGGAATCATGTCTTAATAGCAAGATGACCAGTGTTTCAAAAGCAAAAAAGCAATGATATAGTCAGTAGAACAGACGCCTGCTCCTTAAAAACGAAAGAAAGCAAAGAAATTAATAATGATTACAGTGAAATAAATCCTGAAACCTACTGTTTGTGAGAAAGTGAGTTACTCCTTATGAGTTTGCTCACGCAAACGCCTGTTGAACAATAGTTAAGTTTATAATATTCACTTTAAATATATATTCTTTGTTGAGTACTTCTTTTACTGAATATGCTTTATGTTGTTTTTAGTTTCTCGGTAGCATCCTCCTCTCATCTTCTAGATTTTGAATACGTTTTGACAGCATGATATATGGTTTGGGGAAAAAAAAAGCAGCTCAATGCATCTTGTATGTGGGACTCTTTTTTAACCTAAGAAAGTTGTAAAGGATCTTGTCAAAGTTGACTTCTTTGTGTTGATCTAAAGAGCTCAAGATAACAGCATTTAGCAGCGTTAGTAATTTGTACGGATGGCAGATCAGAGCTATATATTAAATAGCTAGCTGAATATATGTAAACTTCTAAAAGCCTGCTGTCTTGTCATTTGCATAACATGTTAATTAAAAAAACAAAACACAAAAAAACCTTCTAATATACCTTATAGTAACACTGTGGTATGATTAAAGGAAGTTTAATTTGAACTTGTATTCATTTACTTAGCAATGTGAAAGTTATTTTGGCAACATGCTATTTATCTCCATCTCCCAATTGAGTTTTCTGCATCACAGTAATATTATTGCAGTTTAATGATATAGCTGCTGGCTTGCAGCTTCACTACCATGTGATTACCAAGCTTCTCAAGCAGCCCGCTCTTCATCCAAGACCCTTATTTAGAGGCTGTGGGCAGCTGCCCCAGAGATGCCTAATGCTCTGTGCTCACAGTTCACTTCGTGCCACAAAGTACTTGGGAGGCAGAGGCCTGCGTTCCTGAACTACTTCTAAAGGGAAGGATTGAATATTCTATTCCTGCTATAGTATATCAGGTTCTAACAAGGACCACTGAAGTGCTGAAACAGACAACAGGGGAATCTTCCTCCATATCCACCCACCCTGTGCAGTTGCCTCCTTTGCATGCCGAAGACCAAGCTTTGCTCTCCTCCCACACAGCACAGGGAGAGAGAGCATCCTTGTAAGATCACTCCTTGCCCATAGGAAAAGGTGGCCGGTGAATGCAGCCCTGGGCTGCCACACCAACACGGTGCGGGCAGTGAAGGTGCCAGAGCTGGTTCTCCTGCTTTGCTACCGCTGATACTGAGCGGCGCTGACTGCAGCCTGGAAGTTCTGGTGGTCTCATGCCCAGCCAGTGCAAGAGATATCCACAGTGTGATACCAGACAGTTCCTCAGTCCAGGATACCCAAACATGAATGTTTCAGGTCTTATTCAAACATGAGCTAATTTTGTGATAAGGTACTGATGTAGTATAGCACCGAGCATCATTTGAGATTTAGAGTTAGCAGTGGTTCTCTAATCTTGTGTTTTGGAATGGGACTGATTGCTATAGGGTTTAACAGGGAACAAAATTCATTTAAAACTTCCCCCCACCCTCCTTGCAGAGACCGCATTCAGAAGAGAGTAGGAACAAAGGGGTGCTGGCTTCCTGGGAATGTCGATCTCAAAGCTACACATTGCCTTAACAGAATATAGACACTTAATGAGAAAATTCAGAGGTTTCAGGATAGATTATTGATCCTTGTCTTTAAACAGAATGAAACTCTTGCAATAGAGGATGTCAGTTCTTCAGTGGTAATTTAAGAATAAAATGACCCACTACTGAAATAGTTGTCTTTCACACGCTCTTCATGCAAACAATCTGACAATAGTAGTTGAGCATATGATCTCCAATAACGTATGGGATGTGTAATTTTGATTTGGCTAATGCTAACTGTGCTCTACCACATGAAAACAAGGACAGGTGACAATGCAAGAATTTCTGCTTCCCTTTTTCTGAACGAAGAGGGTCGGTCTTCCATCTATTTCATAATAAGCCTTTTAGGTCCCTTGTCTTTTCTCATCAAATGTTCACTCATGGCTTTTTATGCATCTCAAGAAGACTGCAAGGAACAGAATTGCCTATACAGAAAGGATATGAAAAAATCTTTCTAGCAGAAATTGGACTTATCACAGGAAAGTAAGGCTTTGTCTGTGTGTCTTTTCTTATGTATGTATCTATATGTGCTAAAATACATATACACATATACAGATTATAGTGTTCTGCAGATGTACTGTGAGAGGTCTGCTGCTTTGTTTTGCAACTGTGCAATATGGTGTGTGCTGCTGTGAGATGAGCGTGGGCTTGGTGGCTGAGAGGGGCATGTCAGATTCAGGCATTGCGGGGCAGCCCCAGTTAAACTTATTTTGCTTGGATCAAAACTCAGCAAATGAACACTGGGGAGTATGTTAGCATTTCTGTGCTGAGTTTTTCATATATGTACCTTATGTGTTTCAAATAAAGAGGAAATGGAGCCCGTAAGTAGTATCAATTATCCTTAAATATGTTGCTGAGTGAATCTGTTAGCTTTGTAGAAAGTGTTTCTGAGTTTTTAGTATTCTGTATGTCTTCAAGACAGATTTTACTATTCTTGTGAACAGTTGTGTGATGGCTTGAATATGGAATTGTTACCAGTTAGCTTCTAAGGTTTTGGTTACATTTGCTTTTTTAATTTCTTAGCCAAATTGTACTTCTGCAAGAAGTTAGGACTTCTGTCAGAATTGGGAAGAAGTTACTGATCAGACATAATCACTTTTATTGACAGAATAATCTGGAAACATAGATACTAAATGCTGGAGCTCATGCATATGGAGAGCATAACATGTATATTTTGTAAAATACTTTAGAATTTAGTAAGGGTAAAATTTATCAACACAACCAGTTTTGTTTCCATTAAAGTGCCTTTTAATAGATTTCTGATGAAGTTGTAACTTCCTCCAGAAAAAGTGAAAACAGCTAAAATGAAACAATAGAATGTCATGCAATTGCAATGTCATCTATGAAATACATCATCTTTCAAAGGAAAGGAGGTCTTGGCATATCCAATTCCATGTCCTGACTGTGCTTCCTAGTGTCATTGATTTCAGAGTGTGTGGCAGTACTTTTTCCAGACAATGAAGTTCTCAAGTTAAAATGTTTGGATCGTGTTGTCCAGGAAGTAATCAATTGGAGGTGAAACACTTGGGATATGAATGCTGTGTTGCAATGTGTTGATCCAATTAACTGAGGGGGGGAAGGAAAAAAAAAAACAAAAAACTTCTTAAAAAGAAGTTAAAATTTCTGAAGTAATTGTTTTATGTCCAGCACATCTCTCTCTGTCCCAGGGAACTCAAAGAAACAAACTATTAATTAGCTCGCGGGTCAGTGTCTGAACCATGATAGCATTTGTTTCAAGCTAATGCCTGCTAACATCTCCAAAGTGAGCTAACCTGAGAGACAAAATACACACCAGCATTAACTTCTAAGAAAACTGGATTGATATAATAGGAATCCAGCCGAGTTCTTATATTCATCTGCCACTGTGTATGCTCTTTCATTTTCAGTTTTGACAGTTAGGATTTCTGTGACAGAGATGTAAAAGAAATGGTGGGTCTCTAGGTGTAGGAGCTTTTAGAACAAAATTGTTTATTTTAGGAAAGGGAACTGTATATTATGCTTTTACATCATCAGACGTGCATTGTGTCTTCTCTGCATTCACGTGGCAGCAAAATGTTTCTAAATTTGCTTACCTTAATCTCCATGAAAATCCATGTGCTTTCTCAGCGTTAGCTCTTCTCATTTTGCTCTTCATCCTTACTCTTGACCTGCTGTACTTGCCTGAGCAGCTGTTCCTGCTGCATTACCTTTTCCCCCATCTGGAAGGCAGATGGACTCATCCGCAAAGAGACAGTATTTGTTCATGGATCAGCTTTCGGAATCTGAAGTGAACAAGTGACAACCTTCCCAAGGATGCTGAACATGTCCGTGCCTGGGCAACGTTCTGCAAATCCAGAAAAGTCTTTCAAGGATGCATAGATTTTTGTGCGTGTGCATATATATACATATACACTTAATATACATAGGAATAGGAAGACAGACCACAGTATGTATGTGTATATATATATATATATATATATATATATATGGTTGTGGGTTTTTTTGGTAATTAGAAGATTACCTTGTATGTACCCTTACACTGGCATTTTATGTCTATGCGTTTTTTTGTTTCATTCTGTTATTTTTAGGAGAAAATATTATGAAAAGAAAAAGAAAGGACTTTCCTATTAGATAGCAGCAACTGCAATAGTGAAAATATATTACAAATTCAGCAAGGACTGTGCCATTTCAGAGGCTGGTGCCTGTCTATATTGACCTATGGTCTCTTTCAGACTCTTTTTCAGAAAGACATTTGGCTGTTTATTTAAATATTTGGGCTTTGTTGCCTGAAAGTTACTGCAGTGACTCCTTGCAGTTTAAATATGATGTAAAACTTTTCTCAGAAACTTAGGAGAAGTGCGAGATGAGCTGAAAGTACACTTAGCCATTCAAAGTTTTGTTAGCAGTGGGATGTACTGTATGCATTACTGTATGGAAAAGCTCTGTCCAAGGGGAACTTGTTTCTTTATTAAACCTATTTTTAAAACAATTGTAACATATTGGATGATTAAAAGTATTGAATAATGTTTTTCAGTTTTATCTTGTGTGTGAGTTAAATTAAGTAGTTTTCTTTATGTTCTCAGACCTCAAGTTTCTGTTCTGAAAGGCAGACAGTGAGTTGTGTCCTCTGACAAGCGACTGCCAAAAGAGTATCCCTGCAGCAGTGTGCATTGCTTTCTTTCCCAGATACCTGTGGGTGCTGCCAATTAGTGCTGATAACACCTTGCAGAAAGCGAGAGAAATGAGTCTACACGTGCTGTGAGTTACTGGGAAGTTGGCCTGTAGTTGTGAGAGTCCCAGAAAGAAAATTCTACTTTTAGGCTGTGGCTGTTGTAACTGAGGAGCGAAACCGCCTCCCTGTACAGAACCCTGCTCATTGTGTGATTTTCACCTTTGTTCACCATCTGTCCTCACTGGAGCTGACGTCTGCCATCTGAGGGCTGCCTCTCTGATGCTGAATTCTCTGATTAGATGCTTATGGCACCTTCAAAAAAGCATGAAAGCAAAGACAATCGGGTGTCTTTGTGTGGTACACACTTCCATATCCCCATGGTGCTTTTGTGCATGCACCCTTAAGAACAGCCTTTTGTGTGCCCATACCCCAGATGGTTGCCTGCAGTCACAGTCTTTAGTAGAAGAATCATATTCAAATGGTTTAATGGATAATAAACTGTACTGACTTTGCTTTTGATGTGAATGGATGTTTTCAAGTTGAAGAAACAAAAGATCTCCTGGGGAAAATTGCCAAAGATATGTATCATTGTAAATCTTGAAGGGGGTTGAGGGCAAACTGAATAAATCACTTAGGGCAAACGACTTAGTGGCTTTGCTGCAAAAACAGGCAGTGCTGAAGTTAATAATTGAAACCCAGAAAGTAAGGTGGATTAGCAGAATCTCTCTTAAATCCTGTTGTCTAAGTTATTGCACCTAAGCAATTAACACAGACTTTTTTGTTTGTTTTGCATTCTCACAGGCCACACATTACGCCTGGTAAATTTAGTGATTTAATTTTACTGAAACCAAATGCTTTCAAGACAAAGACTTCACAGTTGCAAGAGTACTCCCAGAAATGTGTGCAATAGTGATAGCTAAAAACTTCTGAGACTCTCTCCCCTCCCCTCTGCCCTTCGAGTCAGGGAACTGAAATACGTGACATGCTCTGAAAGTTTCAGATGAAGTTTCCTGGAATTTCAGATGTTGGTGACCAGTCTTTGTAGAAAAAGAATCCAAATGGATATTAATCAAGCTTAGGTGATATCTTTGAGTAATTATTCAGGGCTGGGAAAACAAAGGGTTTTGTTGACTTTTTTTGTTTGTTTTAAACATGATGGAAGAAAAATATGTTAATGTTGATATCTTTTTTAGTTCTGAGGCACGTTGCTGTATCACAATGCTTTCTGAACAACAAAAGTGTAATTTTTGTGGAAGTAGCAATTGACACTGATTTTTTTTTTCAGCATAGTAAGATTGTGAAACAGAACTCATAGATGTAGCTAATATTTGAGGAATGTTAGGAATATATAACAAAGTTGAATGTCTGGAATGTTTTGGTTAACAGCAACATTGTATATTTACAGGGAGGATGTGAATAAATCTGCCTTTGGTTATAGTTTCCCAAAGTTATATAAAATGCAGGATTTTTCTTCAAGAATGAATGCAAATGCAGGGTAAGTTCTATGTTTTCAAGAGAATAATCTGGTTTGGACCTACATCTTTATTTGTTTGATATCTGTCTTCCAAAACACTGTGGAAACTAAGTAGATTCGGAAAGCAGTTTTGAAACAAAAAGCATTCTGCTTCAGCTAGGAAACAATGACTTCTGACTGAGGTATACGTATTACTTAGATATTCAGAAATGCATCATGTGGAAATCTAGGTGATACATCTAACCACACCAGTTCCTTGTGACAGTATTTGATATAACAGCTAATATACTATGGATTTGCGTTCTGTAGTTGCCTGTGATCCAAGTATCTCTTGGCTTTCCACAAGTAATCATTCTGAGATGTCTTATTTACTTCAAAAGAAAAAGATGGGAGAGAAAAGATCATTACAGTCGCTCTTGCTAACTGTAAGGTCAGTGCTTTTCCCATGGGAGACCATAATGACTTATTTTCTCACTTGACCAGTTCAATGGACAAATACTGACATTAGCAAAAGCATCAGTAACAGTTAAAAGAGTTTCCTCAGTAGCTGATGTGGCAGAATGGATAAACAGTGCTTTATAATCCAAGCAGTCTGGATAACTCAAGATTCAGTCTAAATGTAACTAAGATGATCCCTGTGCTTTAAGAGTGCTGAGTTCTTGCACCTTGGTCTGACTGTCCTTTTGAAAACAACAGCAACAAAACCAAAAACATTATCTACTGCAGCACCAGCAATCTTGTATACTAACTTGGTTTTTGAGTTTCCTGTGACAGTCATGGTCCCAGACTCCATATCCATTGCTTCTTTACTTAGATTTTTGTGTTTAATTTCTCTTTTGAAAATGGTCTTTTAATAGTGGCATGTGATTGCTGTAATATAGTCTGGAAAGTGCTATCCAGTAATACCGCTTGAAAATTAGAAGTTGTACATGGTATGATTGTCTGCATTAATACATTCCAAAGCCAAGAGTACAACACCAGAGTTCTTTGTTTAACTAGAGGTCAGTCAGTTTCTGATGACACTTGTGACACTGTAATGAATTCAAGGGGTTTAATGTAGTTTCAAAGCAAGTTCTAGTGAACACCTACTTGTCCTGGGTTGCAGCAGGCAGTGGAAGTAGGCTGACTTCCCGAACAGGAACTGCCTCCTCAGAGGTCATTCTCAGTCAGAGGCTTCTGCATCAGAATGTAACCACTAGAATTTGCCCTTTTGGTCTTGCAGAATCCTGGATAAGTAAGTAGAATGAATTTTTTATTGTTTTCAGTGTTCTAATAAGTGCTGCCATTGTTTGTCAGTTGATTGTGTTAAGTCTTCTGAGATGTCTCTGCCTTGTTTACTGCTGGCACAAGACAAGCAGTCATGACTGTGTTTCAGAGAAAAAACTCTAAAAACCTTTGGCTGTCTTGCTTCTCTGTTGGTGGGAACTTATGGCTGCCTCTGTCCAGCTAAATTTTGCATAAAGGAACCACTTAAATATCAACTCCATAGAGAAATCAGTGACTTTAGTCCTTGTGACTCTGGGCTCTGAAAATAATACATGAACAAAAAGAACATGAACAGCTTTCTTCTTAACTTGTATTGTGCTTTCGTAGTCTGAAAGTAGTGGTGTTCTTTTTTTCCTTATCTGATGTGTTTGGAAAAGAAGCTTGTCTATGTTAGATATGAAGTATATAGTAAGCTTTGGAAGTACATTTGGGAGTATGGGTGGCTCTGCTTTTAGGTGGACTTTTGACATTTTAAAATAAGCCATGTCTGCAGTGTTAAGTGTTTCTGAATGTCATCCTTGTTTCTCAAATGAGGCATTCAAAATCTTTATGCTCTGTTCAGAATCTTTGAACTAATTATACATTTATGTAACCACTGATTTTCTAATCTGTGTGGGCTTTCATTGTTGTTGTTCTGCAAGTTTTTACTTGTAGAAATAAATTCCAACTTCTGCCCAATGACATGGGAGAGCAAATCTCTGTCTTGTAGCCATTTCTCAGCTCACTGAGATGCAGATGTCCTAGCTTCCTAGTTAATAGCTTTGATAGAGTGCAAGCACAGGTGGTAGAGTTTGAATTCACTGCTACAAGGACAGATATGGTAGAGAAGCTATGTCACCAGGAAGTGCTTTTCATGTGGATTTCTAAAATCCGTGAGAAAAAGAAATCAACTCATCATAATTTTCAACTTTTGTTCCTTTATAAGAATGATGATTCTAGTATTGCTCTAATGAGGGGGTTGTTAGAAAAAATACAGGTTTCTTAAGTGCCTTAAATAGAAAATGTGATGCAAGAAAACATAGTATTTATAATAAAGGAATGTTTGGATGTTGTGATGAGGGACATGATTTAGTGAGAGCTATTGGTGATCAGTGGATGGTTGGATTGAGTGATCCTATGGGTCTTATCCAACCTTGGTGATTCTATGAAATCACATTTGTATTATGTCTGTTTTCTGTTCCTTTAATGATCAGTGTGGAGAGGTACATGTGTATTCTCATCTATATATGAGGCACATACATATTTTGATCTATATAAGACAGTGTATTCTAGCCCTCATTAATCAAAATGACACTTTCTACACCTTCAAGTATTTTTGCACTTGCACATGAAGTGTGTTCCCAAAACTCTGTTCTGCTTCATTGATCTCTGCATTGTTCAATTTTCAGACCTAGGTGTCTAAAGCCTAGCTGGAAAGATAGAAAAGTTGACTTCTAATATGATTTCTTTCATCTATTATATGTGGAATTGGTATTACAAACTGTGCAGAAGGACTTTCCAAGTTTGCTTTTTGCATTGAGCTTGGCACAGACACGAACAACCACATCTCATCTTATGCTGAAAATCATACTGCCTACTTCCAGAGAAAGTGCTAGGAGACACAGTTGCAGTGGGAAGCTGCTTAAGGGAAAGGGTTCTGTTAGAAACTGAGGAAAAGAAAGCATGGCACAGGCTTTCCTCCTTAACTGTTCAAACCTTGCCCATTCTAAAGCTTCTCTCCCAGATGAAAGCCAACGGGTAGATCCTACTGGTACTCAAATCCAAGAGAATCACAGGATTTAAATTCAGTAACTTGTCCACTAGGAAAGTATATGGAAGACCAGTAATTCCAGGATTTCCCATTGTGTGTACACAAATCAGCAGCCACCTGAGTGAACGTGGAGCAAGAGAAAACCTTTTCTAGACTTGAAGAACTTTGGAACGTATGAAGACTTCCCATTCATCTATTTAATGCATAGAATACATGGGTGTTTGGGAGGTAGGTGTGTACACAGGGCCAGGAGGGGGAATTCAATATTAGTCCTGCTTCCTACATCAGTTTGGTGGACGTTCTGAGTGTGGGAGCCTTGCAGGCATCTCCAGATCCCCACAGAAGCCACTGCCGTCATCTTATGTTTGTCCTGCCCATGGGGAATGTGTGAAACAAATGGTCTTTTGCATTGCAGGTCATCCTGAGGTATTTTTGCTGAAGACTCAAAGAATTTGCAGCTTTAGGGTCTGAGAATCTTCTCTCCATTGTTTATGGTTTAAGCACAGCCATTTTTCTTGTCCTGTTAGTGCTTTGTACTTGCTAAGGTCTGAAGGCTTCAGTAAAAAAAAAAAAAAAAAAAAAAAAAAAAAAAAAAAAAAAAAAGGTAATGTGAAAGTAAATATCATCATGAAAATTGTAAAAATTTCTTGCACTCCACCCCAGAAGTACAGAGTACAGATAGCATTTGAAGAAGTAGAATTTGAGGAAAAACAACAGTGGCAAGTACTGTAAGTTGTTCACCTCTGTAAGATTTTACTGTCTCTTCCCACAAGAGACATCTGTTTCATGTCACCCATAAGGAGTGCAATGTAAGGACTGCTACTGTGTCCCCTTAAAAGGTTAACCTTCATTGGTTCCCTCCTTGTAGTAAGTTTTGGGGAGGAATGTGCACAGGCGGTGCAAGGAAAAGCTGCTTCTGAAGTGAGATGTGTGGAGTTGTGAGCTGAGCAGGGTGTGTGACGGGCAACTTAGAGCCAGGGTTATTAGGATTATAAAACAGTAAAATTATAAAGTTAGGGTTTAGAGATGTTAATGAGCAGTGATGGAAACGCTCACCTTTTGACTCTTGTGTAGCTTACAGTGGTTTGACAACTTGCTCTGGCCGTGACTCAGCGCTTACCTGGAAGCATGCGTTTATTTTTGGCATCCCAAAGTGTAATTCAGCTGCTCGGTCACAGCCTAGAGAGATGAAACACTGCAGAAACCCCCCTGCAAACCCCACGAACACGCCGGGGCGCTCGGGGCGGTTCCGGCTCCGGGCGGGCAGCGGCGCCCTCCGCGCAGCCCAACTCCGGGTGCCGGGGCCGAGCTCCCCCTCGGCGCGGGTCCACCCGCGGACGGGAGGGCCGGGCCGGAGGGAAGGGGCGTCACCATCTGGTGTTAATTCCCCGGCCATCGGATTCGTGACCCGCCGCGATGAGATCAGCGGGATCGGCTTTCGCGAGGGGGCACGGCGGTCCCCGCCGCCGCTCTCCCCAGCTGCGTCGGCTCTCGCATGCGGCGGCGGCGGCGGGCGGCGCCGGGGGAGGCAGCGCGCACAAAGCCCGGTAGCCGCGCCAGGCCGCCTCCCGCCCGCACACCGGGTACCGGGCGGGGCTCCCGGGCGGCCCGGCCCGGCCCAGCCGAGCGCGGCGCAGCCGAGCGGGCCGCGCCGCCCCGGTCCCGCCGCCCACCCCCGGGCGCCCTGCCCGCCTCGCCGCTGGGCCGCGGCTCCGGGCAGCGCCAGCGCCCGACTCGTCTGCGCGCCTCCCGGGGCAGCAGCTCCCGGCGCGGCGGGGTCTTCCTGCCACGGGGAGCGCCGCGTGGGGAAATTGTCCTGCGAGTCGCGGCGAGTTTCTTCTCGGCCTTCTTTGAGTTTACTTACACTTCGCGTCCTCTCCTCTGGATTGCCCTTCTGGTCGCGTAGCGGATCCGTAGAGTTGCTTTGATGGTTCTTTTATGGTAAGTTTGGGGCGGATAGGTTCGTCTGCTTGTGGTAGTTCTGTGTTTTGTTGCATGGGAGGTCTGTGGAGACGAGGTGCTTTTTTACACAGTGCTGTTTTCCACGCTGGTATTAGAAGAAATGCATTTCTGGAATGTTTGCTGTTTAATAACGTAACGTTTTGAAGAAGAAATTACTTATTTAACTTGTGGAAGAGAATTATTCCTTCATGTTAGCTTAGCTGAAGATTTAGGTTTCTTATAAACTTGTGTTGATTTGACTTTAAGCTGGTGAAAACAGACCCTCCTGTGTAACGCCTGCCGTAAGCCAGTATTTGGCAATCTTTAGTTGGTGCTTTTTCAGGTACTAAAACCTCGGCTTCACCGTTCAGATTGGCTGGAAATATTGAGCCATCTTAGTGAGGGGAAGAGGCAACTCGATTCGTACGCGAGGCTTGACTTGCCACAAAGAAAAGTACTGCCCGAATTCGTCCTCTAGTTCTAAAAAGTCCTGCTGCTGGCGGTGCTGGCGTGCAGCGATTCTGCGGCCGAGGGCTGGAGAACTGCGCGCTGCGCTCTGCCCCATTCATTCTCGAGGATCGCCTGTGTGTCAGCGCGGCAGAGGAAGTTGATGTGGCAGCGTCCGAGCTGGCAGCGAGTCGCTTCTGTTCCTTTGTGTTCGGTACTTACGCTTGGAGTGCTGTGCGGGGAAAGTGTCCTTTGCGTGGGAATGGCTGGTCGCTGGTTTGATACTGGCTGAAGTGTATAAGTTGTGACTGATATTTTCACAGCATGTTTGCCACGGGTGACAGAAACGATCCCTGATAAGGTGTCTGCGGGCTGTGAAAGGCTTCGTCCTCCAGGGAGGAGCCAGTCCCGTGGAACCGTTTGTTGTGCTTGGGACTAGAACTTGCCCCGCTTCTCCAACTATTTCGAAGGATGCTGCATTTTTAATGTTGTTTCTGTAACTAAAGCAGCCTGTCAGGAATGCGAATATCAAATTGCTGCGACATTGTCTGGTGCTGCTGACAGAATAATGCTAGATACCACACATTCTCTTAACGAGTCAAAGTGTTATAACTGGCATTGGTACTAGCTGGTTCTCTTAGTGGCTGACATGCCTCAGAGTTCTGCTTCTGGCTGTGCCAGGCTGTGTGCAGGCTGACAGCTCCCACATCACGAGGATGAGTAGCAGAGCTTCACGGCCTCGCCAAAGCCCTGCTACAGGTGTATGGGTGTTGCTGGGCTCCATCCTGCGGATCCAGCACCAGTGCATCTATGTGGCTGCCTTTGTTAATGTTACCGATGCCCTTTCAGAAGCCCCAGGCTTCCTGTCCAACAGGATTGGGGCTTTGATGTATTCAAAGTTGTGGCTTTTTCCAAGTAACCCTTGAGAGTTGAGGGTTTTGTTTATTTGCATTGGGTTTTTTTATTGTTTTATGTGTAGAAAGGCAAAAACAAACAACGAAACCCCAACCCTCTAGTGAAGTACTGCCTGATTATCTTGCTTCCTGAAGCAATCAGAGCTGGTGCTTTTTGATCTGACCAAATTAGTCATCCTCATGATTTGTGTCCTGTACCACACAGGAATTTCTGAGCCATGGGCCACCTCTCCCATGACTTCACGTGCAGAAGCTCATTAACTTATCAGGCCTCATTGTTGCTCTGTGAACTTCTGTAATGGATTTTTCATATATCTAGAAAAATCAAGCCAGCTCTTTTTGTCTTATTTTCTTTTGCAATCACTATTTGCCCTTCTTCTGAGGTCACAGCCCTCTTTCTGGGGGGAAGGAGAATACTTGGCACAGTGGAACTCTGTGCTGGATTTCAGAGTGCTGTTTGAGGGTTACTTCAATTGGATTTTTTTTTTTTTTTTTAATTGAGACAGCTAGAGACTTGGCCTGTGCTTACACACTAAAGCTACAGTAGCCACAATGGGATAGAAAAGCAGAGCATGGTTTCCTGATAAATTTACAGTTAAAAATACTTAATTAAAGTGATTAGCAGCAGTGGTTAGGCACCCAGCTGTCCTGTCTCCTTAATTCCTCTTTGCCAAGATGAGAGTGAAAAAGAGGGTGAAAAGAAGCTGAAGGGATGCCTTTACCAGAGCAAAGCTCTGTACCTCGTGTTGCCTTTAGACTGCATTTTCTCTGTAGCTCATTTGGCTGCTCACTGCTGTTCGCTGACATCCTTTTCTCGTGTGCTTTCGTGCTCTGGCAGCGTCACTTCATTGCAAGCAAGAGGCTTCTAGAGCTCTTCTGTATGCTGTGTATCCCAGCTTGAGCAAAGCAACATGGAGCAGTGTTGCTGTTCACTTCCTTTTCCTCCTTCTCCTAGTGACGATAAATGTACTCTTCTTAATGTAATGTACACAAAGGGAAATGTAGAGGTTTGATGTAAATGTTGCTGGACTTCATAAGCCCTGGCTGAAGGCCAAAGAGAGGCGGCTGGCTGAGGGGAGCACGAGTTGGTGTTGCTTGGTCCTGCTGGCCGCTCTCTGAAATGGGGCTCTGTGCTGGTGGAACTCGGCTTAGACTGATGCAGTTCATTTTGTTCCGTTTTGCTGGGCTACGCCAATAGAGCACACAGCTTGAGGCTAATGGAAATGTAGGCCACACATGTTGTCCTGGGGTCTTAAAGTATTTATTAAGCCCATTTGCTGCTCTGAAACCAATGGTTAAAAAAATGTGGTTATTCAACCAGTGGCCTTAAGTCAAAGCTCAGTGTACGGTTGCTATGCATAGCTAAATATTTGCTGATAATTCTGTAAATTACTGTTGTTGGACTTACTGTTAGAAAATAAACATATGCTGTGGACTGAAACTTGCCAGACCAGATAGCTACCTCTCCCACACGTGCTTTTCATGGGATTGCATACGTTGTTGAGAGCAACACGGATTCATTAACATATACATGTCTTTCAGCAGTGACTTGAAGATGTCTTTATAAAATGTCTTTATAAAAAGTTTAAGATAGGAAGAGCTCTGGTTGATGGGTGAGCGCTGCTCTGAAAGCAGTGCTTCCTAATTTTGATGCTAGCTCATGTTGTCAGGTGGATGTTGGTGGTATGGCGGCAGAGGTTGAACATTCCCAGCAATATTCTGTTATGTTTTGTTGCTGTGTAATAGATGGCAGCATGGCAAAATGGCATCTGACATGGAAATACATATGAAACAAACGTGTGAAACCGAATTCCTCCATGTGGAAAAAAATGGCACCCACTGACATTCATGGATGCAGCTGAATGTTTCTGGAGACCAAACAGTGGATGTGAGCAGTGAGGCCTGAGGAGGACTTTCAGCTAAGAACTGCCGGAATCCGATTGGCGGTATTTACTTAAAACCTAATGGCTGTATTTCAGCTGCCCCTTTCCTGTTACAGACTGGGCCTGCACATCAAGATCATTAGGAAGAAGTCACTTTTTTCCTTTTTTTGCCTAATTCTGGACCAAAAATGGAATGGTAGGTTCTAGTGCACTTAAATTTTTTTGTATATTTGAGACTTTGTGTCATTTTTCTTAAAGGGATGTTTTCTTTGCCTTGGAGACCAATGCAGTTAGTTCATCCCGTATGTATTCTTTCCCTTAGTGAGAAACATGGGTGTTCAGCTTTGACCTAGATCTGTTCACAATAAAGTCAGCTAAACTTAAACCAAGGCTAAGCAGCAGCAGTTATATTTCCTTCCCTTTTGTGTATCTTTGGGTTGGACACTGTGGGCTAATCCTGTTGGTGATGGGTGTCAGGTGCTGAGTTGGATTGTGTTGCGCTGCAGCGTGTGACTTAGCAACTTTATCTTTGAGGATTTGTCAGAGGCTGAGTGACAAGTAAGCTTTGGTGTGCAGCATAAAACATGGCAGTGAAATCCATCTTTGAGCTGACTGCAGACTAATTCTTGCAGAGCCGTAAAGCAGAGACTCTCTAGTTGAATTCACTTTCTTGTGAATTTCCTGAAGTGTTCTTGTTGGCTACCCAAGACTCAAATGCACTTATGTGCTGTTTTGACTGGGCTGTCCCTTTCTATTTTAACAATTCCTAAGGAACATCTCGCAGACGGACTTTGAGAGATATCCCACCTTTATCCTGCCTTACCAGAAGAATGAGGATTTCCTTCCTGCAGAAGTAGGTCCGTGTCCGGAAACGTAACCAGGATCTGGACTGTTCTAGCTCTGTCTTCTGTAACTTTGTCTTTGTGTTATCTGCTGGTCTTTCTCAGCAGTTAGATGCACTAGAAAGCCTGAAACTTTTCTGTCTTAAGTCTTCAGTAAAGGGTTGTAAAAGGACTGTTGATGTGATGGCTGTTCACTGTTGCTGTTTCCTTAGATTTCGGTATTGTCATGTCTGAGGTTGCTAACTTCTGGCTAATATTAATTGTGATTGTCACACTTGCAATTCACAATGTACTGATCATTCATTAAGTATTTATATAGTCCTCGTTTTTGATGTTGCAAGATAAAAAGGGTGTGTTTTCTGTCATCTTTCCTATTCAAAAGCAAACAGCACGTTGAGGCTGCTGGTTACTTAAAATGTTTAAAATATCAGATAAAGAAGATCCTCTGTACTTTGGTCAGTGCTAACATAACAGTTTTTTGTTATCTTAAAAATCTTATGTGAAGTTCATTGATGACTTGAATAAAGTAAGATTCAGCATTGTAAGTACAGTGATCATCTATCGATGATGTGAAAACGTGTATCTGGAGAAAAGGTAATGAATTCAGCAAATCAACTAAGCGTAAAAATTCATCAGTTTTAAGAAATGAAATGTGAATGTAAGCATTTGTTGTAGGTGAGGGACACAGATGAAATCAGCAGTTTCTGTGAGATACTTGTGTGTGCTTGAACTCCTTGTTGTGGGACATTAGCTTGCTGGAGTGGCTCCTGTTAAGTGGTGCTGGGAATAGAAGAAAGTGGATGAGATTGCTGCCTTGAATTCATGTCTAGGGATAGGGTGGTCTTTTATTTTATGCTGTTTTTTCCAGTAAGCCATTTACAGCATTGATAATTGGCTTTAGTTTTCTACTCTTGGACTAACAAGAATTAGCAGTTTATTCACTTATATGCACTTCATTCCAGCAAAGTTGAATAAAAGTGCAAGAGAAGAAGAAATCCATATCTGTCAGGCTGTCACAATTTGACTACTGGAAGAAAACACCAAAAGGAAATTGAAGCTGAAAGGTATTGACACTGCAGAGATGTGAGACTTACTGATCTGGCGTTACTGCTGTGCTTTGTCTCCATTCTGCTAATAGAGGATGCTGAAGGAGGAAGCTTCAGTGAAGCCAAGCCAACTTGCTTCCTTAATTTGTAAATTTTATTTTTTCATTGCAGTGAAATAGCTTTTAACTCATGGGAGTTATGCCCAAGGTTGGGCAGAAATGCCACAAAGTAGTGAGCACAGGCTAATGTGTAATTACTAACACGTGTATCAGGAGATGAGAGGAGACTATTTCTCTTGCCCCGTAGCTTTAGGTTGCAGAGATTGATAGACTGCTGTAATGTACTACAGTTTGCTCTGCCTGTGCATGGAGTTTTACTGCTTCTGCATATGGATGAAGATAAGTGACTTGATCGTTTGTTTGTTTTGATTGTTAAAGTGGGAAGTACACTGCCTAAATCTGCCATCTAAATTTAGATGCCTGAATTAGGAATGCAGGAAACACAGTAGTGAGTATAGCAGTAGCTCATTTCCCCAGGAACTTTGCTGACAATATAGACACTTACTCTTTTAAGCATCTAGACTGTGCAGAGCAGGCATCTGCTTGCACCTGTTATGAAAAATGTGTGTGGGATGCTTTCTCTGCATATCCTTACACCAAGACATAACTGACATTTAATAAAACTTTCATCACAGAGTTCCCACTTAAGTGGCCTTCACAAGGGATATTCTGCTTGGATGTTTTTGATCTGAATATTTGCATATAGTGGGGTTTGATTTCACAGCTGTTCTGTGTTTGGTTTTTGAAGGAATGTGGTGTGCTTGAATCAAAGCTAGGGTCTCTTGTATAAACATAATTGTAGGGGGAAGTTTAGTGATCACTGTTACAGCAAGGGTGTATGGTTTGACAGGCTCTTAGCAGGTCTTGCATTTAGGTCTCTAATGGTGCAAGAAGATGTTTTTATTGTATGTAACAGCTAGCTTTTTAAATAAAGCGGGGTATCTTTTAGTTTAATCACTCTGTCTTGTAACAGGGAAAAAATTGTTGTTTTGTAAGAATTCCAGTTCTGTGTTTTCTAGAATGGCATTTTAATTGAATGTTATGTTTATTACATTAATAATTGTTATTCTGGTGGATTCCTATGTGTTCCTCAGCCTACAGAATCAGCTGTGCTATTAAAGATGATAAACTTCTGTCCTGTTTGTCCTATCAAACAAATATTCAGTAGGAAAGGAAAGGAAATTACTACTTTTACTGCTATACATCATACTCAGCTACGCTTTTCTTGTTAACACTGAACACTGTACAGCTGCTTCATATGCAGTACACGAATTTTTGTAAATAACAAAAGTAGGTTTAAATTTCATACATGTACTTAGCAAAGCTAATAGCTGGTAATCAGCCTAATGGCTGATGATAGATTGTGCAGTGCCAGCGGGGGAGCTTGTGCCCAGGAAGAGTAACACAGGATTGGGAATGGCTAGAGAATAGTTGGTGAATTTGGTGCTTTCTTAATTCTCTCAATTAACTTGATTAAGCAGCTTAGATTAAATAGACGGTATTGGGGGATTGAAAGTTCTCTTGTGTAGTATTTCCCATTGCCTTAGAAATTAATTCCTTTAATGTTGTGTCTGTGTAAAGCAGGCGGCCTTGGTTGTTCCTGTGTCCTGCACAGACATGAAGTGGTATAAGCTTAATATGAGAGGCACACACAGCCTTTTCTCCTCTCCAATTGGATCTAGGCAGAAGTCATAAATCATAGTGATTTCTGTACAGTGCAGTTGAATGGAGGTTGACTACCATATTTTATTAATATTGAAAGTTCCCTGTGCTTACATTGCTATTAATTCTTCCTTGCAGAAGAGCATGCTGTGTTTTTTTCCTTTGCCTTTTGCTCTGCTTCGGAGCTGTGCTTGGCAGTGGAAGATGAGCTCCAAACGCAGTCCTCTGGTGTGTGAGCTAGTTTTGGCTGGTGTGCTGTGGTACAGCCTTGCCATTGCACTGCCTGGGAGCATTTTAGACATGAGATTCCTCATTGAAGAACACTGTAGAACGCTGTGGACTGTGCTCCAGCTATAGCATTTGAGGCTGTCTTTTCTCATTGCTCTTGTACGTCTGTGTTGGCTGCAGCTGTGGCACAGTTCAGTAAATATTTTTCCTCCTCTCCTTGCCTGATTGCTCCTGTGTTCTTTTGGCCACTGCTTTAAGGCAGCAGTTCCCAAACAAGGAATCTTAGTGACCACTTGGGAGCATACCTGAGATTCCTGGCTTTACCACCAATGTCCTTACCAGGTACATCCTCTTTCCTACCCAAAGTCTTTGTCTTCATAGCATCAGGTAGGGAATTGGGATAGGGATGTTAGATAGGAAAGTTAGATGGTAGCACAGAGAGAGGTTCTACCTCTACTTTCTAGTTTTCTCCCTTTATAGTAAGGGCTGTGTCACGTTAGGGGATCTCACAGTATTTTCTGTTTTTTAGAGCACCGAAAAGCAGCCTGAGGCCGGAACCAATTTCTGCATGTCCCACAGCCCCTGGTGGTAGTTTTATCTTGCATTATCAGCTACTGCAGCACAAATATGCCTCAATTCCACCAGTACATGGCCACAGAATGATTTTCTGAATAAATTGAACTACTTTTTCACTACTGGATGTTGTGATATCATTAAATATCACACTGATTGTCATTAAAGCCATGTGGTAGATTTGGAAAGTGGGACCTGTGTTTCTAACTTACTTTTGCTTACTAGATGTTCTGAAAAGATCTTGACATTACTGCAATGTTATCTCTTCCTCTGGATTACACTGTGCTACCCAAAAGCCGTACTGTTTTAGTAATGGTGGTGAGTCTGTGCATTTAGATTGAACCAAGTATGTGCTGTCTGATGAAAGTTGGTAGATGAGTGTGATTCTGTGGTCTGTCTTTTCAGCAGTGCCAGGGGGCTGCAGTAGCCTGAAAAGCGTGTGCTGTGGGGTTGGATGTAAACATCTTAAACTGGTGCTGAACAGCAGGAATAATGTCAGAATGGTTTTGGTGTATGCTGTTTCTTCTTTATGTTGCTTATGAGAAGAACATTAAGTGAGTTAGCGTGTTGGTTCTGTGCTGTATGAGATGAATTCCACTATCTGCTCTAATTTTGGAGAAGAGTCATTTTTTATATTCATTGCAAATTGGATGTTTACAGACTTTAATTTTGTCCTAATGGTGAGCTCATGTACATCACAGAATCTAAATTTTGTCAGGTTAATCCCACCCATGGGTCAGGTTAGTATTTCCAAATGGCAAAGTCAGCTGTAAATAAATAAGCGCTCTTTCAGGAACTGAAGTGGGCCAGTGCCAGAGGAGAAAATAGAAACAGCATCTGCTGGAGATTCCCTGTGGTGATGAGTATGAAGGGAGGTCAGGAGAGCTTGTATGGAGAGGTGGGGTGGGGGCAAAGCTGTAGTTCTTAGGAAGAATGAAAATTCCTGATGGTAACACACGGAGGTCTTTATGCAGCTGGGATTAGTTTGGTGTAGAAGCTTGTGTCTCAGTGACTAATGGGAGCTGGTCAGCTTTTATAAACAATCCTGTTTAATTGCAATTACTTTGAGGATAGGGTTTTTTTGTGAATTGTTGAGTCCTAACATGAGAGCCCTATGGAAGTCCACTGGGAAGGGTGCCTGAGAAAGCAAGCTCTTGGTGACTTCCAGACTTGCTGGGAAAAGGGTTTCGCAGTACTGAACAGCTGACAGTGTGGCACACAGAGAAAGGATGGAAAGGAGAGGGTGGCTGTGAGGAGACAGGGATGGCTACAGGCAGGCCCTTTGCTGTAAGTCTGTGTTGAAGAAGACGTGCACTGGAACTGAAATATCCGTTCTTTCCTTCCCTCATGTTAATGAACTCTGTTCCCTCCTGTGTGTGCTTTTCTTGAAAATGCTAAAAGAAACCAAATCCAACTCTGATAAAGTTGAAAAAGAATCATTTTCCCAATGTTTGTAGTGTAGGCCATATTGAGTGTGTTACGGTTTTATAACTCACTGGGAAAACAGATATCTTTTTTTCCTGGAGGTAGTCTCATAATTGTAAAGACATTTCTAAATGTCACTTTAATTCTTTATTATGTTGGAAACCAAGGTGGTCTGTCCATCCCATAGCAGTCTAGGGTTTCACTGCTTTTTCCAGAAGTAAGAACTCTGAAACAGTGCTTTTTTCCCCCCCCCCTCTGCTGGAGTTCCATTCTTTCATTCTGTGCAAAGTGCTGCTGATCCAAACTTAGACTGAGCATATTCTCTCCAGGGCAAAGTGGGGCCTGCCTGAGTTACTAGAGGGCTGGTGCCTGGCAAATTTAGATAATGGCTTGAAGGTTCTTTACAATCATATCAAATTTGTTTTTTTCATGTACAGTTTAATTGGAGCATGCACGTTTTTGTATAGCTTTGGCAAGGCTTCCAGAACATTATGCTAATTGTTTTAGTTCACTGGCAGTATATGTAGACATTGAGTACTGATATCTTTTTATTACCATCAGAAATTGTATCCTGGTACAGCTTTTTTTCAGATCATTTGCTTTTCTTTCTTTCTTCCTCTCTTTTCCCCCAGTGCATTCAAGAATGAAATAAAATTAGTAATGAAATACTGCTTGAAACAAAAGTCTCTGCAGAAGACTGTTTAGCGGCAGGAACTTAAGTGGGAAGTTATTTTGAGAAACACAGCCTTTGCAATGGAGCTTATGGATCAGTCTGTGTTGAGACTCCTGTAGGTAGGCACAAAGCTGATCTATTTCTATCCATACCTCTATCAGGAATTCTCGTGGGTTGTTTTGTTTTAAGTACTTCCCTATGGTCAGAAATATCTGGAATTGTTGGCACTTGTAGCATGAAATTCTTCTAGGATGTGCAGTCAGGTCGGTAGTAAGGAGATGGAGGAGAAGGTCTTCTCAATGTGACAACATCTTTCACTGTGGCTTTTCCTAGTTGGAGGCCCTGTCTGGTGCTAACAGTGGAAAGTGTAGGTAATGGGGATGCTTTTTCCTGTGTAAAATAGTATTTATTTGAGAAGTCAGCCCTTCTTCTTTGTCTAGCTCTGGCAAAAAGAGAAATCCAGAAAGGAAATAGCAGTATGCCTGGTCTCTCCCAAGAGAGGACCTGTCCTGGGTCCTCACACAACTCTTATGCCGTCAGGAGCCAGAGATGCTTGTTGTGGGGACATCAGTGGCTGTACAGCTTTAACTCTTTAAATCCCTGTGGCCTTTCCCAGGCTCCTCTGCATTACTAAATGCTCTGCTTCCTTCATTAACAGCAAGCACAGCAAGATACTGCTCTGTAAAGCAAGGAAGCTTTTAAGTGTATGAGAAGAAAGAATTTTGTAGTTGGAGTTCAGGTAGTTTGTTTCTGTTTTGTTACTCCTTCATTCCCATTTGTCTGTGCAATTGTTTGCTACTGACAGATGGACTTTAGCAAAACCATGCTTAAGACAGATGAAATTCAGTGCTGTTGCTTTTTTTTTTTTATTAAATAAAATATTTGTTTATTTAAGAGGAAGTTGTTTGGTCTCTTTGTCAGAGCTCAGGAGCTCTGTGTCACTTTGTAACCTCACTTGGGAAATATAAAACTGTCATAAATCAGTTCATGGTCTGAATTTCTGATGCTGCTTCCTTAAGATGTATAAAGTCTGTTTACTTTACCTCTGTTCTTTAAAAGAAGTCCCTCTAGAAACTGCAGGACTAATGAAGCGTTTCTTCCTGCTCCCTTCAGGACTTGACTTGAAGCTGCAGGATGCCTTGCCTGCTATTACAGCTTGAAGAGGCTTGTTGGGTTCAGAGCTCCTTCTTAGCCATTGGCTTGCAGTCCAACCTGGCAGTCCGTGTGGTCACTTGCAGTGTGCCTGCCCACTGCCCAGCTGCCCCTTCAATTGTAGTGTAGTTACTCTGAGCCGCTGCTGTTCAGACTTGGCAGGGGGTGACTGCTGGCTGAAGTAGTTTAAGGGGGAAGGGTTAGGAGGGATGCAGATGGTGTGATTGTGTAAGCCTATTTTCCTATTAAACAAAAGAATACGCTTTTGTTCGGAATGGAACTTGTTCTCGTGCATTCATCCTCAACATGTTTGCAGAGTACAATGGCTGGGTGCCCTCCAGCCCTGCCCTCCCCCCCTTCATGACGCCCTGTGTGCAGCAGTGGCTTCCCTGCGGCCTGTCCCAGCCCGCCTTGCACCAGGCTGAGCAGCTCGCTGCAGGGAGCCCATCTCCAATGCCTGGCCACTGTGTTTGGCTAGAGACGCAATATGTTTATGTCACTGGAGTTTGGTAGCTCTGCTGGAAATATTAAAGCCATCCAGGTCAGATCAGGAGCTGCCTCGTATGTGCTGCTTCAGCCGCAGTGTTGGATGTGTTTGCAGTGGCCCACCAGCAGTGAGTGTCTGACAAGTATTGTTCCTAAGCTGCTGCTGCAATTCACATGAGCATTGAACAGTGTAAGCCTTCAAAGCGCTACAAGCAGATGAACGTAGTCTGGTCGTTCCAGCAGCACTGTAATTTTTAAGCCGTTAGTGAGTTAGTTTTAATAAATGGTACAGAGGCTAAGAACTCACTCAGCTTATTCATCGATGGCTAAACATGTTGACAGGCATTGTGGAGATGGAAAACGTCTTGCGGAGCCTGCTAAGTCTGCAGCAGCCTTGTGGCTAAAACAGGAAAGTTCTTCCTGACTCCCATCATCATCGTAGACGACCCCTTGACCCCGTAGGTGACCCCCCACCCCGTAGGTGGCCCCTTGAAAGCCACCTGTATGCATTGGCTTCCTCATGGCTCACTAAGACTCACCAGGTGTGGGGAACATTGAGTCATGCAGTGACTGAGCTTGGAGCTGAGGGGCCAGCTTTTCACTGGAGTACACTATTATTGTATCTGCAGTTGAGATAAAGTTCTGGAGAACAATTGCATTAAGCTTGTTTGTCTGACAGTCTATTTCTGCTGTCTTTGGAGCTCCCTGGGAGCAGTTCTGGCACGTCCCCTGTGATGTGAAGTTGGCTGCATGGCCAGTGTGGTGCTTTCCAGTGGAGTTTTACTCATCTCTGACTTTGCAACTTTTTGCATTTTGAAGGCCATTCGATTCCATTTGAAGTTACATCAAAAAAAATGTAAGCAGATGGAGTGTAGTCAGCCTCATCCATGGTTAAGAGTTTTCTGTTTTGAAGCCAGTTTGTAAGAGTTGATCTATACAAAGCTGTGGAGTTAAGAGTTAAATTAAATTGCAAAAAAAAAGTTAGGCTCTTGAAAAGTAATAATGACTGGAGAGAAATTGAGATATTAAAGCTTAATTACTTTTTGAGCTTTAAATCTTGTGTGTTCTGACACCTATTGGTATTACTTATTTATTTGATAAAGCATGGCTGAGTAGAAATGTAAAGTGGGAAATTATACTCTATAATGCAAAATGAAACAGAAAACATAATTCTCCCGTTAGTGGTAAGCCTTATTCATGTATTAATTTGCTCTTTTAATAGAAGTATGACATTGAACATTCAATATGTCCACTTCTGGAAGGCGTTGACCGTAGGGGAGGGGTGGCTGGAGGCTGAAAGGTGCATGATTCCTTGCCTGAAGGGGGAGGAAGATGTGAACTCATGGCTTAAATTTAGATGCTATGACTGAGTAAAACCCAGTCGTTCAGTACTGGAGAGTTAAGTTCTGGAAACCTGCAGAGAGAAAGAGGACTGAAAAACAAACTGAAACTTCAAAACAGCTCAGTTTCAAAATACAGTAGATGGAAGCATTTAAAAATATACATTCTACTATATTCATAGCTATTCAGGATTCTTTCTGAATTCATCATCTGACTAAATTGCTTCTAACTGTGGTGTACAGATGGTGTGATATTTCAGATTATTCTAATTCCAAGCAACTAAATGCACAATCTATTTTAACAACAAGCTTATCTTGAAATTTGAAACAATTACAGTTTTGTAACATGACAAAACAAGTTACCCTTTATGGATGCACATCCTTGGGATTTTCACGGAGTTGAAGAAGTCATGACTTACTGCTGCAGCATTCATCCCACATGTGAAATGTTCTTTTGCTAAGTGTGTATGCAGCACAAAATGTTATCTGTAGCACAGGATAGCTCAGGGTGTCCAAGCATTTCTGGCTTCTTGCATTGTTACTGTATATTCCCAGTTTGACAAAGGAAGCCAGCGTTGTTCAATATATGCAATAAATCAGAAATGTTGGATGCCAGGACCTATAGCTGAAACCAAGCTGGCCAATATTTTAGGGTGCCAAAAATGTACTGAATTCATTGTCACCCTGGAGCAGTGTTGTCATGGTTTCGTAGCTGTTTGCATGCTGTGAACAAAAACCATAGACACTGGGCCTCATGCCTTTACATTTTCTGCTAAAAGTCCTTGTTCTTCAACTTGTGGAATGCTTTTCATCAGCTTGTCCAGCACAAAAGAGCTTGTGTTTCTCTTCTTACTCTCATCTGGAGAGAGGCTAGGACCAGATTCAAAGTGCTGGAACACTTTGGGGATTTGTTCTGTTCAGATACCTGGCGAAAGGACAACAGCTGTGCCCAGGGAGAAGAGGCACAGATTTGGAGACTTCTGTTGCAGCCCTTCCTGCAGCCTATGGCAGCAGGAACAGTGCTGCAGGGGCTGGATGCATGAAGGCAAAAAGCCAGCCAGAGCATTTACAAGAAGAGTGGGGACCACTGCATAGGATTTTGCCATGCTTGTAGGCAGACGGGTCACCTTCCTGGAGAGATTATTTCAGTATTATTTGTTAGAACTTGCTTGGCTTATTTTGGTGCCACATGAGTAGAACTGATGTAAGCCACAGCATGTTCTTACTGTAGTTTTGCACTATTTCTATGTTATTGTTTCTCATCTGTGTTTTTCAAGTTATCCGTGTTTTTCAAGTTTTCTGCATATGTTGTTCGTGGTAATTGATGGGGAAACATAAACATGAATGCTGAAAGCTGACTTCACAGGAAAATCTGTTTCTTTTATCAGCAGTTCTGTTCTACTGATGCCAACGTACTGAATTGCTAAAAATGCACTGTATTTAATTACAGTGGAATGATACCCCAGCAAGCTTTTTTCTGCTGAGTATAATTGGTGTTTTTATTGTGAATAACTTCCCTAAATATTTTGGCAGTCTGCATGAAGACACAGCTAAGCGATGCTGACACACTTTTCCTGTTAGGAGTTGGCTTGTTCTTGTACAGTATGCTTAATCTAATCGTCAGATCCTGACAAAGCATGGCAGGAGTGTGAGACTGAGACAGAAACACTTTAGGCTACACCAACTAGCAGTCTTTTCAGCCAGAGCTTTCCAGTTGCCTGGGGACAGTAATGGTATGATTCTTCTACTCTTCCTATGAAAACACTACCTTTTTTCACAAAATATATTTTTTTACAAGGGTGTCTGATGACATTTAATGTTTCAGTTTTAGCCTCTGAATGGATATTCTGGAGAGATCATGTGCAATATGCCAAATGGGAATATTTTCGTATTTCTTAACTGCTGTGGTGGTTTGAAATTGCTGGAGGAGCAGCGCTCTGTGAAAGCAACATTTTCCAAATCAAATTTGACATGTAGTTTGCATTCAGAGCAAAATTATACAGTGAAATCACGTGTTGCTTTAATTTTAGAATGTTTATATGTCTATATATGTTGTTCCTGATTCTTTTGTATATGTCATTCCTAATGATTTTTGACTTTGAGAAGACGGGTGAGGAGCTGAGTTTCCCTAAGTGAAGTAATATGAGTGTTGCATTGCCTCCTACACACGAGGTCACAAAAAGTCACAGGAGGTTGATGACAATGCTGTGCTTCAGCAAGTTTTCATCATTTCAGGGGATGGTGAGAAGTTGTGACCAAATATTTCTGTAAGTGCATTGAGTAGAGCTTAGCCTGAAAGGAACAATCTTATCCCATCCTGTGCATTAACCCTCAACTTTTCCAAGTTCTGTGTTGTCTACCATTTGGTCCTGCAGATTGGAAGCCAGTTTTGTGGTTTCTTTGCCTGGGAAGTTGTTAACAAGTAGCTCTTCTTCCCTTTGCGAGCATTTGGGCTTTCCTTACAAGCTCTGTTGAGCAGCAGGTGTGATGAGGAGCTGCCTGGTGCTGCTGGCAGTGGTGGTGAACAGGGCACTGCCAAGACTGCTGTGTTGATAGTGTAATGTTCCCCAGGAAGGGGAGAGAGCAGCCAGCTGTGCTCCTGGGGCTGCACCCCAGAAAGCTGCACTTGTCTGGCAGGATGAAGGATGAGCTGATGCCTCTGCAGATGCGATCTTGCTTCAGAGCTGGTCTCTGCCATCTGCTTGCTGTTAAATGGGCAGGATGCTGACAAAGGAAGGGAATAGATGACACATGACTGGAGGCAGGCTGGTCCTGCAGGCAGCCAGAGGGACTGTTGTGGTCTTCCAGGAGCACTGTCTGCATGAGGTGCTCCTTACAGGGCTCAGGTTAGTGGTGTGTAGGCTGTGGAGCGGAAGGCATTTGCTGCAACCTCAGATAAAGATTTCACATCAGTTACCACTAAATGCACATGATTGGAGCTGTGAGATAGCAGCTAGTGTGGCGTTACACCTGTGCTACTGCAGCAGTACAATTGTGTTGAATTTGCTCTTGCTTTTACTTGTCCAAGTCTTCTGACAGCTGAATGCTACAAGTATGGTTACAGTTGGCCTTATAGCAGAAGCTGAGAACAACTGTCAGACATGCAGGACAAGAATGGAAAGAGAGCACACAATATGTTTCAGTGGGTGGGAGAAAGTATTTGATGAAGGGCAGCTTTGAAGCTCCATGGAGCTCTTATCTTTAATGCATCAGGAACTATAAGATTTTACATTATCATTCAGTCCTAAGTACATACAAAGCCATTTGGCAAAATGTTGCAGTGCATGATTAAATTGTTTGATAATGTTGATATGTGAACAGTGTGTTCATATCTTTGACCAAACATTATGAGATACAGTTTCAAACCAAAATAATTATGAAGCACATCCCAGCGTAAAGACACAATTATGCTTGTATCAAGGTATTTATGATGATTACTGTGGATTACTGATCTGTTTATTAGCAACCTATTCTGTTACAATTTGGGGCGCTTTAGGAGTGTTTGTCTATGGCTTGCCAAGTGAGTCCCTTCGCTGTTTATAATCTTTTGGTAACCTGCCAGTTAAATCTCAGTGCCAAGGTTAATTCCTTGTGTGATTGGGAAGTGAAATGTGAGGATGCACTGAGGACTTTCCTGGCTGTCTCACCTCAGCATGCCAACAGGAACATGTCAGTTGCCTTGTGCTTTCAAGATGAAATTTTAAGAGACATGTTGAGTTAAATCTCTTCCAGGAATCACTGGGGTTCCTCTTAAACAGCTGTCATTTTCTCTTCCCATATACTCCCATCAAGCTCAAATAATCAAGCACCTTTTTGAAAGGAGCCATCCAATTACTGATCATGTGTCCTTCTAGGAAAGCTTCTTGTCTGATGGTATTTACTCCTTGTCACTTCTTTGTGTGTATATTACTGTCAATATTTTGTTGCCCTGCGGATAATTACTGTGAAATATAGTACTGACCTTGCTTCAGCTGACCACATTCGTCACTGTATCTTTGAGTCAGCTTTGCAGAAGTCTTCAATTGCCTTTGCAAGTTTGCAATGGCAAGCATCAAGTTAAATCTAATTACTGTTTGAGCTTCCAGATTCTCTTTACATGGTGTGGAAAGAAGGAAGAGATCTTTCAAGCTGATCTCATGTTGGATAATTTTCAAGTTGCTGTACTGTTTCAGTGAGAAGAAACTCCTGGGGAATGTTCTGAATCTTCCTGCAAGCACGATATGAGGGACTTGGGCACTTAAGTTGAGTTCTTATTTTAAACTGTTGAAATTAGGTGTTTTGATTAAAATTAAGTACAGAGAAGTTTTTAGTTCTATGCACATGCCTACATACACCTTTGTGGGACTGACTTTCCACAGGCCACCAGAAAATGAATACCTGTTGCATGGATTTAACAATCATTTTAAAAAAAATCATTTTTGACTTCACTGCTTTGGGAAAAAAAAATAAACCCAACCCTTTCATATAACACAGACACTGATTTGTTTACTTTCTCTGTGCCTCTCTTCAAAGTGATAGAGCTGAGATTCCTCTCTGTCAGAGATGCTTTCACACTTTGCTAAACAGGGTACCCTAAAAATAAACATATAGAATTCTTCAGCCGTTTGCTGTTGGCTTCATTTCTTCTAGAGGAGCCCAAAGCTGAAACCCTGTTTTGCAAGGGCCCAGGAAAAAGAACAGCTAGAAATGGAAGGAGATGTAGATCATGTTTCTGAGAGTGTGAAACAAAAGAGTAAGTGAAAGTGAAGATGCAGCTAGACACCAAGTTTATTGCTGTTGCTGGGGAATACCATGCTCCTTTCTCAAGACTGCTGTGAACCTGGCCAGACAAAATGGGTAGAAGGGCAGAAGGTGAGGAATGTCTGTATCCTATTATGAATTGCAGGAAATGACTGTCTGTGCTCTGTGTGCTGGTGGGCTCAGAATATGCTGTCATCAGTCTGGTTAGTGTGGTACGTTACAGAGCAAAAAGCGGTGAATTGTCAGCTTTTGTGTTTCAAATAACTACCAGGGAAAATAAGTTGTTCTTTAAAAATATGCTGTGGGTTTTCTATTGACTTTCTTAAACTAACTGGAAAATTTCTGTTGTTTTTTGTTTTTTTCCAGGAACATTTTTTTCTCTGAAAACATTGCTGCTAAAAAGCTCCGAACAGGAGAAGTAAATTCAGTCAGCTTGTCAGGCCGCTGGCTCAGTGTACAGGCGCTTTCATGAGGTAACATTGGGCCAAAGTCAGCTTTTCTTTCTCCTTGGTAAATCTGCAGCCAAGCAATGGGCCAGAAAATCTCAGGGAGCATAAAGTCTGTGGATGTGAGGGAGCCCCCTTTTAGGCCAGTGAAACGAGAGCTGAGAGGCCCGGATTTCTGTAAGCCTGCACGGCTGGACATGTTGTTGGATATGCCCCCTGCAAAGCTGGAGATCCAGTACAAACATGCTTGGAACAACGAAGATCGCTCTTTAAATATATTTGTAAAGGAAGATGATAAACTGACTTTTCACAGACACCCCGTGGCCCAAAGCACAGATTGCATCCGAGGCAAAGTCGGCTACACAAGAGGGCTGCATGTCTGGCAAATCCACTGGCCCACGAGGCAGCGGGGGACTCACGCGGTGGTGGGAGTCTCCACAGCCGAAGCGCCACTGCACTCGGTGGGGTACACGTCACTGGTGGGCAGCAACAGTGAGTCGTGGGGCTGGGATCTGGGGCGCAACAAACTTTATCACAATTGTAAAAACCAGCCTGGGGTCACGTATCCTGTCTTCTTGGAACCGGATGAGTCTTTTGTACTCCCAGACTCCTTACTGGTGGTTTTGGATATGGACGAAGGAACGCTCAGCTTTATGGTAGATGGACAGTATCTTGGAGTGGCCTTCAGAGGACTAAAAGGGAAAAAACTTTACCCCATAGTCAGTGCGGTTTGGGGACACTGTGAAATTACAATGAGATACATCAACGGACTTGACCGTAAGTCTTACCATATTTTATTACGCTCTCTTTCAACTCTTCTCTTTTTGAATTTGTTTTATCTTTTTATCTTCTAATGGTGAGCCATGTGTACTAGGAGATGACTGTCCTTTGTGAGTAAACTGCATCCCGTAGTTTTTACTCACAGCTAGTATCAATGAGGATGGTATGGATTGCATCAAAACATTTTCTTTTGCAAGAATTTTCTGTTTCAACATGCACAGCGGTACGATATCTGTCTCCAGTGGGAGTGAGCAGACTGAGGGGAAAAAGAAATCTTGAGAAATTTCTGGATATATTGAACAGTGAAGCTCTTGTTTACTTGAGGATGTGTTTTAAATCTGTAGTTTTCAAATAGGGTCTTATAAAAGTTTACAGTGGTAATGGGAACTCTTTAATAGTGTGTAGAAACATATGTGAATTCAGACCGATAGGCTTTCTTTCCATAGTTCTCTTTCCTGGACCCTCAGAAGCAACGGTTGATTCCTGAGAATCGGGAAACTCTGGTCAAAAACTGCATTCAGCATTTTTTTCTGAAAAAGAGTCCTTCTCTTCATTTCAGAAGGTGCTCTCGCAGGGTATTTTCTTCTCTAGAAATGCGGTTTCTTGGATTAAGCTTTAGCTGTTTTTGATCTAGAGGCATAATATAAAATCAAATACTTCTGTAGTCAGGAGCAGCATGTTGCTGTTGTGTCCCTAAAGTAGCACACTGGTGTGTGTGTTGCAGGCTGAGTTTGGTCCATCTCTTCTCACTGCTTGGGATCTACCAGATCCAGCTGCAGCTCAGCGTACGGTAGCCCAGTTATTGCAGTCAGCTTATGTGCTGCTGGGAATTATGCAGTGGAGGCTGAACAAGGTAGTAAGTGGACCTTTGTTCTTGTTAATACTATATTATTTGACTCGCAGTATGAGATGGATTTAGCAAAAAAAGGTTACTGAACTAAAATTCCTAGATTTTTGGATAGGAGTGGAACTTGTCTCGTGCACTTACTATTAGATTATTCTCTTTCTACAACACCTGTGTCTTTCAGTTTGTGATTTATAAAGGAATTTACTCTTCAAATAGGATAGAGTGGTCTGTTTTTTCCATCAAATTAATTCTCTGCTCGTTAGCACTGCATTTGACATACAAAGTAGAAACATAATTAAAGAATGTCACCCTTATGAAGATTACCCTATTATAAGCATCTATTATGGGCACTGGGGGGTGAAGAATCTTTATCTGGAGAAGCCATGTCTGAGGTTATTATAGTCAAATGCTAAATAGCTTCTTGAGTGCTTTTGTACATCTATGAAAATGAAAATGGCTGTTGGAGGATCCTAAGTATTTTGCAGTTACTCGGACGTTGTGGTGACAGCTTGCTACAGAGTTTTTAGAAGCTGGTGGGGGTGGGATGCTTTTGCAAACTGGAGATTTGTGTCTGAAAGCAATTTCTATAGTGCTGGGAATATCTGCCAAGGTAAGCAAAGTACAGCTTGGCTTGGTCCACCACATCTGCAGAAGGAGCCATCCCGCATTCCTTTTGTGCCCTTTGCAAGGCTGCTCGAGGCAGCACTAGAAAGATGAAAACGAAGGAGGAGAATGTGAATGGGTTTGGTAGAAATCATAAAATAAAAGGGGATAAGTAGGGAAGCATGGCTGTGGACTGTGAGACAGCAGGCAGAAAAATTCCCATCCGGTCTCTTGTGGTTTATTTCAGTTGGAAAGGCAGGATGGCTTCCTTAGATGATCCCAGAGGAAGACAGAATAGTTGCTTCTAAGCACGAACCCATGGCTAAGAGTAAACTTGTAAACCACGCTTTTATGTCCGCATGAATGCTGACCTGATCATGTGAAGAGGAAGCTTAAAGCCACTTCGCCATGAGGCACTGTGACATCCTGGAATCACATCGTTTGTTATCACATGTTCACTGCTCCCTTACTGTCCTGCACAATAACGGCATTCAGGAAACCAAAGTGGCTTGTCTAGCTGGTGCTCTAAAACAAATATCTCCTCTGTTAAAAGCTTTTCTGTCCAGCCCTACATATGTATGTGTTGTTTTTTGTTGTTTGCTTGCTTTTTAACCTCAGGAATTTTCTTTTTCTTTTTTTTTTTTCTCCCTGGAGGTATCTCATGCTGCTTGCTGCAGCTTTTGGTAGATCTGGGAGTGATAACTTGGCTGCTGGTGAAATAGTGCTGTCAGACAGTGACTTGTAACTTGCCATTTACTGATTGATCGTTACTGCTCAACGCACATCGCAGCTTAGGTGTCTGTTTATGTGATGTCTTACAGGGCAAGCAGAGACCTTGGCAGCATGGATTTTCAGCAGTTCAAGTATTACAGAATAGGGCTGCAATTTGAAGCTGAAGAGTGTATTTGAGACTACGCAAGTTCAGAATACCAAATTTTGGCTTATACCTGTCATATAATTAAAAAAATTTATTTGCAGTGTATTGTCATGGTGGTGACAAGTAGAAAACATGTAAGATCAGAGTTTTAAAAATTACTTTATCTAAAGCAGAATGTTTCTGATGACTGTAAATTGCTTGAATTGTTTTGAACCTTTTAAAGAGCTTCATTTTTTAATTTGAACTTTATCCCACTTTTCAGAGGAATTTCGGAGGCAGCCTCTTTTTTTTTTTTTTTTGTCTGGCAAGAAGCAGTACTTTCTGATGATATGGTTCACAAGTGGAAAAATATGTATGTATCTATATTTAATCACTTCTAGGGTGACTTAAACAGGTGTCAGGTATTATTTTTGTTTATTTTGACTGTCTATACTGCTCCTGTGTGGTAAGAGCTGCTATTTTCGTAAGGAGCCTGCCTAAATAAAGAGCTGGATGTCAGGTTTCTTTAAACAGGAGTGGACAAGCAGAGGCCTTTTATAGTCTGAATGTCTGCAGTGTACCTATTTCTGTTCAGAAACATATGTCCTATGGAGGCTTTCTAGTCTGGGAGGAATAGTCTGAGCCTGAAGCAAGTTTTGGAAATGATCAGTGTTGCAGTGTGTGCGTTTCTTCGTGCAGTTCTGGGGTGTAGAAGGAAGGTGAGATGTGTCTGGGGGCAGTCGCTGCGATGCGCAGGGAGGGAATGAGGAACAGAAAATGGAGCGGGTAAAGGCACGGTGGGCAATGACCTGAGCTACTGACATGGGGGCTGTAAAATACTAAAGGTTGAGGAAAGCAGGCGGATAAAAGAGAGGTGGAATTGAAGCAGTAATTGGTATGTGTGCTTGGGGATTGTCTCCATGGTGGTTCCAGCTGTGAAGAATGAAGTCTCACTTTTTTTTTTTTATCTTTTTCAAAGATGAAGTTGAAACTAAGAGTTACATTTGATATGAAATGATAATTTGTGAAAATCCACCTGACTGCTTTGAATTACTCATGAGTTTGCGCAAGATGTGTGATTTAAAGAAGTAACTTTGAATGTTCTGTTGTAAACCTTTCCCAAAGCTTCAGAAGCTCCTTTGAGCATCACATATGGATGGGTAGTGACTTCCACAAGGCAGTCTTCTGCTCACACTTGAGAGACCAAGAGCTGCGGGTGTTGGTCAGAATTTGGGAGGGAGGGAAGGTGGACAGGATGGAGAGCAGTCCTAACAAGCATGCTCAGTTCTTCCCTGGACAAACTCCTTTGATCAAATGCTATCCGTGTTTGCCATGTTGTTGTTTTCTCGGTGTCTGAGTTGCACAGAATTTTACATCAGATTTCTGACTCACTGTTTATTGCAGTAATTAAAAAAAAAAGCACAAATGCACAGTGAGGACAGGATGTGTTGTTTTTCAGATGCTTTTTTTTCATCAGAGTACTTTGGTGTTTTAAAAAATGCTGGGCTATTTACGTCTGTTGTCTGATGAGGAATCCTGGAGACTATTTATAGACTAGAAAAGAGAAATAGCAAAGTGCAGCAGATCTTCACAAATACACCATGCTTGTGTGTTTAAACAAAGCAGTGGGAGGACCACATAACAGTGCTGTGGAGGGAAACTTACTTCTGAGTAAGTGAACTGAACACAGTGATTTGTTTTGTTCCTGAAAACTACCTGCCAGAACAGCCAGCGTTTGGAATTCCAGCAGAATGTTTTACAGAACATCCAGAATACAGACTGCCTGCATTAGTAATAATAATGTGATCCACAGACGCACATAGGGAATTTATTAGTGCAACTAATAGGTACAAAATTTAGAATTTAGTATCTTTCAGAGAATGCAGGAGTCTGCAGAAAGGATTTCTAGGTATTGTGCAAAGCAACAGAAGTGTCTAAATGGAAGCTCTGCGTTCCCTGTAGCTGCAGACTGGCGGGACCTCAACCTGGGAGCTGCTCTTTGTGCCTGTGTCAGCAGACCTGGGAAGAAGCAGCTGGGGGTGTGCATCAATGCTGTCCTTCTGGCATGTCTGAGAACACCTGGTGTCACTTGCAAATTTCTTCATCCTACATAGCATGCGTCCACTGGAAGCACAGAGCAGGTTATCCCAGCTGCTGCTTCAGAGTGAAATCTGCTTGGGATATGTGGTGGGATGCATCCCCTCCTTACAGACTCCATCTCAGTGTGATCCTGACAGTTTTAAAGAAAGTTTCTAATGTGCCATGCCTGTGCCTAAACTCTTCATTGCTGTGTGTTTGCATTAGGGAAGGATGTATCAGTGTAAAAATCAGCTGTAAAAGTCTTGAAATCGCATGTAGAATGAAAGAGCCCCGATTTTTTAATTGTGACATGTTGATCACACTGTAGGAATTGACAATCAAAAGCTTGCACCTCACTGCCAATGTTCCTGATTAATAAATCCTTAAGCTATTTCTTTAAGAGTGAATGAATTTGATGAGATGTGGGGCTGATGCTGCCCGGCAGCTGTTTGGTGGCCCAGCGGAGTTCATGATTTACTCCTAGAATTATTTTGCCTTTGGAAGTTGCAAGAAGGCTAACTCATGCCGTGGGGGAAAGCCAGGCTGGGCACTGAAGAAAGATCTTTCTTGTAAGAGCGGTCAGACACTGAACAGTCTTCCTAGAGGGGTCGATGCCCCAGATCTGTCCAGCACTCAAAAGGCATTTGGGCAATGTCCTCAATATCCAGCTATAACTTTGGGTTAGCCTTGAAGTGGTCAGGCAGTTGGACTTGATCACATCTGCAGATCCCTTTCAACAAAACTGTTCTACTGTATTCTAAATTTACCTACAGTGAACGAACATAGATGAAAGCAATCGTGTAAACTGTTTCACGTGCTAACAGCTTGTCCTCTGACACTGCAGAGAGCTGCAGCAGACATAAAATTGAGGCTGTTTGGAGGACATTGGCTCAGTTTCAGGATGTGTATCAGTTACTGTATTGAGGCAGCTCAGGAGCAGTAATTCAAGGTTTTGGATGCTCATCCGCTGGGCTGCCTGGGGAAATGGTCCTTGTCGCTTTGGCTCCTGCCTTCCTGAAGGTTGGCTGCTTACAACTCCGTGACCCTCTGGAGGGGAGCACATGGGGTTTGTGAGCCTCTGTGTTGTTTCAGGAGCTGCAGGGGAGGAGGGGCTCAGGGTAAAACTGCAGAGGCTTTAGGGTGTGAGGCCTGTTCAAACCTTAGCCTCCCGGCCTCACTGAATGCCATGACTTAACCCTTGAATATTTTCCAGGCCTTGGGTTAGAGTTCTTCAGGATTCTTTGTGGACTGTATGTCTCAGCTAAAATAGCAATTTTGGAGCTCTGGGAATTAAGCACGACCGCTTTCCTATTTCCTATTTTAATTCACGTTGATCTGCCTGTAAAATGTTTCTAATGAATGTTTGTCATATGGACTCTTCCCCGCAGGCCCCTTTTTGCTGAAATCTAAGTCAAACCTGCAGAATTACCAACTACCTGGAGTAATGGATAATTTCTCATCAAGCACACTGGATTTTCCCCCAAGCGATTTTCAATTACAATTTTTAAATGAATATGTTCTTTGTTTAGATAAACCTGTTTGTTTTTAAATAAGGTATTACTCCAGAGGTTGCAGTGACAAAATGTCCTGTGAAGATGCAGCATTGTTAGATCTTAGGAAGAATTTTCCCTGCAGATGCGCAGTTAGAGCATGAAGTGGTAGTAACTGAGCTGCTAATGCTGTGAAGAAGCAATCTTTAGTTTTCAAGATGATTTAACAGAAAAAATGACTTTCAGTTCCTGCTTTAGAAACCAGGTAACTTGTTGTTGGGGCTTCTTGTTTTCAGTGGAATACCCACCTCTTCCCCTAGTTTAAGCACATTTCTTGTTCTCTAATTCTAATTTGTTGACATTTTCTAATTTATTCAGATTTGCATCCTTTTCTCAGAAGTTTCATGCCAATGCCTTGTCTCTTGAATATGCCACACGGTAAACTGGCTTTTTGCCCCAGCCTCCTCCTGCCCCTTCTATCTCTCTCTGAGATGCTCTGCTGGCATTCTTCAGTTCTTCAGCTTCTCTTTTCCCTTCCCCAGACAACTTTCTCTCTCCTTTTGTTATTACATGTCTATTAAAAATTAATTCTTACCTTTGTTGTTGTTGCTCTTAGCTTCAAGTAATGCAGTTTTTTTTTAAATTAATAACAGTGGAATGTCGGGTGCAGCATCACTTTTCCAAAGGATGGAAATGTCAGATCTGAGTGTGTGACTTTAGCTGCAGTGGTGAATCATCTTTGAAATCATCTGTTTGGGTGAATACTGAATACTTACAGATTTTTTTTTACTTGTATAAATTTACTGTAATAACACATAGAATCACCAGATTACACAAGGCAGGCAGTAGATCGTTGCTTAGTGTATGTAGCCAGAAAAACTTCTGAGGCTCGTACTCTTTTAAGATGAGCCATGTCTTGTTTTATACAGCTTTCACCTAGTAAGACCTCCAGTGATAGAGACGAGAAGCCTCAGGCAGTTTAAGGCATACTTTGCAGATATCAGAGTTTTCTCCTCACAATCTGATCTAGTCTATTTATTTAGCAGGGAATCCAGTTGTCATTGACCTATGACACGGAAAGGTGCTGGTATACTTAAAAGTTCAGTAGCTCCTGAGGTGAAGAACAAGCTTCAGCAGTCTGCAGCTGTGTTATGGTTTGTGTCCTGGCATACCTGTGCTTTTTCTTCCCTCTGTCATTCATAAAGATACCATAGCTCCTGCCAAATCTTAGTTTTAAGGAGACAACAGAAAAGCATGCCAGTGTTCTCTCTTCACATCTCAGTTTCTGTTCTGAAAATTGAAGTGAATCTAATGATACATTTTAAATATAGTATCTATTATTCTAAATTAGCAATTAAACATTTCATAGCCTTGCTTAATCGTTTTCTGAGTTTGCTGGAACTATTCAGCTATTTCTCAAAGTGTTTCTCAAATGTTTGCATTAGAAGCTGTGATTTGCAAGCAATATTTCTTTTCAGATTTGCTCTGTGTGCATTGCTGTCAGACACAGCACAGCATATATCCAACCTTCCATGCTAATAATTACGCCTGGCAATAGATTATCCGGTGTATTTATTTTGTTGTCAGAAATGTGCGTGCTTTCTCCATGTTGACTATGATTTCATATAAGTTTCCTCACAAAATACATTTCTCCTTATGATATTACTTTTAAGTGTGTCTGTAGCTCTGGAAGTTTCTTTCTTTTTCTAATCCTGAGCTTCTCGTACAGATGGCTTTAATTTTCTTCTCCTACAGGCAGGGTAGCTGAAGAGAGACAGATAGCAGCCTGGCTTCTTTTATCCAGAGCAGTGTTTCACTCAGATAAAAGGTGGTAAGCTATGCTGCAAGCCATCATTTTGTGTTCCTTTTTTCTTCCATATTGTGTCTTTGAATTTCCTCTCCCTCGTGCTGTGTGGCTGCAGGCACTGGTGCACCTCGTAGTGTCCTGGGGCGAGCCACCAGGGGAAGCTTTGCTGTAGCAGTCAAGCCCTGTGTTCAGGTTCAGTCCTCTGCTGTCTTTCGAAGATAACAAATAAAAGTCCTGTTAGTGGAGGCAGGACTGGATCAAAGCTGCCTCTCACCTTATTTGGTTAGCATATATGGAGAGAATGTAAGTTACTTGAGTCTTCCACTTGGAACTGTTTTGGGATGGGACTGATTAATCAGGTCTTTCTTCAGGCCTGTTATCAAAACAACCTTTAGTTTATCTGAAAAACTCCAGTACCAGAATTGTGAAATGGGATGTCAGCACTGAAATTCAGGCTTCAGGCAGGGGAGGTATAACGTAAAAATTACTGACAAAACTACACTTCATCTATAAGAAGCATGGGGGTTTTTTCCATTGCATAGGTACGAATTTTAAATGTTAGTTGGTGTTGAAATACAGAAGTTAAAATGATGACGCTTTTTCCAGGATCTTGTCTGACATTTTAAGTATTGACCAGTATTCTCTATGGCTGATTTTGGTTTACACATCTTTAGCACTGGTGCCAATGATGTCTATTGTAATGGAAGCTTTATTCACTGATTGCATTGGATAAAAGAATGGACTTAACAGTAATAAAGTGAGGCAGTGTTACTTTGCATCAGTTAGTCAAACCAAAACCTGTATTTTTTAGGTGGCCATGCCAAAGAAAAGACAAATTCCATACATTTGCCAAGCTCTTAGGATGTAAAACAATGCAGGGTGTTACCATATCTTATGTGAATGTTTCTGGAAGTAATGAACTTCCAGAGCTGGCAATCTTTCAATCTCTTTTTTTAAAAATAAGATGATTTATTAGAACTGTCTCTGTCAATTTCTTCACCTCACTGGAGGATATCTTTCACATGTTTCTATTCTGAACAACACAGCTTGGTTAGATGTCCGATGTTAGTTTCTTGGAATCAGTTGCATCTGTCCTACCAGATGAAAATTTAGTGTGTTTCTAGGAGTGTTGTATGTATGACATCCTTTTTATTTGTTGAAAGAATTAAGTTTTCACACAGATTTTAATTAGATGTTTTCTGACTGTGTGCCAGTAGGCACAGCTGCCGTTAAGCACATAATACAACAGATTTTACTGAAGACTCTAATAAAGCACTGATTCTGTCCAGCAGGACTTATTTAGAGTAGTCCTGCAGTGTTTGCAGTTTGCATTCATCAACCTGTGCATTTAAACTTGCAGGGTATAACTGCATCAGTGTTACAGAGTGATTTCTTGTTTCCCTGTATCATTGTTTGGCAAAACAAAGGATCTTGTTCCAGAAAAAGCAATTTGTGAGAACCCAAAATTAAGCACAGAGTAGGCGACACTGAAACAAGAGGTTCACAGTTAGATTTTCTCAGAACAGGCATTTTTACACCACATCATGCTGCATCTCCTGTGCATCTGGATATTCATGTTTACGTGTGCAGCTTGAACATTAAACTTAAAGATAAGACAATTGGTTTGCAATTAAAAGTAACTGTAAATGCTTAAAATATCACTCTTGTGCATGTCACTGAATTTTTAAAAAGCCTTTGTACAGCACATTGAAGCTAAAAGGATTTCTTCCTCTTGTTTCAGCCAACTTGACAGCTGACAAGTATTTAACCAGGATAAGTTTCTTTCAGATCCTGATGCTCTTCTTCATTTTCTGAAGCTATTAATTTTACTTTTTGGCTTTCTCCTAGGCAGAGAGCATGTAACTGCTCTCAAAAATACCAGTACAAAACAAAGAGCATGGAGTTACATTAGTAACCTGTTCACCCTTGTACAACTGGAGTGCTTAGTACTTCTGTGACTGCCTTAATTCTGAATCATTTAGAATATGTAAAACATAGTATTTGAATAGGCTTTTTGTAAAATCTTTGTCTGTAGAGGTTAGAATAATTTGAAAAGCTTAGACATCAAGGAATTCCCTCGTGTTGGCTGCAGTGACGTGCATCATCCGGCCATGGGCGGGCACTGCCTGTGGATCTGCTGTGCAAACAAAGGCAGCTGATCCACACGCTCAGAGCACACTTGGAGAGTGAGCACTGCTCCTCCAGCCTCACACTGTAAACCTTTATGTTCTTTGTGGTAACAACTGTCATAGTGCTGAACTTGCACTTAAAAACTGATACAGATTTCTCACTGATGTTATCAAAGACTGCCACTTTCCTGGAAAGCAGTGTTAGAGTTCGTGAGTAGCTTGGGTTAGACCAGGCTGGAACACGTGTTTTGGCTTCTGAAGAAATACCAGTTGGTTTCTTACCTCATACTGATTTTTCAGTGCGCTGCAAAGTCTCCTGATCGCATGTGTGGACCTGCTGTATGTTTGTTGTTTTAACTAAAGCAATTGCTTTAATATGCTTTGTATGGCTGTACTCTTGACTGCATTTCTACTTGATGTGTGCTTGCCATATGTGTAAACAATTTGCTGATTTTAGTGGTCTGACCTATTGGCCTCTGCCTGTATAAACAAATGAAAGCCAAAGTTCAGAGAGATCAGAGGGGGAACTTTAAACATCCTGCAAAACCTGCAGTCCATTAAGCATACATTAGTATTTGGTTACAGCCAGTCCTTTTGTACTTCCAAATAATTTGTTCGTAACACATTTGGGAAAGCAGGATAGCTTCATCTGATGCATGGATATTTCAGGGCACTTCTGAATCTTTTTTGCTTAAGGGAACTTCTTAATCATGTGAGTACATATGTATGTGGAACTGTCTTTCTGTAGCTACAAGAACTACAGAGTATCTATTTTCATTCTCTCATAGAGGGCTGAAGCCCAGGCTTGAGACTTTCATTTGCTAAAGGCCTCACCTGAATTTGTGTTTCTCTTGGTTTAACTCTTTCTTGCACTGATGATTTCTATATCTCTGAAGCTGTGGTTGGGGGATAGTCAGAAAGACAGAAATTAGATTGGGTGGAACGTTTGGAACTATTTGCCTGCTGAACTTCATGCTCATCTTCATTAATCATTTCAGGTGTTGATAGTCTGCAGGGTTAGGTGAGTCCTTTCTTCCTTAGTCCACCCTCTTCAGACACTCAGTACGTGGGTGTGATGGTCTGGCATTTGTTGAATGTGCTTGTGAGTGTTGGAAGTGGTTCCTTGAAGAACAAAAATAGCCCACTGTTAGTGAGATTTAGCAGTTCTGACTTACACATTTTTTGCCTGAAAATGTAGTAATCAACTTTGATTACCTTTAATAACATGTTGTGCTGGCTGGTGCCTTTAAGGGATAGTGAAGAAGATACTGCTAAGTCAGTATCAAAATTCTTACACTTCTCAACTTTAGAAATCATGTAATCCTACTAGCAAGCTGAAATACTCTGCTAATAAGTCAAAAAGTTATTTCATTTTTTAAATTTCCATTCCGTTTCTCTGCCTTGGAGTTCCAAATGCCATGGATTTTGGAAGATCTTTCCTGTGCCAAAGTTTGCAGAGTGGGCTTGTAAAATAAATAAGCTGGATGAATAAGTAGGTGAGAGAGAGGGCTTGCAAATTTTTTTTTTTTCTCTGAAGATACTTTTGTGGCTTCTGGATAGCACTATTCACTATTACCAGCTTAATCAGAGATCTAGTTAGATCTGTTCTGTTTGATATGGGACTTTTCTGTCTGTAGATTCTTTAAAAGATGGCAACTTTGTCATGTGATACTATTGCAGGGTGATACCTTAAGAAAGCAGCTTTCAGTGGTATTTTCTAGTGTCAGAGGTAATGCTAGCATGTTTTACTTTTCATTTAGAGATTTGTATGTTAAAATTGGAGGGACAGGCAGTTAGAAAAGGGTCTGTAATGTACAAAAAATGACTGATATCACAAGAGACAGATGACCAACATTCTTAAAAGAAATGTGTGTCAGGAGAGATGAAGTGAGAAGTGCCAGCAAGATCTCTGAAAAAACAATTGAAAGACAGTGTGAAGAAGGCACCTGTGCTTGAAAGGAAGAGCGAAAGATGGGGAAGTATGGTGTGGATGAAAAATGCAAAGCTGCTGATATTTTGACAGGAAGAAATAAGCTGCAGTAAGCTAAACAGCACACAGAAAAGTCAGGTCAGGTCTTTCCAAGTTCCAGAACAACAAATATCCCTACTTAACTTCACTTTCTGCAGCAGTTTCTCTGTCAGGAGCTCATATTGCAACCCCCGCTTTATGGCAGGGAGTGAAGATTCACCCCTGGGTCCTCCTGGCGTCAAACACAAACTTGCTGAGCTTTGCTGAGTGCTGATAACTGCTTGTTCTGTAAGCTGAACCAAGAGCCTGTAGAAGTCAAACAACTTGGCAAGTGTTTGCCGTGACTTTCAGTACTGGCTTCTCAGGAATCACTGAGATGCTGTTGGCATCTAACTGGGTCTTTGTCATTTGTGTCTTATCAACTGAACTTTTCAGTTTGAGCAAAAATGAGTGAACTGTGAATCTGAGTCTGAGAGGTCAAATTAACCCTGCAGATTCTTCTGACCCAAAATATTCTTAACGTTTGACAGACTTATGTTTCTAAAAATCTTCATTAATTTTCTGAAATCTTACTAAAAATTGTTTCTGTGAATCAGATCCTCTGTCCTCAAAAAAAAAATTCTACAAACTTCTGTGTATGACTGATGAATAAGAAATAATTTAAGGTTTTGTATAATTCCATGGAGAGAATAAAGCAAAAACTACATCATATGTAATGGGAACGTTTTCAAAATCCAACACAAAACTTGATATACATCAAATACTGGAGTATTTTATCATCATCCCTGGCAATATGTCTGAACTCTTCTAGATCAGTGATATGAGCAGTGACTGCACATGCATGCAAACAATTTCCTGAAAATGCAAATTTTTTTTTTCTAAATTGCTTAAGCAAAGGGACTTTCAGGTTTTCTCTGTCTCATTTCTTTCCAGCAGCTTTACATGTATAATATGTGTAAATGCATATACTGTTACCTTAAAGTGTTAATGAAAATAAGTTTGCCTTTAGAGCAGGAAGGAGATGAAACAAATCCAAACAACGGTTTGGGCTGTGTACCAACTGGGGCTGTGCTTTTAGCAGCTTCTGTGGCTGGGGAGCAGCAGCAGCTGTGCACTTTTACTTCTTAGCCATCTATTGTTTCTCTGTTTTTCTCAAAGTAACAAGTCTGCTGTGATGCAGATCTGAGAACTTACCTGGTTGTCGGAGAGTATTTGAGATGCTGCACAAAGGAATATTTAGTGCCTGTAAACACATGGCTAAGAGGAGTTGCAGTAGAAATTTCTAGAGATTGCCTGTTCCCAAATTAAAAAAAAAAAAACAAAAAAACCCCCCACAAAAACAAAAACCAAAAAACCACAAAAACAACAGAATGAAAAAGTCTTTTTCTTCTTTTTTTTTTTCTCAGAGGTAGGGTGAGGGATCTGTCCGCTTAGGGAAACTTCCTCTGCAATGTTATGCTGCTGACATAAGAGTTTTTGTAGTTGATAGACAGAGAAATGCAGTCATCATTTTGTGTGTAGAGCTAGTTTCAGAGTAGGAAAAATTGTGACCCTGTGGTGGAGGAATTTGTCCCTTGTATTCATTTGTACTCACAGCAATCCTTTGTACTCACTGATAACTGCTGGAACTTCCTGTAGCTGCTTGTCAGACCACTGGCATGCTGGTTGTTTCTCTGTTGTTAGAAACCTACTTCAAATGTCAGTATCAAAAAGTAAGACTTAATGTATGAAATGCGTGGGCATGAAATCTAAATGTCTTTTTAAACCTAGTATGCTACTTATTGCCCATAGTTTTGAATTACCATAACTTTTATTTAATAGAAATTCTTATTAAGTGTGCTGGTTCTAATTTACAAGTGATCTTAGTATAGCAAGCATAGTTATAGTTGCATTAATAGGGAAAAGTTTTGTCTTTGCAGGGGGTGAGTAACAAATTACTGCATCTGGTAAAGATGTCAATTTTCCTTCCTATACTGTGAAGAGAAAAACTTACCTGCAAATATATTGAGAACTTAGCATGTGCTCTACCATTAAGTAGCATTTACATATATGCCTTTCATATTCAGAGATCCCACCTAGTCCATAGGTGGCATTCTGATTTAAGCAAATTTTGTTTGTTTAAGGAAAGATTAAATCCTTCACATGTTGGGCTATTATATGAGAAAAGGGAAAGCGTGTCAGTATTTGGGCAAGGGGTAGCAGAACTAACATTATGCACATCAATTTTTCTGTCACTTATTATTGCTTGTAATAACAAATGCAGTTATCAGTTTTGCCCTGTTGTAGTCACCCTATAAATAGGATAAACTGGAGATCAAAACCCCGTTACATTTAACGTTTTTTCCTCAGTACAAAAGAGAGATGAGACTTTTAAACTGGAGCTTTAGGGTAGCTCTACATGGTTAGTATTTGAAATAATACATGAAAGTGGTTGTTTTATAGGAACCAGCCTGCTCTTAAAGCAGATGGAAGTGGCAATGAAACATTCCCTTCCTTTGGGAAGTCATTCAAAGTGTACAGCTGATGATGAAGAAAACCATTTTCACTTCTGTAAATAATATGAGAACATACATTAGGTGTGTAAAAATTTCAGGCTATTAGGATTAAGACTTCAAGCCTAAGAAGCAGATGGTAAATCCACTTCCCAGTGCTAATCTGGCAGTAATGTCCTGATCCTCTGTGGAGCTCAGGACTGCTGTTTGTCTGACATCCATAGGCTGCTGGTAAAGGGCTTCTCCCTGGGCAGTCTCTGCTGATCTGGCTAGTGCTGGAGGAGCGCCCTTGCCAGCAAGCAGGTATGGGTAATGCTGTTTCCCAATTTTGTCTCTAGTGAGCATTATACAATATAGAATTTCCTGGAGAAATAAAAGCAATATGTGGTCCTTTTTTTTGTTTGGAGGGTTGTATGCCAACTTCTGGGTTTTTTTTTTTTTTTTTTTTTTTTTTTTGTTTTGTTTTTTTGTTTTTGTTTTTGTTTTTGTTTTGTTTTGTTTTTTTAATAATCTGTGAATGATGCTCTGTTCCTGCAGGCTTGAAAAATGGTCTCTATCCAGCTGATTCTGCCAGTTGTTTTGCAGAAGCAGCATTTCAAATTGGTTTTTGAAGTTTATTTGTTTGCTTACTTAAAGAGGGAGGGAAATGACATCTGGAGAATTTAGGATAAGCTAAATGAGTCGTAACAGTGCAGTTGGACAAATATGTCTAGATATGTCTCGAGTATATCTAACTTTGAATTCATCCCCTATGCTATAAGTGTTATGGTTTTTGTTTCTTATAAAAAAGAAGAGCTTTCTCTGTCAATGAAGAAATCATTAGTTTTGCTTAGTATCAAAAATGACAATAAAACAGTTTTGGTTGTAAAGCACTCACTTAATTTTGCAGATTAAGAAGCCAAAGAGAGGTGGACTTTCAGCTCATAGATGCTGGAGGTACTGAGCAAGTGCCTTTCTGCACCTTCCTGCCTCTGGCACGGAGAAAGGGCTAAAGGGCTGTTCTGCTTCTCTTTCCATGTCAAAGCCACTGTTGGTTACAAGATTTCCTATAGACTCTTTGACTTTGTTTGACAGGGCCTACATAGCTTGCTTCTCCTCCATTTTATCCGGAGTCCAATAAAGCACTATGCAGACGGAATGTTTGTAAGGCCTGATGTTTGATGCTGTCAAAGGATTACATTTGTAACTTTTCCAGATCTTTATCTGTTTGTCTTTTTTTTTTTCTGAATGGCCATATAGGCTATCTGGAATGAATGAATACATGCATACATATACATATATATTACACATTGTCTGTCTGTATAAAATTCTTGCTTGTTTTAGGGCCTATAATGAAATTCTCATAAGATGCATTTAGCTCTTGCTGAGAAAGTAAGCAACTGCTTCATTAAACGTGTAATCGTGTATTGCAGACAGCAGTCTGAAGATGTTCCTACCTTTTCTGTGAGGTAATTGTGGCAGGGAGTTCAGTGGCCCCTAGGGCGCACAGAGGCTGTCTGTCTCTTGTTTCTTTCCTCCCAGAATGAGGCAGACAGCAAGTGATTTCTGGGTTTAATTAGCTTGACAAAGATGTGTGTCCTGAAACCTTAGAAGGCGTAATCATTAAGTGTAGTATCCCTGTAGGCATTTCCTCGATGTCCCTTACTGTTGCTCATATCTCCAGGCTTGCTGTTCAGAAGGCTGTGAGGATATGTGTGCCTTCCTTTTGGCTCAGCCTTGCACCAAGGGGCCATCTCTGGTGATTTGGTGATTTGCATGACCTGATGCTGCCTGTTGTTCTCTTTTGGAACTGGGCAGCTCTGCAGAACTGCTGCTGCTCCTTGCTGCCTGCACACGGTCTGCCTGAGCCTCTGAGTTCAGACAAGCAGTAAGTGTGAACTTGGAGCTGTAACAGGCTCTGCAGTGAGAGACTTCATTAGCAGCAGTGCACCGTGGCTCCTGAAAGCGGTGTTAAATTGACCTCCTTCTGGCTCTTTAGAGACCAGGGATTTATTTTTATTGCGTATGTACAGCTAAAATTGTACTCAAATGATAGTTTTGAACAAAAATAACTGGCTGGTGGTATTCCTGATGGATGATTATTTATGCTAGTCATACAGAGGATTTTTAAGAGATTTTTCAGCCATTGCAAATTTGAGAATCTGTTATTAATAATGAATCTATGAAACTAGAACTTCAGGACTGGAATGGTGATTCTGCAGCACTTTTATTGGCACTTCTGTGCTCAGAGTGCAGACATTTTCATGTTACTCCCACTGAGGCCTCAGACCTACTTTTTCAATGCTTTTCAATTTATCTAGATGTTACAGTTGAGAACACAGTTGTATTTTCAGTTATCTAGTTAGCATTAAAAATAACAGATTCCATTACTGAAGGAAACACAGAGTTTTTATTTCTCATTGAAGCATCATCAGGAGCTTTAGTGTTTGGATTAAGAGGAAATTAAAAATTTAAGGAAAAAATCGGTCCTTTATTAGAAACTGTAATAAAGAATAGAATTATTAGACAAGAGAGTATATATGATGATAATTATTGCACAGAGGGGAGTTTATGTATGCTGTCTGAAGGTGGATCATATGTGGGAATAAGGACAGTTCTCTAAGTTTTGAGAACCTTACAAAAGCCTGCCTTCCAAAAACAGTTGTACACCATTGAAGTTTAGCAGCTTAGTTATTTAGAGAATTTTCAGAAAGGCAAGAAACAAAAGGTAGAATTAAACATTTGGATTTTAAGATGGAAGGTTGTTAGTAGGGTCTCTGCTGAGATCTACCCTGCTCAGTATATTAGTAATGATCTGGAAAAGAATGTGATGGTGCAAATTGGAATGAAATAGGAAACCTGCCTATATTACTGTAGCCTGCTTATATCTTGAGTTTGCTCCTATTATTCATCCCTGTGTTCCTCCTCTGTGCAACTGTAAAAGCAGCAAGTAAGTTCAAAGCTAAATAAATACAAAATCTTAGTAGGCTGGATGAGGAAGACAGAATGGCTTCTGCTTTAAGAAAGAATAAAACGTGTAAGAGTGTCTGTGTTGGACCTGACCCAAGGTCCCCTCTGGTCAGTGTCCAGCCTTCAGCAATTGCAATTAGTAGCTGGCTAAGGGAGCGTACAGGAGCTGGGTGAGCATTTGGGATATTTCATCCCACAGCCTCTAACCAGGTGGATTGACTTCCTCAGCCATATATATGTGTGTGTTAATAGTTCTCAATAGCTTGTTTCCTAAACTCTCTAGTTTCCTTTTGTGGAGCTGCGTAAGCTTTTTGCATCCAGATCATGTTGTAGCAGTTTATGTATGTGTGATGTGACAAACCACCTCTGCTGGTTTGTTTTGGCTAAACTCCTCAGCCTCTAGGAGAAATATCTGCAGGAAATACCTATATTTAAAAAAAAAAAAAAAAAAAAATTAAAATCTGTGGCCTTAAATGGTATAGGGAAAAAGTGACTATTGAGGGTCTTCTGTAAAAATGTGATAGCTGAGGTATTCCAGTGAAATATTGGGTGTCTTATTTGAAAAGCAATTTTTTTTACAATGAAAAAGTACATCAGATAAGTTACTGCAGTAAAAAGTATAAATGGGATTAAAAGGGAGTTACTGTATTACACAATTTATTGTATTACACTATTTATTGTATTACACAATTTATTGTATTACACAATACAATTACATGTATTCATTACAGAACCACTGATGTTCGTGGCCATCCATCCAGTTGCGTTCTTTACAACAGGAAACCTTTAAACTGCTGGTGATCAGAAATTGGAAAACAAAATAATAAAATCACATACTCGTAACAAAGTTGAAATTTCATGTAGTGCTTCCTTGTAATTCAAAATAAATATGTGATTTAGCTATGTTTACTAAGAGTTTAATGCCAAAAGATAACAGAAATGAGGCTCTACATGTAATGATAAGAAGAGAGCTTGTATTTAATATGTTACTTATATTTAGTAAAATATCAAGTAATATTGAAGAGCACTAAAGTTATGTGTGTTCCATCAGGGATTACAGGGTCAGTTTGTCTGGTCATATAAGGTAAATTCCATTTCCACTTTGCCTCTATAAATAAGATTGGAATAAAGTATGGAAGTACTGTTAGAATTATTTGATATTTTGTTACATGTGTTTTACATTACCATTTAAATGTTTAAAATTGTTCCAGGAGACTGAAAACAAGTTTTTGTCAGTTTATAAAATACTTTCAGCAACTTAAAATGGAAATAACTTCTAATGGATTATTGTAGGTAAGCTTAAAAACTACCCTCGATAAAGATTAGACCATGACAAAGTTCCTGCTGTTGCTTCTTAGTGGAGTTAATTCCACTTACTTCTTGAGCTGAGTATGGATATCTATTCAAATTTAGGTAACCTTTACACTTAAAATTAAGCTATATGTGCAGTTTGCAGTGTTTCCTTAGAGCTACTTAGGGTTTATTCAGAACTGCTCTTCACAAATGTGTCGTAAATATCAAATCTTCCCTTCTGAGGAAAAGCAGCAAACGTTCTGTATTCTGTCTTTCAAGAGAAAGCAGACACAGCCCAAGCGGAGGAGAAGGAAAGTGTTCATAGAACGGAGCTGAGCTGACCTAAAAACCACCTATTAAATCTGTCACAAGTGCATCATCAAATACCTGCTGCCGACTGCTTCGTTAGAAGCAGCTTTATGAAACATATGCTGATTGGTCAGCACTGACAAAGTAACTATTTAGTACTGCATTGAAAATAAGTTAGATTCTGAAAATGGGTAAATTGTGAAATTACTAAGATGCTCACTGGTATCTTGTGGGGTTGAGTGCTCACCTACTTCTTTGGTATTTTTCACCATCAGCTTCATCACAGAGGCCCTTGACCCGCTTTCATCCACTTTTCCCCAGTTTGGAAGATTTCCATTGCTTATTGGGCCATAATGAGCCACTTTTTAAAAAGAACATATGTGGAACCTGAGGAAAATGGCCTTGCACGTTTTGATGCAAAAAATAGAAGTATTGTGTTAAGACTCCAATGCATCATGCAAGGCAAATCACTGAGACAAAAGAGAAAAGTATTCTGTTATGTTCTCAGTGCAGAATTATTGAGGAAAACGAGACTATTCACCCAGTAAAGCTGTAATGGAAGGTTTTAGAACTATTGCTTACATATGTTATTTCTTTTGCTAAACTAATATATTGGCTCTTAAACTAATGTACTAATCCCTGCTGCTAAACAAGCCAACCTATATCAGTAGCTTTCTAGGTATGTTTTGTCCAAGTTCACATCAGACTTGTCCTTCCTGATTTGCTTCTGCTCTGTGTCCCTTTAAATGATCACGTATTGATGTATATCCTAAATTAAGCATTTGGTAACTGATACTAGCCTGCTTTGTCTTGTTCTTGCATATATTTAGAGATTGATCTAAAATACATCCTTTTAGCATGATGCAGCGTATGCCGAAAGCTGCCTCTTGCCTAGTCTTGGCTTGTGTTGTTATGCACTGTTACTGTGAGCACTGACGGGTGGAAGTCTGGTCTTAGGGAATTGGTGGTGGAATATACTCAGTAATGCCTCCTATTTGTTTCCATGGAAACAACAACAGATACAAAGAGCAAAATAATGCTGTTTGATAGAGCAAATTCTCAGCTACAAAATACTCTTTTTCAACATAGTCACCATCATTAGCTATGCATTTTCACCAGGGATGAACAAGAGCCTCCGTGCTGCACTCCTAACATCCACACCAGCAGAGGTGACCATGTATTTCACAGCTGCTATGATGGTTGCATTGCTAGGAAAATTTTGCCCACTCAGTGCATCTTTCATTGGTCTGTGCAGATGGAAGTCAGAAGGTGCCCAATCTCCACTATATGGTTGGCGTGTTAGGACAGGCTAGCCAAGATTGGCAATGTGCCCTATTGTCTTCAAACTGGTATGGCATTATTGTATCCAAGAAGAAAGATTGTCTTCTTTGGACTGACTCCAGATTTATGTGCCTTTGTTCAGTCAGCATCGCTATGTAGTGCTGAGTTGATGGTTTTTCTGGGTTCCAGGAAATCCAGAAGATCCTGTTCCTAACCTAAAATACAGTGCATGTCACTTTACTTGCTAAAGTAAAGTACTTGCATCTTGAACCTTTTCTTTGGGGAACTGATATATCTCCACTCCATGTACTGCTCTGCTTACCTCTGGCTCATAGTGGTGACACCATGACTTGTCACTAGTAGTGCTACAATCCAGGAAGCTATCACCTTCAGCCTCATATTTGTTCAGGAGGTCCTGGCAAACTTGTGTACAGTGTTCATTTGTGGGATCCACCTGGCACAAATTTTGATATATTCCAACACTGCTGTCATTGCTTTCAATGCAGTGAAGCCGATATTCAGCTGCACGCACAGTTCCCTGACTGTAATCTGCCCATTTGTGCTTATGAGCTGATTGAGACGCTCTTCATTTTGTGGTGTGATAGGTGTGCCTGGGCGTCTGAATCGTGGCTTGTCTTTTATGTCACTGTTGCCACTGCTGAAACGCACTGCCCATCATTTCACTGTGCTCACATCCACTGTCTGGTCTCCAGAAGTGTTTAGGAAACATCCATGAATGTCAGCGGGTGCCATTTTTTTCCCCATGCAGTAATTCAGTGACACATCTTTGCTTCATACACACTTCCACGTCAGACACCATTTTGTCACACTGCCCCTCTGCTACCATCTGTCACGTGGCAAGAAAATGTAATGGAATATTGGTAGTAATGCTCAGCCTCTATTGCCAACCCAACAACATTCACCTCTGATGCCATGGGCCAACAGAATAGGAGGCATGACTTTCAGAGTAGCCCTCATAATTGCTACAGACAGGAATAAAGAATCAAGATACCTTTGGGGCAGTCAGTGAGCTGCTGCAAATCTTCACTTTACCCCATACTTCACTAACAAATACATCACCAAAATAGTTTTCCAGACAAGCTGCCAGTTAACAACACTGCTGTTTTATAAAGAGTTGGATTATAAGAAGAAAAAGGCATACATTTTCTACGTCTCTCCATTCTAACCATGAGGACTCTACTGGAAAAGATAGTTTTAGACAAAAATTATTTATGGGTGCGTTGAATCATTGAACAACCTTGGGGTAATTCAATTGCACATTGACTTATCTGCCAGTAAGCTCAATGTGTTTGATGTGCATTGATCCAACTTTGCCCAACTTTGGCAAGGTCTTATATTAGGAAACCCACGTCTTCTGGCCCAGAATGACAGCACCACCAGTAGTACCAGGTGGCCAACAAGCAAACCTCATGGGACTGTTGAGCATTGGGCAGCTGCACTGGAGTGTTGAGAAGGTCAGCAATTGACCTATTAAAAAAAGGGAGTAAGACATTCAATTGTTCTCTAAAACGATTACTTTTAAGTGACACATGAAATTTGTGTGCATTTTTTATGTTCAATTCTGTGTGAGAGAATAAGTCTGAAACTGGCATATAGTGATAAGTTGTTAGATAAATCAAACTGACTTTTAATTCACGGAGCTGGGAAAACTGTAGTAGCTTCTGTCCTATGGTTTAAAGTTGTACCAGAAGCTTGCTGCTGTGTTTTTTTAAGTTCAGTATTTGTTCACTTTCACTTTGAGGTTTTCTGCTTCTGAGGTACCGATGCAGTGTGCAGCCTTCTCAGTGGCAGCACATCAGTGCGAGGCGCTGACACGTGTGCTGAGTCGGAGTTTGACCAGCTGTCTGTCTGCCCTGATCACTTTTTCCTACTTGCAAAGGTTTGCAGAGTGTTACACAAGCTAGGACATAATGTTAAATGACGCTTGGTGTCTGGTTCACTCTTCTGGTTTTCCTATTCCTTTAGTTAAACTCATAAATCTTAGCTTTCACTATTAATATCTATGTAGGAGCTATGTTCTTCTGGAGGAATTACCTGAACTCAGTACCTTCTTTCTCTCTCATAAATGCTCTTCTCTTCCAAGTGTTATTTTAAACATGGAATGTAACTTGACAGTGCTGTCTGCGCACCTCTGCCCTGCTTTATGGAGAGATACTGATCTCTTGAAACCTTGCAGTGTAACAGTGCTGTGATGATGTTCTGGCTTTGAAATGCTTGATGTTCTTTCCTGACATTAAGGTCCCCGTATGATACCAAAAATACCAAGGAGGATAATTTGTAACACGTTGCACACAACACCTAAAAGATTTGGCTAAGAAAACATTGTTTTCCCTTTCAATGCTGATGTTTTGGGTTTAGTGTCCCATCTTTTTAGAAATCATTTTGTTGGTAGTCTGGGTTGACCTAGGACTGAAAAGGGTTGAATTTGAAGCAGTTGCCTGTAACCAGCCTGGAGCACATGAGCACAGGGGAGCTCCAGCATGATGATCTTGCTGCCTTCCTTCTTCTTTCTTGTTCTCCGTCTACTCCCTGCCTCCCCTTCAATTTGTGTGACATACTTCTGCTATACTGTAGCCACAGTTTGTGTTTTTTATCATTTCCAAGCATAACATTTGCTTTCCCTTGGGATAAGGCAAGTATTGAAAGTAAGCAAACTTTGCACTGGCAAAATAAGAGGAGTATTGTCTAATGGCATTTACTGTTTGACAGGAGTGCTTATGGTGGTAGACCTGAGTTCTGTTTCTGATACGGTGCTGTGCACATTGAGTTAAGCTTCATTGGCAAAATAGAGCATCTCTCAGGATAGTTGCTATTTGTAAAGCTCTTGTTCTCAAGCATCTAGCTAGTGCAGTGTACAGTATTTTATCCCGGGCTGAAAAAAAGGGAGGATGACAACATTGTCATCACTTCTTGGTATAGGATGATTTGAGGGATAGGTTATTAGATGTGATTTCATTAAGAGGGAATTATTTGATCTTTGTATGGCAGTTGACTCACAATCAAATCAACACCAGTGTTAAAAGTTCTGTGGGAAGTATGGAAAGGGACCATAAGGCTTTATTATGTAGGAATCTGTTCTATCCGATGTCTGTTTTCACTGGTCTGCATTCAGGTACTTTTTAATTTTGGAAGTATGTTTGTTATTTAAGCTCTTAGAGCAAATATTTACTTTCTATTAAATCTTACTATGGAATTCTTTGTAGTAGAGTACAACTGTATTAGGAATACATACCCTATTACTTTCCTTATTCCTTGACTATTTGATTTCCTCCTTTATTACAAAGGACCTTTTTGCGGGGAAAATGGTGCAATCTGTCATACTTCTGGGAGCTGTGATTGCTGTAGAGTTAGCATGGCCATGTGTTCCTCAAAGGCCTGTAAGGCAAGAGAAAAAGTTTGGTATATTTCATTTGGAAAGCTTGTGTTGGGATGAGGCCAAACTAAACACCAGTGCCTCTCTGCATTTATGATTTGCATCTTTTCGGCTGTTTGGGTTCCTTGGTTGCAATGATATTTGTACATACCATTGGTGAAGGTCTGCCTGCAAGGAGGATTGCTCCCATTATCATGTAGAACAAATACATGATGTGCATCTGGGGAGAGAATATTTCTGTTTGATTTCTGAAGGAGAAATTTTACTGCACGTACCTTGACAAAGAGTTTCTGTAGATGAGTGCATATCTTTCCATGAATGGAAATTTTGGAAATACTTGGGAATATCTTCACATTTTTCCACTGCAGTTTAAACATGTACTTTCAATATAAGATTTTATAGGTATTCTAAATTACTTGGCATACCATTTTTTTTTTACTAATTGGACTTTCCTCTATGTGCATCTACATACCTATATTGATATAAAGAAACAAAACAACGAATTTCTAGGATTGGAAGAACCATCTTCTGTCTTTGTCCATCAGAGGCAAAGCTGCAGCAGTGTTGACCTCTTTTCATGAACTGTGCTCTGTTCCTTGCCCAGTACTACTTCAACCAGAAACTACTGCACGGTTCAGGAGTTGGCATTCAAGGAGAAAATTGATGATAAAGAGCTCTTTCAGTTAGTGTGCACAGGCCCCAGAAGGATCCACTGCTTAGAAGGAAAATATGAACTGGAGGTAAGTTACAATTTTTAATAGTGGAGGTTACTTATAATCCTCTGGAAGGTTTCATCAGAATATATAAACCCCCTTGGTTGCAGGTTTTTGTCATTTGACTTTGACCACCTTGATAAAAAACATATTGCACTCATTGGATCTGATGGTAGGATTGCAGGGTTCTGTTTCATGACTGTCACTGCAGAGGCTCATTTAAATGACTTTGAGTCTTCTGGCTAAATATGAGAAGCTGAAATTCATTCAGTCTCAGCCAAAGCAAGCACTTGCTCACATTTGTTCTACTGCAGTCAAGTGCAGTTCTGCTTTTGGTGTTCCAGAATTACCTTTGGCAGTGCCACCTCTAGTCTCCTGTGCAGTTCCATGCTATGGAGCCCGTTGCTGCTTGGAGCAGGCGTGCAGCTTTGTCAAGTAATGTTCTGCATTTCAGGAGAGACAGATCACAGAATCACAGAATTGCAAGGTTGGAAACGACCTGCAAGATCATCTAGTCCTATCACCCTGCCATTCCTATTTAGTACCACAAGCTACTAAACCATATCTTGTAGCTCCTCATCCAGGCGCCACTTGAACACTTGAACAGATCAGAGCAGACTGGTTTTCCTTGCGCTCCTGGACACAGTGAGGCACCCAGTAGTTGTTCCTTTCATTTGAGTTCTGGAAATCAGAGGTTTTCAGAAACCTGTGTTGCACAGTACCCTTTAATACTCAGTGATTTATGTGGTCTGCTGGTAACGCACCAAAGATGTGAAAGTTTCCTTGTCCATATAGCCTGTGAGTCCTTGAATAATGAATGCATGGTGGCAGGCTGGCAGCTGCTTTAACAGGCTTTTTGTCAAAAGCAGAGGTTGGCTCCTCCAACTGGGTTCACCTCTGAGAATGGCACTGCAGGATTCTTCTCTCTTGGTCATTAAGTCACACAGTTACTAGCATTTCTTTTATACTGCACCTAATGGGATTATGGATATTTTATGTCATCTCTACATCAATAATGCAGTATGGGCCATGTCAAGAATTGATTCTTGTTTGGGGAGGGATGTGGAAAGATAATTTAATTGTTGGAAGTAGGAGATTCATTTCAGTAGCTCCAGTTTTAATGGAAGTTCTAGGTATGACCTTGAAGTCACAAATAGAGACAAGGAGGCTAGCTAGCAAAATTTTGTAATGACTTTGGATTAGTCCGTAAATTATAACTGCACAATGAAATCAGTATTCCCTTGAGCAATGTAAGTTGTACTGCAGGGGCAGATTAGTGCCTCGGAGGGTAGTGGTTGTATTGTTCAGCTATATATCAGTGTTTCATTGTATCTGAGAACTAGGTTGTTCTGTGTTTGTTTGTTTTTTCCCATGGGGTAGCCTGTGAGAAGTGTTAATTCTTGTGTGTGCTATTTCCACATCTGTTCTCCTTCAGTCAGATAAAGTCAGCACTTCTGCTTGCTGGTGCCAAGTGTGCCCTTCCGGAGGATCAGCGGAGTCCTCCAAGCTGCCCTCTGGAGGGAGGAGTGCTGCTCAGCTCAGCTGCACCCCTGCAGATGGCAAGGAAAGACCATGATTTAGCAAAATGCTCCCAGACAGCAGAATATTAAAAAGTGTCTGCTAGTGCCACAGTGCTGTAGAAAGCAGTGGGAACACTTGTATCTTGTAGATAAGCAAGAAGTGTACTAAATCAACTGTAGTTTTGGTTGAGAGAAATTCCCCTGAAGGCTGACAGTAAACTTTAAATTCAATCTTCAGGATTTCAGAAGTGTGAATTTTGTATGCATGAGTTAACATGCATCTGCTTGGTTCTGTTCACCCTGGGTGTGAGGTATTGAAGTAGCAGTATTGAGGTGTTTTTTTTCTCTGTAATAGTGTTTTTTTGTTGTTGTTTGTTTTGCATGCTGTAAAATGTATGTAAAATGCTCAAGCATTTGAGGAGATGATGGCCAAGAACTGGGGTGATTAACATGCAATGATAATTATTATTTTGAATGAGGAAAATATTTTTAAGTGGAGCTTTTGCTCATTGATGTGGCACTGAAAGCTTTCTGTTTGAGGTGCAACATTGCAGTTATTGTTAGTCTATAGTTTCAATACAGAGTGCTCTGAGTGTTGATATTCCTAACATAAATTGCATAGTCATGGTTATATAAAGGATAATGATTTAAATGTGGTTCTTCACCTAAAATTGCTAAAGAGAACTCTTCAATTTATTAATATTAATAGAAATGCATTTTCCTTCTCTTAGACTCAAACTTAACCCTTTTTTTTTTTTTGATACTTCAGTTCCTTACACTTGTAAGGAAAATAATGTTTATGTTATCTTCCTTTATTTTATACTTACAGACTGACAAGGTCATTTTCATTTCTCAGATCTGCACCCATCAATTGCAAGATTCCTACAGCTCATGAAAGATGAGCCTAGCTCTGCCCAGCAGAACACAGGGCTGAGTGGACAGCTTACTGGAAAAAAATTCTAGTCTTTCTTTTCTACTGAGGAGGTCATGGTGGAGCATATCAAGAAGCAAAAAACAGCTGAATTTGTGATTAATCCTTGCTTTGTTAACACAGGGTGTATTTCAGGCAGCATTTCTGGGTTAAATACTCTGCTTTTTATCTTACAAGGTGAGGTGATGAAGAAAAGAGATTTCTCTTACGGTTTTTGAGTGCTGAGTAATTGCTTGAACTGGGAAATAAGGAACTAAAAATGAGGGAAACAGTTCTGGTGCTGTAAAAGCCCCATTTGCTTTCATTTCAAAGGGGTTTTTTTTGGTGGGCTAAATCTTTTGTTGGAGTAGTATAGCATCTCTTTTTTAACTTCAGACAGGCTTCAATCATGTAGAAGCAAACTTTACAACTGCAGAACAATGCAATCAATATTAATGCATTGGGTGCTTTTACAGAGTACACAGTATTGTATTTTCTTTTAGTCAGTCCTGTAGATTCTAGTTCCATGTTATGCTACAGACCGCTCCGGCGCTTCCTCATATTGCTCAACATTACAGAGAAATGATTCCTGTGTTTGTCCCGAAGCCATTCACCCGTTATTCAGCCACTTCTTACAGGCACTGGGACAGTACAGCTGTCACCTGTACCACTCATGGTGTCTAGTTCGGCTAAGGCATATTTGGATAACTGATAACAGCTGGAAGTGCTGATGCCATGCTTGTGTGTTAAGCACCAAAGGCAGTGTAGGAAATAACTGGCATTTACAGAATTTTCAGATCTGTACATAAGTTCCTTTGCAGTCAGTGGCACGTAGGTGAAAGCAAAGCAGTGCTCCAAGGGCCAGGTACCAGGAAGTCCTCATCTATAGGAAAGAGACCAATTTACCAGTGGCAGAAATGGGCTATGTGCATATCTTATGGAGGCAGCTGATTCTTTAGTACTGGCTATTATTATGAAAGATTTGCTCTTCTGTTGGTACATAGTAAATTAGAGTAATCAACTGTGATTATAAAACAAGTCATTTGATCTAATAAAAAGCACAAACAAAATCCAAACAAAAAAACCCAACTGCTGATCCTTTTCAGTCTTTCATCAAATATGATTTTGCTGATGCTGGCAGAAATGAAAGGCAGGCACGCTATGAATACACTTACCCTCTTTTAAATTTGTCAGTGATAATGAAAACTCACATCGTTTCCCATTGACATGAAGAGTGCTGCAGACTTGCTGAGTTAACAGTCTGACTCTATCACCCTGTCTGTGCTACCAGCCCATCATTTTTTTCCCCTCATTCTAGCTGGCAAATCTGCAGCATCCAGAGTTGATGTAAAACCTCTGGTTGTGATAGAAGCTTTGTTCCTATTGACACTTTATCTTCCTGTGAGACACATGTGTTTCTGATCATTGATTTTGAATTTCTTGTATTCTGTTTAACTTGTACAACAATGAGAAAAGTGCACTCATTATGTTGGAAGATTTGCTTTTGCAAGCACACTAGCACTAAATTTACGTGGAAATAAATACTTATTTACTGGTAGGTTTGCATACTCTGAAATCTCAAGGGATAAATTTTCTACGATTCTTTTTACCATCACATGCTCTGATAAGGACTAATGTCAAAAATATTCTTAGCACCAGACATGATCTTTGTGAGCTCGCCTCTTCTTGTGGTGGGTTTCTTCCATAGGAGAAGGGAGCAGGCTCAGGCTGGATGGATGCCCTGATCCCTCCAACTGTCACCATGGCTCCCTGTTACTTTTAGTGATTTCAGCTGAAGGGGAAAAAAGGTTGAGTCAGCCATCAGCTTATTGTAAGACCACACGGACAGTTGTAAATATATCCTGTCTGGAGATTTGGTTCCAGTAATCAGCACAAAATAGCCGTAGACTAAGTGTGACTTGGAGCCGTTCTCACTGAAAAAACCTTGGAGGGGTGGGAGAGAGAAAGTGATTGATATTGCTTGAAGAAAAGAGTGTAATATTCACTGCTTAGAATGTGTATTTTCTTGTGATATTAATTGCCTTCCGCAAAAGTGGAAACAATTAACTCGTAGACCATTGCTCTGGGTTAGTATCTTCCAGTTCAATGCAGCTTTCATAAATACAACTCTAAAATAATATAATATCTGAACCTGAGGGTATAGGCTCTTCTGTGCTTCGGGACAAACTTACAGAGTGGGGAACAGGTTTCTCACAGTACATTTCATAATTGTTGATAACTTGAGATGAAGTCTTGAATTTAGCTTGCAGAAATATTTGAGAAGGATGTGGTTGCAATGGGTGTGTGTTTAATTTTTGTAAGCATGGCTTTTCTATTTCTGTTGATAAAGGCTTGTGAATTACATGTCTCCATTTGAACTTTGCAATAAGTGGAAGTGTGTGAAGTGAACCAGTTTCCCCTGCAGACCTTGCACTTGTTTATTTGCAGTGCTTAAGTCTACAAAGGCATTAAAGCAACAGAGCTGCCTCCAAAGGCAAAAAGCCTTTTTACTGAAAGCACAACAGCCATGCAGATCACAAGTACATGAGCTAGGCTGAGCGAGGAAAAGATAGGACCATTCTCTGCATATCTATAGGCAGCTGGAGTTTTCCTTCAGAAGAGGATTGTAACAGTTTGGGTATTGACTTCTTCTTTCTTTCTTTCTGGCTCTGTTAATGTGGTTAGGATCTCTCCATATTAAACGGTCCAAAACAGCAGTTAAATTAGATGTATTTTTTTTTTATCCAATATTTTGTATTTAACCTGTTTCACATGTTTATGGGGTGAATGAGAGATGCAGAATTCTTTTGAAAAGGCTGATTTGTAACACCGTGTGCAACCTCTGCAGCAGAAAGCCCCAGCGTGTACCTTGTTTCCATGCCTTTATCCAGAATTCTTGCACAGGGCAAAACAGTGGAAGCAGATTGCCTCTGCCTGGCATGTGGAAATGAGATTTCAGAAATAAATCAGTGATGCCTAGATTTGCTGTTCTGAAATGGAGATGGGTTGCAAAACAAAGATGATTTCATATAGATCTCTGTTAGTCCTGCTAGTGCTGCTCCAGGAAGCAGGAATGAAATATAAGGTATTAAAATAACAAAACCCCCAATTCCTTTTCTTTCTTTCTTTCTTTCTTTCTTTTTTTTAATCCTTTCAGCCCACTTATACATAGTCCATTTTTGAAGAGTAGTTACTCTGTCAAAAACTTCTCAAATTATCATGAAGTCTATGGCTGCTAAACAAATGTCTGAAATGTTCCCTTCAAATTAATACTCCCAGCAGGGCCTGCACAAGTCGATCTGGAGGGGGCAGCTTAAAGTCCTACCTCGTTTGTGGCTCACAAGACTCCTACCCTTAAAAGCCCCTGAATTCATTTTAAAGGGGCTCTGAACAGGCCCCAGGTACTGAACATGAGACCAGGCAAGAAGGAAGCTGAGGATACTAGACTGGGGATTTAAAATGCCTATTGAGATGGAAATAAGTGGTTTCTGCCCTGTGAGTATAATTTAGTTAATCAGTGCAGCTGTGTATACAATCTCTGCCTCTGAAGTTTTTGAACCTGGTACCATAGAAGGTAATTTTCAGTATTTCAGTGATGGGGTGTGGCAGAGGGGGCTGTGCACGATGAGTCCCTGAGGCAGGAGAGCTTGGGAGCGACCCTGCTGTAAATGCTGGGGACAAAGTACAGGTGACTGCAGCCTTCTGAATGAGTTGCACGAGCAGTGCTATTAATTCAGAGCAGGGCTTGAGCCCATCACAGCACCCGTCCTCTGGCAGACATAAAGCGCAGATAATGGAAAGTTTCCTCTTTGGGATTGCAACAGAATTTTCTGTTTTCTGTGGAAAATTTAAAACCAAGATGAAGTTGCTGATGGTGTGTGGCCTCAGGAAAACATTCCATGAGTTTCATTTGAAAGATGTGGGTTAATTGCTGATTCATCCTCTCAAGGATGTTTTGCACTTAACTGTACATTAAAAGAAATGAACACATTTTTCAGTGCGGTGCAACGTAACGATGGCAGCCTTCTTTAGGACCTAAGTATTGAATTTTGCTACTTGCTTTTTACAATTTATTTAAAATTTTATAAGTAAACCAGTTAATTGTTGGAATTAGCGTGTGAGAAAAGAATGCCATTTCCCAGGGAGAGTTCTCGACTGACACTTTAAAGTTTATTCTTTCTTCAGCTACCTAATTTGTTCTGATGGCCTGAAAGGCTGCCAGTGTCTCTACTGATTCAGAACAAGCTGACAGTGTTCTCCGTACTGCTGCAGGGATAGCTGGGTCTTTGGTGACTGTCCTGAATGAATTAAGGCAATGTTTATGGGCTGGAGGCTGTGAAGGCAGCATAAAATAATTTTGAGAGAGCAGTCGCCTCTGTTCATGTAAAAGCAAACAAGCAAAATGCCCGACACCCTGCCTGAAACAGCCCAGCGAGACTGCAGTGAATCTAGTAGCAACAGAAAGTTGATTTCATATGCTTGTAATTAGGGAATTTCATCAGGGCACGGGGCAGATGTTACTGCTAGGAAAGGTCATGAGTGGATGGCGACCGAGAGTTGGATGCTGTGTGCGTTCGCTCATCCCGTGCCAGCTGGAGCTGTGGGCACTGAGTGCTCTGCGGCTGCTGTGCTCCACACAGCTGTTGGCTGGCACTGTGCTTGTGTCAGCGTCCGTCCGGTTCTGGGAAAACTTTGGGCATGAATGAGAAGATGAAAAAAGTTATTTTAAATAAGCATATGAAATCTGAAACGTTCAGTTCTTCTGTCTTTGGGCAGAGATGACTGTTGTAGGGTACTGCCATCTATGTCTGATTTTAGAAACCTGTGTATGAGTCAGAAATGCAGCAAGATTTGTGGTTTTGTTTTCGGGAGGCTTAATTTGGAAGGTAATCCTGTTCTCCTTGATGTCAGCAGGATGTGGAGCAAGTGATGGGGACACCTTTTAATGCTTTTTTCATTTGTTACTCCACCAATTCTGGGCCTGGCATTTTTCTTGAGAGCATGCTGCCCTTTTTCTTAATGCTTCCAACGCCTGAACCTTCTACGTTCAGTTGACGTATTGCAGATCCCTGTGCTGGAAATAGCAAGGAAGAGCACACGTTCAAGCTTCCCAAATGTGTTGTTGTGATTGTGGATAACTGTTGTCTTTCCATAGCCCAGGGAGCATGTTCACAAACTTGGACACCGTGCTACCTTCAAATATGAGAATTTGTCTTTTTTTTTTTTTCTATTTCTATTAATAGTATTAATACTAATGTAATTCTTGCTTAAGAATTTACAGGAAGTTTTCAGAAACAGGTTTCTTTCCACTTTCATTCGCTTTTATTAAAAACCAGTTGAAAACTGTAACACTTTCATTGATAACAATTTGCACTTCATTGTAGGTTTTGAAAATTGTGATTAGACTTTTAGCTTTAAATTGCCTGCTGTTTAATTTGTGATGTCAGTGTGCAGTTGTGTATACAATACAAATGATATCTATTCAATACCAGATTTGGATTTTTAGTATTGCAAAATGGTGTTTGCTTTAACAATACATCCGTGTTCTACAAAATGTGTTTGTGTGGTTAGTGATGTGATGCAGAGTGATAAACTCTTTGCAAAATTTGCATTTTACTTTTTTTCTACTAAAATGCATCCCTTTCTGTTGTATCAGTGTAGTCTGTTCAGGATTCAGGATATTTTTGCAACAAGTTTTGAAGAAACAAAGATAGTAAATTGCACCACATCACAGAATCACAGGAATGTAGAGGCTGGAAGGGACTTCTGAAGATCAGCTAGTCCAACCTCCCTGCTAAAGCAGGTTCCCTAAGGTGGGTTGTAGAGGAAAGCATCCAGATGAGTTTTGAATATCTCCAGAAAAGGGTACCTCATCACCTCTTTGGGCAGCCTGTTCTAGGGCTCTGTCACCCTCATAGTAAAGAAGTTCTGTCTCAAGCTCAGATGGCACTGGTTTGTGTTCTGATTTAATTGCCCTTTGTTCTGTCACTGGGGACCAATGAAACGAGCCCTCACCATCCTCTTGGCCCCCCGTACTTGGATGTTTATAAGCATTGGTAAGAAATTCCCTCAATCCTCTGTTCTCCAGGCTGAACATTACAGATCTCCCAGCCTTTCCTAATAAGTGAGGTGCTCCAGGCCGTAACCATCTTTGTAGCAATCTGCCAGACTCCCTCTGGTAGTTCCTTGTCTTTTCTGGACTGGGTAAGGAGGCAGGTGTGGTCTGTGCAGCCAAGTCTGGTCTTCGGGGAACATTGCTCTTTGTGACTGGCTCTGTGCTGAGGTAGCTGTGATCTAAGATGATGAAAGCCCATTGTTCTATCAGTTTTTTTTTTTTTTTTTTTTTGTATTTAAATCCAAGGAACAAGAGAGTGAGGAGTAACAGTCCAGTGCAGGTCAAATGTCTATGGATAATGGTCCTCAGGAATACAGTCACAGAGAACAAATGTGTTTTTCTGCGAACGAGCACCTGTTGCTTTTCATGGAAGTGCTAATCCTGGAGCAGGTGCTTGCTGGGAGCACTGGTGTCAGCTCTCTGGCCCTGCTGTTTGCACAATGTGTCGAAGACCCAGCATGTGTCCTTATAAAATGAAGGTAAACTGATCCTTATAAAATGAAGGTAAACACTTGAAGCAGCGCTTGAAGACTATGTATGTATAGATGTCGATGTATGCCCTCCCAGTATCAGGACTTTCAGAAGATGGAGCAGGTGGGCTGATCCAGGAGGAGCAGAGTTCTCCTGCAGGGCCCACAGAATACTTCATTCTTGGAAGCTCTCCCCATTCCTTGTGCAGCTCCTAAGGAAGTAGTCATTAGGAAGAGGTTTAGAGCTTTCTTAGGTACTAAAGATCACGAAGCATATAGCCGTACGAAATAGGTAAAAAATGTTTTTTTCCTTCCTCTTCTCTTCCTACTATCTCTGCTTCTCTCTTGTTTGGGGTGTGTGTGTAACCAAGATCTATTTAAAAGGTTGTTTTTTTGGGTGGCTGTCTGGCTTCTTGGATTTTGTTTGTTTAGATATTTTTGTTGTTGATATTTTGTTTCTTTTGTTTCAAATCAGTCCTGGCATTCCTCTCATCTACTGGAAATCATTTTCCTTATCTAGTTTTATCACAGTGTTTCTTGGAAAGCTGGGAGGGAGAAAAGACATGGCAAACAAGTGCTGTTACATGATAACAGGCTGTGCACACAGCTAGCCCTTCAGACGACTGAGCTCTTATCCGTACTCCAGCTTTTTTTCTCTTTAAAATACAAATTCTTCAATTCTTTTTGTGTAGAGGTAGTGCTAAGATATGGTTTGTGAAGGCAGCATGGTCGGTCCTTGGGCTGCTTCCTGTAGCTGGAGTGGAGCACAGAGATGCTGTGGGACTGGGCTTTGAAAATGGATGTTGTGACTATTCCACAGTGAATGATTTCCTTTCCCACTGGAACGTGTCATTGAAGCCAACTGAGATAGATCCTCTTTTTCTGAGACGGGAGCCAAAATCTGTCCCAGAGGATGAGCTGCTTTGTAGCAGTGCAAAATGCTGTAGGCCCTGAAGCAGCCTCTAATTTGTCTTGAGGCGAAGACTGTTTTCCATGGGGATTCTTTCAACTGACATCAGTGATTACTCTGAAGCGTAAGCAGGAGGCATCTAAACACTAGTGGAGATAAATATATGATTTCTTCAACGTAAGATGGATGGAAATCCTCATGTGGAGGTTTTCTGTTACTCCTCTGGGACATTTTGGTGAATCACAGGGAGTGGTTTCTGTTACCTGGGATGTACTATTTGTCAGTTTCTCAAGATGAAACATTGTATTACAGTATCATCAGGCCCAAACAGTGATTGTAACAGTAAGCTTTGGAAAGTGCTGGAATGAGTGGTTGGCAATGCTCAGATTACATTAGGAGAAAATAAGATTGATAGTACAGGAAGTAGGGTACTTCTAGTCTGAACTTATAAGAAGGATGCTGTTGTTTCATTATATAGAAAAAGAAAGTATTTTCTTTGGAGAAATGGTTATTTGTGAAAACCATTTTGAAGGAGTAGCGATGCTGTGGGAAGTAGCAGAAACCTAATGCATGCTTTCAGCTTACTAAATTTATTTATTTTTTAAAATGAGAATAAAGGAGTAAACCAGTTCTACTGACTATATTACTGCTTGAGTTTTATTCAAGACTGGTAAATGGTTGTGGGGTGTCACGGAGTTGACCAGATCAATCTATGTCTGTGACAGAGGCAACAGGCCTCTGCCCTCCTCCCCCCCACCCCAGTCCCACAAAAATGGGAAGGAAGGAAGGGAGGAAAAGAGCAGTGGCAACAATCTATGGAGGAAAACTTATTTTACTATAATATTGGAATACAAGATAACAAAATATAATACAATTTAATTGAAATTGAGATTAATAAATCAGACAAGATGAGAGAGAGAGTTCCCAGACCGATTCAAACCTGAAAAGCTTGGAACGGCCAGGAAAGCACCTCCAGCACCCACTGCCAGGCAGCAAGAGAGCGCCCCCCCACCCGGAAGGGCCAGATCCTGTGACTGCTGTAATGTACAGGGATAGGTAGCTGGGATTGGGGCAGTGACACTTTAATGCCCCGTACACTACATGATGTTTTGATGTGGAATACTGAAACCCAGAAACAAAAAAAAAACAGAACTGTGACAGGGGTTGATATACAGACACAGGTACAGGACTTGGAAAACCATCTGTGGAAGGAAACTAAGTCATTCGGGAGTGATGTGTACATCTCATAGTACCCACTACATCTGACCTTCAGCTGGTGTGACAGAGAAGACATTCCTTCTTGGACAGGACACGTTAAGATGCATCTCCTGAGCCTGAGAAGCAATAGAAATATGAGATCACTTTTCAAACAGTTGGGTTTTTTCTTTTTTAGGATATTCTGGGTCTGTGCCTGCAGAGGAATAAATTTTTAGTGTCTGTTGTCATGAAATTCACTGGAGTTCTTCTGCTGACTTGAATAGCAGCAGATCGGGCCCTGAGTGTTCCTAGCAGCTGTGGCACTGTTTTCTGCCTCACTTCCCAGTCTGGCAGCATGTGGTGAGCATCTGCTCCCGTTGGGCTGGAGCCACGACAATGAGGCTTTTGTGCAGTGAGTATTTTGGAAGAGGAGGAGGCTGTGTGAAAGTTAGTTTTGGGTAGTAGGTAATCACTGTTGCCGTCAGCTTTGGTTAGTGCCATTGATGCAGTGATACATTGCCTGGGAAGGAGAAAATGAACAATTTTTTCAAAGCAGAACAGTTCCCTGGGGCTGTCTGTGTTATTGAGATCTCCTCTATGAGTTGGAGTTGGGGTGTAGCCAAGCTACAGAAATATGGGTGATGCAGTGAAACTCTTTCAGTTTTTAATCTTTGGTAGCTTGTGATTCAGATATTGGCTTTTGCATTCAGTTATCCCCCTGCTCCTACAGCCAGGTTTGGAGACACTGACTGATTAAATTATTTAGTAGTAATAGGTCTGAAGTACTCACATGAATTTGCAAAAATAAGTCAAATGCTATTCTCGGTGGGAAAGAATACATGGAGTTGATGATTTATAGTAATGTGAGCTATTACAGCTTACACAGAACTGGAAAAAGGGAGTTATTCTGGAGACACAACCTCTCAATGTCAAGGTTATTGCTTGTTATTAATATTTATACATGAGTGATATTAAGGTGTTCTATAACTGTGCTGTGCAGCTGGATGAATTCATTTTGCTTAGGCAGAAGAGCTGGGCATCTGCAGTCATCAGTAAGCAAGGCACGAAAGGAAACCATTAGAAGCCTGTATGTGTTTGTGCCTCAGCCTGTTTATTGCAGGGTTGATGGTACCTGCTTTTTTGCTTTGCTAGGTGACTTTTGTTCTGTTTCTCCCAAGTAAGCGCTGTCCTGATGGAGATGGGGAGACCTGTGTTCTTGGCCTACCACACGGCCCTTGTGCTGCTCACACCGCTGTCCCATCCTCCCTCAGTGGTTCTATGCCCACCTGCTCACCCAGTCCCCTAGTCCTGTGCTCATTTACAGTGTTGAAACTTTCTGTACTTCGATTTAGTGGTCGGTGAAATTTCTGCATCTAAGTGTGTTTAACAAAGACAAGGAAATAGTTTTTATGGTGAAGACTGAGCAAATTCTACAGAAGTTGGAATGGCGCTCCTTTTTTTTTTGAGTGACCAGGCAGCCAGTGTGAGGAGTGTTTGATTTAAGGTTGGGGCTGCACCCTGCTGTCATGTGTGACCTGCAGAGGAAAGAAGTGAGGCTTCCTTCCTACAAAGCAGCCCTGCATGCTTGGAAGGGTTTTATGGACAGACACGAGGCCAGAAGGAAGCCTGAGGTCAGAGCCTTTGGGTGGCTGTTGGTAGGAGTGGGAAGCTGACAGTGGCCAAGGATTGTATGCCTGAAGGGATGAAAGAAATAGCTTCTCCATGGGCATGCTGGGTGGAATGTGTCCCAACCCAGAGGATGCCTGAGTTGATTAGCTCAAAGCAAGCCAGAAAGAAAGGCCCTACACTGCCAGGCCTAGCAGAAGGGGAGGAAGGTTCTTTACAAGACTTTTCTAGCGTAAGTTCTGTTTTATCAATGAGCCAGATTCCTTTATCTGATATTATCTTGTTCTAGTCTATTCTGATGAAACAAGCCTTTGAGATTTCCTGTGGTATTTGGGGAGCGCTTGCTTTAGAGTTAAGGTTTGGGAAGATTTTTCCCCAAATGTTTGCTGAGTTGCTGTGAGCACCTATTCTAGCAAACTGAGCAAGGATTTTGCCTGTTTAGTTTTGAAGTTAATCTTTCTAACAGAGCAGGTTTTGTTGGGTTTTATCTGAAAAATGTCTGGATGAAATCTTAATATGGTTAAGCTTCCTGGGAGTTATTTTGGGACTGTGATTTGTCCTTTTGTTTGTTCGTTTGTACAGACTTCTTTCTTAGACGCCTGCTGAGTTCTTTATTGTGTTCTCACACAACCTTGTACTTTGACAGCGCAAATGCTATTTTTTTCTTTTTCTGTGGGATAAATTGAAGGATATTGTGGTCTAGTAAATCTTTTCCCTAAATAGCACTGCAAGATAACCTAGTCATGAATGTTGCCACTTTGTTTAGAATGCACTTTGCTGCTTTTCTACTCCTTTAATGCTGCATCAGTTGAGATGAATGAAAATGTGCAAGAGATAAAAATCAGATTTAAGCAGGAAGAGATGGTAAAGTGCTTGTATTTCTGCATTTCTTACACAAAAGATGAGGTTGTACTGCCTGATACACAATGTAATACGAAATTTTATCCTAAGGTAAAGATGACAGCAGCAGCTAATTTTTCCTTCTTCTTTGGCTCCACTGCCTCCTCTGTGAGACCATGCTAACACACATTATTTATTGTGTGATGGCAGCGTGCTTCCTGCTGGAGTTGACTTCCAGGATTTCTACCAATGGTACTTCTGGGAGAACTGCCATAGTGGCCCTTTGAAGTAAGAATGGAATCGGTGATGCACTCCCAGACAAAACACAAACTAAAAGCCCTTCACAAGCATTCTGCAATAAGCAAATGACTTGTGCTTGCATTTCTTTTTTTATGATTGTGGTTATTTTTGGGTAGAAAGCTGCTACTGGGAAGCTAGTTACTGTTTTCAGTCCTTCTGAAAATAAATGTATTTTTCAAAGTAAGTTGCCAGTATTTGTGCATTAGATATTACTCAGTAATCATAGAATCTTTAAGGTTGGAAAAGACTTTTAAGATCATCTAGTCCAACTGTGCACCTACCAGGCACGTTCCCTGAGCCTCCTCCAGACTGAAAAATCACAGTTCCCTCATTCACTCCTCATAAGACTTGTGCTTCAGACCTCTCACCAGCTTGTTGCCCTCTGGACACTCTTCAGGGTCTCAAATCTCTTTCTTGCAGTGAGGGATTCAAAATTGAACACAGTACTCAAAGGTGCAGCCTCACCAGGGCTGAGTACAGGGGGATAATCACCTCACTGATCCTGCTGGCAAAGATATTTCTGATAAAAGCCAGGATGCCATTGCTTCTTGGCCACCTGGGCACACTGCTGGCTCATGTTCAGCCTCGTCTCAATCAGCACCCCCAGATCCTTTTCCTCTACACAGTCTTCCAGCTGCTCTGGTCTGAGCCTGTACTATTGTATGGGATTGTTGTGGCTAAACTGCAGGATCTGGCACTTGTTCCTGTGGAGTATGTTCTTGTTGGATATATTATATATATATATTGTTGAATATGTTGAGTAATATTCTTTCCTAACTGATCCTTAGTCTCCAAGTATTAAGGAACAAGTAATTTTTCAAAAACTAGAATTCAATTAGGAAAATAATGCTTTTTTAAGTGCTACGAACACCAGCAACTTTTTTGTTTCACATTTCACTCTGTTATTTTCATAAGTCAACACATGGGAGATAAATGGTTTACTCCAAATTATTTGAGATCTACAGTATAGATCTATAGTATAGTACAGTATATGTATATGTAATGAGTCGATTGGCTCCAGTTGGGATATGGTGAATATGACATAAGACATCTCTAGCATGGTGCTGGACTGAGGTTTACACTAGCTAATAAACTTGAAGAAGAGTTTTGTCGTGGGACTTCTGTATGCTCCAGAGAGGAGGGCAGGAATTTATGAAGGGTTGCACAGAGAAGTGAACAGGGGATCTGGAAGGTCTGTGCTGACTGAAATGAAGCAGTAATTCATCAGTCTGAGGGCCAGCAAAGAAGATATGTGGGGGAAAACTTGGCTGAAATGATGTATGGCAGGTGATAAGTGCAGCTTTTCTGTACATTTACAGTATAATAGAAAAACTGTTCTTGAGAACAAACTCTTTAATATTCTGGTTAGACTTTAATTACATCGGATCTGCCTCCACCGTTTGTATTGCTGGCTTCCCCCACGCTCATTGCTTTGCTGTGGGGGACCTGGCGCTGTGTGCAGAAATGTACCTTCAGAAAAGAAAAGGCTTTGGTGAGGGAAAGTACGGACAGATCTCTTGTGAACAGTGAAACTACACATCTTGGTAGTTTGGCTAGGAGGCTCTGGAGACTAAAGCTGTGCCTCAGCTGACAGTGGTCACTGGCTGCCTGGCATTTTCTTGGGAGTGCTGTGTGGGCAGCTGGGGCTGGAGCTGGTGGAAATGCGTGGCCTTTGTGGGCCTTTGTGATAAGGAAAGAACTGTTACATGTAGAAAAATGAACTGGCAAAGAGGTTTGTGCAGTCTCAGAGAAGCATTAGGTTTTTTTCCCATCTGTTCAAAAAGAATTGTGTTCATAGCTTTTGATTATAAAGAATGAGAGAAATCAATTCGAGTTTGCTTACAGAGCACAGCAAATAGTACTGTTGACTAACAAAACAACCAAGGACTTGGATCAGATTTTCCACTTGGTTATGCACACCTCTTTAGAAAGTAGGGAAGGTCTTCTTCTGTTGAACCATGTTGCATGGATGCAGAAGGCTCCTGGCTGCAGGATCCGGCCTCAGGGAGGGCAGGATGTGACATCAGCAAATAGTAGGACAATGGATGCTAGAAGGGAGAACCAGATCCTTTGCAGTGCTCTTTCCCTGTGGAGTGCACACAGCTTCTGATTCTGTATTTTTAGATAGAGTTTTGCTGTCCACAAACTGCCGTGGGACAGATGTGCAGCAGTTCAGATGCAGAATGGCATGGCTGAAATAGGGACAAAGGATGAACTTGTGCCCTGCCTAAGGCTGTAGAGAAAAGGAGATTTAGGAAGTAGAGGAGAGGGGGATGCATAGCCGAAGCTGAAAATGAGTGAAGGAGGAGAGAATCGATAGTTCATTAGATTTGTAGAGTGGAAGAAGGAGAAAAAGGATCAATAGTTCATCATATCCAGAGATACAGCTTGGGAGATGTGGTTGCTTAACACAAAAACGTTTTGCTGGAGTCATCGTTCACGTTCCATTTTTTAACCAGTGCATGTCGTGCAGCAACATATATAAATGTATGTAGAAGATTAATGGGAAAGTAGGAATTAGGGGTAGAAAGCTCGTAAAGCCTATGTTAGGAGAAGGCCCTTGAAGAGATCCTGTTGATAAATATGAAAACATTCTTTTAGCTTCTCCTGCCCTCCTTCACCAGTAATGTCTTCACTATGAACAGCATTGCTCAATATTGTGCAGTTTTCAATTAGGATTTTGATGAATGTGAGTTTTGTCTGCAGGATTTGGCTTTGTGGTTTTAATGGTTTACAGCCCAGGTGAAAAGTAAATACTGTGCTGTAACTGACAGATTTCAGACATGAATGTGAAAGTTTCTACAAAATGAGCTCACTTATTTAACACATGTGGGCTAGAAGTGGTGCTGTCATGTTTCCATGATTATGCTGTAGGGAAATAATAGCTGCTATACTATAAAAATGTATTTTCAGAATGAAGGTTGCAAATATATAGTATCAGATTGTCCTAGCCTTCTTAGTAGATGTAAATAATTTAATCAAAAGGGGCTGCTTTTATGACAAAGTAGCTATTTTCTGTATTTTTATTAATTTAAAAGATTGCGTCTTCAAATTAAATGGTAAAGGTTTCATTAGGGTCTATGAAAATACACAGTGTAATGTCCATAGGTACCTTACAGTAATACAGGGATACTTTCTTCCATTCAGGAACATCATTAGATTTAAGTATTTCTGTGTTCCACGCTTCGTAGGAAGAGCTCTCCAGTACTGTGTGCTGGTACAGCAGCAGCGCCCACAGTGCCTGTGCGAATGGAGGCCGTCCGTTTGCCTGCTTTGGCTGTGTAAGAAATGCAGCGGTTAACCTGTCACTGCTTTCAGATAAAATGGTGCAGGCAGACTTTTAATGGCTGCAAGTGATGAGAGCCTCAGATGCAGAGTTCCCCATAGCGCTGTGAGCTGATGAGCGTACTCCCATCCTCTGTGATGAATAATGCATGGCCTTGCTGGTGTTAGTAAGATACCAGTTATTTCTTCAGAATTTAAAGGGTTTTTTTCCTGCTTCTGTTATTATTTATCTGCCATCCTGTTTGAAGAGAAATAGTTAAACACAGGTCTACATATGCTGTTGAATTTAGGAGACAATTTCATTGTGTGAGTAAAGGAGATTGACTGTTCAAATCAATGTTTTGTCTTCCCAGACTGACCAAATGACTCTCTTGTGCCACAGACGTAGACAGTGTACTAATATTCAGGTGATTTTGTCTTTAGACAACAGGCTGCTGTGTGTCTTCCGCCCTCACACCCTTATTCCCTAGCTTAGGAAGAGTTGCCATTTGCAGTGCTTTTTCCTTTGGTGTCTTTCTGTGCCCCTTCTGAGGCTAAACAAAGTAAATGTGTTTTGTATATTCAATATCATTTCTGAGTGAGTTGGAAAGACAGATGTACCTTCCTAGGATTGCTAGGGAACAGAGTCTTGTGCTTCTGTCTTTGTTTATCCTGATGGAATATCCTTTTGAATGTTTTAATTAAAGCTTAAATCTGTTCTTCTGCACTGTGTTCTGCACAGCTGCGGAGAGAATTTTGGTGCGCTCTGTTGATTTTAGCAAGATATTCTCTTGACTTTGAGTAGGTAAGGCAAAAATTTGAGAATGGCAGGGATTGACAGTGCACCTGCTAAAACAGACTGCTCTTTATAATCTGTAATTCAAATGTTTATTTTAAAAGGAAATAGTTTGGTTGGCAGGCTATGAAGTATGTGGTGATAGCTGAGTAAGCCTAAGCCTATCTGGATAGCATGAGGTAGAACCGGGTCATGACATGTTGTGCTTTTTCTCAAAGCATGATACTCAACAATTTTTCAGCTAGTTAACTTGATTTGCAGGCACCCATAAAGAATAACTGAACCCTAACAAAATGATTTTTGATTCATCACGACATGCTGTAAGCTGGACTGGAGAATAGAGAACATTAAAATTCTTCTGTGGTATCTAGTGACAATTACATATAGTCCTAAAATAGTTGAGAATAGGTGAGATTTATTGCCATAACATGCTAACAGCTCAGGGCTAGATCGTAGTTTTTATTCATTATATACTCTGTTGATTCAATTTATTGTTATTACTGTTATTGGTAGTGAGGAGATGGAGGGCTGGATTCACTGCTTGTGTGGAGCAGTGTAGCTTTGGCTTGATCACGTTGTTACAACAGAAGCTTAGGCAATAAAACTAAGAATTCCACACTATTGTAGTCAGGACCTTTCTGTTGTATCCAGTCTGTCTGAATAGCTCTCTTGTGAATAAATTGTTCTGTTTTCATAGCTATTGCCTTCCCTTCTGCTGCCACTTGAGTTATATTCAGATCAAATCATTTTCTTTGCTATTTGCTCTCAAGTTGAGAGGTAGTTAAGGACTTTATTCCATGCAGAAAGACCACCTAACATCAGGAGCACACGCTGGTTTCTATTAGAGCATTGGGTGGAATGAGTTGACACTGGGGATGCTGTGCTGACAAAACTGTTCTCACCTCATGTGTTGGATTCTAAATGTGGGTTGGCTGTAATTTACTCACCTTGTAGTAGTCATCACTATTGTGCTACAAGTATGTAAAGTGCAATAAATTATATGGCACCAACTAATTTAGTAGTCCAGAGCCAGTTTATTTCTTGTGTATCTGGTTCATTTTGTTAAAGCATTGCCATAGGTGAAATCAGGAAAGGAAGCCACTTACATTATTTTGTACTGCAGGAAAGGCATTAGAGAAAAACATTTGGTGGTGGCAGAAGCAGTTATTTAGACTGACAGAATTATCCAGTGTTTCTTATGTCTATTCTAATTGACTCTTTTTTTCCTCATGAAAAGTGGTATTGTTGTATAAGCTTAATCCACAAGCTCTGCATGCTTGATGCTATGTGTCTGGTTAAATTTTTCATGGATCTAACAGTTGTTTAAAATTCTTCTACATAAATTACTTATGATTCTTGTTCTTCTTCCTGACTGTGTTCCAATGAATTTTGTAAAGACTAATTACTGTGGTCCCAGCTAGAGATGCTCTTTTACATCAGTGTTCATTCACAACTTGCTTATTTGTAGCTGCAGGCATCTAGCAACCCTGGGAAGCATTTTGTCATTTATTTTTCACATTATACATCCCATCTGGTAATGGAAGAAGCTAATAGTTATAAGCATATCATCAGTTTGAAATCAAGTCATTTCTGAACCACTGTAATTACCAGTTCCTTCAGCCACTACTGTTGACTCTGAGCATCTGCACATGTGCTTGTGTGCGCCTATAAAGGGCAGGGGCTTTCTTATTTTTCTCTTTTGCTGCACAAAAGATTTAGAAAAAGTCCTAATAGTGGCCTTCCTCCATCTGGGCAGTGCCATGCCATTTTCCAGTATGCCAGCTGCAGTCTGAAAATGCAGCCTCTTCTGTGTGTTGCTGATGGTGCTGTTTGGTACATGACAGCATCACTTTGCAGCCCTGGAAAACAGGCACAAATGGTGTAAGTGTGTGAAGAGAACTCAGAAGTGTACTGCAGAAATGCAGAGTAAGTCTTTTCTGTAGGTGGGACAAAGCTTAAGCTGCTCTAAGGAAAGACCAGTTAGTTATGGAATGGCTGTACTGCATTACTTACAGCAGCAGGACATAAACTTAGCAATTGAGTCTTTTTTCTTCTTCTCCAATTAGCTTCTGTGCACCTGCTCCCCCCTCCTTTCTTAGAATTCTGTACTCTGGCTTAAGATGTTACTCCTCAGCTCATTTCTGATATTCTTCCAAAGCCACCTTTATTCTGAAGTGGTATTGTTTCCTAAGCAGTTGCCTTATATGCTGGGTGTTACAACCTTTGATTCCAATCTCTCCTGTCTTCTCCCCACTGCTACTTTCATTGTAGTAATTTCTGTAAGTGCTAGTTCTTCTAATCTCTTATTGCAGTCAATCTTAAATCAGGCTTATAAGTTGAATTACTGCATAAGAATGTTGGAAACACTAGAATTGAACAAATGCAATCAGTTCATTTACCATATACTACAATTTAAAAATTCTTTAGTAGGAAACTCAATTAGAGATTTCATTTTACACCAAATCTGAGAAATTGAAGGGTGATTTTTGTTAATTTTTGTTACAAACTGAAGAAGAAGAAGGTGTGATTGAGCATTTGCTTTTGCCACGTGCTCATTAATTTGCTGCAGAAAGATACGATCTCGGTCTACCCCCTTGACACGTTTTGCTGCCCATGTTAGGAATAAGCCATCTGTTGTTTTCTGAGTCTATTTCACAGTCAGTTTTATTCAAATGTGCTGAAAGCTGCTGAAGGAAGAGATTTTTGTCAGGCACTTAAGTATGACTAAGTGGAGTGACTGATGTCCAGATTTGCTCCTTGAGAGTGAGGAGTTCAGTGGTGGAATTAGGCTGGGCACGTCCTAGCTGGAGCTCTGACACTGTTCTTGTCTGCATGAAAAGCCACTGCAATTCTTTCCAGCCTGTCATGATAAACGAAGCTAAGAAGAGTATTCATCATATGCAATTAATTTGACAGGCATTTTTGCTACTAACAACAGTATGAATTTTGCCAGCACTACTCAGGATGCTGGCATGTGAGTAATCTCACTTCTGGGCATATTTGCAGCAACTGTGGACATATAGGTGAGCCATGTTCTTTTCACCTACTTAGGGAAAATGTTCCAAATACTTTTTTTCCACCTTTTTTTTTTTTTTTTTTAATCCCCTAGTGATTGTGAATCAAAGAGACGCTGACAGATCAGTGGAGTGTTGGTCATAAATAATTTAGATTGTGATTGCCACTGACTCCTTAGAAGGTAAAAAACTACTTGAGTATTTGTGAGCAGTGATAGAAAGTAACAAGGGTGGAACTTGATTTTAGATAAGAGGAAGTTGCAGAGGATCCAGCTTGTAGGCAGTGGGCGGGCAGGGTGAGCTCCCAGTTCCCCAGTCATCCCAGGACAGAGCAGGGTGGTCTGGCAGTGCGGTCACTGCACTCGTCTCACTTCTGTCACAGCAGTGCATGTTGTCTGCCTCCTGTAGGAGCAGCCTCATCCTTAACTCCACAGCTCTTCAAGAGGAATCAGATGTTATTTGTCCAGCTTAGATGTTGTAGCATATCTCTGTGTATTCTTGAGAAATAAAGAGCCAGTCACTCATTGTTAGCTGTGAAAAGAAAGAAACAAGTATGTGATCGTAATGCACCAAGTGCCTCCCTCCCTGCTCCTCCTGACTGGCACAGCTGGCTTCCTTTCAGACTTTCTTTCCCCAGTGCTGTTTTATAACTGCACAAACTTCACTTCACATTGAAGGCTCTGCAAATGCTCACTCAGTTAATACCTTCAGAGAGTTTTCACACTGTGTGAAAGCTGCTGTAATGGAAACCAGTCTGGCAGAAAGGTCACCTCCTTTTAATGACTTGCTTTTTGCTTTCCTTTCTCGGTAACAGCAAAAGGAAAACCCAGAAGTCTTCAGATATTGGACTTTCAGTGTATGTGCTTTGGAAAGGAAACAAATTTTTCCCAGCAAGGAAGGCAGATAATGATGAGGCATTTTCAAATGTTGCTTGCAAAAGTCTGCTCCTAGCTGTACTTTCTACTCCTAGTATCTGTTACGCTATATATTCCTATTCTACAGAATGAATTTTCTGCAAAAATCCCCCTGAAATTCAAAGTACAAAATCTCATTCCTTAAAAAATGGCTTTGTGAAGTAAAAATTGTGTTAAGGCCAAAACCAAACAAGAGATTATAAGAGACCAGCGCAGCTTTTGTGCTGTCAACCCTCCGTTCTTCACTGTTGTAATTTATCAGCAAAATGAGCCATGCGAAGCCTTTCTGAATGGAGAAGACTTGCTTTGACTTTCCTGTACCAGACAGGTTGCCACTGCCAAAGAGAAATAAATTCCAGTTCTCTCTGGGATGGAGCTGCCTCAGGTGAGTACCAGTGGCAGAGCAGCCCAGCTCTTTGCATTCCTCACTGGAGGTGCTGTATTTAGGAAAAGGCTCTGGACTTGCTTCGTATTGCTTATCATGGTAATACAGATTTGTGGCCTTTCATCCACACGGGGTTCTCTCAGATGTTCAAAGCTATACTGTGGTCTTCAGCAGGGTTCTGCCATTTCTGCTGCATCTCATGTCCAGCACTTTCCCTTTATTTCCAGCATGGATAGTGGCCAGGCAAACACTGAAACTAGTTCAGCCTTGTGAGCTGGAGCTGTGTTCCTTCAGCAGCTGAAGCCTGCATTTAGAAAACCAAAATAAAATCATTTCAGTTTCTAGGCCTTACAAAGTTCTCTTAGGAATCATTTAAGATGTAGCAAAGCAGTTATCAAGCTCCTCAGAATTCCAGAGCAGAGTCTGCTGAGGGCCGGTCAAGTCTGAAGTGCAGCACAAGCATGTGCGCGTCGTGGCGAGGTGCTGTGGGAGCGGTGCAGGGATCTTTCCCGCCGCCATTGGCTCCTGTGGAGCCTTCTCTGCAGCCAGTGGGTGCTGGCATTCACCAGGGGCCATGGCAGGACGCTCATGAGCGTGCTGATGAGCTGGTGGCACGGCAGGCAGTTGGCCCCGTCGGCGGCTTGGTACTCAACGCGGCTCCTGCCGAAGGTGTTCATTCAAGGATGATGCGGGTCGAGCTGTCCGGCGGGCCAAGGCAGACGGGGCGCTCCTCCTCCTTGTGGTCTCCGCCGGTTCCCTCTCCCTGCCATTGTTCTCAATGAGTTCTTCTCCCAGCCTGTATGCATAACTGAAGTTGCCACTTGATCCAACCTCTGGATGGTGCTGGACGAAGGTTCTGGCTGCTGCCTGGTGCTGCTGGCTTTGGTTCTCAGCCATGTGGTTATGCACTCTGCTCCCAGGCTGGTGTCCTGACTGAACGTTGTCTGAGCTCAAACTCTGCAGGAACTTCCACTGGTAATATAGCCTCACGATTGTACTTAAACTGTTCCTTTCACAGTATTTTGATGCATTCCCCATGTTTTGGTTTATTCCTGTGATATTTATTCTGTTTCAGATGCAGCAGTTTTCCAAAAGATTGGATAATTCAGCTTCCTCTTGCAATAGCCTTTAATCCATGTAACAATACAGAAAAAGCAATATATAGATTGCTTCTGAAGATAACTGACACCATTTTATTTTGAAGACACTAGTAAAGTTTGATGGCTTACCACTTAGGAACATATCTTAAGTGTTCGGAGTATGTACTATTTCCCTAGAGTGATTTATAATGGAGAACTTAAGAAAAAGGAGAGTTTGGATGGGAACACTTAAAATTTCTTGGCAGAAGCTTTTTGCTAGGGAAGCTAAGTTGTTTGGGTTTTTTTGCTCCCTTTCCTTTTGGGAATGAGAGATTTTGAGGAGGAAATGGCCGGTCTGCGTTCCTGAGAGCGCTTTCTGAAGGCAGACTTAGAGAGCAGGCTCATTTGCATCACAGAACACGTCCCTGTGAAAAATGCGGCATGTGCTCTTAACCTGCTGGACTTGGCTGGCCGTGTTTGGAGCCGAGCCACAGCAGCGAACAAAGGCGGCTGGTGGTGCTGCTGCTGACCACGGCTCCTGCACTGCAGAGGGCAATGAATTGCCTTTTTCTGCTGGACAGAGTGAAGTCACGAAGGTGTAACTAGAAACCTACCTTCTTGTTTCTAAAAGCAAAAATGGAAGACTTGCATAGGATCGAAAGCGTTCTGGCATTACATGAACAGTGCTATTTTGCTCTTACCAGGCGCATTTTTGGTTTCCAAAGTGATAATTATATTTTAGCAAATAGTAGATGCAGAGATGACATCATAGTTGCTACATTTTCCAAAAATACTGAATTTCCAAGATCATAGGTGTTACCTTCTCTTAAGCAGAGTTTCCCACAGACCTGTTTTAATGCTGTGACAGACAGTGCTTCACTGAGACCCTGCTGGAGGAATTCTATCCAGTGCATTGTGCTTGCATCGTGACTTGTGCAGAGCAAGGAGTGTATTCCAGGGGTTCCAGAAAGTCACAGGAATCTGAGAACTTCTGGTTTGCTTACTTCTTGCATTCCGTGTCATTCCTTCAAATTCCCTTGTTTGTGGTCCCTATATTACTGTGTGCAAACAAATGTAATTACTTTGCACATCAGTGCTGAAGTTTTTAGTAGTGGACTATAAATTTATTGCAAGTTTGATCTGTGTGGCAACAGATCTAGCTGTAGAGCAGCAGTGTATTTGCAGCCCTTGTTGTAACTACTGTGTGCCTGATGTGCCATTTTGCACAAGATAGATGCCTAGAAAAAGTGGAAAATGAAAAGCATGGCTGGCAGGTATGTTTCAACTCAAAATAAATATGAGATTGCCCTTTTGTGACTTTGTGTGGTGATGTTTGCCTTCATTTTCTTTGAAATTTCACTTTGTCTAGGATAACAAATGTAGAAAACAAGAACTTAAACTGTGAAGGGGCTGCTCACGAAGCAAGGCAGCAGCAGCTGCTTGGAAGAGCAGCACTGAAGGGCAGGTCTGCGGGGAACTGTCTGCCTGCAGAGGTCACTGCTTTTCGATCTGACTGAAGATAGAAATGCGTGGGAGGCTCACTCTAAGGTCCTTTTTACAGCTGGTAAACTGTGCGGTCCCTCACCTTCCCCCTCTCATGCATTTGTTTTAGATGGAACCCTGAACCATAGGCTCAGTCACAATTTCTGTGATCCGTGTAGTTGTTTAGGCCTGGTAGCTTGGGGAAGGGATGCGTCACGACGAGACCTGACAAACACGCACACGGATCTGTGTTTAAGTGAGAGCAACCGGAGTCATCTTGCCATCACAAAGCAAAGCAAGCTTTAAAGCAAGATAAAAAATTAGTTGGATGGTTTTTAGAAAGGGAATGTATGCAGAAGCAGATTTTCAGAGCAAGTTTTTAAGAAGGATATGGTATTCACTGGAGGATGGCGATTGTATGTGAAGACACGTTTGAACTTTCTCTGTTCGTTTTTCATGACTAGCAGACAGCTCAGCCTTTTGAACTTCCTATATTTGTGGCAGGCCTTTAGCCAGTACATTATTACTTGGGAACGTTCTCATTGCAGAGCTCCTTGAATATGTTTTTCTGTAAGCTGTGTGTTGCCATAAAGCGCTTCCCAAAAGGTTTCATTCACATATTCTAATGCTCAGTGCTCAGTGCTTAGCCTCAACGCTAAGGCGATTTTTGTAAGATACACTTGTTTGAATGGACTAAGCTGAATCTTTCATCGAACCTGGACAAAATCCCTGAGGAAAAATACACATAAAATTAATTGAGCTATACATATTTGAAAGCAAAGATTTAGTCCTGCTGTGTCTACAGAACACAGAAGAGGAACAGACAGTTTTGGAACAGGCAAAATTGTGTGACCTTTACTGTCAGTAGTAATTGCTAAGTCCATGTGGATCACCCCAAGCATGAATTTGATGGAATAGGGAATATTATACACAGCCAGCTCTTTCTGAAGACACCGTGCATCTAAGAAGCAACCAGATGAGTGTTTTTATTGGGGAATGTCTTCAGGTTTGCAGAGATCTTTAAGCAATGATGCATGTTTCTTTCTATGAAATTTGCTTTTGCTGAAGTATGCGGCTTCTGTTCAGGGCTGTATGGGGAGGAGAGGTGCCCAGTCCTGAGCAGCTGTCACGTGGCTTTGATGTTTTAAAGGGAATAATGCCCTGGAAGCCCAATTTTAATTGATGTTACCAAACAAGTGAAGTGGTGATAAATGATGTATAGTCCTGCTTTTGTCTTGGGAAGGTACATCAACTCAGGACATAATATGAAAGCATTGCCTGCTTTTACTGTGCTGGGAAGTTATCTTAGAGACTGTGCATATTTCAGTCAGTACCAGGGCCCTGAATACACAAACCCAGAATTCTGATTATGCTTCTGTGAATAAAATTAAAGCATATGTTATTAAAAAATATATATATTTCATTTGAAGTATTATGTACGTTGTATCAACCTATGAATTTAAATCATAAATAGCTGAGAAGATGTGTGTAGATCACATTGATAATGAAGCATGGGGAGTGGGAAGAAGCTTTTACTTTTTCCTTTGCTGATATTTTTCTCAGGTCTTGATGCAGTGCTTACCAGCCCTGAACAGCTTTTGTATTTTGTGAACTAGTAGCATTGTGCTCAGCCTCCACATTCCAGACCTCCCAGTCTTCCCAGGCAGGGATGAGCACAACTTGCCTGCAGTCCTGGGAATTTCTGCAGAGGAAATCAGGAGGTGCAGGTGACAAATGCCTGCTGCATTGCTAGTGGCGTGGTTGTACTGAGCAGCACGTGCACGGGCCAACTTTCGAGTTCCTGGCAAGCAGGCAGGGTGGTCACTGCATTGCCCTCCTTGTTAGCTCTTGAGTTGGAAGTTGATTCGGAAGGATTCAGGCGGTCTGCTTCTCATTGCTGCAGTGGCTGTAATCTTCACATATGTGCTTTGATATTGTTGCAGCTGGAAAGAGAAACATCTATCCTTGCTCATTAATTCTGATTTTTGAATTAGTTTTTTGATAAACATGGAAAGGACAAAGAGATGCAAAAATTATCAACACTGTGGGAGATGAGCACGTGTGGGTAATGTTACCTGGAGCTCCTAAATTTTCTTACCCTTAGTGTTAGACTACGGACTTCTTTGGGCTTGTGGGTTTTGACTCCAGTTAAAAAAAACCTGAAAACAAGCACAAGGCCTTGACTTCTGCTCCCAGAGAAGAGAGTAAAAGCACAGCCAAAATAGATAACTCACTAATGGGATGGTTTAGAGAACATCTTCAATTGAAGTCTGGTCTAGGTGGCTGTTTCCACCCATAAAAAGAATGACTCTGGAAATGTCACATTTCCAAATTTTTGCTCAGTCACTGTGTGCATTATTTACTTAATTAGTGCAGAAATGCCTGAGAAATCACAATGACAAAGGCATATTCCTACACCTGAGGGATTAGTGTTTTTCTCAAAAAACTGTGAATAATTAGGTGGAAAAAAAGTATATCCACTTAATTTTACAGGCTGGTTGACATTAAAAAAGACTTGGCAAGGGGAGAAAAGGCCATATATCCGTGGATAAGGGATGCTATTTAGCAGTATTTACCCTGGCAAAATTCCCTCTGGCTTTCCTGAGAATGCTGATGGAGTGAAAAAAGCTGAGTTGACACAAAGGAGAAGGAATTTAGTGGGAAGCATTCTTTTGGGCTGTGTGTAATTCTGAATCTGTTTTTAATATTTTGGGGTTTTGTACTCTGGATTAAATATTGAGCTGAAGAATTTGTTTTGATAGCTTAGCATTTCATCTGCTGGACCATTATCACCTAAGTTTCAGAACAAAAAAAGCCAAATAAACCACTATGCTGATGTTTACACACCCATGGCTAGAAGAGTCTTTCATTGTTAAACCTGAGTTCGCTGAATAACACTGTTTGTTCTGAGAGCAAAAGAGCACTGAAGGAAGGCAAGAAGACAGATGATAAGATATACTTAAATGGTTTATTAGGTCTGAAAATGTGGTCGAAAAGAAAGCACTCATGGTAGAATTATTATTATTAAAAAATACTGTTCAGAATGTGAGGCTGATAGTTAGGGAATCTATATCCGTATTCTGTTCGAATGTAATGGTAATTCGGCAGCAAACTGACATTCCACTAATGAAAAACAAACACGCACACACATACATGCTGTCTTCCTGTTAAGTAGTATTAATTTTTGATTTTGAAATTTCCATATCCCAAACTGTTAATAAAATAGCAAAGAAAAAGATGACAAAAAAAATAGCCATCCCTTCTTTTGGTCTGGAAATGGTATTATTGTTTCTACTAAGCTCTGGTCTCTGCTATACACTGTGATGATTCTAGTCATTTATTGAAGTAAGTATTGGCTAGTACAAATCAACTTAATCTTAGTCTTCGCATTTACCATTTCCCAGATAAGAAAATATATCCTCTTGTAATAAAATCATGTTGAATTCAGCTGATATTTTTGTACTAAGAAATTAGTATACAACTGCTCAAATTGTAGAATACGAGAAATATTTTTGCTGCGTGTTAATGATAGCATTTGCCCAGTTCCAGCTTAATTCCAGCACATACATACTTATTTTTACATTGGAAGAAGGAGGGGGTGGTTTAGATTTTTTCACTGGTGTTCACCCCTCCTTTATGTGTCATATGTATAAATACAAATATATATACATGTATATATATATCCACACACATAGAGTAGTAAGCTGAATGCCTCAGACCACTACCTAAATTTCTTTGGGAAGCTTTGAAAATGTAAACATGTAGAAAATTTTGAAAGAATTTTAGTGTATGCTCTATAACTTTCCTTCTGTATTTATGTTTGAAATTGGCGGAGTTAGTGGGATAGTGGGATTCCCTTTCCTACAGAAATGAGAGGTACACAGATAAGTGAAGAGATGAGTGAATTGGTCAGCTTTGCTTTGTCCCCAGCTGCAGTGCTTTTCTTAATTGCCAGCCCTACAGATTGACTTGGGAGCTGACCATCCAGGTAGATCTTTGTTCAAATAGCTTCTCTGCCGGCCAAACGATGCTCGCCTTTGCAGCGCCATCAATGAGATGGTGGCTAGGGGTGGGGAGGGCTGGAAGGGGTATTTACTGATAAAGCTTGTTTGACAGCGAATCAGTAAGAAGCAATAAATGCAGACCCTTTACAGTGTTTCATAGTTCCTTCCAGAGTGCAGTCACACTGCTTGGTACGTCATCTGCACTAGTTACTTCCTCATCTTGTTTGACATCAGTTACGTCTCGTGCAGATGGTGGCCATAAAACCATGGGTGGGTAGCATGAGGACAAAAGGATCAAACATGAAGCTGAGAAGTGTGATGGAGGAGAGGGCCCAGACAAAAGGTTCTGGACTCTTTGCTGTCCTTCTCTTTGTGTCTTCATTTTCTGGAACAGCAAGCTAGCACTTTCAGGGGATGAGTCCTTATGTGTCATCTGAGAGGTCCAAAGAAACTGTGTTAGCTGGACTGGTGACCCAGAGGAGGACAGGACAGTGACTGTGGCTGGTATGCTGCTGCCAGCCTAGTTCTCAAATTGCATTAAGCTTTGTGCTGTGAGGAATAGAGTGATGGATGTGTGTAGAACAGCAGCAGCTTCAGCCGCAGCTGCATCTTCTCTTCAGCCTCTTAGGCCAGTGGAGACAGCTCAGAGAGGGCTTCTTCATTCAGAGGCTGCAGAAAGGTCAAGTATAGGAAAGCTTTTCCCAGCAGTGCCGCCCTGAAGGGGTAGAAAAATTCAGTGCAAGCAAAATTCTAGTTATTTATCAGGTTCACATCCCATGTGAAAGCCAAGAGATTTTTCTTGAGATTTAATGTTTGTCCTCATGCTGAATCCCTTGACATGCTCAGGAGTGCCAGAAGTCACATGAGTAGTAAATCATTCTTACCAGGTGATCTGCTCAGCCTCACCTTGAGCATTGTGTGCCGTTTTGGGGGTCACAATATAGGGACAAAAAACAACATCCAAAGGAGGGCTGCAAAGATGGCGAAGGGTCTGGAGGGCAGGAGGTAAGAGGAGTGGTTGAGTTCCCTTGGGTAGTTAGGCCCAGGGCAGAAGAGCTGACGGGAGCCCTCATGGCAGCTGTGGCTTCTCACTGAGAGCAGACCGGCAGTGCTAAGCTCTGCTCTGTGTGACAGCATAGGACCAGAGGGAACGGCATGGAGATGTGCTGGAGAGGGCCAGGTGGGGTCAGGGAGAGGATGTGCACTGGAGGATGATGGGCATGGAGCAGCTCCCAGGGCACTGGGCATGGAGTTCAATGGGCCTTTGGACACTGTTCCCAGGCATAGGACTTGGTTTTGGGTGGTCCTGGAGCCAGTAGTTGGACCTGATACCCCCTGTGGGGCCTTTCTAACTCAAGAGATTTTGGGATTCTGTGATATCCCCCTCACCCATCCCTTTTCCTTCAGCAAACTTTGCGTTGGTGCTTTAAAGGCTCAGAGTGTGATAACATATAACCTAGAGCAGCTGTAGGAATACATAATAAGGAAATCAGCCTTCCTTGCTTTTTTTTTTCTCACAAAATGACCATTTTCAATACAGGAGTGCCAGTTATAGGCAGCAGCACAGCAGTGTGAAATTTCAGGCAGAGCTTTGCCAAGGTTGAAACATGGTTACAGGAGCTTGTGATAAGAAGAGCTGAACAATGGTGAGTAAAGACAGCCCTGTGCATCCAACTTGGGGTATCTGAGTGCTTTAGAAATGTCTTCAGAGAGCATCAGCTGTGTTTGCATGAAAGGAACAACAAATCATATGTTCAGCATGAAAATCAGATCATTTCTAGTACCCATTTTGTGCCAGTAGAGTTTATGTTACTTAAAGAAAAAAAGTCCCTTTCAAGAAATGTAAATATATAAATAGTAATGAAATAACAGGATCGAATTAATGCATTGAGCCTGATTTGCAATTTCATTGCTCCGGATTTATTCCAGTATAATTCTATTAATATGAGAAGTGGAGTAACAAAGTGCCAAATCAGGTCTGTTGTTTGCAGATCTCCCCCAGAGCTCATTAGGGTGTATACAATTGCATTAAAATTTTAATGATGCACTACACAAGTTTTTTTGCTTGGTTTGAGGAAATCTGCATATGCTGGAGCCTCTGGGTAAGTTAAATTGAAGCAATTGAGAAAGTGTCATGTAGCAGTAATACAAGGAGTGTAGTAAAATATTGATTGTCTCTGAACAGCTCAACACAATTTTTATAAATCTAAGCAGGATAGTCATCAGTTCTGTCACCGGTCATCACTTCTGTTAATTATGGCAAAACAATGAAGAAAGCAACAGTGGGATGCAGAAGATGTTTTAATTCCATTTCATTGCCAGCTAAAGTAAGTAACTTTATTATGTAGTATAACATGAAAAACCCATATAGAGAACTACTGTGGTAGGTTCCAGCTGAGAATGTATGAGCTGTAAGCCTTGGAAATCTTGAATGAGCATGTATTGGTTTAGTGTGATAGCATTTAGAAATTCCTGTGAGGCTCCAGAGTGCAAGATGACAGCTTAGTGCATCGTCCCACACAACAAGTAGGTCATAAGAAATGTAACAGGTAGATAGAGTAGGCCACTGGGAGAAGGGCAGACAGAGAAGTCAGACAGTCAAATGGGTTCAGCACATATTTGTGATGCTTTGTCTTTTTGTATGCCTTTCTCTCATCCACACATTTTTATTCCCTCTCTTAAAAAAGTGTCCTTCAGGAGATTAATCAAAAAAATAAAGTGTGCTTAAGAACAAGAGTGAAAATTTAGGATTTCGAACATTAGAATATTCTAAACTGCTGTTATACTGTTAAGACAGGGAATGTTCTAGTGAATCGAGGGATGGGCAAAGATTTGCCTAAAAGCAGTCTGAATTTTTCCCCTAGAACAATAAAAACTTGTTCACAACCACAGAAGTTGTTATATGCAGGTCCTTGTGCAGGGGTGTTTTCTGTGCCTGTTTATGAAGCACGTTTCTTGGAGAGAGAAACTGGAAGAAGTGTTCAGCGTATTTCAGTTGTCATGTTGCATATTGTCTGCACCGTGTGACTACCTGTTACAGGAGCTGTCTGCAGTGGTTCATCCTTGAAACCTGAACTTTCCTTCAACTTTCTCAGTTACTACTTCCCCTATAAATCTATCCATAACTCCCTAAACAACTCAGTGAAATTCTCATCCAAGCTTTAATCTTCTCACACCTTGATACGTTTTAAGTTCCATCTTTATGGCCTGGCATGCACAAACTGAATTTAATGGTGATAAATGTGCTGAGAATAGAATCTGTAAAGTGTGCATTAATCTGTGCCAGGTTCTCATTCCCAACGTGTTAAGCTTGAGGAAGCTGAACTGTGAGGATCTAAGGAGCCCATTCCTGTAACTTAGGCTCATCTTTTTTACAAGCACTTTTTGTTTGTTTGTTTTTAGGTGGTTTAAGGTGTCTTTTCTACTACAAAACAGTTAGATCATCGCTGAAATAACTGTCTCAATTTAGCTTCATCCAGTGTTCAAAACAGAGTGGGGAGTTGTTTTGTGGAAGTATTTGAGGGTAGGAGAAGAGCAAACAAATCTAGTTCAGAAAGCAAATTTTTCTATCCTTCCTATTTGTGTTTTCCTGATGCGAACAGGGAATGAAATCATACGTGTGCTTCCTCTTTCAGAAGAGAAGTGGCCGTGGTTTTCCCTCTCCCCCTCTCAGAGCATACAAAAACAGTAGACTACTGAGCTTTGCTGCTTTCATTGCTGGTATAATTTGTCATTATCTGGATCCATTTTGCAGCTTCTGAGAAAAAGAGCAGTGATCGTAATCTGTGAGGTGGATGAGTAGTGTGTTAAAATATTCTCAAAGCTGAATCATACCTGTAATTTTCATTACTGTGAATGGAATTATAATAAAGCATATGTGCATTTGAATTACCTTTCCTAATTCAGAAAATGAAGGTGTTCTGGAAAGGTCCCACATGTGTTGTCAATGCATTTATTTGTAAATTTATCCCCGATTTGGGCTGTGAGCTAGACTTTATATTGCCCTGTGTTGTAAGTGTGCTTCAGTTCACCTATTGCCTTTATTAAGGTGGACTGTAAACCCACCTGGATGGTAAGAACTGTGCTGAAATACTGTTCAGGCAGATGCTCACTGAAGTCATGATGATGAGCTAAAAAGTTCCTTGGGGCATGGTTAAACATTTGCTTCTGAAGCATTGTAGTAATATTGAAAATTCAGTTGACGATACAGCAGCTTACTTCATGAATTTCTGCGTCTATGAGAGCTTAAGATAACTTTTGCCATCAGGTAGACTAATGCTGCCAGTCTTTATAGGTGTTCTATCAAGTTGCGAGTGAGATTGTTGAGTTTCTGAGAGGTAGCCTAGTGATGTTGAAGGTACTGCTGCCAGCTCTGACAATTAGTGCTGTTAAACCACAAATTATCTTGCAACTCTCTTCTTACATCTGCAGGACCTGTTGTGTTGATCTGTCCTAGACCTGTGGGCATTGTTCTGTATGAGCAATCATTTCTTTTATTTATAAACTGCCTAGGAAACCTCTTGGGTTGTCACACAGTAAACAGCTTCATCTTGGTTTGTTGCCTTGTTTTTTTAACTCCCTCCCAGAACAATCCCCGTGCCAAGACATTTGTTTTTCTTTCTTTTTTGGTAAGGGAAGGGGAGAATGAAAGAGTGAACCAGCTCGAGTTATTTAATTCTGTGGGGGTGATGGACATGTTTGCTCTAACACCATCTCAGCTCCATAAGGCTCACCTCAGGACTTCGACTTGCTGTGAAGTCTCTGGACGAGGCATTTACCCACTGTTTATCAATATCTTTTCCTTAGTAAAACAGGTACAGTGTTATCAGTCTCTGCTTACCACTTGCATGGACCAACACTAAGTCAGTGGAGAATGTTTGAGCTTTCTAAAGAGGGTTGCTAAAATATTTAGATATGGTTCCCTGTATATACCCTTCCTGCAACTGTGAACAGGCAAATTACTTTTCTAGGGAAAAACACTCCTGTAAGTAGTGTGCTTGTGGCCTGTGCTTAGGCTTACTAAATTGAAACTTTTAGGAATAATTGCAAAACTTGCATTGAATTCACTGGATGTGGACATGTGCTCTGGTGCTTTCTGATGATTGTCCTCTCTTGTCTTTCTCATAGCAGATTGCAAGCAGTGAAATGTGAAGAAGAGATTACAAGGAGACATGTATTTACAGTCAAATGACCCATTCTTTATCAGCCTTCTAACAGGAGGCTGCTAGCTTTTGGAAATTTGGGGGGGATTCTTTTTCTTTCTCCTTTCCTCTCAAGAAAGTACAGCTGGAGAGCATAAGCTGAAAACAAATTACACTGCAGAATATTTGCTTGCTCACTGCTGCTCTTTGAGGTTAATTCTGCAAAAGGTTGCCTGACTGAAGCTTTAAGCAGCGTGTAGCTGTTTTACACTTAGAAGCTGAAGGTATGCTTAAATGATTCCCCTGGCCCAGCACATGACATGCAAGCAGTGGGGGCAGAAGTTTAACACGGAGTCGTTTTTCGAACTTCTCTACCTTCCTTTCCTCTTTAAAATATTTAATTTCAAATACCAGATTTTTGGAGGAACATGTGTTAGCTCAGCTACAGCGGGAGAGGTGCTGACATTATATTTATAGTTTTCCTTTTTTTTTTTTCTTTTCTTGCCCAGTCTGCTAAAAGCAAGGTGCTGATGCAGTGCTACAGGAGGTTTTATTTGTTCTGGAAGACAATTGCTGGAGATGCTGCCTGTCAACTGATAACAAAACCTCCCCATCTGTCACCTTTTGCAGAAGGGAGCAGGGTGGCTTGCAGCTGTGCATGAAAGCCCTGCAGGGCAGCAAGGGAATGGTGGTGGGGCTGCAGGGTGTGTGTTCTGCTGCCGAGAGCCTGCTGCTTTGGGCACATGTGTCTGGGAGAAGTGTGACCGTGTGCTCGGGTGTGCTCTTCTGAGTTGCATGCTTCTTGGAAGTGTTGTTCTCCTGGATCTCCAGAGCTGTGCCTAAAATGTGGTGTTCTGAGGTACTCTGTTTATGTGTCTTGCTGGGTTAGACTGCAGAGCTCATAGACATCTATGGCAAAGATAGATAAGAAATTTCTTTTATCTTGTTATGCTTTCACTGAATTTTCATTACTGCTAGGAGATTTATTAGTATTTTTTATGACCAGTCATAACCTATGTTCTTTAAAATATTATTTGCAATTTCCTTTTTCTAGAATGTGCCATTTAAAGAACACAAGTCAAATTTTCCATCAGTTGCATCAGGGAAGTCATAAATATGTCAAAGGGGGTGTATTTATGTACCGTATTATGTTGGAGAAAGATTTTGGCCTGTAGTGTGCAAAATTAAAACAATAATTAAGCTCTGACAGAACGGTTGGAAGGCAAACTACTGCCCTACTTAGATCTGTATGTTTATTGTATGTGATATTTCAAGGGTAATTACAAATTCCTATATACCCTAATTCACCCTAATGGAAATACTTGGGTCACGTTACCCTTTCGCAGGTGTTTTAGTATCTTGAATTAGAGGAAAAATTTAAGAAAAAGATTAAAAAGGAATGCTGTGGTCTGAAGCATGGAGGGCTTGGTGCCCTGATCAGGCTGAGGGCCACCCAGCAGCACAGGCAGGCATCGGGTAGTAATGGAGTTTGCAGAGGCTGAGATGAAGACAGAGTGGTTCAGAGCTGGGGCCTGACTGATGTGGAATTCCTGGAGGATGAGAGGACAGAAGAGGGGGAGTTGGTCAGTATCTACCAAGTACGTAGTAAACAGAAACCATTATGCCTAAATAATGCTCTGTCTTAAGACAGAGGCATCGTGCTCATGAAACTGAGGCGTCTCCTCAGTTTCCACACCTCTGTGCAGCAGGCTTTTGCAGAAGTTCTTTCCTTTCTTTGTTCTTGAGGCAGTGTGGCTTCACCTTATTCCCCTGGTGAAGAGGTATACATTTGGGAACAGGAACAATGTTAATGTTTGTTAATCTTTTATGGCCAGAAATACCAAAGTAGAAGATAACTTGGTGGTTCAAGTAGGCATAAAAAAAAAAAAACTCCTAAAAATTCTTAAATTTTTGTGACACTGGTGCTCACAAAAATCTCATTTTCCAACCAGATTTAGGATTGCTTTTTTCCCCCTAGACAATTGTTATTCTATAAAGTAAGATAAAAATGTACTTTACAAATTAATGAGAACTGCAAATGTTGTGGGTTGCTCTAGGTTTAGAAATTTATTTCAGAAAGTGATTACTGTCGTTTGGCAAGTAACTGCCTTGTGCTGAAAGCTGTTCTTTTGTACAAGCATTATGTAATGTGGCAGTTAATAACATTAATGTTATTGGATGTTAGAGGACTTCAGTATCTTGACGATAAAAGCCTGTTTACAAAGATGAGGCATTCTTGTTGGAGTGCCAGATTGTTAAGTAACCGCAGGTTGCCAGCCTAAATGAACTTGCAGCCTGTAATGATGTGTGAATTGCTATTGCAGATGCATATTTATTGGGAAAATGCTCTGGAACACTTCATTGGTCACAGTTACAAAGCGTGCTGTTAGAATGCATGCATGTATGTGCAGCTTGGCCTGGCTCATGATGGTGTCTACTGCCAGGGGCGCCTCTTGGTGGCGTGCAGCTCTGTGCCAGTGCTGGCAGTGCTCCATGCCCCCTTTTAAATTGAACTTGTTGTGAACTCCTGGGAGATATGGGAACTAAGCCGAGTAGTGATATTTTTTTCACTATTGTTTTTGCTGTTGAAAAGTATCTTTCGGTGATGTGACATCTCTGAGAATCTGCTGTTAGGTAGAGAAGTTTCATACTAACCCATAAATGGAAAGATTCCTGCAGATGCATTCAGAAATGGAACTGCAATTTGGAGGGAGCCAGACCTGGAGGCTACCAGCTAAGCTAGGGCTGATTTTTCTTCTTGAAGTTCTGCTGGAGCCTGAAAGGAAGCTAAGTTTCCTGTGCAAAGCTTGCTGCCATGTGCTGGAATATCTCACTGTTTCTTAGCCTGGTTGGGAATTCAGTACAAAGAACCATTCTTGTGAATTGTGTTTTCTTTACAATTTTGTATTTCAGCCCAGTAATTCATTCCTCTTTTTTCTAATTGATAGAGTATTACTGGAGTGCACATACCTTCACTGAAATGGCTGGATATTCTTTCTTTCTGGAAGCTTGAATTGCTCTAATTTCATTCCATTTTGGGCTATTCTAAAATAAAATATTTGTTTAGAGTTGGGATAAAGAGTAAACCTAATCGTTTACTAAATACTTTGATTTGAATTATCGTTTTCTGCCCTTGCTAGGGACACCAATCAGTTAATATCCTCATACTTAAAAGTTTTTCAAAGGTAAACAGTAGGAAGACATATTTCAGTAGCCACATTTACAGATTACCATGTGGCTTCAGAATATCCATTTTGCTATCTCTTGCATGTTGGAATATTTTATTGTCATTTGCACTGTTGAGTATTTTGGATGCATGAGGTCTGTGTGTGTGTGTTTTAGGTGACGTGCACAGCAGTGTATGCTTGAGACAGTTGAACTTGTCCTTTCCATGCTTTTATCTCTAACCGAACTTCCATGAAAACGTAAGGCAGTTTTGCTGTTTGCATGTGAGTAATCCTGCTGCTGTTAGAGCCGGTGATGAACAGCCTCCTCACCACCATCCAGTTCCCTGCCAGCAGTGCTGATGTCAGCCCAGCTTCCTCTCACCAGGCTCCAGCAGAGGAAGTGACGCAGTTGATGAACTATCAGCACCAGGGCACAGTTCTGGCAGAGCCTGAGCTTAGCACCCAGCTGGGACACCAGCAATCAGCACTTGGTGAACCTGAAAGCATCTCTGAAATTACCACTCACGTCTGTGCTGTGGGGCAGTTGTACTCTGGCCTTTGCCCTGCCGGTTTCTGAGGCTGTGCTGGCACCCTCAGCCCTGGGTGCTGAGGAAGTGTCCCCAGCTGACTCTGTCCACATGACTTTGGGGCTCGGTGCTGCTGAGGGTCCTGCCCAGCTGCTGAGGCTGGGATGCACTCCCCACTGCTGTGGAGCATGGAGTGAAGGCAGTTGTGCAATTGTCAGTCTTTTTGCACAGCCCCTCCTGCCTTCTCAGTGCATACAAAGGCGACTACCTGAAGTCGGCCCAATTTTCAGGATCTAACTCATGCTTCCTAAAACCCCAGCCTTTTCCCAAATGATCTTCATTTGTAAAATACTTCATAAAAATACAGCATAGGAGAGTATTTGCACAGAGGCACATAGCAAATGTTTCGTTGTCGCTCTGTTGAGCAAGGCTGCCTATAACTTTTCACTCTTTAATTTTAAGCAGCTTTACAATTATACGAGCTATTTTGAAACATAATATGATTTCTTTTCCTGAATTTAACTTTTGGTCATTTAGGACTATTCACAGCTGCAAGTTTTTATTTAAAATCCTGTTATTACAAATTTTCTGCAAACTCTTAGCAGAACCAGCAACCCAGAGAATATCACATCTACTTGTGTAGGACAAACTTGTAGGTTTCTTTGTTTCTTTGTTTCTTTGTTTTAACTGCTGTTTCATGGAAAGGAAAATAAAGATGGTGTAGTTAAATTTTTGAGTTGCAGAACACCTTCAGTGTATGTGATTCAGCAGCTGTTGCAAACACTTGGGGACACTTTCTTTAGCATTTCAGAATTCCCTGTAGAAGTGAGAAAAAAGAGGCTCACTTAGCAGTTCAAACTTGAAAAATATTTTAACCTTTCCTTAAACTGTGTTTTAAAGTTTAGAATTAACTCTGTTCCCAGCTGCACAGATGGCTGCATTTTGCATATTCCTTTGTCTAGGAGAAGAAGAGACCATGTGATCAGTTAATGGCTTAAAACACTGTTAGTCTTCATTTACATCTTCTTTATGGGACCCTCAGGGATTGGGGAAGATACTCGGAGAATTGTTGTTTATGGTGTAAGACCTGTGATATGTGTTGTACTCTGTGTCCTGGAACTCATGAGCTATTTTTGCTCTGACTTACTAACCCTTGTTAATGAATTTTAGAGCTTCATTCCTGAAGCATCAATATTCATAATTCTGATACTTAAAAGTTAAAACTACGATCTCAAATATATAGAAAATGTTACTTTATTGCTGTAATGTGTGGGTTCTCTTGAAAAAAAATCTTTGAATAGCCAAAATTCTACATGAAGTGGAAATGGATTGTAAGAAGAAATAGACTTCACAACTGAGTCACAGAAGTGGTTTTAAAGCTAAATATGCTTTTTAGGCTTTCAGCACACCACAGAATGCTTTGTAGGCTTTTTCCTTGGACAGTTTTTGGTAACACCGTAATGAACTGTGCATACTACAAATCAAATGTGGTGCTAGGATAAGTGACAAAAAATCCATGCAGTCAGTGGTCTGTCAATTTTAGTATATGAAGCCAATCCTTAAGCCTGGTATTTTGTCTTCAAGTAGGTTTTAAAATGATAGCAACTGAAAGATTGATAGATTAACTTTTAGATGTGTAAACCTACGTATGTGGGACATGTAAGAGCTCCTGACAGAACTGTTGGGAGCTGAACAATTCTGAGTGCTTGTAAGAAAACGTGTCAAGTTCATAAAAGGCTCTCACTGTTATAAAGGCATGACAGATTTTTGCTCATATTTTGGGATCATTAATATAAATGCTGCTGGTTTTACCCCATAAACACAGAAAGCTTCCTGTAGTCTTTAAAGCTCTTCTGTTTTAGAGCGATGTGTGCAGCCAAGTGCATCTGGTTCAAGTTGTTCTTGAGGATGGGCATAGCCTGTCTTTACAGCTTTATTCCTATTTCTGCTGCAAACCAATCTCCATTGCAAATCCCACAGTTACTGTGGTTCACATTACTACAGAAAGGAAATGCTGTGACCTTTCTGCAGTTCCCTGTAACTTGCACATCAGCATAGGAAGGAGATAGAGTTAAGATAGTTTGAGATTCTGTCATCGTTGTTTGGGTCTCCATTCTTAACTTCTGTCCATCAGGAATTTCAGTTGCTTTGTGTTTTGAGGTTATTTGTGTCTGTGTGAGAGCAAGCACAGTGGCTTCTGGTCTGCTGAATGCTCCTCCCCTCATTTATTAATGGGGTAAAGGTTAAATTCCCTATAGATTTTTGAGGGTCATTTATTTATTTATTTATTTATTTATTTTGCTTCTGGTTGATTTCTAAGAAAGAATGGCTAAGAGAGTGTCACAGGAAAAGCAGTGTTTGCTGAGAAGTCTGGTTACCCTTAAGTACTGTTTCCAGTTCCTGAGGCACAGAAGGAGTTGGTATGCAGGGGTCAGAAGTTGCCAGTTTAGTTCATGTTAACACAACATACGGAATGTTGTGTTACAGAGCAGAAGCTCTTTGTCTTATTAGAAATCTGGAAATGCAGTAACTCATTATGCTGCAACTTCGGAAGTGTGAAAAGTGGTTCTGTGTTATTTTAAGCCTTATAGCTGAAGAAGCTCAGTCTGAAATTGTGGTCAGCTGGAATGATTGAAATGTGCAGCATTATCTCTTTGCTTCTATGGAAGTTCTCAGTTACCTTATGGTCGGCAGGTTTTTCACAGTGCCATTACTAGCTTCACTACTGCTTAACACAATACAGAATCTATATTAATAACACAGACTGTAAGTGGAGATGCTGAGAAATTAACTCTGTCTTTTTTTTCCTCCAGCGGAGCCCCTGCCTTTAATGGACTTGTGCCGAAGATCAATTCGTTTTGCTCTTGGCAGAGACCGCCTGCATGACATAGAAATTCTACCTTTGCCTCTGTCTCTGAAAAATTATTTACAGTACCAATAAGACGTCTAGAACCCTCCGGCCTCACATTGGACTACACCAATGCAAATAGCAGAAAATTGTTTACAGCAAATTAAACATTTTCGTGATGGACACTTAAGTGTTATTTAATTTTTAATATATATATTTTTTTCTGAATCAGTGAAAGCAGATCACTGTGGGGGACTACTAAAGAATGTGAAAACATTGATTTGATCAAGATTCATGTGCTATCTGTTGCCTGTTGTGTTTACAGTCCTGAAAGCCATTATCTTAAGCTGTCATATATTGGTTTACTGTTGATGCCTTGAGTAAATGCCAATAGAAAATCTGACCTGCAAGATCCCCTATCATGCAGGACAGAGCATTCTTCAATAATGTGGCTTTTTGTTTTTATTTTTTTTTGTTTTTTTCTTTCTTTCTGTCTTTCTCTCTTCTATATCCTATCCCACTATGATCAGCTAGCAAAGGAAAACTTGAAAAATGCTTAAATCTGACCTTTGGTATCCAGAGTTGTTAAGAGCTTTGAGTGTTCCTGGCATCATCAGCCTGTAACACCTAAAAGCTCTGACATTAGGGAGGAGAAATTTAAAAAAAAAAAAGGAAGAAAGCAAGCAGGTTGTCTAGAAGAATGTGTGATTTAAAGCATGAAAGGAAAAATCAGATATATGTGTCTGAAAAGTCAATTTTTTGACACGGTAAGTGAGATGCAGTCCATTGCTTTCAAGACCAAATGTAGTCCCTCCAAAGTTCTGCAGTCTATAGCGAAGTGCTCACTACCCTAAGAATTCAGGAGACTAATATTTTAAACAGCTCATCACTTCTTTTTTGAACAAATTTATAATTTTTATGTGGTATGAACTCTAAATACTTGGTTCTCTCTTAATGTATGTGTGGCTATAATGTTTATTTATCTGTTTAGAATCTGTGGTGTTCTCATTTAACTGTTTCCCATTTTGGGGGTTACTGATTTTGTTGTGTTGGTTTTTTTTGTTTGTTTTTTCCCCCCAACTTCACCTGAAATGTTATTAATTTTTCAGGCTCATCCCATTTTTAAGATGCTGCTTTCTATTTGCATTTCTTACATGTTTCAGATTATCAGCCTCATCAGTTACCTAGTTTTTAAACTGGAAGTTGTTGCTATGGCAGGATGTCAAATATTTAGACTGAGCTGCCTTCAGCATATTTTAATGTGAATTTACTGATGAATGAAGAGAAAATTTCTAATAAAGTCTACTGTCCAAAATAAAACTCATGTCTTCTTTGATGAACTTCAACTGCATGCAGAGTTGGAAGTTCAGCTCCTCCTGCAGCTTTGTGAGTGTTTGTGTTTTGGAATCGTTTCTTTGAGTTCCTGTATGAGTGAAGATGATAATACTGCAGGCAGTGTAGTGTCCTGTTTCCTGATTTATGTCACTGTCTTTGAATGTGGTTGTTCTCGAGTCTTACACTTTTAATGTGTTTCTAGCCAGGCTCCTCCTCAAACTAATGCCTCAGTTATGTGTTAAATTGCACTTTGAGATGCAATGATTGTGTTGTAAATTGACATTTGACTGTGTGTGTGTGTGATACAGGCAAATGCCCTGACATGGAGATGGTTGTCCTGCTCTCAGTCACCCCAATTACAAATTCAATCTGAAAAGAGAAATCTGAGGTAAAAATACAGCAATATGAGCAAGTGTGGAAGTAGCAAGAGCAAGATAATGTAATGATGTCAAAAATGAAATAAAGATTTGCTTCTCTTGGGCGTAACTATGCAAGTTGATGACTATTTCAGCATTGATGTATATTTGGGCTTGCTTTCACTTAGGGTGAGAGGATACATGTTGTATCTCTAACTTTGCTAAGGGGAAGAAATTACAGTTGTGGTCAAGATTGCATATTTTTCCCATTTGCTTTGCTTATAATTTGAACCTTTTGTCTTACTAGGTAAAAAGGAAGAAAGTGATGTAAATATGTAAGAACTCATCCAAAATGAAAGAGCAACGTCAGGTGAGCAGCTGTTCAGGAATGGTGGAGTAGTCACGGTACATCTTATTTTTCCACCACTAAAATCCATTTCAGGCAAGCATTTCCTAAAATTAATGTTTTAGTGTCTGTAACTGGGCTTCAGGTTCCTGTGAATAACTACAGTGGTGCAACAGTGGAATTGCTCTTATCCTTTGTTCTTTAGCTAGGCCCAAGATAACAGCCTTTTAATGGTACAGTAATGTGGAACTGATACTGTGAGAAAATGAAAGGTGCCTTTGTGTGTTAATTGAGTTATTTGATAGGATTGAGATTCCAGATGGTACCTCTTTCTCTGTACCAAATGTCCTTACTAGAACTTCCAGACTTTTTTTCTAAACATGTAACTGTCATCCAAGAGAACTTGATTCTTTTTCTGCTGTTCTTTGTGATGCTATGGATGCACCCCCTCGCACTGGGTTCGGGCCCTGTTCTGAAAGGTTCAAAATCTTCTGGGTTTAGTTTTCTTAGTCCACAGAAATGTTATAGAAGAGGATATGCCAGAGACAACTGCCAGTGTTCGTGCTAAACTTAAGTTTCCAAATAGATTCACTTTTAAGAAGGCTGTAGGGAAGCCAGTGTCTGTCAGTACAGCTAAGATTGAGACAAGCAGTGAGGCTAAATCAGAATTCCTCCTCAAAAGAAGTACCAGAACAGAGTCTGCTCTCTGATTTGCTGAATTCCTGCTCCTCACATCAATTCTCAAGGCTCATGTTACTGGAATGTAAACATTGTCAATTGTCTGTTTCTGGAGTGACTTGAGCAATAATTTATGAGGTGCTGATGCATTGGCTTTCTCCCAAAACAGAGGTCAAATGCTAAATTACAATGCAGTTGAAACTTCTCAGTCTTTCTATCCTTTAAGCTTGGGTGTGGCAAGATACCATACTTACTAAAGAAGTCCACCCTCTGACAAATCTAATAGAGAGGATGACTGCTTGTTATAATGCTGTACTACCATATTTGCTGTTAGAGCTCTCTTATTTCTGTATTTTTAATTTAAAACCACTTCAGCTTTTATCACACAAACAAACTTGGGCAGTAGGTGCAGTGACTTTCAGCTTTTATGTCCTTGCCTCTGTACAAGAAGAGCATAGCTTTTCTAGTCCCGATCTGGAAGTTTTCCTGTGGCTGACACACCAAGAATAATAGAAAGTATTTATAGCAAAAGACATGAATCTTTTTTGTGAAATTTAAAGCAAAGAGGCATGTAGCTAGGAGCTGTAACGAAGTTGTGTCCTTTGTGATGGGTAAATGCTAATTAGTGCATTGGAATAGGAATTACTTCACCTACCATTTGATCTTAAATGCACTCCCTTCCTAGGAATTACTGAAGATACAAAGTCCCTTACCTTAAAGTTGTGGTTAAGACTGGATATGTGGTCAGCTTCTCTTCATTATTTTCTGAACATTGCCCTTCATCGTTCTGCAGGTGTTGTAGAGGAGGGAGCTGGATTTATCCACCTAGAGGTGTTGCTTTCAAGATCGCCATTCACAGAAGCTATAACCTCAGTGATCATTTATAGGACTCAGCTTTTAGACTTAGTAAAGCTGTAATTTCGTAACACCTGAATTAGGAGTCCAGTTTGACAAGCTGTTCACATTTAGAATAGCAGCTGATGTATGCATGTCACTGCTGGTCTGACAAAGCCAGTACCATGAAGGCTTTTTCTTCAGATTGGAGCAAAGAAGATGTTCTGAAATGTCTGCATTCTCACCCAGAGGTAATATAATACAATCTGTAGAGCAGCTGCAACACTTAATAGTGCTCTGGTGTTCCATGTTTTTATCTCAACAAATTCACTGAAACTTTCTGTTGAGATAGATTCAGACTTCACAGTTGTTTCTCAGTGTTCACATGAAGCTGGGAAAAGTTCTTATGGGAGTAGATTTGCAAGAATCTTTTGAGTGTTTCTGATAGTTATAAAAAAGCAGCAGGCCCGAGATTCCAAAAAAATTCCTCCTCATCTCCCTTACAGTTGGCATTATTCAACTATAACCATATGTTCTCATGTTACTCAGCAGCAATTGCTATGCAGCAAAATTTGTATCAGGTCCAGCAGTGCTCGTTCAGGTATAGTTCCCACTGACATCAGTGGGAGATCTGCCTGAGTCAGCACTGCTGACTTTGGTTCCCATGTAAAAACCCCCAAACATTTCCAATACATTGTATTGAGTGATATTTTTTTAATATGTTAGTGATGTCAAGCAGATGGTTTCTGCAGAAGTTTTTTTAATTTGGAAAAACATGCTGGCAAAGTGCAGTTAGGTGAATGCTTTGAGAAAGTTAAACGAAAAAACGGTGTCTAGTTGAGACTGGGAGTGATATTCAAAGGGGAAGCTAGACTTTGGCTCTGCAGTGGTGATTTTCAAAAACATAAACCTCATAGTGGTTTTAATTCTGCATGCTTAAAAGAATTCAGGGTCTTTATTCATTTCTTTTTATTTCATGAGAGAACGTCTGGTGATCATGAAGTAAAAATCTTTCGTTTGCTTGATAAATAAAATATTTTTAAAAAGTTATTCCTTAGGAAATGTTCTTTGTAGATATAGAGCCATGTGAAATACAGAACATGCAGAGGCCAAAATGAATGGCCTCACTGCCCCTTTTTTTTATTTAGATTGCAGTGATTCCTTCAGAGAAGAACTGCAGTGTTTTACAGGCAGTGTTTAAAATAAGCTGTTTGGAAGCATCTGACTCAAAGCAGAACACCACTGACTGCAGGTAAAGGAGAGCAAATAGAAGTGTGCAACAGTGGGGGCAAAGCTCTTGAGAATAGCATTTCTGTTGGAATTCAACAAATTCCAACAGCAGTAAGTTGTGCTGTGTTTCTGTCTCTTCTTGTAGGCTCTCTATGAGGTGCAAGTAAAACTCGAGGAAGGCTGTTCATGCTTCTGTCACCACCAGGTATTGATGTTTAAAGTTTAAGTGGCCTTTTCCTCCCTGGATATTATTTCCACAGACAGCACCCTGAAACCCCTGCACTGACTACATGTGCCTCAGGACTGAAGGATTCTGGATTCTCTGCAGTCATATGAAGTTACACCTTGTTCTACACACTGGAACTTAAGGAGTTAACTTCTAGGCACAGAGCACAACTGCTCTGTCATTATTGCTATAACTGCAGAAACTTGTGGATACCCAAACTATTTAAATGCAGGGCAAATAAATGCACAGTGAAAGGCAGCTTCACCTGAAATTGCAGTCTTACCATAAATACAGTGTTCATATTATGTAGAAAAAAAATATATTCACAGAGACACAAGTAACTGGTTTCTACATACCTGGGAAACTAATGTGTGCTTTCAATTGCGGAATGCTTCTACCTGTTTACTCTTCACAGAGAAAATCAGTTTGGCAAGTTTACTGCTTCTCCTATAACAAAATGTGAGCAGTTCTAAGACACGTGGCCAGAATTTCGATGTACGCTTTTGGAAGTGACTCCTCAATCACAGCAGAGGTACCTGTGACGTTATTTTGAGGCATGGAGTTTTGCTTTATTTATAGGTAAATTATAGCTGCATTTAATTCATGGGAATTAAAAGGATATGGATCCTGCTGAGTTGAGTATTCTATCAGGCCTTGTTTAGAGATGGAACCAAACAAACCCAAGCTACCTAAGTAAAGCAAAGCCTGGCATCAGCTGCTGCAGCTATTAAAATGTTTACCAAGTTCTATGATCTATTTGCATAAATAAGCCCTCCAAAAAAAACCCAAAAAAACCAGGGGTAGTTTTGTTTGCATTGGTTTCCAGAACACAGAAGTTGAAATCCAGGTTCTGCCAGAAACTGCCATGTTAGTGATCTGATGATTTTATTTTTCACTGTTTCTTTGTATGAACATCCAAAACAACTGAGAATTTTCTTCTATTTCTTATAGTTCGTATCACCATAGGTTCTGATATCCCTTTGTATTAAGGACCACTGTTTTTTATGTAGTGCTCTAATTCCTTCTGAGATGCTGACGTGAAGCAGACATGCATTGTGGACATCTCCAGCTGCACAGTCACTGGTACCAACTATGTTATGCTATGAAATTGTTGATTTATTTGTGGCTGACATAGTAGAAGGATTTCTTTTCATAACAGTTGTTAATAGGAGCAGGTCCATTTTTGGTCTTGGTTAACTCACTGCTAACAGTAGTGAACTGTGGACAGCACTGTGTTTGGCTCTTCTGTCTGATTACGTCGAGGTCCCAGGTTGAGTTTGTATTTAATCTCTCCAAAGGTAATAGGAGACTACCAAATTCAGGATTTCCTTGGCTTGCATCAGAAACAGTGTTGCCAGCAGGAACACCAAAGTAATTATCCTGTACTCAGCACTGGTGAGGCTGCATCTTGAATACTGTGTCCAGTTTTGGGCCCCTCATTGCAAGAAAGACACTGAGACCCTAGAGTGTGTTCAAAGAAGGGCAACAAAGCTGGTGAGCACGAGTCTTATGAGGAGTGGAGGAAAGAGCTGGGATTGTTCAGTCTGGAGGAGGCTCAGGGGAGACCTTGCTTTCTATAACTACTTGAAGGGAGGTTGCAGTGAGCTGGGGGTCAGCTTCTTCTCTCATGTAACTGGTGATAGAACTAGAGGGAATGGCTTCAAGCTGCGCCAGGGGAGATTCAGGCTGGACATGAGGAAATACTGCTTTTCTGAAAGAGTGGTCAAGCACTGGAATGGGCTGCCCAGGGAGGTGGTGGAGTCACCGACCCTGGAGATGTTCAAGGAATGTGTGGATGTTGTGTTGAGGGACATGGTTTAGTGAGAGCTATTGGTGATCGGTAGATGGTTGGACTGGATGATTCTGTGGATCTTTTCCAACCTTGGTGATTCTATGATAATTTACTGATACTTGCAAGTTTCCTTTCCCACACCTCTTTGATGGGAGGAACAGTTAGTCCCAGTTCTCTTCAGGTAGGAGAGATGCTTCTATTCTCCTGCTGCTGTTCGCTGGGATCTTTCCAGTGTGTCCAGGTGGGCTCTGTTGTACTGGGGAGCCCAGACCTGGACGCTGGGGCTGAGTGGAGTGGAATGGAGCGATGACCTCGAGCTGCTTCTAATGCTTCTCCTGATGCAGTCCAGGGAAGTGATGTCCATAGAGCTGAGGCAGAAGAGCTGTGCTGCCCAGAGTCACATCCAGCCTGGCCTTGAATGCCTTCAGGAATGGGGCATCCACAACCTACTTGGGCAGCCTGTTCCAGTGCGTCACCACCCTCTGAGTGAAAATAATAATGAATCTGTAGTTGTGTCTCAAAAAGTTCTTCTGTATGTGAAAGCCACGGCCTCCAGCTTCCTGCTGAATCTGAGCTGGAAAGCAGAGGTTTGAAGATCCTGGTTTCCTATGTTACTCCTACATTATTTGTTATTTGCTTTCTCCTTTTGGCATTTACTTACAGAAATTCAAAACACTTATTTGTTGAAGGTTTCTGTATTGTACCTATATGTTGAATCCATAGGACAAAGTAACATATCTTGTGAAACCAACTTGAATTGTAAAGGAATAGACAAATTTTCAGACTCAGAAATGCTTCCTACTATTGAAATACAAATGAGAATTTTCAAAGTTAAACTCAAATTAAGGAATTTTAAAACATGATTAGTATAATCAATAGTTACAGTGCAGGAGACAAGGAGATGAAAGAAATGATTCTATTACATTATGGTCTACTTATAGACTCAATATATGTGCTATAGCTTTTGATCTTCCTGAACCTGCAGCAGTTCCTCTGTTTTCTAACAAAACACACCTTTCCTCTTTCTAGTAGGATTTAATGACTTAGCAAGTTTCTGCTTTTCAGATTCTTCATCCTTTACAGTTGAATCTATGAAATTCTTCGATGGTGTAATTGATTAATTTGCATAAATTAAACTTGTATCACTAATTTCAAGTTGTGTTTTGATTTGAGGATCAAAGCTTCAGCCTACCTACCCTGAAAGTTTGTATGTTTTTTAGGCTATTGCATTACTCTCATTGAAGATGTTATCTCTGCTTATAAATTCACTCCTGCCAGGAAGTTTGTTTGTTTGTTTGTTTTTCAGGTTAAGCTGGGGTGTCTTGACATTTGTTTTCTTTTGTTCTTGAGAAACTCCCTTTTCCTCTAATCCTCTTCTAAACTAAAAGAGAACAAAATTGGTGCCTCCAGGTTCATCTGGAGGTGCTTCTCCTTCTATTAGCAGAACAGTTGAGGAATGGCAGGAAGAAAGCCAGGAGAATGCAAATAAGCCAGAATTCATAATTTACATATATGGGTACTTAAAAACTACATGAGTTGGAAGGCTAAGTTGGATCAAATGTCCAATTTCACCCCTAAATAGGAATTGCTAAGCAATGCTGAGAAACGCAGTTCCAACGCACATCTTGGAGTTCTTCTGTCAAAGCAGATTTTCAGCTGTCAGTGTTCCTAACTCAAGAGATTCTAGGCAAATGAATCTTCTCTTGGCCACCTGTGGCTCTCCCAAGGTCTCTGTGCCAGACGCTTGCTGTCTCTGCAACACAAGCAGAGCAAGGAGGTCCCAGAGCATCGTTATCTGCAATACACATTAAGTAATGCAAAAAAAAAAAAGTGGGTTCTTTTTTTTTGCAAGCTGTTAAATCTGTGCTGCCTGCAGCTGCTGATGAAGGGAAAGAAGACGTTCTTGGAAGATTTTCTTGAGAACAGGTTTCATTTCCGTAGTGCTCACATGGGACTGAAAAAAACCCCACCAAAATCAGATGTTAAGTCTAGAAAAAATTATTAGTTCATCTAGTCTTACAGTTTTTATAGGAAAGGTCGTAAAGTCTCACTTGAACAAGTCAAAATCTTTCTCTTTGACTATGATATGTAGTTGGATGACAATAAATGTGTTTCTCTTTCATTGTTTTTAACTGTATATCTATACCTAAAACTGCCTGCTTTGAGCTGCTATCCACTGCTGATTCTTGTCACTTTTTTCCATGAAACTAAATAATAATATCGCCTTCCCAGGTTGCTGCATGCTGCAAGCAAGCCACAACTTGATTGTATTTTGCTGAGCTAGACACATAGTTAAATATTTTATTAGAAGGAAACAACTTTAACTTTTAATAAAATTATATCTCCTGCATACGTGCCAGATTCTACCTTCTCTTAAAACTGGTTTTGCTAGTCAGTGGTCTGCAGGCGGGTAAAAATAGTTCTTTTCTGGCCCTGTTCCACACTTCATTATTTGTGTGAGGAACACATTATCCTTGCTATTTTCCCTTCTTTGTTTCATTTGCTGTGGCACTGCTTTGAAAATTCATATTTTAGCAGCATGTCTGTTTTGACCCTTATGTTTTTTTAGCTGCTATTTCCTGAAATAGCCTCTCTTCTCATAATTAAAACTTGATGTCGTCTTCTTTGATATGTAACTTTGGCTTTTACATCAGCACTGTGTTTGAATACGTATAATTCTTCAAGTGATGTCAATTTTTCTGTGCAACTGCCTGCTTCTCCCTTATTATCTGTCACCCCATCAGACCTTTCCTAATCTGCAAATTTGATAAACCGTGATGTGATAGTTGTAAACAAATCACCAAGGACACTTCAGACAGTACTGAAGTTGACTGAAAATGTTATTCAGTAATGACTGACTGTGGATGTCCTCTTTGGGGACTGTCAGCCAGCCAGGACTTGGCCACTGAATGTGCACATTGCAGAGGATGCTGTCATTTGCTGAAATAAGGCATCACTTACTAGATCAAATTACTTATCAAGGAAAATGTATTGCCTTTGATTAGCAGCTTAAAACAAAATGCAAAAGAGGAGAGTTATAGGAGAGGTGAGTAAACAAAGTGTGTAGTTGAGGAAGGGAACCAGAAGAGAGAAGGTCATAGAGGGAAAAAAAGGAGAGATTTGTTACTTAGCAAAAGTATAGATAACTCTCCTGCTGACTGTGACCCAGTGAGTTAATGCAGTCTTGATGGTGATCTCTAGAAAATATTAAGCTGCAAACAGTTCTTTGTGGCTAAGTGGCAGGGTTAAATTTTGTGGTTTCCTAGCAGTTTTTCACAAATTTTATTTTAATGACAACCTTTCTGTCACTGTGCACTCTCCAGTGTTGTCTATTGAATTGATTTAATTATGTTGGTATTTTCTGTTGTGGTTTTTGTTTTTTTTACTAAACCAATGAGATATTATCAATTCACTTCCATTTGATTACATTTCATAAGTATTTTTACCAGTGCTACACCAGAAAGCTAATGGTGACACTTTGATTTTTACCATTTTTTTCATGCTGTTTCTCAAATCTGCAGAGGGTCTTGCAAGTTAGAAGGATGCTTGTAAAGAGGTGACGTGTGACAACTGGTTTCTTCAAAAGACTCTGTGCTAAACTAAAATGCAGTCACCACATGCACGTCATACAGAAAACATAATTGCTTGTTAAAAACATGAGTTGAGATCATTCCTTTGTTCTGCCACAGACTCCATGTACCTGCCTCACTGTGCCATTGTCACTTCTGCATTTAGAGACGTTTATAGGCAGTCATTAATTCACAGGAGTTGAAAATGGCGTGCTGGAATGACCTGGTGCCTGCCATCTCCTAGTCCCTGCCAGGCCTTGTTTCAGGAAAGCTGTGCTTGGAAACTTCCTAACAAATAGCAAACAACCTTAGAGCTGCTAGTAGGAGGGAAACTCTGGGGTAGCAACCGTATCACCATTAAGTTCAACACTGTGATCAGGTGAAAGTAGGTTGTATAGGTTTAGTGTGTAGATACTCAAACTTTAGGAAGGGAATTTGAAGAACTGCGGGACTTCTTTGTACCGCATTCACCAGCTACCTGCGGAAGTGACAGCAAATGAGATCACCCACACTCAGATGATACCAAGTTTTTTTCTGAGTAGCTAAATTCCTCTGGCCCACAGTGACACAGCTAGGATGAAGGGCAGCATAGGAGATTGAGCACAGAGAAATCATACAGAAGCGAGTCTATGCTGAGCTCAGTAAGCTGGGAGGGTATGGGCTGACAGGGCCCTGCAGAGCACTGAGGTGGGCTGGGGCTCTGCAGCCCTGTCAGTGCCTGGGGCCTCACTAGAGGAGCAAAGCCTGCACTTGTGCTGCACTGCAAGAAGGAAGAGAGGCTGGGATTTAGCTCAAGTGTGTTTGTGTCTGGAGATGGAGGTGGCAATCCAGAGGATTGGAATTTGGGCCTGAATCTTGCAGCACAGATACTGCAGAGGTGGAGGCTGGCTGGGCTCATCCTGAGTACCTGGGTGGGAGAGGCTGCAGCCCAGAAGGCTGCAGTGGGCTGTGTGGACATCCCTGTAATGCTGTTGCTGATGTCTGCTCTGCACAGGTTCACCCTGAGCCACCAGGACTGAGGGAGCAGCTGGTTGACCATCTTCAGGTTCTGGATATAATTTGTCCCCTCTGTGTGGTCACATCCTTTCCAGGTGAAAATCAAAACCTGAGGGGAAATTCAAAAGCTGTCCCGTGATCCTCAGCATAGACCAGACAGAGTTTTTAATCTGTTCTTTCCCACATCTGTATTTAACTTTTCTAATTAGCTCCTCATGGCTTTAATTGCATTATTAGTAAGTGAGAAATTGGGCAATTGCTTTGATATTTCATATAGTTGCTGCATTTTTCTGTCATATCTATGGGATCCAACTCACGCTGTAGCTGGTGGCCTTCTTTGGCCTTTTTGTCCACAGTGAGATCGTGAGTTACTGTTCAACAACCCTAACCTAACTCAGATTGATCCGTGTCAGTGTTTAAGACCTGAGGAGATCACAGAATCACAGAATTGTAGAGGTTGGAAGGGACCTCCAGAGATCATCGAGTCCAAGCCCCCAGGAGATGGGTGCTCTAAGGCAGTATGGCAGGAGGCCACACGAGCTCGTCAGGTGCTGCCACAAGCAGAGGTGCTGTGGGCACACAGCGCCATTTTAGGAACGAGGAGCAGCTCCTTCAGGCTGACTGACAAACATTTGGGTTTTTCCTCTTATGGCATCTTTTTCTACTTTCCCAGAAGAGCCTTTGTTGTGATAATTGCGTTATATTAATTTTTGCCTGATTGTATCACTATTCTACTTTAGCTTCATGCTTTACAACACACTATACATAAACTATTACATTGTGGTTCATACAGCTGTTGCTTCATTAACTCCAAAGAGAAGACATGCAGCATATATTCAGCACTTTTTTGCACAGAAAATTTGTGAATGTACTGAACTGCTAGTCTTGGAAGACTGCCTTCTGGTACTCAGCAGCTTGAGGTGCATTTGATTGCAGCTCCTTTAACGGTGTTTCAGGTTTCTCATAATTCAGATTAATAGGAAAGATTAGAAAAATGTGGTTATTCTATGATCTTACTTTCTCAAGTTTACTATTATAAATCATCCAAAGAGCCTGCAGCTGCTGCTGAAAAGAGCAATCTCATCTGTTCCTCTCATCCCCAGGAATGATTGTGCTGTGCTCTCTTTGTGATGTTGCTAGCAGTAGTTGTGGACACGCAGGTGGCAAAAGGAAGAAAACAAATTAACTTTCAGCTGCATCAGCAACTTGATCTGACTTGCCATGTACCGGCGATTGCTAGTGGTGATGTGGAAAAAAGGCAGGGGCAGGCAGATGTGAGTGTGAGTTCAGATGGGTTTAAGTTTCACATAAAACCACATCTTAAGAAGCAGCATAAAAGGAGAAAAAAAATCATCTTTTGTGCAGAAATACTGAATCTTGAAAGAGGCTTCTGTTCTGCTTTAATCTTTCTAGCCTATGGTCTTCTGTTCTCAGCCATCTGTTGCCACCTGCCTGCATATAATGCAATGCAACCTCTCTTCCTTGCTTTCACATTTCACTTATTCTTTTTCCGAATGGGTTGTTTGCAAATGAGAAGTATTTTTGTAGTTTGCATGTCAATTTAAAAAAAAAAAAAGTTTCTTATCATGCTGCTTTATCTGGTATTCCTTTGTAGAATGGAGTACTTAGCAGAGGGAAGTTGCTGGCTGAAGAACTGAGATTGTACTTAAAATCCTGTTGGTAATACTAATATTTCATCCCATTGTGTTTTTCTTTTCTTTGTAGCTTCTCTTGATCATAGAAGGTAGGTGAACAGCTGCTGCTAGATTATGACTGCTAGTCCGTTGTGTCTTTTTCAGTCTCTGAGCCTTATGAATAAGCCTTATTTAAATTAAGTGTTTATCTGTTAGCTCGTCTGAAGCTTTCTTTTCACTTAATTTTTATACATACCTGAAGTCTGCTGTATGTTTAAAATGTTTAATATACCTAGTTAATAATTTTAAACAGTGACTTTTATTGTAGCTGTATTGTTCATAATACATGTTGTTGATGTTCCTCAGTTCCAGAACTTTCCTCTGAAAGATTTATTTTCTTTTTTATTGTTTTTTTAATTTTAAATATTCACTTGGTATTGAATGCTGTTTTATTTCTTGTTTTCACAATATCCATCTTACTGCCGCATTGATTTATAAGCCTTCAGCTTTCAGGACAACATCCTGTATTGTCTAACAGACTGCCACAAACTTTCTCTGAATTTTCTTAAAGAAGCCTGCAGGTGTTCTTTTCTTAACCACACCATTTGAGATGCAGATGCAGAATCATTATTTCATATATGAAATACTGTTATCAGTTAATGTGATCAGGGCACAATATGGTACATCAGCATGTATTCTCTGAGAAAACACGTGCTTCCTAATGGGGAAAGTCTGTGTAAATGATCAGGCAGTTTCTATGACAGTATGGATTTTCACTTTGGTTTTGGCATTGTTTTCCTTACACTGCCACTCAGCGGTCAGTAATGGTGTGTCTGGAGATTCCAGCTTAGGAGTCTAAAAACTTGCTATCCAGAATGTTCAGCACTTTGTTTTAGAAGGTTTTATTTCACGATAGGATCATACTAGAAATAAGTTTCAGTGTTCAGGGTAATTCTTACTACATTGCTGGATGAAAGCTTATTTCATGACAAAGATTTCAGGCAATGTAATAGAATCCTGTGCCAAGGACTTACTGTTCTGCAATATGGAAACAAGATTGCATTGCCATTCAGAGAAAAGACAGTCATGAAAGAGCAAAAAGTTTTGCTTCTTTTTTAAATTCTCCTCTTATTAATGTTGTGTATGAATCTTGAGAGGTTGTCTAAATCAGATAGATGATTCATCTGCTCTAAAGGCCAGTGAAGGAATGGGAACTTCTAGAGGGGACTCAACCTAGGCTGATGCCTTTCCAGTGAAAGGAAAATTCTTCATATCCAGAAATGTAATGCAGTATAGAGTTGTGATATTTTAAAATTCAAAAATATTCTAATTACACTCAGATAATCAAATGCATTTGAATGCAAAATCTTACTTTAAAGATAATTGAATTATCTCAATTTTAGTGTTTACATGATTTTTTTTTTATTATTTTTTATTTTATTAAAGGTGTTGCAAAATGGTGAAAGGTTTTGGTCAAGTAATTGTATGGAATATTTTGGTCCTCTTTGTTTTCCAGAACTGTTTTATGTTCCAGAAATGTTTTATGCATTTTGATATGTAGTGGAGACTTTCCAAGATGTTGCACACAGGAATAGCAATTCAGTTTTAAAGGAACAGTTGCAAGTGAGGCACTGTACATCACTTCTTTTGGATGAATGAAGAAATTAGCAGGACCTTCCTGGGGTTGTTCTTGAGCTGCAGCTAGCTGTGTGTACACTAGTACTTTCCTATGAACGTTCTTCAGGCTTTAAGCTCTTTGAAGCAGTTGGTCTTATTGGAATTGCTTACAGAACTGTCAGTAGAAAGGATGATAAAAGGAAGAAAAGATGATACATTGAATCATACAGGCAGAGATGCAGAATAGAGGATGGGGAAGGCAGTGCTTGGAGTGTTGTGTGCCTGACAGTGCTGCTCTGGGCTGCTGCCATGCAGCATGGCTGTGTCGCAACAGGAAAGGAAATAATCTGTGGCACGCTATGCTGGTCAGCAGTTAGAATGAAACCCAGTCCCAAGACATCAAGTTAAAAGAATTTTTAAAAGAAAAAAAATTTTTTAAACCTCTGTTAGACAATAAACTGGAAATCTGTGTTTTGGAAGGAGGGGTGAAGCAGGTGGAAGCAGATGGTTTGTGGTAAATACCAATAGAGATGTGAGAGAAGAAACATGAGAGCCACAGATAAATAAGAAGCTTGAACTACATATTTCTACGCTGAAATAAATGAGCTGAATGAGGCTGCAATTGAGTAAGAGCTTTTCAAAAGCATCTCCAAATCCTGCCGTATTCAGCAACAGTGTAGTTTTTCAAAAATGCCACCCTGCAAGTGAACAACACTTAGTAGTCTGCTAAATTGTAAGGGTGCTCTTGAAAATCTTACACCATAACAAGGAAGTTTGGAAAGATATTTCAAGGGAGGATGGTCTTCAAGAATTTATGTCAATTTCTGAATCAAGACTGTAAGCGTTACTTCCATGACAAATTGATTTTTGCAAAGCTTAGGGACAGAATTTAAAAATTTGAAAGTAATTAAATGTTCTCTTGAATTAGAGCCCTGTTTAGCAGGAGAAAACAGCTGAAGCAGATAAGATAAACTCATCGAGAACATCTAGAAATTGTTCTGGGAGCAACATGAGTGGAAATTGGGAAGACAAGCTTAAACTGAAAAGGATTGATTTAAAATCTAGAAGTGTGCTAATTCAGGTTTTTTCTTTACCTTTTCTTACACATCATGAATGACTGTTTTAAACAGAGACAAATATATGTATATAGGAAATATACAGGTCCTGAGGACAGTGGGCATTGTGCGTTTGTCCTTGGAAAATATGTTTCTTGAGGCAGGAATAACTAACAGAGTAACGGAGTAGTAGTGCTCTCTATTTAAAACTTTCTTACTTACTAATCACCCAAATCAGTACAAGCTATCTTCTCTCAAAGTTTCACAGTTCATGAAAAAGTGAAGTTAGTCATGCAAAATAATTCTGTCACCAATCTGTAACAAATCTTTAAGGTTTATTGAACACATTTGAAAGTATTCCAGGAGAACAGCTGCATAGGATTAATCATTCTCAGGGTAAAAGCTGAATTTTTCAGACGTTTGCATGCACTTCATAGTCTCTCAGAAAAATAGCCTGTTCCTATTTAAAAGCTGAAACGAATCAGCAGTTATTTTTAACAAATTTGTTGTCTTGACTAAGCAATCAACTCACAGCAACCTTTGGCAATCTTTGAGTTGTAACTGAGCCGTTTTGGATATGGGCTTTCATTAAATTCCAGCCCCAGAGCAGTGCCTGCTGATGGATGTCCAGTACCCATGTGCAGTTAGGTTGGGGTCAGGTCCTGCTCTTCATCTGGCAGTTGGTGTTTCCAAGCCTCTACAGCTGGCTGCTTTCATAGTGTTTCATGGTCAGCTCACCTGGGCTGGGTGAGGTTGTCACAACTTACCTTACATTGATGGCATGAATTTAACAGATGTCTGCAGTCTCCTGGGTTACTGAGTACATCCAAGTTCATACACATGCCAAAAATGACAGAAGCTGTAATTTATTTGTATCGCATCTGGTTTTGTTTTGTTTAAGCAGAGGGAAGCAAATAAATAACTTACGATAAAAGAAATTATCTGTTTGGAGAAATTTCATGGTCCAAATCACCTTTACCACATCCAGCCCATGTTGAGAGCTTTGTTATCTTTTTCCATGGTGATAGTTGTATCAACCTTAGTTGATAGGAATGCTGAAGTCTATGGGGCAAAAGCTTTGATGAAACATCAGCCTTTGCTTTGTCGAAGCATTTTTCTGCAAGTTAGTGATTCCTCCTGATGTTTTAACATCAGCTAGGATTTCCATTTTAAATCTAGAAAATGAATTACCTTTTTTCCTTATAAGAATGGGCCTCCTGATTCTGATCTTGCATGTGCTGCTGTTTTTGTGGGAACAACTCCATGAAAAAACAGATCTGAATGAGAACTTGGAATGTTTTGGATAATGGGTCTGGACTGTTTTTTGTGGCAACTTTTTCAGAAGGTTTCTGAAGAAGCACGGAGGTCACCAGCTGGCAATCTGCTCTACTGAATTTTGCAGCAGTAACAGTGAACAGTAAGTGACCGAACAAGGGCAAGACATGCTCATCAGCTGCTGGTGACACGGTCTGTTATTTTGTACTGTAACTAACTACAAGGATATTCAAAGTAGAAATGTCATTTTTTTGCAATTCAGGACAAAAACCTAGGATTCTGGTCTATATCCTTAATTGTTAATAATTGAATGCGATGTACTTTTCCAGCTTACTTCAAAGTTCAGGCAAAAGAAGGATGCGTGAATAAGAAAACAGTGTGTGAGCATTGCTCAAGTGAGCCTGCTGGACTTTTCCAACCAGAATCCCAGGACAGCAAGAGATTGCATTTGAATAATTTAATGTCCTGCATGCCATCCTAGTGATTGTGGGATTCAGAAACTGCAATGTACCTCATGCCAGCATCTGCATTTTCAGAGTGTTTCTCTGGATAAGAGTGATCCAGCTGTCAAGTAATGGGTCTGTAGAACAAAAAGATGAGCATTATAGAGATGTATGAAACTCTCGTCAAATTTCTGAAAGAGTGAAGTTTCATCTCATTTCTGGAAGAGCGGAGTTTAAAAGGAATTCATTAAAAATAGGTCAACAATACAGAACAGGCAGCAATAATTTTTTAGGGCAAAAATAACAATCATGGCAGGGGATAAGCAGGAGATAAATTGAAAGCAGGAGACAACTGTATAGTTTTAGGAATATAGATCTGAACTAAAACAAGGTTGCATGAAACCACACACGAACACATAAATTATTAAAATCTCTTGCTGCAATTACTCAGATGCTCAGTAGAGTGAATTAAAACTTGCCTGCAAAGAACTAAACAAGGATCTTTTAACTCTACTACTGCTGGTTATAAGCTGCTTGCTGCTCATGGTTTGTAAGTCTGGAAAAGGGATGATGTTTTATCTGCTACGTGAAATTTCCTTCTGAAGGAAGTATGTTAAATCAATGACAACAAAGCATACATATCTAGTTGTTACTACTTTTTTGAAAATCATGCATTAATGAAAAGTGATGTTCTGCTGTCCAACATCAAACCCTTGGTAGCCAGAGTTTTGAGTAGTGTTGTTCCATCACTATGCCTTTGCAGCTCAGAACCAGAATGGTTTCAGTAGAGACTAAGGATATTTCAACTAGCTCAATGTATATGAAGGAGCAACAAATGCTAGTGTTCATTCTGATGTAGTAATTTTTCTTTGCTAGAACTTAATTTTTAATGGTAGCTACAAGTATATTAAGTGGTTGGGGATATTGAGGCTGTTCTCATGGCCATATCCACTGGGCCAGCACAACAGTGAAAACCTCTTGATAGGAAGCTGTTTGCATGCTGTACTTGTAGCAAAGATGTGTGCACATCTTTGTGTATAATAGATGTGTCATGAAGAACTGGGTACGCTGATGTTCTTTTAAAACACTGTTTCATAGGTGGAATGTATATGTTATCTAGTGGAGCCTTTTTTCACTTCTTTGTATTTCATTCCATTTCTTTACAAACCATCCCTGGTTTTGTTTTATTTGGTTGTAGAAGCCTTTTGTCTTCTTGATTTTGGAGTGCTGCATATTTGTAGAGAGCAAAACAGAAAATCTAAATATCTGCACCAGTATGATTGATCAACAGCCATGCTTTTGTTCTCTAAAATGCCGTCATCTATTCCTTTGAGTCCTCTGGACTCCTCTTTAATGAAAGGAAGTAGAAGGACAGACCAAATGATGATTTATCTCATGTGCTCTGAATACCTATCTCAACATGTGAGTGTTAGATTACTTGGTTTTCTGGTTAATGCAAATTTAGTTAAAATGTGGTCAGATAATGAAGTAGGTATGTGTGTTTATGTATATAAAAGAACATCATCTGTTCCATTTCACCATAGTATTGAAGTGATAGAATAGGGAGTTTTTGAGTGAGTTAAATGGCCTTTGGCAGGAGAGTTGGAACTTGATGATCCTTCGGGTCCCTTCCAACACAAGCCATTCTATGATTCTATAAATGTCTGTCCTGGAGGAGAATGAGTTGCCAGTGCTTTTGTAACACGTTCTAATTTTTCTGTTCTCAAAAATACCTCTGTAGTTGAGTAACGAGATAAAAATATGTTGCAGGATAGTTCCAGTGAGCTTTTAAGTTTGGATCCCACGTTTAGATGTATGCTCTTCACTTATCCTATCTAAATATTTGAATGCAGTCTAAGATCAAGCCTTTACAATGTTAAGGATTGCTGCTCAGTCATTCAAGTTAATACGAATTCCTTGCCATCTTGTGTGACACCTGGACATAAGTATTTTAGAACAAAAGGGCTTAGAAATAAATATATGTATTTTGCTTTTTGCTGTAAGGTCTTCTGTATGACAAAGCACATTTCTGATATAGATAGCACCAGCTGTATTTTCTTTATGTAAGTTGTTGCATTTGGATTTTTTGTGAACAAGATTTGGTGCAAGGAGTTGAGGTAGAAATCTTACGTGATCCCATGTTTTTTTTTTGCTTTTTTTGTTTGTTTTGTTGCTGTTGTACCTTAGGCTATTATTCGAATCTTTGCTTTATGGCAGGTTTTATTTTTCAGAGAGACGAGTGGCTGTTGGAAGACAAAGCTGGATGTTTCACAACATCCAGCTTCTATTTCTTATTTCACCAAAGGCCTTTAAGGTGACTTTGGATGAAATACATCATTTCTGATGTCTAAAGGTACTTCTGAGCATGTGACCAAATTAGGATCCGTCGTATTTCTACTTCACTTCCTCATTTTTCTCATTTATTGCAAAGAAAGCTTCTGAAGTTGTACAAAATAAATGAATTAAAGGTTTTGTGGTACTCAGAAATTACTGTAAGGAGAATTACAAGAGAAAGCCAAATTATGATTCCTTTCTGGACAGCCCTCGACACAGCCAACGATTCCCCTCACTGGGCCATTGTGTGTAGCTAATGAGTCCCTGTAATGCAGAGCAGTTTGCTTCATTATTTAAAAATTTAGGGACAATCTTCAGCTGTGGAGGCATCTCAAGCTCTGCAAGCTGTTATCAATGTGAGCAAAATGCCGCATTCTTTGCTCCCAGAAAAGACACCGTAAAACCCAACTTTGCCTATTAATCTGCCCAGCTCCAATGGATTGAGTGAGTAGGTCTCCCACTCGCTGCCTTTCAGCGTGATGATAAAACCACTGCAGGAGTGGCAATCCAAGAAAATTATGTCCTTTGCCAAAGCTGTCGGGAGGAGGCTGGGTATTTGTTACTGAGAGGTGATGTGCTTGTTTTCAAACCACATTCCTGACTAAATTCTATGAATGGATTTGAATGATGCCCCACATATTACCTCAACCAAGTGCTGTATTCTGTCTCAAAAAATGTTGTAAATCAAACCAAGTGTAAAAATTCAAGAGCCCTTGAGAACACTGTACAAGTAATATAGTCATGGCAGGGTGGAGTAGCAGTACAGCAGGCACTTTTCAATATAATAAATATCTGCTGGTACCAGTTATGAAGTGAATACTGAGGTGAATTAGGCAAAATTTTCTCTGTTGAACATTTCAGTTAATGTGTGAAACAGTTATCAGCACTATCCTTTGTAAAAATGTGCATGGAAACACTTATGAAACACAATGTAAAGAACTGTTTCCTACAGACCTTTTAATTATTATGACAGGGAACAGAGTATTACAGTAAAAAAAGGGGGAATCAACAAGAGCTGGAGAAGATAGAAAATACAGATAAACTCTTTTATTTCTGTTTCTTTATCTCTTCCAATTGCTTATTATTAGTGTTTCCATCTAATGTGGTAACAATTATCTGAGGGTATCTGAGAGTCGTGCTTATGACGTTTTGATAAATTGTTAATTTCCATAGTAATGTGCTTCATTTTTCTTCCTCTATTACAGAGTTAGCTCTGATGGTCTCTGGGGGAATTTGAGAAGTGTGAAGGTTGGAAATGAATCAGTTATGCATCAGCTACATTTCATACTCTTGTCCTGAGAGTAAAGCAGTTATGGACTGGGCTCCTTGTTCCAGAATGACAGGTAGCTAAATACATGTAGCTAAATCACATCAGTGTAGTAAGCTTGCATGAGTCAAGCACCTTGCCTGAAATCTCTGATGTATTTACTGGAAATGCCAAAAACTTTAGTTGGGCTATGATTTTATTTTTTAACAAAAATAAGAGGTTAGTTTAAAAGTTATTTCTGTCCCTTTGCTGCATTATATTTTTTCATATTCATAAAAAACAGGCAAGCAAAGACTATGAACACTGTTGTTTGATAGCAATAGGAAGTCAAGCTCTAGCAGCAGTATTGTCTCTTACCTCATGTCAATCTTTGCTGCTGTCAAAATAACAACCTGCACATTTAAATCATTCTGGATCATACTGATGTTCTGTAGGCTCAAGCCCTTGTGAAACAAAGTGAAGAGTTCTTGTTTGTAATGGGCTAAACTTTCTCTGCTGAGTTAATCTGTCAACTGCCACCTACACTCACAGCTGTTGTTTGAGAAGACTGAATTGCTTGCTGTCTGATTTGTTTTTACCCTTTTGTGACACAGTGAGTTCGTGGCTGTGTGACTTACCTGTGATTTTCCAAATGGCAAGTGGAACACTTCAGTTTGCAATATAAGGTCTAGTGGGCAAGAAGCTTGGTGAAAATGAGCACAATAGCAGCTGCTATTCAGTAGTAGCACTTAGTTTCAAAGGAATACACAGATTTTGTGTACACCATTTCTTTCTAGTGTTGTGTTCCAAATATACAGTGGAGACATCCTGGGAATACTTACGAAGAGCTCAGTGCAAACCTCACCCCTCCACACTTATCCACAGTTGCACAAGGGAAAAGGTATTGTATTTCTTCACCATTACAAAAAGAAGGGAGAATACGTATTCTGATGCCATTATAGAAGCCAGCCTCATAAGCCTTTATTCTGTGATCCCATTCGTGGTGTAAAGTAAATATATAATTAATTAACAAGTATAATTAATCTTTTTTTGAGTCTTGGGAGTGAGATTTCCTTCTCTCTATCTTGCTGTTCACGACTCCTTTTTGGCATAATGCCATATATCCCAGGCACTCCTGTGAAGGATGTGTATGTGTCAAAGAGAGGGCTCAGCCTCAGCAGCAGTGAGAGAATCAGGCTGCTGTGAGCTCGTTCCAATTGCGGCCAGTTAGTCGCTGTTAAATAAATCCCAAATTATGGAGACAATGAGGAATTCTGTGGAGAAAAAAACTCTTTCAGCTGTGCCTCGATTCCTGCAGTGAGCAGGATTTAATGCTTTCAGTGGGAAGGTCACCAACTATATGTCCCTAAGTACGTTCATCAGCTGGTTTGGAAGATAGCAATTCACTAATTGTTAGTCATTGTCCTCCTTGCAGGATTAGCTATTATATAGAGCTCAGCTTGTTCTTCAGTTTGATCTAATTAGTTCATGTTCCTCCTATGTCCTGCTCACCAGTGTGTTAACTTACATTATTTATTTATTTAACTACTAAGTTATTTTCCATAGTAAGTGAATATACTTAGCTAGTATTGGCAGAAAATTTGTTAATCTAATTAAAAGTGACACACATTTGAGGCTTGCAGGCTTAGTAGGAATGTGTAATGGGTTAAGGAGTAACCTTGATCACAGTCGTTACTACAGTGTAACCTCCTTTTTATCAAATGAAAATATCAAAAACAAACATACCCATGGTTCAATTACTAGTCCAGGCAAACTGCAGCTAACTTCTTTTAACATAGCTAAGAGAAACTTTTAATATTTTATGTCAATATTGCCCATAGCATGCTCATTTCTTTGTTTAATGTGTAAGAACAGCATTTTCCCTCTTGTTTCTCTTGGAGTGCTGGATTTTACTGTCACTTCCATGAAGAAAGGTTATTGTTATTTATCAATATTGAGTACTTTGTATAGAAACAGGATATTTATACTTAGTTAAATGAAAACCTTAGTATCCATATCTGTAGAAATAAACTATGCGTGCCATGTATGACTGCAATCACTATTTTGATGTGTGTAAAATGAACACTGGAGCTTTATACAATGAAGAAAGAAGTATTAAGATATTTAATTTTATTTTGCAGCTTGCAGATTAATTTGTGTGATGAGTTGCTCTTGTCAGAAGGAAAACATTGGAAATCAGATGGCATGGTTCCTCACGGCCTGCCATAATTGCAATACTCACTTTATTTTGTTACAGTGCTGTAGCAGGAGCATGTTTTAAAGAAAAATTGTCCTAGACTTTTCTCATCAAAAAGCACCATCTAGTGTTAGTTATTCAAAGTTTGGCTGAAAATACAAAGAAAAATGAAAATAAAAATTAATAATCAGAATTTGACTTAAAATAATGACAGTGACTGAACTAGTTGCAGTTGGTTCATGGGACTAATGTTGTATAAAGTAACTGGTCAACTCTAGGGTTGTCCCAAACTGCTTTTAATCAGGTCTCACCATTTTGTATTTTTGATGTCTAGACTTTCAGTATAGGCAGAAATCTTTCTTTGTAACCTAGGTTTAGCTGAGATGAACCCGAGCATTGGGGATTTGCTATAGAAAGGGGAAATTCCCTTCCAGCTCATGTGGCTGTGGTCAGGACTGTGCAGGATGGGATATCCGGGATCTCTCCCCTGCCTCTGAGCATTTTATACACAGCACTGTGAAGCATTTCATGCAGAGTATGAGAGTTTCAGCAGAGACTACTGAGAAAGAGTTGTCATTGTGTTCCCTGTAACCCCTCTGGCCTGGGGGTTGGAACAGCCTCTGATGTGGTGAAGGCTCTTTGTCAGGATTTAGCTAGTAGGGAAAATAGGTAACTTTCTGCTGACAGAATCAAAGTTGCAAAGAACCCAGTCCTCTCTCTTATCTCACTAGGAGCTCTGCATGCAATATCTCATGATGAATTGTTAATAAATGACAGGACTGTGCTTGAAATTTTAGCTGGAAGAAGGATGGGGCAGTATTTAACTTGCCTGATGTGTTTTGAATCTATAATGTTTAATATATAGCAGAATTTTGATTTTCAGGCTGTGGGGACCAAACAAAAATAATGATAAAGAATCTAATCCAAAACTCATTGGGAGTGTAGGAAACATTTTCAGCAACTGATGGAGAATTTGGATCTGTCCAGAATTAATCTGTTTGATTAAGTAAAGTAAACCATGTTCTGAAGAAATCAGAGATGCATAAAGTGCTGGCTAGTAGCCAGGGAAGCCTTAGCAGAATTCCTCAGAGAATTTATATCTTTTCAAGTTGAAATGAAGTCTAAAGTTTTAGAGAACCAGAGTTATTTTTCATACATAGCAAGATTTTGGTTCTAGAGAAAAAAGATGGAATAAGCTGACAAATGTTCTATTAGAATCCCAACAAAATAAAAGAACAAAACAAAAGAGAATTAAAAAGAAATGGTTTGAGAACCAGAGGCAGGAGGGGTGTAAAAAGCGTCTGCATCACTGAGGAAAATCTGAAGAGATTTAATGATAACAGTGAAATTCAAATTTATTGGAGACACTATTGATGGGTTGCTCATTATTTTTAAGTTGACTGTGATAACTGTTGCTTTTGAATCATACAGTTTAGAGGTGTAAAACTTCAGATGCACTGAGCATGTAAAAAACTAGTTGAAAAAAAACACATAAAAGCAATTTTTATTGTTTTAGACCAAAGCAAAATGGAACCATTGTATTAAAATGTGATGTTTCCATTTTGTTTGGTTTATTTGTTTTATAGCGAAATGTTTTCTTTTAGGGAAGAGGAGAAAACATAGCAATGTTCTTCTCCAGAAAAGTTTTGTTCTTTATCCAGATATGGGCATCTGCTGCTAATCCATACTTTATTAAGCTGAAAGATTCATTAGCTGCCTCTGTTTTTGGAGCAGTTCCTGAAACATTACACGTGAACAACATGACCATGTGTTCAAATTTGGTGAGTTAAGCCTAGATCTACCAATTACAGAGCAGCTTCCTTAGCTCTCCTGCTTCATAAATCAAGAGGTTGCATCACAATCATAGATGTCTTTAACTTTTAGCTTGTTTCCAACATAGCAAAAAAGACCTTAAAACATATGAGCTTAAACACATGAACTCAGAAGATGTATGGAATACCTGTCCCAAAACAGGTTTAAGACAATTTCATGATTTTTTTAGCTCTATGTATATTCTTGAAAGATTGGGATTGTTTAACGTGTGCAGTTGGAAGAAAAATTACAGCATGTTTCCTGCTTGCCAGGAAGCTCCATTCTTGCAGTTGAATTTTGTATATATACATGCACACATCTTACTGATTTACTACATATATACACAGAGTATTTGCATATATCACTAGATACATTTATTATCAGTGTTCCTTGATATATTTATCTATAATTTTTTTCCAAGAAAAATTTAACCCTGAATGTAAAATTTAAGAATAACGACAGTGAATATGATTTGTAGTTAAATTTCCCAGTTCTCGTAGAAAGCGTCCATGGATCTATAGATGCTTGATAGCCCAGGTTGAAAACCACAGGTTTAAATGTAAATGTTTGTGGTTACGCAACATGAACAGCAGGTGGCAGTAGGAGGACGTTGGAAACATTTCCATTCGCTGTTCTGCTTTTGGTTCCGTGTGCTGGGAAAGCGGAGCCTGATAGAACTGCTTTATCTCAGTTGTCTAAAAATGTTGATTAGCAGGAACAGATATTCCAGCCAGTGAAGCATGATCTTCTATTGAGGAAGGCTCAGGATTTCAGGGATAGTAGGTTTTGAGAAGCATTGAATTAGAAATTGTCTCAGCTGTCTGTTCAAACTTGAGGATGCAAAAACAAAATTTGTAATGCATTAGTAGCTGTGTTGATGTTAGTGAGAGACTGCAGACCTTGTTAGCCACAGTGTCAGGAAAAAGTGAAACAAATGAAACAACAGTAGCATGTCTGCCCTGTTCATGGGAGTACGGTGAAGAGATGCCTGATCTGTGCCTGGGCTGCACAAAGTAGATGACACAGGCTGTACGTGGGTTGCTCTGAAAGTAATGCCTCCTATTTATTTCCATTGAAATGACAACAAATACAAAGACCACAGTAACACTGTTCGATAGAGCAAATTCTCAGCTACAAAACAGTGTTTTTCAGCAGTCCCTGCCATTAGCCAGTTTGCGTAGATGAGTTGATCAAGAGACACTGTTCATTTTGTGGTATGACATCTGTGCTTGGTCATCCAGAAAGTGGTTTGTCTCTTGCATTGCTGCTGCTACTGCTAAAAGGCACCACCCACCACCTCACATCCACTGTTTGGTCTCCAGAAATGTTCAGCAAGCATCCATGAATGTCAATGAATGCAATTTTTTTCCACATGAAGGAATTAAATTCCATTCTTTTGCTTCATCCATACTTCCACTCATTTGCTCAGACTGCCCCTCTGTTGCCATCTGTTGCACAGTGATAAAACATAATGGAATATTGGTGGGAAGATTCAACCTCTACTACCATTTCACCAACATCCACCTGAGACGTTGTGAGCCCAGGTAATAAAACAGGAGGCATTATTTTTGGAGCAGCCCTCACATAAGGGCATCTGGTCAGTTATGGAAGCAGCAGATGTTAGCCTGCAAGGACTCATGTCACTAGAGCAATTCTGCAGGTTGGCTTCATCTCACAGGGTTCTGCTGCATAGCATGGGTGAACTTTGTTGCGTGCTTGTGCCAGGGGGCACCTGGTAACTCTAGCAGCTGTCTGAAATAATTAGATTCATCTTCAGTCAACAAGATGCTTTCTGTCAGTGAAAGTTTGAAAAACACAAAGTGATACTTGCTTGAGTTATTCTCAACATCCAGTTGAAAAACATTTTCTCATTTGCTGCTGTTCTTCTCATTTCATCTCGCAAGAGATACTTCCTTCTTGTGTTAAAGAAACGCAGAAGAGGTTGACAACCTCATTTAATTTTTGCTACAGATGAAACAATTCCACTCCCCTGTTTTCCAATTTTAAGCCAAAAGTGAAAAAATGTGGTGTTTTTCTGTGCATCAGAATGCATTGTGGCTGCAAATTTTAATCTGCAGAGTAAACATTAGCCTAAAATTGTATTCAATATTTAAAAGGTAATCAGATAACTCCAAAGATCTAAGAGATTATTATGAAGATTTCAGTTATGCTGAATTTTGACTGTGAATTAATACAATAGTTTTTGACAGATGTAGTCATACACTGATGTATGTCTGAATGCATAGAAATAAATGTACTAGTAGACACCTTGATGTGGAGAGTACTGATGTATTAATAACAAATGTGAAAAGGTCTGCAAGGTGTTCCTATAAAACTAGTAGCAATGCATAATTGGCAACACCTTTTCAAAAGAGACATCTGGAGACAGTAGAAAGTTACCTTGACTCTAAAGCAGCATTCAAGATCTCTGTTTTGCTTAACAGGTGGCAGACAGAAAGCTGTGTGTGTAAGCCTGAATCGCAGTTCCTACTAACCCGTTTTGTTACATCTGGGAGACCTTGATAGAGGTCTGAAACTCATTTGATGGCAGTGAGATGAGGTGATATATTCGCTAAGGTTTAATAGAGAAGACAATTCTCAACAGCAAGTAACTAGCCCAGTTCTGAATTTAGCCACCGGTGTATGGTTCACGTACAACACTCTCTCCTTTTCAGGAAACTTTCTCTAGACTAACCTCAAACTGCAGGCACTTTCATCTCTCTTATAGTTGGTGTACTGCTTCATAATTGCATAGTGACAAGTGAAATTAATTTAATGTCATATTTGACTAGAGGATGGAAAGAGCTGACTTCTGATCTCCAGTGAGCCATTCCTTTTTGGTAATTTATTTTTCATGTTAAACAGTCACTTTTAGTGCGTAAGAGCCAGAGGAAGCAAGCCCCTTGTCCTCTTTTTTTTCCTTTCTTTCTTTTTTGTTTTTTTAATCAAGTGTTTCTTGACAGTTATGCACAGAAACTTATTACGTTCACCATTCTTTATTTTTTCCACTTGGCTGTAATGGAATTGACATTGAGGTACTTAGGGACTGAATAAGGAGAAGGAAAACCAGATTTGCTGCTCAACACTCTATTTCCACTTTGATTTATCACACTGGTTTTACTCTTTCTAGCATAAGCAAAGCTGGGTCTGCTGATTGATTATTGTCAAAGGTTTAATATTTTCTATTAGATGTTACTGTTATTAGATGGGTCTGTTATCCTTGTGGCAGAGAAATGCATGTTCTAAATTGTTGGCAATCTTTATTAAATGTGATCAACTGTCTTCAATTTGAGGAGCAGTAGCACTAGTCGTGGAATGATCCCATAATAATGGAAAAAAGGAAATTATGGGATGATTCTGTGGCTAGTGCTACTGCTTGAACAGTTAGAAAAGTTGTGTAGCTGTTTAGGAGACTTCATCTAACTTTAAAAATAAGGGGGTAACTCTTCCCTTTTGTACAAAAATAAATAAATAAATAAAGCTAATCTCTCCATGTTCTACTCAACAGCTTCCCAAATTCAAGACTCTCACCTCTGCCTTTCGGTATCTTTCCTTATTGTCATTGTATATAGGTAGTCTGAACAGCAAGGGTTATTTTCTACCTCTTCTTTATTTTTATTCTGTGTTTCTTACTCTGAGTTCTGCATTAATGTGTCCACAGCTCTGGGCGATGTCATGGATGTGCTGGACGATAAGAAAGGGCACTGGAGTCATAGCAAATCGGACAATTCAGTATAAAACCTAATGAAAAGAAATAGAGATGGACAAATAATAACTTCATGAAACAGTTTTGTGTACAGTGTTTCTTCAGATCAGTGTCTGTAGTGTCTGGAATCAGTAGTCTGATAGAGACATGTACAAGCTAACACATCTACAAAAGCAAGCTAACCAAAATGCTCCAGACCACAGCAGACTCAACAACAACATTCTTGCCCTTAACATTTGAATTTGCAAGGTCCTCTTTTCATTTAAGAGACTGCATTGGCATTATTTTGGCAATGTGAAGATCTGAAAAACTTTTGTAAGCATTTGCTGCTCCAGTCGTGGTCATCATCAGTACTAGGTACTGTTTCCATTTTACAGATGGTGGTCCAAAAAAAAAAGTGATTTAAGACATATAACATTTCTTCAAGCAGCCACCTTGACCAGTGATTTGGACAGCCCTAATTAGGTCAAGACATGAGTGTTTGCCTGTGCAGAGCAGAGTGGTCTCTGAATATCAGTGGGGAAAAAAAAAAAAAAAAAGCCTTTCTGTTGATGACAAGGAAGATGAATTTGGGTGAAAGTTATGAATTTAGGTTTACAGTGCTAACATAGAGGTGTTCATTAACTCCATGGCAAGGTGGTATGATAAAAACTGGAACAGAGCCTTATAAGGGATACCCCCTTAAAAAGTACAAGCCAGTGTCTCTCATGCAAGGAGGGAATGATGGAGATGTACTCTTTGATACTCAGCAGTGCCTGAAGTATCGCTATGAAGTACAGCTTGATGTTAGCTCTGTGTTTCAGACACTCACTTTGAATTTTCTGCTAGAGGGAAAAAGTCATAGCAGATATTCCTTCTGGAATTGTGTGTTCCTCTCTTAATCCTATTTTCATGCCTTAGCACAGCAAGGAGTTCCAATTGTGCAGTTCTTTAAATATCTGCCATTTAATGCTCTTACTTGTCATGCCCCCAGGGTGTTAGTCATAAGCATGCTGGTTTCCCAATAGTAAGTCTGAGATTCTTTATGCATTTCTGTGAAACTCAGTTAAAGATGGATGATATTTAGAGGCCTGGACAGGTAAACAGCTATCATTATCAATTGGAATGAATAAAAAATGCCTTGAGGGGATGATTTTGCATATGTTTGCATTAAAATGTGAAGACATTAGAATTATTAATGATCTCTGTCATGGAAGTACATGGAGTGTGCGTGTTTATCTTTACTGTGTTAGTGTAACATAAATACTTCTGACTTCTGAATGAAGTTGAAAGGTCTGCTCTAGCTATTGTGACTTGCATGTTTTGAGAACTCAGCCCTCAGAGCGTTCTGTTATCTAGCTTGGGAACTATGTATATTTTGTAAGGAAATAACAAATTATTTCAATCCTTAGTCAAACAGTTTTTATGAAAAATGTTACATTTCTGATAACTGAATAACATTGCCAGCTGTAGATGTTATTAATTAGATGAACATTCCATACATAACAGTGAAATTTGCAGTTTTCATTAATGAAGTATTTACTAAGTTAGATGGTTGGTTTGAGGGCTTTTTTGGGGGGGAAAGGGTGGAGTTTGTTTGTTTCGTTTTTAAATAATTGTTTACTTGTTATTGTTTTGACCAGGACTGCTGTGGAGGAGAAAAAAAAAATCATGTAATAAATTATATATTTTGTGGCCAAAAACTTTTGTGTGTACCAAAAGATTAATTTTGCAGTCAGATGAAAAGAAATAGAAAAAAAGAATAAAAAGTGAATATTAAGAATAGTCAGGTTAATGTATCCTGGAGCTAAATTTCCCATGTAAAAGAAATACTGAACATTGATAGCACCTAAGACTAATCCGTGTGCCAGAGAAATTGTATTGCAATATGCCTTGATTGCCATCTGCTTGATTTTAATTAATTTTCTTAATTGGAGAACAATGCATTTTCTAATTACACATGCAAACACCAGTAGCTATTGCAGTCTTTATCCACTGCACAAACTCTCTCAGTAGACCCACAGCCTGCCTAATTTATACAGACCTCGTTTCAGTGAGCATGGGCTGTTTGGCAGACTCTTGACAATTACTCAAACTAATCACACGTGAAGGAACATTCTAAACTTGTAATTTAGATGCAATAAAATTCTAACTGTGAATAACTCAGCTCATACAGATACCGGAGTGAAATGTCCACTAGAAATGTAATTAGAAAGCAATACAGTTGAAGCTAGAATCAAATTCCAAGTGAAATGTAACATCTGAATAATAGCTGTGACCACAAGAATGGAAATTAGTTGCCTTACTTTAGACCAAAAAGGTAGTGGAATATAAAATTAACACAGCAGGTGAATAATCAAATATTTAAGCCACACAATCAAAACATCAATCCCAGGGGACAAACTTATTCTGCTTGTAGCTCTATTGAGATCTAACTTAGTTACAGCCAAAATAAAATTGGCTCACTGATTTAAACTAGACTTTCTTCACATTAATGTCCCTCTTTTCTTCAGCCTAATGGAATAAATCCATCATGGTGTGTCTGTCTTGCAGCTTAATCTTTTCTTGGATATTGTCCATCACAGTTCAGTAAGGTACACGTTCATAGATTTCTATTTATCTGGCTGAGGCTTGAGAGAGTCCTAAATAAGAGCAAGGAGGTTTGGTCTTTATCTGAGTTATCACTTGTTTCCCTTTTGCAAGATTAATTCTCTGCCAGCTATTTGCCTTTTTATAAAATGAGATCCCATTTAGCTTTATTACTTGAACCTGTCTTCAAGGGCAAACTGTAAAAAATCGACAGTTTTCAGGCTGGGAAGAGGAGGCAGTGGTTCAAAGGCAAAGAATGGCAAAGATTTCCTCTTTGCCTTGGAGGAAGATACTTTGCAACATTGCAGGAAAATACTCCCCTTATGAATACATGATATCTAGTTACTCTGATGCATTTTCTATATTGTCTTTGAGATCACATTTGCTAAGAGATGTGCTTCTAGAATTCTGAATTCTATGCTATATTAATGTTTTGCCACATGTTAGCATTTCCCAATAGAGAAATTTCAGTCAACATAAATATCGTACTTGAATATGCAAGCATGAAAATGAGGCTACTGATAAACTTTATACTTCTGAAAAGACAGTTGTTTGTTAATTAACATGCAATAACTTTCATTAAGTGTATAATAGTACATCTACTAGCAGTGTTTATTGTACATCATTAAAAGCATATAGATCAACAGCTATGCTTTTCAGTTTCTAAGCTGCGTAAGAAGATATGAATCTGAAATGGGGCATCCCTAAAGGTGTTTTATCAATCATTAAGAATTTTTTATTTAAAAATTCTAATCATCTTGCAAACTTCAGCATGAATCCTTTTTAGAGGCACCAGACTGGGTTTACTACATGTTTCTGTTGGTTTCTTCACTGAAAGCAATCAAGTTGCCTAGTATCACTTTGACTATTATGCTACAGCTGCACAGAAAAGTATGGCCAGGTTCCTCTTTGTGGCTGCTTGTAAAAGATGTACTTTGCTGATGAATAATCACACCTTTTTATGTTTTTTTTTCTTTTTTTTTTTCTTTTTTTTTTACTTTTAATTAGTGGCTAGAGATTCCAGGTTCCCTTGGCAGCTGTTACCAGTGCTCCTTATTCTCATCCCATGAATGTTCTATTTTAACTCTATTGTTCATGTAGATACTGGTGACATAATTTTCTAAAGAGCGAGACCTGTTTCCAAATCAGAAACATTTCTAACAATCAAACAGCAAAAACTGTTTTATGTGGGTGGTATTTCTGTTTCTGAAGTATAGAAGCAACTCAGAAGGATTTATTGCCCTGGTTCTAATCGTGTGCCTCGTGCACCACCAAGACCTGGGAAGGTACTAAATTCTCTTCTCCTCTACTAACTAAAGATTTCAGTCTAAGTGTGTTACATGCAAGCTAAGAAAGGCTTTACTGGGACTCTGCTGATTTAAACATTCATTAGAAATTATCGTGCCTCATTTGGCTTGTACTGTTAATATGTCTCAATTAGTTGATAACATTTAAGCAAAAATTTTAAATACACAATTAATCGACTTCCTTCATTCTTCCAGTATCTCAGTCAGTCCAACTCCTCTCTATGGAACACAGCTCCACGGACATCTTCCCAGTAGCTCTTTTCTTGCCCTGAGCACGTACTTTCGGATCCGTAGCTTCTGTACCATTATGCCATACCAGTATGGCCAGCCATACTGCTGGCCAAGAGTGGCAGTCCTGCCTCCTACCTTGCCTGTGCTTTGCCACTTTCTTGGTAGGTAAAGAGTGAATGCTGAGATTTTGCCAGGTCTGTTGTGAGAGAGTCTTGAACCTCTGTTACTCTGGCTCCCATATGTGCTCTGCTGCATTGATGAAATAGACTATACTATATATACTAGCAACAGAAGGAGAGTTTTTAACCTATTAAGCCTACCTAGACAACATTGTTAGCAAAATAATTTCTGCTTACTACTGAGGTAATTCTATACTATCGAGAAGTGCCAAGCCTGAATATCCATATCAGGAAAAGAATTTTATCTGAGAAGGTAGGTGAAACACAGGGCACGATCAGATTTTTGTTCTGAGACATTCTTAAACTTGTTTATCAGTGGTTGCAAAGGCTTATTCATGAAACTTAAAAATTCAAAGCATTCTATACAAAATTATAAGTAAAAATGGAGCAGAAGGCAATGCTCTTTGTCCACGTAGACTTTTTAACTACATTTCTTACGGCAATACTCTTCAGAAAGATAGAAATAATTGAATTTAAGAGAACAGAAGTGTGTTTAAGATGGTCTATGTTTGAATGCTAGATGTAAGCTGATATTACCTCTGTTTCCAGTTTACTAATTTTCTTAATTTAGAAATACAGCCAGCGATCACATTGTATCTGACAAACTGGTCAGGATCTTTCTATGCATAAATGCACAGACTGACTGGATGCTCTCTTGATATAAAGAACCATGGACAACACAATCCATGCAATGTGTATCGTGCTTCAGTTTCTTCTAGAAAAATGACACAGGTATGCTTGGGATATCAATGCAATGTAACATCAGGGAAATAATTTGTTTAACATTGGTACCAGTGATTAAATCTCAGTGAGAACATTTGAGTACTGTTCTTTCCCATAAGATATTTTTGAACAAAGTTTGATGTAATATAGAATTTACTTACCTTCAGGTAGCTATTGCCTCAACTCATTTTTGACAGGATCCTTCTGCTCTTTTGCTTACAACCTGCAAGAAGACAGTTAGGTGCTACCATGGATGGAGTAAAATTACAGCTAAATCTCTGTTTTTTGTTTTTTGTTTTTTTTTTTTGGTGTGTGTGTGTGCATGTAAAGCCTGCTGGTTATGAGGCAGTAATGCAGACATACCAGTGCATCTTCAGGAGAACGGATCTCAGGATATTTAAACTGAAGATTGTAATTACACAGTGGCTATATTTGAAATGGAATAATTCTAAATCATTTTCCAGCAGATTTTCAAGAGTGATTTTGCAATGTTCAGAACAATGTCTATTCTTTTTTTTTCTTTTTTCTGATAGTACCTTGGGTTTTGTTTCTAAGGTCAGTGTCTTTCCAAGATTTGCTGCCAAACTATTAAACTTTCTGACTCATTTCTCTCTGAAGGAATAAAAGATAAAATTCAAGGGTAGACTGTAGAAAGGCTAAATTTCCAGAGAGCAAAGACTAATGATGAATTGCCTGTAAAATGACACTTGTACCTTTCCCTCAGCAATTTCACTCAGCTGTCTGGAGGTTACTTCAGTTCCCTGAAACTATCCAAATATCAAAAAAAGCCTGGAGGTATATGGTATTTCATGTCAACAGTGGAAGAAAATGGATTGACATGATTAGCTGCATTTCATATCCAGCAAGAGTTTGCCAGCAAGATTCAGAATGTTATTGATGATCAATTAATCTTTTCTTTTTGAAAGCATGGGATGGGAATAATCTGTTTAGGGTTGATTTGCAGGAACATATAGGAAGTAAATCCTTTTTTAGTTGCCAGTATTTAGATGTCACCAGCATTCACAAAAATCTCTATTCAGCTCTTGACTGACCATGGAGGCAGCTCTCAGCAGTGAGGCTTTTGCCTGGGAAGGACCTATAAATATTATTCCACTGAATATGTGTAATGAATTGATGACACTGCCATAGTCCATGCCTCCTGAGACCTGACAGAGTTCAGCAACAGTTACATCTGTATCCAGAGGCTTTTCATACTGTTGGTACAATTTCCACCTCATATACAGTAACTCATCCCTCATCTGGAAGACAGATGAGAACAGTCCTGCCTGTGCTTTTGAAGTGGTGATTTACATGCACATCTTCCATTTCTCATGACACTTTCTAAGGTCTGATGCAGACAGTGTTCTAGAAATCATCCCATTTCTCTGCCTTTCCCTTGTTCTGGTTTATGTAATAATTTAAACATTCCTTACAGCAAGTTTCCAGTTTAAGTAATTACTGTAGAGTTGTTCTCACTTTGCCATTAATCCAAAACATGCTTAAAAAAGAGATAAAAGCTGTATAATCGGAGTTATATGTGTATAAACCAGTTGCCTCTTTGCTTTTGACAAAGAAATGTAGAAATGCAAATAATGATTTGTTGTCTAATTTCCATTGAAGTATTGTTGGGACTTGGATTTAGGGCTTATTTGGTTGATAAGGACAGATTATTTCCTAGAAGCAAAGCTTCATGAAAAGGAGAATAACATTGTAATTACATGACAAGGCTGGTATTTCCAATTCAGTTATCCTGAGCAAGCCCATTTTTAATAACATTTTCCATAATATTTTAATAGACTTCTATACCCTTACTTGTATCTGGTATTAGGACTGGGAGTCAAATATTAGAATAGATAATGGTTTGTGTTTGTGGGTTTTTTGTTTGTTTGTTTGTTTGTTTTTTATTTAGTAATTCTTAGAAAATGTACTATTCATTCACTGTCTTTCTTATAGTGCCTTTTTTTGCAACTATAAACTCATTATATTTTTCTGTGTCCTGCACAGCCTCATCGTGCTTAGCAAAAAATTATTAACTAGTTATGATTGAGTTCCAGATGCAGTAGAAACTGAAAATCTTTTTGAAACTCCCTTTTTCTATGTTTTTGTAAATAACATTTCAAGAAAAATCATCTCTAATGTATAAACGATAGCAAAGGGCAAAAAAGAATTTGTATGCAAGGCTAGCTGCTTTCTGTCTATGCAGCTACTCCTAAAGACTTCTCCAAGAGTGTTTTTAGCTTATGGGTATGATTTAGAGTCAAGTAGTTTAATTGTTTAACATTGTCACTGCTTCTAATGAAGATCCCTCCAAAGACACTGATTGTGCAGAAGCTGCAATACTGTGAAGGTAAGAACGTTGAACCTGAAAGTTACTGCTGTTGGTAAAACCCTGTGCATTAATACTGCCTGATGTAAATTCAAGGCAAATATTAGGCTTAACATAGATCTCTAACTTCTCATGTTTTCTTACAAAAGAAATGCATTTCCTATATGAAGGGTGCAGATGGCAGTGTTGAATAGGTTACTAAATGTTGTCTTTGCAGAAAAACTGACAATTTAGCTTGCTTGAAGTATATTCTAAAGCTGTGTGACTGTCTCTCTCATTATTTAATCAGGTCATCGACCATCTCATTGTATTACCTTAAATAATTAAGAGGGTAAAGCTTCTGCTAATGCTACAGAACAGCAAGGATTTTGTATCCTGTATAAATTGAGTATGAGTGAAGTGTTCGCCAAGCTGCATTTCGAATCTAGATTTTTATTTAAGCTAAAATGGTGTAGTTCTGTGGAAAGAGTTGAAATTACACAGATTTCCTCTGCTGGGAACCCATACTTCTAACTTCTTCCTAGAATGGACAACTCTTTTAAACAGAATTATTTCATAATTGGATGTTACTTGATCTTCAAACCCTTAAAGGTACTGGGTACCTTCTCATATACTTAAAATAATAGGCTGCAACTGCAGTCCTAGGTGCTATGGCCACGTGCAGTGCCATCAGCTCAGAGGGTGGACTAGACTCTGTATGAAAGTAATAGTCCATTTTTGTGATGGTCTCAGCTCAGATTTCAGTAGCTGCAGCCACCAAGGGTGCTGCAAAATTATAGGACACTTCCTACTGCAGGTTATGCTTCAAGTATAAAAGCTGTTGTCAGTGCTGCAGAAGACTTGGGTGATTTTTCTGAGGTATGAATAAAGGAGCCTAGTTTCATCTGGATTTGTACATTCTAGCTGATTGCCTGTCATATTAAAGAAACCCTGACTGATGTCTATGCCAGATTATAGATATACATTAAGAGTTTTATCTTGTGTGAGTGGTGTCTAGCATGGAATATTTATAAGTCTTCTATGAAGTTGTTGAATTTCAGGGAAGCTGGCCAATGAATTTATAAGCCACAGGCGGCCAAGTTTTCATGCGCACATTTGGATGGAGACTCATTTTCCTAAGAACGAAAAGGTGTATGTCCATGAAGGGGAATGTCTCAATTATGAGAGGGATCAGAGCTGAAATATGTCTGGTCTGCACCTTGCATGGCTTTTCCTTAGGGGTAACTTTCAGAGCTATGTTTGGATAAAGGACAGATGATTTTTTAAACAAGTGTTCACATCTTACCTTCAGTTAGGCTAGGATTAACATCTCGATCATCACTAGGTACATATTATAATTCTGTTGAAGTTCCTCTTTAAGTGTTTTGTCTCCAGGTCAAAAACATGCTGACAAGAAGTAAACCAGACAATAGGGAATGCCACGGTATGATAACACATCTTTTCTGATTTCTAGGTATCTTTTTCAATATAACTGAAATACCTGCATTTCATTTAAGATTTACAGCCCCTAACGTTCTCCCTTCTTTACAAACAAAGAGAACTTCAACCTTTCCTCTTTACCTGGTGACATGGTGTTCAGTGTCAGCACCTTATTACTTAGTGCAGGATAGATTGCCAATTTCTGGAATGGCATATTGATTTCAAAGAGAAGTTAGCAAGCAAAGGCAAACATGAATTTCCTAGGAAGAGGTCCACTAGGGTTTCAGTTAGTTCCAATGCATTTTTTACAAGACCAACTGACTGGAATTTATTTTTTTAAAAAGGGTGGTTTTTTTTTTGCTTTTTTTCCAAATTGTGTCATAAATCCAGAGCTGAATCTCTTTAAGCTTACATAGATATTGCAACTGTGCGGTTATTATACTTACCATCTTTTCAAGTTAAGGATGAAATGGATATTAAAGATTTTTTGGAATCAGATCTATGATAACCTACCATAATTTCTATGAAAAATCAGTGTTTGATTTTTCAAGAACCAAAAAGGCATTGCCCAGGCCATACATAAAGTATTTTACACAATATGGCTGCCAATGGCTGATGTACTTTTCTGTCTCCTAATGTAGACTGTTCAGGTTTTCCTTCTGGCCCTGTTTTGACTAAAAGTAGTTCCCAAAGTCCAATAGAGCTGGAGGAACAAGACTACTGCTGAGAGTATATGGAATTTTTTCCTGTGGAATGTATCTTCAACATATTATCTTCATATTCCTTCAGTGTAGGATTTTAAAGTCCAAATCAGTTCTTTTGTGGCATCCTAGAATCTGCACTTGACATAAATTCTGAGGAGTTTTCTTTCCCCCCCAAAAAAGACTGTATTGAAACCCCAGTCATGCAAATGGCAGGTTGATGTCTGAAGACATTAAGATCAAAGACATGCATTTTTAATGTTAATAAAAAGAACACAGAACTGAAAGTACCAGCTCCTTGACATTGTTTGGTACAGATCCCCTTGTTTTCAGTTGCAGCACTGAGCAGCCAGTTCTTCTGCATCTGATGTTACATGTTCAGAATACTAGAACTGCATCCTTATAGTTGTCAATCTAATTCTAGATGCTTCTTTGCATCTAGTCTTTCTATGCATCTTTGTCCTTCCCCTGCCGTGTCACCAGATGTCTTGGGGATACATGGTTTCTGGGAAGGGACTGCAGGTCCCTATTGCTTCATAAGAAAACAAAAAATAATTAGCAATTTAGCTTCTTTCACTGAACAATCAGGTTCATTTATGGGCTCAGCCCATTCATGCTGAGATGGCCAAGAGTTTATTTACTGGTTCTTCTGGGTATGTTTGAATTCAGACTTCTGTTTTAATTAAATTTTTTTTCTAGTAAAATGGAAGTCATTTTTTGAAAGAAAAATGAGAAACATTTACCTTATACAAAGCTGTTACCTCTGTAGTGAGTTTGAATCCCTCTTCTAAAGTCTCATATTATTACAATATAAAATTGAAATAATAACTTTTCTAACACAAGCAGTACATTTCCTTCATTTTTGTCTTTGAAGTTGGCAGAGCCAATTATACTGATGTATTCCCAAAGTACTAATTCTGAAACGAAGCCGAAATTTATCTGACAGGCGAATACAGCAAAGTACTGTTCAACTTTTGGCTTAAACAACATCATTTGCATGTTTGAGAAATGAGTCTAAGCAATTACTAAGGAAAAACTACATCAGTTAAGGGAAAATACGTGTACTTCAAAATCCTAACCTGCCATGGATCAGAAGTTTTTCCCTGTGAAATCCACATCTGAACTGGAAGTATGTTAATGCTAGCAGAGGTACAAAATTTGAGGTTTAGTTCTTCATTGTGCTTCTCTCTCTACTTAGCCTATTATTCTTATCAGAAGCATCTGGTGAGTTGTTCTAGAGTGTCTTACAGATCAAGTCAAAGAAAACCTAATTCTATCTCTTTGTCAGGAGATTGTACTAAGTTCAGCATAATTATTTTGCCCTTCCAAGTAAAGGACCAGGAAAATGAGAAAAGATAGTAGAAAATAAGTGTTTGGTTTTTAGTTCTATTGTATGAAAGGTGAGCAGAAAGGACAAAAAAAGGGTGAATGTTTTCTGTTTACATGAAGCACTGCTGGTAAAACATAAGCCTTTAGATTCCTTATCTGTGTTCTGTGGAGTACCTGATATCTGGGGAGATTTGCACAAAGTGATGTGATTTCTGCATGCAGTATTTTTCCACATTAAGGTCTTTTTTTTCCCTTATAATTGCATTTGTTGGATAACGTAGTCGTCATTAATGTGTTGTGACACTTGCAAACAAAATCACTTAATCGATCACAGTTACATAAAAAGCAGAGAGCTTTATTCACATCTACAGAAAAGCTTCCTTACTCCGATGTTTTAAAGTTGCAGTAAATATTCTTCAAGTTTCTTTACATTGATGGAGTGGAAAAAACAACCTGATTACATATCAGAATCTGACTTATAGAATCACCTCAAACCCTCACAGTGAGGGAAGTCACATTATAAAGAACAAGAAAATACAACCTAATAAGGACAGTATTTTCTGTTTGTCTAGATACTTCCGATCTTTACTGTCACTTTTATATCTAGATGACAAATATTTCTCTCAACTCATCAGAGCTTAATTTTTTTGGCTGGGTTTTTTTTTTTTTTTTTTTTTTTTTTTTTGTTCTAAGGCACAGTAACTGGAAGAAATCTGTAGATTGCCTGTGAAAAATCAGTTAGTTCATAGGTTATTCTCTGTATAAGTGGGAGCTTGGCTGAAGGGAGGACATGCATGCATGATAAGCTGATAAATGGGCAGATGAAGCTGGCAGCTATACGCTTAAAAGCATGGTAGAAAAGATGCACACGTTCAAGAAGATGCTCTGGAAACTGAGATTGTACTACTTCATTTATTCTTGGTAATTAAAATGGAAAAGATGCGATGAGCGGCTTGATATGTTTTGTTGCATGCCAGAGGACTTAAAATCACTTTGATTGTGACCTTCACTGCTAATGAGTGAACGTTTCCCTTGGTTACATCTGTGCTTTTCCACTGACTCCATGGTTCTGTTGTAGCACAGTGCAGTGCTAGTGAAACAGTGCTTAAAATTCATTGCTGTAACTGAAATGCTGGTCACACAGTAACTGTTTTTAGAGGAAAATTATAAGAAACAAATACTTACATTTTGTATTGTTGTTTTGCAGTCTACTTTTCTTCTTCTTTTTAATCTGAAAAGAGTTGGTTTAGATTAGATACAGTGAAGAAATTCTTTACAATAAGGCTGGTGATGTGCTGGCACAGGATGCCCATGGAAGCCCTGTCCCCAGAAATGCTCAGTGCTGGGCTGGTTGGGGCGTTGGGTAACCTGGTCTGTGCACTGGCATATGTACAGTGGAGCCCACTCAGATCATATATTTGCTAAGAGTCAAGAGCCTTGGAAGCTCTTGTTACTGAATTTAAATATATGAAGCTGTGGCTATAACAGATTTCTCCATTAATATGGCTTCATGAATTCTAGCTGTACAATGTCCCGTTTAATCTTCATTTCTTTCAAGAAGCCCTTATCAAAATTCTCGCCACTTACAAGAATAGGAATGAAGAACTTCTATGATTGGCATCTTTTAAATGGAATGTTTCTCCTTGCATCTTTTATGCCTGACACTCACTAGTTTTCCCATCCTCTATATATCTTATGTGTATTTTGATTTGTTGAGTCATTCTCCTCACGTGAGGTCAAAGACATTTGTGAGCCTTCTGTCTTAAACTGCTCCAGTGAATTCTCAAAGAATAAGCATTGCAGTAACTTAAGTATGTGACCGATGAGCTATCAGCTGTTTGAGAGGAATAATACTTTGTCTCTGGAACAGCTAAATCAAGGCATACAGGTAAGAAGTATCTGTTCTAATTATGCAGTAATTCACATAATTATTTTCAGGGAATTGTTACCACGTTCTGGGACTAGACATCCTGAGATACTGATAATGGGATACGAAATTCTTCCACACAGATTACACAGCTGAATTCATCCCATAGACATAGCTCAAGCTGTTTCACATTGCTGTTTCACATTGCTGCTCGGTCTCTGCAGTATGAATAAAATGGTTTCTGGTGCGAAGTATCTAAAAATCGGTCTATGTTTGTTGTTAGCTGTAACCACTGTAGCAGAAGTAAGGTTATTCTAATAAGTTAGTATGTAACAAGGTAGTAATGAGACTTAAATTAAATCATATTTAATTAGTAATGAATTAATATTGCGAGTGAAAAGCTATTCCTGTCTCTGGAAGCAGCCACTCTGGGGCTGAACTGAAACATAGCAGTACACAGGAGCTGCTGTTCCTCTTTGCAGTTCTTGTAACAAAAGAGGAGCTTGGATTCTAATATTGCCAGTTTGGCACTTCTAACAAAACAAACTTGGCACAAAGAACATGGCTCTCTGAGAGGAGTTTGTTGTATAATGCATTTTACACTGTTGGTGTTGTGGCTTATAAGAGAGTCACTTGTTGAGTTAATGCACAGTGCACCTATCCTGGGTTACTACTCAGTCCATTTGGTGTGATACATCCTCTTATCAGGTAATTCCCGACTGAATCAAGTGTATTTTCTGCTCAATCCTGGCTTTAGTATAATTACTCAAAGTTACTTGCAGTTAAATTTATTATGATTGAATCAAATGGTTTGTTGGGCAGTGTAATTATTTGTAAGATGTAAAATTTATAAAGTAAAACATGCCTGTTTGTGACACCCTGACACCACACTCTCATTTTCCCCAGGCAGCATAAAACTGAGCTGCCCGAGGTTATGGACTCTCATCTACTCTGGGTATCATTGTGTTATTTACATTTTCTGTGTTGGTCTTTGATTAATGCTGCAGGATCTGAAGTCATATATGAGGAAAAAAGGTGTTAAGAAAGGGAAATTATGCTAGGACTGCATTGCTGACAATTGTGTGTTCAAATTTTGATAAAGAAACAACAGTTTCTTTATTGACAATTGTGTGTTCAAATTTTGATAAAGAAACAGTGTTTCCTCAGCCTGGAAGCTTCACTACCTTTGCAGCTATAGCCAAAGCAGTTTTAGTGTGTGAAAATTTCAACACAGATGTCTCTGAGAGGCAGATTACTACAAACAAAATGCCCAGAAATTTATTTCAATACGGAGTCTGCAGCTGTAGTAGCCTCAAGTGCAGGAGCAGAGCATGTAGCAGCTGGATCCATGTGTGCGGGTGCACGCATGCAGCAAACACATTGTGTTGAGTTAGAGTACAAATTGCTTCTCTGAATTTTGAAAGCAGCAGCTACAGCTTCCATTGCAAGACCTTGGAAGCAAAGGGATCGTTCAAAAGCAGAAATCTTCCAAAGACATGATAAAAAGTAGGAATACACAAAGGGATAAGTAACTGCCATCTGAACCCCTGATTCTCAGGCACTGGCACAAAGGAGGCTAGACACAAGTCAGAAGTGAGCTGGACTTTTTACAGGAAAGGTGGAATATATCATACTTTTATATATTCACAAACAGACACCTAAAGGAATTCAGGTTATTTCTCTCAGAAAAGCTCTTACAAATTGTGAAAAGCTAAATGAGTGCCGCTCGTGAGATCCTTATGGCAATCTGAGTGGGCCCCTTAACCTACTGGTGTGTTCTCAGTAGGTTTCAGCAGTATCATTAGAAACTCCATGCTCTAAGGGTTCCTAATTAAGCTTTTTATATTTCTGATCTGAAGTCGTGCATTAAAAAAAAACCTTGAAGTTCTTTTTCTTGTTACCTCAGAAAATCCTTAAACTATGTCACAGAAGTCAGTGTAGACATCTACATACAGAATAGTGCCAGTCCCCCAAGTTTTGTCACTGGAACTACAAGGCAGCCAAGAGACTGACATAACTTTGAAAACCTGTGGGAATTATGAGTCTTAAAATGGCTTGCAGTGGACTGTATGACGCACCCATGACCAAAGCTATCAAATCCCCTTGTACAATGAGTAGTAACTACAGATTCCAACTATTTTTTTTAGTCCTCAATGTATCTAAAAGTTCTTTAAAAATATAGTTAGCATCTGGGATTCTGAAAGCTGCTCTAACAAGCTCGGTTCTCTTTAGCAAAGGCTAGGCTTCCATCTGCAGCCTGCTTTTTATAAGATTGTTTTTCACAACTAGAGATTGAAAAAAAAATTATTCAGAAAGTATGCTGGAAAGCCAAGAAGACACTCATAGTACATAGCACTCATTTTACAACACTTGATCAAAGAATAAGATTTGTGACCAGAAATGTTAAGCAGTAAGGTATTAGAACAATATGAACAAGACTGTTTGTGTTTTTGGTAATATTTGTCCATTGACATAGTTTGTGAGGAAGGGTAAAATCCAGGACCACCTCCTTCTTTCCATACTTGTGTTTGACATCTGTTTCCCTCTCACTTTGGGAGATGGTGTGCTCCAGATTTCATGTTGGATTGTGAAGCAGGAAGGCCTCATCCACAGGCTCCCCTTCCTCAGGCGGCGTGTAGAACACCACCAGATGTCCTTTATTGGTCCGGTCCCTGACTTTCACCCTGAAGCTCTCAATCTGTTTCTCATAGGCAGCTCTTTGCGTTCTGTCCACCTTTTAACATAGAGGACAACTGCCCTGCCCCTCCTTCCCTGCCCAGCTCTTCTTGTGCCCCTTGATGGTCATCCTTCAGCCAAGTGAATCATCCCACCACGTTTCTCTAGCTGCTGTTAGGTCACAGCTTGCTAATTGCATTGTACCTTCCAACTCTTCCTGCTTATTTCCCAGGCTGCATTACTTTCTCCCTCACGCAGTTCCCTCAGGGAATATTCTGCTTCAGAGCAAGGTGCTCCCTGCTCATACTGCGGCTTCTCACTCCTTTCCTACAGGCAGGCAGCATTTTCCCTGTGCCAAACCCTCTGTCCAGCTGCACTGATAACCAGGCTCTGATTGGTTGAGCTGTGCCCTGCAGCAGAACCTTCTGGAACTGGTTGGGACCACCTGTTCCTCTCCTCACAGCCCCCGCAGCCAGCACCTGTGCGTAGACACCCAGAGCAAAAGCAGCAAAAGAAATGGCTTCTCAGAGTCAGCTTATGCAGTGCAGGGATGGAGGATAACAGCAGGGTTCCTGCAGCACCTGCCAGCCCTGCTCTGCCCGCCGGTGACTTGCAGGGGCTGCTCTGCATTGTGCCATCGACCACTGGGATGTCAGACTGCAGTGCAGAGGCACAGAGTGTTGCACAACATCATCCCGTCAGGATTTTTGGAAACCAAAATCTTTTACCTCCTATGGGATGCCTTCCTGCACTTGTGGTTGTGCAAAATGTCCCAGCCAGGCTGAAAATAGACCTTGTCCCCTCAGAAGACCACTGGAGGGCCAGCCAGCTCCTTACAGCAGCCGCTGCCGTAGCAGAGCCCAGGCGTTGCCCCGTGGAACTTTCCCTCGATTGCAGGAGGAGCCTTGGAAGTGTCGGCCCGTGCCTGGAGGGCAGGGGAAGGGCCGACCTTGCTCAGTGCCGACCTTGCTCAGTGCGGGCTCTGGGGCTTGAAGATCAGTTGGTCCTGCTTTCTAGGAAGAATAATGCATTTAAATCATGGACACATAGCCTATCAATATGAAGTGAGGTGCAGCGCAACCAAAATCCTCTCACTCGGCATTTAAATACTTTTTTGTCCTGAGTTTTCTGTTTCCTGGACTGCATGTTCACAGGATAGTACAGGTAAGCAAAATTCTTTCTATAAGCCTCTCATAAAGCCTAAGGGCAATCAAGCAGTTATCCATTATATCAGTCTTTGCTGGACGTTCTCTTTTGAGACAGTGACATTTGGAACATCGTCTTTGTTTAGGTGTTGAATAGGGAGATCAACATTTCCTTCAAATTCTGCTTTAGTTTTTTTATTCTAAGAACAATAACGTAATGCAGTGAGATTTCTTGTATACACTTTTATACTGTTTTAAGCATGCGATGACCGTCTTTGGATTTTAATGATCTTTGTCTTCAATACAATTAGTTGCAGTGGTGGTTTGCTACAAGAAATGCGGTGGGCCATTCGGTAGAATGCAGAATTCCATTACTGTCTAGGGAAAATACAGAGCAAACATTTAAATATGTCCAAAAATCCAGAACTGACAAAATTCAAGTGGGGAAGGAGTGCATTGCAGGAAACGCTTAGGAAGAAAGAGTGGAAATACAGATGTTTTTTAAGCTTACCATGTGAAGATGAAGAGTATTGCTGTGTTTAGAAATGTAAACACCATCAGTGTGAGACCAAAAGTGTTCCCTTACAGTTTTTCATACTGTGCTTCCAGTACTTCCTGGTATACAAAATACTCGAGAACTGTCTGAACTTGTAGAAAACCTGTTGCATGTCATCAGCTTTCCTACAGCAATGAAAATGGTTCTGCTAATAATTGATATGTATGCTTGTGTTTCTAATATGGACAGTAAGGAATGCTTTCTGGGAATTTTAAACAGGAAACTGGAGACTAGATATCAGCTTTGTTGAACTGTTAGTATTGTACAGCCTATTTGTGCTTACATATTCCACTTTTAAAGGAGAGGAATATTGCTGTGTGAGGGTAGTGAATGTGTTCATATGAAGTTCATTTAATAAGATATATATAAATACCAAGACTAGATGTGACATCTTCAGATCTTCCTTGTCAGGCTTGTTCTTAAAGGCTGAGTTATTTGTGAAATCAGTATTCCACAACACATAGAAACACTGACATGCATACGTTCTTAATGAATGTTTAAAAACACCCTTCAAAGCAATATTACAGTATGGTATAGAGTATGGCAGTTGTTACAGTAAATTTACAATTTGCTGTGAAGCAAAAAGTCTCCAGTGAACTAAGCAATATCACTTTCAGCTGCTTGTTTGCATCCTGTTCCATCTAGTAGAATTCTTATGTGCATGGATAAGTTAGACCACTGTCAAACTGTGTCCCATTGAAGTCAGTGGGGGATATGCATCTGCTCATCTGTGCAGTCTGGAGCTGTTTGGGAGCGAGGATGCTGTTAGTGCAACTCATGTGGAGCTTTATTTTTTCTCCCCCAGTTTCTTTACATCTAGCAGCATTTTTATGTGGCATTCACTCCCTATAATGTAGAGAGTATGGTGGCAATACTGTACCTGTTTCAGCTCTACGCTCTTCCATATGATTTGAACAAAGTGATTGTGTGAGAGGAATGTTCATAGGGTGGAAGAGATGTAGCATGAGCTGGAACTTTTTTATTGGGATTTATTTTCAGAAGTATTTCTCTTTAATGACTGCAGTACTGTAAATGATTTCTGAAGGTGAGCTTAATGTTCTCGCTACTTTTTTCCTTACGTTTTAGGTGTAATGGTGCTAGTGGGAATGCTTTATCTTGAAGGAGGTGAATAATACTCTGGCATGTTTCAGCTGAAGTCTTATAAGAAACCAGTAGAAACTAGTAGTCTGAGCTTTGTCTAATAACTGTCATGTAACAGTTCCCTTATTTTGTGGTCTTTCCTTCTAATAAATGCCACAAAGGCTTGTTTTCACATATTGCCCTCATCTTTTGCATTTGTATCTCACTGGAACCTCTCTTTAAGAAACATGGTATGGCATTAAAGTCAGCTTCACTGATTTTAAGCCCAGTCCTGAATATTAATGTCTGTAGCACTTGTCGGCACACTTTGCAAGGAAGCTGGCACTGCATAGACATAATGTCAAGTGTAAGTTTAATAGTATATCAAGTGTATCAAGTGTATCAAGTATATGACTTACCAGTAAATCTGCTGGGAGAGGTTCTCACCACAGCTGAAAAAACTCCCTCACTTATAACAAGTTGTCAGAAGTTTATAAACTCTTTTAATGAAGTAAGACTTTTTGCAGGGTAAGGAGTATTACCTGGCTACAGCCCCTGGGCTCATGCTCATCCAGGCAGTATTAGCTAATTACCTGGAGTTTTGGGACTTTCCCTCAAACTGAAGAAGAGTCAGGATAGTAACATAGGCAATTCATTTCTAAGGGTAGTTCAAGATGCGGAAGTGCTTGACTTTAACTTCACATTGCAGACTGCTGGTGTTATCTTTCCACAATTTTTACTTTGAATCTGTATTTACCCTTCCTTCTACTCATCATCAATTGTGATATCAGATTCATTTTGTACTTATTTTCATGATCTCAAAGAAATTTCAATCTAAACAACTGAAAACAGGCAAGTTTAAAAAACAGAATCAAGTCCTTTCTGTTTCTGCTCATTTTCCAGCAATTTGGGGTCAATTCTGAAGACTGTATCTGTCTTGGACTTTTAGTTATATGGCAACCTGCAAAGTTGTGGTAAAATTTACTGAGCACATATTGCCAAGTTGGTCTCAGCCTTGTGATCAATCTGGTGCTTGCTAAAATTGTTGAGATTTTTACATGTATAAAAAGCAACACTCCTCCAAGTGCCTGAACTCTCTGCTGATGAGCAATATGAAGCATGTTTCTGTCTGGGAAACTAGAATTACGCAAAATATCTTTTTTGAGACTCCAGAAAATTCAGTGAGCTTCTATAGGTAGGTGTTGTTTTGGACAAGTCTACCTTTCTTTCTTAGAAACCAATCCTATGTCATCTATTTTGATTAAAATTTTTCCTCTGGACTCTGTCTGACCCTTCAGGCTGTTCCCTCTGGATAACTGGAGTTGTTGGATATTCTCAAAAGATAGATAGTAATTGGAGATGGGCAATATCTTACAGGAGAATTGATACTCTGAGAGATCTCTGCAGTGGATTAGAGCCATTGCCCTGAACACAGATGTGAGGTAGGACAGCAGTGGTAGGGAATTGCTGTCGTAGAGACCTCTTTAGAATGACTGCTTCTCGTGGTTTCATTCTTAAGTGAATACTGGAGTTCTCTTGGCCAGGCTGGTAGCTGAAGTATACTTGAAGGAATGACCTGGAAGAAAGGAAGAGAAAGCAAAACCAGGTTGCTTTTAGAGAAAAAAGTGAGAGTGTGAAGGGGAAGGAGAAAGCATAGCATTGAGGAACACAGTTGTCTTGTAAGGCCCCTTTAAAGAGAAGCTCTGAGGTTTTCTTCTGCTACACCTTGCTAATTTTGTTGTTTTTACATTGTAATTCACAGGCTTCCCTCTCGCAGGCTGTGTTAATTGCAGTTGCAACCAGCCAGCAGATCAGCCGTGTGTACACCTTGAAAATTATGTGTTGCATCTTAACTTCTTATGTCTTTAACTGGAGTAAATTCTGGGCAGTTTGCTGCAGAAAGTTAATCATCTTGGCCTTCTCCAGATCTCTGGGGAGCCATGAGGCAGCTTAGACTCCTGTATCTGCTCTTGTGACCATCAGTTGAAATGTTGATGTAAGGCGTAATTACTGCTGCTAATTACACAGTACATTCTCATGGTATTACCTTTTTGCTTTTGATATTCTGTGACTAAAATAGCAAAATATACAGCATTAAAATCCATCAAGAACCAAAGCTCCCATATTTTGTAAGAGCCCTTTATCATATTAGCAAAACTTCCCAATTAACGCTTCATGAACACAGTTTAATAAAACATTACACAGTTAAATATTTCATATTATCAATTGCAGTTGATTAGCAGGCTCATGAATAGTGTGAAAAATTATGACAGTTTTAACAGTCTTCCATATTATGTGTGATACTGGAAGGGCAAATCTATTACTTTAGTAAGTCACATTAAATCATACTTATTTTACAAGTTTATTCTTTTAACCTGGCTGATCATAAACAATTGTGTAATGCTGCTACTTGTCAGTAAGGTTTTAATTAGTTTAGACTTGAACTGATGTGTAGAAAGTTTAATTTTTCAATGGGTTTATTCCTGCATTATTTATTTAGATAATTTGTATTAAATAATTCCCCAAATTGACCTGGTAGAAATTGCTTTGCAGGAAGGCAGCATTTACTACATGTGGAGAGATTTTCTGCCTATATTCTAGCTTCAAAGGCCTGTTTCAGGGTAAGCTTGGTATTCATTTATGCCTTCATGCTCCAAAATAAGGCTGCTCTGTAGATGTGTAGCACCGGCTGGTGAGGAGCACTTTGCAGGAGTGGACTCAGCAAAGACAATCTGATGCTGCTAATGTCCCTTCCACAACCTCTGGTTCCCTTAGTGCTGGTGATTTTTCTCCCTTGGTATTTTTCCCCCTTCTCTCTGTAAAGGCTGTATTTTGGCACTGAGAAACATCCTGTAGTACTCATTAAAGCAGAAATTCCTCTGAGACATGTTTTTCCTTCCATCTTTAGCAATGAAATAATGAATAAATCAATCTAGCTCACGGTGTTCTGTTTGCTTTGAGGTTTTGCTACTCAAAAAGTAGGTGTTTTAATGGGTTATGTATCAAAACATAAATACATGTATTTATAGATATAATGTATTTATGAATTTAAAAGGCTTTGGTCTTCTCTGGCATGTGCACTGTAGGGCAGAGAATGTGGCCCTCTTAAAGCTTGGTTGACTTTGCTGTTCAGCCACTTCTGTGGCATTTCACATGGTTCCACGTGCTATTTGGTGCTCGACTTTAAATAGCAATAGATACTGCCTACTCCTTTTTATTTCTGAAGCTAGTCTGTTTGTCCTGAAATCCTCTCCTGTCCCCTTTGTTGTGGAAGTTTTCAGCTTTTCTGAGAACTAAAAGAGAAGCTCTTCCCAGAAAAGTGTTGTTTTGTTGACAGTACTTTTTTGTTTTTTTGTTGACAGGGCACAGCACAGCTGGAATCAGTGTGAGCACTTTGGTGAGGGAAAGCATCTTCAGTGCAATTCCAGGTAACTCAAATTCTGTCATTCCTGCAATCCTGTTGTGTTTCTATAGTGGTGACCGATCCCAGGACAGTTTGTGCTGAGTGCCCTCAAAACCACTTGAGAAATTTTTGAAATAAGGCAAACGAGGGATGAAATTTTTAAACCTTGATAGGTACAGATTCTTTTAGAATAAGTGTTAGGGTAAACAAGATCCATGAAGTAATTTGATTGTTTACAACATCTTTCAGACCGCCTGATGTGCTATTAAACTTTTATCGCAATTAAAATCACCATCTAAATGAGAAATGCAACGCTGATGTTAATTTACCTTGTTTACTTAAGACTGTTAAAACTGCACTTAGTGGGTGCTTAAGAAGGAAAATACCTGAAGGCATTTATTTCAAAAGCAGTCGCTTGGGAATACCTAAATGGAAAGACCTGTTTGGCAGGGAGGATAAGCAATATTGATATGCGAAGTAATCACAGTCACAAGCAACGCGGTTTAAGGGCTCTTCTGCATTGAGAAGATTGCAAGAAAGAGAGAATTTTTTTCAGAGTTGAACTACAGTAAATGTAATTAATGAAAGACAGAATTTACTGAACTCAGGTGACAGAAGGGAGGAAAAATTTAAGCATTTTGGGGTCATGTTGTTACAGTCAGGACCTTGCGGTTTTTTTTTTTAGGGAGGAAGATGCTGACCAGGAAGTAAAAGTGAACTCTTGTAAAAGTACATCACAGGGGATTTGGTCCATTCCATAGGCTGAGAGCCCTTTCTGAAGTGAAAACAGTAAATTTGTTCTAAGAGATTAAGTTCTTGCTTCGTGGAAATCAGTGACAAACTTGTTACCAAATTGAAAATGGCCAGAGCTTTCTTACTGCCACAGGTTGGAGCAAGCACTGAGACATTCTGGATTCCAGACTCTTCAGTGTGTATAATAGGTGTGTTGTTAAGATCCCAATCTCACTTTTAAACTGCATGGTGTTTCTGACCTGTGGCAGAGAACGTTTAAATGTCTGTGTGTGTGGCAGTCCTTAGAGCTGGTTAGAATTTCCTGGTTCTTAAATTCTCTACTACTCTTTTATATTCAAGCATACAGCTTCAACCTTTTTGGTTCCATTCTTATCGGAACTAGAGAAAGGCTTTCATCTAGCTATCAATCATTAATCACTTTTTTACACTGGCAGCCTGGTTCATAGTACTGACCTACAGCTGAACAATACCATATCCAGTGAAGCTGGCTAGAGACCTACAAAAATATTAATCGTATAAATGATAGATGAATTTTGCTGTTCTTCACTGAATAATTTATTTTCATGACTGGTATTCAATAAACTCTATACCTAGCCTTATATCTGCCTAAATAACTAGATACCATCGATCACCTGCCAATGAACCCTGCAGCCCCTCTGCAATTTGGGTCCAGTAGTTCTCCATTTTAGGAGGGAAAAACTGGGAAGTATGGCCACCTTTTCTTCTCCTTAAAACCTTTCCTGAATGATGCTTGTGGTAACCCTTCTGACAAGTTTTTAGTCTTTGCAGTACAGATTGCATAATTCTGTTTCAGTGGGGACATGGCAGTAACTGTGCTTGACACTATAGTATAGTTTATCCTGAGCTGTCAGTAGATGGTGCTTCTCTGAGACGTGGAGTAGCGAGGATGTTTTATTTCACTCCCTCTGCAACGTGGTCCTCAGCAGCAAGACTCAGTACATCTAGTTATCTTCTTCAGAAAGATATATCCTGATGTAGATTTTACCATTTACTTTTCTGCTATCTAATCTGCCAGATGCATCAGTGAAAATATTTCCATTAATTAATTAATTAAGAATGCTGCTGCTGTTGCTACTACTTGCTTGAAAAGCTGAAGTATGTTACGGTGGTTCTGAAATCTTTTGTAACAACATCTGGTTCAACCTTCCCACTTTCAGGAATTTTCACTTGGCTTACAAGAGATACCTTGCTCGACCTCCAAGTACCATATTGACATGACGTTTCTGTAGCTTTTCAGCCTTGGTTGTGTTTTATTCTCGGTTTTCTTTCCATGTTGTCCACTGATATGTTGTACTGACTTGAAGTTGTTTCAGATCTGTGTTCAGCTTGTTCTGCCAGTTTTATCTTTCATACGAATCAGACTGGATTGTTATCTCAATTATACTAAGGCCAATCCAGTGTAGTTTCAATAATTTTTATATTGCCTAGGAATGTTTTTCATTAGCTGTGTACAAAATGGGCTATCTAAAAGGGCTTTATCGTGTTTATTGGTATTGCATTTGTTTGCACAAATGTGATATGTTTGCAATGAAATGTGCAATATCACCCATACTGTGAGAAGTCATAAACATTTGTTAACTGCTTAGACCAAATGTAGCTAATCTTGAAAGTATGTCATCTTTTTGATTAAAAAAAAAAACAATTTGATTTCACTGTATATGACTGAGCTTTGCAAAGGCTGTGAAATACACAGCTTCTTCCTATGCAATTGGTGAACAGCTGGCTTGCTATTATGGGCTGCCTCTTAGCAATAGCCTGCTGAAAGGACTAAGGGCATGGGGGACATTTTCATCATGTTATTTTGCTGTGGAAATGTTTGCTTGATTTTGGTTCACAGGTGGGAAAGAAGAGGTAATTCTTGAGACTGCAAATGCTCCATAAGGGGTGGTTTGCTCATGATAGCAAAGAGCTTAAAATAATATTGTTTAGATTGATGGTGATGATCATTAGCATTAACTGCAAAGCCCAAAATGGAAAATTGATTTCACATCTCAGGTTAAAAAAGAAATAAAAAATAAAATAAAATAATAATTAAAAAAAATAAAATTAACAATATCAGCACTTTCTGAAAAGTCAAATTATTTCTTTCTATAAAATAAAAATCCAATCTTCATTTATGCATTTATGTGATTTCGTTTGATTGTTAGTTTTTCTCAGGTAAGGACAGCAGGAATTTGACAGTCAGATAGAAGGATTCTATATGACATAGGCTCCTGAACTAACATGTACGTATGGGAGCCATTAATTGTTTTCTACAAATACATTTCTTTCTTCATGTTTTGGACAAAGATGAATGAAAACCAAATAGAATATTGACTGCTTTTCTATAAATTACTCAAATTTACTTTCCAGGATTGTTTAAAGCAGCAAAGGATACTGACCACATTTATCTGCATGCCCTGAGAGCCAATAAGCAGTACTATACGATTTCATATTCCTCACAAACCTGATGCTTTGAATATTTATCTTCACTCATAGTCAGAATACCTTCCCTGCTTTATACTGCTAGCATACTGCTTTTCTCAAGAATCATATGGTTCATCCCCTTCAAGATGTTTTCAACCCAATGGTCAGTTTCAGTTAGAAAAGGTAAAAGCCTCAGAACTAATGAGTTTTACAGATGCCACAGGTGCAGTTGAATTGCCAGACATAATAAACAGTTCTGTAACTGCAAGAAAAGCAAGAGGTTTTGAATATTTCTGTCCTTAATTTGTCTTAACATTAGGCAAAATATTATTAGACTAATTTTAGGTGGGAGGGATGTCTTAAGGCCATTTGGTCCAACCTCTGTCTGAGCAGGGTCAGCTTTGAAGTCTAGTTGGTGATAAAAGGCATAGAAGAGCAATTCTAATGCATGTTTGTATTAACAGGGTTTATGTAGATTAGACAAGGTGCTTCTCTTTGTACAATTCTTGTTGTGGATGTTCCTGGTGTTTGCTTATCTGTGTGACTGAGGATTATTAGAATCATACAGATAATATTTTGTATTTGGTCATTATATGATAAGAGTTCTGTAAAGCAGGTTAATAGAGAAAAGTATTCACTGTTCCTAATTAATTCAGACCTAGCGGGCAACTGACAAAAAAAGATAAAGGGTGAGTTTATAGGCTGCTGGTTCTGTTAAGGTAGTAAAAATGCAAGTCAAAAATTTGAAGGACGAAACTATTCTGAATGATGATATTAAGAGAAGGAAAGGCCCCAGTGCCAAATGGCAGAGATTACACAGGCAGTGTCACTTCAGGACATCAATGAAAAATTTCCCACTCAATTACATATGCTTTTAGCACCTCTTCCAATGATGCCATAAGCTACAATTCCCAACAAGAGCTGAAGGAGAAGAAGTATCTTCGAAAGTAAATATATCCAAATAATTTTGTGTAGAAGAAACAGCCTATCCTTTGTTTGCTTGGCTGTATCTGAAGCCCTTAACTTCAGCTGGCATTGTACCTGCGTGTACATAGGCCTACCAATTCAGTTTATTTTCTTGCAATAAACTTAGTTTGGTATCCACTGACTCCTTAAACAACTTTTATTTTAAATGCTGTTTGTAGCTTCTAAACGAGAAGAGTGTGTTTGGTAAACGTGCTGGCAGTACCTTGTATTCAGGTATCAAATGAAGATCACAACAGAGTGCACCAAACATTCTGTTTGGGTCCATGAGCTCTGATTGTCAGTATATACTTTTCCTTAATTTATCTGTTTTTAATGGCTTAGTCTGGTGGTTTCATACTGTCTAATCATACTGCATTCCTAATGTCACGTAATGCAATTCACTTTTTTTCCTCTAAGTTAACAAAGAACAAGAGGTATGGGAAATGCTCTACAGAGCAGCTGAGTCATTTTCAGCTTCTCTTTTAAAAAAAACAAAACAAGTAAAAAACAACAACAAAAAAACAAAATAACAAGTAAACAACAGCAGAAAAAAAACCCAGCTTCTGCAAGATTACTTTTGACTTTCTTTATAGCTGAACAGTTTGTTCCCTTGAGCCATTTTCTCAGGAAGTGTTCTGTCATGTTTTGCCATGCCATTTATCATTATTACTTTCTTCATTTGCACAGCTTCTTTTGCAATCTCTTTTTCTGTTCCATTTGTTCCTTATTTCTTTGGTTTAGGATTTTACTTCTCATTTTCAATTTATTCTTATTTAGAGTTACACTTTGTAGGTTTAATTATCTTTGCCAGACATAGCAATATTTTATGATAATCACTCTTTTTGTCTTCACGGAGATCATTTCATGTTAATTCCCATAGCTCCGCTCTCAAGTGACTTAACTATTATTTTGATCACTTATTCATTAAAAACATTTAATTTTATATTTCATGGTATTAATTCTGTTTTGATTTATTTCTCTGTATATTTTCGTTTTGTTTTCAATTACCTCCTGCTGTGTCTCTTAAAAATTCACAGTGTAAAATTACTGACCTGTAGCTTTTAAAAAATATATATTTCCCAGATGGTAACCAATTATAAAGTCTGGAGTTGGCAGCTGTTAGCCTGTCCGCAGCGCCTGCTGCTGTTGTCTGCTGTTTGATACCTCAAAGTGCAGACGTGTATTGCAAAGAGGTCACTCAACCACAAAGCAGGCAAATGCACACACTGAAAATACTGCTTAAACACATAGGAACCTTGTGGAGATTTGAAGGGCAAGTATTGAAATGTTTAATAAAATAATATCTTTTGTGAATAACTTTCTAGATTCTAGTCTATCTGTTAAAAAATTTATATTAACAAGGACTTCGAAATACTTGAGAACCAGTCAATTATTTCCTGAGATTTAATGAGTTTTGTAACCTTCTCTTGAACTGATGCTGCAGTAGCTGTAACAACATCAGCAGCTGTGCTAAGTAGATTTCAACTGCTCAGACACTAACTAGAGTAGCTCTACTTATTTATTTGGTCATAAAGTGAGAAGTGCTTGAGTTAAGTCACCCAATATGTGATTCTGAAAGAATGGAGATTTTATTCATTTATGGCAGCATAGTTTACATTCCTTTGGTTTTGTTGATGGATCTCACAGAAATTGTTCCTTCTTTTCTTTCTGGGTTCTTCACTTCCTCTTAGTTCTTCAAATTACACATAGTCAGCCTTATAGTTTTATTTCTAGCCAGTAGCACTACAATCAACATAGTTTTGTCTTTTTTTTTCCCTTGTCCTTAGCAGAATTTCACTATTTATTGTGTTACCACATCTGAAGAAGCCTCTGTGCCTTTTCTCCTGTCTGACTGAAGATTCTGTTTTCAGTTTGATTAGAAAAAAATGATAAATGTAGGAAAAGGGAGGGGTTTTTTTTGTTTTTTTTTTTGTTTTTTTTCAGGGCAAAAAAAGAAGAGTCTGATGAAATAGTCCAGTAGTAGAATTTTCTTTAAGTGAAGGCCAGGTGACAAATAATTTTTATTTGTAACAGTATACTGTTACTGTATGCCTCTCAGTCAAGTTTGTAGAACTGCAGGACCAGTGATATCAGAAACACTAAAAAGTGAAAACTCTCGTGATTGGCATGCAGCTAATATATTCTGAAGGAGTTACTAACTGTAAAGAAAACTCATTATGCAGTGCCACTATTATTACATCAATGCTTTTAGTAAAAAAACGTATTGTCAGCATTTTTTGGGGTCCAAACTAGGTAGCTAAACAAATAGTGTGAAATAATTACAATCTTTTCCACTTGTTTCATTAAGGCAGTTAAAATATTTAACATCAAGCATGCACGTGATGTTGAATTCAATTCTCTCCCACGTCAGTGGGAACTGTTGATACACTTCAGTTTCTTTAACAAGGGCCATGTCTTTAGATTCTCAGAAATAGATTTAAGTATATGCAATCGGGCGTCTAGACCTTGGACACCTGACCTATGCCGATGTTTGCTTATCATCATGGATTTATTTCTGTTGATAATACATGCTGAAAATAATCTTTTTCAGATTGTCATATAATTTTAAATTGTCCTTCTTGGATTATCTGTTGTGAAGCACAGGTGAGAATGGTGGCATTGATTCAGTCCACGTTACTGGACATACATGCAAGTGTTTGGTGGCACAGAGGCTCTGAAATTGGACAGATATAAAAATGGACTGTTGATCAATAGTCTTATTAAATGTGCAGCTTTTCTGATGATTCTTCTCAGTTCCTTAATGTCTCAATGTGGAGCTTAGTTACCTGAGCCAAGGAAAAATAATTAATCAATTTCCATTTTCTTTGGTGGTTTCAATTTCCTTTGCAGTAAGCTTCCTGCTCTGTCTTGTTATTAAGAAGTAAACAGATCTTTTCTCTTTTCTCTTCAGAAATTATGGATTATTGCCTACTTTGAATTACTTTAGAGTCATGCACTCTCTGAAATACAACTGCTGGAACTGGCACTTCTAGCTTTGATTTACTGAGTCTCCAACCTGCACAGAGAAATCAGTGGTCCTTTTTTAAACTTGTCCATGTTGCTCAGCCCTGGCGCTGTTCCCAAATTGCAGGCTGCACTCTCATTGTACAGATAAGTTTTCAAGAGGTGTTAAAAGTCATTTGAGGCACTCTTCCTCCTTCTATTGAACTATGGTGGCCATGTTAGGTATCCTAAACGTTTTTTTAAAAATAAATTTATTCCAGTACTAATTTCTGTAACGTTGTTTTCCATCCTTGAGGTTTAAGTACATTTCAGAACCTAGGGTTTAATTTGTAGTTCAGAGGCTGACTCTGTAACTGCTGCTCAGCAATAGCTTAAACTCTGTTGTGTTATCAGCACTATTTTGGTCACAAATCCAAAATACAGCACCATAAAACTGAATAAAATTAACTCTATTCCAGCCCAAACCAGTGTGTTCTGTGGAAAAAAATGCTTCTTCCTTCGTTAATAACATGCTCTTTGCCTTTTTCAGCACACATCTATTTTCATGTCTTCTGTTTTAAAGTCTATATTTAAAAGATGATTCTGCATATTGTGACTTTCAGGATTACTTTTTATTTCTTGTTTCAACATTTTTTCCTTTCAATTAAGTATTACTTCTTCAGTATTCTCATGAATATTTAAATGCCTGTGGAGACATTTGCTAATGTGAACATAGCAGTCTTCAAAAGGTGTCCAAGCATATAAATGTCTCACTTTTCCTGTCTTCTAATAATTCTGTGTGTGCAGCTGTGCAACCTTCACACTGCTGACCTGTTCCACTTTGTTCGTGACAAGGATTCTATCAGAGTGACAATATTTAGTCCTGCAGATAATTAGTTTTAAATCTTTCTGGGCAAACAATGAATTCTTCAAGATGACGAAAAGATTTAGACCTTAAAGATAGGAGCTTTAGGAACATAAAAAAAAGAGTGAAAAGAATCATGACAGTGAAATTATGATATTATTTAGAAGTATTTGAACTCGTTTCTAACAAAATTACCTTTCTGAATGTAAGAACAGAAATCAATTCAGTATGATCGGAACACAAAGAAAAAAACTAAGTAACATAAACAATCTTTCAGATAATTGTTTTCATTTCAGAATGGAGTAGTGCACACTGTAGGACCTCACTAACTACCAGAAGCCGTTCATAAAAAACTGTAGCAAAGCGAATTTTCTGCTTGTGGCAGTATGGCAAAAGCTTCTCAAATTTAAGGGCTCTGGACCTGTTTACATGGCTTCTTTTGTCCATTACAAAGTATTTGCAGTAAGACTGATGCAGTACGTCCATCCTGGATGGTGGGACACAAACTTCAGCTCCGGGATTTAATGTGAGCACGCAGCGCCAACACTGATGACCAGATTTTAGCATTGCTCCAGCAAGTGCTGTGGTGGGCTTATTTTCTTTTTGCTTTTCTTATTAAATACACCGATAGTGAGCAGGTTTGTCCTTCAGCTGTCTTCTTTAGAAGCAGAGGGTGCTTTGATTATTTTACTTGTTGCAAAAACTTAAGAGATTATTGCAAGTATAGTTTGGGTAAGTGTTCATTGGCCTTTGTTGTGCAGCTTTTGCTTACCTGTGGCTGCTAAAAGCCCCATATCTGTTCCAATAAGTAGCTCTAGAAACTTCTTACTCTGCATTTTTTTTTTAATTGTAGTTTTTAACTTGCTTAGTTACTGAAGTTTTTCTTTTTTTTTCTTTTTTTTTTTGCTTTTTTGAGATAAATGAAATAATCTCTTTTAATTATGCATCCAGATGTTTGACTTTGAACTGGAACAAGAATGCATTGCAGTATTTCTTTATGCTCAGAGCTGAGGTCCCTGTGCAAGGTTTGCCCCTCCCCAGGCAGGTCAGGGCACAGCAATTAGTGCTGCCCAACGAGGGGCACCTGTGGCATAAGGTGCACCTGGCAGCAGAGCTGCACCCCCAGCAGAAGGTCAGAAGAAAGGCACTTCAAAAGAGGCAGCTGCTTAGAAAGTGTAAGTGGGGAGAGGTTCGATAAAGTATAACAGAATGTCTTTTTTGGGGGGGAGATATAGCTGTTTTGTTTAGGTTGAAAGAATAGCTGTTTAGAATATTGGTTTAATTTTCTTAAAAAAAAAAAAAAAAAAAAAAGTGATTGTGATGAGTGTAAGAGAACTGGTGCTAGTTTTAATGATCTGGAAGCGCCTGGGAGAGGAAGACGTGTGTTTTCTACATGGTAAGGTAGCTCTTATATATATTTTTTTATAAATACTTCATTTGTGTGTAGTATTGGTGAAGTGATTGTGTTCGTTTCCATGTTTTGCTGTTGCTGTAGCATGTGAGAAATAAGAGCAGTTTTTCACTCTATTAGCTTCAAGAAGTGGAAATAAAAGCAAGGTCCCTGAATAGGAACTGTCTGATTCTGACTCTCTTTCCAAAATGTTCTGTTACAGACTTGATGTTATACTTCATAAATCATGTAGTTGATTTATGAATCAATGGCATCGGTTAGAAAATTACTGGATAATATATGTTTTGTGCTTATCTAGGAGTTAATTATCTGGCCAATAAATTACTGCCTTGATTTATATTCAGTTTTATATTTAAAAATAAAAAAAAATTACATGTTGTAGGTGCTAAAAATCCATGGTTTATAATTCAGCATATGATAAATGGGGGCACATAAAAAGATGAAACCATTGCATGTAAGTCGATGTCTGTCATCATGTATTTGTTCAGTACTATGCAGAAATGGAAGGCAGTTACTAATTCAGTGAAAATGTTATGCTGAAGATAGAACAAAAAAGGTGGCTTTTGTAAGCAGATAAATGGTGTATTTTTCAGTGTTCACTGAACTGGCTGGGGCAGCCATAGGCTATTGTAACTAATTTGTCAGTCTTCCCTGGCTCTCGTTTGCCCAAACTTTTTCTATAGTTATCCTGGATCTGCATTAACTTGTAGGATTTGTCTCCATTCTTTTCCTGATAATGTTTATACCTTGCAATGCCCTATTAACGCCATCATACTTCTTTATCTTCTTAACTTGTTCTAACTGTGATGTTTTCTACTAAAGAACACTTTATGACACTCTCCCAAATAACAGATTTTGTATTAAAATATTTAGTGCTCTTGTGCCCAGGACTCTGGCAGCAGCACATGGCTTCCCAAGTCCCTGGTGTACAGTCCATGCCTAGCTCCATTACACTCAACAGATTCAAATGACAACGTGTAAACTGTAACTGTCACTAGGAAACTTGAAAACATATTGGTTAGTGCCATGGTGACATAGCAGCAGCACAGTACTGATAAGAAGAAAAGAAATCCTTACAAAAAGAGTTGGAATATGAAACATCTCACCATTCAGGACATGAATAGCCTATCATGGAGTTTCTGTAGGAGGCACCTGAATTTCTAGCCTTAGCTGTGCAGTTTCAGGCGCAGGTGAGGTAGCTGAGGGTAATTAGAATTACTTTCATCTGGAAAGTTGCCACACTTCTGAATTAGAATAGCTGTTTGTGCTTGTAGCTTGTACTAAATTAGAAAGAAAACGTGTGAGTTTAACGAGCTTTGACAAATTTTGCTTTCATCTGTGCAGACTTCATTTTGATTTTAAGTATTTCATTTGATGATTATATTCATAAGACAGTAATTTATTGGAATTGATAGAAACTGATCTAAAGCATTTACTGATTGTTGTTAGAGCTTGTAATTAAAATTCAAAATTTTTGAGGGTTTTAAGGTAGTCATCTGTACTCAGTGGTGAAGGATGTTGGGTACCATATCCGCAGATGTTGATGTAACCCAGTTTTAGTTACAGACTGGTCATTCTCTGAAAGTGCTATTACATGCAGGGTTAGTCAAGGTGAATATCTTCGAATATATCCTGAATTATAGGCAGCTGAAGTCAGTGAGAAGAGTCCAGTTCTGGAGAGACAAGCATTGAAGGTATGTCTGAATATGCCAACTGTAAGTAACTTTTTTCATCTCAAATACCTTTTTTAGCTTGTTCTCATGGAGGTACCCAACTAAAAATATCAATCTTCTGGATGACGCCCACAATTCCTGTATGAACTCCAGAGAAAAAAAATGTGCTCTTGAAGAACAGGTATGTCAAGACATCAAAATCAATATTTATAGAACTGCGACTGGCTAAATATTAGAAAAACTCAGAAAATGCTCATCCAAGTATAAAACTTACAGAATTGGATTGGAAATGACATTATTTTTATGCTGAAATTACGTATCTGATGCTATGTGCTGTATTCTGTAATGTTATCCTCAGCACACTTCCAGGGGTATGATGAACTGCACAAGTTTATTTCAAAATAGTGCTTCAGTGAAGAAGGTGGCATCAATATATCGCGTTAGAAAAACTAGTTAATTTTAGTGTTACTGTTACAGTTTGTCTCTTTAAGATTATAATTGCATATGGAATCCCAGAAGAAAGTTTTGCAGGAGTTAGTGTTAGGAAATGTATACATTATTCTATTCCAGAGGGTCTTCACGATGATTTTGATAGATACAAATACTTGTTCAAGATGGGTTTCACTTCAAACATGCTTCCAATTACCAGTAGCCTTTTAAATAATACAGAATAGTCACTATGCTAGGGCTTCTATATAATACTGCCATTCAATGTATTTCTCTCTACTGTGTTGATGAAATAATGTTTGTGAGAATTCTTACGAGGTAAGTGAATTCTGTAGATATAATTTGAACCGTCTGTGTGTGTCAACACCACACTGAGGCACATTTTAGGCTTTTTGGGTGACTTCTAAGTGGACAAGTGTCTGCAGTTCAGTATTTGCAGTAATTAAAAACAAGGAAAGCCTCATGGAAGAGAAATTACTTTTTCTTTCCTCTGCTGTAACATTCAGTAACGTTCCTCTGCAACGTCGTGTCCTTGCATTGCACAGCGAGGAAATGCGATCCGTCCCTTCCAAAATAAGGCTTGCAAGGAATTGCAGTTAACTTTTGTTTAAGTTAAACTTTGCTTGTAATGATAAACTATTACATGCTCTGTTGGCTTAGAAAATGGCATTTTACTTGGAGATGAGTTACTTTTAGAATTATTTTAATAATTGTATACTTGTACATCCAAATCAATTTCTGATTAGAATAATCCCTTGCTTTTGAAATGAAGTTGCCTTGTATAAACATGTTTAGTCCTGATTGAATTTTATTTTCCCATTTAACAAATACTGTTCAATCATAGTGTTCTATCACTTAATTAACATGTCTTTAATTCGGATTGTGTACATGTCAATCAAATTCAAAGGAGAAATACAGCAAAGAGTCTGCCTGGCAAACAAAATACTTAAATGAAGTGAAAGTAAATTGAAAAATGAAGCATTTTTATCAACAGTAGACAGGAGCTCTTCTTATCGTTCCTCTTCCTGTGTGTTTCAGTTGAGTATTTTAGGAAGTCATGTTTGTTGTTTCTTAAATATTATAGGAGCTTTTTAATACTTGATTCTTCCATCAGTCTTTCTGATATTATGTTCATAATTCAGCATCCTCTGCTCTCTCTGATTTCTGTAATAGTAGGCCTGTAGTACACTCTGTGTATTGGAAAGTGAGGTAATTCTGAATATCCAGGGATGAGATTTCTTCTTCAATGTTATTATATGATGTAATTGTATTAACTTGTGTATGCATCGTGGGTGGGAAGAGAATTGTTCCAGAAAGCTTTTCCCATCAATCCTGATAAATTACTTAGAGTTTTTAAGTTTTCATCAGACTCTTCTAAATCTTATTTTGCATTTTGCATCTCAGTTAAATTTGCTATTTCATGTAATTAATTTTTTCTGTTCTTCTCCTGGACATACATTAAGGGTGTACTGACAATACAAATATTGTATTGTTTCAGAGACAAACCCAAAACCAATCAAGAAATAAGTCTTTATATGGATGAATTTGAATTCTTTTTAATACGCTAATGTGAGTTAATAAACAAGCAATTGGATTATGGCAATCTTTTTGTTTAGACTGAAACTTTTACTCCACAAATACTTTGATAGAAGTAAGCAAAACATTTTGTTGTGAAGGATTTACAAAGCAAGATAAATTCAAAGATCTAACTGCTAAATTAATTTTCATTTTAAATTATTTTAAAGCCTTTGAAAATTGCCTCATTGTGTTATCATGTGGCCTATGCTGAATTAAAGGAAATATCTCAATATAGCAATACAAAACCGTCTCATTTTATTTTTTGTAAATACAATGCTGTATTTTAATTTGAAAATTTTGCAGAGGAATCTGTTATTTATCGCTGTCAGACTTGCCTACTGCCAGTGTATACTGTTTGTTCATTTATTTTACCTCTTGAGTGTTTATTATGAATAACGTGAACTGAAGAGACACCAGGAGATCTGTGGAGATAATTGTAATACCTCAGAGTGTGAATGAAGTTGTTGAATGACTGGCATTCTCAGTTGTTGTGACCTCTTTTCTTTCAGTAACGCTGTTATGTTTGCAAAACTGCAGCAGAGGCATTACAGAGTAAATTAGAATATTTCATAAAATGCTGCACACAGCTTTTATAATGTCATTGGCAAAAACCTATTCCATTTATACTGCATACAGTTTATTATCCCATGTCATCTTAGCAAGGCGTTACAGCAGAAGATGACCTAAAATAAATTAAGATTATAAACTGAGTAGATAGAACTTCAAGAAGGAAATGTGTGGGGAGCGCTCACTGTTCAGAAGTCTTTCACAGGGAGACTGTGCAAACTTTGCCCTCTCCTGAGGGGTGAAATGTTCTACATGCCTAGAAAAATCAGAGAAGTTTGAACTGAACTGCAGTACGTGGTGAAGCTTGGCTAATGAAACTCTTGCTTGGGGCTGATGCTGCCCCATCCATAAGCTAGACTACTGTCCTGCTATTGCAGCTTTCCTGTTGTGTGGCAGCTCTCAGGCTCTCTCTGCATTGTGCATGGAAAGCATAGACACTGCTGTAGTGTCACCATATGCATGAACTTCCTAGGTACTTATGCGTGGGCTTTACCTGTGTATTATGTTTTAAGAAGAATTCAGGTTCAGGATTGTTCTTAACTCTATCTCACCTTAACTGCAAGTCTCTTAGGCTGGATTTCCTGCTACTGCAAGCACTTCTCTTTTTTTACTGCAGTGTTATGACCTTTGATTATTTTTTATGCACAAAATGCTCAGAACAGGTCTGCAATGAAAATACAATAATCAGTGTTACAAGTATTTGAACGACAGTATTGTTTTACCTTTTGATATTTAGAAATTCCAACCAGTACTTAGAACAGTTTATGTAATAGAGTCTAAGCTGGAGCCTAAACAATCACAAAAAAAAAAAAAAGGGGGGGGGAATGTTTCTGTTTGTTGGAAAGTTAATTTCTACAATATTCGGTTTATAAGTGTGTCAAGCATAAATGGTCTGTTGTAGACTGCCGAACTAGAGCAAATGAAATGGATTATCTTCCTATAGGAAAAGCCCATGAAATTTAAATAGGTGATAAGCGACGATCTGGATCAGTTGGGAATGGTGTTTGAGATGCTGCTGCTTCTATGAAGGTGTTCTTTTGTTCTTTATAACTTGCAATGAAGCCATTACCCAAATGGTGTACAAGGTATCAAAAATTAGGGGACTTTGTGCTTTCCCCAGTTCCAGTCAACTCAGTCGTTTCTTTCTTTGCAGTTTGTTACCTGGCAAAGCATGCTAGCTTATTACAAAAATTAATTGTAGTTCTTTTGAGTGACTAAGTGTTCTAAAGAAGGGGAGAACTGGAAATCTCACAAAGAATTTTTCTTGGAAAATCAAATTAGACGTTGGGTGTTATGAGGGAAAAGCCTGAAGTTAGGTCTCTGAAAAAACATGCAATTTAGTTCTAGGCTGAAAGTGCTTCAGTCACATAAAGAGCCAAGATTTAAAGAGACTGCTGTGATGAGAGCTGGCATTTTATTAGAATGCTTGTGACCTTGTGAATTTGAGCTGTGATATTGAAAATGAACAGGGATACTCAACTGAAGGATCTCACTCTCAAATATGGTATTCTTGGATCTATGTTGTATCAAAATAATACTTCTGCAACAAAGGAGTATTGGTTGAGCATGAATATATGTTGTATCCAAATATCCTAAGATGAGGGATTTTTCTTTTGAATTGGTGAAGAAACATTTTGAGGAAAAATAACTCATTACCACGTATCAATTCATGGCTTTTCCAATAACCAGAAGTTAAAAATCATACTGACTTCTGTAAGTGAATGAGAGCTAAAATGTTCCATCATCATAGAACAGCATGAATGCATATGCAGCCTAATAAATGCTTCAGCCCTTCTGTTTTTAGAGTAGCAGATAATATTAATGAAGTCATAGTGAACTCAAGAAAGTATCTTTAGTGTTTCCGTGATTCTTCATTTTAATATTCAGTAACTCTGCCTCTCAAGTAACATAAAGATTGGAACAGAAATCTTGGAAAGCGTGCTTACTTCTGTGTTTCCCAGTTTACTTCAAAATTCAGTGTATTATCACCTCAGAAGTGCAAGAACGGGGATGTTTGATGATGGCATTTTACTTTGTTTTTATTCTTTGTTTTTATTCTGTGGTGTCTTTCATTACATTCAGGAGTTTAATATATTCAATCAGAGTCAATGCACTACTTTTCTCTGCCACTGAACCTAGCTTTGAGAATTACATTCTAAATAACACCTAATGCTAATTAGATGATTTATATAAGCTTTCAGAGTCCTTCAACAAGATAATTAAGTATATCACAGGCTGAAACTAGGTAATGAGCTTACTTCAGTGGAACTGGAAAAAGATAAAATTGAGTATATATTTAGAACCTGGTAAACAACGATCTAACAATTATTAGGGAAAATGAAATTGCTGTTGGGATATGAGGAATTGTATGTGCACTTCTGATGCAGCCTAGAACTGAAGTTCTGTTTGTGTAAGAAATGCATTAGATCCTCAGTGTATGCATTTTTGGAGCATGTTCATATCACATTGTTTTTAAACTAACGTGTATAGCAAATACACATTCTGTATTTATAACACTAAGAATGAAACAATAAAAACAAGTCAGGTTAATAATTTGCACATTATAAAGTTCTGGACCTGTTACACATTTTGAGAACTTCTACTCAGCACAGCACCATTTTGGCAGAGCTAGTCACATTTGCAAACAAGATGGCCTCAGTAATAAAAGCAAAATTCCTGCATTGTGAAGGTATTCTGATAGGGTATTGGGCTGATATTACCTGCTTTTCTGTATTGTGCTATATAGACCTATATTACATCTGGATTCATATTCAAAGATGAAACCGTATTTAAGAAATGGTAGATGTGATAACCTTTGTTCCACTCAATTACATATAACAGAACAAATACAGATGTTGTTAGGCTTGAATTTATGAAGTGTAACACTATTTATGACTCTTGGTGGCAAGACAGATAATGCAGCAAAGAAGAGATGATGTTCTTCCCATCCTCTTATGAGGGTAAAAGGTTTAAAAGGTTCTGTCAGGTCCAGAAGATAAAGCCATAAAAAACTGTGCTAATGAACACATAAGAATCCCTTAAGTCTCTACCACCTTCTCTCAAATCTGCAATCAAAAACTGGAAAGGCCTAGGCAGTCCAGCACAATTTGATCTTGTGCTTGCCTGGTACCCTGTGAGGCTGCTGTCAAGCAAGAATAACTTGCTCATACTATTTTAATGCTTCCAAATGCCAATATGAAGTAGATGCATTGTTATTCTTGTCAAATGGAGGAAAAAGAAAAAAAAGCATCATAGCTCTTATTTCATAGAATTGAAGAATAACCTGTGTTAGAAGGGCCCTGTGAGGATGACTGAGTCCAACTCCTGGCTCCACACAGGACCTCTCATAAATCAGACCATGTGTCTGAGAGCATTGCCCAGATACTGCTTGAGCTCTGGAAGATCAGTGCTATGACTGTTGCCCTGAGAAGCCTGTTACAGCGCTTGAGCACCCTCTCAATGAAGAACCTTTTTCTGATATCCAACCTGAATCTACCCTGTTGTAGCTCCAAGCTGTTCCCTTGGGTTCTGTCGCTGTCATCGAAAAGAGACCATGCCTCTTCCCTGCACCTCCCTCATAAGGAAGCTGTAGGCTGCTGTGAAGTATCCTCTCAGTCTCCCCTTCTTTAGACTGAATAAACCAAGAGACACTTTGGCTATTCCTTTGTTGTCTTCCCTTCAACACCCTTCACCATCTTTATTGTCCCCCTTTTGACACTCAGTGATAGCTTTATGACCTTTTTGTACAGTGGCACTCATAACTGCACAGTTCTTCTTGTGAAGACATTAGGGAGTACTGGCCCTAAAATGGAATCCTGGAGAACTCTGCTATGATTGGCTGCTAGCCTGATATAACCTCAGTTTGATAACCCTCTGGGCAAGACCCACCAGCCAGTTGTTCACCTATCACATTGTGACTTTGCCCGGAACAGTATTCTGAGAAACAGTAGTAAAAATAACATCAACTGGCTTCTCTTGGTCAGCTAGATGAGTGATTTTGTTGTAATAGGAAATTAAATTAGTTAAGCAGGACCTTCCCCTCATGAACTCATGTTGGCTGTGACAGTGATCACATTGTCTTTCACGTGGTTTTTCAGTAACTCCCAGCATAATTTTCTCCGTAATTTTACCAGGCACTGAAGTGAGACTTGATGATCCTGAAATGAACGGGGTCTTCTTTCTTACCCTTCTTGAAAATTAGAATGTTTGCCAGCTTCCACTCAACTGTGACTTTCCAGATTCTCGAGACCACTGGAAAATATTTAATATTATTCATGATAGTTGGTTATTACATCTATAGCCAGCACTGCCAGGTTATGAAGTATCAGAATTTGATATGATGACCTTATGGCTGCAACAGGATACGAACAAAAGATTGAGTCTGTGTGAAAGCTTTCTCATATTCTCACTGATATGTTTTTCTTGGCAATTAATATTTATTCCAACATACTTTTGAAAAGAAATATTTTCACATCATAGTTGTGTGAACACCAGTGTTTTTATCTTCTTTCTTTGTCAGTCCTGCAAAAATAGTGTAGTTGCCCTGCTTCAGTTGTGTCAAATGATTTAAGGTGGTAAACTGTGTTATTTCTTTGTCATGTCAAAATTAATACAAGGTCTCTGATATTCCAGAATATGAATCAAGCCTCATTATGTATTGTAGGGATTTCTTAATTCCTCTTCAAAACCTAAAATCTTTCTCCATAGTGCTGCTATCAGTTCTTGCCCTCCAATAATGAGATGAAAATGGTAACAGAGTAAAAAGGAATAGAATAAAGAATATTAGAATGCAAAAGAAAAATAAACTGGGAGAAGAGTTGATAAAATGGTTGAAGAACAAAAAAAAGTGTGGTGTGTAAAACTGATATGTGATGAGGTTATGAATATTCTCACAGGATTTTAAAGAAGTATCCAAATGAATTTATTTAATCTTCCAGGAGATTGTGTGAATTCATTGATTCAATGAATAGAGGGTAAGGAAATACTCAATACTCAATACATCTCACATTTATTGGCTTTTGTGCTCAGAACTCACAAAATAACTTCCCAGGAATGTACAAATCCTCTGCTGAAAAGTAGCAGACTTCAAGCAGCTTTCTAACCTGGGTTACACTTATTTAAAGCATTCATTGGTTTCTCTGGAGAACCTAATAGTATGGAAAAGCTATTAGAAATAGTTTGCTGATCTCAGTTACTTCAGTGAATGTCATTGAAGATCACTGCTCCTTCCCTAAAGGGAGCAGAAGAGAGGATTCAGACACGACCCAAACCCAGGAACATGAATCATGATCCCATGGCAATGTAGAAGCAGTATGTGTACAGTGCAGAGCATGGACTAAGTCTGTGTCATATGGTCTGCTTTGAGAGGTGGGTTTTTCAGAACCTGAGAGGGGAAGAGCTGGCTGGAGAGCTAAAGAGATGCCAGAAATGAAGGCAGTGCAGTAACTGTTCCTGTTAGTATCTCTGTGGAATCAGAACTCTCCTGTTTTATGGGAGTGCATTCTTTGGATGATGTAGTTAATGAATTTTTCACGGTATTGAGTTAGTCGTATTAATCTGGAAGGAAAGGAGAAGGTTTTATGGGAGGGAGAAATATCTCCTTTAAAATAACTGATTCTTAGTGCCCTGTGTAAAAACAGGGCCCCCTTCAGAGAGTCCTTCTAGAAATGCAGATTCCAAATACAAAATCTGTGCTTTCAGAAAGCTGTACTTAATCCATTTACAAATGTATTTTTTGTATCCTAGATGCGTCCCAGACTAACACTGTGTGTAGACTTGTGTATAGAATTAATAATTGCTGTATTTTGGGGAATATTGCCTAATGAGTCTGTGGGAGATGACTTCATTAGCAGTGCTTATATTCTTGTTTTCTGTGTGCTACTGTTCATCATATTCAACCTCAGCCAGCCAGCTCTGTAAAATCAGGAGTAGCCATAAGAAGGATATATGAAGTCATGTTAACAATAGAGATAACATGACGTGACTGCGTTTTCTTATTTATGTAGAAAGTAGTTTCGAGCTTTAGGTGCTCAGGCACTGCATGATCCCTTACTGTTATTTTTGGATGACGTACTGTAAACATTTTATCCGTCGGTAGTCCCTTTGTTCAAGAGGGGACAGGAATGGAGTACGTAGGGTTCCCGGTCGTGATATGCATAGGAAAACCTGTGTGCTGAAACTGTAACAGCTTTCACGTGTGACCTGCAATCCTACAAAATAAGAAATACCTTATTTTCCAGCTCTGTTTTACAGGCAAAATGAGAACAATTCTATTGGTGATAAAATTACATCAGCAACTGAATACAAGATACAAAAGAAGATGATTTAGTTATGTTTGCAAAAAAAACTTGTTAATCCTGATGGATAGCAATCCTGTTGGAAAAAGGGGACATAAATCAAGGCTTTTAAGATCCGTTCTTAGCCAGTCTTCTGAAGAATAAGAAAGGGATACAGAGTTGGAAGTTTATTAGCTGCACCTGTAAGCTCTGTGTTTCAGCACATGGAAAGCAGTTATTTTTTGTTGGTACAAAAATGTTTATTAAAAGGGCATGCCGTAGATGTTAGTGGTGGAAATGGTCATGGACTTTTTTTTTCTTTCATTTTAATTGTATTATTCATATTAACTGAATGATGGGCTCACTTGGAGAAGGACTTTTAAAAAATATTTATCGATTTATTTTTTTTTTATGTTGCTGTTTCAGTACTGTGCTGAGGAAAAATTTCAGATTTAAATATCCATATTTAGTACCTGAATTGCCAGCTATTGTTTTCTTGCTTGTTTGAACTCTTAGATTCTGCTTGGCTTGTTTAATAAGTTAACTTTTACTATCGCAACCCATCAGCAACTTGACACTTTTCAGCAACTGTAAATACTTGTCATTCTCTCCAAGCACATTCCACTTTCCAGCACTAGTGTTTTCTCGCTGCTGTAAGGCTTTGATTTCCTCTTCATCTGTAGCCATTTGTGGTGTGTTGTCAGAAGTAAATCAAGTCACACAGGCAAATCCAACAGTTTCACTGGCAGAGCCTCAGTAAGCCTGAACAATGAACAATGTTGTGCAATAGCTGTGTGCCTATTACTAATTTTCAGTTAAAATACTAGGTCTTGAACTCTGTCTTCAGATCTTAGAGCATTATTATATCCACACACATCATTATCTTCTAATGAACAAATGTCAGATTAACAACTGCAGAGAGATTGTAGGAGGAATAAGGAATAGTTATGTTTCTCTGTTACTTTGGGAACAGGGAACTGATAATTACAGTTGACCAAAGGCATTGTCCATTCCTCTGTAATGACGAACTATTATCTGTAGTCCATCTCTTTATCAAACTGAGATTGGACTACTGTAATTTCCTTTCCCAGGTATAAATGGTTAAAGGCACTTGGACTTTAATGCACATTGCTGATGTCAAAGATAGCAGTAAAGAGCTTACCCCCCATTTTTAATTTTGTGTGTGTGTTTCTAATGTAAGTTTTGCACAGATTTTTTTTTTTTTTGCAATTATACCCCTGCAGATAACATAGATAAATCAGTGTGCTTTTAGCAGTATGAGCAGTGAAACATGATTCTTCAAGGTGTTTCAGCACCCAATGAAGTGTATACCTTCTGATACAGCAGGAGAGTGTTTCTTTAGATGTTTTGAAGATAAATTCACTCTCTCCATTTGGTGTTTTATTCTGATGACCGCTGGCTCTCTGAAGCAACTTGTCCTGCTTACCTGCATCACCTATTTACCAGTGGCAGCAGAAAATGGGCTGCTGTTTTGCTGAGTTCATACAGTTCAAAAATACATAATGTTGTTTTTCAGTTCATTTTTCATGCAGCTTGGTAAATACACTGCTTACCAACCAATGCTTCATTTTCTAATGAAGATTGCTTTAGATGAAAATGTGTCAAGTATTTCTGAGATACTGCTCTTTGAAACTTGAATTGATAATGTGGGATCTAGAATTGGTGTGGAAAATGAAAATTCATTCTATTCTTTATTATACATTTTTTTCCCACAGAAATTTCCTGTGTCCGCATGTCTTCAAAGAGAAATTCTGTAGGGCTTTGTCAAGATAATTGTAGTTCTTTGTAAAGAAGCTTAGCCCACAGTTTCCTGTACATCCTTTGAGAGAGACTTTTCAGTCTTCTTGTTATTAATGTAGAAAGCAGTTTTTTTTTTTTTTTTTTAAATCTGTTTTTGCAGTTCAGCAAATCAGTACACTGAACATGCTAACCTCTCATCAGTTTTACACATTAAGTCTTAATGTCTGTGCCCAGCTGTTGTGCCAATCACAGTTATACCAGTGAGGGCAGGTGGGGTTGATAGCTTGATAGCAAGCACAATGCAATTAGGATTATATCCTAGAAGGTAATTTTGTTCGTTATCTGCTTCTGATTTTACTGAGGACAGCAAAGCCTGGCTCTGACAGCTTAATACTGGATAGAGGAGTGTGTTACTTCTCAACTAATAAGAAGCTGAACCTGATTTTCAGAACAGCTGAGCTCTTGCAGTTCGGGTAATTTATGTCTGAGGCACTTGGTGTATCTGAGACACTTAGTGGATGCTGAGGAATTAGTAGTCAGCTTTTTAACATTGCTTTGAGGAGATCTCTGAAAGTTAGACTAGTTAGATAGGAGCTGAACAGTCAGATTGGTGGTCTTGGTGCAAGCTTCACAACAGCTGGTGGAATCACTCCTCATTTTTGGGGCTGGCCATTTCAAAGCAGCATCTGATTATTAGAAGAGAAATGAGATAATTAAAATTATTTGGTCTGAGCAAATAACTGAGTAACTGGACAGCGAAGGTGCTTAACTAGTACAGGGCACAGCAGGTATAAAATTGGATAACATTGTAACTGAAACATATTTTATTTGAGTCTCAGTATAACGTTCCAACTGTTCTTGAAAAGATATGTTGGCCTCACAGGAGCAACAGAATATTTACTGGAGAATAAACATTCTGACGTTCTAGGCAGAAGATTATTCTACTTTTCACTAGTCTGCATCTGGAGGGAAAAACACTCAACAGTATGGTCACCTGAGCATTATTCAGGTTAGTGGCTATAATGTCAGAAAAGTGGTCAGCCAGATTTAAAAGGCCTTGGTATCTTAATAGCAAATTAACAGTCAAAAAGTGTCCTTGGGGAAAGTGTAAATCCTTACCAAGACCACTTGCAGTCATACTGTGCTGATTACTTGATGGTGAGGTCTAATTATAGAAAACAAAGTCCTGTTGAAGTTTGTGGCAAAAGATTTGGTGGCTCCTTGCAGTCTGGATCCCAAGTTTGAAAACAGAGCCTCTGACCTGTTAACAGCATAAATCAGGAGAAGCTCACATTAGTTTTTTTGCCAATTTATACAGTGGAGTTGAGTACCTACTGTTTGCAGTCGTTCTGTGCTTTGAGTAATGTGTTATAATGGGTTACAAGGTGGTATAAAGAGGATATATACAATGGGATCTCTCTTGTGCCATTCCCCACTCACTAGCTGAGCTGGCTCCAGTGCTTCGTATCCTGAGGGGCAGTTAGAAGCCAGCTTTTAACTGTTCCTTCTCTAAGCTTATTTCTACTTTCATGGATTGTGCTTTCTATTGCTTACTTGTTCCTGCTGTCATTAAGCTTTGCTAAGCAAATACGTATTTTAAGGGATTCTGCCTTTGTGCTTTTTTCTTTGCTTTCCACAGTTTCAACCTTTGTGTTTAGTTTTTTTTTTATTCTCTCCCTATTTTCATCTCACACATCCTGTGAAGTCTCTCATTTGCCTTTCCTCCTATCTCTCTTCTGCTCCACCCTCTCTCTCTCCTCATCCTCCTGTGTAATATAAAGGAAAATTTCATTTTCAATCATTCTTTTGATCTTTGTTGTTCATCTCATTTCTGTCAGACTTTCTCTTTGTTTTTATCTCTCTTGTACTTCTGACCTCTCTCTTTCCCCTCTGCTGTGCAAGGATGTACATTTATTTAAAATACAGATGAAAGCATATTTAAAGTTATATTTATTTGCATCCTTCTCTTACCTCTTTCATACTGAAACATGACCCAACATCAGTTGTATTTATTGTGTCCTTAACAGTGAAACGGATTTTAGTCTAGTAAAGTAGATTTATTCGCTAGCAAGTTTGACATCTTTCCACAAAACTCATATAAGGAGCTGGATTTCAAGGACTGTTAGATTGCTACATAGAAGTAAACATGAAGAGAATTCAACCATAATCACTTCTATTTGTGTTCAGAATAACTCTCAGAGCTGCTTTAGGTGAGGTATAATCTCTTAGCATGAAAAAAAGTTTCAATTAATATTAAATATTGCTTTGAATTATTCACAGAATCATAGAATGTTTTGGGTTGGAAGGGTTCTTCAAGATCATCTAGTTTCAGCCCCCCTGCTATTGGCTGGGACACCTCTCACTGACCAGGTTGCTCACAGCCCCATCCAGCCTGCCCTTGAATACTTCCAGGGAAGGGGCATCCACATCTTTGCTGTGGCTGCTTTGTGCAGCAGCGTGTTTCAATGTTTCACCACCCTCACAGAAACAAATTTCTTCCTAATATCTAGTCTGTCTACCCTCTTCCCTTACCCTCTTTAAAAGAATTTATTCAATCAGAAAAAAAGGCAAAGCTGATACTAGGAATATTAATGCAGTTTTTAATATATTTTTTTCATAATAAGGATTTTAATATATCTTTTTTACCTTAAGTCACAAAACATAGATCTATTCTCTTCAATTTATTTTATTTTCTCAAATAGATGTAATTAGGCAACAGTTATGCCTCTGTTTTTTCTCCTCTTGAATTACGACAAAGCATCTCTCCTATCCTATTAAAGTAAATTCCACTGCTATGAAAAATAATATCAGTTAATACTATGAACAGATTCAATTCTGAGTCATTTGAGAGCACCTAAGTCTGAAAAGAGACGAGTTATGACACTTGCTGATGTCATTTTGGTATTTCAAAGTAGATGATGGTACCGTTGAACTATTATAGCAAAAGTGGGTTAGATTTATTTCACATTCCATTCTTATTAGGAGTTTTGCCACATGAAGAGATTCACCTGGTCCAAATCCCTGCAGGGATTAAGGATCAGTATTACAGCATGGGGTTCCTATTGTGAAAGAATAGTGATCATATGCACGTAGTGTATATAATAGTAATATATACACGTAGAAATCTAATTTTAAACTTTTGTTTGATTTAACAAGTTGGCCTTTGTTTTCTCTTGTACTTTCTGTTTAGATGGACTGAGTCAAAAGAACCTAAGTAGCCATGGCAGCAAATGAAATTACAGCATACTGAAAAGGTCAAAGCAGTGCTGCTCAGAGTGATAATTTACAAAATACATGAGGCATTCAATTTCAAATACATCATTTTTCTGACAGAAATTGCAAAGAGCACAGAAAATGACAAGTAATGAATCTGTAATTTTTGGAATGAAACTGAGTATAAGTTTAGACTTAGCAAGTCCAAGATTAAAAAAAAAAATGCACATTGTGTATTGTCTTCAGCAGCTGCACTTGGGTTTTAGGGAGGATTATTTCCCCAGAGCAGATCCATGCAATTGTCCATCGTTCAACACCAATAGATTTTCTCTCATGTCATAGCGATATATTTGGGTAACCACAGAATGTGTGTGCAGCAAGGGTATTTCAAAATTGGTGGAAGTTGTTACAGAAACATAAATAGCATTCACAGTGAAACTTGGTAAATCAAGGGGGAAAGTGTTAACTTATTTATTGTTGTACAAAGAAGAAGCTGAGCTCTAGAGCCAGGGCTCTAGACAGAGGCAGATCTCCTAGACCATGCTGTAATGCTGACTGATGCTTTCAGTGGGTCACCTATCCCAAGTAATCTTTAGTGTTCGTGCTATTTCCCTTTGCAGCTCATCTTTCCATGACTGGTGAAAATGTATGAGGTGGAAAGTGTTGTTTCCTTTTGAGGATACTTATCTGCTACAAACAGGAAGCGATAAGGTCAGGGAAATACCGTGAGCCAAATCCTTATAGTGAGTGGAAGAGACAAGAAGCAATGCTGAGTTATTCTGTCACAAACCATTATGCTTTTATGGTACTTAGCACCTCCTGAGGCAGTGAACTAAAAGCTATTGGCCAGTAGGGATTGCTAACTTTTGAAATGTGTAGTGAGAGCTATGTGCAAGCAGAACTTTCAGCATTGTCTAATGCAAAAGGAACAGAGTGTTTCAAGCAGTAATAATTGCCAATCTCTTGTGAAATGGTACCGTCAAAGAAAAGCACGTTTCCAGGTCATTTCATTTCCTAACAAGAACTTCCTGTTTATCTGTTCTGTAATAAAACTTAAAGACTGGTAGGAAACCAGACACTTTCTACTAAGGGTTCTCTGCATCAATGATATTCTCTAAACCAGATGTGCACAATTTATAGCTTTTATATCCCAGTGTCTTGTGCCTGAATCTCTTTTGTATTTTGCTATTTGAGTTCTGCTTCCAAAAAATGTTTGAGTCACAGGTAAATGGCGTAACTTTCAAAAGTGCATAATGTATAGATTGTATAGTAATACATATTGGCTTTGTTCTGCTTTTTTTGCTATTGAAAGTTGTCTATAGAGGTGTCATCTTGGATGAAGTCTACTTTTGTTTCTGTTGGAAAGCTTCGTGGTCCATTCTCCAGTTACTCAATCACAGAGCATGAATTCATACTGTACTAAACTGAACACAAAAGGATCACAACCTAAAACTGTGTACCCAGTAAACCTAGTAAAAATTATTTCCTGCATCTATTGTTATTAAAAGTAATGATAATATGTAGATAATATTGTGTCATTATCACTGTTTACTTTGAAAAATATATATTACTGTCCTTACAGTTGAGGCATTGCAATTTGAAAAGGTTATTCAGATGGGTATTTTACATAAAAATTACTTTAGCTTATCGCTTTAAAGAATAAAAGGAATAAAAGGTTGGAATCAATAGCTGTAGGTTAACTGTGCTTATTAGCATTTAAAGTAACTTTTCCTAACAAAGGTTAAGACAGTAGAGAATGCTGTTGCAGACTTTTCTAAAGAGGAAATGATAAGGAGCTGTGTTTTTATGGTGGTTGAGAACAGATGGAAGTCTCATGGCTGGATATTCTCATATGTAGAGAAGTCAGTGGGGTTTTCCGTTACTGCCCCTAAAGAATTCTGGAACTGCAATATTGCACAGTGATTCTGGAAAAAGAATACACTTATCTCTGAGACATTACCTTTCTCATTGTCATGAAAAATGAATAGATCAGCATGTCTGCTGTCTGCTTCATCTTAACATCACAGAATTACATTGCCATGTGTATAAATACCACCTCTGAAACAGTTGAATTTACTGTATCAGAAGGAGCAGTGAGTGACTTTAACGGCTTGTCTTAGCCTATCTTTCTGCCCTGCTGGCAGGACAACCTATACCCAGAACACCCTCCCAAATGGTGTTTATCTAACCACTTTACAAAAATCTGTAGCAATGGAGATGTAGCAGTCAAGTTCAGTGCTTAAACTAAAAGGCTTTTCTAGTATCTATTTCCATAAACTCATTACGTGTGGTCACTACTATTGTGGATAGAAGATAACCAATTATTTCCTGTGCTCTTGAAACAGCTTTCACAAATATGAAAACTATTACCTCCCTCTCTGGTAAACATGTTCACACCCATTTTTCACAACACATTTTTGAGATTTACTATTGTGTTTTTTTTTTTCCTTTTCTAAAATAAGAATATCTATTTAATGCCATAAAGGTAATTTAATTTTACAAAGGTGAGGTTTTCCTATTTGATGCAGCATTGCATAATGGGCAGCGTGTGGAATAATTTTGAGAAGAGAATTCAGAAATTCTCTGAGGTAGATATATTTCTAGTGGAGGCTCATTTGTTCAATTGGGAAACAATATAATGTACAACACACTTATCCAGTGTGTCAGCAGGGACACTAAAGATAGAGCTCCAGTTTCACTCTGCATAATAATCAGTTTTCCATCCGTCATTCATCCTATCTAATGAGTTGATGCTAAAGGACTTGGCTTTTTTAGGCTAGCAAATGGAATTGAAAATTACTTCACTCTGTAAATTTGTCTGGAAATCAACACTAGTGAAGAAGATCCGTTAAAGCTAGTGTATAAATATATATAAACATTCTGAGAGTATACTGAGGCTGGAAAACAAAACTTCCTTTTATAATCATCAAACAGATGAAGTTCTGCAACAGCCTTTTACTTAGGACCAAAAAGTGTAACTAATTTTTAAGAGGAGTTTGACTAACTTATGAAAGAATTTACACAATAGAATTATTTAGAGAGACCTTATGGTTAATCAGTCCCTTTCACATCTTCTCTTCTAGTGTAAATAAATACCTTGTTAAAAATTTCTTCAGCTCTCATGTGTCTGGGGAAGAAAATGACTTCTCTCATTTGCTTTTTTTGTTATTGTTTATTTGTTTTCTCTGTGACATTTAAAATCTAATCAAGATTTTAAAAAATAATCTGGATAGTTCTATAATTTTCTTGACTGGTCAAAGCTTTCATTTGCATTATAGCTTTCATTTGCATCATAAGAGATAGTGCTAAAGTTTCTGGATTCCTCTATAATAGAAATTCATGCCCTACTGTGACTGAATTCTTACTGTAAATGAACGTTAGTTAGAAACTGGCTGAGTAGGTGAGAAGAATGTCAGGTGGCTCAGTGATGTTAAGTAGGATCCACATTGTTAAAGCCTTTATGTTGGGAAATTTACTCCAACAAAAGGGATTTGCCGTTTTACTTAGAGGCCAAATTTTTTAATAGCCACTCAGAATTAAGGTGAATATCAGTACGTTCTTTTCTTCCATTATGGGAGTATATGCAGCTCAGAAAAATTGGACTTCAGATTGTACCATAGTCTTGGAAATGCAGAAAGTAGAGAGAAGAAGACAGGAAAGATATACTGAGTTTTGAAGAAAATAAAAAGTGGAAACAAGTTTCTTCTGTATTTATTTATGCCCATGTGTGTGAAGGGTTACAGGCTCAGAGACTACAGTAATTGTTCAAGGATTGCCATGTGCAAATGGAGTAGCTGAAATGGATATTTGAGTTATTCTGAATGTCCAAGAGAGGATTTGTTTCTAGTTGTGTTTAATACCAACTTTATAATAACTGTCTGACCAGTTGTGTTTCTCCTCTTTTTAACCTTCGTTGTTTAGGAAACACTGAAATTATTATAAACTTTTAGGTATCCTTTCAGCTGGCATCATTCAAGGTCTACGGCCAATAACTGGATGTTAACAATCATTAGAGCTGATTGTGTTTTTTACTGGTTGAATGATCCATCTTTAATTCGTTTTCCAGATAAATGGAGCTGTCCCTTTTTAGAAGAATTCTTCCACATGCTTAATAATACTTCTGTGTGTGCTTGATATATTATTTTAATACAAAAAAGAAAGCACAAAAATGGTGTCTTGTGAAGTTACATTGCACAGGCGGTTACTCAGATGATAACTTTCCATCTATATTTTATAAAAGAGTGATGCTTTTTTGTCACAGAAATCAATAGATAGATCTTATGGATCAATGGATGCCACGTGTGATATAAGCTAATGCTGTGTTACGTGGTGTAGCTTATAGAAATGGTTTATTTTAAGAGCAATTTGAAATATGGAAAGGGAGAATTTGGTTTAGAAGCTGAAGAAGATTGGTTATTACATTACTGTAAAGTCACAGTTTTGATTTTTGTTACCTTTTTATTTTATATAGGTTTTAATTTAAAGGAGGGAAGATTTAGGTTGCGTATCAGGTGGAAGTTCTTTACCAAGAGAGTGGTGAGGTGCTGGAACAGGCTGCCCAGAGAGGTTGTGGATACCCCATCCCTGGAGGCGTCCCGAGTCCAGATTGGATGGAGCTCTGGGCTGCCTGGTCTAGTGTTAGGTTTGGAGGCTGGCAGCCCTGCCTGTGGTGGGGGGGGTTGGAGCTGTTGATGATCCTTGAGGTCCCTTCGAACCCAAGCTATTCTATGATTCTGGGACAAACTGAACTCAATAAGGAAGAACCACGTAACTTTTTTTTTTTAAATCAAAATGAATGAATTTTCCTGATTGTGATCTTAGTTTTCAGTGCAGGAAATCTGAAATAGCCATCATGGAAAACAGCAAGTTTAGTGGTGATGTGCTTAGGAGCAGAGTCAGCCTGTGAATACGATCCCATTCAAAAGTGTAGTTTATTTAGTGAATACACAATGGTTGCAAAGCCAGGAGTAAGACATTAATTTATCCTCTGCTCAGGTTCTCAACCAGAAATACAGTGTATATTTTACGTTCTCCTAAATACCTGAATATAATTGGTGTTCTAGAGGCAATTATTGCCAAGACCTTATTACCTTTATTGAAATATATCACCTTATTCTCTTTTATTAGGAAAAGCAAAATTTAAACAGATAGCTACTGTCCTGCACACTGTGCTTTAAATATTTTTTAAATCCTTGTTGGGAATGCTTGAGCCTTGAAATAAAAGTGAATCATCCTGGGTTTACATCAGTATCAGAATAGTAAATGGTCGTTTAAAATAAGCCTACTCTAAAGGCTGAAAGCTTTCTGCAGGTAACTTGGGTGGAAGAGATGTTAAAACTCAAAACTGTACTGACAAAATTTTTCAGATCCAAGTCTCCCTCAAAGTCCTATCTCTGAGTAGATATTAAACACCATGAAATGAAGGGGGCAGATGCAAGCATTGCAGTTTGAGGGTTTGAGGCTGTCTATGGAATAAAAGTAAGGTTGCTTGGTTTCTGAAAAGATTTAGGTTGTATTTACTGCTTCTTCTATATGCATTCATTTGTAAGCACAATAGAATTTATTCTAGACTTACGTAGGGCACCTATATTTTGAAATTCATACCAAGCTGTCACTATGAGGTAGCACACGATGAAGTTTTATAATACTTCATATCGCAGTGAATGTAAAGATGAGCAGAGATCATTTCCATATTACGAAGGGTAGGAACATCATTGTGAAGTAAAGTCAAATGCAAGTGCAGTAGACTGAAAAGTCTTTTATAAATTAAATTCAGTGTTATCATTTGTGCAAGACACCTCCTGCTTAGGTGAGCAATCTTATCCCATCATGGAAGTTGTATTTCTGCCATTCTTTAAGAAATGTTCTCGTATTGGAATTAAGACATATCCTCCTGCTCTATATTTACATTTATAATCTCTGCTCAAAAAACTATGGATGAGTTCTTGTGGATTGGGTGATTCTGTAACACCTGGGACTATTTATTCTTTCGGTCTGTAGCCTCATAGGATGCTGCAGGGAGCTGTCATACATTGCTGTTTTTAAAAGAAATTTCTTGCAAACTTCTGAATGTTTCACTCTTCTCCTTTAGCTCACTGCTACCTTCAGACCTTGCAGACTTTCTGAATTGAGATATTTCTGGAAGACAAAAAAAGTCACAGTGGTTAATTATTTGAATATTATTAACATTACTACTTAACAATCTCACAATTTGGAGAGCATGTTTTATAGAGAACTTGTATAAACCAATGTTGTGAGAATTCCTATTCTCAGAAGAAATCACTCAAATGGTCAAGAATTTCTTCCTTCTGCAATGACAAAATAAATTGCATTGAGTAAACTAGGGACTGGGGATGTCAAGAACCTATACAGAGCCATGAAAATATGAAACAATGTTCATAGTATTCACTCTGTTATCATCTCTTCTGCTGGTAGGCTTTTGATAAATATGGTAAATATTTTAATTAGCACTGTAGCTGTAACCTGCAGAGAATTAGAGAAGAAATCGACGTACATTGAGAATGGATCACCAAAAGGAACTTCATAGGTGGTGTAACCTTGAAAAATCCTTATTCCTAAGAGTGTCAGGATCAGGCCTCATTTGATTTCCTTAGTTCAGTATCAAAATGAGTTTGTTTTGGTCTCTTCAGCTTGGCCAGTGCAAACAGCACAGTCCTCATTCTAAAAATATAGAGAACAACACATTTCAGTTCAATGTAATCATGTTACGTCTGACCTTGAGTAAGGCCTTCAAACACAGTTTTTAGGTGTACATTATAATTGAAAGCATCTTTCATTGACAGGTTTATTGGTGACTATTTTAGCCTGTCAGTTTTCACATTTTTCTACATAGATTAGTGTGGAATGTGAATAAAACAATTATTCTGTAACCAATAATATGCTTGCAGATTTTTTTTACTGATATGTTATTGATTCACCTGTTGCCATGTCTATCTTTAGCAAACTGTCTGTCTATATTTTAGGACTACTTAAATAGGATTGGCGTCAATTAAAGGTGGCAATGAGATGGAATGCACATTTATTGATAATTACTTATATCTAAAACTGTGTTCTTTTATTAACACCTTTAGTATTCTTAACTCTGCCTTATTTTAAGTTCATATGTGTGGGATAATTCTAGAAATAGTACAGTGGATAAGAACAACAATCAACCATTATTGATTTTTCTCTTGTTTAATAAAAGGAAAAACAGACTCATCTAAATGATTTCATTAGAGAGAGACTCAGTGTGAGTAATTCTGTTCTCTTCGGTTAGTACTGCCAGCTCTCCATAAAGGAGAGGACAATTTTCGTTGCAACTCTGCTAGCCAATATCTCTTCTGCATAGGGAAAAATATAGTCTGAGCAGTTAATAAGCTGAGGTATATTACATTGCAGTATCAGAGGAAGATAAGGAGTGGAGAGAGTTCAGCTTCATCTAGTAGAGAAAAGAAGGATGAAATTCCCAGTATTTTTTAGCAATCAAGGGAAAATCTGTGGTTTTCAATGTTCCTCCTTGTCTCTCTAACACTGGATCAACTTTGATATTTTGCGTTTATGCTATGCAGATCTGGGTCCTTTTCTATGAAGTCTTGGCAGTCCAGAACTGACACATAAAGAATAGCGGAATTGTATTTCTCTTTTGCTTTGCTACTCTTACCTGAGTTTCAGAAGCTCTAGTTATAGTAATTTCTAAGAGTTCAATGAAAATATTTTATCAGTGCTGGCTGAGGTTAATCTGACAAGGCTGCTGTTACTTCAGCTGAATCTTATCCAGTCAGTGCAGTTTTATGTGCAGCGGACAGTCTGAGCTAAAGATATTGCATTACCTGGGGAAGATTACAAAATATTTAATAACTCATGTACACACTATTCCAGGCTATATTATTCCCCCATGGGAATACTGAGCTTTTTTTTTGGAACCGTGGAGCCATAGCAGTGGTGATCCTTTGCGTAATTCATTGATATGGACAAATAAGTGCAACTAGTTCAAGGATGAAGAGGTAACAGTGATACATTTTGTAGCAAATGTGGCACTTTGCGAAGCATGCACACCATCCATAGGTCTCTCTGGGGATACTTTGATGGCAGAATCCTCCAAACTCCATAAGGGCCATTGCAGACATTTTATCTATAATGCACGTTTTAATAGCTACTTAATTACAAATTTATTCAATTCAGTGAGTATTTAATCGTCTATTGAGTAATTAACTATTTGCTTGAGAGATCATAATGTTTCCACTAATGGTGGTAAATAGGTGATATGGGAGCTTTTGCAAGTGCATGTTAGAGGTTATGTATATAAATACTTTACTCATATACATGTATGTTGGGAATGAAGCAGGAAGGAGATGTAGCTGTGGAATGCTCTAGGAAATTATGCTTGTTTATGATGCTAGGTTCTGACTTGTGACCTGATAAATTAATTTGAGAGCAGAAGTGTTGCTAGCAGCCTGCAGGTGCCATGAGGTTGGAAGACTGAGCGTCTGAAGATGGCTGAGGGCCACTGACTTGTGGTCAGTATTCAGAGAAGCTGCATTTTCTCTTGGCTGACCAATTTCCATGTCTGTCCTGCTCTTTGGTCAGCACAAATGGATTTGCATCTTGTGGGACTTTTGCCTCTGTTCTTTCTCAGTGTTACTTAGTAGCAACTTAAAAGTTGGAGCCAGGAATGACTGAGACTGAGGTGCTTCTGAGCTACTTTTCTTAGATGATAAATAGAACACACTTTTTCCCTAACATTTGGAATACAAAAACAGATGTTTACATTAAGAAAAAGATACTGGGCTTTGAAGTGGAAAACTATTCAAATGTGATTTGAATACAATACTTCATTTTGCCTTAGAAAAGTTCCTTCTTCCTTTTTTTGCAGCTTGCTTTGCAGAAATGTCTTCTTTAATATTCAGCAAAAAGTCAATTACTTCAGCGGGAAGTTAGTTTTATCTTCTTTCTTAACAAAAGACTGCATCATCCTCCTAAATTTACTTGAATAGCACTGTTGTGACTAAATTACAGCCTAAGAAGCTTCAAAGAAAGAAACAAGCGTACATAAACCGGAGTTGACCAAATTTATGTGACTATAATAGAAGATTTTGTTTAGAACTTATTTTTAATTCCCTATGGTGAACTTCCTAGTGTTGATATGATCACCTGGTGTCACGTTTTCAATTGAATTTGCACCAGTTGGGAGGAGAAAAACATTGTTTCTTAATAAATGTCACTGTTTGTTTATGCTTCAGTTGGCTGAACAACCACCATGAAAGGTGACGTTAAAAAAGATTTTTTTTTTTACTTCGGTCTCTGCCCGAGTAATAGTTATCAAAAATGGGAGATAATAAAAGGAAATGAACACAGCAGTGTGAAGATCTAGCACAGGAAAAAAATTACTGTAAGCAATGTGAGATGTACAAAATTGTTTTCTTACTTTTTTCTGATTCAATAAGGCATCTCTGAAGCAGTAATGGAACAGAATGCTTGAGTTATATGACAGCAGTGTAGAACTTGCATTTTGAAATTCTGGCTGATCAAAACAGTGTTCCTTCCATCTTCTTTCCAGAGTGAGAGAGAGAGAGAGGTTTTACTGAAAGCACTTCTTGTTTCTGATAATTGTGGTGAGTCCCTGCCCAGTGTGGCTTCTGTCATTTATATTCTGATTGTAATTCCCTGCTGCTGTGACATGGTCTGGCAAGGCCTGACATGCTCTTAAACACAAGTGATCTAGACTTTGCTAGGAAAGACTATGCTATTGCCAGAATCATTTTGGCAGTTGTCAAAGTTGGTCCAGCACCATGGTTTCCTTGAATTTTGCATTTTCATATTAATAGTTAAATATTTTATGCTGTCCCCTAAATCAAAATAGTCAGTGTGTTGGAGAATAATTTCTGCAGAGTAATGGTCAACAATATTCATTGAGGACATAGCTTAAATGTCCCATTTTCCTCACCTCTATCACCTGTATAATTAATAGTATCCACTTAAATAATTCCTTCATTCGCTAAAAATTCCCATACATCAAAGAATACAGGAATGTTTCTGTGCTCTATCTCATTTAATAGCACAGTTGTGCTTGTAGCCTTCACACCAGCCTGGTGTTTTATTTCATTCTAAAAAGAATGCTCATTATTGAAATGCCAAAATTTTCACTGCAGTAGCTCCAATGAAAGGCATTTCAAGCTGTTTTAGGGAGAGAAAATGGGAAATCAAGAAATATGATAGGGTTGAGCATTATCTTTATTTCACTGACAAGGAAGCCTCTAATATTCAGCTACAGTCATAAAATGGGATGTGAAAGATGCTTCATGAATAAAAGATACAAAAGCATTCACTTGAATTTGAATGTTAAGCTTTTTTTTAACATGGCTATGTGTTTATATGGCTGTTTCGCATTTGATGTAACAGCAACTAATACACAATTATAATGCAGTTCTAGCATCACATTATAAACAAAATTTATTAGTAAATGTGGAGTGAAAGAAAAATTGAAGACTTTAATTGTAGGTTAAGGTACAGTTGATATTTCTACTTTTTAACAGGCATTCTTTACCATGAAAAATAGTATGTTTTCTTTGAAGCTGCTCACAGAAAATTCTAAGGTTCATTAAACAGGTTGGGAAATTTTCTCAAACAGTAATTGTGAAATAATTAACAAAAATGTTACCAGGTTAATAGGACTGATTTCTGAGATGCATTTTCAAAACATAGTACGTTGCACTGCATTGTATTTTCCATGTACAATATAGTGCTATGTAGAGTGATTTACTGGATGCTGTCAGTACTTTGTTATAATGCTGCCATGAATGCTAAAACTTTCTGATTTATTTTTGCTAATGATATAATTTTATTACTTCTGGCTGCACAACTATGTAGGGAACTTCTTTCCCGTGTTCCAGGGATGGAACAGGTATGGCTTCAGGAAGAGATTACACTTTTGTGCAAAGATTTTAAGGAATAATCCACTGACACAGCAAAGTTCTTGGTAGATTTTCAGAAGAGCTGATGCAATTTATGTAAGCAACAAGACGTTTCCTGCAAAACCTCAGCTTTCACAAAGACTTACATGAAACAAAACCTCCTGCATCACGTAGAAATGATAGCACAGAGAGGAACTGGCACATTATTAGAGCTTTTTGAAGGGTCTGACTTATAGTTAAATGGAGAGAGAAATGACTGTGTAGGATAAATACATGCAAATATGCTTCTTAAAGATACTAACTTTTAATTCTCAGTGATAGTAGTGTAGAGCACTTTGAGGTAGTTTGAGAAAAATGGCAAGAAAAATTATAGAAGCTATGCATGGAACCTGCTTTGGTATATGTAGGAGAAAGGAGACTCTGTCTGAGGAGAAACAACTCCTGCATCTGAAGCCAGACAAAATTCTGTGGTGGCGAAAGGCAGAAAATGTTGGTGATGGAATATGCCTTTCCAATTTGATGCTGAAAAAAATCTGTAATCTGCATTTATAGCAACACTCAACAGGCAGAGCGTTAAAAATCTGAGTAAGCCAACTACTGGAAGAACATGGAAAAAGAAATTATTAGACAATAAGAAAGTACATGGTTTGATTTGTCTGCCAAATCTCATCACTTCTACCTGCACGTGAGAGTCATAGCAATTTCTATTCCGTTTCTCTTCACACTTCTGGTTGCTCTTTGCTTTTAGGTCAACAATAACATCTTCTGTAAAAGCTAAGGTTAAAGATGCACAGTATCACGCAAGTGTATTCTATCTGTCTGCCAGTGTCATACCAGCCTGCATGTTACACAGCACTATACGTATATTCTATTGCATATATGCGGTATATTTTCCTACTGAAATCACTTACTGTGATCTATAAGACTTCAGTGTTTTCTGTAGACCTTCTGACAGTGTGTTTTTGCCAAAGACAATTCCAAGAATAAAATTGGACATATGGTAATAAGGAATGATCAATTCATTATCCATTTGCTTTCAGTAAATGCTCAAAAATCTGAGTGTTTCTCCAAAACAAAATTAGGCAAAAAATACATAGGCTGAAAATTTTCCCTAGTGAACTGGGTCAGGGGCTTTTAATCTTAACAGTGATCTTTTATTTTGAGCTCTTAAATAATAATCTGTCTGTGTGTTGGTTTTCACTTCTTCCTTTGAACTTTGAGCAAATTACTCTTTTCTACATCTCATCTATTTAAAAATAGGGATAACGTATGCTTTGCTTCATGGGATCATTGTTAAAGAGAAATATTCTAAAGCTGAAGAGCAGGCAAATAGTACAGTTTTGTAGGAAAAATGAGCATTTAGCTCTGACTTGATATGAATTCCTATGGGAAGTTTTAAGTCAAGCGTTACCACGGGTTTTCACATTCCAGCTTTTCGAAGACTCAGACCTTGTAGAGTGAACTTAGAAAAAAAGAGAAAGATAAATCAAGCAAATTCTGTAAGAACACATGGCTTATTCATGACTGACATTTGTTAGCCCAAAATAGCTATTCTATCAAACATGTTCAGTGAATACCAATCTAGCAATTGTGAAATGTTCTGCTACCTTGTACCTTAGCTGTACTCAATAAGGCTGTATACCCAGGTACTGTGATATGCATCAGTATCTTTGCAAGTCAGAATCTCATCAAGGATTTTCCCTTTATGATACTCAAAATTACCCAGATATAGTATGCTACATCTGTGTATGTATGTCTGGATATATATATATATATATATATAAACATATTTTGCAAGCATAAGAGAGAACACAAACATCAGGTCAGCGCTATTTTTCATTGTCTATGAAGGGAGTTGATGATAAAGAATAAAACCAAAACATGTCGAAACAGTTTTATGTAAGCACATCAGAGGAATTGAGTTGAAAACAAAAAGTTGTCAACAAACTGAATTTATCAGGTGGTCTAGTATGTATAGTAAATGTAGATAAGAAGTAAGATGAAGAAGGCAGGTAAAATTGTATCCCAGTTCTCACTCTAATGTATCTCTAGAAAATAAAATGGTGATATCATTAATAATCACTGTTGCTTCTTTTTGGCATTGAGGGGTTTAGTGGCCTGATAGCATCAACAAACCTGCAGTTGATCACATGGAAAAAATCCATTCGTACTGAGTTCATTGAAAAAAGGTGACATTGACACTTTTTGTAGTATAATTAATTCCCATTGTTTTTCTGTATTTCACATTAATTTGTGGCTCAGAATAGCCCAAATTATTTGAGGGAAAAATACAAATACAGTTGATGTTCAAAGCAACAATCACTGATTTTTACTATGAACTTAAGCTAGTATAAAAGTTAAAATACAAAAATAGCATCTTTCTGGGATAGATAGCATTTCAGCATGATTCATTTGCTGTTATATGTCAATAAACATCTGATAATATTCTCAGTAATATTCTCAGTAGGGTTCTTTTATCCTTCCTTGAGCAACATAAGTGGGGACTTTTGTGCATTATATTAGCACTGAGTCTTCATAAATAACAGGTTGTGTTTACCTTTTAACAGATGAGGTTTTGTGCTGTAGCAAGTCTGTCCCTAAACAAATATAATTTGGTTGTAATAGCAAAATTCAATGGTGTAATTCACAATTCTAAATCATACTGCATAGTCTGTATTGTCAGGTGTATTAGATGACCTGCTGGAAGTTCACATAAATTGTTATGAATTAAGGCAAAAATGGGGAACTTCTCCTCCCGTAAGTGATAATGGCATTCTGGATCAGAGACTAATAATTTTATGCAGAGCTATGCAATAACTTGTTATCTTTCTGGAGTAGCAAGTGCACATTTCACATGTGAGGAGAACCTATTTTCTTGCTGGCCAACTGAAGTGCCGGAAGCTTAGGGCTCCTGGATGAACAATAGTGTTGACAACCTTCAGAAGACGGAGACAAAATCCAAGTTTTATGCTTGTTATTGGCCATGCCAAACTGCAGGCCCTGACAAAAAGAAAAAAAAAAAGTCAGGGTGTCAGGTAGATTATGTCTACTAAACACTATTTCTTCTTCTTCCTCTCTTCTTCTTTTCTTCTTCTTTTCTTCTTCCTCTCTTCTTCTTCTTCTTTTTTTTTTTTTTTTTTTTTTTTTGTGTGTGTGTGTGTGTGTGTGTGTCTCATCACCAGTGAAAATGTGTTATGGAAAATTTCCAACAGCCATCAAGACTAACACTTTAGGCTTTGAGGGATAAGTGAAAAATATGATATTTTCAGGGCTGACACTTCCAAATGCTTCTTCCTAAATAAGCTGCATTGAAACTGACCTTTAAAATCTTTCTTTATGTTAACTGCTGGGGAAAAAAGTTGTCAGTTTACACAGGTCTGTTTTAATGAGATGCATAGCAGAGACCATTTTGTATATATGATTAACACATCAATGTGTTTGAAAAAATAATTATTACACTCAATTATTGTCAGCCTGAAAAGGGACAAAGAAATGTTTCACACTGCTTTTTGTATCCTTTACTTTTTGCTTGAAATACCTGTTTTTGCTATCTGACTTAGATCAGTAATTTTATTTTGAGAAATACATATAGAGTCAATATAAGATTTTTTTTTTTTTTTTTGGTGTGTGATTTTTCTTATGCATGCAGTTTCTATAAATGAAGAAGCACTTTGGGTTTCTTGGAGGGTAGGGTGGAAGTTGAGAGAAATGTTGCTTTTATTTGTCTCTAACAGGACAGATGGCCTATTACCAATAAAATACCAAAAAGGTTTAAGAGAAGCTGGATTTTAAGACAACCAAGTTAAGATGAAATTGCAAGGGATTTGCAGGCATAGTTCAGTTACACACTATTAGAGTTACAATTAAAATAATTTCTTGTGAAGTGATAAGCAGTCTAAGTTGGGCAGTGATCAGTGAATCATACAATCACAGAATGACTTAGGTTGGAAGGGACCTGTGAAATCATCTCGTTCCAAACAGCTGCTTTGTGCTGGTTGTCACCCATTTCATCAGAATGCCCAGGGCCCCATCCAGCCTGATGTTGAATGCTTCCAGGGATGGGAGCATCCACAACTTCTCTGTGCAGTCTCTTCCAGTGCTTCACCACCCTCTGAGTAAAGAGTTTTCCCTTCACATCTAACCTAAATTTCCCCTCTTTCAATTTAAAGCCATTTTCCCTTGTCCTATCAATAGCAGACTGTGTAAAATTTGGTCCCTCTCCTGTTTGTATGCTCCCTTTAAGTACTGGAAGGCTGCAGTGAGTTCTCCTCACTTCTCTTCCTCAGACCATCAGATTGGTGAGGCATGATCGGTTGTTGCTGGCTTTCTTTGATTACCTCCCATCTTGCACATTTCTTTACATCTCATCCAGGATGGTCTGTTCTGTGATTGTCCCAGGCACAACCACGAGGCTCAGTGGCCTATAGTTCCCTGATTTTTTCCTTTCTCCTTTTCTTAAAAGTGAGTGTGATGCTTCCCTTTTTCCAGTCACCAGGGACTTTGCCTGACAGCCATTACATTTCAAATATGATGAAGAGTGGGTTGGCACTTGCGAGATATAGTATGTAAAGAGAAAATAATTGGAAATGTGTTCACCTCTCATTTCTGAGCTGAGCTAATGTTATTAGTTTATGTAACAACATAAACTCAGTACTCTTCTAAGTATTGATTTACTGTTTGAAAATGGAATTAATTGAATCTAATCATAATGTAGGAGCCTGAGGTAGGTGAAATCTGGATGTCACTGCATTCAATGGATGCTTTACAATTTTCCTGCGTAAGTCACAAATCTCTCTCTCTTCGCAGCTTGAGCACCCACTAGAAAGCACATCATGTACCCAAATAAGCCAGGGCTGCTCTTTTGGTACTGAAATGGAAAGGAGCAAATACTTCACTCTTGTGTGTGGTGCAATATACTTCCCCTGCAGGAACAGTGTATTTTGACAAGCTATGCGGTTTGTACGTGTGCATGATGTGTAGAGGGTACTTCAGCATTTCTGGTACTTGTGATATTTGATTATGAAAAAAAAAAAAAGAGGTGAGAGTGGGGTACATTTGTAAATTTGAATGGAGAGCAATTAAACCAGAATAAGAGAATGCTTCTTAGGCAAAAAGTATTTTTCAAGCAGTGGAGTTTTTTTTCCAGTGATAGAATTGTGTTTATGTTCCTGTTCCATTCCATCAGTTAAAGATTCAGCTTTCATTTTTTCTTTTTTTTTAATCGATAGCTAAGATTAAACTAAGATTCCAGTGACTACACAGGTGTTTTTATTGAGGAAATTACTATTCTGAAGATTGAGATGCTGGATGATTTATTTAACAGAGACAATTGAAGTCTCAGTTTGTATGTGAGCAGATCTCTGGTATCAGCCTTTGGCTAACAAGATTTATCACTGTCTCTTTTTCATGGTTACATAGATTGAAGTTTGGTTGGGAATAGGTTTGTAAAGAAGAACAAATGCTGTCTTTGTCATGAGCCAATGGGCAGTGCTGCAGCAGAACTTGCTGTTCAGGCTTGCTGGGTGTACAGTGGAATGAATGCATGTACCTCTTGGGCCTTTAGGAAAAAAAAAGTAAGGAGATATGAAAGAAAAGAGTAAGAACTTAAAAGTAAGAACTGGTTTACTGTGATTAATTATGATTTAACTGTTTTTTATGATTGCTTTGTTTGCCTTTTTTTGTTTTTTTCATTTTGTACTCAGAAAAGCTGCATTTTAGAACTCATGACTGAAGGACATGTAATCATAGGGAAGATTATGAATAATTTCTTAGAATGCATTTCAACACTTATGACTGTCCATAATTGTTTTCTTCATTTTGTGACAATTAGTGTCCTATCATCCAACAAATGGCTGTTGTTCTCTTATTTGCAGTCCTGAACTCATGTTTCAAACAGAAGCTATGATAAATTTGTTAAATTAAAAAATATACCTGGTGAATTTAGACATCTTTCTATTGTTTTTTCCTGTTATTGGCTGAAGTGTCTTCTCTGTGGAGATGTTAAAAAATGCAGAAGAGATTTCTGTTAAAATATTTCCTTGAATATGTGATAGAATTTCTACAGATAAGGAAGGAGGAGCAAGAGTGGTAAGGATCAATCAGGATGGCCTAGTAGTTCCAAAATTCATCTTCTGGAAATGAAATCATAGTGGCCTTTTCCAACTTTCATGATTCTAAGATCACGTAGTTCAGACATCACCCCATCACTACCACACCACTAAACTCAGTGCCACATCTGCCCTTTTCTTGAAAATCTCCATGATAGTGACTCTACCACCTTCCTGGGCAGGCTGTGCCAATAATTCACCACTCTTGCTGAGAAGAAAAATTCCCAAATATCCAACCTGAATCACCCCTGGTGCAACTTAAAGCCATTACCTCTTGTCCTATCACTAGCCACAAGAAGAGGCTTTGTCTTTTTCAGACCATCTAATAGTTCTTTGGTACAGTTTCAACTGTCATTGGGTATTTACAAAAAAGTTACTTTTTAATTGTAAAATTAAATCAGTTTGTAATTGTTGTTAACTGAAGACAGACAACTGTTGCTGGTCAGTGGTCAGGGCACGAAATTATTAATGGTCTCCTATACATCAGTTTGGGAACTTGTTATAGTCAGGTTTTGGTGACTGTATCTCCAATTTAGGAAGTTTTCATATAAATCAGCACTGAGAAAAATGTAAAGTTCTTTATTCCAAACGAAGCTAACACAAAAATCTTATTCCTTTTCACATCTTGCAAATTCCTTTACCAAAGCCGTATTTATTTCTGGTACCCAAAGTATAGCCAACACGTATATTGGGATAGAACACAAGATCAGTCACTGGAATAGCAAATACACTGTGGGGCTTTATTCACAATCCTGTGCAAGGGATCTTATCCAAATAAAGATTTGGACTCTAAATCCAAGTGAATGTCTCTGTTCATAAATATGAAATTTGCAGAGGCTCTGGAATTTGGAACAACAGAAAGAATACTTAATTTCCATGTAATCTGTTAAGTAGGCCATAGCAGAACTTGCCAAATGATGATTTTTGATTTTATAAAATGTTTTTTAGCTCATGATTTGCAGATCTCTTCCATGTCACACCCTTGCCCCAGGCAGGCTTTGCTTTTGCTCATATTTAAATCAGCAAATGCTGCCAGCTTTGCTGATGGGCTAAGCCTTGTGGCAGGACCTTCCAGAGCCAGGTGGAGCCTTCCAGAACTAGATGTGAACTTGTAGGCTGCCCTGCCTTCTCCTCACTGGAATTCTGCAGCCCTGCTGCAAAACCACAAAGTGCAAATCATTGGGCAAGATCAACCATTTAGCGGTTTCAGTTATACTAGGAAGGCCCTGACATGCAGCCCTTTCACCATGCAGGGTGCTGTGCAGGTCAGCCTCATCTCACAGTCTTATAGTGACTCGGAGTTGTTTGTAAGCCTCTTTACTTCTTTCAGAATTTGTCCAAGGCCTGAATGGCACATTCTGCTTCAGAATTTATAGCACTCTTACTTGGGAATGAAAGCTAAAGTCTACAAGGATTATTTGACATAGCGGTGTGTAATGAAACATGAGGCTTCTTTTGTGTGTTTTATTTGGTAATTCAGAGCATCATTCTAAGTAGCAGAGAAGAAGTGAGGACTGTGCACCAGAAGGATTGTGCAGCAGTTCAACAGCCTGTGGGCTTATCTTTCTTACCACAGGGTGCCACCATTGCTCCAGCAGATCAAAATTGCTACAGAAAATGGGTCACCTGAAGATTAATGTAAATATAAACTACTTTAATCTAGCTTTCAAGCTAATGTTTATGCATTTATGTTATAAACGCAATAATCAGAAAGCAATAATTTCCTAGCTTTGAGCTCTATAAGATGTGTAATCTATTTAAATTAGGGGAAGCAGTCCTCAGAGAGTTTACCAGTTCTCAGAAGCGTGTCTCCGTGCTTCCTAGCTTCTATTACGTTCCTGTGGCACATTGCCATTGAGCTGTGCCTATGTCAGCTGTAAGAACTGCGATGTTCTTCTCACAAACGAACAGGCAATTAAATGCATATGTTCTGGTAAGTGCCTGCAGTGAAGAAATAGGTCTGTCTCGGAGCTTTATAACATCCCCTTTAGGCAGTAATAGGAGTGAGAGGAACTTGTCTGAATCTTGTGTTGCAACTCATCAATGTGGTAAGTTGCAAAGAGGAGGAGAAATATTGCTTTAACAAAAGCAGATCTTCACTTTATGTAGTGGTATTCTGAAATAATAAGTGTCAATTAAGATTTGGAAAAGGCATGAAAATAGTGTATATAGGCATACAGTTGAAAGAGTAATGGAGTGAAGGAAGTTCTGCACTGATTGAACACTTTTCACTTCAAATTCATTGGACTGCCTGCTAAAACAGCACAGGGAACTGAAGCTGGAAATTGGAATAGTTCTAGGGAAGTCTCATTCTCAGTTGAACATAGAGTTCGATGTTCTTTACTGTATGGGTGGTGAGACAGATTGCCCAGAGAGGTTATGGATGCCCCTGGAGGATCGCCTGGAGGTGGTCAAGGCTAGGCTGGTTGGGACTTTGAGCAACCTGATCTAGTAGGAAATGTCCCTGCTTATAGCAGGGGGGTTGGAACTAGGTGATCTTAAAGCCCAAACCGTTCTACAGTTTTACAGTTGATTTGCTTTTTGGTCCTTCAGGTTTCCTATTTCTTGGTCTAGATTCAGTTACAGGGAATTTACTGGTAAAGATATTGAACATTAATTAAATAAGCAGAAAAATGGGTTCTTGTTTTTTAGGATAATATATCTGAGCACAGGGTGAAGAAGTAGAGGTAGTCTAGATGTTGAGATGGTAAAAGTGGTGACAACGGCCTGAGGTTTGTTGCTTCAGGTTTTAGTGCACCTTAATGACAGAGAGGTGATTATACAGCATCACAGCAATTTCATGTCTGAGTTTCTGGATTTTCTTTAGTTTGTAGTGGGAGATTAAGTGAATTTTGTAGGCATAAGGCTGGTAAAATTAGCCAACAAAGCACAAAGATGTGACAGAGTGCTGATAAGTTATTACTGGTGAGAAAACCTAGGTGGCCTTTTAGCCAGGAATACTGTACTGCTCTCACCAAGAGCCCTGTACTGCCTTTAAATATGCAGTTTGGTGCTTAGCAAAGCTCTGCAGTTGGGTAGATACAACTCTTAAAATCTTTAACATTGCTGCTATCCTTCAGGAAGAATGCTTATTTTATTTTGCTTGATCTTAACTATTTCCTCTGTTAGTGGCAGGACTACCCTGCAGGCAACCTAAAGAATGTTGTTTCGTAGCACTCATTTACTTCATACCCAGAAAATACAGTACTGTCAATTGTCAATTTTTTTTTATTTTTTATTTATTTATTTTTTTTAAAGAAGACTACAGCACTTTTTCTAACACATGTAGGGCCATCCAACATGTGTTCTAGTGTCTGCTGGGACAAATCATGTGTAGAAAAATTGTATTGAAGGATTACTGTATGTTTTCACTATTTTTGTTCTGCAATGTATCTTAAGTAACTGAATACTCTGTGTGTCTGAAGGAGAAAATATTCAGTTGTCTCATTTGGTCCCACAAATGGAGAAGAGTTTTCTTTGTGGATGAGAGGTGGTTTAAGCATTAGGCATTGAACATTGATCTCGTGTTAGAATCCTCTGTTTTGTATCCATCCTTTCTGTCATGAGTACCATAATGATAAAACAAGCAAACAAAAAAAAGCAACCCCACAACTGAACTGCAGAAAATGTCATCCCAATTTTCTGTTTAATCTGGTGTCCTTTCAGTCTTACTATACAATTTCTGGTTATTTCGGAAGAAATCTTAAGTGTCTTGAGGTGCATCCTGCTGATGTCTACAATTTGGAAGCAGGTCTGGGATCAAGAAAAGATTTATGCTTTTGAAAGTTTTAAAATTTAGTTATTTTTGATTGCAGCATTGGTATCTGTGTTTTATAGACTGTAAAATTGTAGTTTTCTTGAAAGCTTTTTTTTTTTTCAGCTGTGTGTTTGTGAAAATCAGTGTCAGGCCTGTAGGCACTGTGTTTTCCCTTTCTGGAGTTATGTTTGCATAATTATATGTGTAAATTTCAGCAAATATGAGAATGATTCTGCAAAATGACACATTAGCAGTTCCATCAGTCCCCTGCCTGCTGCAACTTAATCTGTTATTGAATTGCAGTTGAAAAATATTTTTTTCTCTTAAATTTCTGCTAATCTTCTTAATGTCTGAACTGGATTTCAGACTTGCAGAGAGAACTTGAATTTAAGCTCAGTCTCCATAGTAAAAATTCAGCCTGAAGGAGTATTTCATGGCCAAATTATAAACCTCGGGAAAATAAATTTCATATTGAAAATGTGAACTCAGCCTTCAGTGCCACAGTACTTTGCTTTTCCCTTTAGTAACATAATGTGCAGAATTTCTTAAAGAGTTTCTTGAGGCAAGCTTTTTCTGCTCTGGGTATGATAGGATTTATTATTTTATATATTCGAGTTAGCTCCAGTAAACTTTATTTAAAGACTTTTGTAACAGCAGTTGATGTTCGGGAATAGAATTGAATAAAACGAAGTAGTTCTAGAATTTCATGAAATTTAGGCACGTTTAATCGATTAATGTTCCCATCTATACAAACTTCAGTCATCATTTGTTTTTGTGATTTTTTTTTTAATGGCTCTAAAAACAGAGCAAAGTTTTGTATTTTCTCTTGGGAAAAAAAAAAATAAAAATTATGTAAAATGCAAACTCATTTCCTGAGACCTGCAGTGAAGGTGCAAATCACTCCATTGTGGGATGCATCCTATGGGAATAGGCCAGGCAAAAACAACTGTTTTCACACAGGCCATCATATCAAAATAAAAATTAGTCATTGTCTTCCTAAAGTTGATATGGGCTGCAAGAAGATTTTTATTTTTTATATTTTTATATAAAAATTTTTATGTACTTTTTATATATTTTATATATATTTTTATATTTTATATCTTTTATATTTTTATGCCCCCATGCTCCTGTGTGCATTCAATTGCATATTATAGAGCACCTTAAGTATGTAACTCACTGGCATGAATGAGAATTTCTTAACTGAATCAACCTATTTATTTCCTTTTAAGACAACTATGAAAGTGTAGAGTGCATTCTGTAAATAGCAGATGATAATGTGTAAGAAGTCCTTGCAGCTAGAGGTTTTTGTCTGCATAGTTAGCGCATCCTGAAAATGATAAATCATATCAAAGTGGAGAAGCCATTTCATTGCTTAAAATTGAAAAGAAAATCTGATTTTAAAATGTCAAGTTTAGAATTTATGAGCAGGATTCCCACAATCACTCATTCAGAATGCATTATTATTTAGGATCTATTTGCAGGCAGGCAAGCTGAAAATATTTTTGTGTACAGTGCCAAGTAAGTTTACACTATCTCTCATATCTAAATTGCTTTTTCACCTTATGCTTTTAGAAACACACACACACAGATTGTTAGTGCTGAGTTCCCTTATGAATTAGTTATAAACTGTGCCAGAGGAGCAAACTACCAGAAGGGGAGGTAGTTGTTTTTTTTTTTTCCCCATGGTACCATTAGTGGTTGCAGCCCCACTAAAGATAATGAGACACTAAAAACTATTATAGAATTGCCCTAGATGATGTTTATTAGTGATAAATGCTGTTGGGAATAAGTGCTGACAAATTGTTGTGTGTCGAGTTTCATTAATTATTTTGGAATCTGGGAATTTTTACATTGAATTCTTTGAGAGGGCAGGAAGAGAAGGAACTGCGAAAGATGAATGGGAGGCTATGTTTATTCAGATATACTGAAGAAACTTCTGTGGAAGGGATTTTTCTTAGTCCTGTCTGTTGCATGCAGCACTCAGTAGTGACTCACAACAGGGATTCCTATATACTACCACACAAGAGTGTAACAACTGAAAAAAAGAAAGCATGCAATGAAGTAAATATGTACATAATGACTACAAGTGTTGCAAACTGTGAACAAAGATGGATTAACTGAATCTCAGGCTCCTAGAATGTCTATATCTTTCTAAGCATTCTTATTGTTTACTTTTCCCGATCTCTTTATTGTTTCTTTTGTCCTTTTGGCATGAGAATTTTCCATGAAGAGTGTCTGCAGCTCTCCCCACTCAGAGATCCACAACGCTGAGGTTTCTGCACCTTAATAGATGCAGGTCAGACCAAGGTGGAAAACAGAACAGCTCCATTGGCTCTTGTCAAAAATCTGTTTCAGCTTGTCTATCTCATAACTGACAACGTGGAGGTTTAATGATGGACATCATTCTGTGTGTGTTCTTTGTGTAAAGAGATTCATGTAGAGGCACAGGGCTGAAGGTGATGTGAGGCAGCAGGGTTGTGATGGTGTTGTGGTTTCCCAGAGAAACCTGTGTAGGAACACTTGCACAAACTGCTGGCTTACGTACATGGACATTAAATACAAGTTCCACGTCATGTTAAATATAAGCCCAGGGATGGGAGCATGTGAAACTGGACCTTGGTATAAGACAGGATATAAAAGAATAAGAGAGCAAGGTGTTTTTTAGTTTTAATGACTCTGCTGCTTAAAGGATTTTACTCCATGTGGAAGAAGTCTGCTAGGACTTGATGAAATGGTCTGTAGCCTCTTGTCTCATGTTACAGTGATGGTTCTTCTGTCATTCGGTTATCCTCATTTCGAAGACTGTGCTTGATCCCTTCTCTCTTTCACTGACTGATAGCTGTTATCCTAGAGTTAGGACCTTCTGAAGTCCTCCATTTTTTTTTTTCCTGATCTCAGGGAGACTAAGGAGATATCACTGTTGAAGTAGCGAAAAAGTCTTTGAGTTCTCATTGTTTCCTTCTGTGTGAGTGATGCATTGGATTACAGACATCAAGAACTAATCAGAATACCTAAAATGATTCTGCCTTAGCCTTCACTATTCTGTAGGACACTGCAGGCAATGGGGTATCAGGAGGACTAGTTTAGACTTATAATCATTTGAATTACGTAATGAAGCAATAGTCATGCTGTTCCTTAGTAATAAACTGGGCTGATGCATGAGTCCATCTGAGAGCTAGTGAATGAAATGCAAGGGCTCAGGTAAGCAAATACTTCAGTAACAGGAATCACTAATCTGATTTGAAGAGTACTTTAAAAACAAAACCAAATAAAACTCAGGACTCAAAAAGGAGTGGGAGGTGGAATCTTGGGGTATCATGGCAAACCTTAAGGTACTATTGTAGCCTCCTGTTCACAAGGGAGAGACTTGGAATGAAGAGAAATTTGTTTCCTCAGAACTGAATGAACCAATGCTGAGGATACGACTATTCTAAGCCCAAGTTATGATTAGATTCATGCAATATTCTGTGTCCTGATGTGGAAAAAAAATCTGGAGTGAATGTTGTTGTTTCCTTCCTGAACTGGGATCCTGTGCAGAAAACAAGTTTGATAATAGGAAACCTATTTCATTTCACATCCATCAGTGCTGTTCTAGATTGCTCTGCACATACTCTGTTTCTTCACTTGCAGTCTGTGTGAATGGACTGTAGGGCAGTTTTGTTGTTTCAGTTGCTCCCTTTGTTCCTAGTACATTTCTGTAAGTGGAAAGGCCAACTGGATCTCCTTGCAATAAACCTAGTGATTCTTTCTTTCAGAAATAGTTGGGCACCAGTCCTAAACTTTTTGACACAGAAACATATCTTGTGGTTGTAAATAAATGTGTAGTTTGCTTCAAAAATATACTGCTGATTAGGAAAACTGTGATTTTGATTTTTATACAGCTAAGGTCTTGAATACATGCATAAGCTGCTTTAGAGTAAGCATATTGAGCAGTCCTTAGAGTAACTTCCTACTTCAAGTATAAGCTCTTTTAGATTCTCAAGCTTTCATATTAACTATAAACCGTTGTACCTTTTAAATTGGCCAGTATGTGATTGTATGGAACTTGTCATGGATTGGTAAAATACTCACATGCTTCACAGGAAAGCAAAGCTGTTATACTGTAGTTTCAGTTTACTGTAAAAGCTGGGCTGTGCTTGAAGCTAACAACCTGGAACTGCAGTCTTGTTGGTTGCTTTCTTTGTGAAGTTCAACAATCAACAGTGTCTGCATGAGTGATGCTGTCTCAGACAGTGTGTGAAGCTGTAGGGCATCCTGTGTTTGTTGCCAAGGCACTAATGCGAGAGAACACAATTGACGAGTCAGATGCAGTTTATTCAGGCATCTGGAAGTATAAGCCCATGACAGCAGCATGATGTAGAAGCTCAGTTTGGGTTCATTTGTACTAATGAACAAACAGCAGAATTGCAGCACCTTGACAAAACCTTCAGCTGTCTGCAGGAGAGGCAGCAATCAGGAATGGAGTGAGGAGGGGAAGAGAATTGCTGGATTTTGAAAGCCTTTTAACCTCTGACTTCAGAGAATAACGTGTGTCAAATCTAATGAAATAAAGAGACAGATCTGGGGGAACCTAATGGTGACACTTTTACAAAACAGTAGGCACAGAAGCTGCCTTTGAATGGATGCTGACAGTAATTTCTCTTTTCACAAAAATGGCAACTTGCTGCAGCAGAAAATAAAAATGGTAATGCATATATAGATGATGTATATACATTCTCCTGACTCCTGGAGCAGAACACTAGAAAATGGTAATGCTGGCAGCATTCTGTCATGTAGTAAGTCTATTCACACTCATGGCTTTTTTCCTATTTCTTTTCCTCAGCTTAGTGACCCTTTTTATAGCAGAGTACTTCCCTGTCATAAGCCAATAGAGCTGCTCCTCAGGGCAGTGAAGGTAACATTACAGGCTGCATTAGTTGTTTTAATCCAGCAGAGAGTCAGTCATTTTGCCTATGAATGACTGGCATTTTTCTTACCCTTTATCAGTTAGGAATTTCTTTTTTCTTTTCCTTAGAAACAGTTTTGAAACTATGAGCTTTAATATTCAGTGTAATTATTTTGTTGCCCAGTTGATGTTAAATAGTTGTTGGGTTTTTTATTTTCATTCTGGGCTGAAAAAAAGTCTGTTATTGAATCTATTGATTTTGGTATCTGAATAAAGGTGGGAGAAATATTTCCCATCTAGTGTTTTTATTTGTTTTTTGTTTTACTGTTCTGCTGATTACTATGTAAAGAGCTTATTAGATTTTTAAAATTCTTCAAAAGTACTGGCTTGTTGCCTTTGTTTTATGTGGATTGGAGAGAGATTGCAATGCAGTCTCACAGATATGGAGAGGATGGACTCAACAGGCTCTTGCACGTTTTAGTTGTGTGGTTGGAAGGTAGTATGTTTAAGGAAAGCATTTTTGATTGGGATTGGTGAAAAAAATTCTCAAAAAATCAACAAAGAACAGTTTTCTAAAACCTGAAACATTTTTGCTGAAACACTTCTCAGTGATTTGTTGTCCTCAGATCCAAGGTTGAGTTTTAGAGAACTCTGCAGTTTAGCTTATTGATTTCCCTTGGAATTCCCTGGAGGTATCAATAATTTTGATTTATCTGAACAACTTCATGTTCTCAATGGCTTCATGTTTACCTCAGCTCTATTTCTGTTAATAAGCTGTACTAAATTATAGACTAGTAACAACATCTTTAATGAACTCCATTTTTTTCTTTCCTTCCCTCTTATGGGGAGATGGGTAACACAGTCAAATATAGAAATCAAGGGGAAGTAGTATGTGAACAATTTTAATTCTGACTTCAAAATTCCCCCTCTTTTGTTGAATCCATCATCCATCATAAGTTACCAACTGTGGAGGTAATGAAAGGGAAAATCCTGTTTTGCCAAATGAGTGATTATCCACTGAGGCAGACAGAAGTGTGGATTTGTCTGTTACTGGATAATATGCCTTGCAGCTTCTAGCACCAGTAAGAGACAGTTTGAAACCTCATCTCATACCTTGTATTCAAATATCCCTTCCAATTTTTTTTTTTTTTTTAACATGAAATAACCCTTCTGACATTCTGTACCAAAGTGTGCTACCAATTCCAGCTGTAAATGCCAGGAAATCCCTACAGTGATAAGTTATTCAATCTAATTATATTTTCTACTGAAAATGGCTTGATCAGATTCCTTTTTCTGTCTTTTATACATATTTATATACTGAATATTTATAAACATATAAACTGAATATTTATGCACTCAATTCTTGGTTTCTGAACAGCATTCTCCAGCACGGCACCTATGCTATGCTTTTCCTGTTTGCTTAAGCTGATGTTGTAGATGACTACCAGTGTTACAAGTGGAATGATTTAATATTTAAGATACAATGGGAGCAAGGATATTTTATTTTTCCACAGCCATTCTATAATAACAGGAGAAAACAGTGAGAAAAGCTGAGTCTGTCTTTCTTGCCATCTTAGATATTAGTATACATTATTTGATAAAAAAAAAAAATCATTTTCCTGAAAGTTAGTGAAGAATAGTGAAGAACAGAAAATATTAATTGCTACTCTGAGATGTTTCTTCATTGCCTTATTTCTAGTTACACAGGGGAGATTTGGCATGCTGGCTGACTGCTATTGGTTGTTGTTACACTGGCACTACAGCAGTGAAAAACAAAAATGTTTGTGTGTGTGAACAATCATCTATGAATACTTTATGAAAATAGCTTATGATGTGAAAAGATAAATTATCTTAACACAGTTATTTTTTCTGCCTAGTAGGGACCCCAACATTCAATTGACCTCTGTTGTACATTGTGTGTGTTCAGCACTGCAAAGATGTCTCTTTTCAGCATTATTAGCAGACCTGCTTGTAGTGAAACCGAGCTGAAAAAAAACAACATCAAGTTTGGAAACTGGAAAAAATGAAGTTGACTATGGCATTATTGTTATTCTCTTGAGTGATACACATCATGCTCCTTCAATCAAGCACTCTTCCAATAATGAGCTCCATATTCTCTTACCTCAAAGGACCTCACTAGTGCTGTTCTATCTGTTTTATCACCCCATTCTTACTGCAGTTTGCATGTCTAGTACTTACTTTATCTGTTAATAGAATATTTCCTAGGAGAAAGTAGTTTTGGCTGATAGTTGCAAAATTTCGTGTGCTTTTCAATTGATACTAGAACCCACTAAAAATACTTTCCCATGCATACTCTAAATTCCTCAGTTGTCCTCCCCATGCCCTTCATTCTTCTGCCCAATGTTCTCTAGCACATGCTCTAAATCCTGTGCAAAAGCCTCTTCTCGTCTCCTGTATTGTTCCCAAGGCAGGAGGCAGCTATTCTCTGTAAGGGTTATGCACGTGCTGACAGGCCAGCAAGCAGAAGAAACTGAACAGCAGATCTTGCATTTCATGTTCCTTCCTTTTATCCATCTTGAGCTTTTCATAAAAATCCATCTACCTCACTCTGCCACATAAAAGTATAGAATTCTTTCTGCCTTTGAGATCTCTTCAGTGTTTGTAATTGGGCCAGTAAACTAAGAATGCATGAGAGTGTGGGAGATGAACAGATGATGTGATTGTGCAAGTCTGCTTTCATTAGAAAAACAGGGCAGAATACTTCTAGTGAAAATATCTTTGTAGCTGACATGCTGCCCGGCTCCTTTCTTACACTGTCTGCCTCAGTCTAACAGATGCTGAAGCTTTCAACCCTCAGGCTGGAGCCTTGTCATCCTTCTATGGAGAACCAGTAAAAATATTGAATTTTTACTTTAAATAGGTGCAAAACAGTTTTCAAATTCTCTTTGAAACCTTGCTTGTATTCTGTATCTTTCCTGTATCTTATCCTGTATCTTTTGTTTAGTGTAAATATTTGAGTGTTGGTCTCAGAAAGCAAAGAGATGGAGTAAAATGCAAGTCTGCCAGACCTTATAATCTTGAGTAAACTAGTTTGTTTCAAGGTGCAGCAAAGTACTCAGAATAGCGTGTCTGAAATCCAAAAAGAACAACAAACACTAACCAATTGGAGAAGCCAAGAACTTCTAGTCAACATTTTTTCAAGGAAAATGATAGTATGAAAATTGCATATATTTAGAAAGTTATGCATGACTGAAATTCTGTTTTTAAAATCATAAATTTGTTTAGCAGGTATATTGTTTAGGTTTTTGTTATTAATTTGCTTTTCGGATCTCTGTTTGCTGGTGAGAACTGAAAGAAGAAAATATCCATTCCTAATCTGATGTAAATTACTTTTTTCATTTCAGTGGGGAATTTAAGAAATGCTTTTCTTCATTATTTTTTCCTTAATTTTTTTGTAAGCCTTTTGTGCTGGTGCTAATTCAAGATAATTAGAAGAAATCTGAAAGGAATATAATTAGTTCTACTTTCAGGCTTGCAGCAATATTACGGTATTTTAAGGCAGGTATGCTGCTTCTAATACTAATGTCCTAAAAATAGTTCACAGAAATTTGGTCTCATCAAACTTGAGCATATCTCTTTTGTGAATTGGCTTGCAATGACATCTGGAGGCCTTCATTTAACTCCTGGACCAGATACTGTTGCTATGGCTCACCTCTTGTGGACCCTTCACTGTTGATACGTACCTATTTGATCTTCTGTGGTGTGATCAAATAATTGCAGTAGAATGCGTTGTCTTTAGTCCTTTCCCTCTAATCCAAATTACCATTGAATTTCATTTTTGTATCTCTGAAAGGTCATAGCATGTAAAAGATGATAAGTACAATCATTCACACTTGCCTGATATTTGTAATGGAAGAAAAGGTGATGATTATTTTTTATTATACACATAGGCAATGCTACGTTGCCTGAAAATGCTTCATGTAAGTCATCTACCTATCTCACCATGCAGTAGTTAGCTGGCAAAAAAATAAAAAGTAAAAATTCTACTTCAGATGTCTGTGAGTCACATCTTGCATAATTTGTGATATGTATAGAGCAACTCTGCAATTCCTCCTGCTGCGAAATATCTCAGCATCTTAACTTAAGATACCTTGCAAAGAGGAAAAAATCTTCACCACTGCTAAAAAGCCTTTCATGTCTGTAGTTTTTATTAGGATTTTGTCTCTTCTTTTGTTTCAATTTGTCAGCAGAAGTTCTGAATAACATTGGTAAATAATGTAGACTGATCCAGCATACAATTAGGAATGCAGACTCTAAATTGAACAGTAGTGTGTGTATCTGTGCAGGTGTGCACTTGGGTGTGTAGGAGGCAAGTTACTCTTTCCTAATTATTTACAGGCTACTTCTCCTGGCTATACAAGTCAAGTTAATTACTTCTGATTCCTGGTGGATGGTTGGTAAAGACAGCTCTGCTGATTGACCAAAAAAAAAAACACCCAGGAAATTGAGTTTTTATGGCAGTAAAAATGGCTGGTTTTCTGTGTTAACTTAGATGTATCTATAAGATTGCTGTGCTCCAGTAATAATTTTATGTGTATCATGTCAATAGAAGTGGAGATGATTAAGTGAAAATTGCCATGTTATCTCTGTAAAAGATCCTTTTGTTTTATTTTCTGGTATATTTTCTTTCCATTTAAAAGTCTTCGTAAATGGTACCTATGAATTGTCAGCGGATGATCTCCCATCAGTGGATTTAACTTTTCTTATGAGGAAACTCTAAGTTCAGCACATGAGGAAAAACAAGGAACTTTCAAGTTTTACCCCCCAGTGCTATTATTGCCATCATTTGCAGTCAGGGCGTTTGGGTTAACTCTGCTTTTGCAAGGTAACAGTAGCCCGTTCAGTGACCAGCTCATGAAGCTAGGCTTAGTTGTGTAGATAATGGTGAAGATTGTAATTAATCCTTGAAAATAAGAGAAGAATTTAGCCTAGTCTTTGCAAAGCACTTAAAAAGGCACAAAGGGATGCATGCATTATTTCAATATCTTTATGTGGCCTCCGCAATTCCTTCTTGTAGTAACAAGATTTGGGTAATTAAGCTGTGGGAAGTTTTTGGAGAAGAAAGTCAAACATGTGTTGGTAGCATTTTAATTTCTCTCTTGAACTTCTGAATCTATTGATTAGGCTCTGATTAAATAACACAGTTCCTTGGTGTGTGATTACATTTCATTTTATCATAACACCCCCCCAGTTCTTTGGCATAGTTAGACATAGAATTTGGAGAAGATTTTGGAGAAAAAAAATATCATGAAAGGTGTTGAAGGTAAGGGTGTCTGATCTCAACATTACATATGCTAAGGTTCTTTGGGAATCGAGCATCCCCAGACAGTAAGAATAATTCCTAAACTATGTAGAAAATTATGGAAAATTTTGGTATCTGGTATATGCAATGCTTCTTTTCACAAATAACTTTTGGTGTCAAAAACACTCACTAAGTAGGTAGAGGGGACAGTTGGCATGAACTACTTACAGTACTAAGCATGCTGATTTGCACTAAAAAAACATGGAATTTTTTTCTATTTTGTACTTATTATTATTATTATTATTATTAATAATACTTCCGATGGGAATTAAACTAATAGTGTTTCCTAAAGAAGTCTGTGATGCTACTCTGGCCACTTGGTGAGTTGAGATGGAGTGGGGTTCTGCTTTTCCCATGAAGATTACTGGAGTGTTTATTATGGATAATGGAGTTGCTATATCCAAATGGCTCATCAGCAATTCTTGTTTGATCCTCTGTGAAGGGAAGCTAACCTGTGCAGGAAAGAACTCTCCAGGAAGGTTAACACAAGTCCAAGCTGTGCTTGCTCGCTTTAGTTTTTGCTGTGCTAGGAAGAAGTATATGTCTCTTTGATGCTCTGTGGCTTTCCCCCTCTTGGGCATGCTGGCCTTCCCAAGCAGTAAATTGTTTATTTCTTTGGGAAAAATGAGGCACTAGTGTAGAACTAAGACAGTGTGTGTCTAGGTCACTGTATGGATGAGGACATACAGAATAACAGTATTGATGCTCAGTTGCTATTTAGGCTTTTTAAAACAAGTCTAATACTGTGAGCATTAAAACTTGGAGCTTTGGATGTGTACAAGAAAGGTTGGCATGTGGCCAGTGATGTTGCTGAAACTGAAATGCTGGTGTAGAAAGCTCACGTTTGGATGCATTACGAAACTCTTTGAAACGCAACCATGGATTTTTGTCTGGGTTAGAAAACACATCTGCTATGCTACTGTTAAGAGACTGGGGGAAAGAAAAAGTCAGTGTCACTGTGACATCACAGTTTTGTGATTAAAAATAAAAAAGCAAATGAAAACAAATTGCCTGCGTGTTTCAGAAATATTCTCTCAAATTACTGATTACTGATTGCAATAGCAGCAGCAAACTGGAGCCAGCATTTTCAAACTCATGCTCTAGTGATACTACAGATTAGATATGGGAAATTGCATATCATGTATAGACGTTTAGTGAAGGATCATTCCAACAGGAATGATTTGATAAAAGGGCAAGAAGAAGAAGAAGGTGAAAGGCTGCAGCTGTTTGAAATAAGAACTGTGCATTTAAAAGTCCTCACTGATCATTTGTCCAGTCACCCTTTGGCTGGAAATCCAAGAGTTTAAAATTCAGTATGCTCACTTTTGGTGATGCTTCACTTTGAAACTTATATTAGGTCTAAGTAGTATACAAAATCTAGTCTTATTTTAAATCAAGATTCATGCAACTGAAGAGAATGCCCCCAGTTATTTCCCTTGATTAATTTTTTTTTTCCAGTGGGTCATCTGGTTTGCTCTCAGATAAAGCACTCTATAAGATGAGCTCCAAGAGCTCACTTAATACGCCTCAACCATTGATGAGTGTTCAGTTCATGGACTCCGGTTAGAAATATTCCAAGAAAATTCCCCTGAAACACATGTAGTTTGGGTACTGTATAATCAAGAACAACTGCTTTATCTCTGCAACCCTTCTGCAGACTAACTGATGTTGGAGAACTGGCAGTGAATTTTAAGTTTGGGAATGTGTTAGTCTGCAAGAGTGTAACATGAGGGAAATGGAGATTTTTAAAATCTAAACTGTGTGTTTCCTTGCAGAGGGTTTCAGTCTTCTTGGACGTAGAATATGTATCTATTCCCAACAAACAAAATACTGCTTTTATAGAAGTATTTGAAAACAGAAGCAACTTTATTTCTGTTCTTTTGATTAGTTAATATTCAGCTGAATTATGTAGCATGGCTTCTGTGTAATAATCCATTACTGGAGTATGGAAGCTTTTTTTTTTCTGGGGAATTTATCTCTTTCTTCGCGTTCCTTGCAGGGGAGAGTCCAAATGTTTGAGTATTTTTTCTATTTCCTGCCCCACTGAAGCTGCTCAAATATGCCACCTTACCAAAAAATAAAAAAATAAAAATAAAAATCCAGGAATTTCTAATGTCAGTTGTTATTCACCTTAAAAAGAGCCTTGGCGTCATGTTTTAATAAGGTTGGGTTTGACTTTAAGACAAATGTCAGAGAGTTCACACTTTCTAAAGTGCATAAAGATTTGAAATAATCTTTAAGCATACCACACATGCTTAAACTTACCACATGTCAGTAAAAAGAACAAAATAATCCTCCATGTTACGGATTTGTTAAGAGGTTTTCTCAAGTGATTTGACAAGACAGGATTTTCATCACAGTGGTCAGAGAAGTATTTTCACTAAATGGTGTACCATGAGCAAACAGAAAAGCTTTTTGTTTGTTTGTTTGTTTGTTTTTTTCTTGTATCTCAAAGAAAAGGCCCCAATCTTGAATTCTTGTAGGATGAAAGATGCCATCGTAACTGAAGGGAACATTGTGTTGCCACCTGAAGTGCTTCTGTGATGTATATATCTATTTTTTGCTTTTGGGTGTTTTGTGAAGAGACTCGGTGATACAATGGAAATTCTCTTTTGTAGACATATGGTAGCCATCAGATGTGACTGTTTGGGTTTTACTTTGTTTACTTTACTTTGTTGAGTTTTTACTTATTTTACTATTGAAAATGAAAATACCGAAGTCTTTTCTGAAAGACTGAAAACCAGCATTTGCATTCTGGGATGATGTGCTTGAATTAATTTCTTGGTCTGGAGATCCTTAGTCCAATTTATTAATCCCTGGAACTGTCTTGCCAGTCTCTTTCTTTAGCTTAGCTAATTAAAACAAGTACAGAAATAAGAGAAAGGTTCATGTTGCTTCTAGAACCAAATGAAAACTCACATAAATGAATCCCAGAACTATCAAAAAGTCAGTCCCTGTGATAGCACGTAAGTAATAAAGCTTGTACTAATTAATTGGTTTTATATGTCCTAGTATACCAGCAAGCATAATTATTATCATGGTAATTTCTCTGAGAATATGAATTATGCTTCCAGTTGTAATAAAATTTTGTTATTCTGAATGTTTGTTTTCCAGAAGGAGGCAGCATTTGTACAGTGTACCTTTGTTGACTGTATTTTATGGTATGTGCAGCTATTGAAAAAGCTGTTTTTGGTGTTTGTTTAGCAATGTTTTCCAAATTAGCAGAAAAATATGCTGGTCAAACATTTTGAAATTTCTCGGAGATAGTAAGAGTAGAAGTTTGTAAGCTCGTAATTTTTTTTTGTTTTTTTTTTTTTTTAAGAACAACAAAAAAGCAACACCTGTTTTAATGCTTCCTCACAAATCTCTTCCAGATTAAGCCTCTTTAGCAAAATGCCAATAGTAAGTTCTCGGAATTGCTGAGTGATTGCTAAGCGAACTATGGACACCAGCAGAAATCCAAATGAATTAAGAAATGAGACATAGAATATTTGTCCCATAGTACTTTCTTATTAGAAATTTAACCTTGTTTTGCTGGTCTATCTGTAGCACTACTGAAAAGGCAATATGCTGCAGATAGAAGCATTGTATTGTCAGGCTCAGGTGCAGCTTTTTACTTGCCCTATAGTGAAGGAGGAATGTGAGAGGTTGTTCTTGCAGAGTCCATTGCCGGTATGTCCTGAAGTGTAGATCACTGCGCAGCACATTGAGTTCTCTCGCTGTGATTACTGCCATTTAACAAACTAGAAGTCAACACCTGAAGGGTGAACTCTGTAGAGATTTGTCTTAACAGTGATTTCCATGTGCCCATGAAGCAAATACATGAACAAACTTAAGTAGGTAGTTGCAAAGATAGGCCTAAAACACTCTGAGACTTAGCACTCACACATTGATAGTGACTGTTACTTTTCGCATATCCTATCAACAGAGTATTTAACAGAGGTAGAATCAGAAGATAGAGAGCAGCCATATCCCAATAACCAAATGAAATAGCTTTTTACCACTACTTAGAAAATACCGGTGAAATATTAGGCATCAAGAAATGCTCTTGTTCATCAATAAGAAAATCTCCTCTCTATCTCTTAATAATTATTTCACATTACCATAACAGCAGACTAATTTTATGAATGATTGCAGAGAGACATCAATCCTAATACTGCAAAGCAGATAGAAATGAATAACTGAGGTAATTGTGAACTAAGAATTTTTATGAAGGTCATAACAAAACCAGTCAGTCTCTGCTTTTTATTTCCTATTCACTTCAACATAGAATCTGATCTAGCAAGGAAATGTAAATGTGTAGGAAAACCGAAGTTACCTTCTAGATGCTTCTGTTATAAACTAGACAAATCCAAGATATCTGTTCCATGCACTGTTGAAAAAAAGGCAGGGTAGCTGAAAACACTCATAAATGGTATGGAAAAAACCTGAACTTGGTAACAGAGATATTCTTAAGGCACTTGAAAACTACTGTAATAAGTGGGGGGAAAAAAAAAAGATTATCAATTTCTAGTGAGAACCAAGGTAAGCGGTCACATTTCCTGTGAAGATTACAGCAAACAGTCCCAAGGAACAAAAAGTACAATTCAAGTCCTTACCCGTATGGTATAGTGGTACCAGAGGTTCTCTTTTCTGTGTTTATTTTCTGTTAAGTGTCAGCAACTCTATTTCACTTTTCATTAGGAGCTGTAATGCTTGCTGTCTGAGTTTGTCTAACCCCAGATACATGTGACAGGATGTACCTCTTAAAATTGAGTAAATCATAGAATGGCTTGGGTAGGAAGGGACCTCAAGGATTAAATCCATACACTTGTGCTGTTAAGTAGCACAAACCATGGATGTCCAACCTTTTGTCTTGCCTGGGTCACGCTGAATGAAGAGGAATTGTCTTGGGCCACATACATAAAATATGGTTAATGTATGTAACTTAACAAAACTTTGTGTTTTAGGTTTTATAATAAAACATTCAACATTGTTACATTCATGTGGAGAAAGAAGTGACCACTAAATACACAATTCATCAGATTTACAAGTTCTGAGTTAAGGGAGTAAAAGCAGGCATAATGATTGCCCTTTGTAAACCCATCTTCAGCATTCTGAGATTGGCAGCTTGATGCAGGGGTAGATGGTTAGTACTTCTATATTGCCCCCACCTGGTGAGATTAGCAAAAACTTATCAAATATATATTGTAAAACTAATTAAAAACATTTTGCACATTATTTTATACTGTTTGCAAGCTTTTTTGAGATATTGAAAATTACAAAATTCTTCAGTACTGCATGGTTGTTCTGTATTTTTCTTCTGCAGTGAATGTGTTAACTTACTAAATTATTTTTCGAAATCACAAACCCAAGTGTAATAATTACATAAGAAAACATGTATATCTGCTTATTAACAATAAGGCTTACCTGCATAGGCACACACACAGGTTGAAATGTTATTATCTGGCAGCCACTACATTTTATTCACTAAGTGGTAGAAGTGTGTGTTAAGTGCAATACACGTGTGTTTCAGTGTGACACAAGAGCAGAGTTAGCACTGCACTATGCCCTCCTCTCCCAGTATGTTCTCGAGCTACACACTATTGTCTCATGAAACACGTTGCTAAAAATCACACAATAATGTTGAAAGCTGACAGTCTTGTGGGGCTTCATGACTAGCTGCTCGGGGCCACATACAGCCCATGGGCTGCAGGTTGAACACACCTAGCTTAAGTGGGCATTGATACATGAAAGGCTGCTAGATTCCAGGCACTTTTCAAATCATAAAGGTATGGTGCAGTGAAAAGGAAGCTACTACAAAGTTTCATGCCATAAAAATCTCCAGAGGCCAGAACCTTAAACTCCAAGTAAGAAAACAAAGAAAGCAATTTAACCACCCTCTTGTTCTCTCTTTTCTAATAGCTCTTGCCCTTTTGCTTTCTGTTGCAAATACTGAAATCCTTCCTTTCTACTGTTTATTATATCTGTCACTAAGAGAAAAATTGTCCACACAAGGCTGAAACAAGGGAATAAATCCTTTGAAGGGTTGGAAGTCGGGATGCAGCTGTGCTTTTGGTATTTCTTAATGTGAGTTTGAAGCCTAGTATGATATTAGAGAAATGTTTATTGCTATGTCTATATGTTGAGTTGCTAAGACCTGAGCACTGTGACTGGCTGATTTTCATGCAATTTTGTTGTCAAGTATTACTTTTACTTGCTAGTACCTAGGCTAATCCAAAACCAAACATGAACAAAGACTGTTCTTTAATGTGGATAAGTATGTTGAAGACTAACAGAAAATAGTCATCTACATGTGTAGAAAAGATCAAGTACCAAATCAGTTTACTGTGCTTCTTAGCTCACATCAGCTTGCTGTGGTTGAGCAAATATCTCAATAATTTGCATGAAAGTGCCAAACTGCAGTGACTTAGAATGGTGTAGAAAGGATGAGTAATCAGCCACACCTCTATAAAGGAGACGGTATTCAGTGTCTCTCAGTGGGAGTTGAATTATCAACTTTAGAATTGCTTCCACTGTAGTCTAAATCAGATTATCTATTACCTGGAAAACGCTGCAAGGGTACAGTCTGCCAGGCACACTAAAAATATATGCTTGTATATCATTTAAGGAAGAACCTTCAATCATTCATTGCCTAGAATTCTGCACTAGCATAATAATATTTTCATCAAGGAAACCTTAAAAGCTAAAGGATGTGATCATAACTGCAGCACACAAGGGAAAGAACTGAGTGGGATATTTCATCCAAGTGCTCCCTACCTGATCAGGTATTCAGACAGTGTCCTGCTTCCAGCTCCTGCCTGGAATCACTTGCCTGTTTTCTCACCCTGGGTATTTACTATGTATCCCACTTTTCCAATGCTATCCATTCAACAGTGCTGACAAGAAAAATACTCCACCACAGCAGATGTTAATGCCTTAGGAAATATTCTTTCAATTAATCCATGTCATGGTCTGATTGTGTTTATTCTTGATAGAGGTAATCCACTGCTGAAAAAAAGCTTTTACACTATAATTCATTGTAACAAACGACTGGGTGTGGTGCTTGCCTCTAAACCTGTATCAAATAAAGGGGACCATCTGTACTAAAAAAAGGTAGAATTTTCTTTTTTCTGCACTTGTCTGTTGATGAATTTGAGCAATCACACAATCAAAAAAGGAGAGCTTACACAATATCTAGTATAACTGCCCTCTACTACCAAGCACTGGACCTTTTATTTGTGGAATTTGTTTACTTGGAGTATGAAACCACTCTGAATTATAGTGCTTACTGAGAAGGATCTTCCTGTGGCCATAAAGGCTGTGGGAGCTTAGGGAATGGGAAGCTGAGGTCAGTTGCTTACAGTTAGTCTTCGGAGATAGTACGAAATGAAGTTAAGATGAAAATAGCATTGGATGAACGATTGGCCAGATACCGAGAATGACAATAAATGGGGAACACTCCCTGCAAGAACTGGAATGTCAAAGGTTCTGATGAGCACTGTAGCTGCTTTGTTCTTCAGTCTTTCGTAAACTTCTGGGACTGTTTGCATTTTTGGAGGCAAGGGAAGTAAGAATCAGGTAAATTTTGCCATCTGTTTTCATGGTCATGGAGTTTTGGGGTCCTTAAATTTTAGTGAAGCTTTCAGAATTTTTAAAGGAAAACAGCAGAGTGGTGTCAGTTTCTTTTGCTGTGTGTAGAATACAGCATAGATTGTTCTTGCCTTACATTTGTCTTACTAATAATAACCATGGTGAACAAGTTCAGGCTATAAACTAATTAGAGGGACACTTGCTTGACGAGCTCTTCTCTTTTCACTTTAATTCTTGCAGTGTCTGTAATAAACACTTTATAGTAGCATGGGATTGAAGCAGACATACCAGGTAACCTATGATGCACACTTTTTTGTTTTGTTTTGTTTTTTAAATAGAGCTTTATTTCATGTAGTTTAAAGCAGCATATCCTTACCTTTATTAAGTACGTTTTTTTTTAATGGCGGGCTTCACAACTTGCAGCTGTTCTGTATCCCTTTAGCTGCTCGACTTCTATAGACAGTGCTGCATGTTATTTAATATAACGTCTAGTTAACAAGGGATGTTAAAAAAAATCTAGGTCTTCCTTCTTCTGTCTTCCTCACATAATTCTTGTGGTCTTACACGTCCTCCCTAGCTCAACTGGTCAGCATTTTTTGCCTATTTCTTGCCATAGTTCTTGAAAAATCATTGTATAGTTTGCAAATTCGTTCTTTGTATATTTCCTGTGTAAAAAGGAAACAGTTGAAAACAGTTCCCCATGAAATATGTTACTTCAGATTGTGGAAATGATTTGAACATAATGAACTGTACATTCAGAAAGTAGTTTCTTTTATCTCTTGCCACACAAATGGTAGAACTGCTTTCACTGATTCATGTGTGAAAACATCCTAAGAAAGATAGTGAAGACACATCTCTTTGAAGATGTAGGCCTGCTTGTGAAGAGGAAATCTTTCTCTCAGTGTTCTGCAGTGTATCATGTCAGCAGTAGGCAGTGCGTGTCTTCTACTGTATGCTACTGGATCCCCCCAAAATAAATGAGCTTTGTGTTTTTCCTTTAGGGAAAAACATAGTAATTGTAAAAACATTCTATTTTCTTCTCTTTATGCAAAAGTCTTGCTTTTAGCTAACATTTAACAATGAATTTTCTTTAAGTCGTAATTTTAGAGGTTGATGCCTTAATACTATTTTGTCTCTAATTGCAAAATGTAACATTTCAGCATTTGGAATTTTGAGTGTTCTAGTTGACTAACATTTCATAACGAATGTAGTATCAACATCCTTCCCAAAGACTTCATACTGATGTTGATGATTGCTTATCTGTAATTCCAACCATAGCTCAGCGAGGATTGTATGGGAATTTTCTAATAGGAAATGCATCTTTAAAGTCTTTTCTTAATATCCTCCCACACGTTTTTATAAAGAATCAATTTTAAGAATTCTTAAGGACAGGAAGGTTTTTACAGAACATATCTATCTAATAGAGTTCCATTGGTGGTAAATTATGAATTCAGTGCCTGATTGATGTGCTCTTTTCATTTCTGCAATGAGTAACTGTGAAGGGTCTTTGTTTTGCTTGATCCAGCCAGAGTGACATTTTATTTTCTGAAGGAGGCTGTATTGTGTGTTAGTGGCACACTTAACAGTAGCACATTCAGAGCAGCTGCCTGGCATTCTGATCACTTCATCATCTGGCAGCTTCTGCAAGAAATGGAGGAAGCCTTTAAAATATATATGTGTGTATATATATATATGTGTGTGTATATAATATATACATATATAATATATAAAATAGTAATATATAATATTATAACATCGTACATATGTTTGCCTAAATATTAATCCACAGCCTAATCTTAAATAATATATATCTTAAATATATTTAATATATTTATTATTACACATATAATATATATCTCATATATATATATATATATATATATAAAAGATTGAGCTGTGGATTAATATTTAGACAAACATACCGTGCTTATTTGATGACTGTGAATGTGCTGTACTCGATCTTTGAATTTCCAGAGCTCCAATCACCCTGATATTATCCAGGTGCTGTACAAGAATCAGCACAGCCTCTTCAGGAAAAAGAAAGATGAGATTCAAATCTACCATCATCAAGACAAAAATAGAATAATAATAATAAAAAAGTACTTCACTCTTTCTCTAAAGAACCATATAGTGCCCAGAACCTCAGTTTTTAAGACTGTTTATATATTTAAGGAAAAGATGTTCCTGTACGTGCCTTACAGTAAAAAAAAAAAATCTCCTTGATTTACAGGGCTAAAATTATTTAAATGCAATTAAAAATAATGGTCAATGAAGTAAATATTTATTTTAAATATTTAATAACAAATTCCATGAAGTAGTCCATGTGCTATGGTAGACTTTTAGGACCTGGCTCCTTTGTATTGTAGTTAGGCTTGTGTGAGCTCACTAAAAATGCAAAATTACTTGCTGGCACCTTTAAGGTATCATTTTTCCAGGACATTATGGAAAATAAGTGTTCTCTCTTTCACATGGACTTCATGGTCCTTAAAGGAAGAAAAACACCAGTTTTCTCTATTACCAAACTACCAAACATGACTTTGCAAGGGCATTTTGAGTAAATGTTTCTGCCAACCAAGTGATATTTTTCATCAGTCACTTTATAAGGTACAGATGTTGTGATCTAGTTCAGCTTTAGCCTTCGAAAACCATCTGAGTGAAAAAAGAGAATTCCGTTGTCTAACAATCTGTTGCCATCTGACAATGTTTCTACCATGAATTCTGAAAGTGTTATGTAGCCTTTTAAATTTACCTCGAATTATTCTTGGACAACAGTCCAACCTTTCTGTCACTGAAGAGAGAAGGAAAGAGAAATTATCTTCTTTATGTTCTTTCAGATATGCCATTTCAAGGTTCTCTGCTTGTTAGCTGCAGAGCTTCTTGGATGCGCGGATGGAAGACCTTTCCAGAATGAGTATAATGCCCATAATAGTGAGAAACTGTCCTGTATTCTCAACGATTGCTACCTCTTCAGTTTAAGGAAAAGCTGGTTTTTACGTGTTATATACTTTTTTTTTATTTTTTTTTTGATTAGTCACGTGCACTAAAATTTATCTTGAGCTGTGATTCAAACAGCATCAACAGCTGGCTGAGTCAGACTGTGGTAGGAGCTCGCTATTGAATTCCAAACTGGTGTTTTAGGTTGAAATGGGTAAACCTCAGCCATGGGTCTTCACAGTACTTAGAACACAGCACAACTATGAACTGTGTACTTAGAACTATGCTTTCTATAAGAAAAGCACAAAACTGTTGGTATCTTCTTATTTGTAAGACTGATGATTTTAAAATCTCTTGTATACCAAGATGTATGTCCTTGGGTCACCTGAACCTTCTATGAAAGATACAAAATTCTGGCTTTAATTTTTAAAGAACTTGGGAAATTTGAAATAAGAAAACTTTGAATTTAAATTCTGGAACAGAATATCTGTTATCCCTTTGCTTACGCAGATAAGAATAGCTATGATAGTTAGATTAGATAAAGGAAAAAAGAGTTCTCAGTTTTTCTGTTTTTTTTTTTTTTTATTGGTGGATTTTTCATTTTTCATTTTTAAAAAAAGTTAACAGTTTGAGGTTGCTGTTATATCACTGGGCTTTGGCATGCATATGTTGTGTGACAGAATCAGCATTCTAAGTATTTCTCTGGATAAAGAAAGCTTCCTTTAGGAGTAAAACACACTGTTGTTGGTTGATGGACTTAAGCCAAAACATGGTTCCTTCTATCCTCTCTCCCACAGTTATTAAAGATAGGATTTGCCTAATATCTGTTACTCATATCTCAGTGAACTAATACTGCCTGTTTGTATACCCACTACTTAAATTATAATACATAAAGCTTAGTTTTAGTTTTATTGTAGGAAACAGACTCTTTATTTTAAAGGGCTCGGTAAATAAAACTGGTCTGTCTTCTAACTCTGCCTCCTTGTTCCTAGTAACTGTTAGTCTACCTCTTGTGAAGCCTTGTTTGATTTTGTTTTCTTGTCTTGTCATTCCACCTCCACCTTCCTTCCCCTTCAAGTTTAATTGCAAAATAGGATCTTACCATCTGGTCCAGTGCAGCAAATCTTCTGTAGCACAGCATGCTGCCACTTGCAGGAACTTTGTATGAGCCAAATTTAATGGTGTCATAAATGGTGTGAATTACATGCCAGTAAATCGGTGCCAGTCAACATGAAGTGAATTTGGATTCTGGAGAGTGGCATATATTATAATGGAATGTTGTGTAACTGGTAACATTTTAAAGATAAAACTACTGTTTGGAAGGCTGCATCCAAATTTTTTTGTGTAATGGAAAACTTTCCCTACAAAACCACGTAAAGCTCCATAGTAGTGAAAGAGATGATTTTTAACAGTGACCACAATGAAAAGTGCAAAAGAAGGGAATGCAAAGGGAATGTGCAGTGTAAGAGAAAGTGGGAAAGTATTGTTACATATATTATTTTTAAAATTCAACAAATGATTTGGCAAAGGCAATTTGCTGCTGAATTTTCATTTCTGTTTGAGAATGATATCTCAGGATACTGCTCTGTGCTCCTACCTCCCCTAATTAATCTCATTGTTATGGTGTATTGTATAGAAACTGAAAAACTGAAATAATAAAGTGTATGTATGTATATATGTGTGTATACATACATAAAGGTTGAAATGGGCACACAGTGTTTGAGGATTTAGATTCTGCAAAAGGTGGATTTATTTCACCTACTCTTTCTTTAGACCCTGGGAAGTGCACGCTTCCTGAGGGTGATTTATCCCTTCATACTGTAGCTGCCTGAAGCAGCACTTCTGGTGACTGAACTCAGCATTCTCTCTCTTTCAGAAAAGAAGGTGCAGTTGCTCCTTAAACTATAAACCTGCCATTTCCAGCCTGGAACAGTCTATTCTAATATCATCTATGACAGTCTATTTTATGTCTAGTCTTTAAGTACTGGTAGATAACTATGTGTTGGGAAGTTGTTGACTTTGGGTTTACTTCCTTCAGTTGGGGCTCAAAGGATGACAGGCTGTATTTACATTAGTGTGAATGTGACATAGAGCAGATATGTGGAAAGAAGCTGCTGGTACTGAAGACCCAGTGATCACAGTGCGTGCATTTCCTAATCATTTCTCTGGCAGCTTTCATGAACCTCAAACAGAGCTGGTAAGGGCTATGCAGATGATAAGGCCAGTGTCATAAGAGGAAGCGGTGCTGTGATTTGGCAGGTTGTATTCAAGATCAAGCAGAAGCATCATCAGCGAGTATTGAGGAGGGCTAGAACTAAGACTGTTGCAAATATCTTGTAGTGCAATGAAGGGCTTGTATGCTTCTCTTGATCAAAAAATGTTACTCAAATTTCCTTCTTTGGATGGTTCACATCTTGATAAAGTCAATGTTTTAAAGAACAGACCTCCTATTGTTGTTGTTGCCCTTCTAAGTCTGGGTAACAGTTACTACCTCCATTTTGTTTTATCTCCCTGATTCTGATGTTGTTTGATTTTTAGAATATATTGACTTGATTTTGCATGTATATGATTTAGCATATGGAAGTACATTAAAAAGTCTGTCTTTTCAGGCACTGGCTGGTCGGGAATTATCATAGACTATATTTTGGGAACTATTGGCATGCACAAAATGGATTTTTTTCCCATAGTAAAATTTCATGTCATTGATTCCTATCACAACTTTATACTGGTGTAACAGCCTATTTCCAAGATATTCACTTAAGGTTTTAAATATTCAACAAATTTTCAGATCTCTTCTAAGTGGGACCTTGAGCAAATCGCTAGGCAGGTACTCTGTTTATGACAAGATGATGGAAAAGGAACATGATCATAGCTAAATGGTAGCAGAGGTTCACCTCAGATGTCATTGTAATGTTTCCCAGTTGCCTAGTCAAGAATGCCTATTCCCATCTTGGCATTTAGCGCTTCTCTGTGAAAGGTCTGTGTGAGAACTCTTGACAAATGTGGCTGAGGTTTAGCAAACGTTTATCACAAGGGAAAGCACAGTCTTGGGAGTCAGAGCCAGGCAGCACAGGAAGATGAAGGAGGAAATGTGCTTTATTCTGAGAGCTTTTTGTGAATTGACTCAACTGCTGCATGGTCTGCGGTGCTTGCACTTCATTATCTCTTATGTGTCTTTCCATACTCTAATAGAACTTTTCTCTCTGATAGGAAAGTGTGGTTATAATACAGCAGACAAAGCAAAGCAAAAACAAAAATAACAACCCCAAACATAAAGATACAGGGAGACAAACGTAGTTTCTGTTGACACCAACTCATTTCGTTGTAGCTGTTTCTTAGATTAAAACATGCAGGATATAGGCAAAAGATTGTTGAAGTATTCTGGACGGATGTAAGAGCAGCTGAGCAGCTGGGGCTAGTGCTACTTTCTTCCTAAGCTTTTGTGTAAGGCAATCTCAAATGTTTTTGCCAAAGTGGTTCTGCTTCCTTCCATCACACCAGTGTTTCATCTGCTTTTGGTATCCTTTAGTTATTCTGTTTTCCACATTTTTTTTCTTTAACTTGGGATGAAGATCATCAGGAAAACTGTATTAAATTATACTGACAGCTTTATTCTGGGTTATTCAAAATGTATCTTATTGTGTTGTTAATGCAGAAAATAAATTGAATTTCTAGTTATAAAAACAAAGAAGATTGAAAATGTAAAATATAAGCAGTGATGTTGAATGAATCAAAATAGACAAATATATTAAACCGATGCTGCTATGCTGTTTATAGCAGTGAGTGCTGATTCAGATGTCCAGCCACAATTTAAAGTTGGTGTAGCTGTGACATTCGTCATTTTAATAAAGAGTTTTGGCTAGAAAGGAACTATTTCTGCCAAGGAAAGATATTTTCAGTACAATCACAGGTAAAATAGATGTTTTTATATTTTTGACAACAAAATTATAACTTATCTCCTGAAATATGAAATAACAGAACAGAAATTTGGACCATGGTCTTCTCAGGCCTGCTAGACTGCTGAAGCTATTAAATCTTCTGTTTTGAATGTCTTTCTGTTCCAGTGAAAAGTCTGTCAAAACTGATAATACTTCCTGAAAACATGTGAAGTCAAATAAAATAACATATTTTAATCTTGACAAAAACTGTTCTTCAAAAATGCCATCCATTGATGCAGCAAAACCAAGGCAAGATTCTTTGCAGTACACATATGCTTACATTCACAGTCTGCATTTTTTTGCAGTTTTAGATGTTGTAATGGAAGGTTAAGAGATTAGGGAGAGTTTAGCTCAATTTCCTTCTATTTTATTTTTGATTTCACCAGTTAAGGATTTAACTGAGTTTAAATAAATAGTATTAGCTGAAGGCATCGTGCTGCTTTGTAAAACTTCTCAGAATTGCTTTTGATTGATTCCTGAAATCATTTTGAATAGACTGCATGGGCCTTTATCTACCTCACTGTACTGCATCTGTTGAAGAATTTCTGCTAATAAATAACTTATCTGGGTGTTTTCCAAAGGAAGTCATGACAGGAGTCTTTTAAGTGTCATTTTTAGATCTGCCAGTCAGTATTTCAATTGCTGATGAATACTTGCAGGTATGACCTGAACTGAAAGGTGGTATAGCCTATAGAAATTGACTATCTATAGGTGAAATTCTGTTTTTCAGCTGTGTATCAGTTCCTTCTAGTGACAGTTTCTGAGTGTTACGCTCTGTTTATGCAGGGCACAACGTCTAAATCCTGTTGCCTGTCTTCTGCTCTTGCTGTAAAACCTGGGTTACTACTTATCAGAACTTTTGTGTTCAAATAACTTTATTCCTGCGGGCTGCATAAATGTTGTGAATAATTTGCATTGTTTAAAAGGTCATGGGCTAGAATTACTGTGCTGAATGCTGTGTATTTTGTCACTGTTTAATTTACATTGATTTAAATGGTTTATTATTTATGATTTATTGAGCACTCGTCAGTCATTTTGCATTTTCTCTTTAGTTTATTATTAATTTTTTGCCACTGTGCTGAAAGTCACTATAATTGGTCAACTCAATTGCTGTCAGCAATAGAAATGAATTAATTATGCAGAAATGTCACGAGTAAACAAGCTTATTGTCTTTAAAACAGAATCAAAATAATCAATTTCCTATGAAAAGCCTGAAGACTTGCTGGTGGTTCTGGTTGGTTGTTTTGTTTGATTCTTTGATGAAGTCTGCTTAAAATGTAGCTAGAAAATGTGAGTTCTTCAAGCACAAGTTAAACAGTAAGTTAGGAGTTACATGGACTTCTTAACCCTTGATAAAAATTGTGAAATAGATGAGCACTGAGGTGATGAGGAATCTGTGTACATTTGCTATGTGTGTTTGCACGTAGAACATTACACCAATGCTTTAATATTTCTGAAGGTAATAAATATTTCCAGAGTCTGAAAAATAAGGCTTATGATCCAGCTCAACTAAGAAATATGGAACTCTTTAACATTCTTGGAAATGAATTTAAAATGAATCTGCTGAGGGAACTAATCTCTTGCTATTCCTGCCACAAATTCTAAATATGTGTGCCGTGGACAGTTCCGATTTATTTATTTATTTATTTATTTATTGCTGTTTAAGGAGATGTAGAGATCAACCCAATGATATACAACGTATCAGATGCTGCTGCCTTATGTATTTCTAGTCTTATGAGTGGCTTTCTCATTTCTAGATAATTTATCAAAAAAGCAAACATCTCAACTGACTGAACATTGATCCCTAACAGCTTAAGAATGTATTGGAAAACAAAATTTCCATTAGATGATGCTCCCAGACATGCAGAGCAACAAAAGGAAACAAAAGGAACAGAGGAAAAAGGTCAGAGTTAAAGAAAAATGTAATCTCCGTTCTCAGATTTATTTCTGCAATTGCAACCCAGTGAAGAGAAAAATGATGTTGCTCAGCTCTAACTTTGAAATGGGTAGAAATTCTGTACTCTTCAGTCAGTACTTTCCTATGTATGAATAAGATAGCTTTTTTTTCAACAAGGAATAAAACTACATTATTTTAATCAACTTATTGTTTTAATATGGGTACCACTGACAAGGCTAGATATGTACATATTTATTAATTAAGGGCTGAGTTGCTAGCTAACTTTATATGGTAATCTCAGAACTCTGAGGCAGTAACAGATGCTGCTTCTGATTTTATCCAGCTCTCCTCAGATACATGGTAGAAACAGTTTTCTACCACAAAAAAAAGTCAGAATTTTTGTTGCCTAATTTATGAGCAGCTTGGCGTATTTTTAAGTCAGATGATTTTTCAGTGTGTGGGATACCCAGTAATTTCCAAAAGGTAGAGCTTTAATTGACTTGATTATTGAATCTTACATTTAGATATGGAACTGCTTATTCATATACGGATGTCATTTAGAAAACACAAAAGCAACATGGATTTCATGTTTTTTACTATGCGTAGTCATTTACCATAGTTTATCCTCTTGCTGTCAGGATGTGTGCAGTTTACCTCTGTTTGCAGTTTTGCATCAGTAACGACAGCTGTTACATTATAGTGAAGAATAATAATTATTTTGCTTTTCCCAAGGTCCATTAGAACATAGCTAGGCTGTGTATTTGATATATCAGTGATGAATACTTTCCCCTGGGAGGATTTTGTAATAGTACCCATTCCTGTGTAAGAAATGATTTAGCTTTGCAAAGATTTGTTGTGGACTATGTCACTGAGGTTAGATACTGAGCTCTGGCATCATGGCGAGTGAGAGTAAACAAAAAATCTTGTTCTGTTTCTGAGGAAATGAAAACAGTGTGCTATTGAGTGAAATTTTGAAGGTCTAGAATTATTTAAGCTCTGGTGTTGTAGCTGGTAATGCATCACCCTGTGAAGCATTGCAGAGATACCAGAAATGGTACTCCTGGAAACAACAATAATATTATGTTAAAATTCCCTTCTAATGTAGTATTTTGACTCCTTGGATGCCTTTATATTCGGAGGTTTGGCTGGTTAAATAAAGAAGTAAAGTGTGCTCTGCAGCTTTTCCTTGGAATGATTTTGTTTGAAAGACTCAGAAGTGTTCAGATAGGGTTACTGCATGCAACTGAAATGCACTGATGTTTGGATACCCAAGTGGGAACACTTAGAAGTAATTATGCCATCTACCACTGATTTCACAGAGAAGGAACACCACTGTTGGCAATGGAATTTCTTCTTGTTTGTGCAGTGTGGATGAGAGAAGAATTTAAAATTCTTGACTACCAATTAGAGGTTGAAATAGCTTGCTAGAAAGTTGTTAGTGGCTTTTGCTTTGAAGGTGACTTCGTTATCTAGAGTATAATTTTTAAAATTGGAGTTAGAATTGCTGTTTGGATAGGTCTTAGAGAAACTTTATTTCTGAAGAAGATCTGTGTTGAAAACCTCCTGTTTCTGCTGAAAGAGCTGCTATCTGCCTGAGCAGCAGATTAGGAAATGTAACACTGTATTGCTGAGGCCTAATGAAGGGGTATCTTGTTCAAGATCTAGATGAATCAAAATGCAGCAAACAAACAAATTATGCAGCTCAAATAAGCATATTCTCAAGTGCTGAAAGATTGCTGTTCCCACTGAGCGCGGTATTACTTTAGTAAAGTTGTCTTTTTACACCGCACTTTGTAATGCTTCTCTGACTGAATGGAGTTTACTCCTTGCTGTTTTCTCAGCTGTACCTAATCTTATCTAGATGAGATCTTTTTTTGCAGTAGTTCTCACCTTTCTCAGGAAATACACCTCCTAGATTTTAACTGTTAATTCACACAAAGTCCTGGAACCTATCTGTGCTCTCGCCTCAGTTGTGTGAATTTTTCTGCCAGTCAGTAGCACCAGCAATGCAGTGTCTGAAGCTGCAGTATTTACTAAATTTACTGCAAGACTGTGTACCAGGCCACTCTAGCATCTCATAGAAAAATCCTACAGATAAGAGGCTGTGTAACTCTCATCAGCTTTGATGCTACAATACAGACAGCAGCTTTTTCCTAATGCTGCCAGCCATAGTTAGATGTTTTTGGCAGACAAGTTTTGCATAACAGCCTGAAAATATAAATATATTTTTGCCTTATCCTTTTCCATATTGATCTGATATCAATCTTAAAATATACTTAATTATACTATATTAATTTGTACTGCCAAGAATGAAGTGGAGAAAGGCCATGAATTACCTCTTGAGGACCATGCAAAAACAATTTACGGTTCAATGGACTGTGCCTTATAAATAGTTTCAGTTGTATTAGTTATGAATTTTACAAGCTATTCCATGCAGATGTATTATACAGTGTGCACAAATATCTCTCCTAAAAACCCAGAAAAGTTTAGCTGAATATATAGTTAGTGTGCAGTGATGCACTGCTCTGCCATTGCAAATGAAGCCTCCTTCAAAGCATTCGGTCAGCATCTCCTCAGCAAGTTTCAGTTTACACCCTGCAGCACTTGAAGAAAGAGTATATTTAGACAATGACAGAACAGCAGTTTCAGATAGGCAGTTTCATCTAAGGCACCTGATTTGCCAATTTGTTAATACCCTTTGCCTGTAGCAATTTCATACTTGGGTTGTCAAATGCATTTGTTATGTATGTTTAAGAAAAGACTATTAATGAAAAATACCTTATTCTGCAAGTTCCTCCATCTCTTCAGTTCCACACTCCGAGCTGGAGCTTTTGTGTACCATCAATATATGATACTTAGCTTGTAGCATTTTTCACCTCTTACGAAAGAGGAAAGCAATGTTAATAAAGGAAGGAAGGAGAAACTAAAATGTCTAAGGCTGCATGTGACAAAGGTTACAGGAAAAGGCAGTGTTACAGGGAGAAATACAAAGCTAGAAAAGGTGAAAGAAAAGATGAATATGTTAAGTTGGAGTAAAGGTCATGGAGGTTATGAGTGTCCCAGTATGTTCATAGGAACGCTATATAAAATTAAGTATATATATGAAAAAATATGTATTCAGATTTCAGTAATAATAGCTAGACTTCTGAAAAATTCCGGATTTGGGATTAAATAGGAAATCTTCATGTTGTCTATATTTGTAATTGAAATGAATGGGGCAGACATCCAGTGGAAAATAAGCTGTCTTTTGGGCAATGTAATTAAACTAGATTTCCTATGAAATGATATCTCATATTAACTGCGTTCAGTGCAATTATATTAAGCCTTTCTGAGCTAAGAAATGGTAAGAAAGAAATCTGTAGAATTGTTTGGATGCATAAACCTAGGAAAGAGTCAGCCCTATCCATTGATTTGGAAAATTTAAGAAATGCATCGAGTTGAATTGCTTCAGCATATAAAGATACCATATTTTCCTAAATCTGGAGTCCAGAAATAGTAACCCAGTACTCAAGACCATGTCTGTGGCACTCTGTGAGATGTTACAATATATTGGGCTGCTGCTTGGACACAGCAGAGAAACAGCTTTTTCTTAGAAGGGAAAAGGCCAATGCTTATTTCCAGGAGTCATTCTGAGAAGCTTGGTTCAGATTTTGTTTTTCATCTCCTTTACATCTGGGTATGCTCAGTGTGCTGCCCTTGCAGGATGTGAGAGGCTACTGTGTGACCTCTGTGAGCTGCAGCTGTGCGAGGAACTCACCTCTATTCCTGTCTCGGCAGTAGACAGACACTCATAGCTGCGTGCCTTTCTTTTTGTTTCACGTTGCAAGAAGGCTTTGTGGAAGTTTGTTCACAGTGATTGGATTTTTCTAAAGCTAGGACTATCCTGTCGGATCTGGTTAATACAAACTCTGGATATTTGTGGAAGTATTTTGCAGTTCAGTTGGTGAATATGCACCCAGAGAAAAGCTGAAATGAACTAAAGCAAACCTGTTCTGCTTAGTAATTATAAATTAAACAGTGAACAGGAAAAAAGTTCCTCCAAGAATCTGAGAATCAAGAGTTTTACAAGACTCTTCAGGTTCTTAGTATTCCTGGAGGAGTACAAGCTGCACCCTTCAACACCAGTATATTCAATACCATTGTATTTTTACCTTCCAAAACTGAGTTCCTGCATGCAAAACATGCTTTCAGCATGCTTTAACAGCAGCTGCTGTTACTGACTGATGCTAGTGGTTGTAAACCTGTTGTCCATGTTCTAAATGACACATAGTACTTCTGCAACTATGCAGAGTACAAACACCTTGAGAGTCAATGAAATCCTACAGTAATTACTTTCTTTTTATTTATTTTATATTTTGGAGAAAAGCTATTTGAAAAACTGCTGGGCCCAATTCTTATCTGCTATACCTAAGCCCTCTTCCATTGCTCTTAAAATTTCAAAAGGAATGGAAGCATTGAGTTATCAACAATACAGATCATTGTGTGTCAAGAATACTTCAGATGTAACAGATCTGTAAAGGAGCTATATTAAATCTTATGTACAGTTGTTAATGAGTTCACTTTCTCTTATGGACTTTCTCACAGTCACTTGATGTGTTCTTTGCTTGTTTTTCTCAAACCACCTAACATTAAAAATAAACTACTTATGATTGCAGTCACAAAGAATGAAGATAATTGCTTGGATCAATGGTTATGGTCAACATACAAGTAAATAAGAAAGAAAGGTGAAAGCATCAGTCAAGTGATTTAATACTTCGCCCTTCTAGAACTTCCATTTTATAGCTGCTTCAAGTAGCTTTGTCTACACTGTGCCAGTTTAGTGCAAACTCTCTGAGGAAGGGATGGAATGTGCTGAAATTTCTCTCTTGGCCTTTAGTCTGTGGAGGAATATTAAAGCATGCCAGAGGAGACAATTTTATAGGTGTCTGTTTTTGATTTCAGTAGTCAGGAGATTAAGAAAAAAATCCTTGTTCAGCGTCAACATCTCTAGCACTGTTCCTATTGCTATCTATATACTGTCTTAGAGCACCAGAACAGCAGTAGCTGTTGTGTTTATTTTTTTTTTAATCTCTCCCTACTTTAACAATTAATATTATAAAACATAATCTGTTGTCTAGAAAATTACGTGTAAAGATGTCTGACGTTTCAGCATGTATTTAAGTGAGACCCAAATGCAGCTGCCTGTGCATTCATTGGCACAATCAGCTACCATGTTTCAAAGAAAGTCAGAGTTAGGAAAGTCATTCTTTCAGTATGACTACTCATGTAAATATTCTCATCTACAAATATAATTGGTAGGGGCTTTAAAAATAACAACCTAAGCAATACATTTTCTTAATGGAATATGATATTAGTGATATTTTAGAGTATGAGATAAATGTTATATGGATCAATCGATTTGCCAGTCTGCAGCCTCATCATTTTTTGGTGTGATGATCCATTTATTTCTTGGTATAAGACCTACAACGAATATGGTTATCATTTAATCAATCTTGAGCGATGTAAAGTGCATAAAGGGCTACTGGATCAATTAGGAAGTTAGATCAGTTTATCAATATAACAGTACAAGATTATTTTAAAAACGGATCTCTTTTAAATGGTCAACTTTTTGTGTCTGAGGCAAAGCTGAGGTCAGGCATAAATTATATATTAAACTATTTCATTATCAGAACAGTTGTCCTAAAATTGAGATCAACTTATTACTGAGTCATTCAAAAACATAATATAAACAAGGTCCAGTGCATAATGCCATTCTTTATGGAACGTTTACATCAAATGTTTTTTGTAATTCATAAATACATTCTAGGCAATTGTCTGATTCCTCAAATTCTTTTTTTTTTTTTTTTTTAGTCTAGAATTTCATCCTTTAATTTGGATAAATGCAGTTTATCAGAGGGCTGAGACTGTCCCTTCCAGTGAAAATAAAATTTTGATTGTTGGTGATGTGATAAGTTATCTACAATTACAGAACATATTATGAAAATTTTCCAGTGATCATAATGCTGGGTAGGATAAAAGTAAATCATTCTGGGAAGGGAGAGATTTTAAATTAACGTTTTTATTGCCCTTTGAAATTGCTGCAAATAAGTCTTTGCATGGCTTCTGGAATTAACATTGGCAATATACAGTATGTTTTTATGTGATGTATTAACTGTCATAATTTTATTTTAAAAGCCTCTTATAAGTTGTCTGATGGTTCTCACTTTGAAGTGATGCAGTGAAACTTTTTTAATGATAAAACATTTATATAAATGCAGTGAAATGCATAGCATATGTAAATGATCACATGCGCAAATAGACCTGAGGTGAAATGTTGCAATTTTCATGGAGTTGTAGAATGGTTTGGGTTGGAAGGGACCTTTAAGATCATTTAATTCCGCCCCCTCTGCTATAGGCAAGGACACCTCTCACTGTTCTGGTTGCTCAATCCATCCAGCCTGTCCTTGAATAAAATATTATTCTTATCTAAATATAATTACATATAATTACACCTGTAAGAAGCCTAACACATTTTAGATAACACTGAAAAATCTCACATAACAAAAATTTAAAAAATAAGTATAATGATAATCATTTGAATTTACATTAAAATTTGTGTAATTTGTGGCAGAAATTTCGTATAGAACTTCTGTAGTCCTTTTGCCATTTCAATGAACAAATGATGTCAAAGTAAGAACACAGAATCCCAGAATGGCCAGGTTTGGAAGGGACCTCAAGAATCATGAATCTCCAAACCCCCCTGAGTATGAAAGGACTTCTGTTAACTATATGCTTAAAATCAGAAAGGCTATGCATTAGTTTGCATGATTTATCTCTCATTTTTAATTTGCAGTAATGTTATCTTTCAGTCACTATGCTGAACAAGGATGCTGAATCTCAAAATCATCTCAAAAGCCAATCGCTTGGCTGCAATTCCATGGAAATTTTTTGGAAACAATTATCATTCACTTGCTCAAGCCTGATAACTTACTCCAAATTTCTACCTTTTGATTAGTTCTGAAAATAGATCATGATCTGATCCTTTGAAAACTGTTTTCTTTTCCAAAAAGACCTGTCATGGATGAGTCCTTAGTATTCTTTCTTGTCTCCTAACTGCTAAGTAACAACATAGCTGTTAAATTCTGCAGTAGGAAGGCAGGGAGTTAATTTGAATCTTGGGTTTCCCTGTTTATCTAATATTATATCCCAGGCTATCTGCACTAAAAACCAGATGTATCTCAGGGGGGCTAAGGAAAGTTAGTCTGGTATGCTATGTCAGTAATAGTAGAAAAGAGATGGCCATTGTGAAAAACTGTATGAATATGAGCTGTTCTCAGGATAAGCAAGACAAAGGGAACATGAATTTTAAGGTATGTGCACTCACAGGAGGGTGCAGGGATATTTGATTGTTCCTGTGTGTCCTGCGCAAGTAGATCTGAAATGAACATCTTTCTATATGTAGTTGTAGCATTTAAATCTATTTGTATTAAAAACAGATATTTAACAATTTATAAAGAAGTGAAAATGACCAGAAGTTAGGGGATCATTTGAACGACCAGGGGAGTCCAATCATTCCTGCAGGCATAAGGCAGTGCAAAGGGATGTGGCTGAGGTACAATTGAAGAAGATAGGAATGAGCCCTGTTGCTGAATGTTAGAAGAGAATGATATTTCTTGTAAGAATTTTATAAAACAATCAATTTGCTTTTTCAATTTTATACCTTAAAGCCTAACTTTGAAGGTTGCTAAGTAAATCTCATCTCTATTTTATGAAAAAAGCGACCCACTGTAGCGAATATGGCACTTAATGTACCATGTGACCATGGACCGTAGTGCAGTGAGTTGTGTGTGCTTTTATGTGAATGATTGACTGTTAGACACTTCATAGAGAAAAATGGCATGAGTGGACTGATAAGGAAACCTGAAGGAGTGTGTGTAAATACCAGCCACTAATTTTACATTCAAACATAATTTATTCTCGTGTGTTATAAAAATATATTTATCCAGCAACATCATGCTTTATAAAAAATGGTATTATTTCTAGACTACGGAACAAAGCCATTTGGATTCAAGGTTTAATTAATTTTATATACTGATCTATCTAGAAATGATCTAAAAATATATTCACAAAAATGAGAAGCCCTTTTCTTTTCAGATTGAAGTGAAATGAAAATGTGACCCGTCAATTAATTTGGAGAATTAGTGTAGGAGTAGAATCTTGATAGTATTTCAGAATAAAATATTTTTCTGAAGGTTCAAAATGACAGGAACTTCAGTTTTGAGTTATATATTCTTCCTGCCAATATGCTCATTCATCTCAGGCTCTCATACAGACAGTATTAGCAGGAACACTTCAAACAAAGATAAATAGTTGGAAGAAAAAGTCTGCATCTCAAAATCAGAAACACTATGTGTAACATTTAGTTTATCAAGAAAACTATGATGGCTGCTCTGAAAGTAATGCCTCCTGTTTTATGATGTCGGCTTACAGTGATGGATGTTGGTGGGATGGCAGTAGAGGTAGCAATTTCCCACCAATATTCCATTACGTTTTGTTGCTGTGTGACAGATGGCAGCAGAGCGGCAGCCCGACAGAAAAGGTCTGACATGGAAGTGTGCGTGAAGTGAAGGTGTGTCACTGAATTCCTCTATGCAGAAAGAACTGCACTTATTGACATTCACTGATGCTTGCAGAATGTTTATGGAGACTCAGCTGTAGATGCGAGCACAGCGAGGCAGTGGGTGGTGCGTTTCAGCAGTAATGACAGCAACAGTGGATCGCCTCCACCAAGGTGCAGATGTTTACAAGTGTGGCTCTTATCACTGCTAGAGAAAATGTATAGCTAGGGATGGTGACTGTGCTGAAAAACAGTGTTTTGTAGCTGATAATTTTTTCTATCAAGTAGTGTTATTGTGCTCTTTGTATCAGTTGTAATTTCCAGGGAAATAAATAGGAGATCTTACTTTCAGAGCATTCTACATATCATAAATCAATTTTAGCTTAAAACAGGGAAGGGTGATTAAGTGATCTGAAAAACTAGTGGCAGTATCTAGCCTAATTACTTTCCTTTGATTGTGTAGTATCTTCTGAAAGAATAGCTTGGCTCATAGCAAAATGTAAGTGTGATAATCAACATTTTTCACAACACAGGGCTGTGAACAGTCTGTTCCTTAAAGGATGCAGTAGAATTTTTTTGTGTGTATGTATTCTTACAACATATGCTTAGGAAATGTAGGGCTTTTTTCTGTCCTTAGAAGAGTTGACTTTGTCCCTAAAGATGTTTTTTGGAAGAATGTCCTATGGTCATAGGCAGCTTTTGAAAAGACTTTACTTCCTCTTCCTCTCTAGCAGAGCAGTGGAAGAAAGGGAGCTGAGTTGTAGTGGAATTGTTAGTGTCATGTTTAAAACTGGCCAAAAAATAGAGGTAGAGATTTGTTGTTTTTTTTTTTTTTTTTTTTTTTTTTTTTTATTTTTGTTTTTGTTTTTGTTTTTCCCCTGTAAGAATTTTGGGGATGAATGCTGTGAAGGTGGAAGAACTATTTAAGATGATGAATGATTCTGGTGGCATACTGAAGAGTGAGTATACAATGTCCATGAATAAATTTATGTGGAAATTAGGAAGATCTACGTATAGAATGAGATTCTGAAGCATCCATTCCCAGGAGCAAAGGGGACATGAGCCCACTTGGTTTTAAGATGGATTTCATTATACTGTGAAGGAGTTATTTGATGTAGTTGTCTGTGATAAGTGATTGGATGAAAGCTGTGTCTGATGTGCCTTACTCTATCCTTTCAGAGTTTCATTCTACCCAGAGAAAGCAGGTGCCTTGGGGGATTTAAACCAGGAGATGGTGGCAATTTTTTTTAGCTAGATTGAATTTAATGATCAAAACTGTGATGAAGTTTTGAGTTTAATACATGGTAGGTAAAGGATGACATGATTTAAGCATCAAAGTCATGAATGCCTTTTATGACAAGTATTTGTTGACAGGTAAGTTAATATATCAGCCTTGGGAAAGATGGTGACTTTCATCCCTATAGATAAAATTCTCAAGATTTTGTAGCTAAGTGTTGGAACCTTATCAAACTCACTGTCAGTAGTAAATGCAATTAAACCCTGAACGTCCAGCTACTGAAGGATTCCACTGACATATTAAAAATAAAAACTGCTGCCTGTGATGAGTGACGTACGTTTACAGACTGTATATGGTGAAGGTCAGATACATGTTGTAGTAATCATTAGCTCTAAGAAGTCTTTAATGTTGCAATGTTCGTAAATATATTATTGGTGCAATGTATTACTAACACGGGTGGCCGATTTGCTTCCTGTTTCTACGATTTTATTGTACTTTTTAATTTAAAATTTATAGTACTGAGGTAGTTATATCCCTCATGTATAGTTATGAAAAGGTTTTGAATTTGAAGATTTATTTTTCCTTGAGAGTTTTATTTCCTATTTTTTCACAAAATTCATAAAAATTTTGTCAGATGCATTGGCATTTTAGTATTTTGACCGCCTACAGCTGTAGTCGTGATGTAATTCCATAACTTGTGAAATAATTGTAAAATACCTAAAGCTTATACCATTAAATGCAGTGATAATCTGTTTTCCTTAAACTTTTACAGCACTATGCCCTCCATTTGATTCAGAAGTACTGTAGACAGTTCTGGGTAGCGTTAAACAGGGAAATAAAGCATCACTTCAAAAAATAGGACAGATTCCAAAAGAACAATAACAGTGCAGTGCAAAGGTGTGTCATTCATGAAGCTGGGATAGTACTGTTCTCTGCAATATTGTGATGTCTTTCTATAAACCCAACTTTGAAACAGTTATTCAGATATCATGTGGATTCTTTATGCTGTTAGGAACAAGTCTTTCATTGAAGAGTGACCTCTAATTCTCTAGGCAGATTAATCCAAACTGCCTCCATAATGTCATTTGAATTGTGTTGAAATATTAATCAGTATTTTATGTCAGGATATAATATACTGGGCTGTGTTTTTTCTAAAATCACAGAGTTTCTTTAACATATAAGTTTATAGTAAATTGAGTAGTTCGCTTAAGCTAGAATTCGAAGTGACTTTATATTGTAATCCACTGGCAGACATTTTTCTGTGGTTTTAAATGCATCCATTGATTTTCATTCAGTGCCCACACTCATTCTATAGTTAATGCAGCTACCATCTTTTATTATTTTTTCTTCATATTTTCATGGAAGAGTTCTTAAGGAACAAGTTTCAAACACAATTAACAGCTCTTTGTTGCCTAGATTGTGTTACAGTTTCATCCATGGCTGGTTCTGAATATCTCGTTTCAAGAGGAAATTGTGGATGTTAATTTTTTCAGTGAAAATCCCATCTGATAACTCTTTGTGATATTTCACCTTGCTTTTCAATGTCCATTCATGAATTGTCACTGAAGTACTTTTGGCTTCCAGTTTGGTTATCTGGCACCTGGTATTAATAGGATGTTCTGTGAGATTCTCCTGTGCTTCTGTGAGATCTAATGGGGATGGTAAGGAAAGCAGGAATATCAGTTTAGAAACTGCCAGAGAATTTAAGCAATATAATCTACATACTGGAGATAATGAAGTTGGACTGTGAGAACTTTTTTTTTTTTTTTTTTTTTTTTTTTTTACATTTTTATTTGCAGGAGTTTGCATTTTTTTTTTAATAATCTATTTAAAATGTGAGACAAGTACAATAGAACTTAAAGTGGTCACTTTATAGTGTGTAAATTGAGTATTTGTGTTGCAGTGCATGAATTTATATAGATTTTGTCTATAATAAATACTCTAAACTTCATTTCAAGGAAGAAAATCTGTCTTAACCGGACTCCTGTTGAGAAAAGTGTTAGCAATGTTGTTCCTTTACGTATCAACTCTTTTTCAAAATACTGCTTGTAACATACTGGCTGTTAAAGTGGACAACTGATACAGAGATAATGCAGCATATGAAATTAAGTCAAGTGACTTGTAGGTGGTACTTCTGAACACAAGGTTAAGTTACTAGTTGAGGTTGTGTAATTTTAGTTTAAGACAGAATAAAGGAAGGAGAAATACGAGGCTGCATGGCATCTTATCAAAATCCACCATGGCGGAAAGTCAAACAGTTTTTGCTTAAGTAACTTTGTAAGAACTCAGATACTAAGTTAATCTGTAACAGTAACAGAACCACGTGTGTAGTCTGTAAAATTCTATGGAATTTACTAGAGAAAGGGATGAATTCACAGATGGATTTTTCTTTTTTTCTTGAACAAACTTAAAAAATGAGGTTAGGCTTTTGTTTTGTTTTTGTTTTTTTTGAAGTGTTCTAGCTCTTGTTTGGCAGCTGCCCACTGACAGAACTACATTAGATATTGTTAGGTCTTTATGAACAAGTGAAGTGTTTCTGAGACATGCACAAGCCTAGAAAAGTCTCAGGGATCCCTGTTGTTGACAAAAATATTTAAGAGTTGTACAGCCTGCTCATGTTAATAATATAACAAAGTACCAAATTATAAAAAGATTTGGAGGCTGCATCTTGTGCTGCCTGTATAACAACGAGCCATTTCTCCAATGTATTTGCTATCGACTTGTCATGGGAGAAGACATGTCCTTGCTCAGGTCATGCCACACATGTGATTCAATGGCTATACACTGATATTTTTGCTATGGATGGAGAGAATTAAACTTGAGTTTAAACAAGAACAGGAATTCAGTCTCCAGCTAATCAAGAGGAGGAGCAGGGTGACTGGTTAATGTGTTCATTGATAGTTGGAGTCCTATTACTTTAATGCAATTTATCTCATAAATCCAAGTCCTGGCGCCTTCTGCACTGCTGACTGCTAGACAGTTTTCCTACTCATTTTGTCCATGTTGATCTTTGTGTTTGGTCCATCACATCAGTGTCATCTGGTAATTGACTGCATAGCAACTCAAATGTCTGTTTCAGTGCTTCAGCCTTAATTGCTGTTGAGAATGGCTCATTGAGGTGCATGAGAGTGGCAGTAAGTGGAGCTCAAGCTGATTGGTTTCTATTGAACACTCTGAACAGTACTGATCTGAACACTGCTGTAAAGATGACCAGAGCATGTGTGTGATTTCTAACAACTGTAAGATTTATTTGGCAGTGGAACTATAGCCTTCTCCTGGTTGTAGTATTATTAGTCAAGGGGATAAGTTCAAAGTGTAGCTCAGATTTTTTGTTTCTATTTTGTTCCTTAAGTTTGAAACACAGTTTCTGTCATTGTAATAGGTGAGCCCTTCTCTGTCCTCCCAAACAGCAGAATTAAAAGCTCTGAATATGATTCTATGTTGTCTTTTTAAAGTGGTTGGGGGGGGGGTAAGAAAAAGAAAAAACAACCCTAAATGCACAGGATTGTTTTTTTAAACCATCATGAGAGCAGGAGATACCTAAGTTAATCAGGAGCAAATGGGAAGAAGGTGGATGATCCTACCAGCTGTGCTATGGTGCTGATTAAAAGATTGCAAGTTCAGTTCCCACCTGATTTAAATACTTTGTACCTAAGAGTAACTTGGCACCTCAACTCAGAGCTTTTGCGATGGAAGTCTCATCAGACGTGTATCTCTGACAAATCTTCCTTTTTTCCTAATAAACAGTAAAATAAGTTACATTAATTGCATCGGTTTCCTAATGTTTTTCTGACCAATCTTAATTTAAAATTCAATAGAATGGTATTCTTGAACTAGAAAACAACCTGCCTTACTTCTGCAAAGTATCTGGTTATAACTGCATCTAATTAGATGGATGTTTAACATCATACAACATAGGAAATATTTGTATGTGGTAATACAAAGTGTGACTGCCAAACTTTGTGTAGCAGTGTAGTTTCAGCATCTGTAAACTTCTTCTTTTGTTCTGAATAGGATCTGTGTCCTGTGTCTGTGGGAAATGACTCATTCTAGAGAGCAGATAAGTAAGAGACATTACTTTTGGAGCAACCTATGTATTTTAATGGGCATCTTCATTCTTAGTTGGGAGAACAGGAGCAGAAGCAGTGAAATTCTGGTCCCTGGAAATAGTAAGATTTGTTAGGGAAGTTTTAAGTGCATATGAATTTAGTTTCTTCTGCTTCAGCTCCTTCCTCTGAGTGTCCCTGATGATGCAAAATTAATTTGTTTCTAATTTAAGGATAACACTGGGGTTGAAATGTGCCATGAGCTCTCAGAATGATTTTCTTCCTTGAAGTTATGGCCATTTGCTTTCTAGGAGGGTATGATAGAATTTGAATTCCACTGCACGTCACTCTTAAGTGATGTTGCATAGTAGATTACTGCAGTATGCATTTAACAAAGTTGTCACATATCTCACATCCTGGGAAAGAGGCTATAATGGGAGGGTTCTGGTTGGTAGACTATTACAACAGTCTTCAACAAGCCTGGCTAGCCAATGAAACTGTATCAAGCAGAGTTCTCTCAGATTTTTTTTTTAGTTATTTACCTTTGAAAGTGATGGGGGCAAGTTGTAGGTGCCTCTGGAAAATAAAACCAAGCAGTGTTTTTGGTTTTGTTCTTTTTTTTTTTTTTTTTAAACTGGAACAGTCCCAGAGATAGCTGAATTTATAATAAATGAACAGCATATTTTATAGAAATAATGTAGGAATTGCAACATCTCCTTTTAAGTATCTTGTGCACAGCAGTGTGTATATTCTCTTGTATACCTACAGGTAGGAATTAGGATCCTGAGGATAAGAAGACTGTAATATAGCCAGGAGGAACATACACATGGAATATTTTATTCAGGTTATGATAAAGAAAATGAAGGTCTTTTGGCTCATCTTTTTTTTTTTTTTAAATTTATTTTTAATTATGAAACATTCAACATGATGTAATTAATCATCAATTACTGTAAAACTGAATCCATTTCCTTCCCAAATCTCTGCCACTTTCAATTCCTTCAATAAGTGTTGTGCTGACTAATTTCATGTTGGCAGCAGGTGAGAAAACAGCCCTTGGAGTAAGATATAATAATGATGCTTCTGATGGCTATAAAGTGTTATTACCAAGTGGTGACCTTCATGTTATACACGTTATTTCCAGCTCCATCCTGCTCTTTGTGTGTTGCAAGTTTTGTATCAGATATGTTATCCCTAAGACTGCTCAAGATCTACTCTGAAAATGCTTTTTACTGAAATATTTGGACTTGGCAAGCTGTCCTTAGCTTTTGAGTTGCATTTATGCCTCCCCTGGGATGTAAACTGTAATAATGGAAATGTGACCATACCATGCATAAAGGATTTTTATTTCCTTAGTGTTACGATTGTTTACTTGTAGGTCTGGGTGAAACTCTGTGAACTGAAATAATTATATACACTTACATGAGATAATGTAGCCTTTCCATAATTTTACGGGTTTTCTCTGCTGTCTGTACAAATCCTGACAAAGAAGGATGCAGAAATCCTATTCCTCCTCATTAACTGTTCACACTAAAAAGTCCAGCAACAGTTCTGTCCTTTTGTAGCTACTGAAATCTTTGTGAGACTTTCAGGTATGTGTCTCTTTCTGTTACGATGAGAAGTTCTTGGTAGCATTGTATATGTTAAAGCACAGTGAAATCATCAGAAGAATTAGTACTGAAGTGCCAGCAATTATCTGACTTCTCTTTGATTTGTTTGTTTTTCTCAGTCCACGTCTGAGCAATAAGAAATGAATTAACTTCTATGATTTTCCGTTATGTGTATGTTTGTTGTCTCTGTCCTCAAACTGTTGCAAACAGCTTGAAAGAGCTCTGATCAGAGCAGACGCTTTTTTAATGCATCAGTAAAATGTCGGATAATTGCTATACTGTAATATGGAGCCTAGATGATCCAGTTCAATAGGCTGATTTGCTAGACTGATCTCAGTGTTGTGTTAGCAGTGTGGCTGTGAGGATAGGGAGAATAATTGCACTTCTACCCCAGCTAAATACAATTCAGTACCTCAGTTAACCAATTCAGTACCTCTACTTAAATAAGTCTTGTGTTGTCGTGGAAATGTACTGAGTTTTGGCAAACCCCTAAAATGTGGTACTTGGGATGAGTAAGTCTTGTACTATAGTTCTCAGTAGACATTTTCAGATGCTGTCTTAAATATCACGGATGCTTTTGTCAAATACATTTGCCTTAGAGAATGGGAAGTGATTTGAGTATTAGAGGGCAAATGTTTCCAGCATTCAAATATATGTATTACCTTAGAGTTTTTAAATCACAGTCTCTTTTACATGGGCAAGTTTCAGAAGAGGTTGAAGGAAAATAAATCAAAAAGAAGGAAAAAAAAAAAAAAGTGAATTTTTTCTCTGATGGACTAATTAAAGAAACACCATGCATAAAGCAATACGTTCTTCGAGCTGGGCAAAGTTCCTTGCAGATTTCTGAATGATATACAGTAATCTAATGCCTAAAAAGGGTGACGAACGTCATTCACTAAAAGGAAACTTATAAAGTTAGTGGATAGAGATAACTTGTATTGCAAAGTTCTAAAATACGTCACTTGCCTAAAGCATTTTTTTCCAGTAATCTAGTTCTGAATAAACCTTGGAAAATGTGAGAAGGTATAATTGAACAAAATAAATTGTCACAGGCACATGCTTATATTTTACGAGATCACTCATGCAGGTGTAAGTGGGCAACAACCTAAGCAAACAGTGGAAAAGCCTCTTACAAAGAATATTGCTGCTTTTCCTTCAAATTTCTAAATATTGTCCCTTATAAGCTTTTAACATGAGGTTCATGTAGATTTACTTAGCACTTCCTTTTGAAATTCCCTTTGTAAATGTCTTCAGTATTATGAGACTTATTTTGCTGAAAATGTGGTGGATTTTTCTGTTTAGGTTTTTTTTCTTATTTCCCCTAATTGTGAACTTTTATGGGCAAGGCAGGCAGTATTACATGATTTCCATGGTAGAAGGAAATTTTGAACATAGAGCCAAGTTGATGAAGTTTTGAAGTCAAGTTGGATTTTGCTGCTGAGGATGATGAAACTCCTTACCATAAAGGAATGTAAAATAGTCAAGATGCTGAAAGAGTCTTAAGATGGGAATGGCCAAATTCATAAGAGAAAATACTTGTGAGCTGCTGGAGACTATTTTTGGTTTTGTAAATTCTTACGACATACCTTTATGTCCTGAGAAACATTATTGTTCTTGTACTTTTCTAGTCATGGCTGCTGGTCATTACATTACCCAACACACTGTTGGGTATCAGTGGATAACACACGAGGCAGAGCTTTTACCTAACCTGAATATTCTTAAGTGATTTGTATTGTGAGCTGTAATAGGAACAATGCATTCAGCACATCTGCTGTGAAAGGGGTCTCTTTCCTGCTGCTTCTTTAAGAGAAGTGCTGGAAGCATGAAGTGCTGCATTTCTATGTATTGTAGCACGAATTCAAAAGTTACATCGTTTCTGCTCAAAGAGCTTACTGGAGAAAAATTCCTGGGAAGTCACTGTGTCTGGATATCTTTGTGATTGTTCAGCCTAGAGGAGGGAAGGCTTTGGGGAGACCTTACAGCAGCCTTCCTGTTGCTAATGGAGGCCAGCAGGAAGCTGAGACAAATCTGTGTTTGTTAGCATCTACCCTATCTCTTTTGACAAAAATATTTTTGAGTTTTACTGATGTTTTCAAACTTTTATTTTTCCAGATGATGTCAATTTATGAAGCATTTGGAGTAAATCAAAGTTGTGCATTTGGGATTATGAGATATAAAAGGGACTTGGTTGAAACCATTCTGATTTTTAGTTAGTTTTCACTTTTGTTCCCTCACTTAATTTTGATGGTGCAGCCTTCTGCCTGTCACAATATACTACTTAAAAGCACTAAACTAAAGCTTTACAGCTCAAAACAGAACTACCGTGATAGGCTATTTTTATATTTGCTTATACTTACTGACTTACTCTCTTATTTTCTATTCATTAAAAATCCTGTAACTTAATACCTGTAATTTTTTACTTCAAAATTTTATTCAGTTATTAAGTCACTTATATGCACTGTAAACAGGGGCAAGGTGAGTCTGCTTGTATGCAAAGATTAGCTATGACAGAAAACCTTGGGAATATTTTCAGTCGGAAGTGTAAGTGTTGTAGTTAATTTTTAAGGCCTCCAAAGGTCAGTATGCTTCCTGTGCAGCAGTCATGTCTGACAGTGGGACCAATATTCTCCAGAGACCTGCAATGGTTGTGGAAATATTCTTGAAGACCTTGCAGATCAAAAATGGAATGATTTACATTGATAACTTTCTTATGGTTTACACAACAAGTGGATGATAAAAGACTGAAATATCTCGGTTTACTAGCTGATGTTCTCATTTCTAAAGGTCCTATGCAGGATGCGTTGATTAGTTGGCATGTGGCAACAGAAGCTAACCAGCTACATCTCCTCTACCATGCAGGAAGACAGAATGCCACTGGCCAGATCTTTTTATTTTGGACTGAAACTGTTCTTGATTTTGTCACTTCATAAAGTAATAGTCCCCATCCCATAATATTTCCTTTCAAAGTGTCATTATTTGCATCAGCTTCGCTGTTTGTTTTGGTAAATATGTGGCATTAATGAAAATGATTTGACAGCCATCTTTATTTTTTTGATGTTTTGTTCAGCAGGGTTACTTAGAAATATTGCGAGAGAGAAATGATGGTGAAATGTAATGATGGCTCATCTAATATTCAATTACATATATGTCTTTCATTTTTTCACCTTGGCACCACGCCTAGCGCAAATAAATGCTTATTGTTCCTTAAATAAATTACACTGGCTCTAAACTGCTTTGCAGTTTGATACTTACAAGAATTCTGTGTTTATTTGCTGGCACAGGCTGCTCTAAAGATACTCAACCTTCTGTGTTTTGGCTTCTGTTACTTTCATTACCTTGAAAAGTAATTATGCAAATTTCACATTGTATTACATTCAGGCAGGCTTTCATTTATTTATAAACATCTCAAAATTTCAGTTTCAGGATGTGCAACTGAAAAATGTCTGCACAGGATGAGAGATGGTGCTGCCTCACCACCAGTTGCTGCAATTCAGCAACAAGTAATAGATAAGCAAAATTGTCCTGTTCTTTGACTTCCTGCTTATTGAGAGGATGCAGTAAATTGGGCTGTAGACATCCAGTCAACATGGGATTTGGCTATGCACAGGCAGACACTGGACTGTATATAAATAACTTTTTTTTTTTTCATGAACATAAAAAGGGAGCCCTGGAGAAAAAAAAAAAAAAAAAAGAGCTGAGATAGAGATGTTTGAAAAGAAACACAGATTTCCACAATAAAAGCATCTCCACAATAATTAATAAAATTCTTAAACCTTGCATTGTGGGAATGACACTCATCTCTTATGATGTTGATAAGGTGTTGCCCTATTCAAGTGATCCAAGTCACTGTTTACTTTAAATAAGAATTGGAGCCCTGCTTGGCTTTTGCAGAAAAATGTGTACTGCAAATTGCATCTCATAAGAACTAGTGGGTACAGAAGGCTACTACTACCAGTAGGTAGCCAGAGGCTGCAAAGGAATTTTATATAGTTGAAACAAGCAGCAGTCTCATCCATCTACATAAAAATATACCTGGAGAAATACCAGATGGGTGAGCTTCAGGGCGTCTATGGACCACCAACAAAAATTCACATCCTTAAAATAGGCGTAAAATCTCACTGTCTGGGGAAAGGTTCTAAAAAGCAAGAGTATTGAAGGAACAATCAGGCTGGCTGTCTGGAAACCTCATTTAGATTTCCGCAAAAATCTAGCAGAATTTTGTAGACTGTGTGTGATATTCAGTTTTGAAGATCAGATTACTTTCAAAGCATTCAGAATTAGCTGCTTAAAATCTAATACTTCTATCATTCATTAGTATTTTTGAAAATGCAAACCTTATTTGCCATTGGTGGCTTTTACTCCTACCTAGTGACCACTGGGGCAGAGTAGAGGGGGACAATTGTCTCCTCTCCCTGCTGGCCTCCCCTCTTTCAGTGCAGCGCAGGATACTGATAGTCTTTTGCAAGAGCACACTGCTGGCTCACGTCCAGATTTTCATCCTTCAGGACCCCTAAATCCTTCTCAGCCCAGCTGCTCTCAGTGTACTCATAGCTGGGATAACCTTGACCCAAGAGCAACACCTTGCACTTGGCCTTGTTAAACCTTATTACATTCTCATGTACTCATTTTTAAAGCATGTCCAGGTCCCTCTGGATGGCATCCCTCCCTTCTGTTACGTCAGCAGCTCCACTCAGCTGAGTGTCATCAGCAATCTTGCTGAAGGAACACTCAGTCCCACTGTCTGTGTTGTTGATAAAGACGTTGAAATATACTGGTTCTAGGATAGGCCCCTGGGCAGCACTACTTGTGACTGGCCTCCACCTGGGCATAGGGTGATTGATAACAACGCTTCAACCACTTCTTTATTCATCTAATAGTCCAGCCTTCAAATAATCTCTCTCCGGTTTAGAGATAAGAATGTGATCTGATGTTAAATGCTTTGCACAAGTCCAGGTAGATGACATTGGTTGCCCTTTGTCCACTGATGCCATCACTCCATCATAAAAAGCCACCATATTGGTCAGGCCTGATGTGTCCTTTGTGGAGCCATCCTGGCTGTCCCAGATCATCTCCCCGTCTTATATGTGCCTTAGTATCTCTTCCAGGAGGTTCTGTTCTATGGTCTTCCCAAGCACAGAGATGAACCTCACTGGCCTGCAGTTCCTGGGTAGATTACCATGTGGTTGACATGGCTGAAGTTAAAGAAAGGATACCCTGAAACATCATTGCTGATCAGAAAAGAACATTACTTATTACTCTTGATCACTTAAACACAGGAACCTCCTGTGGATTCAGTAACTCCTGCTCTGACTTCTGACTTTATTTGTAGCTACTTTAAATAAATTGATACTATGCATCTCACACAGGTGACCTTCATAATAGTCAAGTAAAGCTGACTATAATTAAGAGCATAAAGTTGTAAAGTTCTGTCTGCCTGCATTTTTGTGTTTGCTGTCTTACCTACTGTTAGCTTTGATGTATGCATGCATGCTGAGTGAGGCCGAGACAAAAAAACATGTACTTACAAAGCAACATTCTGCAGTTTAAAGGTACGAAAAACTTGATATAGCCTCCTGTAGCTCTCTGAACTAGTACCGAGTGGCCTCAGAGGTAATAACAATTGTAATGTTACCTTGCTGTGCAAATATCTCATTATTTTCTTTGAAACTGTGCAGTTCCCTCAAGTAGACTGATCAGTTTTTTACTATATTTTTATGTAAAGCATAGTTTTTTTTTTTGTTTTTTTTTTTTTTTTTTTTTTTTTTTTTAAGGCCTTATTGCTACATTTAGAAAAAGGAAACGTAATGAAAAAGGTGTATTTTTATTATTATAATTTACTAGGAAGCAGTAAGTCTGAAGACTCTTAGGTTTTAGGTTGGTGACTTTGTTGAACAAGGGGTTACTGCAAGGCATACGTGTATTCTTTTTGCTGCCGTTGAACCAGAAATCCTACCTTTGTTTGCTGTCTATCTCTTCAGTGTTTGCTGAGTACCCTGCATACTATTCTCAGTCCTCCATCTGTCTTGGATTATCTTGTGTTCACCTGAAGTAATTATCTGCAAGTAAAATACAAGAATTTATTAAATTTCAGCATTAGTTATTTTGGGAATCAGATTTAATTAGTGTCTGTTTTCAAAAGAACTTGCCATTTACAGATGCATTTTCAAAGCTGCCAAGAGCTGATTTAATCTGTGTTGATCTTTGGGAAGTCTAAGTACCTATATTTGAGAAGAAATGGAAATTGAACTCTTCTAAAAATCTTACATTGAATATGAGCAGACAACAGCAAACATTTGATAGTGTTTTGTACATTGATTAATTAAAGGGGTGGACAGACTGCCAAATAGCTGATTTTGAGGAAGCTGTGATTCATCTGTAGGCCAATGGCCATGACACTGGGCTACGAAGAGAGAAGTACTTCCCACATTTTAGGTGTTCCCTCATTCCTAAAATTACAGATTATGTTTTTCCATTTTGCTTGTGAAGCCTGCACGCAGACTTAGGAAATCTGATCCTCAAGTTAAATATCAAAATATATTTGAATAACCTGTTTTGTGGAATTCAGTGTTTCAGGGTGCTAGTGGCACAGCATCAACTTTTTCAGTTTGTTTTTTTTCAAAAAGAAAATATGTATATAAGTCTGTTATATATCCTGTTTCATTTCCTTTTGCTATGGAACTCTTCTGTAAATTACAATGAATGTTATGTGAGTTTGTGTTTCTCTGGGATATTAATGACTGTGCTGCATAAAGAAAGAACAGTTTTCAAAAGAAGGAATCAATATGGCAATTGTCAGATAAAAACAAAGAATACTCTGTTTTAAGTGTAGGAATTGTAGCAGACTAAGAAGCTATCATTTATCATTAGACCATGCCAAGTAAGTAGGATGTCTGAATGCTGTTCCAAAGTCCAAAACTCTTACTCTGTACATGTGAAAAGGGGCAAGAGTCTTGGACAGGAACAGCACTTAATGAAGTGGACACAGGGAGAACACTTTAAAATGTGGTTGGAATCCTAGACTGGCACCTACCCTTCTTATGCAACTGCTTTTTTAATGCACTAAAATTCTATCACGAAAAAGGCATTAACAAGTGTGGTTTTGGTTTTTTTTTTCTTCTCTTTTTTTTTTTTTTTTTTTTCCCCTTAGCAAGAAAAAGATTATATCAGCAAGAAATTTGGGATGCAAAGAATGTTAAATTGAGTTCAGTGTCTCAAATTTGGATGACTTTTTGAAAACTTTCCTACTCTTTTTAACTTCTACCTTTTTAATACTTTTCTTTTTCTTCTAAAACCATGGTAAAGGAGCTTCATGGCCAAAGTTGTCAAAGGATATTCTTAATTTTTGTTTGGTTCCTCTCTCCCTTAATTATTGCCTTCTCTTTCTAGCATGAAAGTTTTTCGAATCTAATTCTCCATACTTTTGTTCTATGTGTTCAGAGAGATCAGTGTAAAGACTGTTTCAGACATGAAGTAATATTAATATTTATGACTATGTGTCTGTAATCATAACACGATCTCTTAGAAAAAAATCAACTGAGAAACATTCTTCATAGGACAAGCAATTACAGCTAGGATGAACAACGTATGGAAAAATCTAGTGTAACTATCAGCATTGCTTACCTAGATAAGTGTATAGGAATCTTTTATTCAGGTAGCATTCTTAGTAAATAGATGGAAAAAAAACCCTACACAAGTATGGAGGCAAGAATGTTAATATAACTCTACAAAACATTGGAAGAATATACAATACCTTACAGCTCTCACTCCATTCTCCTTGACCACTTTTATTGACAGCACGGACTTTGAAAAGATATTCTGTATTTGAATCCAGATTACGTATCTCAAGGTTCTGCTGCTGTATTTTGCTTAGCTTGCCGTCCAGTTGTGTGCAGACAGTGTTATCAGGACCAATACCAACAACTTCATAAAATTCTACCTCAAAGAAATCCACATCTTCTATAGGACAAGTCCAGTAAATCTGTAAAGAGAAAAAAAAGATCTGTAGAGCACCATTATGTGCCATTTTTGCTAATTTTCACTTTCGCCTTTTTTGAAAGGCTCTAGATTAGCAGATTTTAGTTTTAAAATGCTGAAGCAGCTGAAATTCTGTGTTTGTAAGATATATGTTGGGAGATAAGCACCCTCCTGGGAATTTCATAGTGCTGTCTTCTAACACATTAGAGTACTGAAGGCTGGCAGCAGTTGGTCCTTTGCAACATGCTCTTTTGATCTTATGCAACTGGCATCCTGTCCTTGTTAATATCTCTAATATATCATGAGGAAAATTACATAGACATACAATGTCGCATTTCAAGGCCAAGAACAAGGGTCAAATGAGTTGGTCTGACATACAGATATTTAGATGCAAACATAGTAGTACATCTATTTCTTGCTGCAGTGAACCATTCCTTTTAAGATATTTATGACATAAAATAATATAACAACATAATTTAATATGGTAGGAAAGTGATGCAACTCAGTTTATACTTCATTTTATCTCTATAGGCAAGTTTAAAATGCATACTCTCCTATGCAAATGAAGTGTTTGGTATTGTAGTCTTATTTATTCAAACTAAGAGCCTGAAAACATAGTGGTAATAATTAGTAATTGCGTATATTTAGGATTTATTAGTGACTTACTTTGGCAGACCTTGGGTAAACAACAGTCTGGTATATAACAACAGGTCCTGGCGCTGGGAATGATTCTTTTTCCATAGGTTCTGAACTTGGAAAGTTAACAATCTGATATTTCCTTTCTTTTCTTGAAGTTTCACAAGCTGCATCCCAAAATGCACACATTTTATTACTCTGTGTAGAATGATGGGGAGGTGTAGAGTTTGGTCTCCCAAGAGTGCTTTCAATTGGCATGCCTAATTCAAGCAAGGAATTTAAGGATGCGCTTTGGAGCATTGTTGATTGCTTGGCTTCATGAATGCTTGAAACATGCCTTGGAACCATTATTTCTGGGTTAAAAGAATAGGGATGCTTCTCTCCTTTACTTTCTAACTGTTTTGTTTCACTAAGGGTTGGTGAAAATCCCTGTAAAATGGCAAACAGTTCATCAAATTTGAATTGCAGTTTCCTTAAGGGATCTTCTCGGATATGTGGGCTAGGCTGGAAAATGGAAGGAATTGCATCTTCTATTTCTTTCACCAAACAGTGTGCAGATTGCAGAAATACAACTTGACTTTCCTCTTTAAGAGCCTCTTCAGCATACTGGATAAGGCCATCCATATATGAGAGCTGGCTGAATGTATAGTTTACATATTCTGAAATGTCTTTCTGTTTTTTAAGTTCGGTGTTTTCAAGCAACTCCATCATCTCTTTTTCTTGTTCATGTAGCACTGTATGTAGTTTTAAGAATCCATTTCTGATCTCCTTCCTTTGGAGATCCTTGGAGGCTTGGAAATTATTTTTTAGCAGGGTAACTTCCATTAGATCATTATCAATTCCTTGGCGTGCTGAAAAACAAAACAAAATAAACAACAAACCTGAGGTCAGTAGTTTCAACTTTATATTAGAATAAAGAGGTTACAAGAGACAGAGCAATAGGTTGTAGTTTAAAGAAATTTCAGGTTTGGTAGAACATGGGACAAGTGAGAATTTAGTATTTTTCTCTCATCTCTACTGCTAGGGAGCTCCAAGGGGAGTTGTTTGGGTTAAAATTTTCATATTTGGATGTATGAGAGTCAGGTAGCTTAATTGCTCCTTGATTATTATTCCTTCACTTATTTATCATTCCCCAAGATGGGCTTGATGATTTTTAATTAATTACATGGGAAATCCTGAAACTTGATTTATAGTAACTGTGTATTATTTTTGGAAATGCACTATGTCAGTAGCAAGCTAAAATAATTGTAGCAAATGTGACTGCATAGACCTCATTATGTCTGTGGCTGACAGTACATTCCTCTGATAGCCATTATATGAAGGTGTGATTTATTCTTCTGACACTAAAAATTGAGAACTGTGAGAGAACAGAATCAAAAACACCAGAGGCTGGCAGTAAATTTTGCTGGAGTGCAGCTAACATTTTGAAACAATGTCATATTACAGAATCCCGTACAAATATTCTGTATTTTACTTTTTGAACTTTAAGACTGTTATGAGAATGCAAATTGAATACTTCCAGTTATTTCTCACTGCATGTGGTTCACTTTTACCTTTCTAAATTTTATCTTCTGTGCAACTTCATTTGTCCCCAGCATTTATGATGTTATATGCAAAAATCGAAATATTTAAAAGAAATTCATAAAATCCCAGTCTCTGCGCAGTCACTCAGTTGCTATGGATGAAATCTTAGATAAAAGGAGGGACACTGCTGTGGTTCCTCAGAACAATGAGGCTGTCTTGCCTCTTAATGAGCATGGGATTATTGAGCATAATCATAATACTGACTGAAGAGAGACAATCCAAAATTTGACTGCAGGGAAAAAGGCGTGCACATCAGATTTAAAAATGCAGATGTAATTGGTGGCTGTTTCACGCTGGATCTCACAGTACAAAGTGGAGTTTCTTATACCTAGATGCGCTTTTCTATTCCCATCTTGCATACAAATCCTTAGTTCTCTAGTATTTGAATCTGGCTCATGGTGCTGTGCAATTAAAGACTTGTTTCCTTTATGTTTCTACAGTGGGAACAGTTCACCTTTCTGTCTCTTGTTATGTGCAGAGAATTATCATGGCTCATCAAATGTATGTGCAAGTATCTTTCCTGAGAAGGCACAGGGAAGTGTAAGAAGCAGCAGAAATACAAACCTTGTTTAAATTTTACAATTGTATTGGAGAGAGAAGCAGCCTCTCTTGAACATGCAGCTGCCAAGGGAATGGTCTCATGATCACTGTGCAGCGAATTCTTGCAGAAACCACAGATCAGTTTGTGGTCATCCAGACAGTATTCTGAGAGGTGTGAGTTGCAGTGCAGTAAGCAGGCCCACTGTTCGTTATCTTCTTGACACGTGCTGGTGAATATGTGGTCTTGAACACCACTCTCAGTATGATATAAATGCAGACATTCACTGCACATGTTAATTCCACATGTTCTACATCTTTTAGTTGCCACTCTTCTTCTCTCCCTGCAAGTTTCGCAATAGACTGGTCTTTCACTGTGGTCAAATCTCCATTTCAGAATGCCGTGTCTGCGCATGTATTTCTTGGCCAGTTTTGCTTTAAGGTAATTCTTCCTCAGCTGGATTTTGTTTGTGTTAGGGAGACAGTGAGCTTTGTTACATACTGGGCATATGATGATATAATAGTTATCTGTTGCTTCAGCTTTGGTCTTGGTTTTTATTATGCATTTCTCACAAATGCAGTGATTGCATGGCAGCATAAACGGCTGGAGAAATAACTGTTTGCACAGTGGACAGGCAAGCTGATCACGAAAAGCCTGGTTGGAGCCTTTCCTTTCTGGTACACTCACACGTGCTTTATTTCTAGTTCTTAATCTTGACATGACATCTGTTAACCTAAAGAAAATAAAATTGAAAAAGAAAAAAGCAAATAAATGAAAATAAAAGACAGAATATTAGTGTACAATCTAAGAAACAGAATGATAAAATAAGCAGTTCCACCTTGCATGCCAACCATCCTTCTATTCTGACTGGGTATTTTATTTAAACAATTGGATTAACACTGCTAAGAATTCATTTTTTTAAATTTTCATAACTATGTCACTATATTTGAATGCTGTTGCCAACAATGTGCGTAGGCAGAAATCTTAATCTCGTCAAGTCTCTCTGAATTTGTTGAGTTACTGCTGGTGTCCTCTTAAGATAACAACCCACATTTACATATGATCATCCTAAATTTTAGTCATTTGAAAAATCACCCATTCATGATTTCTGATTTTTAAAATAAATGGAGATTATTCTTAGTAGCAGTCTTATGTCATTAAAATTTAAGCAATTAATATGAAAGAATCAAAATTTGGATATTTTTATTAAAATTAGAATAATTATTTAATTTTGGAAATAATTTTTTCTCTGTGTTCTCTTCAAATCTTTATTTCCTAGCTTTCCTCTTAGCCTGTGGACATTGTTGTATAAAAAAAGTGTTACTTTAATAATGATTCTGACTGTTTTATATATCCTTGGCAAAGAGCATCATTATTCAGGATGTACACCTGATTCTGGGACACTACAGTCTGGCCTTCTGCCATGCTTCAGTTTAGCATCCATGTTTCTGTGTTGGTACTGCTTTTCTTTCCATCTACTTTGCCCAGATGTTCAGCCATGCTGTTTTTCTTCTTGTCACTCTAGAGAATGGTAGAGAGGGGGGAAAAAAAAAAAAAGAAGCCTTTTTTCTGCTTCTAAAAAAGAATGATATCCTGTGGTTTGAAATAGCTCCAATGAGCTACTAGATTATATGCTCCTAAATGCAAGACATCCATTAAGACGTAATGAAAATTAGAAAAATAGGAACCTAAGAAATTAAAAGCCCTTGATCCCACTTACTGAACAGTCCCTGGTGCTCTTGACTGCTGTTGGTCATAGACAGATTTTCCGCAGCATTTGCTTGCGTAGTATTGGCATGCTGAATTCTCTCCACCACAGCAGCAGCATTTGCAGTCTGGGTCATTTGAGCAAGAGCAGCAGCACCACCAGCAATTTGCGTGCTCTGAACATGAGCAGTGGCAGCACTGGTAAGGTTTGTCTTCTTCGTACGGGCATGGGAAACAGCTGCAGTTCTGCTCACTGGTAAATAGGAAGCGCCAACACAGGCAGCATTCCTTCTTTCTTCTGTGGCAAGTTAGATAACAGCAGTTTGAGAAGCATGGGCAGGCTGAAAAGGTACATCCATTTTCATCCATCTTTCCATTATACAGCTGAAAGAAAGTTCATTTATCCTTTTAGCTTCTCTGTAAACTATTGCAGTTGGGCTCCTACAAGGCACGAGGTCTGACTTGAGGGTCAAGGTCTGTGCTGTAGGCAATGCACGTTGTTCTAAATGGAATGTGACGTCACAGTGATGCATACAAATAAGGACACAGGCAGAATTCTATAAGCACGTTTATACACGTTTTATATATGCTTAATATGCTGATTACAACATCTATATGTCATGATACTTATACTTGTTTTTGAATTCCTAGACAGCATTTACCTCTCTCTCCATTAATAGCATGTGTAGTTCATGCACTTGGATTAGCTATCCCAAGGCAACATCTTGTCAGGGCTACATGCTTTACAGTCATTTTGTTAGCTTCAAATATAGCTACCACACATAAAGGAAATGTACACTTGAAATGCATTTCCAAGTATATCCTTTTACCTGTAATTTTTTTGCCTGCCAGTGTTGATGCACTTGAACAATGTATGGTATTTGATCCCCTGAGACTTGGGAAAAGGAACTATGCTTGGAGCACAAGTTCAATGCTCAATCACAGTGGACCTGCATTTTTCTTGACTCCAAATGTGCTTCTTCACCTCCCTTAACCTGACCACTCTCCTATAAACGCGATATCAGGCCTAATTCTTTAATTACTTCATATTAAGCACCTTTTTCTTCTTTTGTTTAGTTAATTTATTTGAAGAATTACATAGTGTTTTTGTCTATTTGCAGAGATTATGATTTTAAATAAAAATGAAATTGTTGTAAAGAATACGTGAACTTCTCAGAAGTGTATAGTAGTAGTTTACTGTAATGATAATCTAACTAAAACGAGCCCCCCACTAAGTTGTCTGCAGCTGACATCTGAAAGAGCATGTTCTCTTACTGGAAACTTTAGGACAGTGATGTCTGTACGATACATACTCAATAATGCTACCTTTTAAAAGTGGCTGCTGTACTTTATGTATCTGAGTTTTTTTCTGAAATTTAGTAATTCAGCTTATGATAATGTGTTAATGTATAACTGGGAATTACTGAAATGGGTCTTCACATAGTTTATTGTAAAAGCTCCTTTGATCCTATTTGCTGAAAGTCCGTTCTACTTAAAATTTTGTTGATTCAGAGCCTTACAGACTACAATGGCTGTGTCATTATGTGCAGCCATCTAAAAAATGGATGGGCCATAATGGGTTCTTAGCAATGGCTATAGTCTGTCAATCAGATTTTCACACAGAAGTATTCACACAGTGTGCTGAATGGTATAGCCTAGACATTCAGTGGATGTTGTTTCTGCCACTTGTCTTCCTAATTTTATCAGCAGTAAGACTTTTTTGCTGTGCATATTTAATTTTATCAGATTGAATAGCTTTCGCATTCAATTAGTAGGAATATATCTTGTGATGTGTGTCTGTTTTTCTTTCGCAAATATGTTCGTTATGAAATATGGTGGTTTTTGTTTTTTGTGTGAGAAAGAAAGCTGGTAGGGTAAGAAAAGAGGAAAAAAAAAAATATTAGTCGTGTGTCCCATATGCTAATATTTAGTCAGTGTTTTCCATTTTGGCATAATACAGAGGCTAATAGCAACTTGTATCATTCTTAGGAACATATACCTATTGATCCATTGGTTCACTGATTCTCTGTGAGTTGTATTTTTCTACTTTGTCTTAGACTTCTGTGGATATGTTGCCCCATGTAATTCCCCTAAACCGTCCCCTAAACCGTGCTCCAGGTTTTTTGCTTACTTACACTACCTGCCTCAGCAACTTGGTACCTGTGTTGCTCAGTCTGCAGGTGATCATCTCTTTAACTCTGTGTAGGCATACACCCCGTTCTAAATTGGTCTCATTTTATTAGTATGTTTATTCTTCTCTAACAAATACTGAAGGATGAAATCAGACTGACTGATTGAATTAGATGCAGTAGCCTCAACCATACTGCCAGACTTCTAGTAGTGTTTGGAGACACGTTTCTCCCTATTCATGCTTCTCTGTGATCAGTTCTTATGATAGCCAGGCTGTGATGTGTTTGACTTAAACCAATGAGAGATTTATTTAAAAGCAGGGTACTTTTCCATATGGCAATTTATCTTGTTCTGTTGTGTTTTCCAAGATAAGCCTAACATTGTTGTTTTCTGTGTGAAATAGCATGGACATGTTGTACACCAGTCATAAATTAGAAATGAAGTGTTTGAATCAAGTTCTTAATTGTGTTTTGTCACTAAAATGGAGAACTAGATTACCCTGCATTATCCCTATCTTTATGTCCTGAATATGATTTCTTTAGCAAATATTTGTTCCTCTTTCTGTTGAGTATAACAAGGCATCTCATGTCTGTGCTCTCACTAAGTTTATTGCCTTGCAGTTCTTTGTATTTCCATCAAGAGAATGAGTAAGGGAGCAAGCAAAAGACATTTCTTTCCTATGTCCTTGCTTCACGCAAGAATGTAGAGGAAGTACTGTCCTGACAAATCTGAAAATCTAACTTCTCCTGCCTTCATGTGCTCCTTTAGGCGTAAAATGAGCTTGTAAGTCAGGGGCAGAAGGAAGAGAAACTAAACCCTCGGAAGCGTAAGGGGTGACCTTTCCCATAAAACCATATAGACCAGCAGGATTCACTCTCTAAAGATTATATAGCAGTTCTTTCAATAAATTGCAATGATTTAAGAGATTAATTGACTGCACTACATAAAAATGACTGGTTGGGGGCTGTGGTGGTAATGTGTTAGGTTTAAATGAAATAGGAGAAGCATGATGTGATACAATCCAAAACTGATCCATTACAGCTGAAGGTTGCTTCTGAAAGTATTGTTTCTGGCTAGCTGTGGTTTGCCAACAGCAACCAATTTTTCGTAAGAAAAATCCCTGTATCTAGTATTCAGTCTTTTCACCATCACTGTAAAATATGTTGCAGATCAATTTCTGCATGGTGGGGCTGCCTAGGAAACTGTGCGGTTTTAGAATTGATGTTCTTTCCTTGTTTTTCCAGAGTTTCGTTGTTCCCTTTCTGCTCAACCCTTCATTTGTAGCCAACTAGCAGAAATATGTTGATGATTATATTGAAAAAAGAATTGAGGAATAGGAATCTCTCCATTTCTTTTATGTTGAAAGGTTGAGGTGGTTTAGCTGCTACTTAGGAACCAGCAGACAGCTGAGTGGCATGATCATTTGCAGTTAAGATTAGCAGCTGATAAAGCAAAATAGCAACAAACACACAGTAAACTTAAAGCTTCTTCATTCTTCTCTAAAGCTGTGGAGGAAATATATCACGCTGAGCTCTTCGTATACCTTTACTCACAGATGAAGAAATATACAGTTGATAAATTTTCTTTTACTAATTTTCACTTACATATACAAGAGAGATAATCTTATTTATACATCATCACTCCATAACTCAGTATTACTAATGTCTGCTTAATAGTCATTCGGATTCTCAAAACTATTTCTGAAATACTATGCACAACAAAAGACTCACTAATGGCATGTTGTGTATTTCTTCATTGAAAAAGTTAGCTGCAATCACATAGTCACACAATTAGTGCCAGGCACATACAGCTAAGAACTATACAGAATGCTAAAGAAAAAAGCAAGTTGTGTTACACTTATATAAACTGGGTATTTTCGAAGTATCAAGGTTTAATAAAGTTCACTGAAGGAACACCTGTAATAATGACAGGAGTTTTACAAGTTCTCTTTTGAGAGCTTGTGAAAGATAATGGAAAAGGTGCTGGACAAGGAGAATTTTAATGCTACACAAACTAGAAGAAAATCTAAATCTGACTTAGATGAGAAACCTTTACCTTAAAATGAAGGCTTTTGAGTGACTGCATGCTTAACAAATCATAGTATTTCATGCCCTTTTGCACAGATCTCAAATGGAGTAAGTGAAGGCTAAAAAATGCCTTAGATGATGTATTTGTCGTAGATACTAAAAAATTTCAATGGCATACAGTTACTGCAGTCTGCATGCAGAGTCTTTCACAACTTTGTTCTCATTCCTGTTTTGTTTAGCCTTGTTGCTTTCACATGTCACTGTCACAATGAGAATTTTTTCATTCTGTAGCTCAAAGAAAAGCTTGGGAATACTACATAATGACTGAAAACACCAGATCTGTATTATATATCTACCCTTTCCCAGCTGATCTGGCTGCAACCTTCATGTACTTGTTCTGGTGTCTGCTTGTGTCCCCTCAACCTAATGTATTTGTTGCTGTTCTGGGTCACTTTCAGTTCCCCTCCCACTCCCTGTCTGGGGGCTCCTCCTCACGTTCTGATTTTGTGAGCTGGCTTTTTCCCAGGATACAGGTGTTCATCTCCTTAACATGAGGGTTTATGTTGCTATTGCAGTGAGAAAGATGATAATCAAATATTTTTGCTTGAGTACTTCACCTGAGTCCTAACATAAATACTGGCAGCTGCAAACAAATGTATGTAAAGGTTAAGACATAAAAACTGCTGGACCACATAAAAGTGACTATATGGTTGCAAACCAAACTTATTTGTGTTTTTTCTTTTTAAAAATATATAAAATGCTGAGATAATTAAATATAAATTTGTTAAACCATATTTGGTTAAAAGGAAAAAAAAATCAACAAAAATTCGCATTGTCTGGGAGAAGAGGGGAAATACCACTGAGATGAGTGGAGTTGGGAAATAAAGGCTTCATGGATTTAGGCAGTGGATTATATAGGGAGCTAAAGCTGTTATAAGCAGAAGTTCCGTACTGTTGTGGAAGGATTCAAGTTTTTCCTTCATCCCTAAGAAACCAGCTAAGAAGGTTTATAATAAATGTTAAAAAAAAAAAAAAAAAAAGTGCTTTCTTAAGAACTCATGATGAGAAAAATAAAGCTCCTGGCATGATGGTTTGCAATTAAGATTAGCAGCTGATAAAGTGAAAGAGCAACTTTTCCATAACTATGAGTGTAAACACTTCATATTTGATTGAAACCTGAGGGAAGTGTTTTCTGCTTGTATGCCCCTGCAGAGAGAATGGGAAATAGGCCTGCCCACAAGCTCTGCAGAGGTGAAAATGCTTTTTGAGCAAAGCTGCTTGGTGTGTGCCTAGTCCTACACTTGAATTAACGCTTTCAATCAAAACTAGAACTATTGTGGCACCGACTGTTAAATTCAGTTGTATCATTTGTTGTTCATTTGCTGTTGCTTACCTTTTACGTTTCTTGAGGTCTCCACAGTTAAAACAAGTTTACCTCTTCTATGAGAATATTAAAAAAAAACATTTGTGCCTGGTGTAAGTCTTATCTCTATGCGTTTTCTTAGGAAGACTCAGGATGTACAAGTCCAGTGGAAATCCTTCTTCTTATAGGTGTAACAATGTTCCTTAAGCTGTTTATATTTTTTTGGATATTCTTCTGTCTGGCATTTCGAAAATGCATAAAATGCTCTAAAAAAATGTCCTACCTTATGTAACACAAAGGAGCTCTTTGTTGAAGGTTCTCACCTGTGTCATCGGAAATGAGGGAGAGAGAATTCTGCGAAAATGCTTAGGTTGCTATACAAAGTATTTAAATTATTTTTTCCCTAAAGGATTTTTTATCATTGTATCATGGTGTTAAATGAAAAATGATGCGTCATTTAGTCATTGGGATTACAGTTTGAGGTGATTATAATGGAATTAATTTAATTTGCTGTCTCATTGTTGGATAGAGAAGATACTGTATAATCGTAGCTAGTGTGCTCCGTATCTGCCTCACTAGTTAATCCATAGATGGATTAATTTAACTGGACTTCTTAGTTTGGCAGCAGTTTCTTTTATCTTATATATGTAAGATTACAAAGAGAAAGATGATGTATGTCATGCTATAGCAGGGTAGTATAGAATCAAGGAATAAAAACTTCCATTTGCATCAAGTCTGCTGCGTGTTGTAGGGACTATTTTATCAAAGCAAAATGGTACGCTAGGGCATAGCATTACTCACCAAGTTTGTAAGTAAGGATTTAAAAGCTGAACTTCTATCACTTGGAAAATCATTTTGCTTGGAAGCATACATCAAAGAAGTGAGCATGTTTTTTGAAATGATTTTTCCTATTTGATTTGCATAAATATAGTATTCTTTTCACTTAAGAAAAGTCATAGAAATAGTTGTCCTTTTTTCTTTTTCTCCCCAATTAATTTTTAAGAATTTACCAAGAGGCTTGTAGAGTGAACTTTATATCTACAAGTGATTCACTTTTAGTAGGTGCTGCTTGTGGAAATATGTAATGAGTCACTTAAGTCTTAAGTTGGGTTTAGTATTTTAGTTTTGATTGTTTTTACAAATACATTTTTACATTTCCTATTCATTAAAATCATTTTGTCATCAGAACAGAATATCAAGTGGTGAGGAAAACTGAAGTTAAATCAAAGCATATCATTTCCTATTTATTTCATATGAGAATGCTGATGTGCATAAGAGCTGTGTGTCAGAAATATCAGTGAACTGTGATTTGATGAAAGTGAATCCATTTGACATTAACGGATCACTCACACGAAAAGGTTTTAATGAAATTACTCTGATCAGACCACAGCTCAGAAGAAAAATTTTGTAGGCAGCCTTTGTCTGCCTGCAGACTATTCTACTTTGTCTGCTCCTTGTTTCTCTTAGCAGTATTTGTATAGCACATAAGGAGCAATTAGTAGGAGAACATTTTTTTTTTTAGGGTTTTTTTTTCTTTACCTTAGAACTAATAAATAATAGCAATAAATTCTAACAATGAAATGAATGAATGAAAGTTGGTAACATTTTTTAAAGTTCTGTAATCTACATATAGCTGTAGCAAAACCTGGAGGTGACAATTAGTGTGTCTGCTTTTTAATCTGAACTTTGTCTTGGTTTTGACTTGCCTTGGGTTGCTGATCTTTCAGCAGGAGACCTACATACAGAAGAAAATGTAACATTGACCTAACTGGGGCATATTCGCAGTGAAAAGAAAGCACAGAGGTCAGCTTGTGGTGACAGCAGGGGGAAATGATAGGTTATACAGAGATGTGCCTTTTATTCTTGAAAAAAATTGTGTCCCTTTAGCTCTTGCCTTGTATTCCTAACCCTCCTGCCCCATGATGCTCCTGTCTTCCCCTACATGCAGCACAACAAGAAGGACTTTATTAACTGTAATGTGCATTTATGGAGTTGTGTGAACTGGAAAGCAAAACCAATCTTGTAATCTTTTTTCTTTTCTTTCAAGTTGAAAGCTTACAAGATTTAAATACAAGATTTGTAAAAGAAGCTGAAAATGAAGTTAACATAAAACACCAGATACCTAAAAATGTATATGGTCAGATACAAACAAGAATCTCAGACCATCAGAGTAGAAAATAAAAAATGTTTTGAATTTAGCAGTAACATTCTAGTATTCTTGACATGGGAGTTCCATAAATTCTGTAATTGCTTGGAAGAAGGGAGGAAAAAAAAACCACCAAAAAACAGAAATCAGAATGATTTCTGACAAATTCTTTCATGACTACTTTGAAGATGCACAGTCTTCACCTCAGAGATGCACTTCTAAAAAAGAATCGATCATACCTATTGATGAATGCTCCCAGACTTTCACTGTAACTTGACTTCTAACAGCAAAGCATAGCTTGATTTCTTGCCTATGTTAAAAAGACCAATGTAAAGTCAGTATTACAAAGAGTTACTCATGGCTATACAATAGTTTCTGTCTGCTCATTTAAATATATTGTAGACAAACACAAATCTCAATTGTTGCAAAGTTTGTGCACAAACTAGCTGGGAAGTGCTCTTATCTCTGGTATTGTTTAGTTACAGGAATCCATCAGTGGCATTCTTAAACAATGAGATTTTGAAAACGCATTCCTGAGACTTCCTTAATATTGACAGTGTCATTTCAGGTATCCTTAATAATGTTGTTTTTTTTTTTTAGTGTTGTTAGCTGATATTTGTCCTTCCCAGCCCTTCTGAAAATCCTTCTGAAGGTTTTCAAAATGATGCAAACCTGGGAAGAAGTCACAGTTTTATCTTTCTCATGGCTTTGTAGTCTAAAGAAAAACTGTAAATGAAAAGGGTTTGCCTAAGGAAAATTAAAAGATATACCAAATAGCCTTTGTGAAGTTCTAGTTCAGTGAAATGAAGATGAAAGCTTTCCATTTCAAGGATTTATAATCATTTCTTTAAAGATAGTTGCTGTGATTATGTGAGTATGCATGTATCTAAATAGTGAATCATTCTGTGGGGAAGAAAGATGGTTTAGAAACAGTAGTTGTAATAACTCACTAGAACAAAAATGAAAGTAAAATGTGCAAAACATCTTTATTCTCTTTTTTATTCCTGTGGTATCTATGTTCAGTTGCAATTAAACAAGATTATGGCTTTGTCCAGTTCAGTCGTTTTGCTGAAGGGAGACAAACGTAGGGTAACAGCTGTTTAAAAAGGCATCTATCTAGTTATTTTGTATGACTGAGGTCACATGAAAACCCAACTAAGCTCCAATGTAACTGAAAGCCAGAATGCACTCTCACTTAATCTTTCTGGATTTTGTTTGTTCGCCTCTTTTCTGTCCTTTTTCTTGTTGTGTATCCTGTTGCAGGTGAATCAGTGCTGGTACCATCCTGTGACCTCTCCGTGGGGAGGTAGTGAAGCTCTTCTTAGCCCCCATCATAGAGCTGGATTTCTTTGATTTGTGGAGATTTTGATTTCTATTTATGCTTCACTAACATGCCCTTGCATTTAACCCTGTGTTTGACTAATTTAAAGTCCAGATTTTCCCAAAGTACTGAGTCAGTGTGACATCTGTTCTGTTTGGTAATTCGGTTCAGAAGTGCATTTTCCTCATACTCCCTATGTTGGTCCTAAGCGCTCGTTACGGTTGTGCATTGAGACCCTATAGTCTAAAGGCCTGGTTGCCAGGAAAGCTGGGGAGGTAGAGCCACATAGGCATTTCAGAGTGCTATGGGGATAACATAAGGAGAATTTTCAGGTGAGAACAGAGGAAAGCCCAGATGAAAATCGGGCTTATAGTTGTTTTGTTTTGTTTTGTTTTGTTTTTTTTGAGCTGATGAGAACATATAAGGAGGCTGAAAAGATGAAACTGATTTGGGAAGTAGGGTCTTTTGATGAAGTGATAAAAGATGCTTAAAAGAGAAAAATCCATTCAATATTTTTTTTTAATATAGGAAAAATATGATTTAGAAGAGTAAGAAAAACATTTTAAAAAAAATTAATTTGTTGATGGATACTAAATCACATACTAAAGATGTGTATAATTTGTGCTTCAGGGTAACTGAGACTTCGAGGCATGCAGAGTAAATATTTTTGAAAGCTGTGTTTTTTGACTGCTTTTGTCCAAAACCTGAAGAATATTACTATAGTTGCTATTCCTATTCTTCAAAAGGATCAATATATATCTTCACTTTTTTGATCAATGATTGAGAGTTGAAAGTAAAACATGATGCTGCAATTGAAGCAGGAGAAAGTTATTGCCTATAGTATATGCTGTGTAGTTATATTTATGTATCAAAATCAATACACTCTCCTGTAAGTGTGTGTTTTATGTATATAAGTACATACTTTTTTAGGAGTCTTGCAAAACTTAATACATATCTATCACTTTCTGTATGGTAAAACAAAGCTAATACAAAAGGAACTTCTTTGCATTTTAATAGTTGCCTTTATTTCAATCATCTGAGTGAAACAACAAATTAGTACAAAAGATACATAATTTTGACTGATAGAAACAGATGTCTAGGTACTTAGCTATGGTCTAGGTACTTAGCTATGTAGAGGACCTGCGGAAAGGTGAGACATGACAGGTATCCTGCATATTTATAGGAAATTGGAAGATCTCTGAAAGTAGACCCTACATGTTTTATTTCATTTATATGATTCTTCTATTCCTTCTCAAAATTGGGTAATTACACTTTCTGTTGCTAGAGTCAAAAGGAGTTCTTGGTTCTGAATTTTCAGTTTAGTTGAAGTTAGATGCTTTCCATGATTGTTGCTCTCAAATCATGAAAGGAAGATACATGTACAAAGAAGTACAAACATGCAACTTGGGCCAGCTGTAAGGAACTTTTAATTTGAGGAAGAAGTGAAGAAATGATCATTACTAAACAAAACTTAGTGGAAAGTCTATGTTTAAGAGCTGTGTAACTTAGAGCATTTTTTTAAGGGAGTATAGGATTTGCAGACTATTCTGAAAGAAGTAGCTGTGTTTTCATTCCTTACGTCAGAGGCAGCTGGATCTGATTGCAGTGTTTATCTGTGCTACAAATATGTCTTTTGAAATAGTTGCATTGGCTAAAACATAGGCAACTTGTCGTTTGCATTTTTATTCTTCAAAAAGGCAATCTTAATTTGATTTCCTTCCTAGAATGTAGAAAAAATAAAATCCTGGTAAGATGATTCATAGGTAAACATTTGCTGGAACTATAGCTATTAAAATGAAACCTTCCAGACAAGACACTTGCGGGATTTTTTTTTAGTGATTTTTTTTTTTAGTGATAATGATTTGTGTACTGTTATTACAGCAGGAAACAGGATAGGATTGCAGTAGCAGTAGCTAAGATGTTGCTGCAGCACTATTGGATAGAATCACCTGCATGCAGCTGTAGTGAAACAGGAGCTCCCTACACAGAATCTGAAGTGAGACTGGGGAATGGAGAAGATAATGCATTTTCTTTGAGAGTCAGAGAGAATTACTCTCTTTTTCTCGTTTCATCTGCAACATATTAACAATAGTCTGGAATGTAGTCATTGTTACAGCAGAGATGTACATTTTAATTTCATTTTACTTATCTATTCATCCCCCTTCTCAAACTGAAATACTTGTTAATTTAAGGAGTGGCATGCTGCTCTATTTTAAATCATCCATTGGAGCTTTGAGATATTAAATAAATTATTACTATGTTCAGAAATATGCCAAGTTTCAATGCAGGTTGAGGAGAGGATGTATTTTTTAGCATTGGGTAGCTGGCAGAAGAATAAAAATTCATTTATATATGAGTAAAATCCTCTTATTGAGTGTAAGAATTCCTGGTCCTTTCTTAACTGTATCAGTTGGGAGCATAGGAACTGCCATATTGCATCAAACCAGTCATTTGTCTGCTGCAGCACCCTCTTGCCAGCAGTGACCAAATGATTTAGAAGGTGAGGGAAAACCTGTAAAGAGGCCAGAGTGAGAAATGGTGATTTTGAGAAAAGCATTTTTCTTCCTGATTTCTGTTTTGTTTTTGACACAGTAGGAAAGATTGAAATAAAGCCCCAAAGCACTTGTTTGTAGTGAGATTTTAAGTTCTCATTTGAAAATTCATAACGTCAAAAAAAAAACTTAAACAAACTGCTTAAGTAAGAAAAAAAGGAAAAAAGTTGGTGTCCAGGTGCATTAAAATTAGTGTTTAATGCCATGTAAGAAGAAAGTATTCTTGTTTACCATTAATGTATGCATTGCTGCCTCTGCCTCTTTCCATCTGGTCATCCTTGCCAACCAGCTTCTTCCCCAGTGCCTGCTTCGCTTTGAAGGTACACTGAGATATTCTGCTTCTCAGCCTTCAAAGGGGAATATCTCCAGGGACACTTGATAATTTGCCATTGTCTACAGCGAGTCTTGGGACTATATGTAGGCTTAAAAACTAAACACCTAGTGCAGAGCTAGCCAAGGAGGTCAGAATTTTTCCATCAGCAGTGCTGAACTGCTGTCTGTTGGAAGGTGGTAGTGAGAAAATGTTTTTATGGTACCAAGCAAACCATTAATCGGAGATGATTAAAATCTCTTAATAGAACCTAAATGACAAAAGTGGAACAGGTAGCTCATTTCTCATGGAAAAAGTCTCATCAGACTGATCTGTAGAAGTGGAAGACAGGAACTTGGCTATTAAATCCCTCCAGAAAGGAATAGGGTCTTTGTGATACTGGTGACTATAGCGGATATTGCTTCAAATTGAACATTAGTGCCTTATAGTGGATATCTTGGTTCACGTACTGACATTTATCCATCACTGTATTAAAATATAGAAATTGTTCTGCAGTTGAGGGGAGTTAATGCTCAACCAAGCCCCCTCTTTTCCAAGTTAATATTCTTGGAAGTTGGATGGAGTACTATTTCTATTTTACAATCCATTGCACCTTCTGTAAACTTTTTGTAGTGAATACAAAAGTGGAGCTCCAACAGCACTGAGGCAGACTGCCTCTGTCCAGTCTACTTTTTGGTCATCTCTCAAATGATGTTCTTTGGTCACCTGGAAAATTTTAAATGAAAGCTATTTTTTGAAATGTGGGGTTTTTTTCCATGGGTGGTAACTGTTTTTAGGTGGCATCTCAGTTCCCCACACATCTACTGTTGTGTTTTCCTGTCCTTTGTAAACCAGTCTCTGTATTTCATGTTTTCTCTTGTTGTCTTCATTGTTGTCGGTGAAACACAGTGGACTTTTTACATATGACTTGAGCAGTGGAGAGGTTGATTGACCAGATTGCCAGGTAAACACAAGAGAAGAGGGACATGACTAAAATAAGGCATTATATGTTCAAAACAAGAAGCACCCGCAAAAAAAAAATGCCCAACCCCTCAAAAAAAAAAACCAACAAAAAAGCAAACAAACAAACAAGAAAAAACCCCAACAAACCAACCAAACAAAAGAACCCCCCCAAAATGGAACACAATATATTCTGGCTGAAGCACTATAATACAGAAAAATACAGTATCAGTAATGACTTGCATTCCTGCGGTATCTTTCATCTGGAGTTGTTTAGAAACATTACAGAGATCTCATCATTCATCCCTCTAAAGCAGTTGCCCTTCAGGTGAAGGTGAGGAAAAAACAGATTAGAAAGATATTGAGAAGAAGGATAGCTAAAATCTGGGAAAAGAGGGGCAGAACAGGCTAACCCAGTTTTCAAGAAAGTTTTACAAATCGTGCTGCTCAAAATCAAGTCATGGCTCTGCACTGAAAATGTGGATATTACTTGATAATATATATTGTGCCTAGACATCACCTCGGGACAAACATACTGTAGTTTCACCTTGTTTATGCTGGAAGACCTGCTTTACTCTCAGCTGTATTTTGGGGCTGGAACTGTCACTTGCAGGCATCATATCCTGATTGCACCCCAGTTTCCTCCAGGGAAGGGCTGTGAGGGAACTCTGATCTCTAGCCCCTTTTTTGGACTGAGAGTATAATACTCCACAAAGGAAATTCATGGGTCACTACAAATTAGACTATTTCAGATATAGTTGAGAATATAAAACATTGTTTACTCTCTTTTAAAACAGGAAAAAATATTAAGGCAGGACCATATTCTATCAATTGTATCCAATTTGATAAAAAATCTGACAGACTTGTGAGTTGAGAGTTAAAGGTTCAGGGTCTTTCAGGTTTACCCACAGACTGAAATTGCAGTTGTAATAAAATACTCAGTGGGGAAATTTCAGATATAGGCAGTCCTATTTTGAAAATAAAGTGTGTTTATCTCATTGTAATTCCTAAACACGGGCAGAAGGACTCCTGTTTGTATATTTCACATTCCTAAAGCATGTAAATTTATTTTGCAGTCAGGAAGTGAAAGCTGTCGTAGCCTGTATAAATGAGAGACTGCTGTAGTTCAAGGAATGGGATTTCATTGTGTGTCACTGAGTTCAATAATTTAATTAGGAGCACTGGCGATTTAATACACATTCAACTGGTTAATGTTGTATGCAGCTGTACTCTGCCACATGGTGGCATAAGATGGGACAAACATTTAAGCTTCAGCTGTACTGATTTTTGTATTCATTGTGTGCAGTGTGCTGGGTGTGCGTGGGCTGCTGGAGAAAATTCTATCCGAGCTGCTGCGTAGCTGTGTCTGAATGCTGACTGATTACACCTGCCACGTTTCATTTTTAGACAGGTTGATATTAACCTTCTATACTATAAAGTGTCATTCTCTTTCATGGTGCCTTAGACAGAGTTCCTGAGAGGATCCCTTGTATAACTGCCTTGGAAAAAAAATAAAGGCAGAAGGGCATACACTTTATAACAAAGTGATGCCAAAGGATTTGAATACTCTCCACATCTCCTTGCACTCTTATCCTCTTATTCTTTCATCATCAAGATATTCTGTATGGTGTGTAATTCAATTTTAAGTAGAAGCTACAAAGCTCTCATATATCCCTATCTCTGCTAGTACATGAAATAAAGATCCGCGCACAGCCAGGAGATAGGTGCATCTGATGCATTCTCTGCATCTGAGAAAATCAAGTAACTAATGCCACGGCAGGAGTCAGGTGAATGGGGCTGGAATCTTTTCAGTGGTGTGCAGCAGTAGAACAAGGGGCAGCAGATAAGAACTGACACAGGTGGGGGAAGTTCCATACAAACACAAGAAAGAGCTGCTTTACTGTAAGTGTGACAGAGCACTGCAACGGGCTGTGCTGACAGGTTGTGGTCTGCTTCTCTGGAGGTATTTAAAACCCACCTGGATGTTTTCCTCTGTGACCTGCTGTAGGGAACCTGATTTAGTAGAGGAGTTGGACCAGCTGATCTCCAGAAGTCCCTTTCAACTTGTGAATCTGTGATCTGTAGTCTCCCTTCTTGTTTCCGTTTGTATAACTTGATACTTGTCTTCCTGGCATATTATGGATGAGGAGAGGGAAAAAAGTTCACTTTGCTTTCTGATTTTGAGAAGTATGCTATTATGTCTGTGCTTTTATTTTGATAATTGATATTCTACATCATCTGAGCTGATACTGTTTCTTTGTAGTGTCACATTTTACAGATCTTTCTCACCTGTGTGTTTAAGTGCTTAACTCAGAACTTCTATGATAAGCCATAGCATTTTATTTATATTTAGCTGTTAAAAAAGAAAAAGAAAAGAAAAAGAAACCTACCAAAGAAAAGCAACAAACAAAAGAAACCAACCTCAAATGTAAAACTCAACTCATAAGCACCTGAAAGAAGTAATATGTATGATAAGTTTGATAAAGGATGCGGGTTCCTAGATAGGAACTATAATAAGGGAAAGAAACTGAAGCTTGTTATTCCTTACTTGTGGTGCTGCTCTTCTGATGCTTCAGTATAACAGCAAAAATCTTGTTTTTCCCATGACGTGCCAAATCTCTCACTCAGTTATTGAGCTTTTGGTTATTTTTGTCAGTGACAAAATTCCAACCAGTCTGCTATTTTTCTTTTACACAAATGTAAACATTTTTTTCTATACTATGGGAGTTTGTAAAAGCACCCATTACTTTAAATGTAAACCCTTTCTATGAAGCAGCAAATATAGCTTTAGCCTTTATGCAGCAGTTCTGCATGAAATGGTGAGTGATTCGTTACCATCATTAGTTCTCCAATCATTGTAGCTTTGATTCTTTCTCCTCTTTGAGTATATGTGTTCTCAGGTATCTGTCTGTTCCTTTTAACAGTAAAGCTTGATCTCTTCATACAAACAATTCAGTTCATTGAAATGCACATGGAAGACATTTGTAATGAGGTCAAGAATGTGACAGTGAAGTTCTCTAGCTGCTGTGGTGGGAAAAAAATGATCTCTCTCTCTGTCTACTTTTGCCTTGAACAAATAAAAAGTTATGTTTCTATAGAAGCAAGTTTTTATTATTTGAAAGCAGACCAACTGTTTCTAAAAGAGCTCTGTTACTTTTAAGCAAATCTGCTTACTGTGACACCTATAGTAAATATTTAGGGGATGTGGTTTATAACAAACTCAGGGTAGTTGATATAGTTGTGGCATCAGTCTCCTATATCTTAGCTTGGAAATGAATAAGGTTAATTTATTTGTCAGATATTTAAAACCAACAGCCTGTTGGACTTTTGTTTAGCTTGTGACCTTGGAATGATATTGGTATGTTTCAAGACTGATATCAAAATTAGTTATCTAATGATAAAGGATGGATCAGAGGTAGTAATTGGCATCAAGTTATTAGCCTTGTCAATGGATGTAATTTGTTAAAAGCAAATACTTAACCTTTATCAGGATGGAATGAAAGAGCAAGTGAATATATTGTGACACTAGTAATAAGGAAAATCCAAAACGATTGTTTCTTGTGCACTTCAGCATGTCAATGGCATAATGTTGTCTTAAAGTGGTGCAAAAAACTTGGTTTAAAAAAGAAAATTAGAGGGGAAAGGGTTTTTTGTTTGTTTATTTTGACATTGTAGTCCTCAGTTCACTCACTCTGGGAATAACAGTTGAGAAGAATCTGATAATTTATGGAGAGCACCTCTTAAATGACATCCAAATCTGCCTGACACTCAAGAGTCAACAAATTGCTCTGGGTCAGTACATCAAATCACATGTGAAGAGTAATTTCTTTCAATTCCTGAAAATTAAGCTGCTTTGTTACAATATTTTTAGAAAAATGCAAAATGATTTCCACCAAGGATTTGCTTCTCTAGCACATCAAGTCTTAGTTATGCCTTTGCTGACATGATGTCAGTTGTATGTCCCAGCAGAGATCAGTTAACTCCTCATTGAAAGCTGACATAATGATTTCTTTAAAAACTTGATATGGGACAGAGATGGAAAGCTTGTATTTGGAAAAGACCTTAAAGATCATCAAGTCCAACCACAAGTTGACTGCTTATCTGCAGAAGAACTATATGGGGGATCAGTGTTTCAGAACAGAAGTAATTCAATTTGAAGTTGCACTACATTTTACAAAACCTGATGCTAATCATCGGAGAAAATTATTTGTGTGGTTTTAAGTAAATCAGGATCAAAGCATTTGATTTATAAATGAAAATGATCAGCCATCAGTGAACTATATGTGCAGGATCAGCACTAAAGCAGCGCAATACTAGAACCTTACATAATGTCCATAAACACAGATTCCTCAACATCATTCTATAACTAAACTAAGCAATTTGCAGAGGTGGAATGCCAGCAGAGCAACTTCTGATGGTGCTAGACCAAGATTTGATGGTGCTATCTTCCTCTTTCTCTCTTCCTACGGCAAAAGATTTTTTTGGTAGTTTTTTTTACAAGCTGACTCCTCATTGTTTCAAAAGTGTCTCCATTGCTGTTTAATGTGGCTGACAGCTGTCTTTCTCAATATTGTCAGTTTTAGGGTAGATGTCCTCAGACTGCTTGGCTCTGTATGCTCATATTCTTGCTTTACCAGGCGTTTTGCCAAAAAGGAGATTCTGTGATTTTTATTTCAGTATATTGTCAGGCTGAATGATACCAGCCCTAGATTCAGAATTTGTATCTACTTTCTGGCTCCAGTATAGAAAAGATCCCTAGAGCAGGGCAAAGGAACCAAATTGTTATTTATGCTTATCTAGTTATGTGTTTATCAGAAGCCTTGTCTTTTCTGGGTTTTTCTCTCTCTTTTTTTTTTTTTTTTAAACATAAATACATTTTCACTGCCTCATCTAGTTTATTCATTGTTGAAGTGAAGTATTAGATGTTTTACTCTCTTTCTGATATGAGCCTTAAAAATTATAGATGATTCTATTTCCTAGATCTATATTATTGAGGAGTAACAAAACTCAGACTCATCACTCTCCTGTAAATGTTCTCAGGGATGTGGATGTGAATGATGACTTTTGGTTGATGAACGATAAAATTCCCGAAAACTAGGGACTGGAGATTTATAATCTTGTCTTGTGCATATTTTCTAATTCACTCTTGCCAGTAATTCCCCATTACAGTAGTCTTACTTCTTTCCTTGTTTTTAAAGGCATTTTAATTTAATCAATTTCCTCATGTCATCAGATTAGGAGAAACATGTATGTTCACGGCGTAGAAAATGTATTGTTCTAGTTCAAGATCTAACTAATTGCTAAATACCTGCAATATGTGTCCATTTCTTTAAATCCATACTCTCTCTGAAGTTTTTACCTGTGTTTGTAATAAATTCTGATCAATTATTATGTATTTAGTAAAAGAGAAGATTTGGAGATTTTCTGACTCAGATATTAAATGCTCCTTGAGATCCGAGGAAAGTGGGATGTTTTTAGACTAAACACACAAGCCCAAATTTTCATATTTGATTGTTGATTTCACCTACTTAAGTATCCAATAAAAATGTGATTTGCTGAGAGTAATGGGCAGTTACACTGTAAAAAGGAGTAAAATCAAACTGTCACCATATTCAGTTTCTGAAGCTGGGTATAAACAAAATGAAACAGAAATTAAATAGTAAGAATTCTCTCTGGCCAAACTTGTTCAAAAGTGGCATGTATTCATTCACTCACGATGTTTTTCCTATCTAAGCTGCAGCCTGTGTTTTGAAATGTCAACATGGTAAAGAGATTTTCCATTTCTTTTAAATATGACAGGCAGTTATGGATCTAGATTTTCAATATTGTGCACAATTAAAGATTGCAAATATGGCTCTGCAGTTGTGGGCAATTTGTAGCTGCAGTTAACGAAACTATGTGTAACACGAAAATCATGCTCTGATCCCCATGCGCGTATAAATCGCCATCTGTACCCCAAATCACTAAAAATCTGTGCAGTTCTTTTTTTTAATTGGGCAAATGCAAGTTTTGTTTCCTGTGTAACAGCCAACTAGACACATTGTAACTCAAACTCCACTGCTGTCTCCATCTTCTTTAGCTAGTACACAGATTTTACAGAAACTTGCGTGAAAATGTTTGCAATGTTTCCCTGGCTATTCTATGTAGGCTATATCATCATGTTGATGGATTTCTAACCATTTTTTCCTAGTAGATGAGTAAAACACAACTCCTTTGATTCTGAAAACTACCAGGCTGAAGTTCTGGTGATTTTTTCACTTGTTTTTCTTCTGTTCTCCTTTTTTTCCTTCCCCTCTGTTTCTCTTGTCTTCTTTTTATGATTCAAGAACTTGGATGAAAACTATTGCAAATACTTTATTTTTTCTTCAGTTTGCAAAAAGCTTTTTATTTTTCTCCTACTTTGGAAGGAGAGGGCCATGTACAGATCTAAAATCCTCAGGACAGCAGATTCAGAGGAATTTAGACTTTAAAAGCTATAGCTGTGGTTGCAAGAATTGTTCATAGAATCCTGGAATACCTGAGTTGCATGGGACCCACAAAGATCCCCTTGTCCAACCCCTGTCTCCACCCAGGACCACCCCAACCCTATTTATGAGAGTGGTGTCCAAATGCTTTTTGAACTCCAGCAGCTTGGAGCCTGTGCCATGCCCACTGCCCTCTGGTACAGAACCTTTTCCTGGCACGCAGCGTGACAGATGAAACGAAGTTTGGCTGTATACCGAGTGAGAGAGTTTTAAATCATACAAAAGTTCCTTCTTTCTGTCTGACTCTGTGGTGACTCTGAGGCAGGAAAGCATTGAACATATAATCAAGAGTCTAATCAATGACCACATTCTTTGAGGTCTCCCGGTTGCGAAGAAAGTAGCTGTTGAATGATAGAATCATAGAATTGCTCAGGTTGGAAAAGACCTTAAAGATCATTATTGTTAAGCAGTTATGGGAAATCTGTCTGCAAAAGGTCACAAAGTGAGAGATTCTCTGATTTCCTGTATAGTAGGGGGTGATGTTTTATGCAATTTACAGTTTTACCAGGTTATGTGGAAACCTCCTTGAAGATTTGGGTTCTGACTGCACAAGCTGCTATGTATGCTTGCAATAGAAATGGTTCGTTACCCCTTGGACTACACAATGTAAACAAATGAGACTGCAGTCTAGCAGGATGAACTGGGACTTTTTGCATCCTACAGTGTTAGTGATAGCGTAGCGTAGAGATTTGGGCTGGTGGTTCTGTTCCCATCTTCTTAGATCAATAATGTCAGCATGACCAATTGGTTCTGCCTTGGTAGCTGGCTGGCTTTCTGATAGTACAACTGAACTGTAATGCTTGCTAATTTTGTAATAACTGTTGTTTATCTAGATAAGGTAGTTGCTTTCAGCTTAAATCCTTCTAATAATAGATGAGCAATGATACATAAATTTCCAACTAGAGCATTTGAAAGATACAGTACTGAAACCTGACCTCAATTCTATTTGTGTAAACCTATAGAAGTCTACCACTGATATAAAACAGTAATTATGAATTATGAAAGTCAAAGGGGGAAATATTTTTTCCAAGTTATGAGAGATGTTTGACTTTTTATTCTTGCACAGAAGTGCACCTTGAAGGAGTTACTGTCTGTAACTGCTAGAAGTAAAAATGCAGGCAGAAATATGGTTCATAAGGACACCAATTATTAAAGTAAAAACTTAAAAGACTCAAAGCTATTGATGATCCTCTTCACAAGTATAAACAAATTTCTGTAAAATGAATGCCTTTCATTTAAATTGCTGTTTATCATTGTCTAGCAGAACCATTTTCATTATCAAATTCCAGCAGACTGTGGTGTTGGCTCATCATTATGTCTCCTGGGTATCTTTTGGCTGTGTGATCAAACAAGATATTTTCCAACTTACCTCCTTTTACATCCCATGAGGTTTCAGTTATCAAAGTTGTATTCTAGGTTGTGGTTGAGGGCAGAAGGGTTTCAGCAGATGCAGAGTAAAACAGCCCACCTTCACTTTGCCTTCAAGGATAAGGTGTCAACTTGGAACTAATCACTAAAGAAGCGGTGTTCTCACTGTCTCCTATCACTCTGTTTTGTGTATGTTTTTGAACAGAATATCTCTCAGCTGGGTAGATATTCTGAATTGGAAAGTTTGGAAAAAAAAAAAAGTGAGACTGAGTTCATTATGCAGCGATCCTGATGAAAATTTACATTATAGTAATTTTATTCATCATATGTTCTTTTTCAGTTATATTTGCTTTCTAAGATTTTATACAGATGCCATTGCTGTCCTCATTCATTGAGAAGCATACACACACACACACAAAAAAGCACTGGAAAAGCTTCATACAGAATAAAAATGTCACAAAAATGTTGACCTACTTTTGCATTGTGTCTATATGCATTCCAATTTGCAACGTAAGCAGAAAAGTGGAAATGAAAAAAGTTGAACTCAACTAAGTTTTCAGTTCAGCAAAATCACATGTGCTCAAGGAAATATATGCTTGATAATAATGTCAAAATCTGTGTGCTGATGAGGCTACAGTAGAAAGTTCTTATCCAGGCTGCTGTGAATAATTTCTAGTTTAAACCACACTGTATGCTCTTGAAATATGGATTGAACTAATTGGGCTTTAGTTTCTGTATAATGACTTATTGTGACTATCTGGAAGAGATTTTCTTGTCCTTTTCATAAAATGCAGTCTTAAGAATAATGTATGATAAATCACATGGAGCATTTTGAAGGTAAACCTCCTCACAGAGCATTCAGTCAGCGCACAACGCAGGTAGCAGAGGACCACCTATGTAATATTTGCTAGACATAATAGATTTCTAAGGCTTAAATTCAAAGAAAAGAGGAGATAACTATTTCTTCATAGTGCGGTTAGCTATGATTTGTCTTAAAAGACCTTTTTATCAGACATATCCTATTCTTGTTTTTCCGTGAAGATGGTTTGCTTTTGTCTATGACGTAATTGTTTTGTTGCTTTGTTGTAGGGGATAACTTGTACATTATTGAAAGAAGAAAAAATCTGTCAAGATTGCTTTTTGGCTTTAATTACAAAATGGGCTCTTCAGAAGAGAAGTGTCAAAGAGCACAAATTGTTGCTGAATTTTATTGCATTTTGTACAAGCGATTACTATTTGAACATGTTCTTTAGCAAACTATTTTAGAAAGCAGGGGAAGAAAGTATACTTTACTTCATAGTGTCCTGCTGGTATTATTTTAGAATCCAACAAATACATGAATTAAAGCTGTTTCTTTATTTAGAGTATTTCTGTCAGAGTTTTAATGAATACAAGCTCTCCAACTGAATTAAAGTGATTCATTTGCTGATGTACCTACATGGTGACTCCTGAGGAGTCACTGGTCTATCATGTGGCCCTCAGGGGCTAACTTTTTTTGTATCTCTAAAATAGCAGGAAGACCTGAAGCCAGAGATGGCTGAGCTCTGTGTTCGCTTTCAGAAGTACTGCGTATTTTGTTTGCCTAAATGAAAGTAGGAAATAGTCTGTTTGCTTGAATGGAACTATTCATATGCTACTTTCAAATGTGTCTCTGCGAGTGACTTTGAGAGAAACCAACTGGGTTACATTCAGAACATTCTTCATTTCAGGATTTCTCAGATGAGATACAGTAAAGCAAATGCTGTAACTGAACAAATGGAAAAACAGATGTTCTGTTTAGTAAATGTTTTTATATTCACATCCTTGTGAATCTCACGTGTGCATAGCTTCCTGCTTGCTTTCATGAAAATATGCAGATGTGGAGCTGGGTAACCTGTGCTTGCTATGATCCTGTGCTTTTCTTGTTGAATTTATCTCACCTCTAATACTGTCTCTTCCTTGTTGTCATCTGCTCCTCGGATTCTCAGTAGAATTAAATTTGTTTCATGGAGCCTTGATGTTATCACATAGGCATTTTCTACAAAAGCCCAGAAAGTTAACTTGATTGCCATCTACTATCCCTCATCTGAAATTTATCCTGTAGTTAGAAGGCAGCCCTCAGAGATGTGAGGAATTTTATTACAGTTAGGAAAGTACAAGGATGGTGTGCTCTTACTACTGAAACAAAAGTAAAATATATCCATAAATCTTATTAACTGTAATAAGTATTATATGACGTAAATTGCAGAAGACACCTGCAGATATCCTGAAAATACAGCAGATCCTAAATTGTGTGAGAACTTGTCTGAATCAATACCAAACAAAATATTTGCACAAGCCCTTGGGAATCAGAACTGCCAGATTTTAAGCAGACCCAATTAAAATAGTATCACACAACAGATGCTCAAGCTTGAAAAAACAAAGTTTCTTTCAGTACTGGTTTAATAGAGTCTTCATCCTTTGGTGCTGGCTTACTCATGAATAATGAATATTTTACTTTTTATTTAGGTAATGTGGTGCAGACACAACGTTGTTTATCCTGCAGTTGATGCAGATTGCAAGACGTTACACATACTATGCAAAGTTAAATAATAATCTGAATTCCCAAGGCCTTTTGGCATCTGCAAGAATGAATGGGAAACCTAGTGGAAGGAGAGCTTTTTAGATACGTCTGCTTCCAATCTTTGGGGTTAGCAGATTTGCTATCACATAAGTGTACTCAACACTTTCTTATCTAGAATCCAGAATACAAATATAATTGTAGAGAGAATATTTTCCTCTATTTTCTCCTTGGCTGTGAAGAAAATGGTGCCTACTACCTTCTGTCTTTAGGTATATGCATATGGTCTTTGCATGCTTTGCAGCTAGAAGTAGCTTGTTAAATTGAATCTTAGAAATAAGCTTTTCTCATTTCCTCATCGGCTTTTCCATAAAAATGTTAGTGAAGTTGTGTATGTTGTTATGAAACAACGTATGAACTTGGGAAAACAAAGCAAGGTGACTCTTTCTGAAACTTCTTAAACTTTACCAAATTAGAATTATTGCATATGTAGTGTAAGTCTTTACTGCAGCAGCACAGATGAGCCATTTGTTCTCTACAGTTTAGCAGTGTCTTTATCAATATATTTTTAACTGTATAGATGTGAGAACAAGAATTCTAGTGTGTGTCAGCAGTTAAGTTGAAAGCCCTGCAGTATACAGACTGTGTTTGCCAATACTTGCTGAAATTCTGCTCTGTATCTCCATTGACAGCATCGTGCATTCAGAGTATGGATAAGTATTGCTGTGTAGATGTGTTTCTGACTGAAAATTTAGGGCTCCTAAGTAGCGTAACTTTTTGAATGCAGGATTCTTAGAATTTTGGTTATACGATCCTTTGGGCCTTAGTTCTACAAAACAGGATCAATCATAACATTTTTTAAACGAAGATTTATTTATTATTTAGTCTCTGTGGCAAGGACTGTCTTTAATAAGTTGTAGTGTCAGATGCAATGTTTATTTGGCAGTGGAGTGGCTATAGTAAGTAATAATAATACACACAGTGCAAACATGTCTTAAAAAATTTCTCTTGTAACTTTCTTTTCAGGTTAGCAGAGAAGGCATTCTCTCCCATGGGTTCTTATTCGTTTATTTGTTGTTGTTGGCTGTTTTTTAGATATATTATTGTTGCTTGCCTGGCAGAAGAAATGCTTTATGGGCACATAATAGTTTTATTTATGTGAATTAGGGATATGATAGCTTCACCACCACGTTTTTCTGTTAATTTTTTTTTTGTTCACACTATTGCTCTAGTACATTCCAAACTTCTTACATATGTTTTCCTTAATGGAGAAAGAAAATCAAATGTACATGTATTAAATCAGAGAAAATTGACTGGAAAATATCAGTTGCTACAGTAGTTACAAGTAATACTATGTTGTTGAAGCAGCAAAAGGTAAAAAATTATTCACAGTAACTGAAAATTATGTTCCATTATGAACTGCATGAAGTTATGCTTACATATAGCATTCCAAAAATGAGCCAATTATCTTTCTTCAAATGTACACCTGATTTTCAGTGCATATTTTTGCTAAGATGATAGTAAGTAATGCTTTACATGCTCCTTAAATATGGTTTCTTTTCATAAGAATTTTGAAATTAGTTTTAAAGGACGTTATTGTTTTTGGTCAGGTGCAAACAGGGTTATTCTAGCTTTATACTTTTGTTATGCAGAGCAGAATGCGACTGCAACAACAAACATCCTGTGTTCGAAGGGAATTAAATGTATGTATACAAGAAACACTTTTTATTATTATTATTTCTTTTTCTCATAGTTGTTATATACAGACATCGTTTTTATTTGCTGTTCTCTCTGAACATTTTAGCTCTCTGGGGAAATAAGGAATACAGTAAAACAGTACTTTCACTTTTTTAGAAGCCCAAGTCTGGGAGAAAAAGGGAAATAGTTGATTCTGCTGGCTTGATCAGCAAATCTATTTTTTCTATAATATTTTCTGATTTTCTGTAGACCTCTGGCCTAATGTACCCTTAGCTTTTTGATATGGAACATGCACAGAACATAGCACTGCAGTACAGAGGGGCCCTTTCTGTATCTGTTCCCTCAGCTTAAAAACAGGGGCTGTGAAGGGTTCAGGGGACAAGCACCATGCATCCAGTTCCAGATGTCTGGACCCTTTCAGTGAGAAGCATTAGCTTTCTTGTTCCAGGGGCACATAAGCAGGTAAGGATGGTTGTGTTTTACCTTGCTGAACAGTGCAGTCAAAGGGTACCTTCAGTTTTGCTTGTTTGGATGAATGCATATAGGTTTCTAGGGCAAATCTATGCATGTACAAGTTTTAACTTAGGATTCTGTGAGTATTCATGCTAGTTATATTTCATTCTGTTCAGCTTTGGGGAAATCCTATTTTGAATACAAAAGCAAGGTAAATGCCAGAAGAGAATATTTCTGTTGAAGTCCTTTACTTACTAGCAGTTCTACAGCACTATACAGTGGAGTTTTACACTTCTGCATTAATGAATGGCTAACTGGCAATTCTGTTTACAATAAACACATTTTAAATAATAAGCTTCCACTTACTAGCCATCACACTACAGTCATAGGCGTATGACTGCAGCTATTTTTTTTTTCCTCACATGGGATTTAGAAGAATAAGAAATAGCTGAGTGCCATCCATCTTCCCCTTTTCCAGTCCAGAAGTAGCACCTTGCAGAATGATTAGAAACCTTAAAAGCTGCTACTGTCTCAACTGAGACATTCCCCTAATTATGGTTCTCTGGATCCTTTGAGCCAAGAGAAACTCCCTTGTGCCTCCTCAATCCAGCCATCTGAAAAGCTGTTCTGCAGGAGAGAAATGACATAGCAAAGCTGGTGTTTAGTGATTTCACTGATAAAACTGTTTGGAATAGCTGCTTATGGTGATTGTAAATAGAAGATTCCTATATAATGACTATGTAGATCTACTACCTAAAGACCTAAGGAGGGACAATGGAAAAGATTTTCATTGAAAGCAATTTAAATTCTAAATTTCTTTCTAATATATTCCTTTCTAAAATATAATAAGGCAGGTTGTCCTAGTGCATACTATGTAAATAGTGCTAGCGACTAAAGATCTTACAGTTTGCCCATGATACAATGAGACCCCAAAGTTCCTGATTTTACAACACTTAAATAGCTGGAAGTCAAGGAGGTGCAATATTGCTTGGGAGTTTTCCTCCACCCAGGATGAAATTAAGCAGGTTACTTTGAGAGCTGTTTGAAAACATAACTTTAATTAATTAATAGGTAAGGGCACAAGACTTCTGATTAAGTTGAGTCTGTGAAAAAGGAAAAAAAAGATTAAAATGATTTTTTCTTCTGCAAAGAAAATTAATCAAGTCCTGGTTGCTTTTAATTGGTTTTACCCCTGCTGTCTTGCTCACTCTTACCTGATTTGCTAATTAGACTACATGCCATCAGACACTATCAAGTCTGCTTGCCCGCAGAGAGTGCCTGATGCTTTAGGCTGGAAGTTTCCAAAAACGGTCAGGGAGAGTGAAGCAAAATGAAAAGAATGAAGCAGAGGAGAAATCAATAAGCACAAAAAGGACGTAGATTTTCAAGCAGTTCAGATGCTGAGACAGGGCTGTAGATGTAATGTAATGTCTTATGAGCCTTCTTTACAACATAATGAATTTTCTTTTTCCTTCCACTATGTTCATTAATATTACTGACTTGGTTTTTATGGACCTAATTTGTGAAGGTGTTTTTACAAATTGATCCCCGTGGTTATTAAGCTCCTTGATGATTTTGAGAATGTCACTAGATGCTAATCTACATCCTTAAGCAGTTTGGAAAGTCACCACATAATCGTTTTCTTTAGGTTTGTGATCAGGTTTTGATCATCCAGTCTGAGAGAAAGAAAATTTGGGGTGCTTTGGATAAAGAACAGAACATGTGCAATTAGTGTGAGAGTAAATGGAAAAAGCAAAATCCATGAAATGATACAAAAATCCTTGAGCTCCCAAATCCCAAAGGCGTCCTCATTCATTACATCAGCTGTGGTGTGAAGTTGGATACATGCACAGATTCTTTGGAACATCAAAATAATTTCATTTCTAACATAAAAGTTTGTTTACCTGTACTAACGGAGAACTGGTTTAAAATTAACCTTATCCCTAGAAATCCTGCAGCAGTCTGTGGGCAGAGCAGCGAGTTGGGAGTAAAGAAGGCTGAGAGCTCTTTGTGCTGTGCTCCATGTTTGAGGGAGATGATTCGGCCAGCTTCTTTTCTTCTGGAGCTGAATTGTTTAAGCTGTTACTGAAGTCAGTGAGAACAAAGTATTCATACAGGTGCTCCCGTAAGATGGTAAACAATTATCATGTGGGATCAACAGATTGTGCTGTTGTGTATATTCTGTCTCAGAAAGTAGCTGACAGCACAGCTGTAGGGAAGAATATAGGAAGCATGAAAATGAATGGTTTCTTTTGAGAAATGTTCCAGCCTTCTGAAATTTGCTAACCAAAGAATTTCTAAGCTGGAGACAGTATCTTTCTGCTGAATGGCTTTTGATGGATTTGTAGTAGTTTTGATGGATTGAGTAGTTTTTCCAACTACTTTTTGTTTTGTTTTGTTTTGTTTTGAGTTCAGAATCCTTCCGTGTCTTTAATGCCATGGAATCACCACTGGCACTAGCATTTCTTCTAGAAAGGAAGGAAGAAGCAATGTAATGCTACACCTATCACAGGGGTGACCAGAGAAAGGAAGGTTTTGCCATGATTTTTGCCATGACACAGGTCGTTCATGTTCTGTTACTTCATAGCAGCACTAAGCTTGCCGCAGATTTCTCCTGCCTACAGTTTTTTCTTACATGGGTTCACTCTGCACATCCCCTCTATCCCACAATATAGCTGGTTATGAGTCAAGATATAATCTCCAGCAGCCTGATCTCCATGACAGCTACAGGAAAAAAAAAGATTCTGTGGAAGAAATGCTGGGCTTGATCACCTCCTAGACAAATGAAATTAAAACTTTATTGAAACTCCCTGCAAGGCAAGATTAAACTTTTTCTATTAAATTAAACTCCCTGGTCCAAGAAGTGGAAGACTCAAAACAGACACTGTATCAGTGGTCAGAGAAGATAATTATCCTTGCAGCAGTGAGAGAAAAATCATAGCAATAGAAAATTCTTACCCAAGAGGACAAAACTTTTCCTATTAGAAAATCTTTTAGTAGAGCCTCAGAGATTAGAAAAATCAAGTTCAAATACAGAATAAAGATGGTCATCTGTTCCTATGCACTGCTTTATTGAAACTGTACTGCGTGATACTTCACTACTTTAGCTCTCTCTTTTTCTTGTGGGTGGGAGAAGAATTGTGTATGTTCCTCTGTAACTTTTTAGAGGAAGGGCCAAAGTAAATATAAGGCATACAGTTTTAGTGTTCTATGTGCACAACGATATTCTTCCCATCTTTCATGTAATCTGGTTTCATGCTTGCGTTGCTGTTGTGGACAGTGCACACATACATTGGCGCTGAAGGTTATACACATAAGGAATATCAGAGGAATACTGTCAGTTCTTTCTATGCATCCATGCCTCCTACCTTTACTTTGGTCAAGCTGTCTTTCCCACAGGAGGCAATCCCTTTCAGATATGGTTTGAATATATTGATCCTTTGCCTTTTTGTACTAATTTTGTACTGACAGCTAGAGTGGGACTACCACACTGTTGGTGGCCTTTCAGTTCAACATTCTTCAACCTGTATTAACCTTTCTTATTGAGGAGGAACTTTTCTATTACTTAAGTTTCTTCTCTCTGCTGCTGACATCATCACGTCAGTTAGTGTCACTTGAACTGAAAGTATCTCTAATCAAGCCAGATTGTCAATTGCTTTCAGGTGTTTCATACTGCATTTCCATTATTGATCAGTCTGCAGACAGAATGATTGTCAGCTGTCTGTAAGAATCTCTGTTTAGGGGTGTTCTTTTTTTGTTTTTCCATTTTGCCTTCTCCCCACAATCTGTAACAAATAATTATCTTAGCACTGAGGTCTGGATAGGCAATTCAATTACCGTGGTTTAAAAAGTTATCATCTGTTAGCTAAGGCACATTAACTTTTATGTGTGCAGGTTTTTAATACTTAGCACTCTAGTTATTTTACCGTGCAGCTGATGGCTGGCAATTTGCTGGTTGTTCTGTCATTCTGGGTCATGTAGCTTAAAGCCGAGAAAGTACTTCTACAGCTGATTATTACGAACTAAATTTATGAAGGCTTTAGAACCCCAAGGAAAGAAGTAAGAATCAGGTATCTTGAAAATCAGTTTCTGCAGATCTTCCCCAACAAGCTGCTTTCTTATCCTATGAAATGTAAACTTGGCATATCAGAAAGGATATAACTCTGCAAAGACTTAGAAGGAAATAATATAACCGACCTATGGATTGCCTAAATGTTTTCTTTGAATCTAGAATTCCAGGGTTCTTTTAGGCACATCCATTTAGACTCAAATGGAAGTACAGTTCAGATCAAGCCTCAGGGATCTGCTAACTGTGACGTGGTCTGCCATGTGGATTAAACAATGTGAAGTAGTTGCAGTTGCTGTTTCTTTGGGTAGCCACTGGCCAAACTTAATGGTTGGTTATCATGAGAAAATGAGATAAAGGATAATTATGTGATTTCCAGGACAGACTGAGTTATGTAAAAAGGAAAAAAGGTGATCTTGGTACTAGTAATAAAGTGGAGATGTCTGCAAGACGCAGTTTTCCCTCCCAAAATAAATATTTCCAAGCAAGCCTAATAAAAATGAGTGAGAGCTGTGAAAGTGATGAGAGTACTGTAGAAATAACAAGGAGACTCTTGGCCTGTTTTTCTTGCATTTTCATTCTTTCACTTGCAAATCATAGGTGCTTGTGGTCTTCTCTGCATCTGGGGTTTGCGTAAGAACTGTCAAAAGAAAAAAATGCTTTATGTTAGGCTTAGTGCTAGAAGTACAACAGGCTTCCAGCAATGATGGCTGATCAGACTCATGCAAACACGATGAAAAGATCTCAGAGGAATTTTGTTTAGTTGTTTCCCATATGGGAATATCCTCTGCCACCAATTAAAAACAAACCAAGAGGATTCCGTTCAGTTTGTTCCAAACAGCTACTATATGTAATAAAGAGCAATTGCTCTTTTTTTTTTTTTTTAAATCATCCATCATAAGATGCATAATTAGCTCTGCTAGCAAATCTCAAAGGCTGTTTTTAAAAATCTGTGTAAAATTTTCCCAGAAGGAATTAATTTATCTGTATTTGTTCAATATGACTTTGTAGTTTAGGGCTGTTATTCCTATCTTTAAGAATAGAATATCTTCACATAGACTAGCCAGTCCTTCATGTAACAGAGGCACATGCTTTTGAACTTTTGGTTCCTTCATGTCTGTAACTGAAATATCCTCCTTCCATATCATTTATAAAAGACTACCTCAGTAATAGCTAAAATGATGATGGGCTGATTTTTTTTTACTTGAGATTTTTTTTCCACTAAGAATATATAGTATATCATAAAAATTGTTTGTACTTGTCCTCTTAGATGTCTGGTGTAACTCTTGTGCATTTTGCCTGTTTTCTTACCGGAATTTTGCACAGTACCTCTGAAATCTGTGCACAACAGAGATCTGTTATTTGCCTGTGCTGGAGGCTTTGTGTAGGCAATCCAGCTCATTCAGATTGGTTCAAGTAGCTCACCACAGCACCGTGCTGTGTCATGTAAACTAAGCCAGAGAGATGGATCCTGGACTGATCGTGTGGGCTGTCATCTGGGTAGCAAAGGGGTTTTGACCAGCACAGCAGAACTTGAATGGCCATCGATGGCGGCAGCTCATTCAAAAATAATTGCAGTGTGTAGAGTGGAGCCTGGGCTCTGTAGGATGCATGCCCATGTTTTTACAGAATACAGAAAGCTGTCACTGTGGACAGTTGGTTCAAGCAGCCTCAAGCAGTATATAGCCTTCAAGCAGTATGAATATACTGAAGCTGCATCTGGAAGGTGCAGTTAGGAAGACTTTCTCTTCTATCTAACAGTTTACATGCTATGGACTTGCAAAAAAAAAAACAACAACCAAACAAGTGAGCTTGATATTAAGTGTGTATTTCAGGGCAGTATTCATTGTCCTTCTGTCTGAGCCTGAAACATGATAAGTTTATTTAAAGAAAAAAATCAATCTGTGAGGATATTATCATTGTGAAAGATCTATGTGGTTCTGAGGTGGGTGTACATTGAAGGAAATACTCTTTTCTATCCTGCTGATATTTGTAGGAGTAAAAATAGTTGTTCTGTTTGTCCTTCACCACTTTACTGAGCCAAGGCTCCAGAGCCTCATTCACTTTGAATTCATGCTTAATGAAGCATAAGCTGTATTAATAGCTACTATTAAATCTAGATAGTGTAATAGAAATTTCAGCTCAATGCAGTGTCCAACAGTTGCTCAGGTAGCAACAACTGGCAAAGCCAAGTTTGAGATGCAGTCTGGGGATTTCAATTCAGTTCCTAATGACAGCGCCCATGAATCACTGCCCACATAAGCAGAAACTACTTTCAGGATAAGAAAACTTGTTTACAAGAGACAAAGGAGTTTTCAACAATAGTATCAGTGAAGTATAATGCTTTCAGAGTAGCACATTGTAGAATGTGGAAGAAAAAATTCCTCTAGCTTTAGAGGCCAGCTTACCAGGTTAGAACATCTAGGAGTATATTTTTATTAGTGAAAAAATGTCAGTACTCCAGGGTCTTCTGTTGCAGGAGAAAGCAATGTGGAAGCCTACAGAGATTTAATAATGAAAAAGGATCTGAGATGATCTGAGCAGGTCTTTCATGGTGGCAGACAGCACCATAAGCAAGCTGTGCAAAATATAGACTAGTGTGGGAAGCATTGCATGGAGATACCCAACCTGGCTTTCTACCCAAATCAGCTCAGGCACAGCAGCCCTGATCGGTGTAAATTCTGTGCTCTGCAAGCATACCTGCTCTACTTCTCAGCAAAGCGAGGAGTTAGTAGAGTTGCATTTATTTAGCAGCATGTCTGTATTTTTAAACCCAGTTGCCTTTGCATCAAGTTGTCAAGTTGGGGAGCTCCTTCACCTATGGCACCATTAATATAGGCAAAATGCTAATAGGTAATCAGAGTTGGAGGTACTTGCCTAGTCAGGCTAATGAGTGCTTTACGTTCTCATTCATCCTTTGTACCAAAAGATCCAAAATATTTTACAGAGTTAACAAATTGATATATAAAGTATATTACACAAGCAACACGTTTCATTTGTTTGGTTTCTTAGGTTTTGTAAGTCCAGGAGTCCAGTATCTTGTGTTAAAATATATATATATTATTATATATATATATTATATATATAATATATATATTATATATATTTTATATATATATATATATATATATATATATATATATATATAATGAATGCGATGACTTTCTGTACCTGTATGTAAATATGTAAATGTAAAGTGACCTCAAATATCACACAGTTCTTCAATGTTGCAATCACCTGTACTATTTGTACCAATTAGCTCTCTTGCTCTGAATAATGTACTCCAACTGCAGATAGTCCCACGTTGAACATACAATTGCTTCCCATGACTATGCATATGAGAAAAACCTAGTTACTTGAACATTGCAGGTGACTACTGTATACTAAATAACTGCATTTTTAATTGTAGAAAACTTCTGTTGTAACTTCATATAGACCAAAATTAGTACAAAAGAAGACAGCATTTTTTATTTTTAATACTGTGGTATTTCTTGTTTCCACAAGTGCCTGAGAGAGTATATTTGCCCGTACAGAATTCTACTTTTTAAACTATTATTCTTACTAAAATTTGCTTTAATAGTCATGCTCAGCATCAAAGCAAGTCCAGCTCTCTTTCCTCAGCTTTCCAGTCATTTATTCCTTCTTCCTCTTAAATGCTTCCACTTTTATTTTGTTTCTTCCTTTAATTGCTCCCTCATCAATCTCCATAGTAGTCATATACTCACCAGTGTTCTCTCTTGATGAAGAGGTTTGGATGAAGAGTTTGTTAGATTTGGTTGCTGATCTTGAACGTTCCTCCACAGTTCATGCTGCTTCAAGTATTGAGATGACAGTGCTGAGGCTGCCTCAGTGTTTATTCTGTATGTTTTCCTCTAATATTAGTAGTGTTTTCAAGAAAGAACAAGTAGTCTGTATGTGCATGTCTGGTGTCATCTGTCTGTTAGATAATTGTTTTCTGAGGCAGCTGTTGAAGGAAGGCTCACATTTTTGGATGAGACAAGTGCATGAACCTGTTTTATAGAGGGTGATTATTCAGAGTCTTGTGAAACCCAAACCACATAGACGTGCAACAACATGCAATCCTCTTCAGCACAGCTAAGTAGATATGTTTCAAAATCCTAGCCAACTTCTTTCTGTCACCCTTGAATGAGGTCGGTATTTAGGATGAATTTTCCCCATGGTAGTTACATCACTCAGAGGGAGAGATTTGCAGAACAGTACAATAAAATGTCTTGACTTGACAAAAGTCAGCAAACAAAATAACTTCTATGTAGTCCAGACTTTCAGTAGCAGAAATAATATTAATGCTTCTTTTAATAGACTTTCATTGTGGCTAAATGCCCCATCTTTGCCTCGGCATTTACCTGAGTAGCGGAGAACTAATATTCTGCATCAATGCTCTGTTCTATGAATTAGATCTCTCATTAGTATCCTAAAAGGGATTGAAACCAGTTATTCACGACAAATGGCATTTATTTATTGTGAAAAGAAATCTAAAAATGGCTGTGTTGCCATTAAACTGGAGAAGCAGGTGGAATAGGGGCTTTTAACTCAACTCATGGTAATTTCAGGAATTTCTATGCTGCATTCTCACCCTCCAGTCTCTCACCAACTGTATGCTTATTGCCATCTCATAAACACATGTATAATGGGCATGCAGTGATGATAGCTGACAGTTTTACTCTTTGATGAAAGCTCTTGTTCTTATGTTTTAACTGTCTCTGGAAGTATTGTAGGACTTACTAAAATCATCATATTCAACTATTCACTGGAATAATGAGACCTTGTCTGCAAGGAGAATCACCTTGTCAGAATAAATGCTTGTGTGTTAGGATTTAGACTTTACTTTCATAATGTGCTACAAGAAGAGGCTATGAGAAATGTGCATTTCAGAACTCTTGTTTTCTGCCTGCATCTCACAGCTTGTTACCCTGCTTGATTTTGTCATACCGGGAGATATATTCCCCATGCAGATAGTATTCTTTTGCAAGTCTTACTTTTGTAAAACCAGAACCTCTAGTATCTATTGCAGAATTTAGGATCCTAAGGTAAATTAAGATACATAATATAGTACAAAATATTTCTAGTTTGTTATGTTATTGGGGTAGTTTGTTGTGCCTCTGTATATGATACATATAGCACTTGCTGCTATCTTTAAGTTGCACTTGATCGTGGGACTACAGCCAGTTTCCAGTTTCACATTTTTAGAGCATGGTAGAGGACTGATGTCCTAACCTCTAATGACAGATAGTCATTCAGCAATGTCATGGTTTGTCAGGAAACAATGTTTTCCTAATATTTATTTTGGAATAATGGATTGGATTGTCTTTATCTGGACCACCCAATACTTGTCTTGTTTTCTTTGAATTGCTGCAATTTTATTGCAGATTGATTAGATCTAAACTCAGAACTTTGGGAAAGCCTATCTTGAATTACAGTAAGAGTTTCATTGCTAGAAAGAAAACGTCTGGTCAACATGAGCAGTGATTAATGTATTTTTTTTAGGTGATTGCATAGTAGATCTGTATTTTGCATTAAGACTTGATTATTACTCTGATTGAAACTAATGTGCAATACATTTTTTTTTATCCCCTCCCTTTTTATAATCTGATGATAGAAAAAATGTATAAAAATATTGCTTTTAAGATGAGAGTAAGGGAATGATGGGTGATAATTGCTCTCTAGGGAAGGAAGGAAAATTAGTTTTTAAAAGCTATTATTTTTTTCTATTATGAAAACAAGCCCTGGAGCTTAGCAAGTTGATGATGGACCCAGCCTTTCTTAGGTAGAGCAGTCAGAACAGCAACTCCTAAGTAATATCTCAGACCCTCAGGAAGTTTTATTATTAAAAAATAAAAATGACATATATTTAATCGCGTGTTGTGCTAAAAGGAATAATCTTTGAGGAGAGTGGGAAAGATTATGGAAATGTATCTTCTTGACTCTCCTTAGGTTAAGAGGAAATGGAACTTTATACCAAAGCTAAGTTAGGAATTAGCGTATGAGGGTTTTATGAAGCCTTGGCTACTGTAAAGCTTGATAGCTGTGAAGATTAAATTCAGGACCTGTAGACCTTAAAAAGTAGATGTAAATACTGCTTAAATTAAGGAGAGAGACAATCAATAAGTAGATCCCTTGTAAACAATTACCAGCCCAGAATTAGAGCAAATTAGGTTGGAAGTGGCCTCTGTAGGTTGTGTGGTGCAGCCTGTGCTCCATAAACGGAGATTCCCCAGCCCCTCTGTGCCCATATTTGACCAACTTCATTGTGAATATCTGTCTAATTCAATTTCCCTGGCTACATCTTTCACCTGTTGCCTCTTGTCCATGACGAAACAGGATTAGGCTCACTGTCTCTTGTGTGTAGGATATAGGCAACGTTTTCCCTGAGAGATTTTTTCCAAAGCTGCAGCCAGCTGATGCACGCTGTTGCACTCAGATCAGGGTTGCTATGTCTGGTGCTGCTGTCAGCACTTGTTCTGGTCAGCATGACCCAGCTAAGAGTGGAAGCTCTGATTTAGTGGCCCAGGTTATGCTTTTGCCTTTTGCTGAGAGCTCAAAGGTGAGTCTCGGACTCTTCTGAAAATTCAGCAGAGCTGACATCTTCGATTTCTGACATTGAGTTCCTAATTGTGAGCTGATAATTAAACGTATGTGTCGACATACATATCTCATGTTAATAACTAGATTCAGCCTGAGGGGCTAACAGAGAGGAGCTGTAGGCAGAGCACGGACAAAAGGAAATCAAGTTAATTCCTACGTGTGGTCAGCTCACGTATTACCGATGTGAATGCAATTCATAGACAGATGACTCAAAGTGAAAAGTTATTTGAATGTTTTGAAACTGTTGAGTCTTCTGATGCATGCCATGTTATTCTTCAGGAACATGCAAAATTGCTGACGGACAGACCAGATATTTAACCTCTGCTGCCAGAAGTGTGAGTGTTCAAGGGTTATTGTTCAGGAAATGAGAAAATACCAATCATTGGTGAAATAAAGATTACAGAACATGATTTTTTATGTGAAATTCTAAAATTATATTTATTGGCCAATTCACAGAAAGTGCCGTAGTGACCACAAAACTGAATCTAGTTTTATACATGTACAGACGTACAGGCCAAGTTTTAAAATAACAGATCTATTTCCATTATGCATTTAGTAAATCATATGGAAAATATCAGGATATCAAAAAATCGCAAATGCATAAAAAAACTGCAAAGTGATGTGTTTTTTAATTAAATTTATCACAATGCCATGGGTGGAGTGGAGAAAGGAGGATTGCACACAACTTATTTTCACTATACTTAAAGTTAACTTTCATGTACTTTGTGTCAAAATTTACTGTACATTTTCATAAAGACAAGGGTTTTCTTAAAAAAAGCAGATTTTTTGTCCAAAAATCATTTTCAGCTCATATTAATATTTTTCATTGCATATAATCATGAAAATCATCATCCTGCATAAATTGTATATATTCACACCTTCATAAATGCATTTAGTATCTGCAACAAGACATTTCAAGACGTGGTTTATGATTGTTTCACATATACAGTAGGATATTTTATATAATGAATCTCTCTCCTGGATGAAGAGACTGCAGTTCTGAGACATACTTAAGAGGTCACAACCATAGAGTATGTGTTTATTTGAATCCCATCAGACATATATATTTTTTTAATTATTAATAGAGGTGGCCACAATTACACAGAAATTGGACCATTCACTAGGAAACAATCCCAAGGTACAAAAGCCATACTGCCAACTGTGGTTACTGCTCCTCAACAAGAACTAATGTACCGGCATGGAAGCAACTCTGGGGAATGATGAACTGCATGGGAAAAGTTCTGTGTTTTTTCAGTCGGATGAAGTATAAGTTTTACTGTCAAATACAAGATTGAATTGTTCCAGCCAATTAGAGCTCAGAGCTGTCACACTGAGTATGATGAGATTATTTCTCAGCTCTTCAGAGTCCTACACTCTAAATAACATCTAAGCTATAACTGTATGGCTACCTCTTAACTAGAAACAATCCAGAAATATTTGAGGTGATCCTTGCTCTCACATGTTAAGTCATGCTTTAGAGTTCCTTGCTCAGGAAGTCCTGTTCTTTTTAGTCTCTGTTTGTGTTGTAACCTCACCTTACAAGACTTATCTCCCCACCTCATCTATTAGACTTGACTTAATCATTTATTAAATTAATCATTCTTCATTCTATGAATGGTTTTGGAAGGGTGATCAGAGAACAGATGGGCAGCTACAGTAATACATTTTTGTTTCAGAAAACGGAAAGCTATTACTGCTAACTTTTCTCACCCACTGTATTAGGCAGTGTGAAGTAATCTCTGTTTGATTATGTGATGGCAATTTGTCATTTCCTATAATATCAGCTGTGCAGTGCTTTATGGCACTTCTATAGGTACAGAGATGCTCTGGTGGAAGTCAGTATTAGAAGGCTTTGTGTGCCTGCTCCCCCTTTTATGCTGATTCTTTCAAACAGCGAACAAGGGAGGTACTCAGGTCTTAGTGAAATGATGAAGCAGGAATCTCCACAGCCTTTAAGTACAAAGACTTCAGTTTTTTCATCTTTCAGATACAACAGGAGGGGTAGAAGAAGGAATTATATTAAGTAAATGTGCCAAGCTATTTACATCCTTTACTGGCTTGCTGGGTAAACAGGCTTCTGAGACAGAGAAAATAGTTTTGCTTGGAACATGCAGGAAATCTAACCATTTAATCACTGTGCTAGAGCCCATATATACATTGAGAATCTAAAACATGATATTAGGCACTGCAGCACTTAGTGAGGTTGGCACAATTCTATTCCACTGCAACAGTTAGCATGTGTAAAGAAATCTGGTTGTAGAAAGTAGGCGGTGCCTTCTACCAATAAGAGCTGATGAGAAATATCTTGTATTAATCTGCCTTAATATATTGGTAATGGTTACTAAGGGTATAACTGAGACTAATGAGATAAAAATGGCAAAAAGAGTTGCTTAAATTTATTATCAGGAAAAGCTTTTTTCTAGTGGTGAATTCTAATGGACTCCCATAATTCTACTGGATTCCCAAGGGAAGGAGTAGAAGCCCCAAGCTTAGACAAATTTAAGTAAGCTGAGACATCCCACTTTCCTCCCCTAATACTAGAAAATATGTGCTAGGGAACAATTGTGTATTGTTAGCCTGATAAACCTACTGCTTTTTCTTTACATCCAATTTCTATGTTTTTATTTCTAAGATTTAATTAGCCAGCACTAATTCCTATACTGAAATTTTGATGAGATAATTATCAGCAGGAACATGAACCCTAGTGTCTTACTGTGCAAGAAATGACCCAGTGCCACAGTTACACTTGTGATGACTGTGTGTACAGAACTGCTGTTGACCATGGTCAAGCATTTATTTGAGATTCTAGTGGTGCTGTATTTACAACAGAATATAAATAACATATTTTGAGATGTTGTTTATAGAGAATGTAACAATAAATATGTCAGTGTTTGATTCTGAGAATTGGGATAATAGCTTCAGTTCTCAGAGTTGGCTGGGGATTATTGTTATCTCTGAAACTTTTTTTTTTGTCTTTTCAAAGACAGGGTTCCTAACTATGTGTATATTTAGGGAATTGGATTGTGAAATAAGTTTAAAGATCTTTGCAACATGGACCACAATCTTTGTTGGATGTTCCTAGTTCCTTCTTCAATCTATAGAGTATGTTGGTTGCACAAACTCTCTAACACTCACTAACACAGTCTATGTGCCAAAAGTTCTTTTTCTTCCTTCCAGCTTGTGTGGTTACTGTAATTGAATCACAGTGACAAAATGCTTTGTCCCAAATTACCATGCCCTTTTCTTAAGCATAGAGCATTTCCTACATAATGTGGCACATGGTGGTAAGACTTGACTTCACTTGTCATGGCCTTGCTCCCTTCCCAGCTCTGCTGGAGGTACTGGAACTAATGAGGCAGCTACAGGCAGTGGCTACCATGCTATGTGACTTAAGCTTTAGTTCATTACTGCAACAACCACATCCAAGCTGAGAACGATGAAGTGACACACAGATTAACAAACACACACAATCTCCCTTACTCAAGCTTTTAGTTCCTCCCCAGTTTCTAGAAGATTACATTCCAGCTTTTCTTCACATCAACTGGAAACCGTGACTGTTTCTGTCCATTTTTCATGGGTTATTCTCTTGCCTTTGTTCACTCTTCCTTAATCAATAATGCAGTTTTCTATAAAAACTGACTGTAATTAATCCAACTCGCATTCCAAAAAACATGCCCAGTTAAAACAACTGTTTACCTCCTCATGTGTATATATGCACTGACTAGCAGACTGTAGACAAGGATGTGTTGCAAATTTCAGTACTGATTTGAAATATCATAATGGTAACAGACTTGGTCAGGGTTACCTGGTCAAGTCACTTGTATCCATTTATATATTTAGAGGAAAAATAAACAGGGAAAAAAAAGGTAGTTTTAACTATTTGTATTTTTTTTTTCTTTGAACTTTATATTTAAATAATCCACAGGAAGTGAAGGAACTTTATATCCAGCAAAGAAATTAAACTCTGAAAATGCAAAAGTGTATGCAGAATTATAGAAAAGAAATTGGTAGGGCAGCAGAAAGGCTTTTACTCTCATGAAATTTCTGGGTTTCTATAGTATAAGATTGTAATGCTATTATAAAGCTTTCGTTCATCATTTGGAGACTGTTTTTCTTTGCCTTATGCATCCTGTGTGTGAACGTTTCATCAAACAATGTACTCAGCTGTGAAAAAGATTCTTTTGATTCCTTGCACTCAACACAGGCACAAATAATGACAATATATGGCCTTGTAGCTTCTACAGCTGATGAAATGCCGGATTTCCACTTGAGTTACAGAACTGAAAATATTGGTAATGTTTCAAACTATTGTGACTGTTTCCTCCTTCCTTTCCTTTCTTTCCTTAGCAATAACTAAGGAAATTAGTCTAAAGTTCTTGACTGTAACCATTGACATTCATCTTGCCTATCTAGGGTGCTCCACAATGGTGATCTGTAAGTAGTGCTGGAACAGAATTATTGAATGGTAAGATCAGCAAGCCCTTTGACAGTGCTTTTTGTAGGGCTCACAGTGCTCAGCAGAGAATGTCAACATCATTATTCCTATTTAAAAACAGTGAAATGGAAACTAACAATTGAACCACTGTCAATGCCCACTCAAAAGACAGCAAAAAATGCCTCTTGGGAAACAGGGCACCTGATCTGGTGACATTATTTTCATTTCTGGGAATGAAGTTATGAACATGGCTTCATTTTCTTGTGCTAACCTTCCATCATGTTGGTGTTGCAATTTGCTATTAGACACAAGTATATGAAATAAAAGTCTATGTTCCTCTTCCCCCTTTTTCTTTTGCTCAGTTCCAGCTTTGCACATTTATGTTTTACAAATATCTGTTCTTTAGGAAAAAAAAAAAAAATAATCCCCAGCTCATTTACCCCCCCCCCCCCCCAAAAAAAAAAGAAACAAGAACATCAAAATCCCTGATGCTAAAGCAATACTGATAACAATACACTTTAATTCATCTGCTGGGTCATCTGAGATTTGTGTTATCTCCTTTGCTGTAAAGCTGACCACATTAAGAGGTTTCTTAGTTTAGCCTAAGGAGGCAGAGATGTAGTGCTATTATAGAATTGTTGATACTAGCTGAAACATGTGGTATATCACATTTATATAGCAGACTGTTATATACATAAGTATTGTTAAAGGCGCATTTATTTTTGTTGTATTTTTAATATATATGTATAAATTCTCTCTTCTCAGATTTGCATGACTGATGTCTCTGAACAGCCTGAGGCAGATATTAAGGAAAAATGAGCAGCTACAGTGAACGTCCAGGGGTGCACTAACCACAAGCCTTACTGTCAGAAGTGAGTGACACAACAAGCTGTGGCTAATACACAACCCTTTCTGCCCTTCTCTCAATAATTTTACTTTCTTGTTCAGTAATTTGTATCAGACTTCATTGTTTTTTTTGTCTGTGATTTCTAATATGCCAGCAGTTGAATAGCACCTGACAGAGATCCTAAAAAGCTCGGAATTAATTAGCCTGATGTAGGGGCTCTGACTCTACAGACTCTATGTTCCAGCAGTTCCAAATATTCTCTGAGCAGCTGCAGATGTGCAGCTTGAATCTACACAGCATCACAGAAAACTCTAGATACAACAAGAGTTGTATTTCCCATCTAGATATTGTATATTTATATCCATACATTAAATGAGAAATACCAGTGTGCTTCTCAGTTTGACAACTGTCAATATGTGTCAGAACTTCTACTTGTTTTTTTTCTAATGCTGGGATTTCATCCAGAACCAGAAGACAGACATCTAAGTAAGTATATTTAAAATCCCTTTGTGCAAGCTATGTCACCTTCATTTTCTGCCAAATGAGCTGTTCTCTGTCTTACTGTTGCTGTAAACCTCTCTGGACCTTTTTAACAGTGGTGTAGAAATACTACAGCATATATACATCCAGGAAAAAACTACACTGCAGCAAGGTAAAATATTTGCTAAAATAAATATAGAAATAAGAATTAAATCAACTTGTTATTCATGGTTGAGATGTTAATTGCCATAGTATTATTTGGCTCCGTTGCCTCCAAAGAGATTCTTGAATATTGTTTATATGAAAATTGTATCATGCTAAGAAAATTTTGTCATTTTCAGCAAGCGTACAAAAACTTGTAGTGCTGTACTGTTATGGCTATACTTAATTCACAATGCTGATTATATTAAGGGAAGAAGAGACTTTTCCCAAGTCCTAGAGATGTTTTATTACTTTATTTCTTTTCCCTCCCTAAATAATTAAGTATTCTCATCCTTTTCCATACATCCTTAATTTGGTGTAATAATTTATATTCCAGAGTACAGAAGCAGCTTCTTCAGGACATCCCCTCAGACTTTCTTCTGTCGCCTGAGTGATACCTTTCCTTTGTCTGCCAAGGATGGATGATGGCAGAATTCATCAGCGTGTAGCACGTGCCAACACCAGAAATTGCATCAGAGGCAGAATCATCTCCCAGCCGACTTCACTCCTCACCAGGTAAATGCATTACTTGTCTGAGGGAATGAGACAGCTGAGTGAGGCACAATTATATGCAGGGTTCAGAATAGTTGCCAAAGTAACATGAGGGCTGCTTCTGGGATTGTCCTCTGACCAGGCCTTCACCTGGAGTTGCTACTGTCCTATGGCACTGTTTTTCAGCTTAGTGTCAAGCAGGAACAGCTTCTGTAAATGGGGACTGATGGATGGTGCATGTTCACAGCAAGTCCAGCACCAGAAAGGGAAACACACTGCACTTTCACAGTGGCCCTTGGTGAAGGAGGTCCTTTACAGTTAAAAGCAGTAGAGCCACTACTTCCTTTTTCAGTGAACAAATAGTCCAGCAGAAACATATTTTATTATTTTAATTACCATTAAAGATGTCTCGAGCCCTGCATGTCTATTTCTAATTTGAAATAGTAGTAGATTTTGAGATTGATCTTGAAAATTGAGCCTGTTTCGTTCTCTTTGCAGAGATAGATAGATAAAATAACCATGGATCAGGTGGAAGTGAAAAAGAAATGAGAGCCAGTGATCACAAAACTCAACTTAGGCAGCTATACTAATGCATGTAACAGTGTATTGGTGTCTTAAATTTGCATTTGCAGCTTTTCCCAGCCTTCGATTAGAATTTCAACACTTCAAGAGCATTCATTGGTATCATTTTACATCTCTGTAGTCACAGATTCTGGCTGTTGTATTACAGGTATGGATTCAGAGTTGGTTTTTGGATGTGCTTGCTTATTGTTACTATAAGAAAGCCACCGTTTTTGTGCCTTGATAGCTCTTCAAAACTTGCAACTGGACTTAGGATAAACAGTACATCTGCAGTTGACATTCCAGAGTTTGCAGCATAAACACATTTTTTGGAGATAAAAGGTGAGATTTATTTGGCTTTTGATGGGTAGGGGAGAGGGCAGAAGGGGTGCCTGTGTGTGCATGTGATGTTCTGGTTTAGTTTTAAGCAACTAGTTTACAATAAAAAAAAAGTCATGGTGGGGAAGCTATTTAAAGTAATTCAAACATTTTTATATTTGTGTTATTCTAGTACTAGGTTATTGCTTATAAAGTCACTGTTGTGAAAGAAATACAAATATTTTAACTGTAAGGTCAAACTTGTGAAGTAGCTCTTTCTTACTAATGTTTTCTGCTCCTCTTTCTGAATGAAAAATGCTGCATAACCCACCGCCATGCTTACTCTAAACTATGTACAGTGATACACTTGAGTTTTCTGAGTATTTTGTTGCAAACCAAATTTATCTGATACCCATTCCTGCATTAATTTGCTTATGTCTAAAAAGGTAAGTTTATTTACAGTAGAGAAAATACCTCATATTGGCTTTTTGTGTAATGTACCAGCATGACCTGAATAGATTTGCTTCCAGTAACAAAAAGATAAAAATCCATTAGCTGGACAGACACAAGCATATAAAACAATGAAAGACTATTTATAATATTGCTGTTTTCAGCTTGCTTTAACATTTGCATTGATAACAATGATAATAATCAGGAAAAACAGAGACATTAAAAGCAATCTAAATAAAGTCCAGTTTTAAATATGAAATTAAAAGTAGATATTTAAATATCAAATTTCCTTTCATTTGCAGAGAAATGTGCTGATAACAAATATCATGAAGGCCCTGCTTCATGTCACTAATAAAAGTAGTAACTCTAGGGAATGATCTAAGGTATTAGGATGTAGTAACATGATTTTTTTGTGTGTGCAGGTTAGGCTCTCTATAAATAGATGCTGTAGCCCATTTTATATGATCTTTATTCCTGCAGATAAATTTTATGTATCTAGGCTCAATTCTTCACATGCTCTTTTAATTCCTATGAGAGTCTAGAACAAAAATAAACAACAAAAATGAGCACGAAAATCTCTAATTTTAAAATATATTCAGGTTTTTTTCATTTACTTTCTCATGACTAAACTGCACTGTCCAGTTGTGGTCAATCTTTTCCTACAGCTATTAGATGGATGCAGAAATTGATTTAAATTGATTTAACAAGTCCATCACCAACTAGAAACCCAACAATACATTCTCTAAATTCCAAGACCTGCAGGAGCTGCTGCTGCTAATGGTGTATGTGAGTACCCTCAAGATCTCTCAGGTTACTCTTTGCAGGATGAGTTATCATACATAGGTGCTCAGGAACATCCTAGTAAGTCAAAACCAACTGCTTGTTTCTTTGGGAGAGAGAAGAGGACATAGCTCATTTCAAATAGCAAATTACAAAAGTCAGTGATAAAATAGTAAACAAAAGGAACTATTTTAGGAGAAAAGCAGAAAAGCCACTAGGCAGCATTCACTTCCATGCCATTTTGGTTTTTATGCAGTAGAACAGTTATCCTAGCAAGTAACTGCTGCATTACTTGGTATGCAGAACATTTGAAGATAGATTATTAAGGAAAGGGGACAGAAAACACACCACAAAGACTTACCAACACATTGTACGTAGCTTTTTTTTTAACAGTGTATAAGAAAAATATGCTGTGTTACCATAACTAAAATACTCTCTCAACCTCTTACGAGTTTTTTTCAACTTCTTTTGGTTCCAGGTAGGTTTTAGTTATCCTAGTTCTATTTTATAAAACCTTTTCTTAACAATAATGGCTTCAGGAAGAAGAAATAAGGGAGAATTATGAGCCCAACAGTGGGCTGACAGTTGTGTTGTCACTTTCTTTTGTGTCACTCAGGGTGGGGTAACGGCATACTTTTCTATAGAATAAAGCCAGACAGGAATTGCAGCTGGCACTCAGCAAAGCAGAGGGGAACATTTTCCTCATTAAAAAATCGTTGTTTGAATCCCAACTGTACATATCTGTGGTATAATGAAGTCGCTTATTTTCCACTATTTCAGTAAGGTACTGCAGCAAGCTAACGATTTTACAGGACGGTTAAAGCATCGATTTGCTGCAAATTGTTCAATCCATAACTAATGAGTAGCTGTACAGGTTTTCAGTATATCAATTCAAACAGAATTTTCTGTTTGTATAAGATCATTTCATTTGTGGACATAGAATGATATTTTTTTTTCCCCCAGTAACCTTCAGCATTCACTTTCTTCAGCTTCTATGCATGGGTTGGATAAAATCCTTCTCTTCATGGTTCAGACAGCATTCTTGTAAAATACACTGTCTATTTCTACACAGGCATACATGCATCCCAAATATATTTCCTTGTAGAAGATAACATCCAAGAAGGCAGGAAGAGACAATGAATGGAATTTAGTCTCTGTCACCTGTAGCACTAAAACTCTCCTAATTTGAAGTGGGATTATATTATGTTACACCTGTAAATGTGTGAAGCCAAAGGGCAGCAACTGTGTTTGTAATTTGGACCCACACAGGTAGTTCTTCATAACAAGCTGAAATCTCTCCTGTATGGAAAAAATAGCAAAGAGAAAAAACCTCTGTGGACTGAGTGACAACACTTTTGTCACAGACTTCTGTTACAGAAAGAGGAAATTGAACCCTATGCTTGCTAACAGATTAAGTTCTAGATTACTTCAGAACTGGCAATGCCAGTATGATTGTACCATGTGTTCTCCAGCCTTTGTAGGAAAAGGGTGAGTTCTATCATTATCAATTACTACAACAAGATCATTTTAGGCAAAACAGTTACAGGCAAGCAGTTCAAATCCTGTCAAAGAATTCATAGACTGAGAAAACATTGTATTGGTGGTTGCAAAAGGAGCAATGTGGCTCAAAGGCTGTTAGTATGGGAGTGCTGAATCATCCCACTCCAACTGCTCTTGCCTGGTGAGATTCTGCTTGCCTCTCTTTTGGACAGTCACTTCCTCCTCATCCTCCTCATCCTCCTCCTCTTCACTTTCATCCGATTCAGCACTGGTCGTATCTTCCTCCTCATCATCTTCCTCTTCACTCTCCTCTTCTACCCGATGAGGCTTTTCATATTTCTACAGAAGATTCAAAGAAATGAGAGGCTGACAATAGAAGGTAAGTCCCTTCTTGCTAGGCAGTGGCTATGAAAACATGAACCCTTATTGCACATCATTTGAAAATGCTAACATGCAGGAAAAAATTTGCTTTTCATCATTATGTGATTATTAAATATACTACAGTTCAGTAGCAAATATAACAAGAATGGAATATTAATAAGTGATAGCTTTGTTTTTTCAGTCAAGCTGACAAAATTTAACCCCTCAATGCCAGTTTATCTGAATTGCTGATCATTTCCCCTCCCTTAAGAGTTTTAATATTTACAAAGTAACTACTTCATCTTAGGTGCCTGGAGTGCAAACACGAATGGAAGAAGTTATGTTGCACCCAAGAGTGCTGCACCATATATTTAATATTTTTTTTTATTGTCAGAAATAACTGCTAAGTTTTCAATTATATATTATCATGGTGTGCAGATCTCAAAATTAAGCAGCAGTCCTGACCGACTGTACATACAACTGTTCTGCCAAGCCTTATTAAATGTACACAAAAAGAGGCTTTAAACTTGCAGCTAAGAACCTACCAGCCCCGACAATAACTCCTGGTATTAACACAATACACTACTATGTTTCAGTAACTCACCTCCATGGGGTTGACAGTAATAGTCAGAGCAGAATCGTCCCAATCCATTTCATTTTCCTTACTGCTTTCATTGTCTGTAGAGCTGTGCTGCTGGGCTGTCCGAATTCTATGGACTCCCACGGCTATGATGAAAACGAGTACACTCACACAGATCACAATTACGACTGTGGCCACACTTGGAACAACTGAAACAAAAAGTGGAAAAGGCAACACGTTTATAGCTACAGACCAAGCTGCCTACAAAACACTGAACACGTCTATTTTTCACTCCTTGGTACCTATTTCTCTGCCACCTGTCTGGGACTGCAGAGTTGGTGAAGTGCCCACCTTCCAGGGCAGAGTGTATACAATAAGAAGTATTGCAGATCTTAACTAAAAAGTTACTATGCCTAACGTTCGTGATTTAATTCACTTCATTACAGAAGAAAAGCAATCAACCAGTTCAGAATCAATTAGTTTCAAAACAAACGTTTCTGCATTTTCATCTTACCTGTGTGTTGTCTCCTTCTGACTACAGGTAAATGAAGCTTTAACATCAGCTGTGAGAAAAATATATCTATCTCCACACTTGTATTTTAGAAGGTTTCAAACACTCATACTGGGATTTCCATTGTCAAGAAATAATACAAAGCATTGCTGCTCTATTGCCTGTGTTACAGTCTTTCTTAAAGACTCCTGAGGATTCAAGACATTTTTCCTCACTGTTCTATTGCACTCTGAGAAGCCTCTATCTCCAGCTAGTCACAGAAAGACATCTCCACACTGCTCTTATGTTATCACCTCCATAGTGGTACAGATTAGTGGAAATGTAATTTTGCTACCTAGGTACTGAAGTTCCAGGAGCTACAGTAGTTCTGTACCCCATTTTGCTGCCTTGCCTGTAAGACTGGAACTCTGAAATCAGAACAAGATGAAAGAAGAAAAGAAAGGAGCACTTTGCAATAGTTGGTTTTGCAATAGCAATTAAAAAAAAAAATAAAAAAAACCCCAACCCAAACAGTATCATAACACTCTAGAATTACCTATGCTTATTCAGCTTTGTTCTTTACATACTTGCTTACCACTCAGTAAAAAGAATTCAGAATCCAGCTTTCAGACAGATAGCTATGTCCTGAGTTTAGCTTTACTGAAAAGGCTTCTTTGGCTATACATTTTAACTTACACAGCTCAAATGTTTAGTTCAAATTCTGGATTTAATAAATACTAATGCCCTCTGTGCATCACTAGGAACAAATCTCTGCAGAGAGCTCCAGACTGAGGCCTGGACAGCAGCCAGCAGCACTGCCAGATTATTTCTTGAAAAATATTACAAAAATATTTCATTTTGCCTAGGAAAGGATAGGCAGAAACAGACATGCCATAGTAATGCAGATGTAAAACAACAATATCCTTCACACTATTCAGTACTATAAACAAGATGCCCTGTTGACTAGATTGAACCAGAGTACTTAGCCTTTAATGTAGACTTTAAAAAGAATACCAGTTTTTAGAACTAAGTACATCATCAGAAAGAGAAAACAGTGTAACAGCTTTCTGTCATAAAGGTGCCATGATCAATGTCAGGTTTCACAAGATATAACTATGGAAAATTTCAAGACTTCATTTGTTGATTAGGCTGAATCATAAAGGACATAACCAACATAACAATCATTTTGAGAAGTCACTGTAAAGGCATCACATACCTGAGCTGTGAACAGTACTTTTGCTTTCCTCTGGATGGCGGACTGACTGGAGAAAGTGTGGCTGTACTATCACATGGTTTACATGGTCCATATAGTTGGAGTTGGTGCTGTGCAGAATATTAACCTGGCACAAGAGAAGAGATCAGATATTCTATCAGATATTCTTCTGTATTCTGTTTGCTGGCCCCATATACTATATTGTATTAAGAAGTTCATCAGAAGATAGGAATATTAGTATATAAACCTTGAAACTTAATTCCTAAGTGTTAATGGTCAATTGACTATAGATGAAGTAGCACAGCAAAGTAGACTCTTTTTACTGATTTATCTGTAAGGATAACTAGTGTACTTTTTTTTCCTCTTCCTTTCTTGCTCTGCTGCTGAACTTTTAGATGCTCCCAGAAAGTTATTAGCAAAAACTCTGAAGTCAGTGTCATGGCTGCATGATGCAAAGGTAAGCAGCATTTAAGTAAAACTTAAACACATACTTTTGTTCAAAACAGATTACAAAATTTTGAGCCTGTTGCTAAGGTCTTGCACTCCTGTAGTTACTTGTTACCTGGATTCTAGGCTGGATAAGCAATTTCTTCAGCATCAGTACAGGTCTCCTGCTGAGATGCATCAAGCAGCCATTTTCTGTCCCTGAGCCAGCGTGAGGCACTGGACTTATTTAGTGCCAGCAAAAATAACTTCAAAAGAGGTATCCAGATTTTCCTATAGTGACTGACCATATGTGGGTAGTATGAAAGATTAAGTCCATGCTATGCATTTAATATCTGTATACTAACTTTCCTTCTCAAAGTAATCTGAAATAATGCAAGTTTGTCACGGAGTTGACCAGATCAATCTATGTCCGTGACAGAGGCAACAGGCCTCTGCCCTCCCCCCCCCACCCCGGTCCCACAAAAAAAATGGGAAGGAAGGAAGGGAGGAAAAGAGCAGCGGCAACAATCTATGGAGGAAAACTTATTTTACTATAATATTGGAATACAAGATAACACAATATATACAATTTAATTGAAATTGAGATTAATAAATCAGACAAGATGAGAGAGAGAGTTCCCAGACCGATTCAAACCTGAAAAGCTTGGAACGGCCAGGAAAGCACCTCCAGCACCCACTGCCAGGCAGCAAGAGAGCGCCCCCCCACCCGGAAGGGCCGGATCCCGTGACTGCTGTAATGTACAGGGATAGGTAGCTGGGATTGGGGCAGTGACACTTCAATGCCCCGTACACTACATGATGTTTTGATGTGGAATACTGAAACCATAAAAAAAAAAAAAAACCAACAAAAACATAGAACCATGACATTCCACCCCTTATTCTACATCGTTACATCATGCTTAGAATATATATATATATATATATATATATATATATATATATATACAAACAAACAAACAAAAAAATGATTAAAATGCACACATGACTATATACATATACATAGAATTAGTAACTACACTCCCCCAGCATCAAGTTTCCTTGTGGTACACATTGAACATCCCCATTCTTCTGCATTACCCACCAAGTGGATCCTGGTCCCTGGGCAAAAACTGTACCACGGAGAGGTTTGCCCTTTCCAGAAGCTGGAAGAACCCAAATTGCCTTTCCTAACATGTTCTTTACATGTACAACAGGGACTTTATCTCCCTCTACGGTATGTAGGGAACTGGATTGGTTAGGACCATCACGATTGATAGATCCTCTGGTATTGACTAACCAGGTGGCTTCTGCCAAATGCTTCTCCCAGTGCTTAAATGTTCCACCACCCAGTGCTTTTAGCATCGTTTTTAACAATCCATTGTATCGTTCAATTTTACCAGAGGCTGGTGCATGATAGGGAATATGGTAAATCCACTCAATGCCATGATCTTTGGCCCAAGTATTTACAAGAGAATTTTTGAAATGAGTCCCATTATCTGACTCAATCCTTTCTGGGGTGCCACAGGACTTGTTTCTCGAGACCCAGTATGGTGTTTCGGGCGGTAGCATGGGGTACTGCATATGTTTCAAGCCACCCAGTGGTTGCCTCCACCATAGTCAGCACATAATGCTTACCATTGCGAGATCGTGGCAAGGTGATATATCAACCTGCCATGCCTCCCCATATTTGTACTTTTGCCATCACCCTTCCTCCCACAGAGGTTTCATCCTCTTGGCTTGTTTGATGATGGCACATGTTTCACAGTTATGAATAACCTGTGCAATGGCATCCATAGTTAAGTCCACCCCTCGGTCTCTAGCCCATTTGTATGTTGCATCTCTCCCTTGATGACCTGAGGTCTCATGGGCCCACCGAGCCAGAAATAATTCACCCTTGTTCTGCCAGTCCAGGTCTATTTGAGCCACCTCAATTCTGGCAGCTCGGTCTACCTGATGGTTATTTTGCTGTTCTTCAGTAGCCCGACTCTTGGGCACATGAGCATCTACATGGCGCACCTTTACAATTATAGTCTTTGTTCAGGCAGCAATGTCTTTCCACAGTTCAGCAGCCCAAATAGGTTTACCCCTTCTTTGCCAGTTATTTTGCTCCCACTGCTGTAACCACCCCCATAAGGCATTTGCCACCATCCATGAGTCAGTGTAGAGATAGAGCATTGGCCACCTCTCCCGTTCAGCAATATCTAAGGACAGTTGAACAGCCTTTACCTCTGCAAATTGGCTTGATTCTCCTTTCCCTTCAGTGGCTTCTGCAACTTGTCGTGTGGGGCTCCACACAGCAGATTTCCATCTGCGATGCTTTCCCACAATACGACACGATCCATCTGTGAATAGGGCATATTTCTTTTCATTCTCTGGTAGTTCATTGTATGGTGGGGCTTCTTTAGCACGTGATACCTCTTCTCCTGGTGGTGTTCCAAACTTTTTACCTTCAGGCCAGTCCATGATGACCTCTAGGATTCCTGGACGGCTGAGGTTCCCCATCCGTGCTCGTTGTGTAATCAGTGCAATCCACTTACTCCAAGTGGCATCAGTAGCATGATGGGTGGAGGGAACCTTTCCTTTAAACATCCAGTTCAGCACTGGCAGTCGAAGTGCCAGAAGAAGCTGTGTTTCAGTACCAACTACTTCGGAAGCAGCCCGAACCCCCTCATATGCAGCTAAGATCTCCTTCTCAGTTGGAGTGTAGCGCTCTTCAGACCCTCTGTACGCCCGACTCCAGAATCCCAGGGGTCGGCCTCGGGTCTCTCCCGAGGCTCTTTGCCACAAACTCCAAGTGGGACCGTTCTCTCCAGCAGCAGTGTAGAGGATGTTCTTTATACCCTGTCCCGTCCATACTGGCCCTAGGGCCACGGCACGGGCTATCTCCTGTTTAATCTGTTCAAAAGCCTGCTGCTGCTCAGGGCCCCATGTAAACTCATTTCTCATTCGTGTCACATGATAAAGGGGGCTTACAATGAGGCTGTAGTTTGGAACATGCATTCTCCAAAAGCCCACTGCACCTAGAAAAGATTGTGTCTCTCTTTTGCTAGTGGGTGGAGACATAGCAGTGATTTTGTCGATCACATCCGTCGGGATGTGACGACGGCCATCTTGCCACTTTATACCTAGGAACTGAATCTCCTGGGCAGGTCCTTTCACTTTGCTTCGCTTAATAGCAAAACCAGCACTCAGAAGAATTTGGATCGTTCGCTCTCCTTTTGTAAAGACTTCTTCTGCTGTATCGCCCCACACAATGATATCATCAATGTACTGCAGGTGCTCAGGAGCACTGCCTTGTTCCAATACAGTTTGGATCAGCCCATGGCAAATGGTCGGGCTGTGTTTCCACCCCTGGGGCAAACGGTTCCAGGTATACTGAATGCCCCTCCAGGTGAAAGCAAACTGTGGCTTACATTCTTTGGCCAAAGGAATGGAAAAGAAGGCATTAGCAATGTCAATGGTGGCATACCATTTGGCTGCTTTTTACTCCAGTTCATATTGGAGTTCTAACATGTCCGGCACAGCAGCACTCAGTGGGGGTGTGACTTCATTCAGGCCACGGTAGTCCACCGTCAGCCTCCATTCTCCACTGGCTTTACGCACTGGCCATATGGGGCTGTTAAAAGGCGAGTGAGTTTTGCTGATCACTCCCTGGCACTCTAGTTGATGAATTAACTTATGAATGGGGAGCAAAGAATCCCTGTTGGTGCGGTACTGACGCCTGTGCACCATTTTTGTAGCAATCGGTACGTGTTGCTCTTTTACTCGCAGCAGCCCCACAACAGATCGATCTTCTGACAGGCCAGGCAAAACAGACAGCTGCTTAATGTTGTCTGTGTCCACAGTAGCTATTCCAAAGGCCCATCGATACCCCTTAGGGTCCTTGAAATGCCCCCTTCTGAGATAATCAATACCTAGTATACATGGAGCCCCTGGGCCCGTCACAATAGGATGTTTTTGCCAGTCCTTACCAGTGAGGCTTATCTCAGCCTCCAACACAGTCAATTCTTGAGAGCCCCCGGTCACTCCAGAAATATGGATCAATTCTGTCCCTTGGTGACCCGAGGGCATCAGAGTGCACTGTGCACCAGTGTCCACCAGTGCCTTATATTTCAGTGGTTCTGATGTGCCAGGCCATCGAATCCACACAGTCCAATATACTCTATTATCCCTTTCCCCCTCCTGACTGAGGGCAGGGCCCCCCTATTCATTACCTGTGGTAACTGGAGCAACTGCACTGGTGGTTGATCTGCTTTGTAATTCTTTCACCCGGGCTCGTAATACAGGAGTAGGTTGACCGTGCCACTTCCCCATGTCTTCTCCATGGTCACGTAGGTAATACCATAAGGCAATTCGCGGTGTACTACCCCTTACTTGAGCCGGAGAGCGTTTGCTTCTAACAGCTGAGATCTTTGATGGTGCACGTGAGAAGGAAGGTTCTTCGTCTTTAGTTAGGTTGGCTCGCAAAAATTTCATCATCTTCTTCACCTCCTTCGCTAGACTCATTTGATTATCCTGATCTTCATCCAGCGTTTCTGATACTGCTACAGGTTTGTTGCGGTTAATCAATTGAGACACTTGCTCCGTCATCATTTTTGATATCGCAGCAACGGCAGCATGAATTGGGGACAGCAATTGTTCGTAGTTTTGGAGCGTAACAATTAATTCATAAACTAAGGGCGTTCTCTGTTGTTCGTTGAATCTGTCACACGCTGACATCAGTGTAGAGGCATATTTGTCCGGCGCTGTTGTCACGATTTTCTGCCATATCTCAGGCGTTGTCCTCACTTTTTCAGGGTCGCGGTTTTGGTGTGGGTCGTTAGGAACAAAGTCAGGGTCATACAACATTTCCACCACGCCTGTTTCCCTCAAATACTGGATCCCCTTTTCAACTGTATCCCATTTTTTCATTGCAATCTTCAAGCCATTTTTGAAGGGATACTTTTCCTTCACGGCTGTTAACACTCGTTCCCAGAGGGAGGCAGCCTCATCTGAACATCGACTAATTCCTCTATCAATAGCTGGATCTCTGGCAATGGCGCCGAGTTGGCGAGCTTCGTTACCATCCAGAGACAAGCTATGGGCCCCACTGTCCCAACAGCGAACCAACCAGGAAACAAGAGTTTCATTCGGGTGCCGTGTAAACTCCTTTCTTGAACCTTGGATTTCAGTCATCTTTAGAGGCCGGCGAGTAGTAATAGAGACTTCATCATTCTCTTCTGCACGTCTCTTAGTTTTCCCTTTTGCCTTTCGCGATGGTGGTGGTTCTGAGGAGGGCCCCTCGCCTGGATCTTCCTCTACCTCCTCCTCCTCTTCTTCTCTTTTTCGTTCAAGACGCGAAGACACTCGTTTCCATTTCTTGCCCTCCACAGGAGCAACTGGTATTGTTACTGGTGTCTCCTGTGATTGATTAGATTTGACTTGTGGATTTTCCCCTTTAGCTTGAACCTCAGCTCGGAAACTCTCTCTCTCCAGAATGGTATTATATAGGGCACGGTAAGCACAAGCCAAACCCCAAATAAGTTGTACCTCCTTAGATTTATGTAAGCCGCATAGTCCCTGACTCAAATACTGGCTTAGTTTCTCAGGATCCCACAGGTGTTCAAGGGTAAAATCCCATGACACTGCAGGTCCCCATGCTTCTAAGCCTCCCCATGCCTTTCCTAAACCTCTCCATATTCCCTGCCAGTCATCATTCTCTAGTTTTGGGGAAGACTCCTTATTATGAATGCGTTGGAGTACACTCAGGAGAATTGATGACACGAACAACAACAACAACATGAGTATTAATTCAAGACTCGTAAAACGTTTGACAAACCGAGAAGAAAAACCGGAGACTGGTCTGAACATTGTGTTGTTTGTAAAATTAGCTATTCCATTTGGGATGTAGCTGTTTGTGAAATTAGCCATTCCATTTGGGATGCAGTTGTTTGTGAAATTAGCCATTCCTTCCGGGATGTAAATGTCAAAATTCAAATCATACCACATTGCAAGTAGGTGAAACATAGGTGTCTCCATCAGTGCCATTAGGTATCTATATACGGATGCAATTCCAACACACGTAAGTGCAAGATGGATTATTGGCCAGTAGGTTGTGAGTAACACCATTGCTTTAAATCCTTTACACAGCACCCCCACGATAACAAGTGGGTTCATCAGAGGTGCCTGCTAAAAAGGGGTTAATGAATTGAAGCTAACAAGAGCAGGGAAAAAAAAAGGAAAAAAAAGGCACTACCCAGACTAAGTAGTGCTCAAAGTTTACAAATATCCCAGAACACTGGCAGTACGCCTAATCTTTCAAGGTCAGGATTTCCAGCACAGAAACCTGAACTACTGATAATGCTCCCTAACGAAGTTCTCTAAGAGCAGAGAGAAAAAGAAATTTGTTCTAACAGCTAAAAAGCAGCTTGCCCCACGTTGGGCGCCAAAATCTGTCACGGAGTTGATCAGATCAATCTATGTCCGTGACAGGGGCAGCAGGCCTCTGCCCTCCCCCCCCACCCCAGTCCCACAAAAAAAATGGGAAGGAAGGAAGGGAGGAAAAGAGCAGCGGCAACAATCTATGGAGGAAAACTTATTTTACTATAATATTGGAATACAAGATAACACAATATATACAATTTAATTGAAATTGAGATTAATAAATCAGACAAGATGAGAGAGAGAGTTCCCAGACCGATTCAAACCTGAAAAGCTTGGAACGGCCAGGAAAGCACCTCCAGCACCCACTGCCAGGCAGCAAGAGAGCGCCCCCCCACCCGGAAGGGCCGGATCCCGTGACTGCTGTAATGTACAGGGATAGGTAGCTGGGATTGGGGCAGTGACACTTCAATGCCCCGTACACTACATGATGTTTTGATGTGGAATACTGAAACCATAAAAAAAAAACAAAAAACAAAAAAAAACATAGAACCATGACAAAGTTACCAGCAACAATTTCCACCTGATGGAGAAGATTTTATAAAAATTATTATAACTAGCTATTGCTTGGCAAAACTGAAAACTTGAACATAGCAGTAAAGAAAAGTGCGAGAGGTTAAAAAGCAACTAAAGAAAATAATGAAGCTGTGGTGATTTAATTTGAATATATAGATCCCAAAAACAAACAAAAAACCCCCCAACTGTAGGACATTTTACATGATAAATAGGGTTATGAAAAACCAATGATGACAACCTTATCCTGCAGAAGTCTCTCTGTTAGAAGAGTTCAAGACAAACGTTGTCACAGTGCATCTGACGAGGCAAACCCACAGAGGAATGAGAACAAACATTAATTTCCTCTCTGTATAAAAATTTAGAATGCTTCCTGAATTTGAAGTGTCAATCATTCTACAGATTTTAAACAAATCTAATTGTGAAAGATGGAGCAACTACTCAGCCTCAGTGTTAGAAAAGAAAGGCTTAACTAAAAGACTACTTACCTCCAGGTTAAATTCATTGCTGGTGTAATGCCCATTCAGCTCAGAGCACTTGATTCTGAACTTTCTTTCAGAGGTGGCAGAAGTGTACCAGTTACGGTATCGAATCTGCTGAAGAACCTGTTCATAGTTGTGCATGGTGTCCACACCTGAAATGGTGGCAGCGTTATCAGTTGGGGTGCTGCGCAATAAACTCTCTGTGCACAGGAGAAATCAAACAGCCACAGAAAATACAGGACTTGGCAGTGCATCAGATGTTCTCTAACAGAGAAAATAGCTTTCTGAATCAAAGGTAAGTCTATAATGGAAAAGAATAAATATAACCACAAAACTTCAGAATAAAGTATTAAGTACTCAGAGGGAAGAAAAAACAAAGCCAGTGTGTTACCAGCACTGTGCAGAAGAATTGAGGAACCCCCTCATTCACACATTCCAGCATGATGGTCCACAAGATCCTTCAGAGTTAAAGCAAGCAGTGTTGCTTTTTTCCTTGTTTGGGGAGTAGAGATGAGACAAAGCTGTGCTTATTCATGGAGGATAATGGATAAACACAACACCCCCAGAGAACAAGAACTAATTATTGTTTTTTGAGACAGTCTCTCCTGAAATACTTTACAGGTAGCACACCACAGCTTTCTCACAAATTTTGTTGTCCTTTCATTCCGAGAATGTAACTGTTGGTGGGAAGAAATAAGGGAATGCAACATCTATGAACATACCATAGATTGAATATCCTGCTGTGGAATTTGTGGCATCTAGATGTTTTCCTTGAAGCTCAGTACGATCTAGTTCTAAACACTCCTGTTCAGGATCTAGTTCTGCACCACTGACCAAAACATCACAGAAATCCAAGTTGTGGAGCATTTCTTCCAAGACCACTGACTTATTAGCTGTGAACACATGGCATATACCACAAAGAGAAAAGAAACAGAGAATTTTGCAATGATGTCTGAATTGTTCTTTGCTCATATGAAGCACAGTACACTTGAAGCAAACCAAGAGAAGTATTTTGCCTGTTCCGATGCTGCAACAATGAAGGTCTAGAAACACATAGTGAGATAGAAGATCAATTTTTCTATAACTATTTTTCTATAGTAAACTCACGTGCAGCAGTGAAGGCCGAAAACTAAAATTTGATTATGGAAACAAATTCATGTTAACAATTCTGCTTTTCAGTATTGATACCAGATTGGTACTGCAGATTACAAATATCAAATATATCAATGCATAGATGATTTTCTCAGTTATTCTGTGACCCATAAAAAGTCTGCATTATAGAGAACACTATGCCATCTATCTGAAAACATCATGGGATTATCATAAATGGCAAGAGTCTGTATGATATGACATAGAAAAATTAAGTCCTAAAGTGACTAGCCTTCAATAAGTATGATTAAAACAAAAATCTGGAATCACTGTAATAAAAGTAGAATATCAGTGTATTATTTTGATTCTGTGGTAAACATAGCACAAAGAGAGCACTTTCAGTCACACTGGGTCACACTGATTTCTCCACTGAGACAGAACAAGCAGCACACTTCAGCATTCCAGGGGACCCCTGCAGGTGAAAAAGGCCTCAGAGCCACAGTCATGCTGCTGCCTACAGCAACTGCCTGCTCTGCTTCTGAAGAGAGACCTGACTGGTCCTGTGACTGAGGAATACACAAGGACTACATTAGCCTCTTCAGCCTTGCCCGGCCGTGTGCATCGCTGCTGCACTTACGATGATCAAAGTATGTAGCTTCTTAGTAAGAGCAAAAATAGGAATAACTAGATATAGGTGAAAATTTATGGTTATGTTTGTTATGTATATAAGTCTATGAGATAGTATGCAGACTGAGAAAAATAATAGTGCGAGCTGTACAGTACAGGAACTGAGAGGTAGAATTCAGTAATCATTTGCAAAACAGTTATTCCCCAAGCCAATTATTATCTATTCATTTTAATTATTAGTGGATAAAAATAACAGGTGGCACATTAGGAAGTACCTGACTTCCCAGCAATTAAACAATAGCATTACTGTGTAGAATAGTAATGCTGCTATGTTCCTTCTGAAGGTGAGACCTCAGGCTTTTTAAGTTCCGAAGAGGTGCTACAGCCATAATTATGGCAACAATTGTATTTAGAAAAATGGGGATATACAAAACATATAAACTAAACTGGAGGGCACTAGTTCCTAATTCACTGAACAGTTCTGAAGATGTCATAATATTTAGGGACACGGAGTATCATACATGCAGCGTCTCTTAGATGAAAGATAATGCTCTCTTTTCCACACAGGAATTAATTTGACATACCTTAATTGTACGCAGTTGGTACTGTGATATAATGCACTTTCCAGTAATGTAATTTAAGGCAAGTTAGCATTATTATAGGGAATAGATTCAGGGAATCCATGCTTCCACCCTTGCACATCATTAATGATTTCATCTTTTTCAAGAAACGTACATCCAATGACTGCTTATTCTAGCCCACAAAATATTTACAAAGATGCATCAGGTTGTTAGGATTTTCACTTACTTAGCAAAGAATCATGCAAAAGGATGATTCCTTTAGACTATGTTTTTAAACCATATTTTTATTTGTAAACATTCACCTAGTGTCAAAGAGTAACACACGTTCTTCAGCATTAGAAAAAACTCTAATCACTGAAAATCTGTAAATTATTACATTTCTGTTATGTATGGGAAACTGAGTCAAAAGAGGACTGTGTTACTTACTCAAGTATAATCCAAAAGTCAGTAGCAGAGCTAGAAGTGTAAGAACAGACTAAAACTCCAACTATAGTCAGTAAGTACTTTCCATTGTCTCAATTAATAAATTTGGTTACAAAATTTAATGCAAATACATTAGTCAACAGAGTATGTAGAGTAGAAAGGAATTACTCTGAAGTAGGCAAGACATGAAATAGCTGCCTTTTCAGAAGCACATTCTGATCAATCAAATGAATAGGGATTTGTTCACTTTTTGATCTGTTTAAGTGAATGTCTTCACTGCAGCGTTGCTGTTGACTAATGTGGCTTAAAATGATTTGCGTGAAATGACTTTGTGCTACCTTTGTGCATTACCCTTTCAAAAATATGACTAATATATAATATTACTCATATTACTGAGTAAGCGATAATATTTAAAAGAAACCAACAAACCTCCATCATTTTTTTTTGAATGCTCCATTTTTGTGACGGTGCTGACAATCCTGATGTCAGGCAGCAGAATGACACCTCTTTCACTTTCAAATTGTGCAGCTGGTCTAGAAAAGTGGTCCATCCCACTTATTGTAATCTTGGGCTCATTGGCCTGAAGCACCATTACATATGCATCGATATCTGGGATATTAATGCAGACATCTTCACCAAAACATCTGAAAAATATGTTATTAACTGGATGTAACACATTGCACATCAAAGGTGTGTGGCACTTGCATCGTCTAAAATCCACCTGATGCCTCTTAATATTTTTTTTATTTTAATTTTATTATTTCAGTCAATTCCTTACTTTGACACTGTTAAGTAAGGACATGCATCAGTACCACATGCATCTGTAGATCAGCTAGCAGTAACAGCTCTGTTCCTTCTATCCCTACCCAGATTCACAATTACTGAAATTACAAAGAGAGGGTTAAACAAGGAGCTTTGTGACAAGCTTTATCTTTAGTAAGGTCTCTGTAAGAATAATATTTTGACATTTAACTGACATTTAACAAAGAAGTGCACAGTTAAAAAAATAAAATTAACTGGATGATGACAACTATGTATCGGAAACCTAACTTGAAATTCTCAAAGTGGTATCTAGTGAACATAATGGGGTATCTTGTCATGTGTGACTAAAAGGGCCTCTAATGACCTGTTTATATTGGACCTTTCATGGACACATTCTGGCATTCCCTAGTTTTTAGGGGGACGTATAATAGCATTTTTGTTTGAATCAGCACCGTGCTTTTAAGTTAATCTCCAAACACTCTACCTTACAAGCATGTTTGCATAGATCAAGGACAGCTCTGGGGTGTGCAAGCTGAACTCTATCTCAGTGACATGAAATCAGAAGTTGTTCTCCATAGTGTGGTCAGCCCACAGCACCAGAGTAAACCAAGTAAAGAACTGTACACAAGGGGTATCTGTCACTAGCTGGTTCTCTCTCTCAAAACCTGCTCTCAGTACTCTGCCCAACTTCTTGTAACAGAGAGGTACCCCTGGGAGCTCAGGAGTGGCAAATGGTTGTTTTACTACACAGAACTATAAACATTATTATGTAGGTTCTGTTACAATTTTAGCATGAAAATGGAAGGACAAAGATTTTTGTTCAACACCAAACACCAATGCTTCTGTGATGTCAGCCACAGAAGGATATAGACAGACAAAGACAACTTCAAGCGTAGTTATAAATGCACTTGCAGCTATGTAGTCTGTAAGAAGTAACAGGCCTCCTTTAAAAAACGTGGCTCTATGTATACTAGAAGAAACTATAACTATTTTTTTAAACGATCGTTGAAATAGTTATGCAATAAATGCATACACTCCCCAGTCCAGATTGTATGCTCCAGACTATAAACAGAATGCAAGTAAATTACATTCAAAAGAAAAGTTTCTTACAAGGAAAATATCAAAAGAAAACCACAAAGTAAATCAGTACAAAAGTAATTGAAATTCATACTTTTTGCTCAATAACATCAAAATATGATTTTATAAGTCCCTTTTTTACTTGTCTGAAGAAAGAAATAATTCATTGAAAATATTTCTAATCAGATGAGCTGAATTAAAACTTACTGGACTTTAGAGGAGACTTTGAGACGTCGTACGCCTGCAGTAGGAAACTGTCTAGAGTTGATGTAAGAGACCTTTCGGAGAGCTTGATTTATATTCTCAATGTCGTCTCCTTCCATGACAAGGACTGACTGGGAAGGGTTGAAGTGATACTGGGGGAAATGCATATGATTAGTATTTAAGGTACCAGGTACACAGTACAAAATAAGACGTTTCTAATGAATGTTGCCTAGATGTAAGTTTAAAATCTAGTGATTTAAGGAAAAAAAACAACTCTTAGTTGCTGTTGTTGGCTGAATATGTATATTGTAGACCTGGAACATTTTTTGGGTAACCATCTATATAATATCTTCATATCCACTATACTAATTAATTTTACAGTAAATTTATCCAGATTTGTCGTATTTTGCCCAGTATTATCTACTTTGCTGATACCAATTCTGCAGCTGTACAGCTAGAAACATAACCTTACTGTTGTTATTATTAGTACTATATAATTTTTTTTTAGGTCATAGGCATTCCTCATATAAAAATATTGAATTCCATAAGAGCAGTATGCAGAAATATATTTTTCCTGCTTTCTACTTAATTTTACTCTGGACAGTCTTTCTGACATATATTTCAACATGATTGAACAACAACAAAAAAAAAATACAGTGTTTCCCTCCTACATCTTCATTAATGTCAGACAAAATAAAGGGGATTCTCCTGTCTCTGTCTCATGATCAATAAGGGTGTCATGATTTAAGATGAAACCGCTGCTTGCACAAAGCCAGCTGCTGATCTGAGCCAACAAACCTTGCAAAGACAGTGGCTATTCTTGTAGCCCTGATTATTCTCTATTCCATTGCATTGAACTCAAAGCAGTTCCGCTGACCAAGATATATCTGCATAGCAAGCAACTGATTTTTATCTTCAGCATGATTCATCCTGATTCCTTTTTTTTTTTTTCGTCTTATAATTGGTCCAGCAAACCATCTGCATTGCAGAAAAAGCAGATTAGCCCCCCTAATTTTGTACCCTCAACTGACAGCACAGAACACAAAGAAATGCACAGAACACAAGGAAATGCACCCTCCTCTCATATTGCAAGGCTGGGTATTGATTATATATATATATATGAGCATATTCTATTATGTACAGACAATGATTGTCTACATTTCCTTAAAAAGACAGGTTAAAAAGTGAGTAAATAGACTGTGAAGAACAAAACAAAGTGTAGGTTCTCCGTTCAACAGAACACAGAAGACTGGGTTCAAGGCTTGCACAGGAAAGTCATAACGCTCTGAAGGGTATTTTTTTAACAAAGAGGAGTCACGACATGAGTCACAGCCCGCATACACTTCTCTTTTCCATCTGCAAAAGAATAAAATGAGCAGAAGGAGACTCTAGCTAGCTAGTTAACTTAATAGCTCAGCTGCCAGAACAGCTGGAATGCTGCCAAAGGGATTGGAGAAAGCCCTCGTCTGAGCCATTTTTGTCTTTCTCATTAAAAAAGGCTAAAAATAGCAACAGTTTAGACAGCTTCTCTGAGAGCTGTTACAGATACGTGAAAATGAGGCTGCAGACAGAAAAAGTCCAATGCTGCTGTGTCAGGAACTGAATTACAGCTACACTGCTCTTTCCTAGGTGGGTGCATGGGTGAAGTGTGTCCAAAGTGCCCTGAAGAAATTCCTCCCAACATCAGTTTGCCAACACTGAATCTGCTAAGTACCATGTAAACAGCTATTATCTGTACAACTGTGAAACATGTTTATGTGAGATCATGTATGTTTATATTTGAACAACAAAAAAAGTATTAATTTTCTGTTGAAGTTCAGCTGCCAACTGTTCCACTTTTATCCAAACTTCTTTTTGTCTGCACTGATAAGAAATCCTACCACGATTTATCTCTGACTGCTCCTTTTGTTTTTGCCTCCTGCTGTTACACTGACTGTTGATCTGGCTGAGAAAGTAAAAATGAAAGCAGGAACATTAAAGAAATACCATGCATTATCTGTCCTTTGGAAAATGAAAATGTTTTGAAGATTATTGCAAAAAAGAAAAAGGAGGACAACAGTCCTTCATTTTTCCTACCCTGCTGCTAAACAGTAAGAAAACCAATCACCTGCACTGGGCAGCAGTGGGAGACATCCTGGAGTTTTCCAAGTTCATGAAAAAACAGACAATTCAAACACTCTTCTATTTCAAAATGTGAAAAAAGGGAAGAATTTCTATACTTTTAAACATCATGCACCAAGTATAAACTTCTTTAATTCATGTAAAACCCCAGCAAAAGAACTTACTGGCTTGCATATACAACTCAAGTTCCAAAAACCCATAGCTGCTCACTGCATGCACTGCCTATTTAAAATAGTTCCTCCTTAACTTTGCACCTTCAATTTGTATTTTTACCCTTGTTTTTAGAAACATATTGGTTGTAGTACTGTATTCAGGTGTAGTACTGTATTCTGTATATTATCACCCAGACAGATATTGAATTTTATTTTAGGTCAGTCTCCTTTCTGGTAAAACAAAAGGTTTAGCTAATGAAATGTATTAAAAGGCACCTCCAGTGCATAATGCAGATCAAGTGTTAAAGTTCCACTTTCCTCTGCCAGATTGCCAAATAACCTGTGCTGTTTCACTGACTACACAGTCTGCAGCCAAAATATCTTCCCAGTTACATGAATCAGAAGCTTAGCTCTTTCAGGAGAGGGTACTGTGATTTCTGTACTAGGAAATAGCTTACCTGTGTTACTTTAGGCGAGAGAATACCTATCATCTAACAGGGTCAGTATGGGACATCTTAAAATGAATTTTTTATGTAAGCACTGTGGCAGTAATAATCAAGATCCTACAAGTGTACCCAAAAGAAGAAAAGCTGTCTTAATGAATGCAAAGCCATCTGGCCACTACATCAGTTGACACAGAGTTTCTTACTCTCTGTTCTCCCATCTTAGAAAAAGTGCTAAAGAATCAGGGAAGACAGTCATATGTATAATATGGATGATAACAATGCGTATGAAAATGTTTAATTTTAATTTCTTGATTTTTTGTTATCTAGTTTTCCTCTTGGAGTCCACTCAGAATTTCTCAGACCACCTACACTGGAACTTCTTTTTGCCTTAGATGAAAGATATTCCAATTACATTTTGCATTGCTTTAAAGCTGCTTGAGTTCCAAAGAATTACTAAATTTTGATCTACATCTACTTCCACAAGACTATGAAAATAAGCATGAATGAGAACATGACTTGGCAATTCTTACAGGCCATGAAATTTCAGCACCTTACTTTCTGAGCATCTGCCTTGGTAATAATGGAAACATTTTGTTTTGCAGCATCATAGCTCTTCTAGTGTTCCACTTTTTCTTTTCATGACTTTATGGGAAATTACATTAGTTTTAGAAGCACGCTTGTACTGTGTGTACTCTACCTCTGTCCCTCCACTTCATAAATCATCTCTTAATTTTTATCAAGGACGATGTCAGTTCATTCCTTACCTTCACTCCCTGGCCAAGACTCTCAAGTGAATTAATATCCAGACCTTCCTTGCAGGCCTGCAAACAGGAAATCACTTTCTGACTCTCAATTTTTCCAGGACGGATAGTAAGACTGGCTAGGCTGCCGTGGAAATACTGAGCAAATCTAGGCTTGGTGACTTCACCTCCTGCAAGAAAGAAAATATAAAATGATTATTGTTATCGATATAGAAAACATAAATCAAATAATTCACGTTTTTTGGGGGCTGAAAATCAAGTTTCGCCAATTATTTCTGAAGTTCCATTTATTGCGCTAAGTAGAATTGCTTTGCAGGTTGTTGGATGGTACTAGCAACCTGTCTTTAAGATTCTTGTCAGTGTTCTTCTAGTACTGTATTCAGGTGCTTACAAAGCTGTGATAACATACTTTGAGACAAAAAATGATTTCCCAAATCTGTGCCCAATGAAGCAGAGCATTTTCAAAAATGAATTGAGATTATTGGAGTGATCAAACGTGAATTTCACAACATTTTTGAGGCCTTACTTATTTATGCAGAAACTGTACCTGCAAGTTCTCTACTACAAGTTCTCTTACACAGCCTTTATCTTTTTCCTCCGAAACCAGCTTTGACAGACCAAGATATGCTCTGTGTAAACAGTGCCTAGGTCTCTAGGAATACAGTATAAATTCAGAGCACTGACTGCACACTAATGTACAGCACTACGCTAAAAGGCTTACAGTATCTTAGCCAAGCCAGCTCATTTGGTGCTAGATGAGGTCCCATCACAGTACATTGCATTAGGCCCTCTAGCTATGCTCTATTCAGCTTCACTCTATGCAACTTCAAAGGAAGACTGATCTTTAGGAGTTGTCAATAAAATGTGATTATATACTGCCTGCAACAGTGATGATAGCATCTAAATTACTCTTGGGATATTTAATGATTTACTCATTCTCCTCTAAGATAGTTTTTACAGCCTGCTTTTCCTGCAAGCATTAGCTGAATTGGTGCTTGTGAATTGCTGCCTACCTTGAGCCTGAGAGGGACCAAGAAAGCCACGCAGTAGTGAAGCCGTGCAGACTAATTGCATTAGCAGTGGATAAGCTGCTGTAATTGTTAGATAACTCATCTTCACAGCGTTTGTAGCTTTAGTTCCCAGTAACCTATTTCTGCCTGGCAACATACCTCAGGCTTGAACTTTAACTTGAAGATTTGTGTGTGGAACAGTATTAGGAATAGGGGATAAAATGGCAACTTTAGTTGAGGCTGATGTTACTGCCTGAAAGCCATCTCTTTTAATCTGTGCAGTAAAAGCACAACTTTTTCCTTATGTAGTAAGGAAAATATACACTGTTGTGCTGAGAGTGAAGAAGGTGTCTAGGCATGCTTTTTCTTCACAGAAGCAGACATTTCTGTTCTTTTATGTTAAGCCTACAGTACAAACTGCTGCTCTTTCTACTTCAAAGAAAGACCCTCAGAGAGAAATTATGTTTTTTCCCTTCTTTCATTTGTCTGTCAGTTATACAGAAAACTTCTTCTGGGCCAAATTTTTTAGAGGTTTCATGGAACCTTTCACATCAGTTTGTTCTGTAATGTAGGCCTTATCAAGACAATTGGTAAATAGCTAGTACCCTACAGGGATGCCAGTTCTTCCCAAAAATGTCATTACATTTATGTATTTGAGTTGTCTTTAAAAGCATATATTTCCACTAATAATATAACAACAATGTACCTGATGATGACAAAAACAGGTGAAACCTTACAGGAGAAAGGAATCATTGCATTTGAAGCTTCTCATATCCTTAACATAGTTCTGAAGACAGCAAGCTCTAAGGTTAAAACCTTAGGTTTTGAAATTTAGAAACATACAGTAAAAGTGTGCCAGCAGGTCGTAACAGTTCTGATGAGATGCAAAATGAGAAGCAATCTCAGATAAGCTAATGTATTTAAATATGAAACTAGTTCCTTAAAATGTATGAAGGGATAGACAAGAAGCTAAAAGAATTTGGTGCTATAGCTATCTCTGGCAGTACAAGCAATATAAACCAGCTGAAGTGATCCTACAGAACTGCATGACTGCTGCTTACATCCATGCACAGCAATTTCAGGTAAATTTCAGGTAATAAACTCATTTATAATTTTTTTTTCAATTGTTATTTCATTTCAGACTAATTCTTCTCAGATGCCATCAACAAAAAAGACTTATTTTTGGTTTGAATGTGGTGGGTACATGGCTGGTGTGTACAGCCAGTTAGTTTCCTCCAGCAAGAATCCAGCTCATGTGCTCAGACACTGGTCCATGTGGACAACAGCAGAGGACTGGGGATGATCAGGGGATTGTTAAAAGCGTGCTCCTGATCCAAAACGACTCACTAATGTGGGTGTGCAAACACAGCAGCTCTGTAAGTGGTTACCTTCAGCCTGTGAGTGAAAAATAGCTGGGAATAGCTACTGTCCTGTTGTATCAGTAGAGAAAATATACAAAACTATGCCCACAGTTACAGCAAGATGGTTCATACTAGGACAGTTGCAATGTAACAGCTGATAGCAGGATCTGAACAGACACTGGGGGATGACCTTGTCTGTCCACTAGCCCCAAGACAAGATCACCTGTGCCCCATTGTAGTACATATACAATATATATGTACCTGTACCATTCTAGAGAATTGCCAGAGATGTTCTAAACTCTTCTGAAGACAAAGGTTCCTGAAGCAGTCTACTCCATTACTTACTGATCTTTATAGTGTTGAAAGCTTATTCATAAAGAGAATGTTATCTGTCAAAATATTACCATACTTTTTCCTCTGGCAGTCTAACCAAGATCTTCCCTTTAACTGTTTCCATCTAGAACTGTAGACTCTGATCATCCCTCTTGCTCTTCCTGGAAGTGCTGCTATTATTTACTGATCACAGCTTACAGGTCTTCTGAATGTTACGTGTGTCTTACAAAGGCCATCCCTGTTAATTCAGGATAGCATGAAAAACTAGCCTTTTGCACAGGACTAAACACGAGCAATTGTATATGCACACTTACAGAACAAATACTCTTACACGTAATTAGAAAGAATATGCTGCCAGATAAGCGTTTCATAAGCACCTTTTGCCAGAGCCAAAGACATATGATATACCTGCTAATTTTATCCACTAAGGTGAATAGATGTCATTACATCCGACTCTTATCACATCACTTGTAATTGCACTGTGTTGACGTTTTCATATTCTTCTACATCAGCATTTCAGAATCTTCCCAGCTTAACAGGGTAAGTTAACTTGATGTGTTTCGGTAGTCAGCCAATTATCAGTCCCATACAGCTCAAACAAATAGAACTCAACTCCAGAAAGGTGGTACAGTAGCATTAAGACCTTCCTAATAAATAAATAAACCGTAACTTCTCAATTGCCTAGCATCATGTGTTTCACTCAGCTGTTTACTGATTATTATTAATATGCTGCAAACATTATTTCTTGGGGGATACTTCAGAAGTGAGCAACAAGGGAAATGCCAACTGTCCTTACTGTCAGTCAGGGGGTTAAGGTCGATGTCTGCAACACACAAAAGGCTGAAAAAACCTTTTAGAACAATGCCACTTACTTATCCTCATTACAGACCCTGTATTACAAATCTCAGCTGCTACTTTTATCACGCATTCTTGACACCAAAACAGAAGAAGTGTCCTTCTATGATTTGCTGATCACCCACTGGTTAAAACCATTGTAACAGGCAATTGTTCCAAGACAGAAATAGTTAAGACATAATATAGACACATGGCTTAGAACAGACTGCCAGAAGAAACCAAGAGCTGCTTCTGGAATTGTCTAAACAACTGTTAACTGCCTGGGGCACTTCCTATCTTAATGTAACAACAGTATCCCCAAAACCCTCACCCAATTCTAACTACTATCAGAAAAAAAGGAAAAATAGAAATCTTGCTTGTAGTTTGCAATACCTTTTCATACAACACTGCATAAGAATTGGTGTATTACTGTTGCAACTGCAAAATGGTTTTAGTTTTTTCAGTCACAGTTATCTGCCTGCAGATACCACAATGCATACTGCCTATACAACCTGTTCAGGAAGGCATTTCAAATGCATCAAGTTAAGTTTGGTTGTGCAATTTTTAATCTTAGGTCACATGTACTGTATATTAAATGAAGTAATATAAATAGTTTAGCCTAAAGATGGTTTAACTCCTACTCCTAAATAAACTCCTTCACATTAAATGTGAACTACATTAAAAACCAAGAGATATTTGCTAGAATATTATGATAGGACTCTAAATTAAGGCAGGAGCTCTGCGTAGACCTTCCCTGTAATGAACTCCTTGAAAAAAGAGCAAAGGCTTTGAAATTATATTAAAAAGAAAGATTCTACTATAAGAAAATCCAGCATACATTATTTTAGGTAGAGGAAAATTAATACTGATTATGTCCAAACAAAAAGTAAAAAAACATTTCTACAACTTTTCTCATGCCAGATGTGCTGTTAAAGCTGGAAACTAGCCACCATGCTTGCTTTTAGGTAAGTCACAGACTTCCTTGGACTTCAATAAGCTTTACTCAGTTTCTGACAAAATGAAGTTAGAGTTGGTGAACAGTTTGATAGGTATTTCACAACATACTTTTAGCTAAAAAAAAAAGGACTAAGATTGCTTTAGATTTTTAGTACCTTAGAATAATATTAAAGGTATTCTGTTATATATATTCAACATTAAGGCAATACTGCAATTCGCTTGTTCATCCTGTGGAGATGAAAGGGTGCAAACATCAGGTAAGGATGGCTCAGTGTATATTTGTACGTATGTGTAAGTGTAATAACACAGTGATTAACTGGCTATCATAATACTCATCTGAGTTCAAAATGTATCAAATCTTGTTTTTACTAATAGTGTGGCTTTATTCTTCGTTTTACCACCAAAATAAAGATTGGATCTTTACCCCCAAGGTAATCATAATCTAACAATTGGATTTCCTTCTAATGTTACTCACGCTGAATAGCTCTGGCATACATAAGATGCCCAAATTTTTCAAACAAAATACTGTGCAGAAATCAAACTGGTGAACAAGTTAACGAGAGAAAAGGAACCATCATTAAAGAGTGGTGAGGAAACAGAATCTATGTGAAAGCATGTTTTCCTAATTGTACAGTTTGCTTCACACCATGCTTCATGACTGCAATAAGTGAAAACAAGACTAAGCATAAACAAAAGTTTAACACGGAACAGTAACAAAGAGAACTTCACAAGAGCAGATAAGCAGAAAAGGACAGTTTCAAGTGAAAGCAGAAAACAGAAAAGGAAACAAACGTTGGTATAAAAAGTATGAAAAAAGAAATATTATAAAAGGTAGGAAAAAGGATAAACTAATATTTAAGTTGAAGTACGGCTTTGGAATGAGACTTTCAGGTTTACTTTACCCTCACTTTTATATCTGGTCTGTAACAGAGTAAATTCTTTAAATCAGTGGAATTACTGGTAATATACCATCGATGTGGTGGAATCACTGTCCCCCAGTCACTGTCCCTGGAGATGTTCAGGAAATGTTTGGATGTGGAAGGAACATCCAAACAGGATAAGGAACATGGTTTAGTGGGAAATATTGATAGGTGGACGGTTGGACTGGATGATCTTAGAGATCTTTTCCAGCCTTGATGATTCTGTGATTCCACGTGAAGAGTGCAGAATTTGTCCATAAGTAGTGAAAACAACAACAAAAACATCATGCAGAGATTCAAAGCGGAGTTGCACTTTAGACTGCTATTTAGACAGTTTGCTTAAAGTTGGACATTAAGGGAAGTATTTAAAAATAGTGAAGTCAAAAGATAAAGATGATAATATTTCATATTAAATATATAAACTAGATTGAACACTTCTTTAGATGGTGGAACTGCAAAGCTTGCTAATGTCCTACCTGTTTTTATCCATGGACTTTGATCAATTATTAATCTGGATCTCTTTTTATACCAAAACCTTTTAGTAACTTTCATTATTGAAGTATCAAGACAAGTGAAATTCCATTTTGAATTCAGAATACTACTTTCTACTGCCATATTACCTTGCCAGCAAGCACCGACTGTCAGCTGCATGGCTATGTGTGAAGGGTGAATAGGCCAGTCATTGGTCACAAGGTAAGGTTCATATGTCGTTCCATCCATGTATAAGGTAACAACAGGAAACTCAACATTGACAACATAGTAATGCCATTCTTTATCACAAATCTGAAAAACAGAATGTAAGAGAAAGATTAATTAGCATTTAGTGACTGGTGACTAATTTTGACATCCCATACACTTTTATAATTGTACAATTTCTAAATTGCACTCAGAAAAGAAACAGTTATTGCAATTTATACATTGTTAAAATTAAAGTCTAAAACTATTGTGATAAATGCATATATTATACACAAAATATATTTGGTAAAAAAGGCATTTTAAAGCACACTCTTTGAGAACAAGACATGGCTGAAACAAACAAAAAGACCATTGATTTGCGTTGCATTCTTGCTTTTGTTAATACATAAAATTAATTTCCTAATATCTATATCAACTTTTCAAAATACAAAATTGAATGTAAGAAGTGTGTACTTGGTACGTTTTGGCACTTACTGGAGGTCCCTTTTAGCTTCCATTTAAGAAAATACATAGCACTTAGATTAATTACTATCAACTTTATGATTCACTGACTGTCATTAACTATTGCACTGGTATTTAAAAAGTCCTGTTCATTGCCAGGATTTCTGTTGTGCTCTGTACACACACATATGAACTGAGTTCAAGCAGCCTCAGGCAGGCAACCCAAATCATCCCTGTGCTTCTTGTTTTAGTCTGTTTTTTCCCCCTGATATTCTGCAAAACGAGGATCCATACGGTTTCACTGATATGCATCAGTTTTGAAAAGCAATAGCCACACTGTACTTTCAAGGTGAGAATATCAGTGTCAAAACTCACAAGAATTTCTGAACAGGACAACCAGGGATTACTGCAAGACTGTCACATTTTGTTTGCAAGCTGAATCAGTGCCTCTGCAGACAGAAGCCTAGTGTGCAAATACCAACACTCATCCAACTCTTTTTTTTCCTTTATCTTTCAGATTTAAAAGTTCAAATAAATAAATCACAGCAAATTGGAAGGACAGGCTATGTTTTTAGAAATAAAGCAGTAGTTACAGTCATGCTGCTTTCAGTTCTGCAGAGATACTTGTTCTGATGTATCACGAAACTGAAGTGCTTGAATGCAGATATCCTTGCTGTTTTCATAGATGCAAGCAGAAAAGTGACATTTAAGCATAAAGCTGCCCTTGGCCAGGTTACATCTATTTCCTGCAGTATCTGCCCTTTGGAAGCAAAAGCTAATGTTTTGTTCCAGAAGACACTTGAACAAGAACTTAATAACTTCTATTTCAAATGGATACATTTATTACTGCAGACATCACAGATCCACAGCAAGAGATAAATGCTGCAAAGTGGCTGCTGGAGTCTTCCCGGTGTAAGCAGTAGACAGCACAAATATTTTCTGAAGGTTAAATGAGCTGAAACCAAAATTGAAAGTAAATAAATTGGAAGACTGGAAACTTTATCGAAGAAACAGCAGTTGTGAATATGATATGCAGTTCTGTCTTTCAAGTTAAAACAGCTCACCAAGTGTCCTGACCTGATCATTAGACTGTGATTCATCATAGCCCCACTTGCCAGCCATTTTATATAAAACAAAATAAATGATGTGCCTGAGTTTGAGAGACCTTGTGTGATAAAAACGACAGGGGTTAATATTTCACATTTTTCAGAGAACCACCACACAGCATTTCTTTCTTGTAACCTTAAGCTGCATCGGTTGGAACAAGCCAACCACTATTAAATGAGAGCAAGCAATCCTCATATGTAAGGATAGAGCATTTCAACATGGCTACAACAAACATGTGCGGCCATCATATACATAAAAAGCATTGCAATGTGTAGCTGGTCTGATTATTCTAGTGACTGACCAATAAGGCAGTGACATTTTTCTAGAGAAAATGCTGTCTGGAAACAAGATTGCACAGTCTCCACAATTTAAGAATCCAACGGTGGGTCTCCAGTGGTTCCAAAAAAATGCACACGTCCTGCTGCAAACAGTCCACAGTCAACAAATTACTCACTTTAATTTTTTCTGATACATTTTGGAACATAAGATACAGCAATTACAGACAGCTTGATAAACTCTTCAAACCATTACCTGTGTGTTTGTGAGCTGTTCCTTAAACTGCAACACTTAAATACAAGGTGGTTTTTGTTTTTTTTTTTAAATGAGAATTCAGGCATTTAAAATCTCAGCTTCCTTACTGATTTGAAAAGCACAGAAGCTCCTGGGTTAATAATTCTCATATGACTGCAGTAGAGCTTAGGTACTCAGATACAAAATATAATCCCCTGAACTATCTTCCCAGCATTAAAACAAACTTTCTACAAGATGGCAACAGAATTACTTAAGAAACTCTGGAATACATCACAGCCACTCAACAGCATGTACTATTTTGTATAACCAACAAAATTAGAAATAAATAATTGTGGAGTGCAATTTGTTATGCTATTATTTCAGACATCTTCACCTTGTTAACATAGAATGCCAGTATTTCCCGAGTGCATTCCATCGTAGCAACAGAACGTAATGATGGCAGTGAAGCAATGAAAATAAAATGATAAAATATACTAGCTTGGCAAATAAAGAAATTGTAGACATCTCAAGTAAGAACTTTATTAAAAAAAAAAAAAAAAAAAGTCTAATTTGCAAAGCTTTCCTAATGAGATAAAATTACAGATGAGTAAGCTTGGCTTTTGAAGACTGCTGGATTGCTAAGCTGGTCTAATCACTTCATCGCTTCAGTCTGCCTCTAAACATATTAATCATATCACAGTCAATTAACCATCTTAAAGTCTCAGTGATGACTATAAACCATTACACTGCAATACGGTTTTATGAAATAGAGAAAAACAGATACAAGCCTGTGAAGAAAGTTTCTCAAGACGTGAAAGCTCTCAGTTTTTTTCTCCTTTATATTGGAATGCTTAGGAGTGGACTGAAATCAAACTACTCTGGTCTGAGAAGCACATGACAGTCAGAAAGAGTTCCTCGGTCTGCAAAGCATTTCTTTTATGACTTTGTACATAAGGTCCAGAAATGCACACATGAGAACATGCCCTTTACAGCTCAGAGATGTTTTTTAGTCTTGGTTAGCTTACCTGGGGCATCTGTTTGGCTAGATACAACAGAGAACCTGTACTTCAAGAAGTGCCCCAGTGCCTTGGATCAACAGCAAACATTCACAATCCTCTGAGTGGCTTCCTAAAAGCCTCTTTTGCCAGCTATGTTCAGTAGTCAAGAAGTTCAGCCACACAAAGAGCTGCGTACATCCGGCCTGTGCTACTTACTGCCTGTTTTGGTTTATTCCTTTAGATTTGAGAAAGTTATTAGTTCCATTCCATCTATCAAATGTATGAAGCTTTAATTTAAATTTGTATTCCTTTCATGGAAAGATTAGATAACCTGTATATCATTTTTTATGAGAAATCTGGATAGTCTCAAGAATACAGCAATCTGTGCATTCATTTCAGATCTGCTTCAGATTTTGTATTAGAATCCCAAATTATTTGTTTAATTCAATCATGGCATTCTGTTGCAAACATACTCTAGACATAAATGAGAAAATTAAACAAGCAAACAAAAAAACCCACAAAATGAACAGAATGGAAAATTTGAAAACGCTATAATGCTTTCAACCTAACTTCCCCATTTTTTCCTTGCACTGTCGTTAGGTAGCATCAGCATAGCAGTACATGCTCTGAGTTAACTAAGTTGCATTCTCTGACAGAATTTTCCATGCCAGGTATTTGCAAGCAGCAACAGAGGAACTTATTCACTAGGTTACAGCCTCATTCTTACATTTCTGATATGCTGCCGTCTCATCTGATGTATTTTATTTTTTCACCTACAGCATTTAATCTATTATAGTACCTTCAATACTGACTTACACAGAATAAAAAATGTCACTACTACAGGAGTCTTTGATTTTGTCCTGCCCCTTTCTCAGTTTTGTCTTTGCTAACACATTGCTCACAACCTGGTCAGCTGATTGCCTCAGGACCTTTCACTCACACATGCATTATGCTTAATTCCAGTCTTAACAACAGACTCAAGTTTGAATAGTTTCAAAAGAATCTATTTGCCAAAGCAAATCCTAAGGTAGGTGAGAACATTAGTAGTGCTGTGATGATGCTCATGTTCAAATGCCATTGGAAACGTTAATGGTGCTAGAGAACCTCCTCCAGGGGCCCTAGGTTGTACACTGGGGCTGAAGAAGAGATGAACTGCTGACAGTGACTACTGTGCAAAAAAATTGAAAACAAGGTTAGTTAAAGAGAATGTTGCAGTCATTGCCAACATCTGGGCTGGTGAAACCAATCTGAGATCTGCTTTCATTTCTGTCAGCCTGGAGGTGTTTTAAGTCTGCTAACACAGAACTTAACATATTGAAAGTGAATAAAAGAGAGAAATTGCAAAAGTATTTAGTTTTCCTTCTCCCTTTTTCTTTTCGTGGAGAAATTCTATGCATTATTTCCATTAAACTTTTGGATTAATTAATTCATAATTCTTATCAATGGAGATGACATAAATTGGAAGAAAAAAAAAAAGTGCAATGTTGTTTCTTCACCCTAGCCTTCTGTAACATGAACCATCCTGCTTGAACTGATGAATGCATGCTGAAATGTCACTCAAGGACATACTGGCCACTGAGAACTGTAACTGTCTCTAAGACCACAGAGCACTTGACTAGCTGTCTTTTCTTCATTACAGATGAATTCTGTGTCCCTTCATTAGATTTATTTTCTGCTGTAGTGTTTCAACGACTAAAACATTTTACTTAGATCACTCTACTGGATGAAGCTATTATAATCATTGAAAGCAAAAATCTTACCATTGAGTAATTGCTTTATTGTCAAGGATGTCACTATAGAGTAGATCAGGTCATCATCAGGAAAACTTCGTAAACATGTAGAGCTCACTGAGGCTGTGTATTTTAAACTCATTCCATGAAAGAAGACAACAAATTCAAGGAATCTCCTTTTGATCATATGCTTTAGCATTGTCCATTTTGTTGTAGCACCCAGATCTACCCTGTTCTGAAAGCAGCCCCTCTGCTTCAAAGCATGGCATCTCTTACCCTTGTTCAGAGTACAGAACACAGATCATATTTGAATAGAAATAGAGATATTATTTTTGAGTTTAAAAAGGAATACCACATCTTTCTATCTCCAAAATAATCCTTTCTGAAAGAGCTATGTAAAATTTACAAATTTTGTCACTTGCCTTTTTTTTGTGACATCAAATAAACATTAAATGGCTTCAGTGTTTCTGGATAGAAACGATAATATTTTTACAGCAATGTGCAGAAAGCACTGAACTGAATATAAACAGAGAGCTCAAAGGTAACAGATTTAAAGATTCTTCAGGACAGTTTCATTGCAGCTCTGACAAGGACTTAAGGAATCACATTAATGTAGGAACAAAAGTGTTGAAAAAGAAAACCAAGCTATTAATTTGGAAATGTGGCAGTGAATTTCCAGACAAAGCTAAAACATTATGCACATTTCCATATGTTGATTTTTTCTTTTTCTCCAGAAAATGCTGTACATTTACATATGTCAAATGGAAAGAAAATTTCCTAAGAGCTTTACGTAGTCTATTTATTGTGCAGAAGGTTACTGAGTTTTGCATGAAGGCAGCCCAAAGGTGAGCACAGACAAGGCTTTCTCTTGTCCCATTCTGGGGTCTGCAGCTTCTGTCTCTGATAAACAAGAACTTGAAAAACATTGTTCAGTTAGTTTTGTACTGTTACATCAGAACCTCATCTAGCATATTAACTGCTTTCTTGTTGTCAATTCTCATCCACAAACTAATACTATTATGGCACATTAGGTTGAGAAAAAAAGAAGAAATTATCTTGGGGCATTGCTTTTGCTATAATTCCACTGCTCTCTTGACCTTTTTAGTATATATTTGCTTCAAAAGCACAGCTACCTGCAAAAACTGATTAACTGATATAGGGAAATAAGTTGCACAATTGACTTTTCCTCTCTTTTCTCATTGCATATGATAACCTTATGATTTATCTTTTTTTCTTTTTCTTTTTTCCCCCCATCACCACAAGATACACTGCTATAAATATCGTAGTGTAGCCTGCAAGTATGTAATTCAGTATTCAGGATGTGCTTACTTCACTGGATACCTGTTTTGTAACGCAATGAACACAAATATATTTCTGTTGTGAACATGCAGGCTTTACAGTCAAAATTTATTTTCAAGTTGCCTTTTTCCTACAGTATAATCAGCAAGCTTACTCATTTTGGGGAAAAGCTGTTGGAAATAAACAAAAGCAAAGTGCAAACAGACTAATCAGATTCATCTAGCAATATGAATTGCTATGTCTTGTGGCATTATTTATTCTGCCCCAGTAATAGGCTGTTGCATTAGGCCTTATCTGCCTGTTCTCCCCCTCTGCCATTAAATTTTAACATCCAGATATGTTGGTTTTATTTAATTTAGCACTGCAGAACTCAAAAGGATTTAAACACTAGGGGAAAAGGGTTGACCACTAAGTGGAGCTGTTCAGACTGCAAATAGCTCACAATTCCACAACATCCTAATAACTCCACAGCCTCTTCAGAAAATTTTAAATAAAGCTCTACAATATTCATGTTATATACTGGGTTTTTAAAAAATCATCTCTTTGGGTTTCTCCTTCTACATTTACTCTTTAGCAGCTGTTTCACATTACACTTTTTTCACTCTTTAAAATCAATATGCCCTGCTTCTGAACTGGCAGTAGATAAAATCATGTATGCACTAGTTAAGGCAGAATGGAAGAAAAATTTATTGTATGTAGGAAAAAAACAAAGGAATCAATACATTCTCACCATTTAAATTAACAGGCGATGGATCGTGAAGCGGAATCTCAATTTACAAGTTCACTGCTTTTGTTTGTCAGAATACTGTTGCAGACTCATCCTCCATACAAAAAATTGCGGTTTGGATCTTGAATAATCCTGCTCAAATTTGATCAAACAGCATCTCTGAAAAAGTTCTGACATTCTGACAGCTGGTGGCAGGCAGTGAAGGGAGAAAAAACCAACAGATTGCTTTGCTCTGGACTAGTGCTTTTATGCTATGAGACTTGAGCATCACCCCCCTCTTACAGCTGCTATGGTAATATAATTTGTACTCCTATGTACTCCTATGTGAAAGAGCTTTACATAACTACTATCTGCACTGGCACTTGGGTTTCTCTAATACATATCTCTCTGATGTTGTCATGTCAGCTTCATATATGGGAGTAAATTTTGAAAATGAAATAAACATTTTTTCTATATTTGTTTAAAATTTATTACTTAGAATCAGCTTTTAGAGACCTTAACACAGCATTTCTTCCAATATTTGCATTTTATTGTCATGTAATTCTGAAATTGTAAAGGCATGCATACGACTGGTTGTAGAGTAAAGGAGATTGAACACAAATGAACCCCTTATTCCTTGAACCTCAGGTAAGTGTCAGAGGTACATTTACCAGAGAGGAGGTAAAAGACAGACTGCTTTGCTCCTTATGCCAGTCTTAAGCAACTTATTGCTTTCTCATAGAAATTTCAGTCAGGAAATTAGAATGCAGCTTCTATTCCCTATCTTTGGTTGCATGTAATCTCCTGGGGGTTTATTAAGTTGGACAAGAGCCACAGGATTCTCAAGACTCCATGGACAGCGGAGCAAGTCTGAACTTCTAAATGAGGCACCAAATTTACATGCCACAGACAGACAACACAAAACCTTGACAACAACACCTCTAAAAGTTCTCTCCAAATGTCACTATGCTGGCACCTTATTTAGGAAGCTAAGCAAAGGAGAAGATATCATCTATGACTTTATATTTTAAAAAAGAACAAAGGTCAAGGGGAAGCTCCTCTTTGCCCTTTTCATCTCACCAATTTTAAAGATAATGTAATTTAACACTGATTTTACAAAATATTTTTGTATAACTTATGAAACAAGTTATTTCAATATAAAATATTCAGTACAGAGCACTGAGTATAAAATTAAGGGGTTTTCCGAAGCAGCCTGCTCAAGTAAATACTATATGCAAATAAGCACCTACCTGATTACTGTCCTTCCAAAGTCAGTTTTTCAAATCTTTATTCACTTTCTGGCCCATGCTTTTTCTTCTGCTTAATATTTATACAATTTACATATTTATTTTCTCTTTAAAAATATATATCACAGAGAGTAGCAAACAACCATAAGATTGGTTTGCTACCCATAAGAAAATACTGGTAGAGTATATTAAAATACCTTCAGCTCTTATATTTATTATGCAGTATTGTTTACTGGACATGTCAAAAAGTAAAATCTGGATTATATCATTTAAAACTTTTGGTGAGGGAAGCACCATTCTGTAACAAATTTTAGCTACAAATACCTCAGGACTACTAATTGCTCAAAAACCAATTCCTGAAAATAAAGTCACATAACGTAAGTATTCTTTAGAGCTACTGATGTTCACATAACAAGTGTAGTGTTGCATTTTACCAGAAATGCCAATTTACCCCGCAGTGACAAATATAAGGAAGCCCTTTCCATCTCTCCTCAGCCTTTTTCCCTTTGTGCACATGCAAGAAGAAGGGAAAAGCAAGCACTTAAAAGGAGTCTGTATTTAGTACCAGACTTACAGAGGCAAGACATAGATTAATCTTTGATTTTCCTGAAATAAATGATGGAATGCAGCAAAAGTTTGTAGTGTATTTTATGTTGAGGTTTAACAGAACAACAAATGCCTTTCATCTAAAGAAGGGATGAACAAAAACACCGCAGTCACGGTGGCAAATGGGGCAAGTATTTTATTACTGTGACTAAGTTCTAATCTGAACTATGTATCAATTTAAAAGAGCCAAGTATACATCTGACTCTGAATTTTCCAATATCTGTTATCTGGATTTGTCTAAACTACCTGCTCTATATGCTACAGGGGAGATGCTAATTGTAGCACTGACCTCTTTGCTAGATAGATTTGAGTCTCTGTGCTACTGGTGTTCTGTCAGGCCAAGCAGATCCCTGTCTTTCACCACAGTATTCTTTGGTAATCAAAGTATCTACTCTATTGCTGCTCTATTTAATGAAGTCAACTTCCTTTCAATTGCATATGACACTGGAGTTATCTGGAACCAAACCTCAGAATGTAAAAGCTGAAAGGAATGGTAAATTTCTCTTCAATTGTTGAAGAAAAAGAAAGGGTAAAAAAAAGTAAGGCAAAAAAGCCAACAAAAAAAGTACACAAATTAAAAGACATCTCATAGCTTCTCCTGATAAGATTTTTTTTTTTAATATTATTGCTAGTCCTTTTCCAGAACAATACTTTCAGTTTTGAAATAAAACTGATTGTTCACCTACATAAAGCTGCCTCTTGTCTTATTCCAAGAGGAGATTGGAATACTTTCTACCATTTCTAAATTCTTTACATAAAGACTGAGAGGGGAAAGACAAGACTATGATGGAGGGAAAAGAACAAGTTAAAAACAAATCAATAGTTCCATACTTCCTAACTTTCAGTTATGAACACGTATGTGTGTATAGTTCATATGAACACACGTAGGCATACAGACACACAAGGCTTCGTTTCCTCTTGTCACAACCTGCAGTCAAATAAATTAGAAAACGAGTTTGCAGAACAGTTATGGATTTCCAAGTACGTACAAATAAGACAACATTATTGTTATGATGTCAACGTGGAATAATCGGGAAAATGAATAAACCCCAGCTTGTAAAATCAATGGGAATATTTCCTTATACCAATCTGCAGTATCCTACCAGCAGTGAGACTTTCATTCTAGTAGTAAAGACTTGACAGTGCTTTCACAGCTTGTATGAAAACAGATCAATTTAAAAACTACTAAAAAAAAAAAAAAAGGAAACAATCCAAAGATAAACAAAAAGATGACCAAAGAGCATTCAAAAATACACACAAAAATTCTAAAAAACAATATTAAGTAACTGAGACAAAAACTGAAGATAAATTACTGAAGTGAAACATAACTAAGAAAACTCTTTACTGTTAATTATAATATTAAATAAAATTGTTGATATTCCCTCAATTATAATAGAAAAGTTTTGGGAATTAAGATAATGTGAAGCAATTTGTATAAGCTGTTAAAAAGACCACATAAGAAATAATCTTGAGATCATGAAGTAACTGCTTGATTATTTTCCACTAGTAACTACATTTTTCCTGGTCATTATAGTTTATATCTCTGTCCCTCTTGCCCTCAAGTTAACAAGTGCTGTGAATTTTGCTGAAGCTGATGTTCTGGATTGAGCCACCCCTCTTTGCACTTGTTCCAGGCTGTGGGAAAGGAGGCAGTTGCAGCAGCACCTGTTTCAGAAGCAATACTCCCTACCATTAGGCTGCCAGAAATCACTGCCTAGTGAAGGAGACAACACTGATTTCAGCAGAAGTTAGCAAGCCAGGATAAATAGGTCAGTTAAATAGGGATTTATCAGCTTTCTATGGTATTATTTACAAATCTTTTTTTAAGGTTTCCATTTTGTTTGGACTTTCCTTCTAAGGTTCATTACTTTTATAGAGTTTCACTGAACTGCAACTCAGACCAGTGGTATCGGGGGGTTTTCTTCATTTTTTTTTCCTTCCCCTTTTTTCTATCATCACTGAAATCAAGTGCATAAGAGTACCCAAATTTAAGTGGGCTCTGAGGTCAAAACAGTATCCGGTATTCCAAGTGCTTGTCCAAATTAGTGATCTCAAAGGAGCATTCAGTAATTGTTTTCATCATTCTGAAGGAGGAAGAGTCTATGAGATACCAGAATGTTAATTGTACAAAAATGTCATTAGGCATCAGACTTTCTTCCTAGCATTTTATAAGGTATTCTTTCAGCTGTGGCTAAAGAAGTTTGAAATCTTTAGACAAATAGAACTCTTCCAAACCTTCATTCATTGCTTCATGCATTCTACATGGAAAAAGTTCCCAGAACAACATAAAACATGGCATGGTAGAAAATGAAAACAAAAGAGCCACAGTAAATATTCAATATTCACTCAGCAAATCAGCATCCCAAGAAGCTGCGAGTTCAAAGTTGGTTTTGTAGCTTAATTATGCATACTGGTTTTTCCCTCAAACTAGTTTTTGAAACAATATATACAGTAAATATTTGATACTCACAGGGTATCAATATGAAGGCTTTTTGGATGCTCCTAACATTGCAGAACTTATGTAAATCTCAAAAGAACTACTCAAAATGTGTCAGTAGGTCCCTACCTGAATGATTCCATACATCTTAAAATCCTGTATCCTTAATAGACAAAAATAAATTGTAGGAGTACTCAGATGAATATTTCTTTAATTGCATATTGCATCAGCACAGCAGGAAACTAAAAGGTGAGTGTGTTATACGTCTCTCAGTGTACATCAGAAGTAGGTATCATCTGTTGTCACAGCTGAAGTAGGAAATACCTGTCCAGCTTCTCATACCCTACTATACCAAGACTCATCATGACCAGTTATATGCATTTTGATCTCACTGGTGATATTTTTGACCATATGCTTACAGGTTTTCCTCTTCTGTCTTCATGGATAGAAAAGTAAATGTACAGGCCACAAGCTACTTGGGACAAGAGGAAGGAGCAGTGGTTTTATTTACCCAATTTAGCTGTTAAATTTGAGTGTTCACATTAAGTTAAGAGACTTCCAATTTCCTCAACTTTTACAGAGAATCTTCTTGTTGGGTGCTAAAACAACCTAAATGTCTTGATCTTGGCTGCAGTGATCTTAGCCTGATCTGACTACATCGGATGACAGCAACAAGTGTATTTACCATCTGCTTACGTTAACTGTATAATTAAAAAGTTGAATTTCAGAGTTAATACAGCTATGCACAGCTTTAAACAACTGCATGATTTTACAGTCACACTTCAACAAAAAGGAAAAAAAACAAACCCTGCAGTAACTAAATATACTATGTGCAGTCTCCTAACAATAGCAACAAGCTTCTGCAGCTTCACACTCTAATATAATGCTTATCTCAATTTTTCAAACTGCATGCATCCTAGTCAAATGCCAGTAGGCAGCTTCAATGTGGCATTCTTCTGCTTGCAGCATTACTTCTCAGAAAATTCACATAATCATACCTTCAGGTTACAGACAGCTCAGAGGTCTGTTCATCAGTAAATGGCCTCCATACACACTGCACATGCAGAATTAAATGTAGACTAATAGGAGACACATAACATTTCCTCTGCAATTCCTCCTCAGAAATACACCAAAAATTTAGATAAGCAGTTGTGGCAAATATGTTGCAGGAACAAACACTGTGCATCTCTGGAGAAAACATACTAACAGATGTCACTAAAGGTAGGAGATCCAGGATCCATTTAAAATACTGTATACTGTGAAGACTATTACTAAGGCTCATAAATCTGTAAACAAACAAACATGAAGCACCACACATAAAATGAATATATACTAAATTTTAAATCTCATTCACATTATTCACTTTTAGCTAATTTGTGATGCTGGGACAAGTGAAAAAACGAAAAAAGACACAGGAGTTGCCAAACTCATTGCTACCCTCTGTGTGCATGCTCTACAGCTACCAACAGAAGTGAGTAAATGCTAGGTACAGTTTAAACTTTATTTTAACAAGTCCTTAAATCATGCTAAAACAAAAATAAGGAACATTTTATCCCATTTCCATATTTGTAGAATACTTAAATACATTTAAAAAATTTATATTGAAAAGATGACTTCACTCTTTGTAAATAGTACTTAGGCAGTGGAAGCTTCTCCTATTAGTAGAGCCAGAAGAGAATCTAGAAAAGCAGTATGAGGGCTGCTCTGAAAGTAATACCTCCTATTTTATGATGCATGAAGCAAAGGTGTGCCACTCAATTCCTCCATGCAGAAAAAAAAAATGCATCTATTGGCATTCACTGATGCTTGCTGAACATTTATGGAGACCCAACAGTAGATGCAAGCACAGTGAGGCAGTGGGCGGTGCGTTCCAGCAGTGGTGACAGCAGTATGAAAGACAAGCTGTGTTCCAGACAGCCATGCAGATTTTTACAAGCATGGCATGCAGGCTCTTGTTCATCACTGGTGAAAATGCAAAGCTAATGGTGGTGTCCACACTGAAGTTTTGTCGTTGAGAATTTGCTCTATCTGATAGTATTCAGAATGCTCTTCAGGCTTTACTTCTGGAGTAAGATGCTTATTTCTTTTAAAACCAAAGGTTAGTATTTTCATCAGATCCTGTACATGTAGTATTTATGGATGAAAATAATTGTAATGTTCCACATCTATTAATTTGGGAATTTGAACTACACCTATTAATAAATTTATTCAAAAGATCATGCTACACATGCATGCTTTTTCAACAAATAGACTAAAAGCAGCATAGGATACATACACACTGCTTCCAAAACATTTCCCATTTTAAAGGGAGGCAGATACACTCCGTAAGGTGCTCTGAGATACAGCAGTATGACATTTACTGATGCTTACTTACAGACCACACATTCCACACAAGTTACTTGTACATACAAAACAATAAATGAAACTTAGGGATGAAGCACAGAACTTTGCCACTGAAATGCAGCACATTCACTGTCAGCATGGGTTTGTCCTTTGAAATCTATTGCTGCAGACACTGGGAAAGAATGAGGCATTATACCTCCCGCCATGAATTGTTACAGATTGTCAGGCTCAATAAAATACTTCATGGACCTATCAGGGTTGGAAACGGTTTCTTTCTAAATGGAAAGAGCGATCAATAGTCTGAGGTGAATGCACTTCCTGATAATGAAACATGGTAACAAACTTCTTCAAAAGATGAAGTGGAATCAAGATGAGTCAGAGGACAACAACAATAAGACTAAAACAATAACAAAAAAACTAACAGCCTAGCCAGAATATATACTGCAAGCTTAATTTTACTCTGCCAACTTCAAAGGTTTATATAATATTTCTGTTTCTTTATATTGCAGATATTGCATTATGATATGTCAGTGTGACTTTCTTGTTGAATACCTCTTAAATTCAAACAACAGAAAACAATATAAGTGTTACATAGCCTATGCCTGTATTTTTAAACATCTAATATATATAACCCGAGATTTAACAAATGCAAATACTTAGGGAGATAATGCCTCTGAGAATTATTGCCAAACTGAAGACATTATTACCATTTAACAAGTAAGAGTAATAGTAAGAAAAAAAAAAACACAAAACCCAGCAGATCCTTTGACCTCCTACTTAACAGAAATAACGTGAATACCTAATTTGTTTCATAGTCTGAAATGCAGAATTGAATGACATTACTCGATCGAAGCTTTTATGTTCAATTTTGAATTTTGACTAATTCCTTTACGAAGCATGAAGCTGTTTTGTTTCCAAAAGATCACAAAACCACTTGAGCTGGAAGGGGTTCTTAAAGGCCATCTGTTCCAACTGCCCTGCAATGAACAGGGACACCTAGAGCTGCAACAAGCACTCAGAGCCTGGTCCAGCCTGACCTTGAATGTCCCCAAGGATGTGGCATCCACCACCTCTCTGGGCAACCCGTGCCAGTGCCTCACCACCATTACTGTAAAAAACTTCTTAGAACCACAGAATCATACAATCAAATCTGCTCTCTTTTAGTTTGAAACCATCTCCCCTTGCCCAACCACAGCAGATCACAGAATCACAGAATTGTAGGGGTTGGAAGGGACCTCCAGAGCTCATCGAGTCCAACCCCCTGCCAAAGCAGGTTCCCTACAGCAGGTCACACAGGTCGGCATCCAGGCAGGTCTTGAACATCTCCAGAGAAGGAGACTCCACCACCTCCCTGGGCAGCCTGTTCCAGTGCTCCGTCACCCACACCTCCTGCTGAAGTCTGTCATCTTTTCTAATAGTCTCCCTTTGGACACACACACTGATCATGTATGCATCAATTAGAAGTGACCAAATATATGTGGAGTACTCATTCATTTACATGGAAGCCCAAATTGTACTAACCTTGCACTCCTACAGTATTACTGTGTCCTTCATAAGCATGATGTATAAGCAAAATTGAACACGTGTGGTATCTTTTCAGCAAACTGCCTTTGAAAACTGTTAAAACAAGCCTTTGGTCTGTGAGCTTATTCCCACCTTGAGACAGAATATATCAATAACTACACTATTTCACTTCTGAGACCCCATATTTCAGTCTACCTGGAATTTAAGCCACCTTCTGAGATCCCTGGAATCTGCCTTCTGCTGAGCTGATACATATAGGGATTCTGTCTGTTCTGTATTTCTGTAAAGAGAACTTACTTTTAATTCCTTGGAGCATTTAGTAATAAGTATGACCCATAAAAAAGTCATAAACTACATACTGAAATAGTAAACTTATAACTCAAATACACGTCCAACTAGCTTCTTGAAACATATTATTTGCTAGAAAACCAAGGAAACACTTTTCAGTATTACCAACATAATACCTTTGAGCTAATAATCTTAGAAGAATGAGTAAGTTAACTTAAAACAAACAAAATTTTTATTATTTCCGATTACCATTCAAATATTAATATGCTGTTATTAAAAAAAAAGAAAAAAAAGTGAATGAAATACCAAAATTCATGTTAAAGGGTAAGTTTAAGTTAGGTATCTCAACTGCCTGCTGCTCCAAGGCCTGAGATTTCAAGCAGCTGAGAATTCTGGCCCTACTCCTGAAGGATATTCAATAACTCAGCATTTTTTTCTAACTGAGCAAAAGGAGGCTGCACTGAGAAAAAAGGAGGTAGGCTGTTACAGTTCAAAACAGGATGACATATTCTTCCCTTACTGTTGGTGTGTGAAGGAACACAGTGCTTGTATTACTCAGTTATGCAGAGATGTTTTAAAAGTGCAGAGCATGAGTAACACAAACTGCAATCTGGAGACAAAGCAAGCAGGCTGGTCATGGCTTGTTTGTTTTTGAGGTGAAACACCATGGTTCAGCTACAAAAACAATTCTGAAAAGACCTCTTCTCTCCTCCTCACATATTCCTACCTACATGCATCACTTGCTCTCTCAGACCAAAGCAGTGGACTGCTTGTACCTATTCCAACTCCACAGAAGTACTATGTATAATTTTTCATTCATACGATGAATGTCTTAAGATCTCAGTTCTCAGCCACCAAGCATAATGTCCTAAAACTCCTGGGTTGGGCTGTCTGCACGTAGAAGAAAGCCCATCAAAATTCCCTGGAGCTTGTGACCTCTCTGTTGCTGGAAATGGAATCATTGGTTCAGAACATTTTTCACCACCTGGCAAATCTCACTTCAAAGTCCTGCTGTCTCTGAAGGAAGCGCTGACGCTGCTTGCAGCTCACAAGGATTGCTCTAAAGGTCCTCACCAAAGGAAGACAGAGTTGACACAGCCATTGAACATCATTTTACACCTTCCACATTCAGGGAAAGATTCTTTACGTTTGAAAGGTTCTTGCTCTGTTGAAGGCGTGCAGTGCAAATCAGGGATAAAGGAACTCAGTTGCTCCAGTGCAACTCTCATGCTGATAGAATATCTCCAGAGAATCACTTAGTGCTACGCATATGGGAGCCGACTATTATAATAATTTTGAATATTGCTGTAGTCTGTGATTGAGGTAGCTAGAACTGTAGAAAGACACGTTATACAAACTCCTTCTCCATACAGATTACTGCTGTATTTTCTTCAGTTCCAGTAGATAATTAGGACATAATACAGAGAAAAGCAGATGTTATTTTGTTTTTATTGCAGATGAAAGGTAGCAGTGAGATATAATTTGCTACCTTCATTATTTCTACAAAGTGAAGAATGGATGTTTCTGTATTTATACTCAAAGATGAGTGAGGAAATTACACAATCCAAATATTATGTGCAGTCTCTTTACTTAAATGGTAACTGCTGGGCCTTTAATTACATAGCTGGAATTTTTTTAGAAAGATTGATTATATGTTGTATATCACGAATAGGTAATTAGGTATCAGCTATACTTGTGACTTTGCCAGGGAATGTTATTCATTCAGCAGATAGCTTTCTTTTAGTACTAATTACAATTGTGTTCTTAGTGCTTTTATGTGAGGAAGCAAGATAGCACTGTGGGCCAGTATCCCAGAATACTTTGGGTTGACGTTAGGGACATGAAACAAATAGACTGTGGGAATGAATTTTCAGTGTTGCACAAACCCTAGAAGTTTTATGGATATCATTAAAGTAATTATCTAAAAGATCAAACATTTATTCACAGTTGAGCTGGTTGAAATTTTCCCTTTGAAGCACTGCTTTGCTGATGGGAAAGTGGCTGTTGGATTAAAGATATCTTCCTAAGATAAAATGACTGTTGCTAGAAATGGGAGGATTGGTTCTTCCAGAACTACTTCCCAGAATTTCCTTCATTATTTTTATATTTTCACAGCAAGAACTAAAGCTCTGTCTGTATTTATCTCTTATACGAGATCCTCATATTTAATGTATCGTGTTGTTTTTCTGCTACTTTGCTCCCCTCTAACACTCTCAGTCAGACTCAGGAGCCAGATTCAGGCTTTTTGAAAGATACTGCTCCTCAAGGAGAGGATTAGATTGAATTTGCAGTGCTCTCTTTTGTGAAGTACTCATCAATTCAGGATCAACAACACTATTTTAGTGTTTGTGGCTACATTTCACTCAGGGACTGTAATTCACTCACATACTGGAATTCACGTCCTATACAAATACAATATGCTGAATGTAAAAACAAATTTATAAAACAGAGTAAGTATACACAGGGATAAGGCAAAAAAAAAAAAAAAAAGAAAAAAAAAGAAAAAAAAAAAGGACTATAAAATGATCATACAGCAGTATGTATTCTTCAGGTGAGATACCAGAAAGTATTATGTCCATACACAGTTAAATAAAATTAACTCTGGCCAGCAGTTTTTCTGTGTAGCAGAAAGTGAATGTACATTCTGATTTAGCCCATCCATTGCTATCAAGGCCATAAGCCCCATACAATAGTACAAGTGTAGATATCTCTAAAAGGTAAGAGGAAACATACAAAGTCCATACCATGTATAGTGCAGGAACTGTGCGCACAATAACAGACAATTTTGGTTGTATGACCTTTTATCTTTTCATCCTCCTCCTGAACAATGAAACTGAGATCAGAATTGCGTTTGTGTGTAGAGCAAAGGAAGAATGTTTGATAAATTAATGATTGATATCTGTATATCTGTATATTATAGTAATTTCTCAGAATTTGCTTTACTTCCCAGAGGCTTGTGATTATTTTGTATAGTTTGCTATTAATGTTCATTGTAGAACCACCAAGCATAAGATACTTTACATTATTTCACAGGAAAGAAATTGACTTCTGTTCTTTGCTCAATCCTCTTTTATGCTATGAAGAAAAATAACATGGGATAGCTGAGTTTTTTGATAACTTTATCAATATACATAAAGAAAACTTTATGTAAATGAAGTTCATGTAAATGCTTTCCTCCTAGCTTGGATAATATATAACAGACAGGGATGTTAATGGGGGAGAGGATGGAAGTATAATTACAACATAAAAGTTGCTCTTATTTTTGGAAATATTATTGGGTTTGCCTTTTATTTAAACAAACAAACAAACAAAAACAGAAAGAAAGAAATTGCAAGAATATATGCCAAAATTAGATATGCAACTCTATCTCTTCTCTTCTGTACGTACAGATAATATACAGGAGACTTCTATCTGCTGCTGTGATTTCATTTTTCTCCTATATTTACTCTTACTCTTTAAGTATGACAAAGCTTCTTCTGAATCATAGCCTTTAAGTATTAGTTTTTCATTCACTACTTTTCATTGCCTCATATTTTAGCTTTAGATTCTGAAGCCCCTGTAAAGGTTTGTATACCTATGTTTTCCAGTGATGATTAAACATGCCTGAAGGATGCAAAAATGATGCACATCTTCATGTGCAAATGTGAGAAATCACATTTACGCTCAAACTCTTGTAGCAAACTCACAGTTGGATTTATTGCAATAGAAAAGGCAATTCTCTGGGGCAAGCAGACTATCAAACAGCATGAGGCTGTGTGCTCCCCTCAGGTGCACAGCAGCATCCACCTAGATAGCAATCCCATTGCTGCTTAGGTTAAAAGAACAGCGTTACTGGCAGTACAAATTAATAATTACCTTCCTTAAACTAGTATATTCATTGTGCATTCCCAGAGCAGAATGAAAAATTCCTTTTTAAAAAATGTATTATTGAAAAAAAATACATAAAAGATTTAAAGTCGGCTTTTTTTTTTCCTGGTTAACTAACAAAAAATTATCTACTTCCTGATTTTCGAATTTCAGGCATGGGGTTGAGGTGCCAGTGTTACATTAAGTCAAAAGGTTCATATTCTGCTAACTTAATCATTATTCCTAATGTCAATCAATACTTAGGATACATCAGTTGACTGTCTGGATAATCCATGTAAGTCTTTCATTTATTTCTCTAAGATAACTGAAACAACCAGCTAAGCTGAAATTTGGAAATTATGGCAATAACATAAAAACTATTTGAATTCTTGCTGATTGATTCTATTTCAAAATAAAACTGTGAAAAATACCCTATACGTGCCTTTAGCACTGACTGCAGAACACACATCAGTTCTATTAAACTCCTACTTCAGTGTTACATAAATAAATATTGTGAAATACCCTTAACCTAATAAAATACCTGACATTTTTGCTCTTAGCAGAGGTATTCTGAAATAGGAAATTAATGGGCAGGACTTCTAAAGGTATGAAATTCAAGGACGGGTTTCTGCATACAAACATTATCAGTAGCAATTCCAGATATAATGCTCTTTTTTATACTGAAGCTTAAAAGCAGCGCTTCCCCAGCTTGGAACTCAGACATTTGTAACATAATACGATATATTTAGTGTGAAAATTTAAGGAAATATTTTTTATCTTTCCATTATTTCTCCTCTCAAATGCTTATCCTTCCATCTTGCATCAGATGTGTCATAGCGATGACATTTTTGGAACTTGATGTAGGAATTTTATGACTTAAGTAGAAAAAAATCACGGCCAACAAGCCACCAATAAAAATATTACAGCTATCAATAGTAATACTAAAGCTTGTTAATGTATTTCCAGAAATTATGATCCAATAAAGTTGAAATTTTCAATATTAAATCAAATTTCTGCTCTACGCTAAGCCTCCAACCTGCAGTGCTGTGTTCAGCTCTGGGGCACCCAGCACAAGAAGGGCATGGAGCTGTGGGAGTGGGTCCAGGAGAGGCTACGAGGATGCTCAGAGGGCTGGAGCACCTCTCCTATGGAGACAGACTGAAAGCTGGGGTTGGTCAGCCTGGAGAAGTGAGGGGTCTGAGGAGGCCTTACAGAGGCCTTTCAGTGCTTAAAGGGGGTTACAGGAAAGCCGGGGAGGGACTCTACCAGAAGTGTAGTGACAGAACAAGAGGTAATGGCTGTAAACTGGAAGACGGTAGGTTTATATCAGGCATAGAAAATAAATTCTTTGCTTGGAGGGCATTAAAGAACTCTAACAGGCTGCCCAGAAAAGCTGCAGATGTCCCATTCCTGCAAATGTTCAAGGCCAGGATGAATGGGGCCATGGGCAGCCTGAACTAGTGGGAGGTGTCCTTGCCCATGGCAGAGTGTTGGAACAAGATAGGCTTTAGAGTCCCTTCCAACCAAAACCATTCTATGACTTCCTGATCCCAAAATCCAAATGAGGTTCCTGCTACTGCCTGCCAAGAAAGATTTTGTAGCCTTCATTTCCTATCCACAAAGAATATGTGGCCCCAAACTAAAACATGCTTTTAAGACATGAAATTATTCATACAAAAGGATTCCCATTTTCTACTTCCATACTTCTGAAATACAAATGGATTTACAATCATTTTTAACATAAGATTCTAGTTGACGTTAAATTTTGCAGCTTTGTTTCCTAGCTCTATTGTGCTCTGGCAGCAGTCACGGATCCAGGCACATTTTGAAGACTTTATTTCTAATTGGTGGCATTGAATTCACAAACTGCCCTATTATCCAGACCCTATTTAAAAGCTGCTGGCATTCTCTTTACTCTTAAAGAGCTTATGTGGGTTCTGCAGAATGGCCAAGATTTATATTCCCAGCAGTAGCTGAAATTGAAAAGAACAGGGCAGATTTACATTAACAGAGGCATTGGCTTGCATGTCTTGCAGATGTTTAATGCAGCTCTCAGGAACATTTTACTTTCTTCAGCAAATAAGCCCACCATTACAGTAATAGCTCAATATGGCTGACAGACATCAATTCCCCTGAAATCTTGAAGAATTGTTTCTTAAATCTATTTCATAAGACAGTCAATATGCTAAAAAAAGCCGAGCTCTTCGTGAAAAGTGAAATTGATGTTTTTTTCAAAATCATGTAAATTGTACACATTTGTTTTACCTATCAATAGTTCAAAATACACCCCCAGAGTTGTGTAAATCGAAGAACAGTTTTTGATTATGTAGAGAAGAGGTACAGTGAGGACTGACAAATCCACAGTAGAGGTCTCCTGCAGTCTTAGGTGTGTAGTTAGTACGGTCATTTTCCATAACAAATTACCAACATAAATTTCATTAATTATCAGCCATAATAATATATATTTTTAAAATATTAGACATTAAGTGAGGAGCAGGATGAAGGAATTTTAGGACAACATTTAAAGTTCATCTCTCTAAGCAATGGTTGTACCATGTATATCTAAAACAGAAGAAGAAAATAGAATTTAACAAGTGAAGGATAAAAAGAGATTATAAGAGTAAGTTCTTCCATTCTAATGCACATTTCAGTAGCAAAAACTTTAGTTTTTGTAAGCTTTGGTGTCCTAGTCCAAAACTAAGTTGGATTTATGAAAAAAAAAGATATATATATTATATATATATATATAGATATATATATAGATAATATATATATATATTATATATATATATTCATATATATATAATTTCATAATATATATATGAAAAAAATATAACAGAGTGATTTCCATTCTATTCGCTAACTGTGATAGACTGAGTTAATTTTAATTGTGTGCTCTCCTTTAATAATGTGCTCTCCTATTTTATGTCATTTGCCAAAATTCCACATTATTAATATTATCCTCTCCTCAAAACGAGCACCTCTTCTTGGGCTGTACTTTTGCCCACTGCCATTTGTTCTGCTTTGTGTACTGGCCAGGAAAGGTTTCAATGTAAGACCACACTTTTTCTTACTGCCTACTAAGCATTACTCCACGAGACGAAAATCCATTAGCCTCACAGAAATGCATGACCTGAGGTTTCCCTTTGAACACAGTCGTCAACATGGCAGAATAAACAGATGTGCATCCCAAGGCCTAGTGTATTTCAATATTTAATTACGAACTTCCTGAAACTCACGTATTATATCTAGCATTCTCAGAGCAAAATGAAAAATTGTTTTGCTTTTTTTTTCCTCCCCATCACTGTGTGATAGAAAACTGCCGTTTTCTATCAAAAGACAAAGTATTTTGCTTTTGAATAAGAACACTGCTATACAGTGTACGTTAACAGTTGCACTGTGACAATACTGCAGTCAAGTAGGTGTTTGCAAACTGCAGTTTGTACACAAAGTGTGAGTTGCTTTTCTAGCCTTAAAACCTGTAATGTGCAATACTTATATTCACAATTGGTTTAAAAATATGGATGGCTTAATTACGGCCTTAAATGGTAAGACTGCTTTATCATACTGACAGAAACAGCACACGAAAGGCCTGATTATTCCTGTAAATGCAGTATGTCTTTATGCTGCCATGTTGTAATTTCAATGTGTCTTAATAAATTAGATCCATAGTTTGTTCACAATTAAATAATTCTATTGTAATCAAGTTTGTTGCTAAATTGCATCAAGCAAGCCTGTCAGTTCAGTAACACTTTATGGCTACAGTTAGTGCACTGTGTTTATTTTTTAACTATGAAAAACTGCTTTAACTGCTCAGTTGCAGTTTTTTATGTAATGGTTCATTAAAAGCAGGCATTTCTAGGCTTTTCTACTGCCAAGAAATCAAAATGTGGAAAGTAAAAGCAATCAAAAACCAGTACTTCCAGAACTGGTGACATCCAGAAACCATGGCACCAAAGTAGGAATAAGCAGCTGATGCCCACAGATAAATCACTTCATATTTATCTCTTAATGTGCATTGTGAAGATGTTGGTACCAACTTTGTGAAGTTCTTCAAGCACCTTTCTGAATGCTCCAAAGTCATCCTGCTTTACTTGAAAGATAAGCCACTCAGCAGTCCTAGTAAAATCACCCAAGTAACAACACATTTTTCTCATGGGCAACTTTTTCTAAACAGTTATGCATGTTTTATAAAAACTCTGGTGGCATAATTGATAAATCACAGTGCACAATATAAATATTAATAACTCATAAGAAAACAAATGTGCCTGTTCACTTTCAAGATAATTCAATTCAGATCTTAATTGGGAATTTTTGTTTTAGGTTTCCTTTTGGTTTCAGAGTTCCCAGAGTATTGCAGAAAACTAGGCAATTTAACAGCCCTTAATCCAGCTTTCTAGATGTATTTAAAAACTCTCTATGGACATTTTCACTCTGCGAGAAATTCAGCTGACGTGGGGCCATTCCCAAGGTAAGCTTTAAGTCAGTAATACTCATTTCATGGTGCTACAACAGCCTGGCTCATCTTAAGTCTTTGGAAAAGAGCAAGCTATTATGAACAACCTTCAAAACAATATTCCATGATACTATCATGGTGCATTAAAATGAAAAACATAATGTAGAATATGTAGAAACATATAACAATAATTTTAAGAAAATGCAATTAGTTAAATTGAAAAATACTTTCTGTGGGCAGTTCAGCTTCTCCTAAACAGATACAGAAAGTTTACAGAGGCACAGAGCAGTCACTGCATTTCACACTGTACTACAGAAATCAATAATGCACAAATCTAGGTCAATTTATAGAAAATACTTCAGAGCCAGGCTAAAGGAATATTTGCATGTCATAAAGCAAGTTCTTGCCAGCCACTGTGTTTTGTTTTTCAATATTTTGTTATTACCAATGATAGCACAGTTGCAATAAAAACATATCTCTACCATGCTCCTATGAGCTGGAATCTCAAAGAGTTTTTTCAGCATTTGTCAGTATTGCTGACTCATCCTTATGCTAGCAAAGGCTGTTTTGAAAAACAGCCTGATGCTGAACAGAAAATTATCAAAATAGCACTTAAAGATGGAAAATGGTAAATAAGTCATCTTAGATAAGACAGAGCTAAAATGTAAAAGACTCAAGGTGCTGCAGAAGTTTTTTGAGTCCTGGAATGATTTCATCCTAGTTGCTAAATTAACATGATTCATTTACCATTTCTCTCTTACTGGCTCCGATGTAAGTTTGCAGCTTTCTTTCTTTAGTCTTATCAAAGCTGTATGTATGCATAGATCAGTGCAGGTTTGCGTACCAGTTTTCAGGAAGTTTAGAGCATGAAGAACTCTTCTGGACTTCAAACAAAGATGGACAATAAAGCTCTACAACAAAATAAGTTAACTTTCAGCAGGCATAATGTTAAAAAGCATGGGACTGACAAGCCTTGGGTTCTATACATATAAGTGAAGTACACAGCACATAGTGATGGCAAAAGCTTGCATCTTCCTCTCCCACTTAACTCTCCAGGACAGAGACAACTAAGCACTTCCCATAAATATTCATTTGTTTTCTTTCTTTCTGAGCCTGTCAAGAAGGAGGACACTTATGGCTCTCATAATGTAAATGATTGTCTTCTCAGAACTAGATGTACACAGATAAACAATTTTGAAAAGTCAGCATATGAGAAGTTTTCATTCATAACTGCTTTAACGCAGCAGAAACAGCTAATTTAACTTAAGAGAAGGTGCAGGGTCCAAATCCCTTTCACTTTGCTTTCTTACCACAAAATTATGTGTTTTTTTCAACAATCAGCTCCTGCTCTGTCATGTCCTTTCATGATGTTTTAAAAAGTAAATGGCAATGAAGTGCTTCACTGAACAGTACTGCTTTCTACAGGTAGAAGACCCCACTATATGTGGTCGGTGAATTAAATGCAAGTGCAGCCCTGCCTCGCACCTTCAGCGTGTCTCTGTATGTGCTGAGACAGAATGCATCATATTTGTATTTATCTAAATAACCTGCTTTCTCTATTTCCTATTATGGAAGTAATTGTATGAGGTTTTTCCACAATGAAAAAAACTGCAGGCTTATTTTGGATTATTCAAAGCAATTTATCTCATCTTAAAAGAGAAACAGTGACTGTCTGTCTCTTTTGCTGATTTAGAATGACTCTGAACCATGCAGTGCAATCCTTGTTTTTTAAGGGGATCAATAGTGATTTTGCTTGTGGGCTGAAAGACAATCTTCAGAATGATAACATGGATATAAAACAATATAATTCTCATTGCAAACAAAAATAAGTTCATTAAAAATGTGGATACTTGGCTAAGATCCTTTCCCCGCTCAAAGAAATATTCCCATTCTGACTCAAAAGAAGGCAAAAGACCTCTTGGCTTGATTTTCCTTCAGCATCAGATCAAGTAACGTATCATCCATAGTACATAGAGTGTGAAAGACACTGTGAATTGGCCTGCATAATGTTATGTTTTCCACTCTTAACCAATGGCTTGTATGCCTTGGTTCATTACTCAAAGTATTATTTGGATTTAGTCCCATGAAGGCTAGAGAGAACAGTTACACAGAAGATGAGGGACAGAGTTCTCAATCTACTGACCTGAAATAAAGAGGGCAGTTACTGCAAAAATTCGATGATCAAGAGTTTCTCCTGAGGATGACAATGAGGAAAGGGGCACACATTCAAACCTTCTCAATAGAGTTGTTAGCAGAGCTCAGGAATATTTTTGCATTGATAGGAAAAGAATTGAGACGACCTGATCTTTCGTTTGCTTGGGTTTTGTATCTCTCAGGAGAAATTCTGCCAGTGTTAAAATCATTCTCCCACTAACTTCAACAGTGCTCAATTTCTGAAATGCTGAATCTCATTACACGTTGATCTCTTTTGCAATTCTGGTATGCACGCATCAAGGAAATTGACAAAAGCTAGACACAGCACTAGTGGCTGAAAGGAAACACGATCAAGGGCGTGAGTTAAGAATCACACCAACTCCCCATTTTTCCTAGCCTGCTGTAAGGCTGCGGAGATCAGAAAGCTCAGAGCTGAACCAGAACCATACCACATGAGGTTATCTCCGGCGTGCCTGAGGAGGCTGTGCAACACAGCCATTTTCTGAAAACCTGTCATCTGTCCGTAAGATGAGTGCCAGGAAAGAATGAGTACATAAAGAACCCTAAAGATCAATCACCACAGACCTGAAGATTAAAAAAATCACCAAAGTATATTTCTTGTGTTTTTCTTTCATGGCCCAAATTTATATTTGGCTACCTAAATTGTCCACTTTTAGCACACCTATTCCTACTCGCTTGAGAAAATTAGATACTGGTTTAGGTGCCTTTTACTGACTTTGTTGACAAAGCCTCTTGTAATAGGTACTATGCCATGAATGGAGTCAAATAATTAAGTATGAGAAATCGATGGGAGGGAAGTGGAATCAGTTTCTTCCACTCCACCTTTCCTCCTATTTCTTAAAACAAAGGCACTTTCAGTTGAAAGTCTGTTAGCTCTTATTAATACTTTCTTAACAGTTTAATAGTAAAGGGACACATACACACAGGCCTATGCACACTCTGTATAATAAGCAAGAAATTTCCTCACTGAAGTCCATCTGCTTTAGCATAGCAATTAGGGCTGGAAACCTTTAAAGTCACACTGAAAATAAATTCTCCAGAACTACCTTGGTCACCACAGCTATGTGGAAGATTCAGACACTTGCTGTGCATTACAGTTATGGCTGCATTGCATCTCAGAGCTTCAGAGGCACTGCTCATGTGTAGGTATATAAAATGGGACACAACCTCTTGTATTTGGCCAAGAACAGAGACTGCAACTTAGGTTTGTGCCACTCTTCCACATCACAGAGATGTGATCTAAAGAACTAAATTTGGAATGGTAATAAAGTCACATTCCTGGCCAGTGCCAGGAAAGAATGAGTAGTTTTGTGGGCTAGGTAAAGCCCAAAGCAGCTGGTATAATAAATTTTACTACTCTGCTGTAACAATGATAAATGATTTCACTGGTTTATGGTTCACCCTATTCCAAGGTCACAAGATTCCTCTCAGAAAAACAAGCCATGAATTGTGTTGCCATCATAAAGTGAACTCAGCAATGAAGTATGCTGCCACATTTTCCTCTGCTCTAGCTGTGCTTTGTACCAACCATTGAGCTGCCTTCCACAGTTATGTATGCAACCTGATCTGTAGCACTGCATATCAGTGCATTGCAGACTGTGAGAAAATATCCAACAGTTAGCTACAGCCTAATTCCCATTCTTTTCTTAAAAACAAACAAACAAAAAACCAACAAGAGCAATTAATTTACTTTTGAAAATCTAGCCTTTACTTCTTTCCCTTTTGAGATCAAGGAGATTTTATTGGAATGCTGTCCAAATGGCTCTTGAATATCTCCACAGAAGGTGATGCCACAACTGCTCTGGGCGACCTGTTCCAGTGACCCATTGCCTTTACCATAAAGGAGTTCTTATGCATGTTTGTAACTTCCCATGTTCAAGTTTTAGACCACTGCTCCTTGTCCTATTACTACACACTACTCAAAAGAGCCTGGTCTCATCCATCTGCCTCCCACCTCCCTTTAGATATTTGTAAACATTAAAGAATAAAAATGAAGAGTATGTATAGCTCATTAGTAACATCAATGCTACACTATTTCCAGTGTAAGGCTAATCACACACAATAATCAACTTGATAATGAAACACAGAATCACAAAGCATCCTCAGTTAGAAGGGACCCACAATGATCATCAGGGCCAAACTGCTGGCTCTGCAGGACCACCCAAACCCGAACCCTATGTCTGAGAGTGGTATCCAAACTCTCCAGCAGCTCAGGGCCATGCCCACCACCCTCTGGAGAAGAACCTTTCCCTAACCCCCACCTGACACAGCTCCATCCTGTTCTCTGCTGGCTCAGATTCAACTTGCTGTCAAGCAGAACACCTAGATTCCCTTATGTTGGGCTGCTCTCCTGCCTCTTTGTCCCCCAGTCTGTACATATATTCTGAGCTGTCCCATCCCAGGTGCCAATTTGGCACTTGCACTTGTTCAACTTCATGTCACTGGTGAGCTGGTGATTGCCCACATTTGTCAAGGTCTTTTTGCAAGGACTCAACAGCTCATGCAGTTCAGTGTTGACCTCAAACTTAGCACATTCTAGAGTCCTGCATTCAGACAGATCAAGCTTTTCCTTCACAGATTTAGCACTTAGTCCTGTAGAAGGGAGTGTAATCTAGAAGGTTTAAAGAACATCACTGGCTTTTTTTATCTTGCTTTCTAAATTTCTAAAATACCAAATAAAACCACAGGAACCAAAGAGGGCTTATACATCTCTTGTTTATGCCATCAACAAATGTACTTAAGTGTCTTTTTCTGGTTGGACCTGGGAGATGGCTGACATTGCAGAGCATCATGTGGGTACACAGCTACTCCCCTGCAGAAACCATGCTATTGAAATCATGGGGCATTTGCAAGAAATGGAAAAAAAAACAGGAAGAGACTGCTATGAGTTGTACTATAGCAGCTTTGGTCCTGCCCTATGAGAATCTTTCCCATTTATTAGGAAGTCAGATCATATTAGAGATGCAATTGCCAAAACATGAGCTTTATCTTACTGACACACAAATCCATATGGCAGCTTGGTTAGAATGTATATTGTAGTTCAATTTTATTTGTACTTTGGAGTTCACATAAGAGAATGTTTCATGAATAAGCTCATGAAAAAGTTACTCTCAAAAAATTCACTGCTGAAAGAATCAATTATTTATAAAATGCCATACTTAAAGCATGGTATACTTCCACCTCAAGTAGTTCAGGATATACTGTCTATTTTGTGATATAAGAAGGAAAAATATAATCAGAAAGATACTAGCATTTCAGTACTTTCTGATTTATATCTTTTTTTAAAAAACAACCAACCAACTCTGGAAATGATATGTAGAAACTAAAGTGCGAATGAAGTAACTGCAGATGGTAACATTAGATGACAAAGTTCTTTCACATGATCAGATACATCCCCTGAAAATGGAAAATTCTTCTTGACAGTCCATTTTCCAATACTTCATCACGGGTAAGTTACAAGAGTTACACATAAACTTCTTTTACTGAGTGGACACAGTTACTCTCCCATTCTAAGGATACAGCAGAGAAACTGACTGCATTCAGCTTTCCAAGTCCAAATACCAAAAGTCATTCCAAAAGTAATGCCTCCTATTTATCTCCATGAAAACTACAACAAAGAGCACAATAACACTATTTGATAGAGAAAATTCTCAGCTACAAAACACTTTTCTTCAACAGAGCCACTACCATTAGCTATGCATTTTCAGCAGTGATAAACAAGCCTGCATGGCTGTAGTCTGACTTTCACATTGCTCTCACCACTGCTCACATCCACTGTTTAGTCTCCATAAACCTTCAGCAAGCATTGATATATGCCAATAGGTGCAATTTTTTCAGCATGCAGAAATTCAGTGTCACCCTTCGCTTCATAAACACTTCCCATGTCAGACACCATTTTGTCAGACTGCCTCTCTGCTGCCATCTGTCACATGGCAGCAAAATGCAACGGAATACTGTTGGGAAAGTACAATCTCTACCGCCATGCTGTCAACATCTGCCGCTGACATCATGGACCAACATCATCGAACAGGAAGCATTACTTTTGAAGTCGATCTCACATTTTACATAAACTTTATAGTACCATTGATGATTTTAGATCTTTACTATAAAGCCATTTGAAATTCATCTTAGCACTCAGAACAGTATCTTCTGAGCTGACACTGGTTACTTGAGACTGTTAGTCTTAAGTATGATATAGTTCAAATGTATCCCTTTCTAGGCACCAAGATTTCATACCACATACAGCAGAAACTGTTTCCAAACTGGTTAATGGATATGAAAAGCAAGTACTATGATCATCCCATGGTTTATCACCACATTCTTCTGATAATCAAGACACAAATGGACTTTTAATAGGCATTCTGAAGGTAAATTAGCAAAGCTACCACTCCTATATCTACATCTTTGATACAGTGTGGGCCAAAATACATGAATAAGCTTGCTTATGTAAAATACCAACTTGATGAGATGTATATTCAAATAATTCCTATCTTGTTTAAAATTGATAAATATTTCAAAGACAACTCTTATCTCTTTAATAATAATTTCCTTACAATATACTGTTCATAAAAATGAGAAATTACAGCATAGCAGATGAAAGTGAAAATCCACACATTAGACTTAAAAAATATTAAAAATTGTTTCCCACATGTCAGCATACTCTGTAGTGAAAAAGACTTCTATCACTTCCATTATGCTGATACAGCAGATTATTATTTTTTTTTTTTAAATGATAAATGGAAAACTTCTATGGAACTACATGTAATGTCAGGACTCTAAGATTCTCCACTAACAATGGATATAAACCTCTACTTAGTGTTTAATATGACTCCACTAAAGAACTTATTGAAATGAATGATTCAGCCAAGCTAACTAATTTAACTTCCTCTGTGGAGCCCAGTAAAGTCTCACAACAGTTGGAATTTCAAACGTAACCGAAGAAGTCTTCTGATTTCCCCAAACAATTGCATCGGTATTTGAGTTGTTCTCTACGATTCTAAAGCAGATGGATATATGGGTGGGTTACAGATAAGAAAAAAGCCACAAGTACCTGATCCAGTTTCCAGTGGAACTCTGCAGGGCGGAAGGTGTCCGCCTGATCAAAGTCTTTACGCAGCAGAAACACTAATCGGCAGTTGTGCACGTACAAGGCATAGTGATGTCGGTTCATCTCTGAAAGAGGTGCGGGAAGATTAGTGAGCTGAACTATCGTCAACATTTTTGTTTAGGTTAAAGTGTTTCAAAGCAATACACAGCCAAAAGATAAAAAACCCAACAAATCAAAATTGTGTTTTTTCCAATATTGTGCATCATTATGGTTCTAGTGAAAGCTATCTAATATCTCCCAGAACTATGCCATAGTCATTTTATGGAAGCATTACGTCCAAGTTAATAAACAAGACCCAAATCAATATTCAACTTAACTTATAGAGCTTCACCAAATATTTTATGCCTTTCTCCTCAACAGAAAGACTCACCTGTCTTGTCAGAGTTGCAGAGAATAGTCTCCTTCTCAGCTCTTAGTCCTGGGCTAGGTCCATGTTTCATCCACAAAGAGATGGTAAATTGATCAGTTAAATTCTTTGGGACTATTCCATCTGGGATTTTGGCTCCTTGTTTTCCATCAAATTTAAAAATCATGTCATTATTATCCATGAGAAGCCCAGCTGTCCAGTTAGTTGTTGCACTGGGAGATGGTAAGAGATCAATGGCACCTGAGGATGCTCCTGCAAACGGTATGTAATTAATAGCACAATGAGAGACTAATGAAAAGGCTGTACAGATGAATTTACCATGGGCGTGGGGCCTGATTCACATGTTTATATTATTTGCACATCCCAAATGGTCCTGTAAGCTTCACTGTCAAATTACATGCAGCAAGCATGCTAAACCAGTAAAAGCAGTAGGTGAAACATACTGCACAGTGACTACAGAAAACATTATGTTACTTCTCTTAGAAGTTTCTCATTATTTTCTAAAATTCATTAGTGACATTTCTTCAGTTATTTCAAGAAGCGCTAAGACTAAAACAAAGTTCTATACTTCCAACAGGAAGGCTTCACATCCTCTTTGCTGTCTGCACAGAGATATTTAGTACACGGGGGTGATGTATTGCCAAATTCAGTACAGTGGATATGAATGTAGAACAAGTGCCCTGATGTCCAACAGACAAAAACGGATTCTCGTATTGTTGGTATGAATATCATTGCATACAGAATATTCGCTGTATAATTAGTATCACTTTAATGCTGGATTGTGTCAGGGTGCATTAGCTCCATGTATTCTTGCCTAATGATAAATACAGGACTTCAGTGGTATTCAGAACTCAGATTAGCCCCTCTAAAGAATGTAAATCATTAGTAAGTGGTCCCTAGTTAAATGCATTTATTTGTTAGAATTAACTGGGGGGGGAACCCTTGAGTCTGTCACACATTGTTATTATTGTTGGATGACAAGGTAAAAAAAACACTTCCTAAAATACTTTGAGGCACAATACTAATAGGTCCTTGACTTTAAATGATTTGGTTGCAATTTAATCAGTAAAACTGCCCACCCTTTACTGTCAAAAGTAAGTACGCATCACTGAATTACTGAAAGGCAGAGATGAGCGATCAGTCACATAAAAATAAGTGAATTTTAATGCATAGTCCTCAGCACCTGAATCCTCTGCATTTCTAACTGACTAATTAAGAACTGAGCACAGGATTTATAAACTGGATCCTCAGTTACAGAGAGACAATCTTGCTTTTTACATGGCACAAACAAATACTTGTCTCTGATCATTCAATTCTGCACTCTCTGCAATCACACAATACTTCACTGATGAAAAAAATGCAGGGTTTTCTTCCTTCACTAAGAATTTATTTATTCAACCATAAGATAAAATAAGATCATTTCTAGAAGAAAGCTGTTTTCCATAAATAATTTATTTAACTTGCTTTCATAAGATTACCTGTTATCTCTACAGTAAGGATGCCAACAACAGCCAAGCATCAAAATGTAAATCCAAATGCAATTCTGGTGTAGAGTCCACTTTCATTTTAAACTTTTTATCAAAGTCCTATTATCAATTTCTACCTTGCCTATACTTCTCTATGAAGAAATGGAAACCTTGGACAAAAAAAATGCTCTTTCATCAATAAGACTTTCCCCACTTCCTTTACATATACTTTTTACATTCTATTTTTTCAACTGCTTTACATCCCATTCCTTCACAGATATGCTAAGCTAAAACTGGAAGTTCAGCAGTATACTTAGATTCTGTCCACTAGCTCATACACTGCCTGCAGCTACTACAATGCCATTGTCAAACCTGTGGAAATGTACTGACCATTCTGTTTTTAACCTATTTAGGGCCTATACATGGTACAGCCAGCTACTGAATTAAAGTTCGACATTGGGGAAAAATCCAGTTTATTCAGTAGAAAAATAGAAAAACTTGAAATTCAATGTGCTGGTCCTTAAGTGTTAGCAGGTAAAGTAATGTTAATAAGGAGCTGCTCAGAGTGTTCGTGCCATTTGCAGTACAGGTCTGTAACAGGCATAAAGCAATGTTCTTTTTGCTACCAACATTAAGTTCTTAAAGTCAGCGAAAGCACTTGACTTAAGCTATAATGTGTTTATTTTTATTTAGAACACTAACATTTTATGAAATCCAGTTCAGGGTCTGATCTCATAGCTTTGTTCAACCTCTCAATTTTAACATCATGAATGTGATGATGCATACAAACGGTAATGGGCTTTCTCTCTTTTTTTTTCTTAGGACCTTAGTTGGACAGAGATACAGGATTAAACTAAGCAATTTTCAGATTGAAAATATTTTGACATTATGTGAATTCTGTTATTCATGTTTACCTCTTTTCTCAGTCTCCACAAGTGTTTCTTAAATACTTTCCCTGAAATGATTGCCCATAATTTCCTTTATTTTTGTTTGCTTTTGCTCTGGCACAATACTTAGCAGCAGAGCAGAAAGCTGAGTGAGGAAGACTTAAAACACAGGATAGATTTAATTATGAAATCCTATGGTCTTCTTTTGATGGCCAGTTTATATGTGAAATCTCAATATACTGTCACAAAAACAGAATTGGTACCAAAGGAAAAAAGTGAAAGATGTAGGATAAGAAAATAGGAAAAAATAAAGAAAGGAAGAGCAGGAATTGAATAAAAGAAGAAGTAGTAAAGCAGGAAAAAGGCATGAAAAGAAAGTGAAATAAATGGAAGTGAATAGGGCACTAGTTAATCATCAGTTCCTTGATTTTTGTTGCTACAATCAAAGATGAACCAGCTGAGCTAAATGCATATATTGCATGCTTACAAGTCACAAGGATTTGGCACTTTTTCTGTAAAGAGATTGTTATATTGACTAACAGCCATGTTCATACCACATAGTTTCTGCAGAGATTTTTCTGAGTAGGTTTCACGATCACAGCCCTTTCCAATATAGTTGGTCTGCAATTCAATTGTTGTATGTATTGATGAAACTGGGCCATCACACGTTTCTAGATGAACACTGGGAAACAATGGTATGCTGCCAGAACCAGGCTTGTATTCAATATGTTTGTTCCAATCTGGAAAAGCACAACAACAAAAAATTCAAGAGAGATTAAAAATGGGAAAGGAGTTATGTAATTTTAGATGACATACTGCTATCAAATGCCCCTGGCTAAGACAAAAATCATTTCTTTTATTAATATCCTATAAATTTGGTTTTGCCTCACCATCAGGCTCTATTAAGTAATACTGCTAAATCACACAAACACAAGTTACACATTCTGACATAAGTGCTAATCGGTCTGGGTCTCCAATGTCCATGCCGATATGACATCCTGCAAGCTAGCTCTACTGAGATGAAGCTGCTGGCTTCACTGAATCTGGTTAGATTTCATAGTTCGAGATAAGAAGAAATATCTCCAAGGACCTGCAAGAGGCATCGGTCTTACTGGACTGTGTCCAAAAGCTAATATATAACATGTCTATAGTGCTACCTGTTGTCTTTCAATTTTGTTAAGTATCCATATCTGAAAGTTGCACCTCAAAAGACTATTCATGCATTCAGCTAGGTCTGGCCAAGCTCTGCTTGTGCAGATGTTTCACAGCCGATAAAACGTTGAACAATCACCTGCCTTAGGCCACCTGGACATGGTATACATACCACTGTTTCTCAACTGAAGCATTTAATTTTTGAAATCCAATTAACTACAACTTGCTTCAGAGAAATCCTAAACAAGCATCATTAGTTAAAAACATGAATTTTTGGCTATTTCCTGTTCATATTTTTCAGCCAACTGTAGCCAGCCTACTAAAGAACATAAATGACAGTGCCACCCTAATACAGAGATGTAAGCAGTTAATTATTTTGAAGTCACAAAACTATTCATCTTTGCTACCAGAGTGTACCATCTGTGTACCTGTAAAATTTCCCACCAGAATAACTCTTGCATACATAGTTAAAGTTCCTCTATTTTTAGTCCTAGGTAAAAGAGGAGTCTATAAATGGAAAAAAACCCACAAAACAACTAGGTCCTGGCAGTCAATTGAATCTCCTAAAGCAAATGTACAGAGACAAATCTCTATGAATTCAGTAAATGAAAAAGTTTGGTGTTTTTCAAGAGACTTAGTTTTCAGAAAGTTTGAAGAAGAGTGCTCTATAAATGCCATAAGTAAATCTGGCAGTTCAGGCAAAAACTTTGAAATGCAGAGCAATTGCTAGCCCAGAGTACAGACGAAAAAGATGATATGTTGACAATCTGCATCTGCATTCGGACTCTCAGATTTTCTTTGTGACTTTTAATACAAATGGTGATGACAAAGCATTTTGCTTCTATGAGGAAGCTGAGACTTCAAAGAACATTCTGTAGATATTAGCACTATTTTTATTAGAATTTTTAGGACATCCCTGACTAAAAGACAGCTATGACTACTTTATTGCCTGCGCATATACCAGCTGAGCTACTATTGTAGTACTAATTTACAGGTAGTAATATTCCATATAAAGTGAGATTTGATCTGCACTGTTGCATACATTTCTCTTTACTATCAAAGTAGACAGTTGCCACTGAATTTCAAGAATCATAACGTATATCATTACAACAACAGATTTATCTTTCTAATCCAATTTTGAAAGTTGAAATTAACATTTCTGCAATCAAACGAGAGCAGGAAATTATTGCAAATACTTAAGGTAAAAATAAAACAGCTTGTTTTGAGCATACGCTAATAATGTAAGCATTAACAAGAATTATTGCTTTTTCTAATCTCTTATTCACTAGTAAAGCATTATATTCCTCACCAATAAGAAAAATACTAGTCAAATCTGTATCTCAGCAGCTTTCAGATTTCAGACACTTTCTTGTTTCTCCATTATAATTAATTAAATGGCTCTCATGCAAAATATTATTGGGAAATGTAACTAAATTACTCACTGTAACTTATCTACATGCAAATGCACATGCAACTGCAGATACATGAAGAATGCTTTATATAAAATACAATAAATAAAACGCTTCAACTCATATGGAAGAATAATGGTGCTCTATTACTGCTATATGGGTGTCCCTTGAATTGGAAGAGTTGTTTCATTTCCCAGTATTACCTTTCTACTTGTTAAAAATGATGACTTGTGACCAGGAATCGTAAGCCCTGAATGTTCTAAATTACCTGCATTTTTCTCAGCTCTAAATTGTAAAACATCAACTACACTTGAACTGATGTCTTTGTACTTGGTCTCCTGCAGCATCACAGACCAATCCAAAATCCTAAGTCTCACTTGAACGTCTTTCACTGATGGAAAGAGGTTTCAACATATATTTACGAAGACAGCCAAGGACTACCCCAAACCACACACAGAGCCTTACCAGGCAGGCATGGGGCAATACCTGGGATACCTTAAAGTTGGTAACACCTTTGCAACTGTCTTATTTATATAGTAACTGTCCCCATGGCATTTCAGTGTCCTAGAGGCACTGAGCTTGAGGCCAGCGTCTTCTGTGTCTGACTACTAGTGAAGTTAGTAGTGTTGAAAAGAGAGTCAGAACTAGCAAAAAGAACCACTGGCAGTATGAAGAGGTTTTTTTTTGTTTTGTTTTTTTTTTTTAATGAGAAAAAAGGATTTGTGAGAAAGACCCAAATCTTTCATTTAACATTGAATGTGGCAAAGTCGGTCATTTTATTTTCTCCTAAAACTGCATCCTCTATTGGATACATTCAAAAGACCAGCACCTTCCCCTCAGGAATGTTGTGGCAATTTTTCAGTTCTTCTAGAATTGATTCAGAGGAAGAACCTTATGTAACCTAAGTCTGCAAAGACTGAATTTCAGAACAGGTATTTTGAACCGGATCTTAAAACGTGACTCATGTCCGTGCTTTTCAAACAGGCAGAAGTATCCCCACCTGAAACAGCAGGTTGTGCTTGATTACTAAACTCAAACAGTATTGTTTCTCCTTTGGCACAAGCTAATGTACAGCATTACCACATTACAGTGCAAATTTAGGGAGGTAAACACTGACTCCCCAGTGTGGGGGAAGGGGAAAGCCAATGGGAAAATCTTGATTAAAATCAGCCCTGTTTAGCCTGGCAAAAGACAGTCTTCACTTGGAGTTTTTTACTCAACAGGCCTTACAGAATTCTCCAAAGAGAAGGCAAAAATGGGTTACTCTGAAAAAGCAAAGCTTGTGGAACACAGGGAATCCATCTAGCAAGGATCCTTATGAATCTACCTTGGGATTACTTGACTTCTCTACTCCTGATCTTGATGCAAAACTGTATTAATTACTGTTGCTGATGAAGAAACTGGAAGGTAATCCTACACTGAAAGTCAATGTGGGAACAGAATATACTGATCACAGGACAAGATGACCTTGGTAACTGTTAAAGAAACGTTGCTTTGTGGTTATGATACAAAGTACCAGTTCGTGGTCAGGAACTTCTTCAGTAAACTTGTGCTTAAGTACGAAAAGAAGGAAACATGGAAAAAGAGCTAATTCCTTTATGTTAATAGTACACCTGTGAACCACCAGTCTGATATGGCCAGGCAAAAAAAGAGTAAAAGACATAAAAAAAACAAACAAACCACTTATCTGGAACATTCACGTGTATTTAACCATAAGACATAAGCAGAATTAGCTGAGGAAGTGCAGTTCTAGCTTAAAAATGAGGTTGAAACAGATCTGTCTGCTTTGTCTAAGTATGTCTGGTAGGTAAACAGCAGAACCATGCCAGAACAAGTACTGAAAAGGAGTATGAACTCACATAACCTGTGAGCCCCACAACTAGAGCTACTCAGCAATTCAATTAATTTTCAAATGTCTGAAAAAGATGAGACTAGGTATTCTACTAAAGACTGTGATTCAATTTAACAGCTCAGTGTGAGCATTTCATTATAATTACCCTAGTTTAATGACACATACACAGCAGCTCCAAGATTAGAGTAGCATAAAGTCATAAAGCAATAACTTTCATTTCAAAAAAAATGGGCAAATATCTACAGCTAAAACAACACAAGCATTACATTTTAAACTGCCAGGTGCATGCATGGAATGGGATTGGAAGTCAATTTATATTTACTGAAGAAAACATTTAGTTGTGATGACTTTTTTTGTTGTATTTTTTTATCTTAGTTTTTAAAGTTGTTCCTCAGGACTAGGAAGTTTTCTGATTTTATTCTGTGAGGTTTCTGTACCTGACCAGCCTCTTTCATGCAAAGTCTACTATAAATAGTATGTGAAGTATGTGTACTCACAAATGTTCTAACATCCCTCTGCTACTAAAAGAGAAGGTCCTGCCCTTCTCTGAACAAAAGATTATATTTCAGCAGGAGAAGCAAGCTGATGTGACCTTCATATGATCTCTGAACGACTAGCTCACCTGAAAGAGATTATAGGAATGTGCCTTTCGTGGCAGAAAAGCCATAGTTCACCACCTTAATAAACCACACATGCCTTACAAATGGAACACACAATATCTTTATAAAAATTTCTGACAAGAGAAGTATCAATCTATTAGGTAATTTAATGGAAGTTTCTACTTCCAAAGTACTTTTAAGTAAACACCAAAAACAAAGTGAAATTGAGGATGTTTAAGGAAAGTGTTACTCTGCTAAAATATATTGTGCACAAAACTCAGATAATTAGGTACAGCTTTTGTTCTGTTGTCTTTGCTATATATTGACCTCCCCAAGATAGCCACTGGGGACTGACTGGGCTGGGCACTGGTTGGTGTAATGTAACAAATTTCATGGATGGAACAAAAACTGAGAAAACCAAAAACCAACCTAAAGCCATCATTCAGTGGTAATAATTAGCAACAGATAAGTTACATAAAACAGAATTGTGAACAAATAAACTCTGAGAGTAAATAAATCAACATTGTGTTCAACAGCAATTAAACATATAATATTTATAATCAATTACAAACTAATTTGCTAACACGCTCTGGTCAGATCTGCTGTTATCTCCACCCTTTGTTGGCCCCATGCTGAGTGACAAAAAAGACAGCTGTGGTTTCATCTGGCAGGCAGCTCAGCACCATGCAGCCATTCACCCACTCTCCCTCCCCAGAGGGATGGGGGAGAGAATTGGGGAAAAAAAAATAGAACATGAGAGTTCAGATTATGACAGCTGTTACAGGAAAACAAACAGAAGGAGAAGTGAAAAGAATGCACAAAACTAGTGATAACGCAGTGCAATTGCTCTCCACTAGCTGATCACTGTCCAGCTGAATCCTGAGCAGCCTCCAACCCCCTCCTGCCAACTCCTGTGATCTGGGATGTCCCTTTGGCCACCTTTGGACAGCCATCCTGGCTATGTCCCATCACAACATTTTCTACACCACCAACTCCTCTCTGGCAGACAGCACAGGAAACTGGGAAGTTCTTGACGTAACACAACTGCTACTCAGCAACACCTGAAACACTGGTGTGCTATCAACATTATTCTCATCCTAAATCCAAAGCACAGCACAGTATCAGCTACAGAGACTCCATCCTTGCTACAACCAGGACACTTATTCAACCTTTCCCTGTTTGTTTTGGAAAAGCCAGAATCCTCCAACACTTTCTTGAAGCATCCTGTTGTTTGTTTTAGGGGAGGTTTTTGTTTTTTTGTTGTGCTTTCCTTTGTTTGTGCATTTTATGCCATTATAACTACATTTCATCTGAAATCAGTAAGTTTTAGGAACAACCTGACCTCAATTCTGGCTTGACTTCCAGTAATTGAGCTAAACTTCAAAAATCTCAAAGTATAGATTAGGTTGTTATATTACTCTGCTCTTTATTTATTTATTGTGGCTAAACTCTTCTTCTATGCTTTTCTAGTACATTATTTAGCACATTGTCTTATTTCATTTATTTCTGCTAATCCAACTGTGGGAGAATGATTCCTTCAGTTTCATGGAACTGGTCTATAAATAATGAAAGATAATTCATTATTATGGTATTATTAACAGGTTAAATGAACATGATCTAAGTTACAAATTTATGGTTCTTATTTCACCTATGACCTGATGCTTTTTATAAAAGTGCTATACATGTATTTATTTCTGTGTTGCTACACGTTTCTTTCTCCTGAACTGATTTAGACAGCTATAGCTTTATAGTAGTTAATATCAATATGACAGTAAAAGTACTGCAGCAAAAACAATCGTTCTGGAAGTGAATCAAAAAATGCAGACTGATGCAAAAACTATATGGTGTCTGCTCTGTGTCAACAGAACAGGGAAACAAAAGTAGAGCCTAAGAGGAACAGCTAGAAACACCTAGAATGTGCAGAAATCTGTTGCTTAAAAAAACCTGCAAACGCATAGATGTGAAGCTGAAATTATCTATCACTGTCACATAACCTTTCCTCAACAGCAGTCTCCACTGTTACTTGGTAGTAAGTGCTCACCTGGGCAATCAGCAACTAGTTGAAGTTTAACAAGAGCAAGTGCCACATTCTGTGCCTGGGATAGGGCATCAGGCAAGTAAAAACACTCTTAAATATTTTCCATTCTTAGTCTCCCTCCAGATTTCTTCTCTAAGTGATGGAAATACTATCAGTAGACTTTTCTTAGTTGATTTCTTTCTATCAGCACTTAGTCCTTACAGATATTGCTTCAAAATGAAAAACACCATCAAATATGTGACTATCTTCACATTTAGAAATAAGTAGGTTTTTAAAAACTGTATCTATAAAACAAATGAAGAAATTTCTGAAAGAATTATGCTGCATCTTTCTTTCAAATAATAATTACTGACTTGATAGTTAAGAACTAATGTCTCACACCCAATTATTTATTTAAGTATCTTATACCCTGAGAAGACAAATACCATCCACTTGCACCATGTGTCAATCAACCCAGAGACTTGCCAGCAAAATGAAGTAGTCACCTTGCTGACAGACAGAAAGATACAATTCCACAGGCAAGGAATAAGCTCAAGCAGAAAATATCTGAACTACCTGATATTTTTGCCCTGCCTGTAATAAAGAGCTATCATAAAACTTTATCAGACAGAATAAAGACAGAGTGCATTTGTGCTAGTTTACTACAGAACTACTAAGTCCAAATTCAAGCAAAATGAATACTAGAAAAACACATCCTTCCTTACTAGAGACACTTTAGTCAAGCTGCTTTAAACCACCACATCGTGCTGTTTTTTGTTCTTGTTTTTTAAGAGGTTGCTTCCAGCTAACAACTTGGCAGCCTGTCATAGCGGTTAGTTTAACATACAGCCTTACTTCTAGGAGGGGAGAAAAAAAAAAAAAAAAAAGCCTACAATAGAAGTTTAATTCCAGATTTTCATTGGAATCACAAACCCCACATAATTGAAGATAAACCAAAGCATCCATAAATGAAAATAAAACCAACTTTATTTGTGGTTGTTTGTAAGTGTATGTACTTGATATGACCACGAATGATCACCTGAAATATATTTGATACATGATCTCTTATACAGCTATGACAATAGTTGGCAATATATCATTACTGATATCTCTTGGCAAAAATTATTCAGTCACTAAAATTCCCTTGGGCAAATGAAAAGTCAGCAACTTTCCAATAGGAATTCTAAGAGAAAACGTGTACCAGTGATTAGACAGGACTCCACAAAACTGAAACATTTCCGAAGTGTAGAGACCATATTATTAATATGGTATAAATCAAGAGCTTGTGTTATAAAATGTGGAAATACTTACTAGTGTTATATTTTTATAAAAATGCTTTTTGAAATATTTGATGGAGGTGGAGGCATCCATGAAAAAATAAAATGTGGTTCTGTTTTAAATGAAGACTGTGAAAATGGAATTATGACATTTCAGATGTACGTCATTGTGAAGTTTTCTAGACAAGAGGTGGTCTCAATTTACAAATTAAACACTTTTTTCCCTAAGTGTCAGTTATACATATTCACCTGCTAGTGCAATAGTGAAAATGATTCTTTCCTTCTGGATTATTCTCTTTAAAAATTACAATTTTGAAGGTCAGATTAGTCCTGAGTGAAATCTCCATAATGTGGTTGCATGAATTGTATGATTTTTCCTTAATTCAGCCTTCCTGTTCATCTTAACTCCTTCTACTCTGCATCTTCCCACTTCATCACTAGCTGGGTTTTTCCTCATTTTAGATGGTAGATTGCAGCTTCTTAGAACTGTTTTTCAAAAATAAATTCCTACTGAACTCTCTCAATATGATGACAGTAATCAAGATAAACTTTGCCTTTTCTACCTATTGCAGATGGAACAAGCCTTCACTCATGCATTTGTGCATTCAGATGAAAGCGGATTCCAAGGAGAAAGACAAGCCAGAATAATTTTTTAACCTTTCAGTATATTTAGACAGACTTAGAAAATATTGTGTATGCATTTGCTTGCCAGCCCAGGGATAGAAGGGGGGTTGGGATATACAAGCTAATAAACCTTACCTTGCCAGCCTGGTTTGCACACTGGTTTGACGTTAACTTTCACTAAGACATCTTCTCTCGCATGTTTTTGTCCACAGTCAAAAGCTGTCACCATTATCTCATACTGATGCTGTTTATCATAGTTTAGCTTCTCAGTGTTTCTGATGTTACCTACAGATTCAATAAAAGATAACATTCAGGAATTTTGGCATATGTGGATTATCGCATTCAAGGTAGAGTTCATCAAATCATAAGCTCTTTGAAACACACAGGACATCCACAGGGATGGGCAGGACTTTATTTCTTTACTGGATGAAGGGAAGTTATTAGACAACTTACAACTTTACTAGTCTTTACTACATATGGGCATTTCTGTAGCAAACACCTGCTCAATATTTTCTGAAGTAAGACTAAGACTATTTAAAGATTAATATTCAAATGCCAAGTATGAGCAGATGCTCATCTTCCACATCTTCCCAGAACACACTGCCTTAATGTGGCAGCTGCACCTTGCTCTCTTGAGATCTAATGCTGAATGTAAGTCCAGCCTAAGTATTTTTTCCCCTTAAAGTTACTATCCTTGAAGTGACAGATATTTAACCCCTTTCCCTGGATTTTAAATGTAAGGTGCAAAATCACCTTCTACATAAGAGAGCTCAGCAGTATTTGACATGACAGAATTGAGCTACCACATGGAAAATAAAACTCAGCAATACCAGAAATTACCTGCTGAACCTGACACACATATGAAGGTGACAAATCACTTGTTTCAGGATCAAAGAAATAACTTTTACAAAGAAATGTCTTTCTCAGAGCACTTCCTGCAAGAGTAGGAGATTACTATGTAACTGTATGAACATGTAATTAAAGAGTTTAGCATTTTAATTCTGCCCATTTCCACTGAAATGCCCTCAGTGCTTAAACCAAAATTTGAGACTGTACAGTGTATTTGACATGTCTTCACTTGGTTTTCATACCATCTCTTTGAATGAGAATGCTTACTCTGGATCAAGCTGTTATGGAAGGTCATTTGGATGCCCTGCAGATATTACTGCAATTCATTGATACCCTAAATATGCAATTTTTCTGTTATCTCTGATGATTTATACTAAGTCATTTTGCAATTTATGATTAAAAGTAGACACAGATGGTAAACACTATAAACACCAAGCACTATAACACTGTAAACAAAGACTAATGCTTTACCAATAGACTGAGAATTTCTATTTGCATCTCATCCATGAACAGAAAGGTAATCAATAAAAAAGGAAATTTCAATGGGAAAAGTAAGTACTTCTCTACACAATACACGATTAATTTTCTTCAAGCTTTCTTAACATTGGCCTTTTTTCCTGGAAATACCAAGATCTATAACAGATTTAAAAACAAAACAGAAAGCTGATTAAGTGAACAACAGAAATATGAATATTCTTGTGTGAGGACTTACACATTTGCACTGCTGTTTCTTCAGGGTCAGTTTTGGGAATAGTTTGATACAGACTTCCCTGTTTTATGGGTATCTTTTATCCTATTCTAAAGATCTTATTCACAAGAACAGGAGACAGACTCAACTACTCTACTACTGCAATTCCCATTTGAATTTCATGCTTACTTCCTGTATGTACAGGGAGTATGAACTTTAATCTCCAAACCCTTGCATGACACCAGAGCTAGCAATGCTGCAAACAGCTTCAACATCACAAGATCTCCAGCAGCGAAGAGCCAGCAGACGTTGTATTTGACAGTATGCCAATAGGAGGACTAGTATGACTTCTTTTCAGAACATTCACTTTTCTAAGCCAATGTAAAGAAAGCATGATTTGATAAATAAACAAATACACACAAATAAAAACTACATGCAAATAGTTAACTAAAAAGTTTCACTTTTCTGACAATATCAGGATTTTAGAGATCCTAATACCGATCTCAGTGCTGTAAAGTTGACCTTGCAAGGTTCTGCTCAAGTCTGTCTTCTAAGATAAGTGACCTGACAAAACTTGTACTGATTTCATCTTCACAATGAGCTATCTGAACATTTATTTCTAAGCACTTCCCAGGGATTGGGCAAGTAGCTTCTTCCTCTGTAAAATGGGTATAATGATAAGTAACAGTTACCAAATGTCTTCTCCAAAGTCAGAGTGCAGTTCAGAGTCATAACAGAATTAGTGTCTAAATGTGAATTCTTAGGAATACCAGATCTTTGGTAGATCTTTGGATCTACCAAAAGGTAAAAGCTGATGACAAAGCATGTTCATCTATCTCAAAGTCTGTTAATGGCTATTTGCACAGGTTTGTGGTCAAAAGAAACATCTCAACATATGAACCAATAGTTGCATTTATTATTATTTTTTTTAATTACAAACCCTTTACTTTTGGAGAATTTCTGGGAATTGAAATACCACAGCTGTATTTCTGAAAAGTGGAAAAAAAAAAAAAAGATCACTTCCACAAGACACAATGACATGACTTTCACTAGAATGGAGACCCTAGATTGGTTTTTCACAATGGGCAAAAAAACTATAAACAAAATCCTAATTAGCACAGCATTAACAGACAGTCCCAAGCATCTCATACATCTATTTTAATATATCCCACAGGTAACAAAAATGGGAACAATGCCAAAGAATTTGCATCAGAGAAAGCTTGTATCTGCTGGCAAAGAGGCACATTCCGAGCAGTGAAATGTGTTGGAACTAAGCAACATATTTCTGTCACAAAATAAAAGTGCAGCCATCTATTCTATGTCTCTAATCCCAGTGAGCTTAAGCAATCACCATTATTTTAAAAAATTGCAAATTAGACTGCAATTACTGTTGACTGTGGCAGCAGTGTTCTTTTAGTGAACAAATAGATCAAAGAGTTATTAACTGAATTCATGACCAAGAAACTACACGTATTATAACCTAACACCAATTAATCTTGGCCTTTAAAGTGATTTTTAAGTCAATTTCTGGTTGTCTTTGCTGGAAAGCAGGTCACAAGCACATGGGGACAAATATGTAACCAAAGACACTTGACATTTAATGTGCTTTTGATCATGCCTCTGACATAAAAGAAGCCGTGATCGCTCAAGAGCCAGCTGCACTGCGAGATAACACCTGAAAAGGCATAAGCAATTGGAATGCCTGCTCCATACAACGCTCATTTTTGTCAGTTATTTAGCCATTATAAGTCACAAGCCTATTCATGAAGCCACCTAAACAGCTCAACATTTACCTAAACACAGACATACTCGTGACTACATCTTTTATATAGTATATAGAATGCTTGCCTCCAAATGATGGTATTACAAGTGGTCTTTTTCCACCAACGCCATTTACACTGCACTGATGTGCTAACAGATTATTATCTTTTGAAGCTCAGCTGTACATTATGCAAGAGCTGTGCAAATAAAGATGGATCATTTTTGAACTAGAGAAAGGTGTTTTTTTTTTCTCTTTCTCTAATAAAACATCCCAATATGAAAACAACTGCTTAGAGAAAATGTAGCTCCATGCATGCTTTCAATCTCCAAACCGGCAAAAAATCACATAAATCAGAACACTGCTGGGTATACAAACAGGGTGTTTGGTTGGGGAAACATGTTCTGTAAGCACAGGAATTTATATTTTATATTTTTTCACAAGGGTGCATGTGCAAATACTGATAACTAAAACCAGTAACATGAAGGATATTTCCTTCAGTACCAGTGTGGTGCACATGTAGAAGAACTTCCCATGGGTCCATCACAGGCCTCTGCCCCAGGTACAGAGAAAACAGCACTCCTATTTACAGAACGATGCCAATATGGCACTGCTGAAGCAGGTGAAATACAGAATCACTATTTTGTATTGTCTAAAGCAAGCAGAGAATGGGCAGGGAGAATCCTTAGCTCATTTTAAATGCAGCCCAGCCACTTCTCCCAAACTCAGTGACAAAGTCTGTGCTCTTCCCCGGTCAGAACTTGACCAGGAGAAGCAAGAAGCTGACAAGTAGAGAAGCCAATGTCAGAAAGTGCACCATATGGAAAACTTACTATGATTCATTATTTTTTGAGATGTCCATTTAGTATTACATTAGAAAACCAAGTAAAATATGAACCCTTGAAAAATGTTACGATTTTCCCAAAGCATATTTTATTCTATACTGCAGAATAGGAGACCAACTTCAGGAAGGGCCACAAATGATTAGAACTGTGAACTACTAAACACAGTCAGTATAGTGTCCATTCTGCATCCAAAGAGTTCAGAAGACTGGGACTAGCTATAAACCTGCAAATAAATTAAGTAGGGCTACATGCTGCATTACTGCTGCACAGGAAACTAGATTTTAGACAACTAAGAGAACAGACTGACTGTCAGAGAAAGGTACTGCACATCTATAAAACCATTTTTTCATTTCCATGACGCATATTATTGTGGCACTTTCTGACCACATCAAACATAAAAAAGATGTAATTTTCCAATGTTACAGTTTCTTCATTCTCAGAGATGAGAACAGTATTAGTTTCTTGAGTTAAAACTCAAAGGGCTGGATTATCAATTGGTATCAATTATTAATTATACACTATCTGCAAAAAAATAACACTATCTGTCCTAGAAATTACAGTCAGATCCTTCTCCATACTCACCATTTCTATCGATAGCAAAAGGAACATCTGTTGTGACAATTTCATAATTGCAGATCTGGCTATACTGCGGGGAACAGTCCTCATCTATGGCTTCTACCTGCAGTATGCTGTCATAGATCTTTCCCTCTGTCACGGTGGCCTTATACATACTCTCCTTGAAAGCTGGTGAAAACTCATTAACATCCTTTACTTGGATATGGACAACTGCCCTAAAACACGTAAGAAAAGAAATCAAAGAGAAAATAGTTTAGAATGACTTCAAGATCATATTATTAGCAGTTTGCTTTCTTAATGTAAAAGGGCTGACAAAAAATATATAGAAGAACATGTCAACATTTGCTAAAATCAGATATTACTGAATTTCTGTATTTAATTTGCCCAATTTAATACCTTAAGTTTCTGTAGGTAAAAGCACTGTGCCAAAAGTATCAGGGAGAGGAACTCAAAGGGTTCCTTGCTAAAACCGTGCTGCCTTTTAACACGGAGCCCAGCAGAAAGTTGTTGACATTACACCAGTGCAAAATGGGTCAGTAAATGGAAAAAAGAAACTAATAAAAAAAAAAAAGCATATTAAATACTTGTTACATAAAAATTGTCAATTTATGGCACTCTTCAATACAAAGTATTTCACCCTCTGCTGATTCTAACTACCTAATTACTTAAGTATAATATTTGTAACTTGCCTTCTAAAGGAAAGAGTTGTGTCAATCTTAAAAAGTGAAATGCTTGGTAGCATTTAAAGAGAAAAATGATGCAACACAAGCTGCATACTGATGTAGGTCTGAGATTCCCCATTAAATCCCAAGACACTAATTTACTTGCAAATATAAGAACAGGATCCTTGCTGTTGGCACCTCTTATCAAGATAATGACTTCCCCACATTTTCAATATGCACATTATGGTAAGCCTCTGAGGATCAAAAATAAGAGATTTTCTGCACTTAACGTGCTAACTCTCAGTGTACTAAATTGAAACAACTTTGTATCTGGTTGGATAAGCTGGGTAACAAGCAGACAGAAAAGGGAAGGGGTGTTCCAGATCAACGGCAGAACCAGGAATAGGTGTTTGGACTCCAAAAACCTAGCTTAGTGTGTTTACTATACAAACGAAAGAAAGAATAGCAAAGGCTGCTCTGAGTGAGCCAGATTTAATGACCATGATTAGACCAAATTTTCCAAGTCTAACACTCAGCAGCTTGTTAGTAATGTGAGTGAAAAATGCTATAAAAATTAATAGTATTGAGGAAAAATTGTTTCTGTAACTTGATAATTATTTGATATTGTAGACTTTTTTCTAGATATACATTCTTTTTAAACATCCTAAAAGAGTTTGGAATGCTTTATAGAGCTAATGAAAATTTTAATTGTCTGGATGAATGAAAGGAAGACCTATTAATCATTTAAGTGGTTCTTAGCAAAATGAACAGGAGTTATACTTCTATATCTGAGTTAATGACAAATGGTCTGCATGCCTTGCAGGGGGAAAAGGGCACTGCCTTTATTTAAAAGGTATGCAGGAAACTGACTCCACAGTAAAAAGTACCACCTATTCACCTTGAATACCCTTTCACAACTAGAGGATGTTAATTCCTCTGGGACTTTCTGTCCAAAAGTTGAGATCAGAAATCCACTGTGCAAAGGCAACACTGAAATAGCTTATATATATGCACATACTAAAAAAATGATCAATTTCCCCTTTTCTTACCATTTCAAATGAGATGAACTGAAAGAACACTTAATTACAATTTCTAAGTACCAATTAAGAGCTAGGTTCTATTTCCTGGATGATCTGTTCAGTCAATGTATTTAATATAAAAGCAAGAATGGAAAAGTTAACCAAAACTGAGATATACTTCTCCACTTAAACCGTGATTCTGTTAAAAACTTCATCTGGAACCAGTGCAGAGTAAGTCAAACTGTCAGAGGCAAAAAAGAAAAAATCTCTAAAAAGAAATAGGAATTAAAAGTGGACAAACCATTCTAACAACTAATCATCTTGGTTTAACTGCTTTCTACATGACTACAGTATAAACGTATATATGATATCCTGGTCACCAAATTGGAGAAAAAGGGAAATGATGATGAACCACTTGCTGGATAAGGAATTGACTTTCTGGCTGCACTCAGAAAGTTGTGGCCAACTGCTTAATGTCCAAGGGAAGACTGATGATAAGTGGTATTCCTCAGGGATCAGCATTGGGACTGGCTTTATTTAACATCTTCGTATGCCACATGGACAGTGGGATTGAGTACACCGTCAGCAACTTTGCAGATAACACAAAGCTGAGTGGCACAGTTGACATGCTAGAGGGAAGGGATGCTATCCAGAGAGACCTGGACAGACTTGAGAGGTGGGCCTGTGCAATCTCATCAAATTCAGCAAGTTCAAGTGCAAAGTTCTACACTTGAGTTGGGGCAATCCCAAGACAGACACAGGCTGGATGGAAAATGGCTTAAGAGCAGCCCAGAAGAGAAGGTTTGGGAGCACTTGGTTGATGAAAAGTTCAACATGAGCCAGTACTGTGCACTTGCAGGCCCAAAGGCCAACCATATTCTGGGTTGCATCCAGAGAAGCGTGACCAGCAGGTCAAGGGAGATGATTCTGCCCTTCTACCCCCTCTCACAAGACTCCACCTGGAATATTGTTTCCAGTTCTGGAGACCCCAACACAAGAAGGACATTGAGCTGTTGGAGTAGGTGCAGAGGAAGGCCATGGAGCACCTCCCCTGTGAGGATAGGCTAAGAGAGCCGGGGCGCTTTAGTCTGGAAAAAAGAAGGCTCCAGGGGGACTTTATCGCAGCCTTCTAGTACCTGAAGGGGCGTACAGGAAAGCTGGGAAGGAACTTTCCATAAGAGCAGGTAGCGACAGGAAAAGGGAAAATGGTTTTAAACTGGAAGAGGGTAGACTTAGACTAGATATTAGGAAGAAATTCTTTACACTCACTGGAGTTTCTCACACTGGAACATGTTGTGAATGCCCCCTCCCTGGAAGCATTCAAGGCCAGGCTGGATGTGGCTTTCAGCAACCTGGTCTAGAGGAGGTATAATTGCCTACAGTGAGGGTTTGGAATTAGATGATCTTAAAGGTTTATTCTATCCCAAACCATTCTATGATTCTATAAAAAGGGTACCTTCAATCTGTTTTGCACCATAGAGTAAATGCACAACAAAGCTAATAAATGTCATTTTCACCTACTTGTGAGATTTCTTCCAGTTTACTCCACTTGGTCCTGATCCACAGTCATAGGCTTGAATGATGAACGTGTATTCTTTCTGCAGCTCACAATCGATAGGACTTTTGGCTCGAAGACGACCTTCTCCAGATGTCTTGTTAAGCACAACAGCTTCAAATGGCATTTCTTGTCCGTGAATTTTAAAAGAACATATCTCACCTGTGAGGAATAAGATAAATATAACACAAATATTAAAATACTGTAATATAAGTATAACACAAAACAATCATAATCTAATGTATCACATTACCACTGGAAATGTTAACACTGATCTGTACTTCACATGCTGTTATGGATGGAGTAATACTGACACAGGTATAAGATTAACACGTGTGTACAAGGGATGGTGGCCATGCGTTTGTGGAGAGTGATGGGGTGAGAGCAGCTCTGGTCACGTCCTCTCCTCTTCTTCTGTCACTGCAGAATGTTTCTTAACACTCTAGAAACCATTCCTTAGATATGGCAACAGGTTAAATTCTGAGCTAAGTTAAGATGACAGTGCTTAGTTAAAAGAGAATAGCAGAAAGAAAAGAGAACGTTTTAGAGGTGATCTTTTCTAACTGCTGTCACTGCTTCCCGCAGACACTTGAGCTAGCAGGTGGTAGCAGATGTTCAGATTCTTGCAGCTTAGCTACCAACAGTGAAAAAACTAATGATGCAGAACATAAGCACATTCAAAACATATCTTACATTATTTACACACATATATCATCTTTATCATCTTCGGAACAGAAGTAGTCAAAGGAACACAGGCAAGCGTCTCTTTTGGGCACTGCAGTCACCCATGCACACTCACAAACCCATACATGATGCCTTCTAGTCAGCAACTCTCTGCCTCCCAACTGTATCCTAACAGAAAACATCCACAGCTTCTCTCAGAGGAATACTATGCAACGAAATAGATGGCAGAGCAAGGACTAAAAAACAGATCTGGACACAGAAGCTAAGAACAGCAACAAAGAAGGTAATGCAGACCTCAAAGGGGAAAAAAAACAGTTTCCAGTGATTTTTCTTTATATGTGTGTATGTATGTATGTATGTATTACCCTTTATGCTGATGGCAAGGATACGCATGCTGAAGTCATTTTTAGCCGCTCCAGAATTCAACTTTAAAAATGGAACATTTATACAAAGACCAATGTGGCTTAAATATTTTTATGACACATTAAACACATGCTCTTTTAAGAGCAAGTCAGTCTCAAGACATGCATTATGGATTCAGAGCTGTATCCCAGTCACATAATCTATTTCCATTTATTTCCAATTTATACTTGCAGCCTTTTGGCTATCTCCTTGCCAATCATATCTGAACCAACTGCCAAATTCTAAATTAACTCTGAATCTGTGACCTCTAATACAAGTGTTAACTGACTTCTCTCTTTCTGTTCTAGAATGTTTGTTTTTAGAGAAGATGCTAGCCAGTGACTTTATAGAAATGACAGAGTTCATCATTCTAATTACGAAGGGAATGAAAAAATGAAGATTTAGGTGTTTGTATTTTTAGGGGGGATAGGTGTGGAGGTAGAAATTGGGTATGCTTAGGCATATTATGCTTTATGAATATTTATGAATAAAGATCTTCAGGATATTCCCTGAACTACGATTCTTCCCTTGATTACAATGGGAGTTGGAGCTGAGCTCAGCTACATACACTGACATTTAGGCAGATAAATCCCACTCTTCACCCTTGCTATCAGTGCTGTGAGTGCTTTTACAGTGTCTACATGCAGTTGTTTTACTAATTATGAGGCATAGGGAGAACACACTGTTTACTTGGACATTTGCTCACTTCAGCCCCTCACTCAAATGGCACGAAAGGGCTGTGTGGTATTTCAGGACGGATGGAGGATTTGCTCTATTCCAGGCTCTCTTCAGTTTGTGCTCAATGAGCCTGAATACTGGGGCTGTAGAAGAAGGAAGGGATTTTGTCTTGAAAGTCAGTCTCTGGAAAAGACTAAGTCCTTGCATCACCATATAAGCAAGCTTCACAGTGCTTGTGATCTGTTCTATAGGAAACAAAGCATAAGAGAAGGCTGAAGTGAAGCAGTTTGTTTAGCCTTGATTACAGGCACCAAACACTGAATTTGCACCTCAATGTTGTTACCATCTCTCTCTCTCTCTCTCTCTCTCTCTGAAAACAAATACTATTCTAATTTCCATGCAACTTCAAAGTGAAATGTTCATCTAAAATGATACTGTGCATTTCAGTTTTATAAGTGTGGGACGTTTAATGGAAGAATACCACTTCTTGTATTCTGTAACAGTGGCCTCTCAATAAAAATAAGCTATCCTCAGATGCACAATCTGTCAACAGAAATTCTAACTTCAGTGCTTTGCATTTATTATTTTATTGATCCACTGTTTAATTATAAACAATGCAGCATTTGCAGACATCAAGCCTACATTCTTGAAGAGCAGAAATAGCTCAAGACAGGAAAAAAGCAACCTCTGCCTTTGTCTGAATGTTTATCATTTTTTCCTTTCCAAACATAGAGGGCCGATGCAAAGCAATTATAGAAGCAGGACAAGTTTAATTAGTTCTCAGCAAGTATTTGGAAGGTTCCAAATCCTGCTTGTATGCTAGATATTCCAGCCTCATTTACAACTCTAATTTTGTCTTCTATGTTCACATTTATTTAAGATAAAATAATGACAGCTGCACAAATATAGGGAGCTATTTGTAAATATGAAAAAAAAAAAAGCATATACTTCTGGATTTAGGTTACAGCACTCTATTATTTTCATATAAATAGCACATATTTTTAAGAACTAGGTAAGAATTTTCAGAGAGAGAGTTCTGCTGTTTCTAAAGGAATAAGTTTACTCTAAAAATGTACAGTAATTGTAATGAGTAATATTTTTAATAGAATTGATCAGCTGTAACAAAATTAAATGATATCTGTCTTCACACTGCAAGACACGTACAGATATATGGAATTACTGTTAGACATCACAAATACTTTCTTTAAAATATAACAAGTATTATTTTTTAACTACAAAATGGAGCCCCGGGGCTTTATTTTTTAATCCCAGACAGGCCAACCCCAAACCCAGCTGATGCCTGTAAAAACTGTGCCAAGCTTATGTTATTTACCAGGCTCATAGATACATGCAGTTAAGTATTCAACGAGGAGATGGGTCTCTGTCTTATTCAAACTACTTAAGTTGCAGAACAACCACCTTTGGGACACTGACACCACTCACTTTTTGTTTCCTTTGTAGAGGTGCTTTAGAGTGCAAACTGAGACACTGTTTTCCGCACAACAGACAATGCAGAAAAATAGTACTATGTTTAACCCCTCATTTCATTCAAATGGGTTTGGGAATAGAAATATATAGGGTTTATTGATCCAAATGGTGGTGGCAGTGAGTTCATGAAACAGGCACAAGATGATGAAACCACATAAAAGTAGACTAACATTCATGACATGTTATAGCAGTTGAATCCAGAGTAAAAGGAAAGTCCCTCTTCTCCCAGGGCCAGGAGGTACAAGCTCCTGGATTTCTGCTGGATTACTAAAGAATCTCCTCACTTTGCTAAGAGTTGCTTCATGTAAACACACTTTTTAAACTGAATTCTGACATAACGTTTTCTCTTCGTATAATTCAGACAATTATCAGTCATCAGCACCATACATTTTTGCATTATTTTGAGAAATCTGGTAGAAATCAGTAGGTTACTAGCAAAGAAATATTAAATTCCTTTGTAAGAATTATACTAGCTTGAAAATGCTATTGACAGTTCCGTGTTACAGAAATATTACCAACAAATTTTTCCATCATTTAGAAATTACTAATGACAATGTTTCCTATTCAGCTACATTTACACAGGCTTTAATCAACAAAATTGCATTACAAATCATATAAATAAACAAAATGCCCCTTGCTTTCTAAGAAATAAAAAGCAATGTTACAACTTTAATTGCAACACAAAATTATTGCCTTGAACTCAATTTCAAACGTTTCTAAAAATTACATATTTGCACCCTTACTTTGCCTTTCCCATCAATGTTTGCTTTTAATTCACATTTTATTACATAAAGAATATTGAAGAATGCAGAGATCCCTGACATTTGATCATTATGACCAGTAATTAATAAAATAGAGTTGCATATGAATCAGTAATTACAAAAGTTTTGTTCAACCAGAGTTCCTGGCACATTCTTTCTTGCAGCCTTACGATTGCTTATGGAGTACTCAGTATGTGTGGGAGTGTACACACACGTATTTGTTCCTCCCATTAACTCCAAAACCACTTGCTGATTTCAGCTAAACATTAAGAAGATTAGTTGCTTCCCACAGACACTAAGTAATCATGCAGCTGCACAATATCAAGAAACTACAGGAATAGTGAAAGGGTGTCAAAGAGGTCACATCTCACTAGATGGCATCCATTCATATCAAAACCTTGTAAAAGCCCAACAACAAGAAAAGCTGCAGTTCTATTTTTCACCTTTTTGACAGCAGTAAATCAAAAATGAGGCACAAACCTCCAGGAAACAAGGCTTCATTAGTTCACTGCCGGCAAAATGGCTCATTAACATTCATATCCTCTTCTGATATTATTATTCTCTAGACTTTTACTACATTTCTATGCACATTTCCCTGAGATGCACAAATCAGCATAGCTGATCATATATTTAGAATTAAGGATGCAGCTTTATTGGTTTTATACATCCTGAATTAACATGAAATTCAAGAAAAATGTCAGGTGCTGCACTTGGGACAAAGCATTGCTGGACAAGGCACAGCTGTGGAGATGAATAACTGGAGAGCAGCTCAGCAGGAAGGGGCCCAGGCTGCTGATGGCAGCAGGCTTGGTACAAGCCAACAAATGTGCCTTTACAGCAGAGGGGCAAAATGCTTTGTGGGGTGCACTAAACACAACGTAGCCAGTCAAAAGTAGTGCTTCTCATGCTATAACATTTAGTGCTGGTGCAGCCTGACCTTGTGTGTATTTCTGGGCTCCACAGTATAAAAAGGATGGTAAGGCACTTGGAAAGCACCCAGAGGAGAACCGCAAAGCTTATAGCAGGGTTGCAAGGCATAACCTGTGACATCAACTTGATGTCTGTTTTCTCCAACACGCAGCACGGACGCAGTACATGCACATCATGGTTTTTTCAGTATGTTTGGTTAGGGGGTTGGTCTTTATTTTGTATTTTTAATGCAACTGCCCAGGATAACAACTGTACACAAGTTTCTCTGTTTGAATCCTGCAAATACATCCTGCAGTGCACAGCTGCCAACCTTTAGCGTGTCTCAGTGCCACTGGCAAGGCTTACTGCTTTGACAAGTTTTTTTATGATAAGCTGTAACTACTGTTTAAATAATTATGGAACACTGAAGATTGGGATTTGAGAGAGAAAAGAGTGGTTGTTTGGAAAAAGGAAGCGAAGTGATGGAGATGTAAAATATCTTCAAGGATAAAAATTATTAAGAAAGGTGGTAAGTACTGTGTATGCTTTTCCAGATCACTGAAGCCAATGCTATTAAACTCCTCGTGGAATACTAAAATCCTGGAAGCTATACTGAAATGACAAGCAAAGGGAGGTGCTAATATCCCAATAAACTACAAAAAAATGTTATTTCCTCCTATCTAATTTTACAGGCAGCAAGCTCTGCAAAGCAAGAACATAAATCCACTGTTACCCTTCCTATTCCATTCCTACAGTTTGAAATTGGAAAATGGAAGAAGCTGCGCTGTACTTCCAGTGATTCATTGCTGTCATAAGCCCACACCTAACTAACCAGTCTCATTCTGCTGATGCAGGGAGCAATTGCTCAGGATAAAAAGATAGTTCTGCGGGTAGCCCACAAGAGCAGCCATCTCTGGCTTTCATCCTGGCTCCATGATAAGCCTCCCAGGGAATTCGCTTAGGTCATGAAGGCACCCAGCAACACAGAAGCTGGAAAAGTTACTCTATTTATTATTTTTTATTTCTTTAACATAGAAGGTTGTTTAAAAAATACTGCTCTGGTTAATATTGAGACATTTGACTGAAATGCTTTGTTGAAGATCAGACCACCACTGCTTAGAGGCATAATGTGTCACACTGTGCACACAAATCTGGACAAAAGATCCTTACGCTCTAGCTTAAATGACAAAGAATTGATATGTGCTTATTTGAAGTTCACAGTAAGCAGTCAGTTAGATCAGAAAAAAAAAAACACATAAAAACGAGATGTTTTCACAATTAAAAGTGTTCTTAATTTACTACAGACTATGTAGTTCTTTCAACATTCTCTGAAGCACAGAAACAGAAAATATTGCCACTCATTCCTCCCATCGATCAATACCCACTAAATCAACATTCTATTACAAATATTCACAAACATTTCTTAATCTTTTCTTTCTGAAATCTGCAGGAATAAATAAAGGAAGAAAGCTGGAAGGCTCTTTTTTTTTGTAAAAAAAAAAAAGAAACAATCAAAAAAACACCTGCACTACTGCAATCAATATATGGAGCTCTGTGCCTACCTGTCAATGAAAGGCTTTTGTTTACTAAATGGTTAATGCTCACAAGTATCCTATGGATTCAGCAGTGCATCTGATGTCACCCAAACACACTCCACACGTACAAACAGCTGTCCAGTTTAGCGAGAATGCTGTAAAGCATAGCACGGTATCTTTAACAGCTACACAGTCATTACAGAAAAAATGCTGCCTTGCCACTTTTTAAGGATGTCTGATCTACTTTTCCACACGTCAATAACAATCACCACTACGCACACTGGCCATTTGTATCTTCACACAAACTATCTGCATTATTTGATTAGCGTTCACTTTCAGCTTAACATTTGCAACTGTGGTTGCAAATCTTCTGTTCCCATACTCGATGTCTGCCATAGCAAAAACATCTTCCAGTAAACACAGAAGCCCTGATGCTACCACAGCTCAAAATTCCATGTCTCTGTCTAAAAGATGTATCATGAGACTATCTAACCTCCAGATTAATGAATTCTACACTGAGAAAAAAAATGGACATAACTGACCCAGTGAGGTCACACATTTTACTGTGCGTATCCTTTGAAAAGGATGAATCTATTTTTATAAGAGACTTAGAGGACTTTGCATGTAAGATTTTAAAAATTATTATTTGTAATATTATTGTAATAACTTTTGTCTGCTAAGTATTGCTGAGGTGTTAAAAGACAAAAGCTAATAGAATATGTAAAACTATGTAAAAAATACCGATGATTTATAATGTGACTAGAATTTAAAATTAAGTAAATATCTAGGATTAGGAATGTTGCCTACTAGATTTGTAATGCTTACAGAACTTCTACATTGTGATAGACAAACCTAACAAAAAAGATCCTTCTGTGGCAGGATACTCGCACCAACGTGAGCTGGTAGATGCAGCTCCCTTGTGAAACGTACGAAGACAGAAAAAGGCAAGTGACAACAACGTGTCACACTTGGATTAGAAAATCAGATATTTAGTCTACTGCAGACTCAGAGGAGTGACAGAAAAATTATTTTTTAATTAAAGCACTTTCCCTGAGGCCTATATCAAGGCAGACAATTTCTGAGATAAAGCTCAGAAAATGTATCTATTATAATTATTCCTGTGAATAATTTATTTTGGGGTATAGCAGGCTAATTCAAAGCACAGACAGGGCAACCAGTTTGCTCTTCTGCTTATTTTTACTCAGAGCCAAAGGCATCACTCAGCTCTAACTTGGGATTTTATACTAGGAGCTTTGTATCAACTGGGACACAAACATAAAAAGCAATGGACTTGACTATGAAAGTCAGTGGAGAGGCAGATACCCTTTTCAAAGAGAGCACACAGAGATACCAGGTACCACAGATTTGCAAAAAAAAGCATTACAGAGGTGAGGTGTAAAATATCTATGGATGATTGTGGAATTTTTAGGACATTGTCAGCCAATAAAGTGAATTATACGAATAATGAAATGATGCAGTTTTGGTCTTAACACAAGATCCTACACTCTTATTAGCATGTATAATAAAATAGGTCAGGTGTTAGGTAAAAAGCACACAAGACAGAACAGAGAGAGGTTAGGAAATGGGTAAAGTGCTCCCACCATCCTAAGCTTTTTACTCAACTATTTACTCTTTTTCCTATGAAAGAAGATTAATGAAAAGCTTCAAAACATTAATTCAATCTTGGCGTGGAGCCTAGGCACAAGGGTCTAATCTGTGCATCCTGCAGACATGCAGCAAAATAGAGCATGAGTTTAATTGTTACAAGCGTACCATATGGTTCCTCCTTATCGTGGCTTTTTTCCATTTGTTTTTACTTCCACTTGTCCATCACCAAAGAACCTGAAATACTCAGCTCCAAGCATCAAGTCATGATTTGCATCTCCAGACGTGAATTACTTTGGACACATGCTTTTATTACAAAACATCACCTCAAATGAAAAACAACAGCTAAAATTATAGCGTCTGGCCTTTTATCAGAATGGAAATAGCACAACTGAGAGAGTAAATTCATCCACAGAAAAGGTAAATGCAAACCTGCCATTAGAAGATCAGCTGCATTCTACTTTGTGCGCACATTTAAAATTGGTGCCTTTCTCTAAAAATATATACATTCTGCTTATCATATTCAGAGTCTTACAATTTCCTCCTTTCTCTGTATAGTTTATTTCCTGTTGCACCGATACAGAGCTGAGTATCAGCGCCATTTTACACTGTTCTGTTCTTAGGTGTAACCTTGGTCCCGCAAGACCACCAGTAAGACATCAGTGGCTCCAGCCACTGCTCAGAATTGAGTCAGTGAAAGGCTGCTTTCTTATGCAGAAAAGGTTTGTGGTGAGTCCTCACAGGCAGTTCATTAGGAAGCCTGCTTTTTTAAACACAGAAACCTGAGACTCCACATCCCAGCTCAGTGTAGGGATGCCTTATTCTTGTTTAAGATTTTACACCTTAGAAGTGTGAGTCAGCTGAATGAGCTGACTATCCCAGTGGTTCCAATGCTGTCTTTGAGCACCTGTGACACAGTATTTTGTTCCTATTTACAGCTTTTGATTCTACTAATAACAGCACAAAAAAACAAGCAACTCGACATCTCAGATTTTAAGGCAGTAATTCACATCTATTCAGAACTTACTAAGATTCTTGCCTTCTAATGCAGGAGTATCAGCCACAAAAGTTCCTCATATATTCAGTGATTCAGACGGCACTGCAGCCATGAAAACAATCTCAGTAACCCAGACCTTTGGAATATTATTTGTAACACCAGGGATATTATGCACCAAGAAACCACAGGCTGACTGCAAACATCAGTCTTTAATTTAACAGAATGCAGTAGTATAAAATCACCTTTTCTGAATAGAAACTTAGATTAAGTTTTTCTTTTCTCACTGATATGAAAATAACTATACTGAGTACACAAACTGCATCTAAACAGAACCTGAAGTCAGAGAACCATTCAGAACACCACAACAAAATGTTTGCTCTGTTCCTTCTGAGACTTTAAAATGGGATATCTTATCTGCATTAATTATTCAGATATGCAAGGTTTCCTTTTAAACAGTAAAACATTTAAGCTTTTTGCTTCTTGAACATCTCCCATAGCAAATATGCAATTTTTAAAATATATCTCAGATGTTACTCTTTTTAATGTTGCCGTCTTTTCTCATGAGCAAGAGTTACACAGAAGACATAAATCCTGTTGTTCAGCAGCTCTGAAGATAATCTTCGCTTTTTTCCTAATGTGAAATTAAGAAGTGCTCAAAACTTTTCATGAAAATGAGCTGTATGAAAAGCAGCTGTCTTCAGAGAAAGGATTTCAACACAACCCTGTTAAAAACCCTCAGCACTGCCACACCAACCTAAACATCCACTCAACACTCCTGCTTCAATAAAACAGTAGTTCTGATATTTAGTATTGTTGCTAGCTCTATTACAAACAATTAACATCTTTGCTCTTTCTGATTCTGCTTCCTCTCTGGTGGTCTAAGAGCCGCTCATGTCAAGATACTCAGCTACATTTTATGCCCGTCTTATTTACCTTCTAGAAACAGTTTCCTTCTTTCTCTAAGCATACGATGACAGGTATGCCAGCCCTACTGACAAATGTGTAGCATTTGCCATAAGTTACAATGGGTGTTGGATGTTATCCTTGGCTTTACTTTCTACCTTCTAGAAATTCAGACTTGCTAGGAATTTCTAATTGCTACATTTCTTGTCCTCAAAATACACATAACCTGGTAAATATTTTAGTACCTGGGAGCATAGCAGGAGTTAGCTTTCACCCTCTGATTCAAATAAGCTTAACAAGCCACTTGCTGTTCCTAGCAAACTGAAGTTCAAAAGCCTGTGCATACACTCAATAATTATTAAAAACTGGCTGAATTCTGAAGTAGTACTCTAATGGAACAATCCATGCTGCAGACATGCATTCCAGTTTCATCCCTCCATCTAAATGTTCCTGGACTCATTTTCTGCTCCTTTAAATAATAAGTGTTTCTTCGGCATATTTTCATCTCCAAGAGATGTGACTTCTGTGCGAGTTTTCAGAGATATGAATTGAATTATAGCTCTAACTCTTAGCAGAGCTAACCCTATAAATGTTTTGCAGTATGAATTCCAAAGAACATTTCTGTATTAGCTTTTCAAGCAAATGACACATCATATAAAAAGAGAAAAAAAAAAAAAAAAAAAAAAAAAACCTGAAAATGGAGAATTTAAGTGAAAAAAGGAGCTATCTTAGCAATTAAGCACAAACTGTATGTTGATATCAATGGAAAGAGACAATCCTTGCTGAGTACTGGCAAAACCCATAATTGTTAAAGGCTAAAACATTCTTAGTTAACAAGGACAGAATAAATTTTGTAGCACTGGAATTGAACACAGATCCCACAGTTACAGATGCTGTTATGTACAACACCACAAATCATGTTGAGAGATTACGTTTCTACTTAGTCTGTATTCCATCCCCACTTTCATTTTAGAAAGTAAATACCAAAGCTTATTTTTTATGCTTTAGGAGCCATAGCTGAACTTTCACTGCAATTTAATGTTTAATTTCAAATTAATGAAATGAAAGATGCAACTATTAAAGCCCAACATGTGCAATATAAAGCAATAAAAATGTAACGCCATGGAAATTGCACAGTAATAAATCATTTCAGCAATTTAGAAAGTGGAAATAAATATCTGTATAGTTTCTGTTTAACTGTTCCTCAACAATATAAAAAAACAAATTGTATTTGCAGTTTCTGAAGTAAACTATCATTCTGCGTATTTCTGGTAAGAAACAAACAAAATAGTTTATCACAATGTAAAATTAATTCTAAGCCACTGTCGTTGTTGACACAAGGCATTAACACCACCATGACCAGACAATCTACCTGCTCAAGCTCTGGGTTACATATGTTGAGTTGACACAGCTTTTAGAATAAGCATTTATGGATTTGGATAGCTGGGTGACAAAAAGTTTTCTGAAAGGAGGAGTTTACTAACTGCTTGTCAGAGCATCTGCTGGAAACAGCTTTCCTTTACCTCTGATATTTACCAAGCTGGAGAAGAAGCTATACTCGAAGGTCTTTTGGAGAAGAGGATTGGTCTCACAGGCTGCAAAGAGGACAAGAGCAGCTGCACTGGTATTCCTTCAGCCGAGAGCAAGCAAATGACCCTGAATGAGCTCAGACCCTTGTCCTTAAGGACCATTGGGACTCACTATGTCTTCAGTTTCTCAAAGTTCAAAAAAGGGACAGCCATCACAACCAGCTTCTAGTAAGATGATGTTGGAGATAAGTTTTTTTTCCTAAATTTTCTGTAAGGGAAAATGTAGACAGCATAATCATGGCTTTTGAGATTTCTCAGTATGCTCAAGGCTCATTAACAGATATCTTTTAATTGAGAGAAAAGAAATGTTAAGAACAAGAAGAGAAGTTAAGATGAATACAGGGAACAAAAAGCCAGATAAATGAAGTTTGCTGCTGCTTCAGTGTTCTTCTTCTCTGCCCTGTCACTCCCAAAGACTGCATGCAAGATAATTAAGTGCCACTAAGCAATAACTATACCAATTAAAACCATATTTTGAATAAAGATATGCATCTTTAATTTGTGCAGTCTGCAGAGTCCTAAGTAACTTTGCAGAGTTCTATAAAATAACTTTAAATACTCTTAAATATTATTGTCTTCGGAAAGTTTGAATTTATCCAAACAATATTAGGTTATGTGAATCCTTATTCAAATGTGTAAGAATATCCAGTAATTTTCTTTCTAACTTGTCTGATCTGACAACTGGATACTCTCTCTACACCATGAAAATAACTACGTATTTGAAATACCTAATTTCACTTAAAATCAGGCATTTCTTTCAGTGAATACTGTGCAAAAGTTGTCTTTTAGAAATGACTAATAGTGGCAGTACTATCTGTACTTGTTTGCTTTGTTCACTCAGAAGTCTTAGCTGTTTGCTCTCATGACACAAGTAGATGCTTACAGCTCCTTCTCCTATTAGTCCCACAGCACAGAATTAAATTGAGTGACCTGCATTACACTTCTGCTTGCACGTAATTAACAGAACTGTTCACTAGAAGCCCAACTTCCAGATACATGGAGGAAATGCTTATCCTCTGAACTTCCCAAGAAACTGCAGGTAGTTGCAAAGGCTAAAAACCAAGCAATCTGTATTTGTGTAAAATAACATGATTGTACAGGTATTTTTAAGGGCATACACTGAAGACAGCAGGATCAAACAGCTGTCAGCAAAGAATCTTTACTTCCAATAAATCCAGGAACAAAAGCACTATGAGGCATTCTGTCTCAGAGACTACGCTGAGTTTGTAGATGTAAAAAGATAACAATTTGTTTGCCAACTGACCACATCTGAAAGTACTAAAACAGAAATAGACAAAGTATGCACTTTTAGAAGGATATGAAGTTGCTGCTCCCTTAGGGCAAAGCTGTTTGCAACCTGAGCATATTTAGCAAAACTGGGACTTGAGGCAGTTTTTCTCACAGCAAAACTTCTGTACCTGTAGGATATCCTTCCCTGGTCTCACTCACCCATTGACCACTGTCTCCCAAAGACCCAGGACCTCAAAATTTCCAAGGTCCTTCTACCAACACATTTACTACAGCAAGGAAGAGGTCACTTGGAAATTAAAAGTACTAAGAAGCAGCCATGCTAGCGCTAAGTCAGTAGAACTGAGCTGCACACAATCAGGTGCCAGAGGCTACCTCCACAAAGCCTAGCAAATACCTGGGATCAATTTGGATTCAGGACCAAAAACTGCCCACCACACACCCATGTTGTGCTAGCTGTGCGGTGGGGCATGGGGCATGGCACAGTCATGGACATGGGGCAAGGGGCCCAGAAAAAGGTGACTTGATTGAGCAGGTAAGTTTCAACCCAATGAAGTTCTTCACATACTCTCAAATGCAGAAACAGCAATCTTATGGTTAATGAAAAACAGCCAGCCTCAACAGGCTAGAGAACCAGCTACAACCATCATCATCCTCCCAGTGCTGTTAGATAATTAGTACTTCATGACTGTCCAAATTACTTATCCAGATACTATGATAGCTCACTTAACAGATTATAACTGCTTAAACAGTTATAACAAGGTATGTAGCCAAGTAACCCTTGCAGAAATTGGAACATTGTAGGACTAACAAATGAGATGATAATTAAAGGAAAGTTGCTGAAGTGCTCATCTCTTTTGACAAGCTGTGATTTTTGAATTATCAAGTATGCCAACTTTTCCATCAATAACACATGTTGTTTTTAATGGTGTAAAAGGTTTCCAGCTGTGGCAATGGTACAAGGTTTTGTGATGGTATCTGAAAGCAATCTGTTTGATACCTTTCAGATAACTAGCATCTCCATCTCTTTGTTTGATTTCTGGAAAACTCTACAAAGTGTGTGTACGTGTATACAAAGGCCAAGGGGAAAACTACTACTGATTGAAAAACCACCAAAACAAACAAACAAAAAAATCCTAGCTCAGAAGCAGACAGCCCTCTGTATCGTCAGCATCAGGTATGTCACTTAGGAAGAAATAAAACAGTCATTAAATATGTGCCAAGCTTAGCATGTCTTTTGAAATGCTTTCTTTATGGCTTACTTCTTACAATGACAGAAATGCGTAATTGCCTCCTATGATCCCCTCCATATTTTCAGAGGGCAGATGGTGAGGGGGTGAGCAGAGCTTTTTCCTTGACAACTCGACTTCAGATTTTTTATTAAAATCAAAATGTATTGCTGTTTGAGTCTCTCAGCTTCACATCCAGGTAACAGGGCGATCTGGCAACAGAACTAATAATTTTTTGCTTCTGATGATGAAGTAGATCTCTCGATATCTATTAATTCATAGCACTGTTTCACTGACCTCAGAAAGCTGTTCTCTATTTTCATGGCTGCAAAAAAAAAACAATATGCACAATAATCCTCAATAGCAGGTGCAAGTGATACATTTGGATCCAAAATCTCAGAATACTAATAACTTCCTTTTCTGATGTGAGCAAAATCTCAAATTGTTTCAAAGGACATACACAATGTAAGCTTAAAAAGTTGCTGTGTAAATTCACTAGATTAAAGCAAAAAAAATTATTTTTATTACTAATCAATGACAAGTACTTTGACCTGTAAGGTAGAGACACTTTAATACACTCATTCTTAGAAAGTTATTCAGTTGGCCATGACATAAGAATATACAGCTATTTTGTATTGTATTCAGTTTTTCCCTTGGAATCTTTCTCTCTTGACTTGAAAATAAATGTAAAATGCCTTCATAGAACACATAATATTCAAACAGAACTCCAGCACTACTTTGATGGCGTGCAGAAGATCTTTGATTGACTGTGCTGTCTAGAAAGGAAAGAGAAATTACACATTTGGTTGTGTGTTTTTCTCTTGGTTGATAAGGCAAAAACACCAACTTGCACTACATTACAGGTAGAGAGAGGAAAACCATTACTCTATATTACAGGAATTTGCTATTTTTCAGACATTATGGTAAAGTTCATGAGCTGCTTCAAGTCAATTGCTATGATAATCCATGTTTTGGTGCAAGATTGAAAAGATTCAGCCACAATCATCATCACATACTTTTGTATCTGCTACTGAGCAGCAGTATTAGTAAAACAACAAACAAGGCTTGTGGTAGACACAACATGTATTTATCACAGTCCTACCTCATGTAGGATAAGGCAATGCTGCTAAAGGGACTTAGGCAGCATCTTTGATGGAGGAATTTAGGAAGAAATCACATGTGCAACTTACCCAAGCATCAAGCCACTCTGAAGAGAAAACACACTAAGATCACATTTCCTGGTTTTATATCCACAGGACTTCATAAACAGAAACAGCTAGATTTTCAAGAGCCAGAGACAACATAATGGCTTCTTACCAATGCATCAGCAATATAACAACTGTATAATTTATTCTGTGCCACGTCATGATTTTCTGAATTCACAGACATTTTGGGAACTAAAAGTTCCATGACTTAATATATACATGTATTCACTTTATTGGCATTAGCAAACTCCAGGAGTGTGGAGGAAAATTGTATTCATTTTGAATACAGTATGGCCACACTCCATTAATAGGTTTACCTGAGGCAAACACTGCAAGATCTATTCCCAGAAGGAATACAGGTACGCTGTAGCACCTGTTCAGACTCAGGAATCTACACCACCTAGAACTCTGAGGCACAGCATTCTCTTACCTCTTGGGCTTGACAGAATCTCTTGCTACTACATCACCATGCTAAACATGCTCAGAACACCATGCTAGAAACTGAAGGGAGAACTATTGTGCAAGCGTTACAGACATCAGTAACGAGTTCACAAAATCTTTAAGGACAGCAACTCTTCTCAAAGATTTGAGTTTCACATTTTAAATTTCAGAACAGGAAACTTTTATTTTTACATGCTAAATAAAGCATATTTAAAACGGAAATTGCTGATCCACAATAAACAGTAGAACTACATCTCCTGTTTTACAACACCATTATTTATGCAATAAATTTCCTTCAAAACACTTTTAGAGAAGTACTTAGGCTGATAATAAAAATCCATACATTACAGCCATAGTATTTCTTTAACAGTACTTTTGTTTAATGTTTAACCTTGTAGTGTCAGCAGGATGACTGAAAGTTGCTCATGCTAAGTTAGAAAAAAGATCATACTATCTACAAAGCTTCTATTTCTAAAAGGTGGTTCCTAGACTCTCTTTTTAGTTTGTAACATTATTATCAGGTCTCTGAGTTTTTTTCATGCTATGTGCTTTCTTCTTCAAAAACAGAACCGCAACTGCATCAAACAGCACAGACAAACCTGTTAGCAGAACTGTGCTCCTCACTCTTCTTTCACTTTGTTTTTCTGCTCTATTTACTTTTGATATAATATTTTGATATAATAAATAGGATGATAGACTTATCTCAAGCTGAGGAATTCGTTAGGATCACACAAGACCTAAGGAGTCAGAAAACAGGTTCTCAGTGCTTTCCTGCAAGACATTCTCTAACTCAGACATGTTCAAAATTCTTCTAATAATTTTCCCTGAGAATACTGCAAAAATATATAAACTAAGCACACACAGAATCAGCAAGGTTGGAAAAGACCTTCAAGATCATCTAGTCCAACCATCCACATATCACCAATAGTACTCACTAAAACTAATGTCGTCTCCGAGATATATTCACTCCCATGGTTACTGTAATACATGGCATGTTCACTATTTTATTTTTATTTTTAGGTAAAATAGCTGCAGTCAGAGCATTATCTAAAATTTGAACCCAGAACTAATTCCCAGATCTTTACACAATGCTACCTATCATAAGGCTCTCATAAAAGGATACGTTCTCGTAAGGGAAGTCTGGGAGTACATAAAAGACTTTCTTCCAATGAATAAAAAAAAAAACACAACCATTCTCACATCTGGCTGATAGGACAATTTCAGTGACCTATTAATCTCACTTCCCTTAAGCAAGGGAAGTGCTAATATGGAATTTCCATTATTTCTTAAAAGCTCCTAAAATGTAAAAAGAGATTAGAAAAACAGTGTAGAAACACAAGGGAGCAGGAAACCAACCAATCCTACTAGACCTGTGAGTCGCAGATTCTTCCTACGATAGATGACCGGTCACAACTCAATTTTGGTTTTGTTTTTTTAATACAGTGTTCTTTTGATACAGAGTTTGATTTGTCAGTTCATTCCATCCTGTTCCAGCTACTAAGCTTTCTGTATCTGCCAATGCATTGTCTGATGTGAGGCAAAGGATCAGAAGACTGATAACAGGAGAACTGGAGGAGCCAATCACACACAGTGCACTGCATCCAATTATTTCACGCAGCTTGCATAAATTATTCCAGATCCTCTTCAGTTTACAACCTTGTGACACTTTCTTCCCACAACAGCTTTTGTGATAACTAACTTGAAAACAGCAAATATAAATAACGACGTGATGTAGATCAACTTGAGGATTTGCTGCTGCTTCAAAAGGAGAACTTCACAGTATTTCATATTCAAAGCAATGTTTAGCTTGGATTGTAATAGAAACGTTTTTCCTGTAAAAAGTAGTGAAATTCACTTGCCTACCCCAAAGTGGTTTATTCTATGTCAGCATTAAGTTAATAGGTGCACCTCATCATTAGTTTTCTATCTCCTCTAGCTGACAGAAGTGAAATGTGTTAATACAGAAGCAAAAATGGGAAAAAAAAACCTACATGGGATATAAAGCAGTCACAGCTGAAAGACTCAGATTACTAATTTTCTTCTTCAACAAGTCTGTCCTGCTCAGAATATGAACTCAAGTGCTTTACAGCTGAAAATGAAAGTTATGTTCTCTAACTCCTCAGCAAAAACAAAACCTACAGAAACAAAAGGAGAAGGAAAAAGGAATGGAAAGCACGCAAAACATTCACAAGCAAAACATACTAAGGGAACAAGAAGTTGCCAAACACAATAAATTACATGCTGCTTTCTTTCAGAGAGTACCTTTTCCTGCATTTGTTCCCTCCCTCCAAACTTTTATTTTTTCAGAATTATTGAAACTCTTTCTTTGAATTTGTTATGAAAAAAAAAGAAACTGCCCTCTGCTGGATTTCACAGGATGCATGAACATGAATTCATTTGCTTTGAGCTATCTTCCAATCTCTGAGCATTACAAAAGCAGAGCTTTTGACCAGATAAATATTTCCTCTTAGACTTTCAAATGCTTACCACTATTTTACAGACACAAGAAGATTGTTTCCTAGATGCCTCTGGCAGCCTAGCTTTCTATCTCAAAACAGCAAAGAAATAAGTCCTGAATTTGAAATGTCACTAAAAAACTAGGTTTTTTGCATACTACACATAGCAAGTTTGACTTTATATATATGTAGATTTTCAGAGAGAAATTAGTGTAGCTGGAATTCCTTTTAGTATTCCTTTTTAGCAAACTCTTAGCACCTGACAGGAGTGGATTTAATGAACTCTCCAACATCACGCAAGGAAGAATGAAATACTTCGAGAGCTTTTTTTCATACAGAATAGAATCATAGTTCCTCAAAAATGTTTCAGTATATTGCTCTTAACATAGTACCAACATTAGCACATCATATCATCCAACTACACTGGAGTCACTTTTCAGAATATATTTCTGAAATATAGAATATATTATCTCCTGGTTCTCTATAAACTTTGCTACTGAAAATTTATCAGTTTTGAATTCATTTTGCAAGGTGAGGAATTGAAATACAGCAACAGTAAGAAAATTAAATGCAGCCAACGGTCAAACAGTGAGTTTTATACAAATTACTTCCATCATAACTCCATTCTAAAACTGCTGGTTATTCACTTTTCAAAACATATGGCTAAATTTTTTGTGCTTCTCAAAAACCTCAATGTCACCTGCTGTGCTATGAAAATCTCTGAAGTGAGAGAGCATTCCAGGAAGGTGAAATCTTGCTAATCACCAGGATTCTTCAGACTTCTTACAGAATGTTATTGAAAAGAAAGAAACAACTTGTTTATGATAAAGAGATGCTTGACCCAAGAATTCTGCAGCGATTAATTTGGCTCACGTAGTTCTGCAACTGTGCAATAGACAGTTTCAAATGAAAAGGACACCAAAAGCAAAATTTGTAAAAAATTAAGATGAAAGAAAATTCCCAAGCGCTCCTCCAAACCAGTAACAAAATCCAACAGCAAGTAAAAGCAATTAGAGAAAACGTATAATAAAAAAACATGAAAACTGTAACTTGGGAACGAATTACATTAGAAACTGTTTCATCTCATTGGGTCCATTTGTATATACAGATTAGGAACAATTAAGCTTGGAACAAGCATAACACAAACAGTATTCACAGACCATGATCCTTGAAAAACTGAAAAGAAAGTTGATCACTTTGGTAATTCATAAAACTGTTGTGTGGTTATGGTCACACAACACACAAAATATCTGTCTGAGCTGGGATTTTGTTCATGAATTCAATATCACAGTCACGGTCTTCCAAGTCATTATAACAGAAACAGCTGAACAAGGAGGAACGGAATAAACAAGATGCTGAATGCTGCCTCCATGCCAACCATCTAAGATTGCTGAAAGTTAAGAGAAATGAAGCTGTAGATGGATTATAAAAATTGCAAACTCCACAGAGTACGTCAGAATTGGAAGCAGATGGACTTGCCAGGATGAGGGCCTAAACTGCATCTTTAACCCCTGAAAAAAGCACATGGCAATGAAAATTAAGCCCAAACTTTAGCACAAGGCTGCTAAACCCAGCTCAGCCTTCAGGTTTGGTGAGTACTTTTCACCCTCAGTCTAAAAAGAATTTAAACTGGAAGAGGTTTATGTCTCATGAAGAAGGAACAGAAATACAACAGATTCTGCTATGCCAAAATATACCTGGTTCAATTAGCACACATGGCTGAAATCTGAAGTGAAATTAATGAATCACATTGTCCAATATGCCTTTAAAACAAGATTTAAACTAAGTAATGATTAATGGAATAATTAATGTTCCTAGTAATTGACAGGCTCTGCTTTACTTGCCATTAATTTGTTCATTTACATGACAGATTGCTCATTGGTATATGGAGACTGATTTTGATATGTGATTTTTCATTAGCTAGGCAAAGGCTAAGTAGCACTTTGGTGTATGTGGATATCTGAAACCATATTATGTTCCTGATAGTATTTGCCAGCTACTGATTCTGTTAAGAACTCTACTACGTAGTTCCACCATAATTCTGACTTGGTGCACTGCACCAGGGAATTACTCAAAGAACACTGCAGCTGGCAGAATGGCAACTTCCTATCTTTTGAAAACCGGATTTGTGGAGTTTAATGTTTTAAAAGAAATAATGAAAGGAATATTTATGTAGCAGATGAGTAGATGGAAGATCACAGCTGAACGTTTGCCCAACTAAGACACAGGCAGGTCCACAAGCATTTCACCAAAACTCAGCAGGCATGAAAAAACATGGGACCCAAGCTATGTTCCTATTTCATATATTTTTTTTTTCAACTGTCACCCAAAACAAATCAGTCATTGATGGCAATGGGAGCTGAGCTTAGAATTCAGCTGTATATTTTAATGCAATAGAAGCATCAATGCATATGTTAACTTCATTGGGACAATGACTACATCCCTACATAAAAACATACAGAAAACATCTATCTACTATAGTAATGGAAAAGCAGTTTTCTTTCTAATAGATATACATCATGAACCATATTTGAATGTAATTTGGTTTTAAGCCATAACAAATCTGACATTTGTACTCCATGATGAAACACAGCATTAAGAGGTAATGTGTCTTGAATAAAACCATGTGGGAAATGAAGACAATTTTAATAATGCTTGGATCTCTTAAAAATCAACAGAAAAACACAGAGTATCCAATGCCCAGAAATATAAAGCATATGATTCTTGTAAAGTAAGTATCAGGATACCATGCCACATGATGGGGAAAAATGTTTAAAATGAAATTCATACGTACATATCTTCAGGTATTTGAAGGAAACTTCATAGAAATAAGAAGAATATTTCTACTATTTTTTGCATTGCTAACTGAAATTGAGCATGCACAGTAAATGGGACAAATATTTAATGCCAGGAAGTTGATCATTTAGGTGCATAAGGCTTCAAATGATATTTTAGAAGCTGAGATAGAACCTGAAATAAATCTTTGAAATTCAAGATGTATGGATTTCACAATAATCCCCTGAAATATCCATTTAGTACTCAGAAGCGTATAGCATTGATATTTACTAATAATTAGATCATATTTTGCTTTTATTTAGAAGCAACATAATTACAAAATTCTGAGATGGGGTTCATATTTTAGTTCACATTTCCTCATCTACAAAAAAGAACACATTGGACCTTTTTGGAAAAAAGAAGCATTCCCTTCTTATCTTTCATTTCATAGTGTCAGCTAAATCTGTAAGCAAAAAGCTGTATTAATTGCAATCTTTACTTGCCCCAAAAGGTTTTCCATGGTTTTATTACATCAGAGAACCATAACAGACTTTATTCTACTTGAAAGAGGAGAGAAATCTTTTGAACTGATAAAAAAAGCCTACAAAATGATCCCAAAAAACAGCAATTTGCTGTGTGAATAAAAACAGACAAATGCAAAATTTATCAGTAGAATGATTTATCTATCATTGTTATCTCCTGTATTCAGGCGTAACCGTTGAATTACTTTTGTGGATTTTTTTTTTCCCCTCAAACAGATTTCTTTTCCTCCTCTTGCATTTAAACCAGCATGCAAACACTGGTATTTCTTTAACACAACTCTATTTTAACTCTCACTTCACTATCTTACTTGCCACAAATAAACTTTCAACAATAACTTATCTCCCAAATGACTTAGTGATGTAGAAAGGCCTTGCTTAGATGACACCCATCTAGAGAGCTTTCCAAATAATCCCAACACATAGCTCGTGCTTTCACCATTCATTCTCACCCCATACTACAACATGTCTCTCCCTGAGTTGTTCACAGCAGAATACTAAAGGGAACGTGTTGTGAAACAGATTGTGAACTGAGCCAAGTTAAAAATAACTCTAAATAATAACACTAAAAAACAACAACACCTAAGTCTTCACATTTTCATGTAACCCTCAGGGACTTAGAAGAGCCTTTCTAATGCTGTTTTCACATCCATAACCAACTCACCCATGCAAAAGCAAATACTAGTTGGGCTTCAACTTTAATTCTCATGCTCAGCTAAGCTTCATTTTCACAGACAAAGAACTATATCTTAGGTTTGTAATCTCACTGAAGACAGATTATACCCAAGTCAAGGCAGAAAATCATTAGTGGCAAGTTTCAAGAGCTAATTTAGTTTGGCTTTCAGTTAATGGACTTACAACAAAAAAGTTTTATTGCTTTTTAGACTTTTTTTTTTTTTTTTTTGGAGTTTGCTTTTTTTGTTGTTGGTGTTGTTGCTGCTGAATCGAGGAAACTTGCTGTCAATGCCAGAGGAGATTACGGCTCCTTTTACAGCAGAAATTACGCTGGGTACTGCTTCCCACATGAGAAAAACTGTCTACTTTAGCTGATGGGTTGCCTCATTTTATAAGGCAGAAAACGTAACTTGTCCCTTTCTCCATCACATTAAGGAGCTGATGAGATTTTTTTTCCCCCCTACTTATACAATCATCGTCAAAAGTCAAAAGGAGAGCATCACAGAGACATGCAGCCTTTTTTCTTTAGGGAACAGAGGTGGGAGCAAGGGGCTGTACAACCAGTTACAGCAGAAAAGGCTACATTGAAATACAGTCCACAGAGAAGGAAAAGCACTTCTTACAGCAGGTAGCTAGAACAGTTCCAGTTGGAGCCACAATAAAAGCATGTGGAACGCAACTCAGAAAATTCTCAATTACATAAGGGTATTCTCATAAATCTCATTTGTCTTTCCTTGCTGTATTTAAAAAAATAGAACAGTTCCTCAGAAAGCTCTGAGTGGGACACGGGGTAATCAAAGCTCTACCTATAATGGAAAATCCTCACAAATCAATTCCAAAGGCACAGAAAAAAATAATTGCGGAAGCAATGCAGAAATCCACTCAACTGCACCTTCTAAAAGCTTTTAACAAGATGTTTGCAAATAAAGAAAACAGAACACCAAGAACTCAGGTATTATGCAAAATGAGGGCAAGTACCCAAAGGTGGCACATGCATTGAGAACACAAACAACACAATCACATGTCTTATGAGTCCTGGCTTGTTCTGGAGAGCAAAATGAAACACTCATAAAATGCTTATGGAATTTAAAAGCACTTAAGAATGAACCCTCATTAATGGACCTTTACTGGAAAGACAGCTCTCCTAAGGCAGAGTTTGTTCTGTTGGCCACATGCAGGACATTAAAAATATACAAAGAAATACAAAGATTCAGAAAAATTAAAGAAAGTAACAGCCCAGAAAAAATGTTTTGCACAACTGATTTGTTGTCATTTCCACATTCCTAACCATCCCGAGATTTAAAACATCCATAAATTCTTATTCAAGAACCGCTTTAGCATTATGAACAGTTACAAATGTGTAAGGAGCAAAAGGAGAATTCTGCAGGGCAAACTGTGCACAGTGGTAAACAAGACTTAATTCCAATAGTTATTCGCTCATCTCCAGCTGCATGGCTGAGGTCCCGTGTAATTTAGCATTACCTGCATCAGAGGTGCAGTGTTCCAGTACTCCCCTCCAGCTCTGCATGCATGTAGGTCTGTCTCCAACAAGTAAAACTAACATTTATTCATAATGATTCTGTGATGAAAGTAGCATTTAGGTAAGGGCCATGTATTCATCTGATTTACAAAGAAACCAAGGATAACTTCTTAGAAGTACTGAAGAACATAAAAACTTGACTGGTGATGATGCTTATATCATCTTTAATAATTTTTCTAACAGCTGCTCCCACTTATCATGACAAGACATGGTCACAGTCTGCAACACAGCTTGTAACATCCAAGCAGGAAATTACAAAATTATGGACCATTCTTTGTATAAATAGCCCTGTTTGAAACCACAGAATCATGGGATGCTAACTTGGTCAGCCATAGGTAATTTGGGGATTAAATAAGTAACAAGACCCCCAAAAGCAGGCACAATTAGTCAAAAAAGGTTAACAGCTTTAATTTTAGTTGTTAAGTGATCAGTGAGAAATATAGCTTCAATAGTATTCTGAAGCAGAGATATCTTTATAAGAATAATTTTCTAATGACAGTCACATCAGAATTATTTGATTTCGTATTGTCTTTCTTAAGTTCTTACACTGTAACATTAACATATTTATTGCCTAATGTAATAGAGGGAATGATGGAACTCTGTGACATAACTGACTTTCAACATCTTGCAAATTCTCCACGTCTACACATTTGTTTTTCCTCCATGTAGATTACTGCCACTCTACTTCCAAATTTAAATAGCATTTTTGGGAAAGGAAGACAATACAATTCTCAGGCTACTTTGGACTCAGCCTGTGAACAGATAAGGCTTTATAAGTCTGTAAATTCACCACTTACTCTTCTGTAAAGATGCAATACTGTGTTAATCACAAACCTGCTGCTGCCACTGTACTTGCTGCTTTCATGACTGCTGTCTCCAAAACTGCCAGTGGCAAGCAGTATCAGCAGGAAAGCTGCTGATAGTGTGCATGTTCAGTATTTAAAACAGTCTTTGTTTTAGGCAGCTTTTTCCAACAGACAAATGTGCAGTTTTTACAACTGAGAACACAGTAAAGGTAACCCCAGCAAGACAGGAAATTTGAAGACCAGGATATACTGTAACTGTAGAGCAGAAAACTTGTTCTGAACATGTAGCCTGCAAACCTTACAGGTTAAATGAAACAAAAAAAGTGCTGATGTCATACTGTCCAACAGGCAAAACAAACTAAAATACATAGATGTGGGGGAAAAAAGCGAAAGTGGACAAGTGCAGATATGATTATGGTACATAGGTGTGCTTTCTCAGTATAGAAGTCAGCCATTTCCATTTTATCTCATCTTCCATCTTCATTTAGTACATGTGATTACTACTGAATTGTTAAGACCTGCATGCAGCAACTTTAACTCCATTTTCAATTAAAAAAAAAAAAATGCCTCCAGCTTGCACACCAATTTATACATAGTGTCATTACACTGTTAAAATAATGAAGGTGGGCTCCCCAAAGCATCAGTTCTTGCAGGAACATAAATCAGATATCTTGCAGGAGGATAAAGAGATAAGCAAAATGTCACCAACCTTCCAGCAAGTTGTTCAAGGGAGAAAAGAACTATTTGATGAAAAATTCCAGTCAGATACTTAAGATATGAGCTATTTCCAAGGTCATGGAAGGCTTCTCTCAGAAGGCTTCAGAAGGTTTATCTGCAAGGCAACCGCTATTACACAGCCTATTTCCTAAGCACAGACAAAGGGAGAACAGTAGACACTGCAGATCTTGATTTCAGGAACCTTTTTGATGCTCTCCCATAACCACCTCACTGACAAACTGTTAAGTTACGGGATAGACAAATAACGAGATATAGTGAATCTGGCTGAAATGCTGAGCTTGTGATAAGCAGCACAGACTTCAGCTGGAGGCCATTCACTACTTGAGTACTCCAGAAGTAAATAGTGGTCTGATGTTTTTCAGCATCTTTTCATTTCGTCACAAAATGGCTTAGATTAGAAGGGACTTTAAAAAAATAAAAATAAAAAAAATCATTGAATTCCAACCTCTCTGCTGTGGACATTGTTGCCAAAAACTAGGCTGCCCAGGACCCATTTTGAAACTGAGCAGAAAAGCTCATAAGTGGTTCAGTTTATACACAGACATTACAGTATTTCCCTAAAGAAGCAAAAATAAATAAATATTTGCTGGTTTGGAGGAAGTCTGAGAAGACAGAGATATCATGTCATTAAGAAATACTGTTTTTAACACATAAATCAGTCTTTCCAGTGAAATAAGACCATCATCTGTTCATTCCAAACCAAGATAAACAAACTGATTTTGTCATTTTTGTATTCTGATGTAAAACTAAGACAATCATTTTGTCAGCTCTTACAGTAAAGGGATCTGAGGGAAGGCAGAATTGCACAAAACAGCAAACAGTTTGGTTTGTAAAAACCTTCAACGAAAAACTGAGCAGTTTCACACAGCTCTAATGAATGTCATAATGAAAGAAAATGAAGTCAGATGCTACAGAATCGAGTTATCAAAAATCCAGATGAAAGCTTATATTGACTTTTTGTTACTGCTCTCTGAGGAAGTAGAACATTCATTTACTGGAAGGAAGGGTATTACAGACCCTGCTTTTGGGAGTCAGAAGCGTCATTCAGAATGACACTGAAAAAGCATGTGTGTAACAGACAGAATATCAGACTGAAAAGCAATAAAAGCACCAGCATGACGATGTATATCAAAGTGCTTGGTTCAGTACTAATAAACAATTGTGTATGTGGAACAGGATATTGTCGATATCAATTTTGCAATTGTTTCTTTTGGATCTCTACAGGAAGACTAAAACATGGGTTGTGTGTTTTTTCACACATGCTTTGTGGAAAAATAAAAAAAAAAGTTCTGTGTTGTATGGCAGAGAGCAACAATCTATCTTTTATTTTGTACACGAGCATGTACACATGGGCTTTGCTCGTGTAGGTTATGATCAGACAAGGAGTACTGGTACTTATGTTTTCAGAAATAGTTCACCTGGCAAACAAGGTGAGTATGTATAAGTGATTGATCTACTGTTGTCAGTTTCTCTTCAGCAATTCTAAACATTCCTCCAATATCCCACCCATAAAATTATCTCTATTTTAGTACTTATACGACAAAAAAAGATCAGAAGCACTGTAAGGTTATGGACCTTAGAAAATGTCAGAATTGAGACAATAACTTTTCTTAGCACAAATATCTTCAGGTCTCAATTAGAGCAGTACTAAAAACTTGTTTCCACATAGATAGCTTATCAAAGCTCCTTGTTTCCATCTATTCTTAGATGTGATTATGTTTATTTGGCCATAAGTTTTAATGCTTTGTTACTGTTTACTGGTGGACAGTTAGTCTATAGAGGGTATTAAACACTTCTGCACTGTAATCCAACAGTTTACTGTATTTGCAAATACAAATATCAATATCTCATAAAGAGATGCAGCTGTTGCACGTATTGAAATCTCAGTAAATTTTTCAGCTTGATATTCTGTCTCCTATGATAGTGAAGGCTTTTATTACAATAATGTTATATCATTTCTCATCTTCAGGAGGTTGATCAACAACCTCAATATGAGAAGTATAGATGGATAGAGAAATAGATTTGCAGACAAATCATCGGGATTAAAGGCTCACAGGAGAAACTGTGTGAAGCTCTCCTTGGATATGCATTATTCCAGCCTCTGAGTTTACCTTACAGATTCTGCCAACTCTCTTTTCTGTACAACAGTGCTTGCACTGGCTATGCTTCACAGACTCACTCTCATGATCTTGATATCGTTTCTGCTTACATTGCTTTACTGATAACGACAATACAATCAGTGTCTGAGGGCAGAGCACAGCACAAGCAAACTGCTCCCTGGACCTAAGGACCACTGCTGGTCACAGACCTTCATGCATTGCATCCAGGATAAATGCTCCTGGACAATCAAAGGTTCAACTGAGTTACTGAGTATCACCTAAAGATGAAAAATGCTGAAAAAAAAAATATCTTCCAATATTAAAGCCTAAGTAATTTTTACTGGTTACAGCTATACTGTGAAGACACTCTGCTCATCAGTAAGAGGAGCATAACAAAGAATAAAGGTGAAAAGTCCTCCCTTCTCTGTCAAACATTCTATGATTCTATGTGCATACTGTCTTGTCTAGTATTTGTACATAGGGATCTCTGGATAAGCACAATTACTGGGCAAAAGTCAAAAGCTTTTCCCTTTATTACTTCACTTGACACCTGTCTATTTTCTCTCTTCTAGTGAAGGACCTAATTTTGGTTGCTGCACCACAGTACTGGTTGTGATTGCCTTTTGGCAAACTGAAATTTGTATGAGAAAAGCTCTACATTTGGGAAATGCCAGGTTGGGCTTTTTTTAAATCTACATACTTACAAGCCATAGAGTTGCAAGTCCTCTATTCCATCAAGAAATAACACTGGCAAATGGTGAGGCAACAGCAAAAAGGCAGCTTTCCTCTACGTTCATGAATAGCTCATTAAAAGTTCATCAGTCTCTTTCAAAATGTTTTGCTATAAACCATTGTTTTTGAGAAGGGAGCATCAACTAGAGAAACAAAAGTGCGTTGTTTTGATGAGAGCCGCTCTGCTCTCAAGATTTGAAACCCTGCAGTGCAAGGCCGAACTACGCCTTGGCTAATCTAATCTCCTTTTCAGTATATCATGAACATAAGGCTTATCTGCATGAGTCTCCAGCTTGAAGTGGTACTTCAAACACCAGCCCACTGACTTGCCAGGAGCATGGGTCAAGTGCTTTTACAGACTATGTTGGGAAGAGTTGCCTTCTAATATCTGCTGCCTGCAAAACATTCTGTGCTGTGTGTTCCACCATCCTGTTACTCAATGCCATTTTATAAGATGAGACAATTTTCAAGCAAGTAAGGCTTATTCAACAAGAGTTAACTTGAGCAAATGCTCCAGAGAAGGCAATTGCATAGTGAATGACCATACCGAGGAAAATGCTCTGTACTTCACAGGATTGAACTTAGAATAATTGCTCATTACAGGCTGTAACTCAGGGTCTCTCACTCTCTTCTCTGTTCCAATACATTCCTAAAAAACAATGCAGCATTTTGGATCCTTATTTATCATGTTAATGTTCTACAATACATCTCCACTAACAAACACCTGCAGTCAACCCACTGCATTCCAGAGGAACATCCATCATTTAATTTGCATTCTATTCTTAATAGTCTCTCTGTGTGGGAGGAGAGAATGACACTATACCAAAAGGAAAATAAAAGCTGCTTGAACATATATAATTATTTACTGACAAAAAAAAAATAATAAAAAACAAACAAACAAAAAAACCAAAACACAAAACTAGCAATAAGCCATAGATAGGCTTGCTTTGTAGATGCAGAAGAAAAATCAGACTTTGTGAATGCTTCCACTTTGTTTAGTACAGGAGAACAATCCACAACAAATGACAGCAATAAAAACATTGGAGGGAGTAAGCCAGTTTACCATTGAGTAAATAAAGCAAACAACTCCCCAATTTAATTTACTAAAAATCACAGAGAACTATAAATTCTATATATATGAAACACTGAACTGAAGCAATGTATCATCCCCTGCTCCTGGTATTCCTATCAGCAGTATAAAGTTTCAAGTTAAGTCCCTTCTGCATAGCAGTTTAACGTAGCGACATTCCACTTCCTTACCCAACTCATAATAGCATGGGAAAAAAGCACTGTTAGCTTTATAGGTCCTATGCAGTACTAAAATGAGAGCAGTAATTTTTTCCCATTTCTGCCCAAGACCTGTATCTTACCTTTCCCACATCTAGGAACCAGCTTCTCTTTTCTGGTAGAACACCACTTTCAAATTTTTGGATCTATCTTTCTACAAATGCTCATTCACCAAAAACACTTCTATCAGTTTTCTTGAGTTATGAGATGCATGATATTTTCATTTTACATAAGAACCATCTAACCGTATCCAAAAAAGCAACATTCAAAATACTTTTCTGAAAGGAGCTACACAGCGCAGACAACACTTCTGAACAAATCCTACACAAAATCAAAGTAGGATGGTAACACTATTTCACTCAGTAGGACAGAAAGATGATACAAAATACAAGAGCATGAGTACTGGGATGAGTGAATGAAAAGCACCTAACGATATCTGAGCTCAGGAGCCATAATCTCAATAGGGAATTATGTAAAAACCATGTCAACAAGATTGTAGATTGAAGGAATAAGACAAACTGAATCCAGCTGTGCTACCACCAACATGCAACAATTATTTTCTGAACCACTCAAATAAAATGCCTTCCCTGGTCTCGGAGCTCAGAGGTAAGAAGAGGTGTTAGTTTAATTTGTGTGTGTCTGTCTCTCAGCAGGGGCAAAAAAGTCAGACAATGAACTGTTTGTAAACACAGCTTCTTTCACTTCTTTCAAATGTACCACAGCTTTGGGTAATATTTCAGAACTTCCCCTTTGAGCACTACTTTCCTACAAAAGCAGCAGACTGCCCTCAATGGGGATGGGCCCTTCCACTCCTTAATTACTACTGATGATACAACTATAACCTGATCAACATTTAAGCCGTGCTGTACTCATCCAGCCATGCCATTTTCCCACGCTGCTTTATCTCAGGTGTCTTTCAGACAAAGATGGTTCTTCTAGGACAGAGTCCTCCTGCCATCTCAGCAAATGGGAGTGACATCAGGACAGCACAAAAAGTGAAGGGTAGAAACAAGCTCATGCTTTACCCCAGAGTGGTGCATTCTTCATTGTCATCACTTAAACTCTTGAAAATGAATCAACAGACAGCCCAACACACCTTTACAGTAAGTGACATGATCAGTTGAGTGGCCAAGAATGTATTTCGGGCTCTTGGTTAAAAAAAAAAGTGTGTAAAGCTTTTAGATTAGCACCTTCAAACGATGAAACTCATCATACATAAAGCACAGACTGAACAGGACAATTTGTACAGACCAAAAATAAATCTAACGCTGTTCAAATAATAAATAAATGTTTTCTACTCCAAGAGTTTCAAAGACATTGAAAGTGAAGCAAAGTAAAGATGCAGTCTCCTGTACAGATCTGCAGCACAGCATTTATTTCTAAATCTGAGGATGTAAGCTGTGTTCAGTGCTACTCTGTTAGTGATGAATTCAGGTTGGAAAGATAATAAAAGCCTTTTTTTTTTTCAAGTTGAAAAGGCAGTACCAGTTATATTTAAGGCCAGAAAGACTGAAATGAATTCATTACCTGGAAAGCAGTTTTGTTGCGAACACTGACTGCTGAGGACACAGACTTATATGGCTCTACAGCCATCATTTTTTCCTGCAAGTATATAGATTCTTACCTAGACACTATTCCTTTGATTCTGGTCAAGCAACGCACTTCATACATGTTTAAGCTCATACATGTAACCTATCTCATAGTTGCCACTTATTTGTAAAGAGAATGCAAATAATAATTTGTCTTTCTATGAAAATATGCTCTTTCAAACTCTTAAATGAAACAAAATCTCATTCTATCACTCTATGCACAACTTTCTGACAATTTTCTAATATTCATAAATATATAATAAATATGATTTCCAGCTATTTCTGATGTGGTATTTCAAGTCAAACCATTAAATCCACCTGCTACAACAGATAATCCTACTAAAAAGCTAAGATGTGAAATCTGAAATCTTACACATTTTAGTCCCCCCCCAGCACAGCTCCATGCCATTCCCTCAGGCCCTGTCACTGTTCCCAGGGAGCAAAGCTCCATGCTGCCCCTCCACTCCAAGCACAAGCTGCAGCCACCATGAAGCCTCCCCTCAGCTCCTCTGCTGTAGGTCTAACTACCCAAAGGACTTCAGCTACAGAAAGCTACCCAAAGGACACCTACAGAACTACAGTTTTGTAGCCCTCCTTTGGGACTCTAATATTTTCACATCCACTTATATTATGGAGCCCAAATCTGCACATTTGAGCTTGAGCTATGGCAGCACCAGCACAGAGTGGAGGGGGAAATTCCTTCCCTCGACCAACCCTCATGCTGTAACATACATTTTACACATCAGTTCTTCAGCAATTCAGGTTCTCGATTTCCCCATCAATATAAAAGGCCAAAATAAATCAATTTTGATCAGTTTGTTTGACTTCCCTCATGCATCCCACTGAAAGTAAAGAACAACCAAATGTCTCTGCCAACATTTAAGGGAAGACCAATTTATGGGAGCTTACCCACACTGACTGTGATGCCTTTATTCTAAGAAACACAGTTAATGGTTGAAGAAGACACTAATTACTGTATTCTAACTTTTGAATATACACTGATGGCAAAGTATGCAGAAAAGTGAATGCAAACACTCAATCACACTCGACAGCATCCCAACACTGACTATTTTCTGAAGTCCTGCAGCGAAGTGTGAACCACTGAGACCTCAGCTTAATCAGTAGATCACATCAGCTATAACCTGACTTTTCCATCACCAATGAACTCGAGTTAAGATGATCAGCAAAATGAAAAGGATGCATGCAAGCTTAGAAGTTTCAAATTTAGTCCTGCATGTATACAGTAACTCATTAACGCATGCTGCTATCGTTCAATAAAACTATTCAACTGTGGTTTCTTTCCTATTGGTTTATATGTACAGAGCAAAACAAAAGCAGAATGTATTTTTCAATCTCTGCTGCCTTCGCATTACTTTTACGCATCTCCACTGTAACTACTTTCACAAGACAATGAATTTTTACAGACCAATTCACAGACAGTCCAGAACTTCTAAATTATTTACACTATCAAAGAAATCACCTTAAACTGTATTCCCACAGTGCAACACTTAGGTAATATTCTAAAGCTCTTACTGGGCTTTAGAAAGCAAAAGTCAAATGCATATCCATGAAAGTCTCCAGTAAAAAAAGAAAAAGAAAATCCATAAAAGAAACACAGGAAAGAAACGTATTTGATTTTAGTAATATTACACTTTAGATTAAAATCCTCAGTGTAATCCATGAATGAGATTTACACTGTTGCTTCAGTGTTATATGAAAGACTAACCTCTCTGCCTCTTTTGTTGATTTTATTCTTTTGTGCGGGCTACATAAAACATCTCGGATTCTTCTTCTATTATTGTATTCCAAGTCACTGTTGCAGTTATGAAACTTTTGAGGTACTGATGCAAAGGAATTACTAGCCACCATTTTATTTAGTTATTTACAAAAAGCAATTACAGAAGTCCGTAAATGGAAATGTAAGTTAAAAACTTTCCAGAGCCTTGTAACTGTCATTCCACCTTCCTCCTTTACAACTGGGTATCAGAAAAGTAGAAGAATTTGACTATTTAGGACTATGAAATAATTTAATGACTTGTTCCCCTACAGTGTTGTTTGTTTGTTTGTTTGAGGTTTTTCAATATAAACAAATAAATCACAGCTGAGGCTCTGTGATGGGTTTGAATGGGAATGAGTTGGGCAGACTTGCAGCTCCCACTCAAGGGAATTTGGTAATCTGCATCTTTACAACATTCTGCAGCTAAACTTCATAGCTTTGACAGATCAATAATAAGGAGAGTAGAAGACAAGGAAGGTCTTTCTGTGCAGTACCCCTTAGTAAGCTCTTTCTGAAACAAACAAACAAACAACACCAAACAGTTTCAAGAGCCAAACTCTATAGCTTTCCTATGTGTATTTGTGCAAGCTTATGTTCCTTCCAGCACACCACAGAAGATGCACAATCTAGCACTTAATTTAACCCAGGAACACGTTATAAGCCACCAAACTATCCCATAGAGCTCTCCCAACCAAGTCTCCCAGGAAGTAAACCTGATGTGTTAGTAATACAGGTCGCTTAGACACACTGGGTAAGGCTTTCGCTCACTTGCTCCAAAATCTGATGAAATAACGTAACAGTTACAACACAGACATTTTCCTAACAGCCTTAGAGACCTGTACTTGCAGTTTTTCCAGCCACAGTTATGAAAAGGTTATGTTTAATAGAAAAGATTTCAGGTGGAAAAGTGAAACACATGACTTTTTTTCTTCCTTGTTTTGTTCTTCCCATCCCCAACAATGAAAGCTGCTATGTTACACACAATTCAACACAATTGTTGTGAAGATTGAAGTCCATAAACTATGTGAAACAAAAGCCATCTTAGGATAAAACTTCACCTTTAATTTTTTTGTATGTGCCTTTGTATGTGTCTGCTGAGGCTTCTTTCAGAAGATCCTTAACACTTTTCTGTGAGCAGTAGCATTATAATACATAGGTTTTATCTATTTGGAAATCAAAAGAAAATGAGCCGAGACCTTAACTATTTGAAACGTTATTTTGAAAAGTCATAAACTATCTTAAATACCTGTCTAAATCAGACTGACTGTCAATTATAGGAATCAATAATAAATAATTCAACTTGGAAAAACAGACATCAGCATAGTACTTGCTGCTGTGAAGAATGACACATGAAATGCATATGAATTACATACCAAGCTGCTGAAGGTACCACTGTATTACACAACTAAAGAGCTGCATTCTTCACCCCTCTGAAGCAAACTCAAACATTCAGAAAATATCTGCACAACAACATTTTTCTGTGTTTTCACAAAGCAGTTTCCAAGATCTACACTTGGTACTTTGCCGATGGCTCCTACCATACAAATCTTACCAAAATCTAAATGAATCCCTGCAGACTAAGAAGTAGGAACAACCTGTCTGAACATGAGCAAATAAAAACAAACCACACACTTAATTTGACAGAAAGTAAATAAAAAAACTATTCTAATATTAAAAAAAAAAAAAAAGAATAAGGAAAAAAATAATAAAATCAGTCTGCAATGCAAAGGACAAATATGTACACTAGTACTACTTTGGCTATGAGGCAGAGAGAACTATTTCTCTGGACAGAGGAAATTAAGAAGGAAGAAAAAAAGTGAAAGAAAGAAAGCACAGACAGCAGGGGTCTGAACTGACAAGGCTCTAAGATACAGCATACAAAGATGTTAAAACAAAGCTCTAACCAGTAAAGGAAAAACATCCAGGGTGCAGTCTGTAACAGGAATAAATTCATAAATAGCAAAACATATTACCAGTTTCAAAATGGCCCTCACAGTACCCCTCCGTACTCCCTTTAAGGTAAACCTTTGGGGTTAAACATTCATCCCTATCAGAGAGAAGAACCTCCAACACCTTATGTCAGTCACTGAGACATTTTTTTCTTTGAATTAAAATCACAGATGTCGGCTTTAGAAAAAAGCTGTCACACTGCAATGACCTCATTCAGAATATACTGCAGAAAGAACAACTACATGCCACATTTGAAATTTCCATATGTTTTAATATTCTTCCAGTCTAACCCTATCAAGCTGGATGAAGGGAATTCAATTACAGAAATTAAGGTCACGCCTGGGCAAGCATTCATCTAGATTTTTCTCCTGTAACGTCCATGAATACTGATGGATTTACTGATTTTAAACAATGGTTAAAAACAAAAAAAGTAAATCACCCACCTTCATCATCGCCAAAATAAAAAACATACCACACTTGAAGAGCTAAGAGGAACAGTAAACTTTTTGATTCTGAGAACATCTATAGAAAGGATTGCAGAGCCACTCTCAGCTAGAGCTTTCCAGTGAGATCATTTGATCACTTGGAAATTCTGGCAGCAGAGGAAATGAAACAGTTGACCTTTCATTGTAGAGGAGATACTCCTTTACCCACTCACATCTTATATGTACTACTCTTCTCAAAAGCTCTTTCCTTTACATCTTCACATGACTAGAGCCTTTTATTAATCTGGATATTAAGCCTGGATATTAATCCGGGGCCATTTTTGAAAGGACAGAAGAATAGGAACAAAGATCCTGATGAGCATTGAGAAAAACACAGTGACAAAAATTATGAATAATGTAAGTTTATACGCATGCAGAGAAGCAACAGAATTGTAATTTTGCATAAAGAAAAAGCATCAGCAATAGCAAGAACGGAAAGGCTTATCTTACAGCCTGAATGCTTACTATAAGTGACCTCAAATATGACAGTACTTATTTCTTTAAGCTCCTGAACAAAATGGGAGTTTCTCGGTGAAAAAGGAGGCTAATTGCCTCAGCTAAAATAGGCTGATGTTCTAAGCAGGGTCTTCTGGGAGTTTTGCTCTCTCCACAGCCTTCCTGCTCTGTATGCATTCTGCCAGTATGTGTTGTACAACTCGATGTTCTACTCATTAGTCCTGTCATCCTCTCTCATCATTCTCTTCTTATAGTCAAGAGAAATGCCATCGAATTCTGAAATATTTAAAGATTTCATATATATATATATATATATATATATTTCAGATTTCTCTGCTCAAAGAAAAAGAATAAACTAAAACATCTTTTCTGATCTTAACAAATCCAGAAGCACTGAGACGTTAAGCAATAAATGCATCAAAACTCCAATCTTAAGAAAGCAAGCAGTGAGCCTCAGCTAGCTTGGCTCAGTCACTTGAGATCCTTTCTTAACAAACGATTAGCCCGCTGCCCTTCGATTCTGCAGCCTACGTAAGTTATTTAAAATCCATCTATTCTGTCACATTTTTGGGAATTGATACAGACAACCTATCACAATGTTGTTACAGAATACTATTTCTTGTGGGTGTGATCTCCTCATTCTGAAAACATACCTACTCACTAAGCAGCGTGATCAGACAGCCTCACAAACAGAACCAGAACTAGGCTAGCACTATATGAAACGTTTTGGTAAAAATTATGCTTTCCTGTTTTTCCTCAGCCCCTCTGTTTGCCTGTTAACAAAGATAGAATTTAGGTAAACAGCAAAAAATTTGCTAAGTCTTGGTGTATTATTTTCTTATCTGATAAACAACTACCTTCATTTCAAGAGGACAGAAAATAGCCAAGGTCCGTTTAAGAAAATTTTTCTCTTTTCCGTAAATCACCGTTAATATAAAATAGGGAACACTTGTGTGAGGGCACTCCTCATTCTCCTCAGATGGAAGCCGATAAAGAGACATTTTTCACCATGTTTCCATCTTCCAGCTTTAGATATAAATGCTGCACACAGACAACTAATTTGCCAGCAAAGCTGATTTAGGAAGTGTATAAAATAAAACATTTGAGATTAGCAAATACGAACCATTTTATTCTCAGGTACCTTAATATACAGCCTGGGTTCATCACACTTAACCAAATGGAAATATAATTAATTCACTGATGCATACCACAGACTGGAAGAGCAACATATACTTAAAGATTTTTCTCATGTAATACTTATTTACTGCAGCTTGCTCATTTCTGTTGCACAGCAGTAAGAATATTTGGCTCATTAAAAATGTATTTGATGTATTTTTCAAGTATTATATCAACAATGAAATAACAGCTTTAAAATCTGGAGCTAGAAATTAAACTTAAATCATACCCTTCAGCCAAATTAAAAGGTGAACAGCTTAATTAACCATTTGCCATAGATTTGTAGAGGTACAAAGCATGTTTAATATGTCATCTTCATTTGTCCTAACAGACCTCAAACACTGAAGGGTCTGTGGTATTCATACCACATGCTTACTACTTGCCACATCCTATTTTGTTCTAATCAAAGTCAGTCAGCATTTTTCCAGCCATTCTCAGCGTATCAAGGGCAGATTTTGCATCATTTGCCTTAATAAAATCTATTCTATATAATTATACATACATGCTGTTAAAGTTTAGATGTCCTACCTCACATGCATTACAAACTTGCATAGTTGTATGGGCACAAACAGTAGGCTGCACCATAAACAAGTTATGTGGGAATTAAATCATAACCACCAACAAGCAAGGTCACTAATGAGTTGAAGAGAGAAAACAGAACTGCTGGCTGCCATTCAAGTTTATATTCCAAATATTCAAATGGACAGGTCAAATTGAGACCAGAGAACCAGATTAGTGTAATAATGAACTCACTGTTTATTTGAAAGTTCTAAGAATTTTCACAGATAATATCCTTCCTGAAAGCAGGAAATGAGAAGCTGTGTCTGGTCTGTGATCTAGTTTTTAATCACAGCAGGAGTCCCTGTGTGAGCTGTCCTTAGGTCACGAGCAGACATACAAATTTGAAGAGACAATCATCTCAAAACAAAAAAAAACACACATTAAAATCTATTGCCAGAGCAACTGAAACACAATGTCACGTTAATCCATGTGTAAGAAAATGACTTTGAAGCCCAGAACTTGTCTTTGTCACCAAGGGGAATTTCAAATGGTGTCCTGATGACATTTATTTCTGTGAAAAAGAAAAATCAGAGGGGACTGAGGAACACGTTCTCTATTGGAACAAGTTCAGAAGTGAAGGATTAAAAAAAAAAAAAAAAAAGGAAAAAAGCAATTATATAAGCAGAAATGTTTTTGTGGATTAGTACAATCTCTTGCTATCCTGATGCAGTAAAAAGAAAAAAAGCCTCCCATATTATTTTTGCCACATCTAATGGCTATCTAATGGAAGGCTATGCAAACATGAACAAATAATCTTCAGCTTCAAAATTTCAGGTCGACAGGAGACCATGGCAGACGGACATGCTGCAGAGCAGGCAGCTGCTTCACAGCCCATCACTCAGTAAGTTATCTGAAAATAAATACTTACTCGTTTTTACTATTTAACATGAGCTTTCTCAAAACAGAAAAGAAAGATCAAAGATTTGTATTCAGAATGAGACAGTTCCTTTATGAAATATCTTGTCAAGCCAGCTGTCCCTAAGAAAGAAATAAAGGCACTGCCCTCCATGAATATCAGTAGGGTTCTCAAAGGAAGTAGAAAATTGGAGATATTCTTTCACAATTACCTTCCTCTGCTATGGACAAATAATGTATTACAGCTTTTGACTTCCTCTGTGAATTGAAAGATTGAACCAGCTGATCAAGTTGAGCCAGTTGATCAAGCACATCACAACCACCACTTGATATTTACTGTGGTGCTCTTCTCACACACCATACAGATCTGCCATTCTTTGCACCACGTATGAACACAAATAGTTGTTACTACTGAAGTTCTCTAACATTAAATATAAGTAGGAACAAGGCCTGTGCTCTCAATAACATACCTTTTAATAGTGTGCATGTATCTCTACATACACACACACAAACACAATATATTATGTATAACAGAACTTCAGAATTATATTTATACTGTTATGTACATGCATACTGTGATATATATAACAGTATAAATAAATTTCTTAAGTATATTTATATATATAAGCATAATATAAATTAACATATTTATAACTTAAATATGTTCAAGCATTTAAGTAAAAGCACCAAAAGAAAAAGTCACTTCTCTATTTACAGTGTTATTGAATAAATACTTCCATAAATAGGTAACGGACAGGTAAAGTAAGGCTTACTGGAGCAACAGCATAAATATACTCTTTAAACTTGGCTTTAATTCTCTTGCATACTGATTTTTTTAGACCATCGATTTGTGGTCTAACTACTACAAATGCAAAAAAATTGAGACTCAGAATAGGTTAGCATTAGATCTATTCTCCATGTAAGGAACTGAAACTGACGATACTATTGTGATCCTAACATTGTTTCATTACTATGGAGACTGTACCACGTATCTCATTGGGCAGATCCCACCTGTTGCTCACTTTCAGATGTGTAATGAGTCCAAAATTTCACGTAAGCAATTTAGACATCTCTGTGATTTGGAGCTCGAATCTATATTTCACTGAAAACAGTTTGTGGTTTTTTTAGTCGTGTTTTGTCAATTTTTTTTAACTTATTTATTATTAAGATACCTTTGTTAGCACTATTTTAAAATCATTTATCTGAAGATTTATGAAGAAACAATAAGAAAACTAACGTTCAATACTTAGAAATGAACATCAGTATTATTGCTTTACCAGAAATTTAAACAGAAATATTTTACATGGAGAGGACTTGAAAACTTTTTTTCTGCTGTGCTGTTAATATATTCCAGCACATACAGCACAGCCTGTTCACAGCACGAGAATGTTACTGGGCAGTAGCACTAATCGGTTTGAATACTTTGATCTCAAAGGTCTGTACCCCAGGCCCACTCTATAACTTCGACTGAAAAACACAGGAGGCATACTGTGGGCTTGACTTCTAGAGCAAAAACGTATGGTGCTTATAAGCCCTGGTTAAAAAGACAATGATCCAAGCAGGGGAACTTGATCTCACTAATGGCAGTACTGCTGACAACGTACTGTAGCCCATGAGGGAATGGGGAGCACCCAGAGAAAGGATGAGAAACGTGTATGGGGAAAATTCTTAATTTCATTCAAGTAAAATCTAACACTTTAATTTTTGCTTTCTGTAAAGTTTGCATTTCCATGCAAGATGTAACACGTTATCCAGCTCCAGAAATTTCTAGCATGCAAACCCTCTTATGATCATAAGGCCTAAAAACTTGAATTTTTAAAGTTGGTAGTAAATTATATAAGATTATTTGTTACTTAACTAAATTCAAAATAAAGTAATTCCATTTAGGCAAAGTTAAATTAGTACAAAGTTGTACGGTATAAATCATTTGCAATGTCCCATCCTGAGAATCACCTCTTTCATAAATTATTATTGCAGATGTACTTACTTGACTTGCATTCTGCACTAAATCAAAGGTAGAGGTAAGTGCTTGAAAGAAGATGAAACTTCAACATAATACATTTCTCTGACTGTCCAAAATATGGTATGTTATCCATGTTCAAGTTTCAAAACTGATGTTACTCTGAATTTTAAATTCCTGAAAATAGTCATTTACAAAAAACTTTGGCAGACTTCAAGTAATGGTAGTTCTTAAAACTGTCATCATGCTATCAGACCACTATTGACTTGAAGCTGCTCTGTATATTTAGCTCTGCCTCTTCATTTCAGTTTGTATTATCTGGAGATAATGCAACAATTAATAATATAATTAAGCAGAGGTTTGTTTGTTTGTTTGGGGTTTTTTGGTGTTTTTTTTGTTTGTTTTTTCCCTGAATCAATGCAGTGACTGCTGACCAGTACCTTTTGAACACTCAACTTCCATGTTCTCATCACTGGTTTGTTTCCATGACTGCTAATGATCAAGTCCTGCAGCAAGGATACTTCTGCATCACTACAAGGCAATTTGTACTGCTGCTTCCACTGCTCTCACATAATGCCTTCAGCTATCATGGTGCAATACGCTAAGGTATTCCTATGAATGTGATCCTCAACAGAATTCAATTTACAAAGACATTTTCATTATTTTGACATCCGAAAACAATGTAAGTGTTTATAATGAGCTCTTTTTACCAGTCTTACAATAGACCAAGACTGTTTACAATTCCAAGGCACAGTAATAGGAGACAGATTACTATCTGCTGTGTCCACTGATAAGACACATAATCTTTCCATAGCAGAGCACAAACCATGAACAAAGTAAATGCCTGGGGTATATCCAAATGCTACTTATTCTTCTACTCTACTATTCTGTTTCATCTGCCTGAATTGTACAAACTTGTGCAGTTTGAGCCTTGCACCTTGCAATAAAAGCTTGGAATTAGCTGATACTAACAATGCTTGAACGAGGCTTAGGCAATTGCTAATTTTGAGCCAGTCCTCAACTCAAGGTTGTGCTCAAGAATTTTACTTACTAGGAGTTTTACTTACTAGTCTAGGTTACAGTCAGGCTCAAGTTAAATGATAGTAGAAGAACTAGTTCTAACTTGGGTTCAATTGCAATGACTTCAGCAATTACATTTTGGGTTGCCAGCTGAGAAGTCCCCAGCAAGTGGGTGCATCTACCAAGCCTGAAAGGAGAGAGCATAAGCATTTTAGGAGGGAGAAGAACTGCCTTGATGTGAATTCAGACTTCTGCCCAGCACTACAATGCTTAGCTGTCTGGCACTGTTTCAGAATCCCTCTCTCAGAACTCTGTATTGTGTTTGCACTGCCATATGCTCAAAGTCTTACTACAGCACACTAGATTCTCCATCAAGTTAAAGAAGAGCATTTCTTCCAGGCCAGGAAGGAAAGTGGACAATATGGTACCTGCTACAATATTCAGAAAAAGCAAGGATATCTTCCATCTCCACCAGTCTGCATTCCCAGCTGATCATAACAGTAATCACCAAGTCCTCTCTGGAGTCAGCACTCTGCTTCTAATGCATCTTAGGTTGAGACGTGACAAAATACTATAAAAGTCACAGAACAGCCAGCTGGATTCCACAGCTCCCTGTCTCAGCTTCCAGGTGTTTATAGACCATCACTACTCGATGAATGTTCATAGTACATAGCTTAGCTTACAGCTAATTCTTCATTCCCAACTGTAGGTCTTACAAGCAACAAACTTATCAAGGGTATTCATGCACATGCTTGAATTTCACATCTAAAATCTTTCTATTGTACTTTAAAATCCATCCAAGTACGATGCAATGGAAATTGTACAATCTCACTGTAACTGCTGCACAAGAATTTATATTTTTTTTTTATATAGAGCACATATATTAGACATATTGTATCTAATAAATGGGTCCCAGAAGACTGCAAGTATTGCATCAGTTAAGGTAACCATGCCACAACTGCTCCTAATGCTGTTTATATCCATCCTGTTCTAACAACGTAAGAGGCTATATTTTCTCAAAAGTTACAAGGTGGAGTTTCAGAAGCTTTGTTTCTGGTTTTCATTGCAGCTGTCCTTTAGAGATATTTCCCTGTCAAGGCTTGCTACACTTGAATGATGTATAACTTTAAGTCCTACTGATTAGTACATTAAGTGGTTTCAACACCACTTTATTAATAGGAGTAGAATTAGTTTCATTACTGCCAGGAAACTGCCTTTGCTGCAATATGATGATTACATTTCAAGTTTACTCTCTCACAGCAACATGGAAGAATAAAGGAGAGAACAAGAGGGACAGCACAAGACTATTAGCAATAAACATTCTTCACTCATGGATCCAATAACAGACTCTAAAAACATGCAACTTACATAATATTTTAGCCTTTTCTTCTTTAACATAATGAATATTTCTGTTTTAGCATTTTTAAAATATTTAGTTCTCCCTTTATATAAAGTTGCTGGCATCAAAGTGTCATTTTTTTTTTTTTCTGCAAGGCTTTTGACTGAAGTTAATTTTTTCTTTTGGAAGTCTTACATACATATACATACACACACACATTTATATATATATGTATACACACACACACACACATACACACTCATACACACACCAATCACTCTGTATGAAGAGTCTCCAGGACATCAGAACATTCAAATAACTTAGATTCATTATGTCATTTTCACTAAGTACTAGAGAAATAAGGTCTTCTGTGATATTTAGCTACTTACCTTCCTGATTGTATTCTCTTACAATTAGCAGGAAATACAGATAAATTATCACTTTTTGCAGAATCTAGTACCAATTAGGCTATTCTCTTAAAAGTTTAATAAGTGGAAAAGTATGTTACAAAAAACCCCAAATGCTCAAAACAAAATTCTTTCAAATTGTCCAGTCCTTCAGGAAGTGAAGTATGCAAAACTGTTCTGGATATTTTTTGTATTAACTTACTATATCAGTTTCATACTAACATTTCAGCGTAGATTAGGAGTCTGTTTTAAAACTATTTCTCAATGGCCACCATCTGACTATCCTCTGATTCACATCACAGAGGAGTTTCACAATCTGTGAATTGAATTTGTTACAGATTAAATGAAACTAGAGACAAAGCAGAATGAAAAGCACATAATGCATTTCAACCTCTCATAGGCCACAGGCTATGGGAGCACCATATTTTGCTCTAAATCCTCAACTTGCTCTAACGAAGTTACTGCAACATCTACTGCTATTGAAAATGAACATCTCTTTGAGTACTGAGTTTTGTTCCACTGCTTGTACTGCCACTTACAAGTCCTCAAAATCACTCTGCGGTTTCTTCTGTCTCACATGAATTCTTCCATAGTTTGTGTCCTTTACAGACAGAACAAGAACTGCAGTGATCACGACTCAGGACTGCCCTACAAAATATTCACATCAGGGAATCCAGAACAACTTTTATTTGTGGAAAGTTGTGTATCAGTAATAGCTCAAGTGACCCATTTTTCACCAGTAGTCTCAAAGGATATAAGAATAAGCTGTCATTTCAGGAAGAATGACCTTCACTGTAAAGCCATTCCTCTTTTTGTTACAATCTACTTTCAATTTTGTAATTTATTAATTTATCTTTCACGAAGAGGAGGACTGGGGGAACAGCAAAGGAGAGTATCACTGTAAATACTGGTCTACCACTAAAACAAGGAGAATCTTAAAAAGCCACTATTTCAAAAGAAAGTTTTTTGTTTGCATCAGACTACTGATCTCCTAATCCTAAAATGCATAGGCTGAGGAGGAAGGTTTAGTGTTTTCTAGGCAGTTGTAAGCTGCAGATCTCACCTACACAGCACCTTCCAGGGATGGTATGAATAGCCCACAGCACTCTAAACATAATCAATCAGTAATGGAGGAAATGCAGTCCCTCTTCTGCCCATTTGAGGTGGCTACAGTCTCACATGGGTAGGAACAGATGAGGAAAAGATTACATAAAGCACATGGGCGGCAACATAGTTTATCTTGCTTTGCTTTGCTTTGCCTGGCACAAAAGAGCAAATCAAAGATGATGATAGGACCATAAAATTGAAAAAAAAAAAAAAAAAAAAAAAGAAAAAGAAAAAGAAAAAAAAAAAAAGAAGATGGGAATATTTAGTGTTACAGGAAGGCTTGCAAGGGATGGAGAAGAGGTAATATAAAATCATTTATCCTTCAGACAAGTTACATTTACAATCATACCAGTAAGTTCCTGCTTCAGCAAAGCAGTCAAATGATATACATTTATTCATGGTCATTTCAGACTATTCTATTCCTTCTCCTCCTGTACTGTAAAAGGCCACTATATCACATAAGGAGAGCATTCCAGATTTGACGTGATGTCATAGTAAGATACATCCACATGCTATCCAGTGTGGAGCTGTTTGGAGTAACACTTATCAGAAGAGAAAAGGTGCTCAGAAGGAAATTCACCGCTGTCAGCATCCTGGCACATAAAGTACCAGGGAAGAAAAGACAGCAAACGCAGCTCCAAGGAGAGCACAGTTGGAATCTCCAGATCCATTTACAGCAGGAAACTACAGAAAAGCTGGCTCATTGCATGTGAGAAGGTGGCACTAAAGGATTATTCCCCATCTCCACTACAAGTGAGTCTCCAAGCAGGTAGATCGCACTGAGAAGATCAAATTTCCCTAACCCATGGACACAGGAATTTACTGCCAAACCAATTCAAGTATCTCTGAATGGGATTAAAACTCATCAAATCTTTAAATTAGTGCTATGACCTGCTCTGGTATTTCTAACATGTGAGGCTACAAGATTTGCTCTGTCAAAAGGAGGACTTTGCTGTAATGCACAGAAGTGCACTCCCCAGGTGAGAAGGCAGAACTCTCACTTGTCCACAGCTCACCCACTGAGAACCACAGATTGTGTTCTGTGTTATTTTTGCACAGAAAATGTACATGCCCTGACCTGGATTAAATAATCAGATAAATTGCCAACTTGTAAGTACTGTTCCCTTAAATCACTTGCATACTGAACAAAACAAATCAGGAGGAAAATCTGCACTGAAATCCATCAGAAGACATCATGCCATTTGGTCCTTCATGCTGAAGAGAGAGCTGAGCTTCAGATTTGATATTTTTGTTTTATAAAATTTATCTTTAAGTATTATAATAGACTTGCCACAGCGAAGGATGCTAGACTCACTAGCAAAGAAACTCTGCCCAAAATATGCTCATGTCAAAGAACAAACCAAATGGCTTAATAAAATAAACTATCACTCAGCACAAGGGCTTCCCACAATATTATATTGACTCATTTTACTATTGGAATTATTAGTTTTCTGGGGTGCTAGTACTAAAATCAGTTTCACAGAATGTTAGTTTGAAGAACTGCCTAGGGTAAGCACTTGATTCCGGTAAATAAAAAAGAGGTACCTTTTACCCAACTAATTCAAAGCCTAAGCAATAATTTTTAAGAGGACTCTTCTAATTCAGCATGATAGTTTCAATATCATGTCTGAAAGCAAGGCAACTGTATTCACTACTAACAGATGGAGAGTACAGTTCTACAGTAAATGACTTGTGGGTGATCTAAAAAATTGCTCTAGGATAGAAAAAATGATAATTTTTGGAAGCTGGGCATTCTAGTTCGATAAGCCTCAGTTCTAAATAATCATAATATTTAGTTCGACAGCTGAGGGCAAAAGTCCTCAGTTTAAGTGTTTAACAGTTTCAGATCTTTATTATCACTGTCACATTAGCACTGAAGTACCACTTCCTAGAATGTAAGAACTCAAAACGAAATTTTCCTCATTTTCCAAAGTGACCAGGCAAAAGCTGGAACATGGCATACTGTTTGTCCCAGAGTGGAATCCTATGAAATACAGAGATGAAAAGAATTCACTAGGAAACTATCTGCTTTCTACTAACTTCCTTTCTTTTTAACTTTTATTTCATTCATTAAATTCGGACAACAAAAAGAAGCCTGAATAAAGATTCTAGCAACTCCTTCTTGATTTAAAATAATAACATGAGAATATACTTTTCTTGTGAATAGGAACAATGACAACATGCATACGTTCACACCTGAATCTGGTTATATGACGAAGAAAATCCCAAAGGAGATGTCATCTGAGCTATCTGGGAGCTCCTCCTTACCACATGGACCTAGCAGGATCATTTCCCAAAGGCCTCCATCAAAACCTTTGGCTTTAAGATAGTAAATCCTATGCCTCCATTTCATTCTTCAATCAACAAAGTCCTCTAAGGAAGTGGGCTGAAACAAAAAACAAAAGAAGTAGCCTATCTCCCTTCTCATAAACCTCTGTGTACCCAATGTCATGTAGTATTAGCTGTAGTCCAGTTTTCACATTCTCAACTGTGGAAGTTTCCCCATTAATGAAAGGATCTCACAAAAAACAAAAATAATATCTTTTACAGATGAAACAAAAAACGACCATGTATGCAGTCACATAGATTATAGCAGATGCTGTAACTACTTGATAACACTTACCTTTTCATATGGAAAATCTGCATATGCCTACAACTCTGTTGCACTACTGTCCTGTCTCTATTAAAGTAAGAATTAACCAGTGAGATAGTCCTGCAGGAAGAAGTCTTTCTTTTTTTTTTTCCAAATATATTGCAAGCTTTTTCTTCATTAATAAGAGGACAGTGAGACTAGAAGTGTTTTTTGATTAAAAAAAAACAACAAGCAAACAACACAAATACAAACATACAAAACAGATAACGTGTTCCTCCTTCTCCCTCCCCCTTTTCTTTCCATTTTTAGACAGATTTATTACAAGATGCTAAAGCTCAAATTTACTGCTTTTACCAGACAATGTATATATTGTCATCCAATCTGTAGTTAATATACAGCCCTGGGAAACAGCAAGATCGTGAAAAAGGATGAGCCATTAATAACTTTTTTCTTATGAGATACCGCACAAAAATAGAAAAAAAAAAAAATAAATCATAGAAGGACTCTGAGGTCAAAATACAACAGCGTGGTTCAATCAAAGTAAATTTACAGACTGAGCATAAAGAAGCTGTACTGGTAGCTACAGCACCAAGCTGAAGAGTAGGCAAATTCTTCAGCTGGTAGAGTCACAAAGGGGTTAGACGGATTGTATCCCCCAAAAAGTAAAAGCTGTAAATATTCATTAGGAAGACCATAGTTTCAGAGAACACAATTGAACTATCAAATAATCACCACCCTAATTACATGAATGCAATAAGGTCCAGTTTTATTAGAATGTTACTACGACTGTTAAAAATCTTGTATTATGTAACAAAAAGCTACAGACTGACAGTATGTTTTTGCACAAAAATTTCAGTTAATATGATAACAACTCAGCAGCACTCACATTTATTGAAGATAACAAAGTGTGGAAATTAAATTCAACATAGTGGATCACAATAAATGCATTAATTCCACATTACAGTATCTGTGAGATTTATAAGTAAAAGTTGTCATTAGTAAAGATACTCATCTAAATGTTGACATGGAAATCAGTTCATTAAATCTGCATTTCTCTTGGTAACCACAGCCATCACAATTCCTGAACTACATTTGGTAACAGTTTGTTGACTCAATCTAGAAATAGACTCAAACATTCGTGAACATATGTGTGACCATTTTAAAAATATCCATCTACCATTAGTTTACACCACCCAGCTCCGGTAATCTCCTTTGGGTTCTGAAATCAGTGGAAACATAAGCGTTCATCTCTGAACACTCTGAAGCAACGTTTCTTTGACCCTAGCCAAGAAAAATAAAAGCCATTACACAATTCCAGTACGTCTGGTAGTCTATTCATGGTTAAACAAAGTGTTGCTTTTGGACAAACATGTTAAATAAAACAGCTAACTATATCAACGTGGCCCTTCAGAATACCATCTAGCTCACAGCACCCTTTTATCAGAAACGTTCCATAGTAGTTCTCTGCTCTTAACAGGGAGCTCAGGCTTTTCTAGAAATGTCAAACTATCACTGATGCTCAGATGTTCCAAGGGAAGTGAAAATGAAACACATACAATTACATCAATGCAGCAAATGCAGCAGGCACAGAAGACTTCTTGCTAAATGAAATCGATTATCCTACAAATACCATCAGTCAGAAACAAAAAGAACAGAAGCAAAAGATGACACCCTGAGGCTCTTATTACTGAAAGCACATTAAAAGGAAACACAGTGGAAGCTAAAGAGAAACAATACAGGATACTTCCATTCAAGGCTTCAATACTTACATGAAGATAGGATCTGGATTATGTTCTTACCTAATCTCCTAAAAAATCATTTTCACTACAAATTGTTCATTAGCCATACCGTAATGCATAAAGCAGAATTATAATTGTTGCAAATTAGAGTGTAAAAGACCGTAAAGCTTGTATGTCCATATTGATGACATTTAAATAAAAAATAAAAATTGAACAGAGCTGTTAGTAACAGCGAAACAGGACCCTATTATGCACCGTAATTAGATGTCAGTATATATTTTGTCAGTTTATATGTCAATTTTAACTTCCAGGGCAAATAGTATTATATGTTTGACATTTAAATTGATGCTATGCAGAATAACAGTGCACTGTCATGAGCACCAGATCTGAAAATTAACCTCTTTTGACATGCTATTGCTTAAGAGTTTGAATTTGCACCACAAGTGAGCGAGGCTTAGATGTGGCTGCAATTTGGATGAAGAACATATTCAGCAATTAGCCTGGCACGTGAACAGAAGCTGCACAGGACAGGACAACCGATCAAATATGCCATGATAGTTTCACTTATTTCAGTGATATCCTTGATTTTAACTCATGGACTCTAAGTGGGTGAAGTTTAGCAAAATCATATAACTGAAACGCATGCTTGAAAGATCAAATGCCAGAAATTCAACAGCCCAAAGTTAGAATAATTTCATGCTGCTGCTAATTAAAGAAATAAAGCCCCATCCAGATACCCCAAAATACTACAGTGACCTCTGTTAATTATAGTAAGTATAACAATTGACATAATACCACTGACATCCAATATTTTGCAAACCTCTGTGTCACACTGAATGTTTTATCTCAAGAGCTAAGAGAATTCATCGTTACTTGTAGTGAACACATCTACTGATAAAAAAAGTTACAGATGTCAACGTATTTTTTTCCCCTCAAACTTTCTTCAGATCTTAGTCAACAGTAGAATTCAAGTAGATGGTCACAATTTTAAATTGTCATGCCAAACAAATAGAAGACAGCAAGTGAACGGTTTGATAGTAGATGCATTTGATATTGGGCATATATTTCTTTTTTTTAAAAAGTCAACCTATACATTGCCATTGCAGTACATTTGTAACAACTACTGTAGGTTGATCTCCAGATCAGAAAATCTGAAATCACAAACGTTAGGTCTTCCAAGGAGCTTTTGATGAGTTTATGTATGTAAAAATCTACTTCTACAATTGCTTTGTAAGGACCCTGTCCTTACAAAGTAAGGTTCAGCCATACTGTCAGACATGGAAAATTCTGAAAACTCTACCACTGCTTGTAGATCAGCAAAACAGAGCAAGTAATTGATATCTATATTTCCATATATATACAAATATTAATCCAGTTGTTTTTCTTTCATTCGGTCTTAAAAAAAAAAAGTTTTCTTCTGAGGCTAATTGAGAAACAGCTTAGCTAATAGAAGGACACTTCTCAATGCTCTTCATCTGCATTGAAGACAAAGAAACTTAACTCAATAAAAGTTAAATTCACAGATACAATTGGAGTTTGATGAAAATATAATTTATGTCAAGTTCTAGCAATGTCACTAAACCCAACCCAGTTTGTCTATGGAACAAAGAAGCAGTCATGGTGCATGCCAGAAGAGCCTGACATGCATCATGCAAAATTTTATATATGCACACAAACACTGAATGAGCTATCATTTTTATTTTCATGCACTTTGAGGATCAGGATGTAGGAAAAAGCTGCAGGAAGTTGAATATTATCAGTCAAGGTTTCAATTATTCTAAACTTTACCTGTGAGAAGAACCTCACAAGAAATTAGCTTCTTCGTTTTTAATCTGAGCATTTCAGTACAGCGTCTATATATTATTTAGAAGTAGTTCTCTACAGGTGACTATGGATCAGTTTTCCTAATGTTACAAAATACTGATGTTGTTGATTTGTAGTGTTACACAGTGAAAAGGCAGTCTGAGAGGACTGCTGAGTGGCATTTGAATTTCACACAACAAAGAAAACTCTAGAGCAGCACTGGAAGGAAATCAAATACAAGGAAATGATTACCAGATACTCAAATATGTTACAGTACCACATTCATTCACACAATCACATTCATTCACACTACAAAGACTGGAACTTGAAAGAAATTTTTTTTTATATTATGCAAGCATATATAATATACTGATCTAAAAATACAATCTCGATTTCCAAAACCAACAAAAAGTTTATATCTATGGGAATTTCAAATAGAAGACATCAAAAGGGTGTTTAATGCATAGGCCCTACGGAGAGATTATATTCACTCAAACTTTATAAAGGCATTAAAATAGAAAAAAATATAACACATCTAATGAAAAATGTATTTGATAAGCTATAGATAAAATCCATTAGCTACTTTATTAAAAAACCTATTGCCGAATCAAGATAAATTCCATGAAAATTCAGGGTCTCACCCAGTATTAGTTAACACTGATTTTAAGTCATTAGCCTTAAGGACATACCCAAAAATTCCCATCATAAACCACTCATAACAAAGATATTACTGAAGTAACTTCCAACACAGATCTGAACACAGATCCTTGCACAGCAGTAGTACCAGACTGAGATGGATACCAACAAAGCACATTTAGGAAGTCCCTTCCTTCTCCAGAAGCAATGTGCCAGATGATGCAAACACCTCCACTGAGGCACAGTGCCCTCACTGACAGCAGTCGCAGGCCCCATCTCTTTGGCCAGTCGTACTGCACACTCAGACCAAACTGCAACTACCACACTCCTGCAGTTTCCACCTATACATTCCAAGCAGTTATTTAATACCAGAAAGCAAAAATAGCCATACAAGACACTCCATGCTCAACTTCCTCTCAGATGGATGTAGCATCAAAATGCCAGCAGCTCTGGTCAGCAGGTGATGCAGAGCCCACTGCATCTCCAGAAAATGTGCTGACACATACACAGTTTCAGATTACTTTATCTTTCATCTTATGAAACAGTATTTCTTCCACAAGAGAGATGCATTTTGCTTCCGGAACAGACAGAACTCAAAAGCAAACTGTTCTACACTTACAGTATTTGTCTGCTACTTCTCCCTATGTACAAAAGCAGCTCAAGTCAAGTAAAAATAGTTAATCATCTAATATGATAATATATACATCTAATATAAAAATATTAATATAATCTAATACAAAAAGAATATCCATCGTATCACTGGATACCACATCTCAAAAAAGATTAATTCTTAATAGATGATAAAAATTGAGAATGACACATACCCCATGATGTTGTTTTATTTCTGAACTTAACTGGAAGAGCAGCAAAACAAATTCAAAAAGTGTACTTCTGAGAATTTAAGAAAGAGACAGAAGACGTAAAGCAGATCAACTTTTCAGTTCACATGAAAAAGTCCAGATCAGTTTCTGGCTTAGTGTGTAATGCAAATTTGTTCAAGCTTGGATTTTTAAGAACTGATGCATATACAGAAACCACATTGCATTTTGTACTGGCCACCATCACTGCAGTATACATTAGACCATGCTCTTTAGCAGACAGCAACTCTTCTAAGAAAAAGTCGTGAAACAAAAAAGGACTAGTCTATGTAGGAACTTAATAAGAGTTCCCAAGCAAACTATTTCATCAATCCAGCTGATGAGGGAGCAGCAGTCGTCTAAAGAGCAATAAAGAACATCTCAGCAGCAATAACATCTTACAATGATTGTGTATCCTGATGAAGAAACTGGAATTATATTACAGCTAAATTCTCTAACATCCAGGGATTTGGTCTGATTTAGGATAAGTGAGTTTTCCTCTTTCCCTTCTGAGCAATCACAATGAGAATTCTTCCTTTTGTCACTGCAGAGGACAACAGTATTTCACGTATCAGATCTCCAAGGCACAGCTCTATTGCTCTGGTATTGCAATCTTAGCTGTTTAATAGGGCTCCAAGCTACAAGATAGATTTCCCATCTTTAGCAGATCCATCTAATGACATTGCTGCAGTTTTTAAAGATTGATTCTGTAGTATGGGTAACAGACTATGTTTTTAAAAAGCTATAACACAAATTGTCTCTGCATATAACATCAGGGGAAAAACTACTTTCATCACTTTCAACACTTTCTTCTGTACCATTCCCAGACTTCTTATACAAATGTTTTGCACTGAAGCTCTAATCCATCAACGTGCTCTGGAGTGCTGTTGAAAGGAATAAATTAACTGCCAGCCAGACACATGAAGATAGGAGGCAAAAATAAGAAGTTTAGGGAATATGTTCTCAAAATAATAAATACATTTCTCCATGCGAAGTAGAAATGAGAAATCCAGAAAATACAACTTTCCCCACATAGAAATATACAATTACAAGGAGGAAAAACAACACTCCAAACTTCAGAGGGCTAAATATTAGTTCTCCTCTTTTGTATTATTATACCATATCTTAGCAGTTTTTATATCATCTTCACAATTCAGTACTGATTACAGAGTAAAAAAACCTGTAATACAAGGCTCTGAATGGAAAGCTAGCACAGAAATTAAGGATGTAGGAGACAGCTCCTTAAATACAAACAAACAAGCAGAATAAGAAATCACAACTCTGTGTGTGATTTTGCATTTTTCTCCAAATTCCCTACAGGGACTAATGTTTAGGTTAGGTCTCACAACAACTTATGCTGCAACTGGAATAAAGTTCAACACAGCGCAGAAAGAAATGATCATGCTTTAAAGATTGCACCACAGCATTTCAACAGCTTGCTTGGGAGAAAAATTTTGCATAATTACTGGCAGGTTGTTGGTTTAAGCTGGAAAAAATGTACAGGAGCACTTGTCATGATTAGGATAGCAGACACTTTGAAACTACTGTATACAGTGTATACAGAAATTCCTTACTTCTGACATCAGCTGTTTTAACTTCACTGAAATACTGGACTCATGCTTATAAGTTAACTGAATAAAGACTGGTTTACAGTAGTAAAAGAAATGGCAAATAATTATGTTCATTTAATTCACCCGGGATTCTGCTTGTTTTCTGCTTCCTTGATATTAATGAAAAGAAATCCTATTTGTTCTACATGGTAAGACAAGTAATTTAGATGCTTATTAATGCACAGTTCTGGGAGCAGTTCTCCAAGAAACGTCTTCAAAAATGTTTGTTTTGAAAGTCAAGGAAGCTGTGAGTGTAACAAAACAACATGTTTTGCAAAGTTTAGCAAAACTGGAATAAAGCATTGTTTCTCACCGAGTGGGCAGATTGCAGACTTTACTGTAACTCAGAAAAAGTGATTTGGTGAAGGCACAACTTTTAAAATATACACATCAGTACATTATTTTTTTTTTTTCTTTTTAAAGATTTATTGGAATTATGCTGAATCTAAGAAACATATGATAAGGGACCTATAATAGTCTCTAACATTACATTACACACAGAATACACTTTGAAAAACTACTGCTACTTTAATTTGTTGTTCCTATCCACTTAGTTATCTGACCTGCTCTAACAAGGACACTCCATTATGACACTCCCTGTATTCTTGACACACAAGTGCTTCCATCCTATCTAATTTTTTTTTTTTTTTTTTGGCACACCTTTGAAAGTAGTGCTACAAGTGCTATAAATGGTTTAGGTACGGGGAAAGAAAAGCATCATCAAGTAGTGCCTTGAAAGTAAGCAAGTGGCAAATGTCTATCACTGCAAAACCAGTCTCTGATCTAATCAGTGCAAGGCAAAGAAAAGAATGGCATGGTAGAGAGCTCCTATGATCACACACTGCTTCTGGCCTGAACGAAGTTTGAGGAATCAAAAGACATAGAATTCTTAGGCAAAACTTAGTTCACATGTTCATTTTTTGTTGCTAATAATAAGAGGAACATGAGGTTATACTGTGAATGAGGAAAAGAAACAAAGCATTCCTCCAGATACAATTAGCTGTCATCACCAAATAAAAAGATGTGAGAAAAATGAGTGTGATATGAAGTAATCAGTCCTTTTTGCTACAAAGAGGTGTATTTGACAATAAACTTCATTTCTCAATAGTATTTGAACTGCATAATCACATCTGTACATAGTAAATGTATGATGCAACTGCTACGCTGTGCTGAAATGTGAGTGGAAAGAGAATTGTCCAGATGCAAACATGAAGTGAAAGTTAGTGAATGAATTAAGTAATTTCACTGCAATTCAGCAAGCCTCCAGTTTAGCTGAAATTAATCTGTATAAAACAAAAACTAAGAAAAAATTCACAATTCTACTTGGAAAAACTCCACAGCCACCCTAGCAGGACTGACTCTCTGAGGAGAGATGCCATTCTGTCCCTGTGGCTGCACCACTAACATTTCCAGAGTGCAGGAACCAGAAGACAGCAGGCACAGCAATGCAAATGCTATCCTGAGACAGAGATTACCACTGCCTTCATTCATTCACGCAGACCATGCAGTTTTGGAGTAACTCGAAGCAAACACATTAAAAAAATATTACCGGTTAACTCTGCTGTTCTGTGGGATGAAAAGAAATGACAAAATAGTGGAACATCCTGCAGGGTAAAGCGCTAGCTTTCCATCAGTCCTTTTCATAAGAGAGTTGGTTTCCCGTACTCTTCTCAATTACACTCTATAGATTTCAGTGCACATACAGCTTGAGATCCAGGAAGGATAGAGTCCTGGAGCCTTGCACATTGCCACTGAGAAGAAAAGTCACAGTATTACTGCAGCCATTTGTTTGGTGTTTTCTGCAGAAAACCTTCCTCTCAACAAGTCAGTCACACACAAATCTATGATCATAGCACTCTCTAGCCAGGACAGTCAGTAGTTTCTTTCTAGTCTCATTTTAATGTATTCACAAATTACACAATCACAAAATTACCCGATGCTGGTGGTGTGTTTTTAACCTTGGCTTAAAAAAGAAAAAAAAAGGGGGGATGGAGGAAATGATGATCTATCTATCTTTGGGGGATTATATTTGAGTAAAATAGCTTTCATTTTCAAAGCTGGTAGGTAAGAATAAAGGAAACATTTTCCTTTTACATTTTTTCGAGATTGGGCTTCACTGCTTTTTCATTTTTCTGATTGGGCAAAAATTTCTTATTTTTCATATTACAACAGAGAATTAAAAGAAGCATTAGCTCCTTGTATATCCTGCTCCCAGCTGACATCATCACTAACGCATCAAGAACCCACTGGCAAATATAAGAACTTTCCCCCTCAGCACTGGTGAGGCCGTACCTCGAGTACTGTGCTCAGTTTTGGGCCCCTCACAACAGGAAAGACGTTGAGGTTCTGGAGCGTGTCCAGAGAAGGGCAACAAAACTGGTGAGGAATTGGGAGCACAAGTCTTATGAGGAGCGGCTGAGGGAGCTGGGATCGTTCAGTCTGGAGAAGAGGAGCTCAGGGGAGACCTCATTGCACTTTACAACTTCCTGAAGGGAGGTTGTGGTGAAGAAGGATTTGGCCTCTTCTCCCAGGCAACGAGCAGGACACGGGGTAATGGCTGCAAGCTGTATCAGAAGAGGTTTAGATTAGACATAAGGAAGAAGTTTTTCTTTCAGAGAGTGGTCAGGCATGGAATGGCTGCCCAGGGGGGTGGTGGAGTCGCCGTCCCTGGCAGTGTTCAAGAGGCGCCTGGACGACGTGCTGCGTGATGTGGTTTAGTGCTTGTGGTGGCAATGGTGATGAGGAGACGGTTGGACTGGATGATCTTATAGGTCGCTTCCAACCTTGTGATTCTATGATTCTACGAACTATGATATCACCATAAACAATATAACAATTTGTAGCAGGTCTGAATTTGATTCATTTCCCTAGTCCTCCCATAAGATTTGGAAACCATTTATCTTCTGCTATGACTATGCACTGAATAAAGTGTTAAATAATCACAAATTGCATTTCTTGGAAGACAGTACAACTACTGTAGATCTCCACCGTTTTTTGAGTTTGATTGCTAACATCATTTTTGTCTTCTGTCACATCATAGGCTGTATCCTTCTCCATGCTTACTGAATGCTTATAGAGTAATTTGTTCCTTTAAAAAATAAATGACTCGCACAGTAAAATAAGAGGTCCACAAAACTGAGGTAGTGATTTGATAGCACAGGGCCCTCTTGATAGTAACAGGTAAGCCCTCACAAAAGAGAAGGAAAAAGACAACTTACTGTTATGCATTTGCACAGCAAATACAAATATTCACCCAGGACACCCCCAGTTGGGAAGTCATGCCGGACCTTTAATTCTAATCTCATTGGATTTTTTTTTTACCAGAAAGAATAAATTTACATTGCCAGTAGACATCTCCACAAATAAAGAGGTTTTCTCAATATACACTAAATCAGACATGACTTGATCTATGTGATCCAAGTGTTCTTCTCTTTAATGTAGTGCACACTCATGGAATCAAAATTATGAGAAGCTTTCTCAGTCCAAAAAAACTCCAAATTAGTATGGGTCCATCTGTTGCAAAAGAAAAATTAAGCTCTCTTGTCTACATTAATCAGTAAAGCCAGATCTATACTTCCCTTGACTTCCTAGACAATAGAAAACTCCTAAGCTTTGACGAGGGCATCCTTGAAGACTGCCATCCACACCAGACTGCTTTGGGGCAGCCTCCCATGCCCTGCACATGCTACTTGCCATCAAATCTCCCTGGAATAGGCTGAGAAAAACCTCTATCTATTGCTCTGGAGTAGGGTCTACTTTTATCTAAGTAAAAGTTCCTGTTTTTCAGTAGAAGCTGTAGTCAATAGGAGAGGGAAGGAGAAAAAAAATAAACTAAAAGAAAAAGACATTCTTCCCAACAATCTCACTTAAAGTCTCTGTTTAAATATATATAGATGTATGTATAAATACGTATGTATTACTATATACATAAGTGAAAAAGACTGAAGACTAAATAAATGCATGGAACACCCATATTGGGCTGTTAAGCTAATATAGTACTTGAAATGGTTGGTTAAACACAGCATGCTTGTTTTCACTGAGCTACAGCTGTCATTTAAATTTTGCTTCTGGAATTCCATTCCTTAACTATTTGCTATTCTGCTAGATGCAAATTAGCAGCAGCTTGATACTGTTTCTGGCAACAGTATTTTGATGTCAACTGCAACGTGATGAGAGTTCTTTTTCACTAGCATACCCTACAAATTCTTCCAATCAGATGCTTTTTGCCTTTTTTTTATCCCTGACGAGTGGATACTTACAGTTCTGAACTTTGTTGCTTTATATGTAACTAGGATCATTTTCCAAAATCCTATTTATGCTTTCTTTTAAAAATCACATTTAATCTATTTCAATTAGGATGGTATTTTCACAGCGCTAAGTGATTACTATCTTGAATATATTTTGATAAAGGCATTTTAGTTAGATGGTAAAACAATAAAGCTTGCTATAGAAGTCTTTAGAAGATCCAACATGCAATCTCAGAAATAAACACTACATATTTTACAAATAAAATATCATTTAACTTCAATTCACACTCCAAAAGAGTGCAAACACTGTGCAGTTTGACTTTAATATTTTTCAATACTTTTTTACAAAGTCTCCACAGAGGAAAGCAATGCTAAAACTTCTCAAAATCCACAACCTGAAACATTCACAAGTTGGTAACAGAAAAAATGATTGTTCCTTTTCAGATTTAACTTTCTTCCTTCATAATCCATTTTGTAACACTAAAGGAAATAATTTTAAATTATTTTATTAAATACAAACTTACTGGACATTTATTACTAGCACTTCTTACAGCTTTATGCATCAATTTATCATTTAGTACAGGTCCTTGTGAAGAGGTGAGAGCTTTTTATTGAATGATACTCTAGATATCCTAAGTTTGAGTGCTGTGTGCTCCTAGAAACAGAAGTGCAAAAAAATATCATTATCTACTCTTTTTTTTAGCACATCTCACCGTAGGACTTCAAGTTTTGCTGAATGAAATACATGCCTTTCTTGATGCGCATGAATGATAGGAAATGAAGGCTGCATTTTAACAACATCTGAAACAATCAGCTCCATAATGCTTCTAATCTCTTAGAAAATAAGGACTGGAAAAGAGAAAGGAAGATTTCTCCAGCTGAATGCAGATGAAACCGAAGCTGCAGACAGTAAACTGTGCCTTGTGAAAAATGCACTCCAACAACCAAAGATGCTCAGAATTTATGTCTTACCCAGCAGATACTTCTTTGTCTTTAGAACACTTCCTAACACCATTATGGATTACTGGATCAGTAACCATTTGGCTTTTGGAGACATTTGCTTTTTCCTTAGAGATCTGTCTAGCCATGAAACAAAACTGCACAGAGTGAAAGCTCAAAGGAGTAAACAAGCCTCTGCTTTTTTTTACTCCAAGTTCCACATATTTCCACATTTCACTTTCAACTAAAGTATATGAAAAGAGAGGTAGGAGTTCAGAGACGCAGCAATTCAGAGTAGAGGGAAGGCTGGCAAAGGGAGTGAATTGTGCTATTGGAAATACTAAATCTCTACGCTTGGTTAATTACTCGAAAGCATCCAAACATTGACATAGACTAAGTAAATCAATTTTCCACCATTATTTTTGCCAGTGAAGAACTCATATTGCTGCTGTAACTCAGGAAAGGGATATTTCCATCTATACCTTAATCTTCTTCAAAGCTATTTCACCCTGTCAGAAAGGAAACCAAAATATTCTGGTAGCTATCCTAAACTTCTAGACTTGTCAATGAGTACCAGAACAGGTGCTTCTTCATAATGAGGAGCAGCCAGGCTGGGTCATGGACAGGTGCACTGGTACTACAGGTACACTGAGCTGTTTCCAAAACATCAGCCTTCCAAATTTTACAACTAGATTTAAAACAGAACATTGCTAAGGCTGTACTTTCCATCTGTTCATTACAGACGCTTTTCCTCAAGATCAAACTTCTGTTACTATGACAGCTAATTTCCCACGTAGGATGGCATAAAGAACGTTTAAAGGTATAGAGAAGTGAGATTTGGGGAAGATAAGCAGACAAAACAATAGGTTCAGGCCAACATAAAATCTTAAACCGGTCTTCATATATGATCTCCATAGATCAACATTAGCTTCACCACTATTATTCTTTTCATTCTTCTACCTCTGAGCCACAAGTTGTTATAGCAACCCACCTTCCAGATTCAATGGACTGTGCATCTAAAATAGGAAACTTTTGAAGTGTTTGAGGTAGAAGAAAAAAAAAGGAACAGTTATTTCATATTTCTCTGCTTTAAAATGATTTGTTTTGAGGTTCCATCCAACCTGCATCCAATATGTAGTACAAAATAAATCCTTGAATTGCAAATGTCCCTGAACAAATTTTTGGTACTCAGCCATCCGCACTGAGGATCCTTCAAAGTGTGAATCATGCCACAACCAGCATTACTTTCTCTACAGTAAAAGGTTTCTCTCTCCCCCCATCCCTCCCAATATATTATCTCTCACAGTTCAGGAATGTTTAATTGATCTCAATCATCTTTTCACATTAAATAACAAATCTGTAAAATGTGCTTTTTGATCAGTATCTTTGATTACTCATATTATCAGAGTCAGCAGAGGAGACAAGATTCTGGGCATTTAAGATATGACCTGTTCAGGAAATTGATATTGGTATTTTCTGCATCATTTGCTTCTTCTCCAGATGAGAATTACTTCCTCGTCTTTGACCCTCTCAAAAAATTTTCAACCTTACAGGAGAATAAAACTGATTTAAAAAACAAACAAATAAAAAAACCAAAAACACACACAATCCAAGTCAGGCAAATTTAGCTTCAGACAGAGGGTCTGGGCCTCTAGTGTATCTACTTATCTGTTAAAATAATCACCTGAAAGTTGCAGTCTATCCCAGAAAATAGTACGGTGGAGGTAAACACCAATTTATTCTTTAAGGATGACTATAATGCTTATGACTGTAGTTTAACCTAACAGTTTTCCTAAGACAGGAAGGACAAGAGTAGAGATAAATTAGGTTGTAAGAAACACAAATACAAACAGAAAGGTAATATGGAAACTATTTTTTCTTTCTTTGTACAGATGGAGTCCATTAAATGTTACAGAGATGACAGAAAGTGTTCATTTTGTTCAGGGATATAGTTTGAACTATCAAGCAACAGACTTTGTTGTTGTTTTGGACCACATCAGTCACCCACTGACATACACTGATGCTTCCTGAATGTTTATGAGGACTAGATGGAATAGTAGATATGAGCACAAGGAGGCAGTGGGTGGTGTGTTTTAGTGCTGGCAACAGCAGGTCACGTTCACTGGTGCAGATCTCTATGAGTGTACCACACAGGCTCTTGTTCATCACCAGCAAAAATGCAAAGCTAACATAGTGACTATGCTCTCAGATGGCATTTTGTAGCTGAGAATTTGCTTCATCAGTGTTACTGTGCTCCTTGTAGCTGTTGCTTTCATAGAAATAGAGGAATCACTTTTGGAGGGAACTGCATATTTTATATGGGTGGACCAAGACAATTTCTCTTCACTTAGTGTGGCCCAGGCGAGACAAAAGGTTGAACACTCGTGGTTTGTCACATATTAGTGAATACATCCACTACTTCAGTAATGACAGTTCTTAAATGATATAGGAATCTAAGATGAAAATGAAAATAGCCAAGATTAATCGCATTTGGTATCAGCTCTCTTCCACTATTATCACTCTGTCAGTTATCCACTTAGAAAACCAAAACAAACAATTAAATATTACCACAGCCTGGTATTTGACTTTCAAGCAATTCAATCATCGGTTTCCCTCTGGTACCCTTTCTTAGGGAATGTTTATAACAGCAGTTACCAGAGAAACATATCCATAACTATTCAAATTCAGTTATTATATCAGCTGAAAGACAGGAAGGCACTTCACAGACAACACCATAGAAACAGTGCTAAATGAGAAAAGCATAGATGGAATCTTAAAATCGCAACTGTGATTTAGGTCTAATACTGAACATAATAATATGTTAATAAACAATAAACAGAAATGGTTTATAGCATTTTACCAATTACTTCGTCCTAGAATTCTTTACAAAGCCTCATCAGCCCAGCTCCACTCTCAAGAGTCCTCCTGAATACATCATAATTGTCCTAATAAAATTAAACTACATCATAATAGTACAATAAACCATATAATAACATCTCCCAGTAAGCTTTTATTGTCAGGATCAGTTTGTGTGAACAGACGACACATTAAACTAAATTTTAAGTCAGAAAAACTTCAAGAATATCAGTTTTGCTTCCCCCTTCTTCTCTGTCCTTTTACTTCTTCTACATATTCTCCTTACTTTTATCCTTATTTGCCTTTTGTTGAGTAGATATCAAGCTTATCCAGACAAAACCAACCCTCACAATATCACTCTGAGCCTAGAACCAATGTTGTGGTCAAGGGCATTGACCTAAACTGTTCAACATTAATGCAAGCTTGTCAGGTCAATAAATGACTGATAAGACCATAACTGAGCCCACGGTAATTTATCAAGACAGTACAGGTAATTTATCAAGACAGTACAAGCCACTGCACTTCGAGTCTGGCCATATCCACTATGAGCCTGGTTCATCCTCCCAGACTGCAAACCACTAAATTAGACATGAGTATTGTAAGAAATAGCACTCAGCCTCTTGCTAAAGGCAACGTAAATGACAGCCACGACTCTCCCCTTGTCAACAAACTGAGTTAAGAAAGAAACTAGTCAGGTTGGCGAGATGTGATTTATTCCTGATAAATTCTTCCTGATAAATACTTCCTGAATGTTCCCAATCACCTCTTGTACTTGAGCTGCTCACAAGTGCTATTCCAAGATGTCCGATGATTTTCCTTGGGATGGAAGTCACACTGAGTTACCTTCTGTTACCTACAGAAATCAGTGACACAAGCACTCAGGCCACCACTTTACTGGGAGGTCATTTACTATTATACAGAAAAACACAGCATGTCCAGCTCTGGAATCAGTTTCAGAACTCACGTTGCCTGACATGCAGCCGCAGCTTTGTTCAGTGTTCACTAGCCACAGCTAGTGTTCAGTGTGGAATACTGAAAACCACTACTGTATTAAATGACAGGAGTTTTCTATTACACACTACCACCATATTAAATATTTCTGTCAGACATTATATGACAGAATTTTGATGCTTCTAAGTAAACTTAACTAGTGTAACAAATGCATACAATATATATTTACTGTATTATGATGGATAAAGTAATTTTGAATGGCAAAAAGCAAAAGGTCTTATTTCAGACAATTAAAATAAGAAAAATATTGTTTCCTAAATACACAAACATATTTTGCACAAGAGTCACTCAGGAATATCAACTGTTATTCTACAACATCAATATCCAGCTAATCAAATGACAGAACCCTCTATCTTGAACAGTTTAGTACAAAGGAAACAGAGTCACAGGAATACAATGCTTGTCCCCATAATCACAATAAAAACGTTACATTTTCTGCAATGCTTGACAAAATGCAAAGCTTTGTCTTCTGAGATGTGTACCCAGTATGCTGGGAGGAATCCTAGAAGTCACTGTGAAAGCAGACTTTTAGAGAATGTATTACCTTGGAAAGGAATACTTACAAATTTTAAGGCTTTCTGTCCTTATCCAGGGTTCAGTGCAAGAGGAAAAAACTTGGTGCTTCTAGGTTTCAATATTATTATCAAGTAAAAGCTAACACCCGTTTTTTTAATATGTTTGGCAAATTTGTTTTCAAAGGCTGATAACTCTTACCATAAGTTCATGAACCTAAAAAAACTAAGATATTTTAGTGCTAGCACATTATCTCATCTCAGAAAGCCATTCTATGAACTCATGATAGTGCTCCCATTTGCAGAGATACAAGCAAGTTTTTGTAGCAGCAAGCATTTAGTTGAATGCATTTCTCTGATATAAAATGCATCTAGGCAGCAGAATGTTGAAAGTATCCTCAGTGTTTATAATAACATTACCCATTTCTTCTTGAAAAAAAATCAGCCTTTTATTTCTTAATTGTGACATTCAGATTCCAGGAGAGAAAAAAAAAAAAAAAAAAAAAAAGCCTAAACTTTCTTTTACTCCCCACTTATTCAGAGTTTCTCCAGATTCAGGCTCAAAGAGATAAAAAGAAAGGAAAAAAATCTTTAATCCATCAGACATTGCAAGATACATATCTCTAATTTCAGGAGGTGTGAAAATTCTGCTACAGGGTTTATTATCAAATAATACAAAAATAGTTAAAAATGAAGGGTTTTCACTGCCCAATAATGGGACAGTAAAATATATCAGAGCAGAAACCAATTTAAATGTTCACTACTGCTTTTCTTTCTCATCACATAAGACAGAAATTGATTCATTCATGTAGAACATGAAGATAGTAAGTAAAAATAAGGATCACAACCAAGATACTACTAAAATGAAGCCATAACAGTCAACATCTATTTGGGGGCATAAAAATCAAATGCTGACAGCATAAGATGAAGAAAAACATTTCACCTCCTAATGTTTTGATCCTCAAAGCATTTTGAAATCATCTTTTCAATTGCCGCTATAATGGAAACTTGAATAGGTGTCTGTCTTCTCTCTTAGGCTTAGCTGAGACAACTGTGGGGCGAAAAGACCTCAAACTCTCTTAAAGGCTTTTTCTTTGATTGATCCTGCTTTGTGGCTGGAACTTTCTCATTAGATTGCTTTCTACGATAGAACTATATCCCAGTAATATTGTAATTAAGGTTTAAATAATGTTCAGAAAAAAGAATTATAGCCTGGCACCTGGGTCTGGTTGAGATGGATTTAACACTGCCCCCAGCAGCCCATGCAGCACTGTGGTTTTGTACTTGAAGCTGGTATGGTGTTGACAGCAGACTGGTGCTTTGGCTGTGGTTGAGCAGCACTGGTGCAGCACCAGGGCTGTCTCTCCTGCTCCTCACACAGGCCAGTAGGCTTGAGGTAGGCAAGAGATGGAAAAGGTACACATGCAGAAGTTGAGCTGAATTGGCCACAGAGGTATTGCATACCACATGGTGTCACGTTCAGCAATAAAACCTCAGCATAGGGCAAAGAAGTGTGTGCGGGAGGGAAGGTACAGAGCAAGAGATATACATATTGAGGCCCTGCTGCCCATGAGGTGGCTGAATTTCATTTGCTGACGAGAAACAGAGAAAGCGTTTTTTACTCCTTTTGCTTCCATGCAGCCTTTGCCTTTTTTTTTTCCCCCCTCCATCTCACTTTTCCACTCCCCACTCCATCAGCCCTTCCACTGAGGAAGAGAAGCGACAGAGCCGCTGTGCGGTCCTTAGCTGCCTGCCGGTGGTAAACCACAGCACTTGTCAGAAATAAGAACACTCCACCCAAAGTTATGACATTGACAAACATGGTGGGAAAATAATCCTAAAAGCAATGAGATGTACTGGACCATAAAATGCCAACATCCAATTGATGTTCCACAAAGTGCATAACAAGAAAAGTGGCTGGAAGGGGCCATAGATTTTGCTCCATGGCCTGAAATACGCAGCACCTATGCCACTAGAAAATCATTAAAGATACTGACAGGTTAAAAAGCATTCTTCTGCACAGACGTACTCCTACAAGCTTTTAACAACAGTCAAATTAATGATTTTTTTTCCGTTCAGCTTCCCATTGAGTTTTTCATAAATTCAATGCTTCCAGTGCTAGTATTCATTTGTAACACTGTTTACCAATACTTGATGCACAAGACTACTATACTGATGAGATATTTTAAAGAAATGCTATAAATCCTTTTTTTTTTTTTTTTTTAAATGCTGATATGTTTGCAGGCATCTCTCCGTCCAGAAAGATGGACAAAATTTAGTTAACTTGTACTGCAGAAGCCACTACTCCTCCCTTATTTTATTTATCCCACATATTAACAGCACAGACTTTACTAGCCATTCTGGCAAAATTGTTTTGGATTTGTATCAGACAACATGCAGTCACAACTAATGTTTTACCCACAGCATCAACTGCACATAGTAATGAGTATCTCAAGGAACAGCTAACACATCTTAACCTTCAGTTTTAACTCCAATCTCTAAGAAAATTTTAGAATTTAAAGCCATATAACCAAGATACAGGTAGGAGCAATGAATAAATACTGTATGGAACAACAGGACACTTTAACCCTTGGTAACTTCCAAACCATCTTAAAGAAGTTCGACTACATAGAAAGAATTTAAGTTTAAGAAGTTAAACTGAGTCTCCAAAATTCCAATAACATGGTGGGCAAATCAAGTTTAACTGGTCTACCATCTACATCCTTACAAAATTCAGCACTGAGTAGGTGAAAGTCTAAATTTTAATTACATTCATATGAGACATTAATTTGCTCATTTGACAGCAAAAACTAACAAAGTTATGAGGCTGTACTGCATTTTCATCATAAAACATGCAGATACAAAAACTTCTGCAACTGGGAAGGAAACCCTCAAATTATTATATACCACTGCTAGTATGCTCAGATTCAGTTATACCCAGAAAAGGAGTGATAATATTATCAGTAAATGTATAGTTATCCTTGTGAAATTTAGGTCCTGGATTTCAAAGCAAAATTCATCTATCCAAGGCATATTTCAGATACTTTAAGCCTGAAGAGGCTACACAGAAATGTAGAGGTTTATATAAAAGCACAAGGATTGAAATAGGTGCTTCATGACTCACCCTATTATTTACCTCTTACCCTAGAAGCAAGCGAAAACCCCAATGCAGGCATGCATAACAACATTCCCCTCTGTAAAACTGGAAACCAGCAAGCACCCAACTTACAGCACTATCAAGTTCTGCAATGCCTAAGTGTGATTAGTAAATCAAGGAATGTACATTATTCTGAAGATATTTTGTAAATGTCCCTCCTAATTTCAAAACACCGTATAGCACTACAATGAATTATACTGCTAATTTTGTACTTTACCTCAAGGAGAGCAGACGGTGTTTATAATTCTGTTCAGATAGTGATAAGGTTTGAATAACTAAAATAATAAAGACAAAGAGACTTCTGGGAACCTGCTTTTACTACTAAGGAACTGTTTTTGCACCTAATTAAAAATAACAATGGACAAATTATCATGTTTCTGGGATTCTTGTTAAATGTTTCTCTTTTTAATGTATTTTACATTTGTAACCACTCTCACAACTGCAAAATTAATCCATTTTTTGGAAATTACCTGAGAGTGTTAGACTAAGATATACCATTTGCCTACATACATTTATTTCATTCCTAAGGAAGTATATTCTGAAGTACTGTAGAAGCACCTTCATTTTCACATCCATTATTTAGTGACTTAGATGAATAATAAAGAATTAAAATCAATAAGAAAAAAAATCTAGATAAATAATAGCTCTTACACTGTCTCCTGATATTACCACTGCACTTCTGCAGCAGAGAATTATACTAAGAGGAGTAGGCTGCAAATAAAATAATTGAAGTTAATCATGTAAATCATTCAGTTATATATTCCATCAGGACTCCATAAAACTCTCTTACGAGGAACAGAACTAGATCTGGCTCTCTATTCCATATTAACCTTCCTATTTTTCAAGGTGAATATTTTCTGTAAGTAGTGCCAGGATTAACATACAGAACCAGCATTTATTGTGAAACCCATTGTACTCAAATCCTCTACAATTCAGACTAGAATCAAGACTATGCTTTATTGCATAGAAGTAACAATTAGAAGAGAACAAAACAAGACTTTGACAAATTTTTGCATTTTGCTGCTTTTACTCTTACTTCTCCCTCTTCATAAAGTTTCCACTTTTTTTTTCTCTCCTCCATCCCAAATTGTACATTAAGATATACCGCTTTTTTTTTCCACCTACATCTCCAGTTCTACCTCAAAGTTCACTCAGTCACTTCTTCAATACAGAAAACCTGCTGTATTTTTTTGCTTCTTCTGAATAGCTCCTCCATTCATTTCCATTTCAAACATTCTGCTCCCACTGACTCCCAGCTAACTAACCACAGAGAAATAAAGCTGTTATCTCCTAGCCCAAGGAAAGCATCTCTCTTTTCTGGGTTATTATTCATTTCATAAACCGGATGCCATGCTGCTTTCATATATTAAGGCTTTTTAGAGGAAGCCTCTGGGCTTCATCTTTAATATGCATTCCATGTTCCGGTAAAGCTTGATAAATCTTTCTAATTGCTAACTGAGAAAACACAAATATTTCTGTTTTCTTTCACCAAACTTATTGTTACAGTGACTGGGCATGAAGGCAACCTGCTTTTCATGTCTGGGTTCTTTCCTGAGTCTTCCTCCAGCACGTCGCAAGAAATCCTACACAGATGGGATTTTTCCAGCTACTAACAAAGTGATGCCAGTGTGATTTCTGCTAGGTTCACTCATGCCAACTGAAGTTTCTGTAGCACACTTCATTGATTTTAACCAGTCACAATTTACACCACTGGCAAATCAAAGCATTAATTAAGGGAGCTTGCTTAACCCATACATGTCAGGTCCCTCTTTCTAAAACAGGGGATGGGTAAATGTTCAGGGACATAGCACCTCTCAGAAAACATACACTGACTGTCCTTTCCTCTGTAGTAGAGCAACAACACGCCCAGATTTCCAATGTTCTAACATACAGCTCTGTCCCTTTTCTCAGAAGACTCTCACTCCTCATCAAGAAGGCTGACTTCAGCCACACCTCCTCTTGAAAAATCCACGAGCCCCTGTTGACTCTAAATGAAAGCACTGTACCGATAACAATACATTTTCCATGCAAACTGTTCTGTTCAATAGCACAGGAACAAAAGTTTAAATTTTAAAAAGTTTAAAAAGTAAAAAGCACTGTCAGATTCTTCAGAGTATGTCTTTTGGAGACATTTATTCTGCGTACGTTGGAACACAGATCAAGGTCATCAAGTTTCAGCAAAATATTTCAGCAAAAGTAATACTGAAACAGTCGAAAGGAACGTCCAAGTGCAGAGTAGCAAAAACTTCCATTACTGAAGTACTCTCATAAGAAATGCAGAAACAAAATGTCAGATGCAGCCATGTAACTAGAGAACAGTAAGTCTGGGAGCATAATGTGGCCAAATACAGTAACAAATGCCACAGTTTGTGATGGGGAGAAGTCTTACACTGCAATCTTTGATACTAAATTTCTGTCTACTTTTTTTTTAAGATAGAGGAAAGGCTGGTATTTACTTATCAGAGCAGGTTAGAGAAAATACTTTAAGGTGTTCATACTGCAAAACATATTTGAACTTGGGTTCTGTTGATCAAAAAAACCACAAAAACTTTATTGTCTTACACACATGCATCTGCTAGCTTTGAATTCACTTGGTGAGAGAACGAGGAAAATATAAACCAGGTCAAAATTTTCATGAATAAACAACTGCAGTAACCCCACGAAGCCAACATATACATCCACAATGAGTGCAAGAATTATCACTCCAGCCTATCTTCTCCTTTAGTGGAAGGTAATTATTTCAACACTTGTTCCATGTTATTTGTATTAAAAAGGAACCAAAATTTAGGCCATACAAAACCACATACAAAAAAGAGTTTGTGTGGGTAGCTGTAACAGCCAAATACGCCAGCATTAACAACAGACTTCTTGTTTGCCCTCCCAGTGTGCAGACTTCAGTTACTTTGCACCCTACAAGGACAAATCTACGCTTCCATTGTTGCCTAAATCAATGTAATAAATTGACTGCAAATTACATTAGAAATTTTATGACCATTTTAAACAGTTCTCCCTCCTCCACTTAAACACAAAAGCACCTAAAAATCTACCACACAGCTTTTCTTCTTAAAGTAAGTTCATCCATAACCTATGGGCTGGCAAGATGAACAAAAACTTACAGAAACTGCAAAGTTATAACATATTTTCACTTAAAGCAATTCAAAGGCTTAGATAAAGCACATCCACTTCAATAACAGCTTTAGGACACTGAAGCAAAAGTAAAAAAACAAACAAACAAACAAACAAACAAACAAAAAACCCAACAACAAAAAAACAACCATGAGACATCAAAGATCAAACTCTTCTAGCCAGTGAAACATTACTGTTACAGCTGTGTCTTTCCCTTCTGTTTCACCAACTTTAACACAAGGTTTATTTAAACAAACAAACAAAAAAACAAAAAACAAAAAAAAAACCATAAAAATTCACACATTAAATTACTGAGAAAAGTCAACCAGAAAGGAAAAAAAAAAACCCAAAACTTCCACAGTCCTACCATTTGACTCTCTTTGTATAGAGTGCATTACTACTCATTAGCTTCTCATTTTTTAATGAGTGGTGTTCTGTTGTCTTTAAAAGGGCAATGTAATAATTATGCTTATTCAAAGCTCCCTCACACTTTCTTAATGCTACTGAGATAAGATAGTAGACCCATTTTTCTTCTGCACTTTAATGAAGAAAACAATCTAGAAAGACAGCACATTCAGTAGAAATGTTAAGGTCCAACATCTATCCCAATTTTTAATTTCACTCTCAGCTACCACAGCTCTTCATTGAACGGCTCCCTGTAGATAGGCACAGGCAGCCCTCCTGACTCTCTTCCCAGCACACTCCCAGCCCAATCAGGCAAAAGAGCCATGAGCAGCACGCACAAAGCCAAGTGCGAGATACTCTAGGGCTCAGAAAATGAAAACACTGAGGTCCCATCTCAGGTACTGTGAAGCAGCACATGCCTTGCACTCAAAGCTCTGAGACTGTGCTCCCCACTTCCCAACTCTCCTCCTACAGACATACATATCTTATGAGAAAGAAAACTAAAAAACACACAAGGACTCACCCGATCTGAACACGGCACACTGAACAGCAGGCTCAAACACCACTGAGAGCAGCTAAGCACTGTAAGGGCAATGTGACCCCCAGCAAGCACAGCTGGACTTGTTAGGGCTAGCTACAAACACCCACCTGACGCTCATTGGCATCTGATTCTGCTGCATCTAGAAGTTTCTCCAGAACAAGCAGGTTTAGTGGTAACTGTTTATTTCTACCCCCCAAATAAATAAATAAATAAATAAATAAATAAATACTGGCAAACATAGAAGCAATCATATTCCAGGCAGCATGTAGGATGAAATACTAAGAAAACTCCATTTATACAGCATAAATGACGTGTTTGTTCATTTGCAAATGCTTATTTGTGTTATCATCCCTCCCTCCCCCAAATTAACAGAAATTCAGCACTGATACTTTGCAAAATCCTGCTCTCAGAGGCACACCTCTGACGCCCCCAGCTACATACTGCAAGTTCACTCTTCACTTCATTTTGCTAAACAGAAGGCAATATAATTCATGAATGTGGATATTTGCAGCCAAATAAGAAAGAATTTACAGTTTGCCATATGTATCTAACAGCTATCAGAAAGAACTAAATCCATTTTGTACTTCTCAAATGCTGGTGCCTAGCACATCATTGCTTTACTTTGAAAAGAGTCATGTATATTTAACTGCTTCCACCCAGAACACAAACTGTTTTGGGGGGTATTTTTGGTGGTGTTTTTTTTTCCCTTCAGAACTGCAGCATACACAGAAATACCAATAACTTTCTTCAGGCTTTTTGAAAAATACTTCTAAGCTGATTCATAAATACTTTTTAACTTAGTATTCAGTTAAACTTGCTGGGTGAGAAGGAAAATGTAAGGTGATCACAGCTGCAATGCATTTTGTCATCAAAGCAACACAACTAAACACAGCTGAAACTGGTGTACAATTGGGCATTTCTAAGCAGGACTGGGGGTTGCCTGGCCAAGGCAGGGTTATTTCTATCTAAGTGTTCAGTGTAATTTGGATGGAGTTTGTTTTTTGTTTGTCTTTGTTTTTTTGGGGGGAAGGGGTTCCATTTGCAGGGTGCTTGCTCTTTTACACATAGCCCATGATTTATTTGGTTACTTGGTATTGCTTGGTATGCGATGCATTCTGCTGCACTTCCACAACAAATTCCTCAGAACATTCACAGATTTTAATACAGTTATAGTGTCTACTTCTCACCACAGAGCTTTATATTAAATTACATTTTAAAGAAAGCTGGGTAAATTCCTGCCTTTGCCTTCATTATACACAGGGCTTAAATGAATCTAACTTGAATACAAGTGAAATAAAGACCTCTAAAATACATATAGTGTCCTTCGGGAAACAAGTAAAGCAGCAGAGAAAGGCAGCTGTTTTCCAGCAAGGTGCCCACAGAGCAGTTCTTGGCAGGTATGAACATAGCTCTGCCTTCGATGGAGCTAAGCATACTTTTGTCTACTGCTCATTACAGATATTTACTTCCTCACAAGTCTGATATAAAGACCAGTTATATTTTCCTTTTTCTCCTTTGTAACTGCCTGAATTAATGTATGGAATAGTTAATATGACAGCATTAGCAACCCTTCAAAAATGTTATTTACTGCATCAGAGAAATCGGTGCTCAGAGTTCTGTGAAAGATGAAAAAATTTCCTACTAAAACAGTTCAGTGTCTTAATTTTTTACATCTGAAAAAGAAAACAAAGCAAAAAATACCTCAGTGTTAAAAGTCAGCAAAACAGTTTCTTACAAGCAGCACAAAAATTCTGCAGGTCCATCAGTTACTAACTCACCAACACTCACTTTCAAATACAAGAGATCTCAGATAGAACTTGAATACAATCACATGAACTGTTGGAGGTTAACCTTGTGTCCAAACCCTTTGCTGTGTAACAGTAGAACTTAGGCAGTTCTTTGCCGATGGTCATCATTTCCATGTGTTCTAGGAGATACAAGAATGCTCCAATTCTTAGTTGGAATACTACAGCACTACAGTCACACAGCATTGTGAGACCCCCTATCTCCTTCATGTAGCAAGTCTTCAACATATCTATGAGCTTCCATTCTGCGGTACACGTTTGAACTCAGAGAGCTGATAAGGCAGAAAGTGACTGCGGCAGGGCTTATGATCTGACAGGCACCATCAGCCAAGGAAACTGCAGAGAAATTAATCAATCTTGAGCTGTTAGAACTACTTTTGTGATTGCTCTCTTTCAGTCCAACACTGAACCAGATTTATATCCCTCCCCTGGTCTAACGAATACGGGCTAACATACACTTCCAATTAAAATGGAAAAGTTAACAGGAGAAAATATTGATTTTATTTTAACCTTTGCTCTAAATCATTTAGAGAGGAGTAGCACCATGCTGAACACATGCCCCAAACTTGGCCTTTCAGATTCTACCCATCTAAATTAATGCACTTGGGATTGTGGCAGCTGCACAGTCAGGATCAGACCACACAAACAATCCACTTGTTTTGGATTTTTCTCCTATTTTGAAGAAAAACAAACAAAAAAAAACAAACCAAAACAAACAAACCAAAGATATCACAGAGCATGTGAATCACAATTCTGCAGCTAAAGATTCCTGCCCTTCCCTGCACTCACTACTCAAAGTAGACATTGTCATTATTTCTTTTGTTTGAAGCAACAAAACTCATAAACTGATAATATAGTTATTCCCTTCCAATATAAACTTCCATTAAACTGAACTGACAAAGAAATGGAGAAAAAGTGTAAGATTTCATTTTTTTTTGCACATTTCAAATTGGACACGAGCAGTTTCCCCAGCTAAAGACTAAAATAAAGACATTTTGAAATTCTGACACTTCAAAAATCATCCCAGTGAAGCTGACACGCTCCGTTACACAGGACAGTAAGAGCACGTCACACCAATGTTTTGTTCTGCCAGAGGTCTCCCTCTGAATATTGATAATTTTGAAAGCTTTCTCATCTTCTAGCCCTCACAGATTAAGCTGGATGTACCTGAGAAGAATCCAAACTGCCAGATATAACCATGCCACAGTCAACAGAAAGGAAAGGAATCTGAATGTTTTTGTAGTAGTAAAACATCTCAAGAGCATTACAGTCAATACTACAGCTATTATGTCTTGAAAGGAGGCACAGCTGTCTTTATTTCATACTGACAGGCACTTACTACTGACAAACTAGATATACAGACCTTATTACATTTTCACGTATCTCATTCATTTACTTATATACAAATACTGTGATATTGATTTCTTAATTAAAACATGCGGATGTTCAGAACTATCCTAAGAAGATCTGCAAATATACATCATTTGACATGAATATATGTGCTTATTTGTAAATCTGCCTGCACACGCTTAGCATATTCGATTAGTAAAGCTAAAATTATGAACCAATTATACCAACAAAACTGCTGTGTCAAATTTATAAAGAGTGAATATGCTTATTTAAAATAAAATACTTTCTGTAAACATTTCATAAGCAAACAGGTTAATGCTGAGAACATCAACAATTTCAAGTTCAATTTAAATGTAACACAATTTAATTCTAAGTTATGTAAATTATGACTGCTTAAGATGTCCCAACACAGCCGTGAGTAGAAACATTTGATTCGAAAAAAATGAAAAAATAAAAAGTGGGCATCATAGACATCGTAGTAGAATGAATTGCTGTGTTACTTAATACAGAAAAATATGTATTAAAAATGCACATAATAGTAAAGTTTATTTTCTGCTAACAAAAAAAAGCTGGGAAAACAAAACAAACAAACAAACAAAATCACTCCAAAATACTGTCAGGTTGAAAACCATGCATAATTTAGCACTTAAATTGATTTTTAATCTTTTCACAATATTTGGAGAATACCAAGGGTAATAAAGAATATTCCAAACAAAATCACAGCTTTTATATGCAGTCAAAAATAATACAATGGCTAACAGAAATCAGTTCTTTGAGCTGGCGACAGGAATACCTCAAATACCATCAATTTGCATCTAAGTTTACAAGGTTGATCGAGGAAATTAAAAAAAAAAAAAGTCACAAATTCTGGAAACTTTTAATCATAAAAGGGACAGGGAACACCTTTAAGACTTCAGGAGCTGGAACAAAGATCTATCCATCAGTAGATGTTGCTGTTGCTATGTTTTCCTATGTTCTTCCACCACCTTACAACCACATACACATTCCTTCCTGCAAACAGTTGAACGTGTTTCTCAGACTGTGACTTTTTTTTCGGAAATCACCGAACCCTGGTAAAATCCCTTTTCTCTGATACCCACCAGGAACAAAGGGGATTTGTGATCTGTGTCACTATCTTTTGCTGTCAAGCCTGCAGACGAGTGCACTGAGATCAGCGCTTAACTCTGCTGGTTTATAGTGATGTTTAACAACAAACTACAAAACAAGGGTGTCTAGTTGAATTAAAAGCATCCAAGATCTCCATGCCATGTAGGTCTTTGTGCAAACCCCAAACCAGACTTTCTTCTGGCTTAAACACAAAAAAGAATCGGTCATGGCATTAAATGACAATAACTGTATCTGCAAAAAACATGTTTATGTCTCTTTTACTACTACTTAAGCTCATTCTCAGCTGCACCAGAGATACTACGCTCATATCAGTGATAAAGATTAGCTGTTTTGCTGCAACAGTAGATTTATTTTGCTTTATAAGGTCATTTGATTTTATTTGATATTCCATTTTTCAAGTGCCAGCAATTAGGAAGATGAAGTCCATGAAGCAAGTCAGTCCTGCATTTGCAGTAAGGTGTTTATGCGTTAGAAATATATCATTTTTACAGAAGAGGATGGAAAAAACCAAGGTACCACTGCCTGCACTGCACTAAAAGAAATGACAACTCGATTCCGGGCTTCAATCATCATTACCAGAGTAGTGGGTTCAAACAGTACTTTAATATTTAATTTTATATGAATAATCTTAATACTGTTACACTTTCCGTATTTGCAGATCTAACATTTATTTGCTACACAGCCACAAGCATAAAACAGATGATGCAGCGTTCCTCCAGAAAAACTGGAGAGGCAGAGGATGTTGTTGAGATTTTTATTCAAAATAATCATTTAGTTGCTTGTAATTCTCAGTACTAGTTTGGACGATCACATTTCCCCAGCAGCACTATTTTGTGCTACATTTCTTACACCAAAAGGTTGCAATGACGTCTATTTTTGTATTTTTAACTTAGTAGAGTTCCAAAACACTACAACAGCCTTAGCTACCAGCGTAGCAATTACTTCTCCTTGGAAACCAGAGACTTTATTTAAATCAGCCATAAAAACTGAGTTTTCTGCAGCTGTCCACTCTTCCAAACACTCAGATACAGTGATGAGAAAACCCATGAACATTTCCCAGCCTTCTCTCTTATATAAGCATTCAATGCACATAATCTTGATAATTATAAAGCAAACATGATTTCATTCAATAATTCAGTTTTCTGACAATTAGAAATTCTTATCAAAGGAGATTTTGAAGGAAAGCTGTCTTCCTGATTAGAAGAGAGAATAAACTATAAAAAATAGATTGGGCCAGACCCATAAACCATACTGCTTTGCTGTCGTTTGTTTTTTAGTAGTTCATGCCAACTGAAGATCTGATCAGCTTCTTAGCATTTTTTTAAAATACTGAATTTAATCTCAGCTACATGAATGGGTTCTAGATTGTGGAAAACAGAACATCAAGAACGAATGAAGAGGGTGGTTTGTTGTTTTTTTTTTTCCCCAACTGAAGAGGAATAATTGTTGATCTGTCTTCATGAAAAGCATTCTACATTTTCCTGAAAAACTTCTTGAAGCAAGCAATAGAAAGCATTATTGGCAGAAAACGCCAATACTGACAACACTGATACGAGTAAGTCTCTTTACAGAGTTAAAGGGTCCTGGTTCTATTGGCATGACATCCTAATGCCAGTGACAGGGTTGTTATGTGATCCCATGCCTGTTGCATTACTGTGCAGCAACAGAAAAGAGGATGATGGGAAAAGAAGCCATAAAATATTTGTGTACATATATATATGTACACACACATCTATTTCAAATGCAGTCTGAGATGAAGAAAATGCAAGGTAGAAAATTCAAATTAACGTTATCATCATATGAAGCAGGAAGTATTGCATACATTACTGTCAAGAGACTTATACCAGGAACACGAAAGGCAGTAATTATATTAATAATAGCCATTTGTTCAAACAGATTCTTCAGTATGTGCTGATGGTCACTAAATAATGAAAGGAAATAAAAACTGAGGACTTAAGTGACTACCTAGAATCTGTGACAGAAGGAAGAAATACAATTTGATTTCCCAGGTTCTCTGGGCTCTATTTCTCCTAAAGGAAGCTGACACGTACGTACCTGAGGTCAAAGAGGAAATTAGGAGAATAATAATTCTTAGATGACAGCAAGATAAAATGAACATGACAGAAAAATGGCTGACAGGTGAGATGTGAAGTGGATAAATAAGCTGGCAGACCATGGCTTTCTCAGTCAATTCAAGTTTGTTGACAACCAACAGAGGAGGGAGAAGCTCCTCTCTTTCACTCCATTTCTAAGATGTTTCCATTGTTGTCAGCAAAAAAAGCATGTAATGCCTTAAGTGCAGAATACTAAAATATTAATTTCTATGCCCTAGTTTCATGCTCTATGCACCCTCCTGAAGTGTGATAAGTTACTTATTTTGTTTGCTTAATAAAAAATTGATTGATTCTGATCACTGTAAACCTCTTAAAAAGCCTATTTTTACTCAAGTATAAACTTAAAAGCCAGCACAACAAGGGAACTTTGGTGCACTGAAAAAGCAGAAAAGCAGTGGACTGTATCACAAAAGAAATGGTTTTCAATATGTTATACAGCATGATAGTAGTTTGTTCTATCAATACAAAAATTTAAGTCTGAAAACTGCATACAAGATTAAGACAAACTCAGAATAAATATTATGAAGACAGCATTCACAGAACTACTTGAAACATGCAACATCTATTTTCTTTGGTTTATTCAAGCTCCTGCTTCATAAAATTTACCTACTGAGTTATCAACCTCAAAAATTAATTACAAGTTAAGATCAGTACATCTTATTTCAATACCTAAAAATCATTTCCTTCACACAATGAAAGTAACTCAATTTTTACTTCTTTATTCAAAGTTAGACCTTCATTTATAAAGCTGCTTTCACGTCTTTTTGGATTTTTACATATTTTCCAAAAGAATAAATTTTCTATCTTCATATTCTCACGTTTTCATAATAAACCTAAATCATTTAATTTAAAAAGTTATGATTTACATATGCTTTAGGGTTATCGTCTAAAAAAGAGTCAATAACCAAGATAACTTAGGTCTGCACATCAGACCACAGTGAATAATCAGATCACATACAGACTTGTGTGGATCTCCAGTTGCAGTTTTTCTGCTGTGCTGTCACATATAATACCAAAAAAAGAAGGAAAAAAAAGCTCTTTCCAGTTACCAGTAAGGAGCATCTTGCAACACATATCTTGTAAACTGAGGAACAAAACTACTTAATTTCTTATACCATTCTCAACACATCAACCAAGTATTCACTCCCATGCCCAACAGCCCGTGGCTTCTCCACTAGCAAAGTTGAATTGCTCCGTGTGTATATTTTACAGCAGCGCCTCTCTAGAGTGAATGGACCAATATCACCAATGGATTTTGTAAGGGGCACTGGGGATGCCAACAGATGGCAACAGATGGTTCCACTTCAATTCAAAGAGAAAATTTTAAATAAAAAGATAATTACAAAGCTTAAGAGGCTGCTGCTTCTCCACCACATGCGATTTCTGTTGCCTTTCATGATGCTGTTCCCAGTAAAGAGTTCCAAGCATTGGTTTTTACAAATAAGACCAGCACAGCACTCCCACAAATGAGCAAACATCGACGGAACCCAGAAGAGTTGCAGAATTTTCCCCTTTGTTCTACGTATGCTTTACTGAGATACCACAGGAGTGAAGCACCATCCGAAGAGCACAGCTCCACAGCTCCACTTAGATGCCCATTGTTCCTGTCCAAAACTACCTTGAAGTTGATGTTAATTTATTGCCACCATTTCAACTCTAGCATGTTCATTAATTACAATATTTCATGTAGTTTCAATACTCCTCTCTCCTTACCAAATACATTCCCGTCTTTATTCACAGATTTTCTCATTAATGTACCCAGAATCTCTGCGAGGCAAGCATCACAATAAGGAGCTGAAGATCCGTCAGATACAACTAAAATTTATTAAATTTGTTACCTGTAGTAACAAATAAATAATGTACTAATAAACCTTTCAAAAATCATTTCAGCAGCTGGCTATAAACAACCTGATGTTATATCCAAAAACCTGCAAATGCTTGAAATGCTGTTGTTTTTAGTAATATTTACTGCTTCAGAATAACAGACACTTAAATGTCTTTGCAGTACACATGAATGTTAATTTTAAATGCTTGAATAACATTTAGTTGAATAAATTAAATGAATTAAAATTTATTTAGAATAATGAAATTAATTTCAAGTTAAATATAACTGCTGTGGAGATCACTTTCTACAGCAGGCTGGTCAATATTCTTATTCATTTATCCAAAGTAATTTCCTGTTGCTTTAAAGCTAATATAAAAAGGCAAGTACATTATAATGCATTAGGATTTTTATTTTTTTTTTTTTTTAATCAAGGAGTTAAATTCAGAAATTGAAAATGCATCTTCTCACATTTTTAAACAAAAGTAATATAAGTTTGTTTTGCAGTATGGTCACCATGCTGGTTCCATGGCAATAAGGCAGGGTTACATTCAATCACGTAACTCATCACCCTGCAGAACTATTTTTTTTCTTTCAATCTTTGTATTGTTCTGTAATATTAACATATAAGAAAATGTTAAGTGAAAGAAACAGACATATAATGAGTTACTTCATTACCAAAAATAAGCAGCATGTGTGATTATGCAAGTTGATTGGTTGATTATACAAGTTGACCTGGTCCAAAATGTGTTATTATGTAAGAGAAGTGTCAAAAACTACGTGCATTGTAAATACGTGTAACGCACCTATCTATATTTTATCTACACACGCCTTCATGAGTTTCCAGTAAGAACAGAATACCTTCCAAGCTCAGTGTGCATTAAAAAGAGGGAATTGCATAAAAAAAGGCAAATCCATTTACAATCCATTAGACTCAAACATGCAAGCATTGAGAAATAGACCAATATTCTGCAGAAATGGTTACTGCTTGGAGATTTTGTGTCACTGCAATAACACTAAGATCTCCTCACAAATTATATCAGCTGAGCCCCAGTTAGCTGGGCAGCTTTTGTGTTTGACATCACAACAGGAGCAGAAGTCAACAAGGGCTCTGCAGCATGCGGGAGGAGGCTGAGTATAAAAATACTGTAAAAAACTAATACAAATAATGCATTCAGCAAGTTTTTGTTTGCACCTCTCCTTATGATGAAAGTGTCCACAAAAAAGAAAAGCTAAAATTTCCATAATTAATAACAAAATTCAGACAACACATAATACCTGAAAAGCCCTCTTGTCTAGTATTCCATAGACACCTTTCCTCACCAAATGATATCTGCAATGTGATTGAAAGGTATCCTTGTTTTACTGATTGGTAATAACTCCTTCTGGTTGAACAGAGCCTAGGTTATATAATTGCTTGTGCAGAGAAAAAAAATATTTTTCACTTGTTTTTCTTTTTTGGTTGTTTGTTTTTGGTGGTGATGTCTTGGTTTATTTTCTAAAATGTTTGCTCTTTTGTCAGTTCATACACAATCACTAGAGATCAAAGGAATAGAACGAAAAACAGAATAGAGAGAATGTGTAGTAAAAAATCCATTATATTGGGTAAAAAAATCTATTTAAAATTGAAAGTAAATGAATATATTCAATTAACTTGAAACAAACAGATGTCCACCAGCATGGCAACTTTGAATCCCTACCATCTCTTTCATAACCTCTCCTCTAAAAGTTTGTTTGTAAGAACAATTAACAAGTAAATCAAATCCCACTGAGAAATTCAGCCCCAAAACGAATCAAAGGTAAGCAATACAGATTCCTTTTAAAACTGTATCCAGCTACTGAAAGAACCTAATTAAAATACTTTAGCGTGTCTAACTGTATTAATTGAATTTATCAAATTGACTTGTTTCCATTAGCAGGAGAGGACTAATATTAGTGCCAACTTATTTTTGATACACTAAAAGTAACCCACACTGAGATAATGACAAAAAAAAATACTTAGCTGATATTCATTATCAGTGTTCACACAGGACATCTGGCATTTCAAGACTACTATGTGATTACAGTCAACACACAACTGCTATGCAAGGTAATACAGTCTGGATGTGAACCATTGCCAAGGTAATCACTCAACACACTCCAAACCTTTTGCCATAAAAATGAACGGAAAGAGCCAATTTATTGTCAACTGTCCTCACTGCACTTTCTTCTGAATTGTACAGAAGTCCAAGACATATAAAGAGCATTTATGGCTAAGCAGTCATATAAAAGTTTAATAATGGGCATTAGGGATTTTTTATTTATAACATAGCTTATAGGCCTTCATTTTTGCGCACATTCAATGTAGTCATACTCGTTACGAGTAAAAAAGAACAGTTCACACAGAAAGGCATTGCTTCTTTTTAAAATATGTTATTTTGATATAAAAACATCAGTCTGAAACTTAAAGGAACACGCAACACAGTGAAGTTGTCCTACTCATTTAAGAATAAATTGTAAGATGCAGAACTTTGCTAGCTGACTTCAGCCAGGCCAGTGCTACAAGAGATACCTAGTCCCTTGCCCTTATCACTACCAAAGGAGGCATCTTCCTCACTTCCAGTAAGCAGCTGTGTTTCTGATAAAGCACTAGGACAAACTCAAATAACTTCCCACAGCCTGCCTAGCAATTTAATTTCAGAGAAGAAAAAAAAAAAAAAAAAGAAAGAAATCCAACATCATAGAACCACAGGCTTAAGGGGTTGGTCAGGCAGAAAAGTACTCAGGATGTCGCTGGGACACTGCCCTGCTCAAAGCAGGGGCAACTGTGAGGTCATGTCAGGTTACTCAAATTTCTATGCAGTTAGGTCTTGAAATCCTATTAAGATGTTAGTGCTTCAAAACCTGGCTGTCCAGTCTGAACCTCTCCTGTTTTAATCTGTTGTCTTTCCTCCTTCCACCACAGTGACCCCCAGCTTATTTCTCTCAATTTCCTCCTACACAGGTACCAAGGGGCTGCTACTATTTTTCCCAAAATTTGTATATTCTTCAGGCTGAACAAGCCCAGTTCCCTCAATTTCTCCTCACTGGTAAGTGTTCCAGCTCCATGACCAGCATCACTATGAAGCCTTTTGTCTTAATAGCAGGCCCAATCACTTCTGTGCATTAATATTTATCTATTTTCCAGATTAGGTTAAAATTGCAATTATGGACATGAGGTGACTTATGCCTCTGTTTCCTACTAGGGGACAAGGTTAGCTACATTATCCCATACTTTTAGTTAATAAATAAATAAATAGTTTTCCTCTCCCTCCTCCCAAACCCCAAAGAAAAGGACAGTTACATCTTCCTTGACATAACAGAACCCCATGACTAAGTACTCAAATTATTAGTTATTATTTTTAACACTTGAGAAGTAACAGCCAAAACATGCCTACACAGTGCTTGTGCATCAAAAGTATTTAACCTTCTGTAACAGCACATCACTTCCTTCCCCATTCCACTACTGCTTATACTTTCTCTCTTTAGGTTTCAACCCTAGCTCTGCACTGTGTTATTAATTTGACTGCCTTGTTGTCTCAGAGCTGATGGGGCAGTGACAGCCACGCAGACAGAGCTGTGCAACTATGATGATACATATCTCTAACAGGATTGTTAGCTCAGGTTCAACATCCACACTAATCCAATTGCACAGGCTGGATCTACACCACACGTACTACATATGTAAATAATAAAAGGTTATGGGTGAGAAAACAGTGGCATCTAGGGATAGCAAACCCTCTTGCCCTTGGTGTCACAGAAGACTACATTCAGCACTGCACAGTTATTGAGACACAAGCACTCAGAACTGTTTTTTGTTGTTTTTTTTTTTTAATAGTTTAAATTCACAGAAGTGAGGACAGCGTTAGAAACCCTAGGTCAAGGGAACAAATGGGTTTGATCCATCTCATGCAGCCAGAAGAGTAGAACTGAGTAGAAAATCAATGCTCTGAACTACCAGCCCATAGTCAAATTCTTTATGCTCTCTTTCCCTTTCTTGCTTCTTAGAAGGAGAATCACATGCTTTTTTTTTTTTAGACTGCCCTGGCAAGAGTAGTAGCCACCCTTACAGACCATTACGACAGCTTATTCTGTTCCAGAGAAATAACATTTATGGAGCTGAGAAACCAAAGATTACCGGTAAGAAAAACGAACATCAAAGATTAAAAAACTGCCTAATTAGGCTGGTTTTGTTTGTCTGTTCTTCGATGTATATTTAGAAATCATTTGGACAAACTACATGTTACTCTCATACCTTACATTAGCTTACGTAGTTTCGCTGTGGGGAGTACACTTTACATGACATAGCTCTCATGCTACTTCAAGTCCTCCCTATGAGTCCTTTATGCTACTGGGGTACTGGAAGTAACGGTGAAGGAGATTTTTAATGCTCGATTTGAAAGCAAAAGTGAACAGATCAAAACGACCGAGATTTAAATATCAAGTAAGGAAAGAAAAAGGAACACTTATCATTCTTGTTTGTTTCAACCTTCTCACTGTCTAGCTTCAGGACTCTGAGTTACACTTTATACTGGCATTTTTCAAAGAATTCCATTTGTAATGATAAATGCTTTAAAAAGCTTATTTGCACCTGAACTGGTCAGAACTTTTTCAGATATTACAATATTCACTGCAAGCACAACAAAAAGACATCTAGCTACAGCAGGAATCTGTCACTTTTCACCTGCTTGCACGTACTAGGACAGTACTGACTGCAACAGAAAATCCTCTTCAAGCCCAAGGCAGCCCTCAGTGTCACTCATGCTGTAATACCAGAAATATTCCTTAGCCTTTTCATCTCAAAACAGAGGATTCACAGGCAAATATTTATTTACCTAAATTACGCATGGTCTACTTTGTTGAAAACAAAATAAAGGATACAGATCATTTAAATAAATCACTTTATATTTAAACTGAAAATTCAGGTATATTGTTTAAACATACGTAACAGTAAAACTGCACTGCTAGAATCACTGCATGTTGTTGTCTCCTTACAGATGGACACCGTCAGCACAAAAGGCAGACAACTACAATATCAGTGAGTTTAGTTTTACCAATTCAAGATGTTTCACCCCTAGAAATGTTTCTAAAAAGGTGTTTATCATCAGTAATTTACATAGCCTGTACTATCTTTGCCAGTTTATTGAGATGCAGTACAAGTATTTTTATCAATTAATAACTGTTGATAAATTAAAAATATTCTTTATTTCATTTTACTTTCCAATTTTCACAAGAGAACTTTTGTGTAAAATGTAAAATTTCAACGAACTTTGAAATTTTGCAACAAACACTTCAGCAAAAACATTTAGAAAATAACATGAGTGTGGATGGATACCTAGAATTCCAAATAAAAGTCAAGTTCACTGATCACCTTCAATGATCACTGAAGAAAATCTGTATAAAATTCAAAGCAAATTTCTACAAAATGTAAAATACTGTGAGGTCAAAAAGATAAGCATATTGCGGCTAACAGTATAATTTCATATAATGAAATGGGAAAGTATGAAATGTGGTTTTCTGAAGTTTTCTTCAAAATTTGCCTGATACAATTATATCTGATTCCAAAAAGAAATTTATGACTCATATGCTGTGGTTTCACATTGATTATTTTGCTTTTGTTTTAATGTCTAGATACAGTTCAAATAAACCAACTGCTTTTCAGAGTTGTCCATGACTTTCAAGATGAATCTTACAGGCGGAGCTGAAGTTGTTTGTTTTTTTTCCCTTTTAGCAAACCTTTTTAGCAGAAAGGTCCAATAAGATTGCATCTCTCACTTTCAGGGCTGCAGGAATTACAATTCTCACAATTCAATTCATTTGAATTTGGAAAGAGAACTTTTAAATACACTTTTAAATAGTGAACAATTCTATACATTGACAACATTAACAAGTTTTTAAATTTGGGATTTTTTTTTAATTAAATGTAATGGTATTCATATGGAATGCATTAACAGGTTTCATAAGGCTCAAAGAAGGCATGAGATGCAGAAACTACATCTATAGTTCATCTGTAGTGTAACAGCATTACCAACTGCGGGACCTACAGGCCTAGCAATTCCAGTACATTCCATTTTGGTTCATCTCTAGAGTCCAGAGCAGCCCTCAAGTTTAATGACAGACATTCTTGTAAAGTTGTAAAAAAAACGCTGTTTCTGTTACCAAGTCACTGCTTATTGATAAAAGCAAACAAGTAAACAAGAAAGATAGACAGCTTCACAATTTTGAGCAGAGAAATGGGATTTTATATTCAAGCCTCTGGATGTAAGCAGACTCACAACGACTGGGCTTTGCTGTGATGCTACTCAGCATACACACTTCTACAAACTGCTAAAATAGCAACGATTATTTGGGAGAGTTTGTGGATGCAGTCAGAAGTTAACGAATATTCAGAAATTCTTACATATTAGTACTGTCTACTCATTCTTTACTGTGGTTTTAGCACAGCCAAAATATTAGTCAGTGGCTGGAACTCCACCTACAAACAAGGCCTGAGTTGCAATTGCAACTGTGCACCTGTGTGCTCAGAGCCATGAAGGGATAGACTTGACCTTTTTTAAAAAAGGCTATCTGTAAATCTATCTGGAATGTAAGTGAAGCTTAAGACTTAATGGGGACAGCTTACTGAGACAAAATTATCCAGCTCATCCTTGGTACAACACACTGGACTCATACAATTCTATCAGCCTAATAAGGGTGATACAGAGAAGTGTTAGGAGCTTCACTTACAAGCTGAAAAGGTATTAATCATCACCTCATTGCTCTGAAAGTCACCTCCTATTTCTCTGCTTCACTTCTCTATCAGTTACACAATGAACAGCTGAAGTTCTGTGCTATTTAAGATGTTTATAGTGCTCTTAAGGAGTGACATAAAGGGCTGTTACTGAAAAAAAAAAAGAAGAAAAAAAAAAAAGGAATAACGTCTTCTGCCTATCTCTAGTGGATAGGACAAAATCTAATAGGCTAAAATGGCAGCATAGAAAGCTCAGGTCAGGTTAAGCATCATGATAAAGACTGGAAGAGATTGCCCAGGGATTCTGTTGCATCTGTGTCGGTAGAAATCTTTAAGATTAGGACAGAAAACTATTTGTCAGGAATAATATAGGTATAATAGGTCCTGCCTTGGTTTTTTTTTCAGACCCATTTTTGCACGTTACTGATGAAACAGAGTTGCTGTTAAAGAAATATATAAAGGTGTCCTTTCCAAATACCATTCCAAAGTTGTACAGCATTTTGTGGCAGTTTCTTGCCATCTCAGAAATATACCATTGTCAAATTGATTCAGCTGATCTCAACTTGTTTGTAGCTGAACCGCTCTTAAGTAGAAAACCATTCAAGTCAAAGCCCTGAAGTGGTCTCCAGATGACCCCAAAGGTCTGTTTCATGTTTCATCTTTGTAAGAGATTTCATTGGTTTGGTGTTTATATTTATGATTCCCCAAATGGAGTTTCCTAAATTAGATAATAAGTCAGCCCATTCTACAACCAACACTCTGTTTCTTAAAAGGAGAACAGAAGGCCTAATCTAGTTTCTACAGAACTTGCTGTTTTTCATGGTTGTGGGTTGTTTGTTTTTTTTTTTGTGATACCTCGCATAAGGCAATATTCAGGATGTTAACACTTAAGCATTTAACAATTCATGATAGTATTTTCAAACAGTCCTTCAAAACTGTATGTATAGAAAAAAGGAACTTGGATAACAACAAAAAAAAGACACGGGTATGCTGATATCATAATAGTTCTAAGAACCATGGTTTTATATATACTCTATCACACAATTCACAATGAATTCAAGAACCTAAAAGGCAGTTCACTGTAATATTGTGAAATTCTTCACGCTCCAGTTATGAAACAGGCTGATCATATTTGTCAGCCAGAATTTTCAGAGACCAAATTCAGAGTTTTCTATATTTCCTGTCAATCCTCCCAAGAAACACAGACCTGCTGAGGGGGAAACTGTACAGATTTCTTTATCCTGTCATCATTTTTAACTTCAGATGTAAGGGCGCAGAGAAAAGCAGTGCTGAACGCATTTTCTTTTGTAACCACTCTATTAATAGGGGATCGACATGCACCGTAACATCTGTATAATACTAGAAGGATTTGACAAGACAGTAAAAGATGTATCTTAGTAGCCCTGGAGAGGAAAAAAAGCACAAGTGTTCAGAACAACGTTAAAGTTTCCAGAAAACAGAAAAACTAAGAGCAGGTATAAGCTACAAATACTGAAAACAAAACAAAACAAAAAACCCAACAGAAAAATGAGTATAGAGAACAAAACCATTGGGAGGAAATAAAAATCATGGGCAAATACCAAACGTCTTAATAGCTTAGTACTGCTAAGCAGCAGGTCAAAGATTCTTCGCTGAGAAGCAACACGTGAAATGCATATGCTATATGCACACCATGATAGCTGAAAGGAGGAAGGTGCTTTGCTCAAAGGATCTCTAATAATACACAACTAAGACCAGTTCCAGGGTACTGTTGCTGAACTTCAAGATCTTACACTGAGTGGTATGAACAGCCCTTTCTTGGCTCCTTTAAGTCAAGGCTGAATTTCTCATGTAGGAAAAAAACAAACAAACAAACAAAAAAAAAACCACCAATCTCATTCTCTGCTAGCACCTGCTATTAGCAACATACATCTTGTTATCACTATAATCCCAGAGAACACAGCGCTAGATTATCCTCAATACTAACTTTGATTTATAAAGCATAATGTAGATTTAATTTGGAGATTAAACCTCTGACACATGGTTCCAGTGCACCGAATTTGAGATTGAAAGAATTGAAGATTGAAATTTCAAAGAAGGTCTGGATATCCCATCCACTGCACGGGGTTGGAACTGGGTGGGCTTCAAGGTTCCCTCAAATTAAGCCATTCCACTATTCTCTAATTATTATTTTTTTAATCTATACCTTTCTTGTGGAAGTTTACTCCCCTTTGCTTAGTGAAGTACAGCGTGACACTTTCTAGGAAGACTTCTCTCCCAGAACTTGTCAGAGGGAGCAGAGATGAAGCAGCTGAGAGCAGCCTCTCAAGCAACATGACCATGCCTTCAGACCATGGGTTTCCTGTATTTATAAGTGTTGGACTCATCCTTTCTTCCAATGTTCAGGTTAACATTAGAAATCTACAGTCTATTCAAAGATTTTAATTCTTCCTTGTTGTCACTTCACTACTGATCACTGCACTGAAAAAAAGACTAGCAGTCCAATAGCCCTGGATCAATACAGGACATCTTCCCAGTCAAGCACTTTTTAAAATTTGTTTTCTTCTTGTGGCATTTTGGTTGATTTCACAGATACTGAAATTACTCTTCAATTTACAGCACCAATTAAGAAATAATCTTGCTGTCTCCCTCCGACACCAAGTCCATACAAGATCTATCCTGACCTAGATCTCTAGAAGAAAAAAAAAGTTGTACTGAACATGCTCCTGGCTTTCTCAGCTCTAGAATTTCAGGCTGCCATTCTACTTCATACTGAGTACTTCCATGAATATTGTTCAATCTTATGCCCACATAACTTGATTGTAACTTGAAGAACTGAGCCTGAGCTGCTACATTTTCTTTAAAATAACTAAACGGTAACAAAGACTGCAGGCATGTGAAGTTGTAAGTGTAGTAGTGTAATATGTAAATACTCGTGGGGTTAATGAAAAGGAAATTAAGGCTTTTGAGAGCTATGCACCAATCTTCTAACTTAGAAGAAAAGTTTGGCCTAATAGATTTGCAAAGCAAATATTGCGCTCTTGTACCTATCCCAAATCAGGATTCTGACCAAACTTTGTTTTTACTATTGACATAACAGCTTTGTTGTGCCCAAATTTTGTCCCTTCTGAAAGGGCAGCATCTTCATGTTGAGTTTTAAATGCATTAACGAAAGCTGAGAAAATAGAGAATGGAAAGAGTTATTGCTTCTTTCCTACACTGTAAGGCAAGCTGAGCGATGCAACAAATGCTAGAACCTCATTTGAACTACTGCAGCAACTATAGCTCCAGAGGAAGAAACTACATACTTTTAAGCTTAATACATCTTGTTCAGGGAGATCCAAGATATTTAAGTGTAAGCCAGAAACTCTGCCCTGACACGTTATTGAATGAGCCCATTTTTATGAAAGACAGTTAATGGAAAACTGTTTCAAAAGGCTAACATTTTTTCAAACAACTAAATAATAAAAATATTAATAGGGCAAAAATGAAGGAACAGTTAGACCTCTGATTCTCTGGAACAATTCCGGTACAATTTGAGGCCGTACCTCAAGTACTGTGCTCAGTTTTGGGCCCCTCAATACAAGTAACACATTGAGGCCCTGGAGTGTGTCCAGAAAAGGGCAATGAAGATGGTGAGCACAAGACTTCTTCTCCATTCTACATTAAAATACTACTAAATGTAAGGCTAGTGAGTATTATTAATCTTAGCTGTGTACATTTTCAGTTTGCTCCTACTATATATAATCATACAAACTGAATTTTCCACAAAGACCTATAATATTAAGGATGTTATGGAGCCAAATGAAATTACATGACAGTGAAGTCTAAACTTAAGATAGAAATAAGAATAAATGTTACTTCAAATTAAAGAAGAAAAAGCCTTTTAAAAAAAGAATATGCAGCGGTATTTCAAAACAGATAAGGAATCCAGGCCCTTTGAGGGAACAATGGGTTCAGTCAGAATTATAATGTTATCTACAGACCATAGACCATAAGGCCAAAAGCAAACAAATAAGTGGAAATGAACTGAAATATTAATGCCAGGGAATATACACCATGTATTTTCCTTCCTAGACCACATAATGTATCTTGAAATATAAATAAAAATCAATAAATGAAGAAGCTAGATTAAAACTATTAACTAAGGTAACCTCTTAAATCACACAAGTCTGTCTGTGTGCAAGTTCAGTATTTCACAGGATGATATTCTACAGGAAAGGTAAATCAGTAACTCAAGATCAATATGTTGATTATCCCAACACAAGAAACAAATTAAGGTATCAAACAATTAGCACACATTTTGAATAAGTATCAGTGGAAATAGGACATCAGTATCATCGCTATAAGGTTCCCAAGGGAATACAAGTGAAAGAGGCAATAAGGTAAGTGTTCATACCAATAGAAGACTCCTAAGTGAAAAAGAGACTTTTAATTGTGAAAAGATCTAATTCCTAAACATCTGTAGCTGAAGGTTCCATAAATTCAATCCTTGAAAAAATAAAATTTACTACTGTTTTTCACATTTGAAAGAATGAAGTGTATATACATGTAAAGACAGCATACAAACCAAGCTACACAAGTATATTATAGATATAAGCTGCTTATCATATGAGGTTTAACAGTTTATATTTTAAAGTAGAGTAATATCTTAATGAACGCATGAACAAATAACTTGGAAACTAGTTTGTTTTTTTTTTCTTTCTTTTCTTTGCTTAAAAGAGATGTGATGCCATATCCAGAGCATCTACGTATGAAATACTCCTGCTCTAACTATAATTAGCATGTCCCACTTAGAGGTAGCTTCCTTATCTTTGAATGCATATTGATTACTTCCCCAGTAGCACGTAAATCAGTGTCACAGAAACTGATATACAGTATTGGGTGCTTAGGTTGCTGTGGCCATACTGGATGCTCTTTGAGGTATCTTCCTCTGAATAAATTCACCTGAATGTCCTCCACTGAATTTCCCCCAATGAATATGTATTTGAGGAAGAAACATATTCTGTGAGGCCAAGAACCAGGGAGCACTGCGAGTCAAAAATCAATCTTGATCTTAAAATGGAATTAAGCACATAAAAACATGAGTAAATCTCTGTCTTGCATAAAATTAGTTTATCCCATTACGTGCTTTTGGGGAAAATAGCTAAGAATTCTTACATGATATTATAAAATACTTTTTGGGCCAAGTACCATAACTTACTGCTTCCTGAACCTGACTGTATTTCACAAGAACAATCTGAGGCTTTTCATAGAACATTTCACTAGCTCCTTTGCCTATAAAGATAAATATTCTTAAACAATAAAATATTTTTAAAGAAATAGATGTTTTTAGAATCTTCGTAACAGGCTGTAAAACCTTAATATATTCCCATATCTTCACAAGAAATACCCTTAATAAGGAATACCCTTAATAAGGCAGGGAATTTAAGAGCAAACTTAGCTTGATATGCAAAAGTACTCTTTTCTGCTAAAGTACACAGTATGACAGAATAAGTGTTGGGTTAATACAGGTTAAAACTTCTATAGGGCATACATCTATCATACAGTAATCTTAGCAAAAATCTTCAAAACCTCTATTACATTTTCTGTCCAAATCTTGACAGTTATAAAGTGCTAACATTGTAATATAAAATTTGAGCTCCTTTTAAATATCTTTCATGGAATTTGCCCACAGCCAGGTTTGGACCAGGAAGTGGCACAGGAAGATAATAAGTTATTATTTACAAACAGAGAATTAACTACATATGATTACTTTAGGCAATTGCAATGACTAGTTTCTGTAAAAGTATATTCAAATTTCATTATATCATTCCCAGGTTTTCATTAAAAAAAGGTTAACGGTGTAAGTCTGCTGTTTTGTAATCACTTCTGCTTCACAACAAAAGCAGACACCAATCTTATTTCAAGGTCTATGAGCCGATGGTCAAGTCCTGAGTACTCAAACTGTACTCAAGTTGAAACTAGATGATCATTGTGGTCCTTTTCAACCCAGGCCATTCTGATTCTATTATTCTAGGAAATGCAGTCTCTAAACATTTCCTTCAGATTACATTCTCTGCGTTCAACAAATTAATTTCTTACAAATGCTAATAACTTTATAATGCAGTCCATACTCTCAAATACCATTGCTAATGCATTTTCCTACCTGCAAAGGGAACAGGTGCATCTTTATCCAAAGCAACAAGAGGAGGATCCAAAATTACAGTGTCATTATTTTCGGTTATGATTCCATGGTATGATGTCTCAATCCAGGGCTTATGCTTGTTCACTAAAGAAGAAAAAAATGTCTGATCAATTAATTTATAGTTCATATACCACTAGTTTATCTTATCTTCTTTGAAGAGAAAACATTTAACACATATCCAATATTACTACTCAAAAGTCACTTACAAGGCCCCAAGTTTCTTTATAAACATTCAAATGACATTATAGGCATCCCTCCAATAAAGACACCAAAATAAAAAGCCAATTTTCGAAATGTTTTTAATGTGTTCCCAACTGTCCAACATAATTATGGTCAGATACTTTTAAAGGAATTGCTTTTGGTTCCAAAACTCTGATCCAATTAAAGAAACGTCCAAAGAAATACAGCTTTGGTCAAGATTCAAAGGCAAGTAGAAAGGCAGGCAAGAATACCTGTACTCCAGGCAACTACTCATTTTACATTTTTTAGGAAAATACCTAGAAGTACTCTTGTATTCTCTACCTTGTAGAGTACAAACCATGCATCATCAGATTGTCTTACTCCTGAATGTTTTGAATGTGAACCCTCTCTTAACAACCATCCCTTATTTATTGACATGGCAACATGACTTGGTCTTCCTTTCTGTTTTGTAAGCAGCATAGCACTAAGATCACACAGTCATCATCTGACTTTTACATTTTTGTAACTCTTATAGAGGTAATACAAATTCCAATTTGAAGCATGTTCTACCACAAGCATCAGTAAATACTATGCTAAGGATGTCTACCATATTACCACCAAGTCCATATACAACATAATTTTCATACATATTATTTAGCTGTGTGTATCAAACACTGAGAAAAACACCTGGTGAAGTAACAGGAATCATCCATCTCAAGACAAGACAGAAGGTTGACACTTAAACAAAAGTCAAATTTAACTAGATGGGATTATTTTGAACAATCACAGAATTGCAGGGGTTGGAAGGGACCTCAAGAGATCACTAAATCGAATCCTCCTGCTAAAGCAGATTCTGTACAATGGGTCACACAGGTCAGTGTCCAAACAGCTCTTGAATATCGTCATAGGAGACTCCATAACTTCTTTGAGCCACCTGTTCCAGCATTCCATCACCCTTATTGTAAAGGAGTTCTGCATGTTTGTAGGGAACTTTCTATGTTTAAGTTTTAGACCATTGTCCTTGTCCTGCCGCTGCACACTGCCAAGAATAGCCTGGCTTCTACCTTCCATCTTCCTTTAGATATTTATTAACATTAGTCAAACTGCCCTTCAGTCTCCTTTTCCCCACTCTAAACAGACCTAAGTCACTCAGCCTGTCCTCATATAGGAGATGCTCCAGGCCCCAAATCATCTTTGTGGCCCTCCTCTGGACTCCTTTTAGGAGAATCACAGTATCACAGAATGGTTTGGGCTGGAAGGGACCTTTAAGATCACCTCATTCTCCCCAGTTCTCACCTAGTAAATCTCCCTACCATAAGCAGCAACACCTCCCCCTAGACCAGGTTGCTCACAGCCCCACAACAAACCTGGCTTTGAATGCCTCCTTGCCCAACCTCACTGGGCAACCTGTTCCAGTGTTTCACTGCCCTCACAGTAAAGAATTTCTTCCTAATATCTAGTCTAAATCTTCTCTCTTTTAGTTTAAAAACATTTCCTCTCTTGCCTTGTCACTATGTGCCCTTATTAAAAAAAAAAAAAATAAAAAAAATCCCTGCCTTTTTTGAACTGGGGGGCTGAGAATAAGACACAGTAGCGATATTAAAAAAAACACAACCAACAGTTCCTCACACATACACACCACCATCAACTCTTTGTTGCCTTGTCTTCAAAAACCCTCACACAAGAACAGGTTTGATATTTCAGTCACAGAGCTTCTTTGAAGTGGAAAAAGTAGTTCTAGACATCAAAGACAACTGAGAAAGTTTGTTCACAATTGAGAAGCTCAACAATGAAGAATTCTTTTGTTCCGTCGTCATTTGGAAAAAATAAATACATTTATGACTAACTGAAGTTACATCTTTTTCCTTCTTGCTCCTTTGTTTAATCATTAGGAAATTGTGGTCTCAGGAAGAATGATCTGAGGCTCTTTTAAAGCTGAATTATTCAATACTACAATTAGTAAAAGAACTTTGAGTTAACATACGTTAGAGTATATATTGTTTCAGAGGAAGTTATACTAGTTTTCCACAGTTCTTTGCCCATTTGCCAATAACTAAGAAATGGAAAGATTAAACTGGGGATATATCAAGGAAAGGTGAAAGTAGGAAATTCAAATCTCTTTATTATGTAATGACTGAACACCCAGAAGGAAAAACTGGTGAGTTTTATACAATGAGATCCTAGTTTGCAGGGCAGATGAAGTCTTTTGTATGTGTTATTTGAATAGATGAATTGCCTCAGCAGAAATAGTTGCACACATAAATATGCTCCACTTATAGTCCGATACCACTCCAAGAGTTTGATTGACAGAATAACAATCCATCTCTTGATTAAATGCAGATACAATTCAACAATAACTGAATCAGTTTGAATGAAAAAGAAAGCCCTTAAGCAACTAAAAATACCAAAGGCAGATTTTCCTCCTTCCTGGTTCTGTTAATTGCCTGAGCTCTTACAAACAAAACAAACCAATAAAACAAACAAACAAAAATTAACAAAAATCATACTAAAATAATCAAAATAAATCTTAAAAAACACCAAATAAATTGCTTTTATTCCTACAACAGATTCTGCATAATCATTTTGATGATGTTGTTGCTTAAGAAATTGTCTCAGCATTCAGTGGTTGCAACTCTACAAGCACTGTCTTTTTTCCATTAGCGTCCCATGAGCTACAACAACAGGCAAGTCAATGACAGCAACATAATTCCTTATATTACATTAGAGCAGGAAGAGAAGAAAGTAGATTAAGAACAATTGCTACAATTTAGTCCTAGACCTTGGAGACTGGCATAGCAGGAAGAAAGGAACAATAAAATAAAAGCGAAACACAATGGAAGTTCTAATTATTTACAAGATGCACTTCTCCAAAAGAATAATTATGACTATATGAGATTAATGTAACCTGTGGTAACTGGTTTTTAAAAAAAGATGTCAAAAGTGTTTTGTCCTTTCCTCCTTTCCTTCTCTAGCTACTGAGCCACATTTGAAGATATTTGAGAATTAAATTCATTTGAATACAAATCAGATATTTTTCTAGTGATGCCCACTTTAAAAACATGTCATTTCTCCTCCCTTATCTACTTTATTTTTTTTATTAGCGTACCGAAATAAAACAGTACATGCAATGCCTCCACTTATCAACTCTCCTTCCTTAGAGCAGGATATGTTCAAAACAAGATTTCCAGTAACTTGAGCAGTACCTCCTTTGACCCTCTTGTTTTCTAGCTCTGACATTCAAATACAAGGGCTGCTGCGAATGTAGAAAACTACAGTGAGACTAATTTTGATATTTTTTAACCCTTCTGACAAATTCCCCAAACCGCATTTGAATAGCATAGTTATTTTATTAATGTACATGTGTATATAGATACATAATTATGCATACATAATTTTCATTTTGATCCTCATTTGGCTTTAAATGGCTCTAATCAGCGTTGAAGTTTCTTTTACCAGTTACATCAGTAAATGGAACCTTAAGTTTCCAAAGTTAGAGCAATGTCACTCTGCATTTATTAAAAAAGAAAAAGGAAGCAAAAATTGTTTATTCTGTTGTCTTCTTTACGCTATCTGAAAGAGAACATTTAAACAGAAAAATAAATTGAAAATTGAAATTCACACTGTGTAAGAAACAACAGTCCTAAGCAGTCCTATTATAGAAAAGTGTTTATACTGGACAAAGACTAACATTATCATTTCTGAAATTGTTATAAACTTAAAGATAAGGAGGGAATGCAGTATTTATCATAAAAATGTAAGAAGTAGAAATTGCTACCAAAAAAAAAAAAAAAAAAAAAAAACATTTCAATGTTTTAATGTTAATTTAACAGTTCTTGCAGTTAATAACTGTCTATAAGAAAGCAATAGTAAAAGTGCACTTTGTATTTGTTAAAGGTGATGGAATAAATTTTTATAGAGGCGTGTACATGAAAGTTTCAGGAACTAAAAGAGTAGTGTACGATACAGAAAGAGAAACTCAGTAGAGCAAAAAAGCATGAAATTCAGCTGATAAGAAGTAAACAGTAAATTACTTTTCCTGTTGGGCTATGTTATGTTGCAGTATACTGCTATGGTCTAACCTGACAGGTGGCAAAGCCCTGCAGTCATTCATTACCTCCCTGGCAGAATGGGGGAGGGAGCCAGGGAAAAAGAAAGTAAAATTTGTGGGTCGAGATAAAACTATTTACTAAAACAGAGAAAAGGAAAATAATGATATTTATTACTATTTAAATATATAGATATGAATGTATATAACAAGCAATGCACAAACAATTGCTCACCGTTCCCCCAACCCACGCCCAGCTATTTCCTCAGGCATGGAAGAGAGCAAGTTGAACTTGCACTCCCTTCAGAACTCCTTCTACATGATGATGGTATGAACACCTTTGTGGCCAGTTTAAGTCAGTTGTGCTAATTCTGTTCCTTCCCAGCTCCTGTGCCTTTTGCTGAGAACGGCCTTAGCTCTGTAAAACACTGCTTAGCAGCAACATCAGTGTATTATCAACACTGGTTTTCGCCAAGGACTGAAAACACAGCATCACAGCAGACACTGAAAACAACAATTCCATCCCAGCTGAAACTAAGACACACTCCTAGAGTAACTCCAAAAATAAAAAATATACTTTATTTTTATAAAAGATCTGCCTCCAAGGAATGAAAGCATTTGATTGATACATGCAGTACAGAATAAGTGTTGCTCTTAATTCACCAGATGCCTTTTACTTGAACCTTTCCGTCGAGGTAAAAGTCGAAATCAGTACCATGGGTTCAAAAGTTCAAACATATTTAAGACATAGAGTTGACTTATACCAGGACTAAAACTGGGTTTTTTGTTTTCTAAACTTCTTCTAACTAACATACGTTGTTAGTCATTCATATAAAATGTTAATGTAAATAATTTCTAGGATCTAAGATAAAACAATTCTCTTTTCATTAATTACATGTAGAGATCAATTCATTAAAATCTGTACACATCACTTACGCTTCATTCTCATAGTTTTTCTTACGAAAGGTGCTGATCACAAACTTTCTGGTTTAATCAAACCACCATGGTAGAAAACTACTACTCTGTGTTGCATCTACAAATGCATCTGGCTTGAAAAAATGCAAAGAAAAAAAGCTAAGGAGAAACAAACTATTTTGTAGAGTCCACAGGAACCGCTGTGCTCCCAGGCATGTCTCGAAAGTCAGGTCAAGGACAAAAGCCAAACCAGAAGCAGGAGGAATAACTGCTAAAAAAAATATACGGCAAGCCCCTACTTTCTATCTTGGTGTCTTTCTGCCATTCTCTGCATTATGCCCTGCGCATCACCCATTCCTGACCTTTTCTCAACTTCCCACTCCGCAGTTTGCTACCTGATACATGGTTAGAGAAACCATCTCATGCCAAACTCACTCACAAAGATTCCATCTGAGCACTTTACACCTCCCCAGGGTGGCCCTGGGAAGCAGAAACCAAGAGAACAAAATCACGGTAAGACATTAATCCATTAACAGAATAGGAAAAGCAAGTATCAAATACATTCCCTGAGCCCTTTGCCAGTCCGCCCAAAGCTCTTTCCTATATGTATGACTGCAGGTACACAGTCTACTTGCTAGCATCTACAGAGCTAAAAGGTGACTACCTGCTCTATTACACTGCAAGATGTGTACAGGGCTTTCTGAAGACAATCACAGTCTCTGTAAATTAAATTTTCCAAGTCACAGCGTCCACAAATAGAACTTCAATTTGTCAGTGCAGAAGTAATACCATAAATGGACCAAAATATGGGCTATATGTCTACCTCACATGGAGCAACAAGAACTATAACCCAAGATAGGCCCTACTAGGCTAGGAGCTACTCCCTACTAGGGAGCTGGGGGTGAAAAACAGGAATACAAGGAATGTACAGTGGCTTTTCTAAATTTTAGATGTTTTCTGACTTAAAATACATAGAACATTATACTGATCAAAAAATAGCACTTTATAGAAGAAATACGAAAGGAGAAAAAAGTGAAGCTTAGTAGTTGCAGCTACTGACACTAAGGTATAGTCAATATTGCCTAGCTGCTTTAACTGATTTTGAAGCTAAAGCTTGCAGTAGCAAATTCTATGAGTTAAGAACTGCTTTATGAATACAAATGTTTTCCTTTCTTCTTTTCCAAAATAGCAGAACAGATCTATTTTCCACTTAAACACACTGATATGTTCTCTCATCTCTAGCTTAAAGAGTTTGTTGATAATAGTAAAATCAGCAGAAAGCTTAGGCCTTCTTAACACTCAGATCAGCTCTTTACATTCTTTCATCTGTTGACTTCAATAGGCTTCAACTCAGCCTATTGGAATCCTGTCCATTTGACAAAGGTCCTCCTTTAAAATCAGTTAAAGGTGAAGATGCTTCTTTAAAATAAGCCTTTAAAATATATACTTATAAAATCTCACTCACTCCTGGAAGATAAACAGCTGAATTTCATACTTCATGCAGTCTGCACTACAAACCCATGTTCTGTAGAACAATGATAAAGAGCACTTCCAACGCCCTGCTAGGAGAATATTGAATTAAAAACCAACTCCTAATGATGCAGACAGCATACTGACATGTGCAATGTGTAATCATTATGGCCAAAAAACCCTCCTCCTTCTCCAATCTGAAAGCCATCAGTTTGGCCGTCCACTCTTCCTTTTGGGTGATACTTCACTAGGCAAAGACCTCATGGTCAACAAGGGCCAGAGTTCTAGCTCACTGGCTCTGCTTCAGGCAGTTTATACACCCGACTGGCAGACTTACTTCCCCAGGATAAACCTAGAGTTGCAGACCTGAACTTCCTGTACTGCCTGCTTCAGAACGAGCTGAAGCTAGAAATAAAAGAAAGAGATCTAAAATCTGAGAGCAGTGGAGAAGGATAAACAAATTAGAAAAGATGAAGACTTTAAGGCTTAGGTCACTGAAGAAATGGAAGATTAAATTCTGTCTAACTACTAATCCCCTCTTCAAGGCAGAGAAGGCAAGAGGAAATGGAAGCTGAATGCATTTTGAAGAAAAAGAAACCAAGTTAGAAGTGGATACTAAAAATTGCTGGAAAGTAAGCAAATGTTTGCATTTCATAGGGTTAAATCTTCCTCAGCACTAGGAATAAAACACTAACTAGCTATTTTAACAGAAAACCAGAAAGCTGTGGTTCCCATACATACAAAAGAGGCTCAACACTGGTACAGATTTTGTATGTTGCACCAGTGACAAACCGTTAAGACAGAATTTATTCTTCTGTCTCACGATATGCTTAGTTCTCTGTGTGATGCTACTGCCTAAATTACTGAAACATCAACAGTTACATTCAGGACTTCCTTTTTCAATAGATGGTTTTTAATTGGAACACTCCATGTGCTTTTGCATAAAACAATAATGTGACATTCCAAGCCCAATTAAGTCAATGTGCGTTTTGACACTAAGTCCAGATAAAGTAGGACATATGTAATTTATGAGACATGATTCTCCCAGAACTCTTTGGAGAACATTTTAAGTAAAGAATACTTTATAAACAGTGAATCTCAGCAAATTACTAGTGGAGAACCAACATATAAATTGGCAATGGTTTGATCATACTGCACAACAAAACCTATTTTGTATGAAATAGACTGAACAAGAAAGTCTTCTACAGTTAGGATATTTTCTGCCCCCCCCAATTGAACTCCTTTTCAATAATGAGCTCCCATTAGCAAAATCTGTTTTTACACTTAAAAAAAAAATTGAAAAATCTGATATGCATTCATTTGTCGACCAAAAGCTGCCTGATATCATGCAAGCAGTCTATTGGTTAGTCCTGAAGTGAAATAATATACTCTGCATTTATCCTGACATGATTAGAAGCTTTTGTAGCTATATATTTATTTTTTTAATTATATTTTTTTCTCATATAAACATATTTTTGGAGTAGAGGAGATATTCATTTTAACACTGACCAAATCAATCTAAATATTTAATAGGAATTTAATCAAATACTTTGTCAACCCATTCCTGTACCTTTCAGGAAAAAAATAAAAAATAAAAACAAACAAACAAAAAAAACCCAACACCAACGTCCTAAGCTAAAGATGTTATAAAACTCTACTAAAAGTTTTGTCATATAAAGCTGTTAGAAGCATTTCTGCTTTTGATCTCCCTATTTCTATAAAGCACATTTCCTATCTACATACATATGTGAATATGCAAGAAAAGCTTTACAGTGTGAGTTTCTGTTGTCTCTTAGATAACAGATCACAAATCTATGCTCTCTGTGCCCTAAATTTGTACAAGCTTTTTTATTAATGCAAAGAAAACTTCATCTCTTTGATTTAGATGTTCAGATGTGTACTATAGGTCCCACAGCTAGTATGGCAACTTGCAAAGCACCCCACAGATGAAGTCCTTATCCACAAAAGCCTATACAGTTAAAAATCTTGGAGAAAGTATCTGTTGGCATAGCAAAATATTTTAATTTTTGTTACAAGAGCAGAAAAACGTCATAAATAAATTAGCTTGTGTCTTTCTGTGTACCTTCTAGTCAAAGAAACATTTTAAACTTGCATATCTTGCTTAACAGGGCTTATCTTTCATTTAGCATTCTTGTCAGCAGCTGCACATTCTCGTTTAAAAAATATAATTTGAGAATCATAACATAGTAAACATCTCTATTTAAGTCTTCTTTACTATTTCACTTAACTTTTTCATTATTTAATAACTCCATCTTCATTGTATGAAGCTGTCTTACTCCTACAAGTTTTACGTTTCTCTTGTTTAGACTGAAATCTCTGCAGAACATGAATTTAATTTTCAATTATGAGGTTACAGCAAGCATTCTGAATACACCTGATGCCAGTGCTTGTGTCTTCTGACAAGTCTTGCCACATGATAGTACCTGAGCAAAGACTCAAACACTGTTGGGCCATTAACTGGATATCAACATCTTGTGCATAATACAGCAATGCTAAGAACATATGGATCACTCATAAACATTCATTTTTAAATCTAGACAGTGTGTTGCCATAGGAAACGAACAAAGAAAATTATGCAAAATAGCAATAGTAACCTCCAAACAACACCAAGGACAGGACAGATCTCACTGAGGAGTAACAAATCTGCAGGGTGCCCTGGTTAACCAAAAACCTTATTTCAATGTTTAATATCTTTCAGTGCCACTAGTATTAAAACCAAGGAACTTTGCTGGCATTTTTTCTTATGAATAGTCTCAATGATGACATCTCTACACAAACACGTACTTTAGCTCAACATTATAATAAAGCACGAGACATTTTAGCATTTGGTGAGATTTTCAATGGTACTAGTTTCTTCTGCACCCTATTCACTAAAGGCACGGCTTTTCTTAGTAAACAATGACCTAGAAGTCTTAAAAATAAGGATTAAAATAAGTTTGGTTTTATGCAGTTATGTTTGCACAAACTTCAGAGCTGCACCAAAGATGCAAACGGTGTTTTGAAAAATTCAAAATTAAAACCATTATTCATGAGGCTAAACAAAATAAAAGATAAGTTGATTAAGAAATTGTAACCTTTACAAAATACATCAATTTTGTGCCAGAATATTTTTATAGAACAGTCTCCTGAGTGTTACATAATTTAAGCTCACTGATTCCACATGCTCCAATCATGTAATCCTACACATCTGAAACCTTGGAAAATACGCTAAAACCTAGAACAAAAGAGCTTAAGGAAGAAAGCATTTTATTATTTTTCTTAAAATGTAGAAAAATTTATGTTCATATTTCCATTATTTGTTCAAAATTACAGAATTCCATACAGCAGAAGCCTAGAGATATCACAGTAAAGGGGATCTGATTATGTTCAAGATATGTATTGTTTCTAAGTAGCCATACTTTATTTAATCTTGAGAGATGGTAGCCCAGCTATATCTAAAGGGCCTAGAGAGCTTTTTACTTATGATGACAACCATTTTTTCCCCGAAATAGCCATGTTGTTTTTCAAGTAACAACTGTATTTTTGAAAGGAGAGCCTTTGTTCCCTTATGAAAACCAACAAAATGAAATACCTCAAGAAAACAGGCAAAAACAGAAAGAGGGCAAGAACACAGGAGATGCCAACAATTCAACTCATGTTTACATGAGCAAAGGTTTGTGAAGCAAGGAAAGATATAACTATGCCCAGAAATAGAGGCTGGAGCATAGGAAACCTTTACAGTATGTTTCTCCTCATCTGCTTTGCACTGTTTTTAGATTAGGTTAAGCCATGAATGGCATACACTTAATTCAGAATCCCTGTTACACCGCAACAGTGAACACACGTAAGGTGGTACATGTCTGTGTGTTCCAGAAATTCTAAATTACCCTTTCTCATCAGAAATGCTCTGTCAATATAACGCCATGTTTGGTACAATTCAGTCTTTCATGCTACTCCTCATTTCCAATACAACCTTTATTTTTTCCCAACAAAAGTTTGTTTTCCTCAGTGCATTTCCTACAGATGTAACCCTAAAATTATCATTCAACCTACCTTAATGTTTTATTCCTTCCTCAAAACTCTCTCTTAAATTTCAGCTTGGAAACGGCCTCTCATTTTTCTTTCTTATTCCTCCTAACTTCCTTAGTGTCTCCTAGTTTCTAAGTGATTTGAAACATATTGCTCTATTTACAGAAATTACCTTGCCAACAGCCTAATTTTAAAACACAATGTATACATTAGAAACTACTTCCTCCTGATTTTTGGATTTAAATATTAAAAAATAAAAATAAAAATTGAGTACATTTGGTGCTTAGGGGGAAAACCTGGAAAAAATTGCCTGTCTTAGGAATCAGGATTTCCTATCACCAAGCCCTGTTCTGGACAGAGATTGCACCAGTGAGTAACACATTCCTGTCCCTAGATGGCTCCTACCACAAAATCAAGAAGCTTTTTAGTTCTTACGCTCTTTAGAATGCAATCTATCAACTTCCACGGTGATTTAAGACAGCTTTCCTCCCTAAACAACTGTCCCTCTCACTTCAGCCTCATTATACAAATGAGCAATGAAGGAAATACCCAAATGATGGAAGAAATCTGTAGATCACTTGAAAGCATTTACTTTTTTCCTCTGCTGTTAAACAGCTGAAGCTGTTACTTTCAGCTTTGCAGAGCCTTTCAGATACAAGCATAAATGTTATTTAAAGGTTTTGGGTTTTTTTCCTCTTTCAAAAACCATTAATTCCTGTCTGTTTCTGTCCTACACAGACAAAGCCAAGATGCTTTTAGACTGAGGCACACTGCACAAGGAACCTCATGACAAAGAAAAAAAACATAGCAAGTCTGACCAATCTTCCTAACTGCACAACCACCTGCTAAAACCTTCTCTTCAGTCCTAACTACACAGGTATGGGACTGAGTGACAGACGGGAGGTGACGACACCAGCACTTCCCTCCATTCTGCTGTAGAATTGGTTCCACCCATTTGCATGGATATCAAGTGACAAGTGATTCCCTACTCTGTACTTCTTCCCAACAACACAAAAGGTTAGCTAGCCACCTCTTCGTTTCCTAGCTAGCCTTCTGCTTACCAAATGATTTATGTGCTCTAGTAACCCAAGTCATGAATTCTGTGGAAGTCCCACATGGCTCACGAGCTATGGACCGACCACTGGACAGTCTGCCAACAGGACTAAAGCAAAGAAAGGAAATAAAATTTGGCAAAACCTGCTGTTTTCAGTTTTGATGCAAAACATTACATTGGGTCATGGTCCCTAAGAGAGGGCTACCTAGCAGACAAACAAGAATAACCAATGGTTAGACAATGGCATCCAGATGTCATGCATTCTTCAGCTCCATAATATTAATAAGTTGACAACTCAGCTATGTTTCTCCCCCAAGACACATTTCTCAGAGAAAAAACATCTAATTTTGAGAAATTTGGAAAGACTGGATGCAATCACTATCTTCTTGCCTCCAGGTAGGTAACATCAGAACAGCGTCACATGAAGACTTTCATAGGATATTCTGTTTGTGTCTATAAATCCATTCAGTATTCACTTTTGTCTGCTGAATCTTAAAAACAGATAATCTTCAGTTAATCAGGACCCCTTGATAAAGAAACGGATTATCTCAATTACTGCTATGTGCTGTAAAATGAATTAATGAGCCAAGCTTCAACCAGCATAGAAAAACTTATTTTTCTTGAGGTTTTTTTTTTTTTATTTTGCAATGGAAGACAAAATAACGGAAGAAAAATGAAACTGCATCTTCTGCACATATATACATATATTTATTTTTAAGATAACTTATGAAGTCTCATATCTGAGTATAACGCACTATTTTTTCAATCTTTATCACTTTGTTCTTAATTGTCAACCACTGGTATAAATTGCTAATAAAGGAGATTGATTTTGAGCCACGACATATCAAACTTTGTCCTACAACGTTGCAGACGGAACACATTTTATTGCAAATTTCATTCTGTACTTCTCATTGCAAAAGATATGGAACAATGAATGATAATTATATATTTTACAGTTCATTCAATTCAAACTATCATTTTATATTCATTACTCCAGTGACAGATTCGTCCTGTCAGTTTTACTGCTCATTATGAACATAATACCTGCATGTGAGCAGGCAACACAATCTTGGAAAGAGACTTAAAGTAAGTTTTCACATAGAAGAAAGAAAGAAGAGCCAGCTTACATTGTTGCATTAACTGTACTAGCTGCTGTCAAAAGAACAGGTGATCAAAAGCACAATTCTGACATTTCTTCAACCTGTCTGAAAACGAGGGTTGAGCATAAAAGAACTATATAAATCATTGCTATGAAAACTGAAGAAAAGTTTAAAAGCATCTGGAAATGTTTTCAAACAATAAGCTATTACTCCAATTTTTAGTAATATTTCAGATTTTACAAGTTCTACAACATAGAAATTATTATTTTGCTTTATTATTGTTTCAAGAGGCTGCCATAGTGATAGTCAATGACTACCCAAAAAGGTAGGTATAATATAGTATTTTTTTTTTCTGGTCTTCCTGAAGCAACAACTATAGGCAGCCTCTACCTACTGGCTTCAAGTAAGAGTCCTTTAGACACTCTTTGACTGAAGATCCTTCTGTCAGATAGAATTGCTGATAATCGCAATCTTTTATCCACTGCTTGCACACTCAGCAACAAATTCAAATAGCATCACCTGCAGTAAATCTGAGTTGCTAATAGTAAAGCAGTCTGATCTTGTCTTTAACTTTAATATCCCTTGGAACAGATTCTGGCTCCACAATAGGACATAATAAAAAAATAAGAAATATGGCAAGTTAAATATAAAACACCTGGAACCAGCAAGTTCAAAGGCAAGCACACATAAAAAAGCCACATCAGAAAACCTCAGTACAAATCAATGGAGGATTAAATGAAACTTTTTGATACACATAGATGAATCATATCTATAAATGAACTTATATGCTGGATAACAATAGAAGAGAAATGATGAAGACAATCTATTAACTTACCAGCCTTATAAGAACCTCCTTCAATAGTTCATGCAGAACGTGCCTGGTATAACTACCATGGTAGGCACCTATCAGGTCAGTCAGGCCTTTCTAATAGGAGTCAGGACTGCTATGGAATAAAGGGGCAGGAATATGCTGGAGACTGCCAGCATAAATACAGAAATCATACTGCATCATAAACGGTAAGTCTCTGAAAAACACATTTTTTAGAAGTCAACACCGATAGCTGTGTATCCTCAGTAAGTCCCAATGACCTCACTCTACGCATTCTCTTCTCTATGCAAAAGCAGTTAAGGTCTAAACCATGCCTTCACATCAAGTGTACAACATTTACAGGTTTTCTCTCAACCAGAAACACATTTGTAATCATCCACAGTCATGGCCAAAACCATCTAATTCCAGGTTTTGTGATGATTGAAACTTTACGCACTTAACATCTATGCACTGTAACTTACAAGCAAAACCTCAAAATATAATTTTTTTCTATGTAAAGTATGTATAAAAACAGCATAACAAAAACAGCAGAGTTAATTGAATGTTTGTATCAAGCTTGGAAATCTATGAAACCACCTACAGTTACATAAATGTGGAAATGACACCACATCATCACATAAACGTGCACTGAAGAAGGTTGACACAGTCATCTGGCTATTGTCTGCTTGTATCAGCACATGTTCAGCACTGCTCATCAACCTTCACTGCTATGGAAAAATACAAAACACAATTTGAGGTAGGGCATGTTTTGTACAGCAGATGTAAAGTAAAAATGTCACGCCTGCTTTTGCCTTAGTATATTAGGCCAAGCGAGAAGAAAGGAAAAAGCAACAACAACAAACAACAGAACTTAACTTGGCTCTAGAAAGATACTTACAGTATTGGTATCAGTAATAATATCTGCAAGCTCAATTCACTTGATGTTCAAAGCAGCTGAAAACAGTTGCCTGACAAAGGCAAGAGTCCAACTGTGTTTAAATCAGAACAGGCAGAAGATGATGACCCCTTATACATGACCAGTCTCATATATTGTTAGTCTCCAAATGCAGAGGAGAAAAAACCTGCTGTCACAAGCGACACGCAATCTAGAGCAAGGCTTGGCAACCTTTAAAAAGTATCTTCTTTTTTAAAGCAAAACTGAGTGCTGTTACATCAAGCACGCCTGATCGCATCTACCAGGCCAGCAGTTCTCTGCTCCTTGTCCCGTGTGGGTTCAATAGTGCTTGGAAAACAGCTCTTGTGGATATGGAGGGCAAACAGCAAGGCTCCCATGTGACATCTTAAAGGTGCCCTGCAGAACAGGGCTTTGGGAGGCACTTTTTCTCATAGATACACATCAAACAAGATTATTCAAATGTATAAAGTGTATACGTGCATTCACACATTTTAACAAGATGCAGATGACAGAGGGAAACGATGACAAGCAAGCTGCCCTAACAAATGCTGCACATATTTTCATCAGTCTTACCACTTATATTAGAGAGCACATTTGCATAACAAAGTGGTAAAGACACATGGGTCTCATGCTTATATCATCATGGAGGAATACTAAAAAAAGCATCTCTTACTGGGTACATCCCTTGTTAGTTAACCGCTACTCTGAATAAGAGGTGTTAACAAAACTCAGCAGCACGCTGCTACTTCACACCAGCAATAGTAGTTCTCCCCATCATTGTTCTGGGGTAAAGAAACAGGAAAATGCTAAGAAGACTGTGCAGGTCTGGAGTAAAGATTAAGTAAATTCCAAGAGTGTAAGGAAGTAATTTAAAGGTGACAAAGTCATGGGCACCACAAACTCAAAAGTTTACTCAACTTACAGGGCTAGATTGCAACTGAGGTTTCATGCAGTTTGTCCTCTGCATGCCTTTCCTCCTCGTAAGGCAAGAGCTTCATTTCCATTTGTGGACAAGTCCTGAACTACTTCAGCTCTGAGCTCAGCATACCAAGGCAAACAAAATCTGCTGGTGAAGTGAGCTTCTCAACTGCTCTCCCTGCCTCCTCTTTGACACTATCAATATTTTTCTATCTGCTTTTTGAAAAAATATTTAATTATTTGATTATTTATTTACTCAGCTTCCTTAGAAAAAGGTCTGCTTTTTTTCCTTTTTGCTGTTTGTTCTTGTCTACTAACACTGCTCACAGTCACAGAGCCCATGTGGAAGCCTTAGTGGAGTGGTTTGCAAGCATCGTTAAGGAGTACACTGAACAGGTAAAGCACAATGTCAGCTGCTAAGATTAGGGCTGGCATAACTGTGGAAGAGGCACTGCCAGAGGAAGTTTATCCTCCTTCATAACATTATGCTTAAATATATCATCATGTAAGTGCCGTGATGCAGAGGTAGTGCCTCTCTGGTGATGAGATTCACCAGGAACCTGGAAATCTAAGGACAGAGGATGGGAGAAGCAGCAGATCATTTTTCTCTGCGTTGGCGGCTTTCAGTTTTCAACAGCCCTGAGTGAAGGACACTGTCAAAAAAAAAAAAAAAAAAAAAGGGCTTAAAGGGAAAAAATGAGAAAATGAGTGTCACATCAAATCAGTTCTAACCCCCGAACTTAACAAAAGGGGGGGAGGGGGAAGGGAAGAGAGATCTGTCTGTAAAACTGATATGTGAGGTCTTCTAAAAGAAAAAAATCAGTTACATTCTACACAGATGTGTTCTGTCTGTTTTGTTGGGGGGAGGGGAGGTGGGGGTCCTATCCAAACATGCTTATTGCACTGACCCCCTCCCAAAAAAGTGTTAAGCAGAAAGAAAAAAATGTGTGTCACAGGGGAAAGACTTTTAGTGACTGAGATATATGCAGATATCTGTCATTATTTTGTAGAAATAGGACTGCTATTTTAGTTTCTTGCTGATGTTTAATGTATTTTAGGAGCTGTCATCATGGGCTAATACTACAACCCAGCTCTTCTCTCATTCGTAACATTTTTTCTTTTTTAATACAGAAGAGATGCACACCAACCATGGATTTTAATACAACTCTTGAAGAGTTCTGCTGTCTTTTCAGTTGAAGCCATTGCTTTAGGGCAAACTTCTCAAAAGTGCTCCAGCCATTAAGTCACATTATTGTGCTGCTCAGTATCAACCACTTGTTTTCTGTTCTAATTTTATGCTGTACTTTAGAGAGTTTTTCAGGACTCGTTGAAGTACTCCTTAGTATTTGCTATTCAGATGATAGTGTACAGATTTAGCCCTAATTGCCAGATTATTTTTTAGTCACATTATTTTACCTGGTTTTAGTTTTGTTTTGGTTTTTAATGTAGAATGAGGTGGGGTGACAAATTCTGACTTTTTTTTCTTAACAAAAACAAGTTCACCTTAAAGTGATCGATGAAACTAAAATTCTGAATATTCAAAGAAAGAATAATGAAACATCAACTTACGTGGCATAACTGAGCAATGTGCAGTTGTTCTCATGCAAGAACATTATATTCACTATTTAAAAATACATAACCAGAAAATAATCTCAGTAATTTTAACATAAATAATTTCTATTTTTATTTTAAGCCTTTTCTAAAATATTTTTGGATGGCTTTCATTTTTCCCCTCACCAATAGCAGGAAGACCAATACCATGCAAGTCATAATTTCACAAATACGTGAAGTCAGTACCACTGCCAAAAGGAAGTGTTTCATGCTCCCTGTGTAGCTCATTCCAATCCTTTCTCCTACACAGGTATGGCTTTGTATGGCTTCTCCTCAGCAACACAGCCGGCTATGTTCAACAGGATACAATTTCCTTTGGAAACACAGGGACAGGCTGCTTGGCAGGAGCGAGCAGCTGGGGGCAGAGGGGCAGCACTGCGACTTCCTCATGGCTGCAGTCCTTGAGCAACTACATAGTTGTGCCAACACTGCACCTCAAACAAACGTAGGGAAGCAACAAACAGGAAACTGAAGTCTCTTTAACACACACATGCATCTGTTAAGAGCCGGAGTTCATGTGAAGCATTTCATATCAAGTACCTGGAGAACGCTGCAGATCCAGAAAGCTTTTCTGCAACAAGCAGTGCCTCAAATTCCACATGCACCCACACCAGACCAGCAAGATTTCAAGGCAACAGCTCTAGCTCCAGGCCAGTATACCAGCCTCAGTCACATTGTCTCACAACCCCAAGATTATGTCTAAATGAATTTGCACATTCCAATCTGTTTTTCCAGCTTCTTTCAACGATACCACCTTTACTTTCATCCCTATGATCAGCTTGCATTATTTCCAACAGAAACACTGATAAGCAGCAGTCCATATGAACCCCCAAGAACCCTATTTCTGTAGCACACCTTCAAAACATACTGTCTTTTTGTTCCACACATGTGCTCCACATTGAACAGGAGTACTGGTTCAGCCATTTCAGCAGTATCAGAAATTAGGTATCATTTCTTTTTTCTTTTTCTTCTTCAGGAAGAAATGTCTTTGTAATTCTTAAAACTAGCCACCAAATATATTGTGGTAATTCTTGTAGCCCTTGGACACAAAATCATTAGGCATGGACTATTACTTGCATGATCACTATATTACTAGATCATTATGAAAAATAAAAGTTTTAATCAGCATGCACATTTACGAAGCACAGTGGTTTGAAACTGCTCCCTGCAACAGCACTTAACCAGAAAAGTAACTTTTCCAGAGCTAAACAAAGTTAAAATTAAGTTCCTTTTTAGACATGAGATGATGAGTGATGGCAGGTGGCTAAGGCAGCGCTCAGAAGCAGAGGACACCAAAAGGATACACAATGTCATTCAGAAGAACAGTGCTGGCACAGAGAACAGCACATAGAAAAAAATTACTACTACAATGACTCTCACAGGACTGGTTGCATGGTGCACAGCCACGCTGAGCTTTCTCAGCATTTATACAAAGCTAGACAAGTTAAACACACAGTGAGATATTCAGGATTCCTCTCTCCCAATCCCTCACTATTTTTCTTTCTTTTAAACCTTTGTCAGTTAAACATTTTAGTGGTAAAGGCAGCAAACGTTCTCTCAAGAACATGTCAGTGTTCATTTTTATTCATCCTGCTCTGGTTCTGATATTGATCATCATATACTCTTCATCTTTATTACTTTTTAGATCAATATTTTCCTTTATTTCCTTTTCCTGACAGTTTTAGCATAATTTTATATAATGGTCACAATATATCAAGACGGACTTGCTCCTCCACAAGGGATGGCACACATTCAGGCAGTGCAGGCTGAGGCATGCTTAAGGGCTACATCCACCAAAGAAAATGAATAGGCAACAATTAGGAGCAAATGTCATGCTTTTAATGTGGCTTCTGCTGTTAATTTTTTTCTGAAACAGCAATTGCTACTGGTGACCATACAAAGGCGGACCAGATCATATTTAAGGTCTTTCCCTCATAATTTCCTTGCTGGTCATTTTCTAAACATTTCTCCGAGCACAGGTATTTAAGCGTACTGTATCAAGCTTGCACTAAACTAACACCCTAACATTCTTACAGCAAATACTGAAGTGAACAATATGATCCCACTTTAATGAATAAATATGCTTCTAAATATGATTACAATTAAGAGTACATTGCAGTTCTCATGTTATATTGCACAATTTGTGGCCTTCAGGAAGAAATGACCCCAGCTGTAACTTCAGTTGTGAATAACCCCAGTCCACTCCAGCACAAAGTAAAAGCTTTCCCACTAGTGTGACTGAGCAATGAAACCGCAAGTGCTCAGGGGGTCACTTACATCTCAGTAGGAACACAGTAACTATAAGTGAAAGGCAGAAGTCTCTAAGCTACCCCCTTGCTTTAGCACAACCGATTGCAGCAGATAACAGTGCAGCTGTAGTCTCAAAATCTGCAGAACAAGAAGTTCTAAGCTCTGCAGAAACGACTGTGCAACAGACCAAATCAAATGCATTTACCTCACATCAACCTGACCACAGCACAACAACTGGCAAACCTACCCTATATCTGAAACAGGAGACAGCTGCTTATGTGGCTTCAGACTTCAGCCCCTTCTGTGTTTCCAAATAGGTAAAATCTGTGCAACATAAAAAATGTATCTGCTAGAAAAAAAACCAGGTGCAGCCAGGCTCAGCAGAGGGCACAGCCAGGTGCCCATGGCAGCTGGAAGAGGTAATGCTGAGGGGTTTGTTTTTAAACAGATCTTTAATTACCTCGAGGTGCTCTCAAAGCCCCTAACCACATTTTCACAAATTGCAAAGTAATATGAAAATCCTGATGGTTTCTATTTAAGCACTGCAATGTAAGTATTCAGGATGGAAAGCGATTGGAGCCTAAACCTTGGAAACACCACTTCCAAAGCAAAGATCCCACATGAATCCTCCTTCAGCCCCTAAGAAATGCATTCCGAAGCTGTGCTTTACTGCTTAAGACAGTAATTAAAATTAACCCCCACCGTCACATTATTTCCTTCCTAATCTGAATTGAGGCAAGCTCCTTCCCGAGGACACGCAGCAGGCGCTGCTGGGGGCTGCCTGCCCACAGCTCCCTGTGATGGTGCAGAGCACAGGTGCCACGAGGCAGCGGCTCACCAGAAATGCTCCTTCTGCAAAGTGTCTTCGCCTCTCTTTCTCTCACTCAATTCAGACTTCTGTTTTGCAAACACGAGTTTCCGGTGCATCCCTGAAGAAGCAGAAAATTTCTTTTCTAAAAATTATCGGTATTCTACACGCAACAGCTAACTGCATAGGGCGCAAGTGGCAGCCGCCAGCAGGGGGCGCTGCAGCCCCTCTGAGGAAAAGACAGCGCCGCTGCCGCGGCTCCAGAAGGTTCCGTACGGCTCAGCCAATCAGAGGCCGCGGGCCTCGGGGGAACAGATAGAGGGCTGTAGAGAGGAGCGGCGATGTGCTCCTGGTATCCCCAGCAGCCTTTGCGTTTGTGAGGCCTCAGCCCGTTACTGTGTGATACAGACAGCCATCTCCTGAAATGCACTCCACTCACAGATTCAGATGTCCTGCCCAGTGTTGGAACTGACTGATGTTGGAGAGGTTTCCTCAGGGCAAAGTTTCTATTAATGCTAGTGCCCATAGAGTCAGCATTTACAAACATCAACAGCCCCAGCTCGTAGCACTGCCTGTGCACACACTGTGGCACATCCATGTAAAGATGGGGTTTTTGAAAATTAGAAGCATAGTGCCGAACAGGTTACTAAAATCTTCAATATTCTGTGTTATGAAATTATATTGTGTATGTCTTTTTCTTACTGAATTTAGCATGCTAAGCAGCTGGAAAAACTGATTCCCTTGCAATAAGACTCGTGTATTAATGAAGAAAAAAAACACTTGTAAGATTAAAAATGGCAGAGAATAGAGTTGTCCACTGAAGTCATTGTTGTCAACATGAAAAGAGGTAGAGCTATGTACTATTGAGACCAAAGCTACTAAGATTTAAGTTATGGTATCATTTATGTTAATAATGTGTGGCGACCAGAAACAAAATATGTCAAAAAAATGATAGCACAAAGACCTGTGACACATTAACAACAGTTAACATGGTGTAAAAGCACATGGAGTTGGAAATGAGAGAAACCAAATCTCTCATATATATGTTATATATGTATATATTTACACATGCATACATACTATATGTGTAACAGACAACGCTAGAAAGCATCTGATGATTCTGCAACCATTGCTTTACCAGTAAATGAAGAACCTGCCCATTCATACTGCAGAAAGACAAAAACTAGCCTATAGGCTTCTCAGGCCAATTCCTACTGAATATGGTGTTACTTTCATCCCCTGGACAGCATAGAAACACAGGAACTAGACAAATGATTACAGTCTCCAGTTTGCTCAAGGAGAAGTCCAGCCACACTCTCCCAAGGAAAGAAGAAAAGGTTTCTAGATATCATAGTATACTGAAATCTTAAGTATAATCAATTTTTGGCTGGGAGTGAATCCTTTATTTTCATGCACAAGGCGTCACTCGTATAAACATATTCAAGGTAGGAGCTTTTGCTTTCAAATCTAATACGATGATTAGAAAACACACAAGTATACAAATACAATTATCTCTGTTAAGCTCACTGTAATAACATCTTTGAAATGTGTGAATGACAGAAAAAGAAAGAAGCACCTTGCCTTTGCAAGGAATTTTTAATCAAAGTTAAGAGATAAGAAAAATGGTATGTCTGTGTTAGGTTCCATCAGCCTCTAAAGCTAGGCCTTTCTTCAGAAAACTCTGTTGAAATAGAATGAAACGTTGACCTGACGAGGAAATGCAGCATGCCTTTTTAAGAAAGGAGACAACTCTGCTTCAGGAACAGATGGCCACAGCATTTATCCTGTACTGAAACTAATAAAACAGTTTCACTCATTTTGACCTTATTGATAAAAACATTCAGTGTTACATATACAGTGTAATACAAAATATTGACAGTTTCAAAATTTAGCTCTACACTAAAAGTTTGAAAATTAGCACTCTGCAAGTTGAAGAACAAAGAGAGAACAGAACAATTCCCATCTCTGCTAAACGTTCCTGATGGAATTGACAAAACAGTAATGTTTGGGGACAGTAAAGAGAATACTGAAGCTTACTTAGGATCTGTACAACACACATTAATTATAGTTAAGTAAAGTGGATGAATGTTTAAACAGTGTTGGCCAAAGGGCGTAGAACAGACTCATCTCTGAATGTTATAATCTAAAGTTTTTAATATGAACTAATTGACTTACGGGCAAACAGATGTTTCTTCTTCCTGTAAGAAGAAGAGTCTGAGTCAGATGAAATTGCTCGATCACTATCTGTGTAGATTATTTGCCATGTAAAGTGTCTGTCTGCCAACCACATAAGATAAACCTGTCAGATGCAGCTCTACTAGCTTCAAGGGCAGATACAGAAGTGTCATTTGCAATCCTTCATACTGGTTGCCCTTTTTGACAGACTTTGTCGTCTTCTTTCTCTTACTAAATTCCAAAAAAAGATACAAGGATTGTACAGAAGTAACTTTTCTAATGGGGAAGAGAGGGGCATACCAAACAAAGGCATGAGTATGTGTTTCCAAACGCAGGTAAGATCCTGTACATTCACAACTTCTCTTTACTACCTTGCAGTGGATCACAATACACACCTGCAACTTGGCAAACAGTAAATGAAATAAAAACATATAGTTGCCTTGAATGAATACTTATGATTTATTTATGCCTCAGAGTCCTTAGCTCCACAGTGAGCCTCTCAGACATCAGCCTTAGCCATGGCTACACACACACCCCCGCAGAGAAATTTTCATATTCACTCATCTAGAGTGAATTTCAGCAAGCTCTTGAGACCTTCTGTGTAACCATCCTCTTAATTTCCTTTTTTATTCAAAAAGAAAGAATGCAAATATTTACATACATATATCATCTCTATCTCCTTAACATAAGATTCAGGATGGAAAATCAAAAGATGTTATAGCAATAAATAATTTTAACATATACTCCATGAATTAGTCTGAGATATTTCAAAACATGATCAGTTACGATTTTATAATTAGCTTAATGCCAGCTTCTGCTCATTCAACAGAGCATGAAATACCCAACTCCCACAGTCACCTCAGTTCCTCACAGAGACAGTCCTTGTAGATACGTGCATGTACAAGGAACACATTTAATGAAAACTCTAGTTAACCAGTCGTGAAAGACCTACCCATCAAATCCCTACTGCTTTATTCCAGTGAATGGCATTGTGAAAAATATAAACTATGGCACTTCCTCTTGCTGAGGGCAGTCCTTTTGACAGCTCAGGCACCTTTACAGTACACGCAAATATGTTCTTGTGTTCATATTACTGTGACCTAAATGCCTAATGTACACAAACCAAAGCCTCAAACATACAGTGCTCTGGGATTACCTGCATCTAAGAGCAGTCCTTCAAAATAACAGATGCCATACGTCATGCTAACGAAAGATCCATAACGAACTGTCGTTCAGACAAGCACTTAATCAGAGGGAATAAAGATTTACTTTCCTTATGTTTGAGGAGCCTCTTACGTGCCAAACATGAAGACTAGCTTGCCTCCTGATTTTATTGTTTCGGGCATAGAGATGGGAGTGTCAGATAGACAAATCCCTTCCCTTCAGTGCAAGAAAGACAATTCAACCAACTGGCCAGGGAAAGAGAAGCCTTTGTGCTCCTCCACAGCCATTAGAGGACAAAAAGCTGGCAATGCAAAAGTGGCATTGAAATAACAGTCACATAAAGAAGGCAAAGAAATAGTTGCCTGGCTTCAGAAAACATGTAGAAGTATTTTCCATTTCATACTGTGATAAAACTAAGACATTGCGAGATGATATATATTTTTTATTTAATAAATGGTTAGCAAGAATAGCAGATGACATCAGGAAGATAAATTTGGTGTGAATACAGCTCCAGAATAACCACTTGGGATATGAACAATTCAGATGAGATCTTATATGATCTTGAGTCTCATGTATTAAGCTCTGGGCTAGGGGTTTGATGCAGATCTCTCTCTTTCAAATTACCACTTTCGGAAACCTGAGAAAACACTCTTGGTAAAAGGCTCATCAAGACTGGAACACCAGTGAATTTTCAGAGTCAAGAAATCAGTGTTTGGTAAGACACGGTAAGACATGTCTTGCTAAAGAATCATGACTTACTCTCATGCAACAATTTCTGTGCTTCCTTCTAAAATAAGAATTACTTGTCTCTACAGATAAGTATTTCCCCTGTAGGTGTTTTCATAGGAGCTGGAAGATGCTATAAGGTATAAATTACTAAACTCCAGGCACTGGCATAGCACATATGCAGTTGAGTGCTGAGCTTGAGGACTGCAAAACAAAACATTCAAAATACTGGATATTCAAATTAAAGAAATATATTGAATGATCGTAAGATGAAGAAGATACATCAAGAGCATGGATTTCCAGCCCACAACTCAAAACATAAATGAACTCAATCACTCCCTCACTGTAACCCTTGTACTCAAGTAGATGTACATTACGATGACTAGGCTCCAGATCAACATCACCACCTTTTCTAAAGCCTGCAACGTAGAGCAGCCGCTGTAAGCATGCTACTTGTTAAAGATCTCAAAGTAGAAAGTCCTACTGCTGACAAAGTCAAAGTTAACCTGCCTGGGCTCCCGATTAATAGTTCAACCACAGCAGTTAAAAACTGACAATGGAAAGAGTTGCATGAAAATTGAAAGTGATATTAAAAATGTTTCTTGAGAAAGGAGGCTGTGTATGCAGACAGGTAATTTAATTTCCTTCCACTGCCTTGTAAATTTAGGTTTCTTAAATTAATGCAAGATTTGTTTTCATACTAGAATCCACTGGGAGACTGATTATGCAGAAACACACTTCACTAAGTGTTGGAGGAGCAAAGAGGAATGCAGACAATATTTCAATACATGAATACTGCATATTAAGTAACTCTTTGATTTTCCTAAATGAATATACTAAAATGAAAAATACTTCTTATGGTGTCAAATGAAGATTTACCACAGAGTAATGAGTAACTGCAGGCAAAATTATACCTCTTTAGCCAACTCACTTTATGTTAATTTCATTGCTAAATACTTCGAGGAGCATTTCTTATATAAAAATTGTATCGTTCTCCTTCAGTAATGTAGAAGCAGGTAGATTCATGATGCAGGCCACGCATGAGTCCCAGATAAATTATTATTTTCATTTCCAGAGTGACTTGCTATTATCTTTCACCAGTTCTCAGCCCAGTCATTCATTTTCAGTAGCTTCATCCAGAGATATAAGCTATTAAAGACTAGGAACACCATGAAACAAGAGAGTTCATTTGACTCAATGACTGCACTTGTTGTTACATGAGATATGAACTGTCCTGCTTGTAGGTATCAACCATCTGGGATCAAAATAATGACAGAGACACCTGAATCTAGATAAGAAGTGATATATCAGTATGTAAATGACCAAGCTTCAAAGATTTCTCTCTGCTTCACAGATAAAAGCCGTTATGGGAGACAGAAAAAGCAGCATCTACATGGCACTGTTGAGCCCACATAGGCCTTCCTTCCTAAAGGTTCTGCCATTAATGGCTGTTTTTCCAATACCCCCTTAACATCCAGCCTCAAAGAGTTCTACGTGGAAACCTGCGCTAAATCTGCTGCCCTGAAAAATCTGAATGAAATTGCTGGCCAATACCAGTATGTCCCCTAACTGTGAAAAGATGCTTATGGGCACAGAAAAGTTCCTTGCAGTTTTGATTCCCTGATGTCTCTTCATGAGCTAACATTCCAGTTCATTGCTGGTTTCAGGCCCCTGCTGAAGAACAGGACGTATCACAATAGTGAAGGGAGCCAGCTGACTCCAGAGCCATCATCTCCAGACCTTCACTGCCAGAGGTCAGGCTATATTTCAGCAGTACATTTTGACATAAAGCTGCAAAGTTAAAAAAAAACAAAACCAAAACACAAACTCCACATCCCCATTCTTTGCTCAAGTCAGAAAATACTGCCCAGCTGCCTCCAGCAGCTGGGAGCCTTGATAGCAAAAGACCCTCCATCCCCTGATGGCAGCTACACAGCACATGAGGAAAGCAGAACAGCTGAAATCACCATCATACCACATTGCTGTGTGCTGGAGAATTTGCTAGGAAACATCAAACAAATCGTAGAACTTAAATGCTGCAGGAGCAGAAATCCCCAAGATTCTGTACTAATCAGACTTTGAACAATTTCCATTGTGACCTCAGATTGTTAGCACTGTACTCCTAGTGAGTAAAATACATCAGCTGGGCATCTGGAGCCCATTACAATACAAGAGTAGCTTATCCTCATCTCTATCCTGTTTGGAGCTATAGGCAATTCTCACATAACCAAACCCACTCTGACGGAAGTACCTTTTCACCATCCCTCACTTCTATTAAAAAGCAGAAAAAACAAAAAACAAAACTTTCTCATCCTTTTACTAAAATCCCATCTACACTGAAGTGCATATCAATCTCATGAAAGAGTCACTCATGAAAGAAAACTTCTTCCAATCTGTTAAATTTCTATAAATGAAACATTTTGGTTTTCATTTTAAGTACAGTTTGTTTTGAAATACTTTCCCAGGAAAATTGGAAAAAAGTCATCTCAGTAAATGTTTCTGGGCAGTTTAAGTAACAAAATTGCAGGCCTGTCTCTTCTTCACTGATCTGCAAGAACTTCAGCTGAGGGTATCAGCGCTCAGATATCGTAACAAATCTTAAATGAATTAAAAGGAAAAGAATGCCAGTATAAACCTTCTGAAATTCTGCACTGCTTGAGTGATCCCAACAAGTCTGCAAAGACTGCCGTTAGGAATCTTGTCAGAGCAGATGGATTTCACTCAAATGGCCCCATATGTCATTTTTCATTTGTATGGCAGTAGCCTGAACTCCAAGAACACCTAGGGCCCGTTTTCATCAAAATGCCTTGCTAAGCAATCCAAGAGATGAAAGAGATAAAGAAGATAATGCTCCAAATCTTGCACTGGGCAGAGAATGTGACCCAAACAAAATGAAAATCTGGCAGATTCTTTCAAGTTAAGAGATGGGAGTAAACGAGCTGCAGAGGTATTTGGCAGAGGGAACATTTCCTTCCCCATCATTTTTTTTTTTTTTTATCTTACAAGATTTGGCCATCTGTCCACTTTTACAGCCTTTTGAATGAGAAACCAGTTTGGAAGAATAGAGCCGTCTTCACAACTCTTCTCTTGCAGGGCAGATAAGGACAGGAAGGGATGATTAAAGCTTTTGCTGGTTAGCAGTAATGGAAAGCAAAAGGGGTGAGGGGGGAGGGAAAAAGAGGTGTTCTGAGTCTTGTGTGAGAGAAGCCAGTTTCAGACTACTGCTGTCCATAATTGTCAGAACAGAAGCTATCACACACTTGGCAGCACAACAGCTCAATCCTATATTTATAATACCCAAGCTATTAAAATACTGCCATTTAAAGCACATCCAGTCAGACAGAGAAGTTCAATTTCCAGTAAGAGCAGGTGAATAATACAGATGGCGCACTCAGCTGCAGAAAAGCTCTGCCTTTTCTTAACAGGGCACTTGGTACTCACACCTCCTGCAGCATTCTCCTCTTTGAGGTGCAATTCAATCTGCTTGCATCCAGCATACAGCTTTTTTTTTTTCCTCCTTTTTTCTCCTGAGACTTTCATTAGTATCAGTGGAGACATTTATCAAATACAGATGTAGGGAGGGACAATCCAAGCTTTCTGATAAGGTGACAGTAACGTTGTCTGTGTCAGGATGGCCTCTGGAACAGAAATCTATGGCACTAGTGTAATGAAATTTCATTTGAATGAAATAAAAAGCTGCACTTTTTGAAAAAATATAAATACATAACAAAAACCTGTTCAAAATCACATCATTCAGAGCTCACCTAACAATAAGATTTGTGAGTTGCTGTGTTAGCTGACCAAACTGCATATATCTACAGATTGAAAATAAACACCCAGTGCCCTGTTCGTGTCACAGTAATCTGCAAAATATGGAAACACATCAACAAGTAGCACCCTCAGAAAGTTTGATTTGAACAAGTGCTCTGGGGCCCTGATCTCTTCCCTACATAATGTAGAATGGCTGCAAGGTATAAGACAAGAAGCCCAGGTTAGAGCACACACAGCAGCAGAGAGTTTTTTCCTATTGACTAGCGAGTAGTTGGATGTGACCCATTTCCATTTATTTTCTTTGCAGAAGTCAACAAACTGTGCACAATGTCTCTTTTGCACTGCTCAAAGCCCCATTTTTCTTCAGAAAAGGGCCAGCTGAAGATGCACATTTTTAGGTCGTTTGCTGCCACTCTTTTTTCCATTGTGCATTTCAGACTCGTGTTCCAATCACCCCCTCAGATTTGCATCTGCATATTGGAAAAATCACACATCTTTGTACCAGTGGGATGGTGCAGAAATAAGTTCAGCATCTGGAAAGTACTTTAAGGCCATGAAAAAGTCGTACCCTAAGCGCATGCAATTAAAGGAAATGTACGAGCTATCTCAGTGGAAAAATACTCTAAAACCAATTCAAAAGCAACTATTTTAACGGGGAAAACTGCTTCTAATAGTGCTGTTTCTGTTGGCACTTTAAATATATTTCTAATGTATACAATTTTATACAGCCAGGTATTAGACTACAGTCAAGTCAATGCGACTAATGCTTTAGCATTAGCAGCTTGAGTAATTGCTCTGCTGATTTCCAAGAACTGAAGAATGTGGTGCTGCACTTCTGTGCAGCTTCACATTGCTATGCTACAACTAAATGCAAAGCATCTGTTAATGCATGGTGGAAATTACTTACTTATAAATGGGACCAACTGGCACAAGAGCGAGTAGAGCAGTAAGTTAGGGAGATGAGATCACAGGACACTGCTTGAACTACGCAGAAAAGCTTGCATAGCATTTGTCTGTACTAGGCCTAATGCCAGCTAGTAGTAGCTCAGTTTTATGCATAGTAAACTCCCTCACACAAGGGAGAAAAAATTATACAAGTCAATTTAAAATGTCACTCTATATTTTGTCTGTATATACGTGTATCACATACGTATATATATAGAAAGAAATCACTGGTGATGGCGAGAGGCATGAAAGATTCAGAACACGGAGTAAGGTGAATCACTTTACAAGACAGACTTATGAGAGCTCAACAGGGAATACAGGGGGTAGGTAATTGCTTGTTCCTTCAATAGTGCTGAATTTAGAAATGAACAGTAGTAATAACATTCATAATGAAAATCCCTTAACTGTTTAGGGACCACAAATCTAAGCATGTTATGTGCTGACTACAGTATGAGGGGTTTTTCGTAAGATAGGGAATACCACAAACATTTGTTAGCAATTTGTTAGAAATGCTGTGGTATTTAACCACTCAGAGTCTGTTTTCATGCTCTCTGAACAGATAAATCAATTTGGAAAAAGGTCCTATGGAAAAGTTACGATAGACACAGATGCATTCACCATCATTTTTTTGTCATAACATTTTCACATCTAAATTATCCCTTCAAGACCTCAATAAAGAAAGACGAATTGAAAAACTGAAAACTCTGGACTGCTACGAAAGTCACTGGACAGATTCAGAGTGAACACTGAGATGGGGACAGATTGCAAACAAATTTTGCAGACTTTTCTTCAAATTCTTATTTTTGTTTTGGGGAAATTAACAAGTAAAATCTGTCATGCTTTTATTGTTTGTTTTTTAAATTCAGCCTGACAATTACAAAGCACAGACAGTTTATTTCTTCTTGTTTCATATGCCTACAAAGGAATGCCATCTCAATTTACCTTCTATAGAAAGCAGATCTTGGTGAATAAAGTTCAAGATCATCAACATTTGAAAACAAATAACACGTTTTCATTTATTTTGTATTGATTTAAAGCTGACTGCAGTCAAAATTAGCTTGCCTATTGACATCAACTGACTATAAGCTAAAGCCGCCTTCTTTGCTCTGCTCTGGTTAAAAGAAATATTTTAACTGAATCTTTAAAGGTATTTCCAAAAATACCACAGAATAATGCCTTGAAAAGAAAGATGAGAGGGGAAGAAGAAAGCAAAGCTCACTTAAGTGAACCAATCAGCCATACCTCACCTCCTCCTGTACAGAAGGCAGATATGGTAAGGGAAATGAAAACACAAACCACCTAGTTATTTGGTAAAGCACCACACCCTGAGTATGCAACTGATTGTCATTAGCAACCAGGTGCTTAAGTGCCCACTTAATGTCAAACACTTCTACAGACTGTTTACCAGCAGTGATCAGAGCTCTGTCTGCTCAAACCCAGCTCCACAACAGCAGAACAGCTTTCTGCCGTCCTGCTTGAAAAACCCATGTCTTTCCCTCACCAAAGTTGTATCTTATCAGGTTCTGAAGCAAAGCTCCAATTATCTACTCCATTCTAGTACAAATAATATATATTTTGCTGCTTCAGGACTTCGCCTCACAATATGAGAGAGATTTGCACAAAGACAGACATGTGGATCACAGCCTGTTTGCTTGCTGCCACAGAATACAGCATTGGGATGTCCACACAGATGTGCCAGTTCAGACTCAGACATGTTGCAATCACAAACTGGTTTTAATTCTACGGTTAGCACACAACAGCAACACAAGTTTGGCTGTACTTTCAAATAAAGACAGCCTTCATCATTCCACTCTTACAGCTTTTTGTTTTTAAGCACCTCTTTTTACTGTGTGTTAAAGCCCTCGTAACAGGAATTGTTAGTAAATACATCTCAAAACTAAAAAAAAAAAAAAAAAAAGAAGTCACAATAAGTAACAGATAATTCTCACAATCAACTGCACAAGACTTTTACCACAAAGCATGAAAAGTATTTGTTTACAATTTTGCAATTAAATTTAAAAAAAAAAAAAGCAGTATCACTGAAAAATTGAAGGACCAGTGTCCTATAACGACAAGCTTTTGTGTGACAGAGCTCCAAAGTGCTGCAGCTGCTGCACAAGGAAATACCATCCTTGGTCACTTTTGATCCAGATGTAGTAAAGATGACAAAAACTGAATTCTATCTTCACAATTCTACTACCACCCACTGAAAAAGCCACTTTTGCTCAGAATCACAGCAAGAACAGGAGTAGCCTGCTTAATCTTCAAATTACATTTACCCAACTATAGAAGTACAGTTAGATACAGAATCTAGAATCTAAGAACAAGTGAATTAGGATCAGACTCTCTCATGAGGCAAATTTCTTCTGCTGCAACTGTTTGAGCGAGGGCACAAGGGCTGGGCATGAAGCTAGAGCCTTTCTGATTCTCAGTACAGAACACCATGTCCAAGGCAACACTTGCAGACAAATAATTCTGGTCGATCAGCACATGGGTATGGTGAGGTTTGAGACGCTGCCTCAGAGATACCACGACTTTGTGATTCAACCTTATGTTCAATTTTCCTTTCCTACTTCATATGTACTTTTAAGACTACATAAAAGCCAAGGCACTATGTAGTTCTATGTATGCACACTGTGAAAAAGTCTGCAGCCTAACCCAACAGGAGACCATATCTATCATTCAGGACTAGCTGTACACAGTGATATATAGCTATTTCCTTTATCATCCTTTAATGTTGAAAAGCACCATTTAAATCCCTCATGTAAATGTATTTTGATTCTCATTTATCAAACAGCAGCAATGTCCTCATCTGCTAAACTAAACCACATAACATGCAGTGAATATTAGCTCTCCTCGCAGCATACTGAACTAAGGGAACATACTCTAAAGGACTTGATCATAAGAAGGATAAACTGTTTACCTCTGAGTCATTCAGATATGACTGTTTTACACTATACTCTGAGTGTAGCAAACAGATAATTTTGTTTATACTGTTTATTTTCTCCTTATTTATATAATATACTTATTTTATTAATATATTATTAATTTTTATTTTTATTATTATTATTTATTAATATATCTCTTTATTTTATTAATACATTTACTTATCTATCTATCTATATATCTCAGTCTGGAGAAGAGGAGGCTCAGGGGAGACCTCACTGCACTCTACAACTTCCTGAAGGGAGGTTGTGGTGCAAAAGGGTCTGACCTCTTCTCCCAGGCAAATAGAAGGACCAGAAACGGCCAGAATTTGTACCAGAGGAGGTTTAGGTTGGACATTAGGAGAAACTTTTTCTCTCAAAGGGTGGTCAGGCACTGGAATGGCTGCCCAGGGAGGTGGTGGAGTTGGCAGTGTTCAAGAGGCGCCTGGATGAGGAGCTACAAGATAAGGTTTAGTAGCTTATGGTACTAATAGGAATGGGAGGGTGGTTGGACTAGATGATCTTACAGGTCGTTTCCAACCTTGTGATTCTGTGATTCTATTTTTTTCTATGGACAATGATAATATTAATTGCAACAGAAATGACGGAATGCCGAGCAATCTAATATAATTTATCTGATTTTAAAGCAGATGTAATTTCAAAGACTTCACAACATGGGTCTAAGTTTGATGTCAGTCTTGGTGTGTAAATAAAGGTAATATTGCATTGCTAAAGGTCGATATAAAGCCTCTTGAAATTATTTTCTCTAGCACAATACTAAACTGCTATCAACACATTTTTTTCCAATAAACATCTCTTTCATATTCATTCTCTCCTTCTTAGGGGCATTTAGATGATTTCCTTCAGTAAAACATTTTCATTTAAAGGATTTCATCAGCATTTCACAGTCTGCTCATGACCTATTTCTTTGTATTTGAACTAAAACTAATCATATTTCCCATGCACTTTACAGAATAATAAGATCAAGAATAGCATTTTGGAGAGAATGCAAAAATACCACAGAAGACATTTTCACATTACTTCAAAGAACCACGGAATAACACCAACCAGTCTGAAACTCTGAGTTTCTGCTTCAGTGCCACTCATACCTACCCTGAAGACCTCAAGAAACAGCTTTAGTTGGCAAGAAACGAAGCCTTTTCAATAACTACCAAAGATGTACCTGACTAATTCTAAGGAAGAGATGCCCCAGTTAATGTATCAATGTAATTGCAAACTGCAATGCAAAGAAACAAGCTTGGGTTTTCAAAAACTGCATAGCTAAATTAACACAGAGCCACACCTGAGCAAGTAAGTCTGGCAGCTACAGGAGAGCAGAAAACACTTGGTAAATTTCAAAAATTGTAATCAAAAGGAATGGAAGAAGCAGATCCTCATCTGCCTCTCGCCATCCTGCACCACATTCCCAACCCCTCCCATGCTTGGCTTTGTGCTTCAGGCTGCACCAGTAGCAGCAAGACCTGCCTGAACTCCTGAATTTGTTCTGAAATTTATGCAAAGAGGGAGGACTACGCATCCTTACCAGATGCAACTGTATTCATTCTATCCTTGATATTTATCATCCAACCACTTGTAATTCCTTCTCCTCATTTACCCAGTCAGACCTAAAACAAACTACTGAACTCTCTCGTTTTCCAAAGGGTTCAGTAGTCAGAGGAATTAATCCTGGGAGTGCAGTCTCTTAAGAGGAACATTATTGGAGACTAAAGCCTGCTGAGGAGCAAAGCAGCTTTTCTCAGTGGGACATGCTGCAGCAGCAGCTCCTGTGTTAAATATTTAAGAAAATAAATTACGGAATTATGCTAGGAAAAATAGAGAAGATGTGAGAAATACAGTTTGCAATACAAGCTTTCTCAAAACAATTTCAGTGTGAAAGTGCCCTGCTGAGCATCTTAGTTTCACCAATAAGAACATAAGCACAAAGGTAACAATGCCACTAAACATCTGTCACTTCTAACATTTTCTGGGATCTTCCTATTTATTTATAAAGCATCCTTTTGTTTCTTTCAAATGTACACAACAGCAGGCATCAAATTTTAGATGTAGTCTTTGCCAAGTTGGTAAAAACAAGGTTTAATGCTTAGTACCATACCTGGCGTTCACTGATGATATGAAAGGGCACTGTGTGTGCTGCACGCTCTCTGAAAGGCTCTTCAAGCTTCAGACCTTTAAGAAGAACCATCAGACATCTAATCTTCATTGCATTGCATAAATGCAAGGACTGTAGTTTCTTTAAAATTTTCTGCTCATAGAAAGTCAGACTACTAGCCTTTCAATGCTATGGTGTAACAAACTACTGTGTGTATAACTACAGTGAACAGAATGATTTATTAATACCCAAGGCTTTCTTTTTTGTTCTGTGTCTGGCCACAACCCAATCTATACAGGATTGCAAATCGTAATGACCTATGACCAAAACTCAAGGGCAATCCTGTCACTTTTGAAGATACGTAAATGATTAATAACTAAAAAGGGAAAAAAGGAATCCATTATTTGCTGTATTAAGTAATCTTTCTAAGGAACATTCTATTTCATGTTGGGACGCATAAAATCACTGAAGAATACACAAAGAATACACAAATCAGTCTGGTATTCTGCATCAGCAGCACAGAATGACAGCCCACAGAGCAGCAAATGCATCCCCACCCACAGGCTCCCCTTTTCACTAGGCCAAAAGAGCAAATCACTCACTCCCCTTTGTAAATAGTTTCTCCTGCAAAACAAGAACCTAAATAAGAAAAAAAAATAACCATTTGTTTAACTAGGAATTAAATACTTAATCAGGTAACAAATTATTATCTTAAATTAGATAAGCCAGCCAAAAAAAAAAAATAATCTCCATTTCAGTTTTAGTATTATGAGCATGATTTTGCCTGGAAAACTACACTGATGTGCTGTGTCTGTGACTGAAGGAGCACATCCTACCTTTTTGTAGCAGCACAGACCTAACAATTATGCTGCTAGAAGAAGTTACACTATTTGAGTTTCCTATTTTGAACAAGTGTTCTTTATTTCACTGCCTTACTAATATAAAAATTACATCGCGTTCACAATAACTCACTTCTTCCAGTTTTGTCTAAATGTTCAGAGTAACACAGAGAAATACTAATAGATCATTATACTGCAGTATGCTCCTAGGATGCCTCCAGTACAGCTGCACTATCATGCTTCAAGCAGAAAGGTACCAGTTCTTACAAAGCTCTGCCCCTTGAAAGTATCCATATTAAATGTTATTAAGCTGTAGCAAAACACTGCTCTGAAACAAAGCAGGTATTCCATTCTGCACTTAGCAGGCACAGTTTATTCAGCGCCAGCAAGCCATTAAACAAATATCCTAATAAAATCAGTGTCCAACAACATCAAATGGTTCAAACTACCAAGTCCAAACTTTTCAAAACCACAGTTTCCAGGAAAATACGATAGGTTCCAAACTAGAAAAAAAGACTTCCATTTTTAATCACTTCTGAACGGGTGATAACTGACTACAGTCTTCACCACTGCTGCAACAGATAACTTGGCACTTGCTGGGCTACCTCATTACAGCTTTCTCCAGACTCAGCACAGGTTACCTTGGGCAATAAATTGCAGAGCTTGCGTCCTGCCGTTCGCAGGGGGGGCTCTGGGCAGCCACACTTACAGAGAACACAAGATGCATGAGCTGTCGCTCCACTAATCAGTGCAGGAACATCATATTAATCAAAAGATCAGCAAGAAAGCACACATCAGACAAGTATCCAGATGGTAACTTCGCAGAATTTCCATCATGCACTGCCAGTTTAAAGGCTATATTGCAATATTAAACTCAGACACACAAGTCAGTGAATACAGGTACAGAATTCTCTGACATGAAACAAGTTCTAATTTTTTGTTTGTTTATATACACATATATATTAAAATCAGAGCAAATTCTTCTTTTCTCTGAAAGCAGAAAGAGATGCAGAACAGTGGATTTGTACTTGGGAGTCCCCCTATTTCTTCTGTACTACTCCCACCTCTTCTGCCATGAGGAACAAAAAAATCAGTTCAATCCTATTGCACGTCTGCACCAAACAGACACTAAAAGATGAAGGCTAATATCTTTCTTTTCTAAAAAAGCATCACCAACTCTCAATATCAATTTTCTCCCCTCCAAGTTTAATCCCAAAACAGTAAATACTGGTAAGAAATGAAAGAGAAAAAAAACACAACACATAACATGGGAGAAGACAGATAAAGCACATGTAAACAGAAAACACTACCTACCTCTTATTACCTCTTCTTCTCTACCTTTACAGAAGGTCAATGAAGGAAAGAGGATAAAAAGCAAAAGACAAAGAGAACAGAAGAAAGAGGAAAATCCCTTCCTAGACACAGCTGTAGGTGCGTCTTTGAACAGGACAGCCAGGCTGGTGGAACGTATTCCTACTCTTCATCACATAAAGGATACTGGCTGTTGCAGACCCTTGCAACCACTCAAGGAAAATTTAGTAACTGTTAGGTTCTTCCTCCTCTAAGATTTTATTTGGGAGCACCAGTCTGCTCAGAAGCATCTCTGCAAAGCCTTTGTGACTCTTTCAGCAACTGCCAGGAGATCCCCCATGAGCACAGGAGACCTCATCAAAAAAAGCTCCTCCTGGTGCTGCGTCTCTTTGAGTACATTACTCTTTCAAGAGCTTTTTCCTGTTTCTCAAAAGTATTTCCTCATTGAATCCTACCCACTTCAGAGATGCAATGTCACTCTCACCTTTTGCAGCCATAGCTTCCCACGGCAACAATATCTCACTAAAAAGAAGCAATTCTGATTTCAAAGGACTGAAGCTTCAAAGGGCTAGCTTAAGACAACAAAGTCCAGTCTCAAATGGGATACAACCAAAGCTAAGCCAAATTCTGAAGCTAAAATGGAAATTCACCACCCTCCCCCCAAAAAAGGAAAAAATAAAGTGGACAGGAAAACATAATTATATGAAATTCTACTTCAAGTGAGGTCTGTTTTCTGCTGTTTCCTGTACTTACCTCTGCAAAGCAGCATAGGAGAATCATTCCAACCTGTCTGTTTGTGACTGGCAATTTAAAGATCATCACGAAGATGGCAAGAGGTCCCAGTGGAGACCTCATGCTCAGGTTAGTAGGTACCGAGACACCTACTCCAGTTATCATACCTTGTACTGCTTTAAGGAAGCATAGAAAGTTTTACTGCAAAATATGCATAAAAGGCAAACACTTTTCAAAATGACCACTGTCACGTTGATGATTAGGTAATAACAACACTCTGAACATGTCTCAGATGGGACCTACAGAAGAAGCAGAATTTTCAGAAGAAAATAAAATTCTGTTACCATTTAGCAGAAATGAAGTTTCAAAGTACTGAGAAACAAAGCCCCTCTCCATCAAATAAATGAATGAAATTTCACTTTGAACAAGAATGTCAGAAGTTTGTTTATTCCTCTGAAAACCTGATCCCTTATTTGTAAGCTTCTTTATATTACAGCTCTCCTTAGATTAGTAAAAACTTGCATACTACAGTTAAATTGCTTAAAAGATAATATAACTTTACTTTCTCTTAAATTTAAGCAGAACTAGAATATGTAACTAATTCACACACTCTCTTCTGACGTTTACAATGACTAGCCTTTCTATTAGAGATTTTTTTTAGTATGTGAGATTCCTCTAATTATCCTTTTCTAAAATTTTAAAATAAAAAAATGGCACTAAAAACTGATCTTTGTACTTGTGCAACTTCCCATCACCAATATTAATAAAATTTCAAAAATAAATCAGAAGAAAAATGAGACACACCAATGACCTCCTTCATCAGATAAAGCTAAAGTAATTTCTGGTTCATAGGGAACTATTAAAAAACAACAGTTTTTTGTGTTTTTCAGACATCTACTACATGAGACATCTTGCTACCTGACAAAGACATCTTTATTTTCACAGGCACAGAGTTCCCCCAAAAGTGGGAAGACAGAGCTGTACACAGTTTGCACCTAAAGATCAGGCTCCCTAACGCCTCCAAGCTAAGCAGCTAGCACAAATAAACAGTAGCAAACATTTGAGAAAAAGAAACAGATTTCTCCTCCTAAACAGCTGTTGCAATTTGTGCATGAATCCATATGGTACTATTCCAATGAAAGCATTGTTTGAATATCAAACTAAGTTTGTCCTGTACTAAAGGACTGAAAATGGAAACTGAAACCTTTACATATGCTTGATTTACTCACATGCAGAATTCTTAGTGAAGTATAGAGAATGATTTTATTAGATGAATCTATGGACTGTAGTAATTCTCTTTTGGTTATAACACAGTTAAGTTTCTGACAGGCTTTTTAAACTTCAGAATTAAAAATAAAAATAATCATTACCTACGGATTGCTCCTCAATCTATTTACCCAACCACGCAAACTGCACTGAAGTAGAATTTATTACTGTTCAAATAGAATGCACCTTCTCCAGTCATCATGCAGTTTTTTTTTTGGTGGGTTTTTTTTTTTTTTTTTTTTTTTTTTACACAAATCACACATGATGCAGAGTTTTAAGCACCTGTGGGGTTTTGATATTTTTTTTTGTTTTTAAAGGGCACGTGATTCAAGTAGGACTTCTTATATAGTTAAGGTGACACACACATCCTGACAGGATCAAGATATAAAATGCTAAAAGGAATGAAGCATCCCTTTCATTGCCTTCACATTTGCCAAGTTTGAACAAATGAATGCACACTTCAGACAACCTACGATATATGGCTATCCTGGAGGAGCCCACGCAACTCAGAACAAGACAAAATGCTGACAGCTGTTTTGTCTGCAATTGAAACTGCCCTCTGCACTCTTCTGTGTATCCTCCCTTCCTGTATCAGCCAGCATACTCTGAACACACAGAGAACACAGCACTGCAGGAGTTTCAGCTCCATTCTCAGCTGGGAAATATGACCTATAAGCAGGTCCTATCAAACATGAAATTGTTTTGTATTTTGGACACTGCAAAGAATGTCATAGGAAGTCTTGGGTTGGAACACCTTCTAGGTTCCAACCCTTCTGATACACAGGAGTTAGTCCAATGCCAAGCTGCCTACACAGTCAGGGAATGGAAGAACATACCTATAAAAGAACATACCAGAGAACTGGGTTTGGTCAGACTTCAGAAGAATTAGAGGAAAGAAAGCAGAAAATACATTTAAGTTGTTCACAGTTGTTACCCTCACTGATAATATAAACATAGCATATGCATTTCACATGAACTACATTAATAACGTTCATTGTAGGAACAAAATTGACTACTCTATTTATAATTTCTGCATATTCTAATATCTGCATAAAACTTCCAGAAGTCCTGATCTATTTTAAAAGTTTAGAAGTCATCACTGGAAGTGACTGTGAGACATAAAGAAAGTTGGGGATTGTTACAAGTCATCAACATGCTCAGAGCTCATTATTTCCTTAAAAAAAAAAAAAACAAACCAAAACCACAAATCTTAGGTTTTCAAGGGTGCACTTCACTCCTCTTATTTGCAACACTCAAAGAGTCCAAATAGATACTTCCAAATTTCTGATTACTCATAAGTCAAATGCTATAGTGTGCAGTAATAGAATTAAGTTCCATGATTTGTGTAGACACCTTAGAACAAAAAGTACAGAAATGCAACATTTGTAATGATTACTTCCTTAATGTAGAAGAACATTAAGTGCTAAGAGGAGGACAACTGGAAGCGGCCATAAGATGGGAGAGCCTTTCCTACCAATTTAAACTTCATAGAAAAAAAGGGATCTTATGAACAGTTACTAGTACAGGTTGATCACTGATAATGGGTAATCGCTTGAGGATGCATTTCGACATCTTAAGAGATCTCAAGAACTTAAGCCCATGAACAAAAGGAAGGAGATAGGAATAGAATATTTATAAGCATGGGAAAGTTTATCTACCTCAATAACAGATTCCTTTGTATGAAAATAATAGTCATTTCCCTTTCTTTAATTTTTAATTGTATGTTTCTGAAATGGTCTTACAACAGCTAGTAGTCTGCAGAAAATACAGTAAACAGACAACACGTCTTTGTAAACTCCATCATTAACTAGCTTTTACGTATATGTTACAACTTCAGCACAGTAGGCAATTCCAGCTAGCATTCATACAAAGCAGATCAGTGTTGCCTCAGGATAAAAATATCTGATCGACTCCAAAATCTGCATTGACTTGCAATACAGTTCAAGCATACGCAGTGTCCTTATATTGTGTGATGTCCTGGGAGGTTTGTATGTCAAAAGAAACTCAGTTTAATTAAAACCCAGTCAAATGAACAGCACCGCTTATACATTTAAAAACAGGCATTACACCAAATTTCCTAATATTAGCAAGTAGTACTTTCTGAAATTTGAGCTGCAAAATTAAATTAACCTGAAATTTACAAATACTAAGTACCACAAAGAGATTAATATCTATTTAAAAGAATGAGAAAGTAATAGATGCTTATAAATGAGGGCTATTCTGAAAGAAATGCCACCAATTTTCTTAGGTTAGCTCATGACGCCAGAGTTGGACATTGGTGGGATGGCAGCAGAGGCTGAACCTTCCCACCAATATTCCATTACATTTTGTTGCTGTGTGACAGATGGCAGCACAGGGGCAGCCTGACAGAACGGCACCTGACATGGAAGTGTGCATGAAGCAAAGGTGTGTCACTGAATTTCTCCATGTGGAAAAAACTGCACCCACTGACATTCACTGATGCTTGCTGAACGTTTACAGAGACAAAGCAACGGAAGTGAACACAGTGAGGCGGCGAGTGGTGCGTTTCAGCAGTGGTGACAGTGGATCACCTTCATCCCTCTTCCCAGTGTGCCTAGCATAACATGTGACATTAGGGCTCTAGATCTACATAACACCCAGTAAACTTAATATCAGAGATACATTTCTCACAGCACTTCCCAGTGCTTTCCCAGTTCTGGTTGGAATACTTCAGGAGACAGATGAGAAACTGAGAGCACTGATAAACTCCACAGTACTGTTCTGTCTAACAGTACCTACTAACGACTCTTCTTTTCCCCTTGGTATTCATCTTAAGGATACCTCTTCAGTCTCATGTTCATTGATGAACAGAAAAAAATAGTATATATACACACACACACACACCCCTAATTTTTCTCTTTTTATATTTTTTACACGTCCTTGCTGCGAATCCAGAATTTAGTAGAGCATTCTCTGTGTGAAATCAGAGCAACCTAAAAATCTCAGCTCCAAACTGAACTCACAGTGTGAGTTTCAATTCTTAGAAATCCCCAACTTTTCTTCTGCATTTATTTAAAATGCATCATTTCTGTTCTCCAAGTTGTTCTTATCCAATAAATCAAAATACTCCCCTTCCAAACTTCTCATAAATTTAATTGATACTGTCATTTTTCCATGTAACAAGTCAAATTTGATTGCTACTTCTGCAACGCAGAACAGTTCCTGGCTTTCATTCCTTAAAAGATGTTATACTGTGATACATTTTCCCTCTTCCACACTATTAATGGACATAATGTCATTTAGCACCTCACCAGACACTGCATGAAACCATACTGAACAACTTCAATACAATTGTGTGCATGTGTGAGCACGTCTGTAGGTTTAAGAGACTTTAAGAGACACCAAAAGTAGCAGAAACTTTAAGACTAGGGGTAGAGAACCAAACATTGACAAGTTCAAGATGAATTTGCATCAAAAATACATTCATATCTTGTGTGCATATATATACACACATACACACGTTTATATTTGCTTATTCACAACAATAATTACATTTTGTAACTCTTCAATCCTGAAAACGAAAGAATAAACTTCCTGCACTTTAGAGCTTAGCACTGCTACTTCTTCTTTAAAGAATTTACCCTAAATGTTTACAGAATTACTGGAAAAATCATGCTTTTCTCTAGCAGAAATAGAAAGAAACACTTGCCAGCTTGTATTGACCTTCTCTTCCTACAAGTCTTTTCCTTACTCTCATGCAATTTCTTGACTATTAACAATTCAAGTTGCTAAGCATCCACACTTAGAGCTGAGGCTTTCATTAAAGGAGGAATCTCAGCCTCAACTATTCCAGCAATTAGAGTAATTATAAATAACTGTCACTTCTTCAGAGTAAGTGATCACAGTAAAAGCTGTCACCGTAAGTCATGACCTATTACATCCACTCTGTCTGGGGAAGAACTGTGGATGTGACTTTGATAGGCAGGCAGTCTTCTGACTGATAATGTTTACCTTTGCTCTAGAAAAATTAAATAGCAAGCATGGGCACTTGTGTGTGGCTGTTCTTGCACACCTACTGAAAACAAGAGCATGAAAAGCAGTCATCACACCAAGGAGACTGCATTCAATTTCCATTTCCTAAACTCAGTTCTTTGGTGGCAACTTGCTGCTGTGTTTAGCAAGTGTTTTGCTTTGTAAGTCAGGAAACAGACACAATTTATAAGTGGTTTAATATGAATTAATAAAAATATGTCATGAAGTAGCATTCAGTAGATCAACAAAAGCATATAGCTGTAAATTAAACTGATGGAAGTCAGCAAATCAAAGCTATGAGCATTCTCAGTACTACAGAAACTCATTCTTAAGCCAAGCCCCGTTCACACGTGAACATCAAGCTACAGGACATAAATGCATCCATGGTAGCCAGTACTGCCATCACGTACTAATGCTCCTGCTCCATAACAAACACAAGGCGGCCAGAATCAAAGAACCCAACTCAACTTACTTCATATGTCATATGGCTGAAAGCATCATAACAGCAGCCACTAGCCACTATGTAGTTATTTGTGTGCAAATTCGCAGCCCCTGTCATCAAGGTCACCATTATGTGAAGTTCCAGATTGAGATATTCTGCAGCTGAGCTAGAATTTTATTGCTACAAAATCTGCTTTTATTTTCTACAAAATCTTCTTTTATTTTCTAGAGGTAGACAAAGAACCCTACAAACAGTGGATGTGTAGCACATGTATCATGTTATATTGTGTAACAGATGCTCAAACAACAGCTGTGAAGTTTTGTAATTCAGTATATCAGAATTCAAAATTGTAGAACTAAAGAAGCGAATTCTGCTTCAAAAAAATGAAAATAAGTTTTTTGCCAAATTGACCTATTCTTACTTCCAAAGTCTCCAGTATATAATTTGTCAAGGCATACACATTTCCTGTATAAGTGAATGGTCCCATCAACTTTGATTTATAAAGCTAATAATGCAATTAGTCCTTTACAGAATCAGAAAGTCAATTCCAAATTCAGATTTTCAATTTAAACACTCTGGTACTGTGCCACGCAGCAGAGGTGCAGAGCATATAACCAGACACAGCATTTATATTAATGTCAAAGTGGAGTGTGCCTTCAAACCTTTGCTTTTGGTTTCCCTAGTATGATCTTGTATTTCTGCAGTTATATAATTGGATTTATTGAACTGGATTACTGAAGTGTAAACTACGAAATTGTCTGCGATTGTAACATTCTTCAAAGAAAAAAAAGCAAGTGTTATAAATTAATTGGTAATGAAATGCATTTGTACTATGAAAATTTTAATAAAATCTATTCCAAAATAATAAAAATCTATTTTCCTCAGCAGTTAAGAGCCACCCAGAATGAGAAAGGAGCAACTGGAACACACATTGTTAGTGGCACGATGCTAGTTTTACCAGAAGACAGAACATAAATTTAGAGACTGCTAAACAGGTAAGCTTCCTGCTGTTGTTACATACTGCCAACTATAGCACTCTCCCCTACACACACCTCCCTCCCAGTAGGCACAGAACACCATCTCTTCCAAGCTCCTCCTTCATCAAAACTTAAAAGTAGATACAACCAAGAAAGGAATTATTTTTTGTCCCCTACACAAACCAACACTTTGAATTTCACAGCTGTCAGGGAAATACTCATTTTCATACTCACTTTGTCCATAAAAAAAAAAAGATAAGCAGTTATTATTTACTCATGCAGTGACCTTCAAAGTAACATTCCAAAAATTATTTACATACAATCCCAAATAGCAGGTATTACGAACAGGCCTCTTACAGCACTGACAGCACGAAGCATGTTCAGTACAGCCAAGCCGGCACTACCTTAGTTTTTTACCTGCAGAGGAGGACAAGGTTTGTGATAATAATAATTTATATTATTATAAATTATATATAATTTATATATATTAGGTAATAATTTAATACCAAAGCATAACGCGATTACGCGCTTTCTAAAAAAGGGAAGTCTGCTTTTGTATGAAAATGAACATTCCGATTTACCCCCAAAACTGTGTTTCTTCTGAATGATTTTTCCAACTTCTCAAAAAACCAGTCTTCCAGACTCACAAGCTGCCACTGCTTATAGTGGCTATATTTCCAGCAAAACTGGTGTATGTGACCTAACCCAGTTCTGGTTTTGAACATCACCTTTTGGAATGACATGTCTTCGAGTTTTAGAGGTCAACAAAGTACATATTGTAGGCATGTGTCCCTTCCTGTTGTCAGCAACTTGAAATAACATAAGTGACGAAGGCAGAGGGGAAGGCTGCAGCGGATGCCTGAGCTAAGTAAAGGAGAGACTTGAGAAAGCTTTGTTTCCTTCAAGGAGTAAGATGTAACATACCTCCAGGATATCAAGATGAAAGCTGTTTTACTGACAGACTGGTGTATTGTAGCTCTCCCAGAATCTCAAGGAGATTAAGAGGTTGTCAGGAAGATACCATGGACTTGTTTTCTTTGATAAAGATTTTACAGCTAGGATAAGTTGAAAGAAATATCAACCATAAAAAAGTCGATTTTGTTCAATATCAATTTTCACTCTGTTTAGCAGTCTGTTTAGTCTCCAAGTGCCAAGGTAAATAGCTGAATTCATCTTTTCAAAGTGCCAAGCAAATAGTCTTTGATAATATATTAAGTTTTCATTGCTATTAAGAATGCATATTAGAAGACATACAGCCCTAAAATATAAGCTATTTTCACATACTAAGTAGATAAGTCACATTCATGATGAGTTCAACCGAAAAATACAACTGGTTAAAAAACATGCAAGTTAATTTCCATCAAATAACTGATTAATGCCTATAAAACTCTCAAACATTCATCATTATTTTTTCAGTATGCACTCAGATCTCCTATAATAAATGCATTGTCTGAAAAGAAGACTGTTATAATTCATCTCTGAAGCTGGATCTATCTAAAGACACAGATGTATTTAGTACCAGAATGCAATGCTTTTACTATGCCACCTTTTATCAAAAGTGATATTTACAATACCAACTCGAGTAGTCACTAATGAGTTACCTCTCAGCAATTTTGTCTTTTCTAGTATTTAGAGGTGGGTGTTCATTAGGTTGTGCTCTCTTTTTACTGATATATGATAGAAGTTCACAATTCTCAAGATGGTGGAAGTTTGGAAGAATACAATAGAGATGGAAGCAGAGGAAGTGATCTGTCTACTGCCATGAATTGTTTCTCTTGAAGTTTTTCCCAAAGCACACCTGACCTGGACTGCACGTGAGACAGAAGAGGCCTGTGGAGAGGCTCAGCAGATTCTTATCTTAGAGGAGAGCAAGGAATATCCTTTAAGGAATAAGATGAAGCTTCAGTATCTTGCGAATAGGTAAGCACAGGCTGTCATCCTTCATACAGATTCCTGAGATACGTCCTCAAAGTACTAGCAAACTTCAAGAGAGAACAAAGGAAAACCATTTAGCCTAAAGCTATGATAGTGAAAATCAGCTCTAACAAATGCACAGGAGAATTGTGTTCTTAAGATTAACTGTTTGAGAACAAAGTCAGAAGCAGGTGAGGCTTTGTTACAAGCACAGTCACTGCTCAAACACAAAAACTGCACAAGGGGCAAGCTTCACTTTTGTTAAAGCCGTGCTCGACATTCACTATTTTTGACTTTCAGTTCTTTATAAGCAACCTGTTATAAATAAAGCATGCACACAACTTTATTCAATCCCCTCTGAATAGGTATGTATCAGATACAAAAGAGGCACATTCAGTACTGGTTTGAGACTTTCACTGCTAAACCATACAACTTCAATTCTCTAGAGTAAACTGTCTCTGCTTATGTTTCTTTGGAAAGGAGAGAATCTTATGAGCCTGATCTGTTGAAGCCAGGAGACTTGTAAGATTACCTGAACATCAACTGAAGAGAGGAGCCCCATCACCTCAGCTGGCATGAACTTGTTACCATCATCCCTTTCTCCCCTCCCTGGGCAGGCTTCAAGGACTGTAGACTCCCTGATTATCCCCTTCCCTCTCAAAGAAGCTCCCCATGTCTTTTGGCAAAAAAAAAAAAAAAAAAAAGTGCTGATTAAAATCACCTTAGCAGCTCTGAAAGAAAAGATCCTGAGAAGTCATTGCCTCTGAATCACATTACAGTAAATGGCAAGAGCTGTACAGACCTTTCAGCCTAGGATCTAGGACAGAACAGTCCTGCATACATGATCATTAACATGTTCACAAGTTCTAAGTGACAGGAATAAGACGTCAGCAGTGTAAATTACTTGTCTTCTCCCCCCACCCCCGCTGCTGAGATGTGCTGGAAACTCAAAGGGAGCAAAGACTCTCTCAGAGGGTTTTCTAACATTCAAAACGATTTACAAAATGGCTAATCATAAAAAACACAAATGTTTTGCTTTAATATCTTATAGACCAAGAGTCTTTACACTAATTACACCCTATGCTAATTACGAATCAGCATTATGCATTTACAATCTTGACATTCAAGCTAGTTGCTTATTGCATGGATTTACATGATTATATAAAGTATATTTATGCCTCACAAGGCAAGTACGCTTGTTGCATTGCCTACTACATATGTTTAGGAAAATGTCTGTGTTTGAAAGCACATTCCAGTTTATGCACACAAAATGGATCAATACCCATATACTAACTACCCCACATAGGCCAGAAAGCTTCACTTTGAAACATAATTTAAGAAAAATCTCACATCAAATGCACACAATAGCACTGCTGGATGTTAGTGAAGAGCAAAATATGATCCCAAATGCAGTTATCTTAGTATTTACCATCAGTAGCTTTATGCTGGAATCCTATAATTGATCCAGTCACTTAGAAACCAATCCCCTATAAAGTAAGGAAGAAGCATACTATCTGAAACAAAAGACTCTCCAATATTTTGTAAGAAATAAGCATTTGAACTGTGACTTTTTGCAACATTTTCTTGGTCGACCGTAGAATTGCCATTCCCTTTTGTCTTCCCTAATATACCCCTTTATATTAGAACTTACGAGAAATTTGACGAATGAAGATAGAAAAAAAGGAATTAACTACTTCCACTAAACATCATTATTCTTTTCACACTGCAAAACCACTACTTTCACAATTACCACACTGGAACAATTGCAGACCCACCTAAAATATTGAGGGCTTTTTTTTGTTTTCTTTTAACATGAAGTAAGGAGTTCAAAAAGCTATGGATTCTATAGAACTCGAATTCAGCTTTTTCAAATTGAACAAATCCGCACAACCTGTTAAATATTTTTAAACATTTCATTTTTGGGGTTTAGAAAATTAAAAATAAGGAGGAACCTAAGGTCCTTGGCTCCCCAGGTCGGCACCACTGCCAGCAAGGGAAATGCATTAGGCTTCCAGAAGAAGCTTTTAAGAATAAATACTGACAAAATGCTATGCTAGAATCTCTCAAGGAAAAACATCATAATAAGAAAACTGTACTTTGTTTTATTAACTCATTTGAATTTCTGTAACTTTAAGTTCTAAGAACTGAATTTCCTTACTTTTCATTAGTAGATTAAAAAGCTGCCTATCGTGAATCTCTCCATCCCTTCCCCCTTGCAGGGATTTATATAATCAAGTCACCTCCAGCACTAAAACACCTGAACAATGAGATAATTCCACATCTCAGTTTGAAGGACTGTCCTCATGTTTTCCTTGTAACTGAAAGGATTCCCACCCCTGCTCTGTCTTTACCAGGCCCTGCATATACTCAAGCCAGGGCCAGGGGCCTCAAGACAGTTGTTGGCTAGTTGTACTCTGGGCTGGAAAAGCAAAGTGTAGTGCTCTGCTGGGGTGCTTGAATCTCACTAAGCAAAACTGTTCACTTGGCCTCACCCTAGGAGGCTTTTAGAGAGGGGTTGAACAGTTTGGGCATTGCCCCCACTGATGGTGCTGATTGTCTCAAACTGAAGCAGGATTTCCCAGGAAGCCCCACATGTGGAGATCATCTCTTACTTAAAGAACAAGGAGAAAATGAATCCTAACGTTCAATTTGTGATTAACAAATGTCAGGATCAGCTGGCAATATTAGGTGACTGATAAAAAAATGCTTTAGAAGAAAAAAAAACTTCTTTTGGTAATGAGTGTCTACTCTGCTTTTGCACAGCTGTCTTGAGATAGCAATGGTCAACAGACACCAAATGTGAGGTCACTGCCAGATGGAGTATTGACAGCATTGCAATGGAGCTCCAGTGCTGTCAATGTCTGACCCACAGACTGGCAAAGTGCTTCTGGGTGACAAAGGGGCAGCCTACACAGGTGGCAGAAGCCAAGGGACCAGGCTAAAGACCAGAATTTGGAACAAGCTGCAATGCCCCATCCTTGGATTTGTTCAATGCGAGATTGGATGGGCCTTGGGCAACCTGGTCTAGTACTTGATCTAGTAACCTTGCCTGCAGCAGCGGGGCTGGAATTTAATGATCCTTGAAGTCCCTTCCAACCCAAGCCATTCTTTGATTTTATGATTCCATGATGCTAGACCTGTAGTTTGCTTTACGTGAGAACTGTTTATCTGGATGGTTTATAAGGTCTAGACACCAAAAGAATGTAAGGTCAAGGACTCATGACTGAAGGCTCTTTCAAACTTCCAAAAAAGCTCATACTTTTGGAAAGCTTTTTGAGACAACACAAGTTCAAATCACGCATCCTACTAGTCCAGCAGTCTTTATCCTGGTAAGTGAAGTAGCTGTTAACTCTCAGGAAACTGATCCTGACACATTTTTCTACCTTTATTTAATATGTGCTGCAGTTTTAAAAAAATAAAAATAGCAGCTTAAACAGCACCTCTCCCTCTGAAGTGCCTTAGGACTAGTCGTGCATCAAGAATACGTTTGTTCACCAGGGGTACCTGAAATGGGAGTATTCCAGAATACAGCTCATATGCGCATAAAGAATCCCACAGGCTCTTAGCCTGAACATTTTTTGATGTTCAGTTCTATGATTACCTCACTGCTATCCAGCAGAACAAAACATGGATGCAAATCAGAAATAGTATTTATTATTTTCCTATAGAGTCACATTAAGATTCATTGTTTTTCCTTCCAGGAAGTGTGTTTGGTGGGGGGAACCATCCTTTTTTACTTCAATAAACTCCTGCAGGCAGCTCAATGCACTAAGTTGGGTGTGGATGTTGTGGGCCATATCCAAAACAGGTTAATATTCACATTGCTAAATGCCAATTTATTGCACATTAAATGAGCAACTTAAAGTACATGCACTTAGATGCAAAACAAACAAACAAACAAAAAAAAGCCTGTAAGTTGCTTTACACAGGGCTGCAACTTTTAGTACATTTCTTAAAAACTAAAGAAATCAGAAAAGTAGAAAAGTTAAGAAATTAAGTCTCTGCACAGAATTTTACTGGCTGAACCAGGCCTACTGGCAGGGAACTGTCTGCACTTCTGCAAAGATCAACAAGTATTATTGAAAGAGATCTTTCATACTTTTCTGTTCATTATCATTTTTCTCTCTAGAGCAGCCAAGCAAATGCTTGATTGTAAGAAAAGGTTAATTTACAAACAGAAATGCACATTTCATGAAAGCTCTGATAAAGCGTTCCTAATTTTGGAAATTACATTGTCTCCAGTAAATACTGTAAATTCTTTGGGGGGGAGGAGAGAAGGGTATAGATTTCTCCGGATGCTGAATGCCCAACTCTGTTGAACTAATTGGCTGGTCATGCATGAAATTAAACTCCACCTGTCAGGGTGACCTTGTAAAGGTCTTGTACAAGCTAATATTTAGCATACATTTCAGGACACTTCATCAGGAAGGACAAAGAATTAGAGAGCTAAAAAGCACTTGCTAAAGGAACGCACAGATATCTATTTTTGTAGTTATGTGTTATACCAGCAAAACATTTTGAACAACCTTCTGTTGCATCTTTAATTTTCAGTGATTTCAGAGACTATTTAAATATAGAACTGTTCCAAAAAAGTTCTCTTTTCTTAATTAGTTTGACATGCTCAGGTTACCATGCAGTATTCCATACCTAGATTCCTACGCACAAGGAAAAATTTATCTTACTTGAGAGCAGTCAAGTAATAAAACAGGATTCCTAGAGTAACATAGGTGATGACCCAGGCCTATTGGTGTTCAAAAAAGCTTGGACATTGCCCTCAGTAACTCTGATGTAAACTGTAGAATTTTTTCCATAGTTTAAGAAGCTGTCTCCTCTAATTGCAGGGGATGCTTAAATACATTGAGGACAATCCAGCAGAGGAAGTGTACATCTCTCTCTCTACTTGTCCTTAATCAAAAACGAACAGCCATCTCAGATCACCTACTTTCCTCAAAGCTTCTTTCTTACCCTTTCTTACATAACTGCAAATAGACAACCATTCATAAACCAGCCATAAAGAACAGGAAAGGAAGATAGAGCATAAACAAGCTAAGGCAAGGTCAGGGCGTGGGGCTTTTTTGTTTGTTTTCTTGTTTAAAAACCATTTAATACATTTGTCTGCAACATATCACCAAGCCTTGAATGTGCGCAACAATTACCTGACTTGGACAAACTTCAGTATGCATAGCTGAATACGTAACCTAATTTAGCTTATTTCTTGTTATCACCTTGAATTCAAGCTGAAGCTTTCTGATTCAACATGCTATACAAATAACAGACAATTACTTACATTCCTACCCATTAAGACTTGAAGATCCCCTATAAACATCAGGATGTGTAAACAACTATCTTAGTATTACATTTAAATTGTGATTGCTTATGAACTGAAGCACTTCATAGCAGACCTGTGTTATAACTATGACTTGCCACAGATCTGGCAAGAAAACTAACACATTTCATAAGACAAGGTAACCCAGCTTTATGCTTTATTACGTGCCTGAGAACTAAGGACCAGAAAACCAAGAGAAGAAGCATCTTCCTTAGATGGTATCTCAGGAAAGATTTCTGCAAATATCCAGGCCAAGTCAGAAGGCATCTGTAGTGACATACTTTCAGAATGGGCTTTCATCATTTAACTTCAAGTAAAGCAGGATTTTAAGAGAAAAACTGGGTGTGAGAATTGGAGCTGGCTGGATTTCAGGTAAGCAGAAAAATATTGACAAAATTGACAGAATTTTTCTTATGCAATGGGAAATATTAGAGAACATTCTCATTAACATCTTACTGGTTTCAACCAGCTCGTAACATGGCAAAATATTCTGATAAATAACAGTGTTGCTGATGCTCCATCTCCTGCTTAAAACTCAATTTCATGCAATGCAATGTTTATGAAAAAAAAAAAACAAACAAAATAGATACTAAAGGCAGCAGCTCGGGTGGGAGGCAAAATCTGCCATGTCCCCTCACAGAGAATAATTCATTGCATTTCAGTAAATTATGGCCTTGAGAGCAATAAAGTACTCATTAATTTTCTTAGCCTGTATTTATTCTGTTTACTTATGAAACTCAGGAAATGCTGAAAGACTGAAAGGCTCCTTTTCTATGTTGTTAACAAACATTGGTTTTGTATTTTTAATTTGATGATAATTTTACATGTAATACATGGTAATTTTATAGGTTTCTAGTGACAATTTAAAGAGAACTTGGTAGAAGAGAACTAATCTGGCATTTGGCTTACAAAGCCTAGGACTTGAACTAGGGAGCACATTAATTCCACTGCAAGCATCCTGGGCCTATAAAGTTTATAGCATTATTCCTGAATTACCCACAAGCTTTGAATTAGTGCACAGGGCACCCTCCAGAGGATCCCAGATCATCAACTGTGCCTAGACTATTCCCAAACGTGCTGATCAATAGGAGCCATAATTGGAAGGTCTTGAATAATTGGAAATTTCAAAGGAGTGCTGCAATCTCTACAGCACACAAGTGGTATAGTAGCACATACATATGTTGGAGTCAGGAGGGAGTTTAAAACAACGCTCTAGCTTCAGCTTTCAAAGACTTTTTCTATTCAGAAACATCTTCACCATCAGTAGTTGGCAATTCCATCCAGAATTAAATGAATAAAATTACTTGAGAATATGAACATTCAACTTTTGAAAATTTATCTGTGAAGAGTTCTATTTCAGGTATAGAAAGCATAGACAGGCATAGAAAGAGCAAATATACTGTATTATTAAAATACAGTAAGAATAAATATGTAGAGATTACATGTTTCATAAAAGGCTTAGAGCACAGCTTGGCCTTATTGTAAAAAAAAAAAAAAAGAAAAGCATTCTGATAAGCACTGCCTATCCCTGCTTTCCCAACATTAGAAGACAACTAAGCCATGAGCTCTGTTCAGATGGCACATGGGATATGCTGTTAGTGTCAAAGAAAGCAAGAGAGATGAATCCCTACTCCCACACTAGTCTGCACCAGTAGAAGAATTGCTATAATGTTTAAAAAAAGAAGTGTTTTTGTGGAAAGCCAAGCCGCTGCTGAGTTGCTGCCTAACTATCAGGACTAACTGTAAAGGTCCCACCACACTGTAATGATGTGCCAATTCAGTCTTCTTACATCTCCACACTACGTCTACCAAAGGGGAAAAAAAAAAGAAAAAAAATGTTGACAGTTGCTTTTCTGGATTTACTGCCTGCTGCAGTTCTGACAGGAATATAATCTCCTGTCCGTCTCACTTTCAAAATGCCTCTATTCAGAATCTTTTTGTTGTTGTTGTTCAAGCCTCAATTCTTTCCTGAGTGGATCAGACTGCTGTTTGTCACTTACTTGAGCACAGACCTTCATTTGAAGTGGGGATTAATTGCCAGTGAAAAGACTGCACACTAAGCTGGCTCATTACGTGCTGAAACAACCTGACAGGAGAAAGAAAAATCTTCCTATGGAGTGCTAAGCAGAGGCTGGATCAGATTTTATGATTTGTCACAGTGATGAATTAATATTTTATTCTGCCCAAAAGGTGCCATCCAAAGCCAGTGTTAAAAATTACACAACATACTTGCTGTCCCAAACATGTCCTGTACAAGATGATGTTCCTTTTACTCTTTCAATTGAAAAATCTGTGTTAGCAAGAAAAGGAAAGTCAGCACACTGACCACTGACCTCTGCCTTGGCTGCACTTGGAAGCAAGGCTGAGACAACAGCCCACTGTCAAGAGCTCTGCAGCCTGCAAGGGGAGGCACAGTGCTGGGGTGGGAAGGACACTGCAGGAAGCTGCGTCTGGTCACAGATCTTGAATCCGTACCTTCATGAACACAGGAAAACTGCTGCAAGTTTAGTGCAGCACTCTGACTAGTGAGGGAAGTGCTGCAGAGCAGTGTTGTTTGAAAGCTCTGGTACAGCTCACACCACAAGAGGCCATAAAGCTCTGATTTATGTTTTGGAACACAGTTTTTTACATGAGAATAAATATTACAAAAAGAATATTCACCTCCTACATACAAACAAGAACACAGTACTGAAATGCTACGCACCACAGAGCGCTAGATTAAAGCTGTTGATAAATAACGCTTTCCTCGGGAGTCAATGTAGTGAGCAAACTGTGCTGTGACCTACAATACACAGAGGCTATGTGCTAACTGCAGATCTACCACAAATAAATTTGGACTTTATTCTATTGTGATGACAAATGCATTGTACTCACAATCTCACCTAAAATATAAGAAAATACTACTGCAGGGTATTAACCTACTTTGCAGTAAGCATATTTCTTTTTTGATCAAGTAAGAGATTACAGCATTTATCATATGCAGAAAAGGTATGCCTTGTGAAGCATTAAGTGTCATCCTAAAACAGAAGGTCCAAGTGTAGCTTGCACTGGGTAGGAAGCACTGATAAAAAACATGCACATCTCAACCAATCACCCTTTACCAACACCAGCCCCGGTGGCTTACGCATACATAAGTATCTGACTGACAGGGCTTCTTTTGTAACAAAAAGAATGAAAAGGTTCTGTAATACCAAAGGAAAACGTTGAACTCAGGCAAAAAGGTACGTGGAGCATTCACAGAAAATTCTGTTTGAAGAGATTGTTTCTTCTTTCAACAAGGTCTGTCCTCTCTTGCAAACTTGATCCCTCCTCACTGTGCATGCCCTGCACTTCTGAAATGCAAGTCCATTTAAGCTAGGACAATTTGCATACGACCATTAAAAAAAAAAAAAGAAAAAAGCAGTCACCAGTCACGATGCATTCCTTACCACAAAAACAGTTGAATTCTCACAAACCTGGCAAATAATTAGAGAGGGGAAATGCATTTTGGGATTAATGGGAGCCCACAGCAAAGAATGAGCACCACCCAGCTGTCCATATGGACAATCCACTGAAATCATGAAGTATTAACAGGTGTGCTATCCTACATCATGCCCTCAGATCACTGAATCTTTGTCTCTCTGAAACTGCATTTTCAAGTAGTGGTTATGAAGAGTTTTTTTTGTTTTGTTTTGTTTTGTTTTTTAATCTCCATTTCTCCAAAGAAGTCTGTAGTCAGTCGGTCAGTTGTGAAGTTTGCCTTCAAAAGGAAAAATACTTGATGACACTAGCCACCAGCTAAAGACTTCTTACTTTTTGGAAGTATTTTAAGAGCCTGAAAATTTACCCTAACAGGACAAGTTACCTTTGACAATTATTTGCACAAGAGGGACAAACAGTTTATCCGAAATAAAACTACTTCTAAAACTCCTTCAGAAATTTAAGTACTATTTAAAAAAAAAAAAAAAAAAAAAAACCAACAAACATTCCTGAGCACGTTTATTCATGCCAGTCCACCACTCTTCCAACCTTTCTGCCCAATAAACCAGAGAATTAAAAACAGAGGGGAAGAGGGGAGGCCTCCCAGAGAGACAAGTACCCTCAATAAGAGGGAAAAACAATCTATCATCTTCAAAGTTGTTATACATTATATTCAGTTGCACTTTCTGTTGAACTAGCCTTCTGGAAATGGCATTTCTGTGAGCACAGAGTGTATCTACAATGAACAGCTCAAAACACAACATACTGAAAACTCAGCATTTCTGAATATTTAACCATCCTAAAACATGAAATGGTCAATAATGCCAAGTCAGTGTTGCAGCAAGAAGAGAAATAGGAGCAGATACCAAAAAAAAAAAAAAGAAAAAAAAAAAAGTCAGAAAATACCACCTTCTTAATGTGATTGTGATGGCTATGTTAAAATACTTACAATATGAGGGTAAAAAAAATTATTAGTCCGGTTGTAAGCGATTGCCTTTGAAACTATGAACACACAACACCTATTTACTTCCCCACAAACTATTTCTTCAGCCACTGATGTCATTTTACGGCTTTGCTCTCTTTAATTGCTTTTGATGCCAACCTATTGAACTCAACAGCTGTTGAGAAATCAGCTTTCATTTTTCTCATTACAAGCAGCGCTGTGTTAGTAACCAAATATTTGAAAAGCTGAAATTTAATGATGGGGAGAAGACTTGTTCCAACGTTTCAAAAAAGGTCAAAACGTGAAGTTGTTAGAAATCACAGTTTGTTACTACTTAGGAAGAAATGGTAGGTTTTAAAAGGTTAACTGTGACTTTGAAATCTGCCAAGAAGTTGAGGGTAGAAGGTCTAAAAAGACAGAGGAGCAATCATACAGCCACTCTTTTCTAAGCAGCTCCTGAAGTTAAGAAACAATTAGTCAACATCTTAAAATATTTTCCTCTGCCCAATGTCTTTTTCTCCTAGCCTCAACATGATACCTCATATTTTCATCTGCTGAAAACATTTCAGAATTCAGCTCAGTTTTGTAGGAATAGTATTTCAGGAATCAAGCAAGGAAATTATTTTCACTATATACAAATTTTATATACATATATAAAACATATATTTATTTGTGTGTATATATAATGTTTCAAAGCACATATTTGCAATGAGCTTTTTTTCAATTCCTATCATGAGATTATAGTAATTCTTTTAATTTCATAAGTGACATGGGTTTGCACTTAACTTCCCCATGTGTCACTGAGGACATAGGCCAAGTTTGGGGGCAGTGGAAATGGAAGAAGGGTAAACAAAAACATACTCATAACGTAACACATGGAAATATTATGAGAAATTCTACAAAAAAACAAAAAACGGTTTTAAGTGACCGAATATTTTTGGGTTTGTTTTTTAAAAGGCCAACCAATTGTCATCACAGCCAACACCACAGCTACAAGGACTGCCTGTGCAAGAATAGTGATCAGAGATCACTACTACAGCTACTGCTGTGCAACATTACCCACATATGGAAGTTGCTCTGAAAATAATGCCTCCTATTTATTTCCATGGAAACTAGAACAAAGAGCACATTGTTTGATGGAGCAAATTCTCAGCTACACTACACTTTCTCAGTATAGTCACCACCATCAGCTATGCATTTTCAGGAGCTATGAGCAATGGCCTGCACCACCACTCTCTTCCAAACCTGCATGGCCATTCAGAACATAGCTTGTCTTTTGCATTGCTGTAGCTGCTGCTGAAACACACCACCTTCCACCTCACTGTATTCACATGCACTCTTTGGTCCTCATAAACATTCAGCAAGCATCAGTGAATGTCAATGGGTGCAATTTCTGCGACATGGAAGAATTAAACGTCTTTGGTTCATACACTTCCGTGTCAGATGCCATTTTATCATTTTCTGCCATCTGTCACACAGCAACAAAATATTGCTGGAAGGTTTGACTGCTACTGCCATACCACAAACATCTGCCTCTGACACTGTGGGCCAAGATAATAAAATTGGAAGAAATTACTTTCAGAGCAGCCCTCACACACTGTAGCTGGAACCTATGAGTTCAGTTGTTTAGAGCATCCAGACTAACAGCTGGCAATCATGCTCTTTAATTTTCAATAAATGAAGTTATTTAATGAATATTTCCTCTGTACCACGGGCAGTAGTTGAGGCCATAACTCAAATAAGCAAAGTAACGAGAGGAGAAAGGTGGATCACCTTGGCTTCAACAGGCAAAATTTCTAACACTCTAATTGCTTAAACAAGGGAAAAAAATAGTTTTAAAAAGTCTAGATATCAGTTGTCCATCAGATACAAATTCAAACAAGTAGGCATCTTGAACACACAGAAGAAACTTTTGTGAAAACAAGTGAGACTGATACTAAAAAAACCACAAAAAAAAACAAAACCAAAAACAACACTACATCCTTGTTAGCCAGTATCTCCTGCATTTTCAAGGATCTTCCATAAAAGAACAATGAAGGAAAAAGTAGCATTTTTTATTCTGCTATTTATTTGTCAAAATAATCTGCCATTTGGGAAGTTTCAGAGCCTGATCAAAACCCCTCTAGACCATTTTATAGGATAAACAGACAGAGGCACGAGTTCATCTAGATTCATGATTAGAAAAGCAAGTTTCTGACAAAACAAGTCGCAAGAGACATGCTGGAGTTTGTACACTTATCAAAAAACAATCTTCACGTACTTACTCCATTAAAGACTTTTGAGTGTAAGTGTGCCTGGAACTCTCTGCCCATCTATCACCAGAGGAAAACCCATTTTAATGCACACTTGCTAAATCTTTTGCTCTTAATGGGAAATGCTGCCTGTACAGGGGTACAGTTATGACAACATTAGCTCCTCAGAGATAAAAGACATCTTTTTCCTACTTTAAAAAAGCAACTTCTGTCTTGTTTTTTTTTAAAAGAATTAAAATTCCTTTTCCCTACTACTAAAATACCCAAATCACTAGGAACACCTCAGTGCAGTTAGTGCTATGAGACAAACATCAATCCACGCAACATTTCTTATCTACTCAACACATCCTTTGTTAACTACACCTCCTGAATACAATATTAATAAAGGACCAGTGGAAAGCAAGACACAACCCAGGTTATCTTAATTCAAGTGACAGAATCAATAGACAATACTTACTGGTCAGCACAGTATCAGCCTTAGCTTTAGGACCAAAAACAAAGTTATTGACAGTGGGAATCAAATAGATTCTGTCCTCCCAAGCATTACTGGAACTTTCTCTATATTTGCATTAATTGCTTTAAAAGGAGCTTTGGGAGTTCTCAAATGAAGCTTACTTAGGTATTTCATTTCAGGCACCTGAACTTGCTGCAATGCAGGTTTTAAGAGAGACTGACGCATGTTTTTTCCCCATTCTCTGAACCTACCCGGAGTAACAAGAAAAATACTTTCCACCATATGTTTACAGTGACGTTTGGCACAGCATATTCTATTTTTGAAAGCTGAAGTCACATGCCTAATTGCCTCAGTACAAGCCCAGATGATTGCAAAAGGATCTTCATTGTATAAACTTGGAATTATAATGTGTAAGTGAAAGACAACTGTTAGAAGGTTCTCACTGTCCCACCTACGATTTTTCTCAGTTCCCAGTTTAACATCTGTCCTAGTGCAGTTTTACCAATGATAAGCTGTCAGAGAACACCAAGCATCGCTCTCTCATTAAGTTAGCAGTGCACATGATTTCAGCAAATCCACACTGATGCAAGGTCACCTTCAGTTTTCCAGTGACCCTCAGTATTCACCTATATGACTGAAATATCAGATGACTGCTTCTTGTGCTGCTCAGTGCTCACCGCTCACCTATTCTCATACACCTCCTGCTTTGAAGAGCGTATTACTGTTACATACCCCAGATAAGGGAGCACAATCAAAAGGATTTTACGTCTACGTGCAGGCAGATCATTTAAAACTGAAAAGTAGGTCTATCACTCTTGGTTGGAAGATAATACAATTGTCTTAATATTTTTTGAAAGGGCAAGCGTTTATTCCACAGTTACATTTCTCAACAGAAACCTGATTATGCTAGCCTTTGCAATCCAGTGCTACTAAACAGATTGCACAACTTTTAAACTTGCAACAAATGCAAACTATATTAAGATCACTCTCACTAAGAAATGACAGTGTTCTTGCTGTGGAGGAGTTCCAACCTTTTGAAAAAAGGAAATAGTGATTTTTGAATACTTCATCTCATTCCTCAAATATTCTTCATCCCTCTTGCCCCTTATGGTACATTCCCTCTTCCAAGCATTTTCAGTTGGCTCTGACCTCCTCATATTTCTCAGAGTCAGAAATTGTGTAAATATGCTTAGCTACCTTCCTTTATTTACTCCTCCAAATTGCATATGGTTTGCTATTTTCTTCTTTCTTTATTGTTGATGTTTTAAACCCCTATAAGATTTTCATCTGGTTCACATCACACACAAATAATTAAATTACAGAATTTACAAAGAACTGTCCAAAGAATCCTCCTTGGTAATATCAAGATGACCATATTTCCTTAGCTTCCTAATTATCTGCATCCAAAAGCTCACAAAGCACAACAGTTTCTACAGGAAAATATAACAGTATATAAAACCCCAGCTGCATTACATTTTACAGCAGTCTATTATTTAGACCAACAAAATCTATCATATATTATGTAATTATCTAATATATAATATATTATATAACAAAATAAATTATGCTATATAAGAAACTCCTTCTCCACATTGTCGGGTAGCTGTGGAGCCCCATAAGACTAAAGTCACCAGCATGTGTGACTGTCCAGGACCATGCCCTTTAGGAGACATTCCATTTCATGTGCAAAGCTAGTTCCATAGTCAAACGTTGTTCTTGGAATTCACTGGGTGAATAATTTTTAAAGCAACCACTAAGCACAAAGACTTACATGCCTGGTTGGGTTCTGCTAAGGACTACTGCTGCATTTTGACATACTCCATGCACAGAGCTTACCACTGATCACAGCCATATAAAATACACAGGATGGAAAGATGCAGTTGAAAGGCAGACAGGAAATATTCAGTGCTTCACAGACCTTTTCTTGCTACACAGCTATGGATCCTCTCAAACTGCTCACAGCAATAAGCTCAGTTTTGTGGACTACGGTATTATTTGATACTGTTGCTTAAGAAAAATCTTGCCAATATGAAAAAGGATGGAAGACACATGAAGCTGAAGTTTGTGCTGACTACCATATTTCAGTAGCAAGTGAATTCTCAGAGAGCAGTTCCTGAACCCTGCTAATTCCTCCAAAATCCACCAGACCGCTCCTTTCCTTAGACATTTATGATGCTGTACTACTTGTGGAGAGATTTCACACGGGTACTAAAGATTGCACACTGAAGTGCAACTATATATGGTAAAAAATAAGAAGCATGATCATAACTGTTCTTCCAATGAGGACTCATGAGTAAGATTTGGAACCGTGGGTTCCAATTGCTGTCTGTAATCTTAATTAGCCAGTCATCAGATAAATGCAGGAAGAACTGATATAATTTAAAGAAAGGGAATCAGGAAGAACTAAGGTAATTTTAAAAAAGGGAATCAAAGTAACAGAGTAGAATTTAAAGTGTTCAACACTTCCATCACGAGTTTAGTCTTTAAAATTCCCACAACACGTCCAGGATGCTCAGCAAGCTTGAGAAAAAAAGCTCATCAGCTGGTTTAACACAGGACATGCACTTGGTGCTGGAGGAAGTAACACGGTCTATAGCTCCAACCATAAGATGTAGCCATGAGAAAATAATTAGTCCTTTGTACATAGTGCTACTTGTGCTGCTACTTCCACTCATGATTTGCAAGCATTGTCTTATCGTTAAATTAACACTACGTGCAGCATGCCAAATGCGCACACATGGCAATGCAGAATTTACAACAGCTTTGAGCAGTCTGAACAGTTATGAGATGAAGTGCTGATTATGTTTTACTGTAATTGCTCTTTCTAGCAAATGCTTCAACAAACTGCAGTGGTGCGATTACAATATGTTGATGATCAAGTATTTTGCACTAGTCCTACATTTTAGGGAGTTTATCAATTCTTAATTTGCTCTATAAGGAAAAAAAATTTATAATGATTATTTTCTTTCCTTTTTTCACTTCTATATCAAACCACCCAGTAACCCCTCCAACAGTCCCAAACTGAGATTAAAAAAAAAAAACAAAAAACATCTAACCAATTAGGCCTGTACATCTTTCTCTCCTTTTTCCCCTGCACCCCAACTCTTCAGCTCTCTGCAGGCCCTAATTGAAGCTTCACTGCAGAACAACAATGAGAAAATCAAAGTAACTCCACTGAATACACTTTAATTCCCACTGTGATTTAGACAGACCTGTAACACCTAAAAATCCTTTATTTCTGCAGCATCCTGAACCCTGTGCCTTTCAGTGTTCATGATGCATGTGGACAATGCCATTAGTTAGGTGAGTTATGTGCTAAAGCACTAAGGTTAGCTGTGAACTTGCCAGGCCGTTGAACACTATGGTCTTTGTAGGCCCCTTCCAAATAAACTCTTCCATTTTGTGTACTTTCTCTTTTTGCATCCCTTTATTGCCTCAATCTGAATCACACGGATGAGTTCAGTTTATGCTACAACCACACTTCAATTTATAGATCCCCTCACTGATTCTGAAGTGGAAACTTTGATAATTGTGTCAGGTCTGGTTGGACTAGGAAAGGTTGGATCTAATTTTACGTTTATTAGTTTGTCAACAAACACTAAATTTGATGCCAATTTGAATGTGCGTTTTTAAAGAACAGATGGCAAACCAACCAGAATACTTCAGATTTTTAATTCTGAACATTGTCACTTACTGCTTTTCAAGATCTTCAGACAAAATCAGCTTAAACAAAACAATTTATATGCATCAGTTTACCATATGGATTGATCACAGCTGCAGTTCTATATCAAACCATAAACACTCAAAATCTATTTTCATTTCCTCCCTCAAGCATAAAATTCCAGGATCTACACCACAACTTCACTGTGATGCAATGTTTAATTACATAGAAAGGAAGAAGACTCATTCATCATGCATTCATTACTTTGCAGTAAATTCAAGCAAGTTTCATAAATATTTCTCAGGAAAACAGCAGCAAAGAATATCTAGAAGTAACATATAATGAAATCGTATTTCTATTCAAATGCATGAAAGAAGAAATTACTTGAATTCTTCACGTGCATCACTTCAGTTTTAAAAGACAGTAGTCCACTTCCTTGCACCTCGTCACCACCAAAACCAGAATGAACCTTTTCAGACAGATGCTAATTGAGTTTTACATTAGAAAGGTTATTTTCTTTTTCTAACAATAGTTATTTTTAAAAGCATAGGTAATAGTGGAAAAAAAAAATCTTTACTTAAATTCTCCTTCAAACAAATATGTAACAGTAGATTGGTATTATAATAAAAACTAAAATAACACCTCAGTCTGAGTTTCATAAAACCTTGAAACATAAGCATATCACCTTCATTATGCAGCTGCACCAGAATTTTATACATTTAGAGCTCAGCTGCTAAAAAATATTAGGCTTTTCAAAGTCAGTCTTCCAGCACACATCATTTCTATACATTATATGCTCAGACATGTCAGAAATACCTATGACATATTTGTCTGAATTACTTGGACTTATTATCAGAAAAATTCCTGCTACACCTGTTTAGCAATACTTTTTCAGGCCATATATTGTCAAAACAGCCTAGTCTATGTCAAGAAGAGTGTAGCATGATTCAGGAGAAAGGTGAATTAATACATGCTTGAAATTTGTTGTGTACATGTCCTCAAGCTATCAGCATTTCTCTGTATTTGGAAGTACTGACATATAAATAAATAAATATTTAAGTATGACACAACAGTGGCCAAATGACGACTCTCTTTTGTCTGAAGTCATCTAAAATGAAATACATCAGCATTCAACAGAAATCAGACTACTGATAGGAAAGTTTTCTACTGTGTAATTTCATACATCAAGTTTACAATATTCCTCTTCGTATGACAACAGACAAAGTTAGTCTCTTCATTTGTGACATCCAAATCCCAAATACTACTGCTGCTTTTGCTAAGGAAATATCACAAAGTATTTCTGGCAAACATTTCAGTTGGGCAGCCCATGAAGATGCAAGAAAAACACTTCCAAAAACCAACAGAATGAAAACTAACAATGCTTCAAGTACAAAAGAGTGGTTGACCATAGATTTTCCTCCTGCTTGTTTAAATGTGTGGTGAAATTACTTGGCATTGGAAATAGGCAGTTAACATGGCTGCAGTCCTGCCTCAAAATTCCTAAAATTCACAGAACAGTCCATAATTGGTTTGTCTTTTTTTCCCATTGCTACAGCAGTCTTATTTACTTGGTAAAAGCCAAGATTCAGAAGAAAAAAAAATAACATCTATCAACTTGGTCAGTTGCTCCTCATGATGAGAAACAGTGGAATAAAATTTACCAGGTCCATTTTTTTTTTTCTTCCCTCTACTTCTCATTTTAGTAGGAAAATCAAATAACATTGATTGCTACTTATTAAAATTCATTTCAGCTGTGAAATACAGTGATTGAAAACTGCAAAATACAGTAGTTTACTCGCCCTTGCAAAATGCACGTTATCTAATGGAGGAGTTTTTGAGCCAAGATGATAGACATACACATAAGAAGCTGCAATATTTATGTTCTTATCTTTGTCTGGCTCAGCACAAAGTAGATTTGCAACAGCAGAAACTTTAGGTAGTTCACACTATTATAGTAAACACAAACCCAAGAGTATTCCTTGGGTACAGTCAGCAGTTAAGCATTTTCATGGCTCTCTGCTCCTCTGTCTCACAATAACACAAGTACCCCATATCTGCTTTTGGGCTGGTGTACCGATCTGCCAGAGCTGAGAAACAACAAGTTTTTCCGCTCCTAGGCCATGCCCTAGATTACAGTTTCTCACATATCTTCTATCATCATATTTAAGTTACCATAGAAGTAGCTGCCATTAATTCTTTACATTAAGGGAGTGTTTCCCTTCCCCTCTATCCATTTTCCTCTTCTTATGGCCAAAAATTATCTTAGCAATTGAAAGAAAAAGGGGTAGATAGAGGTGAAAGAAGCGTAGGCTGTTTCAATCCATACCTAGTGATCTACAATCCCCCAGTAAGACCTGGTCAAGTGCACAGTCCAGTGGATGCCAACAACAACAACAAAATGGAATACTTGTTCTTGATTTATCCCTTAGACCCTCTTAAAGCATACTTTGCAAAAAAGAGCAGAAAAAATAGCCACTTAAATGGACATATTATGATCTTTTGAGCTTCCACTTGAATTTTACTGTTTTTAATGGATAATCACACAGATCTTTCTAAAGTCATACGTAACAGCCTCCTCCTATTCAAGTTTAGTTATTTAAGCTAGCAGTGCAGTGTTACTGAAACACTTGCATGTTTTCCTAATAAAAAAAAAAAAAAAACCACCAATACAGTAAGCTTTATCCATGACATGACTATTTTAGACAATGTTCACAGATGTATGGAGACTTTGCTACTTATAGATTAGAGATATTTGCAAAAAAAAAATGATCACTGGTAGTTGACAGTTGCAAGTCATATTTGCAGTATGTCTCATTTAGCTGTATTTTGTGCATCTCTGCCCTGCACAAGACAAAAAGACCCACAGAAAAATTGTCTCTGGATTCCAATGAAAGCAACCTCATCAAGGCTGTGTTATACCTGCAGGTAAGCATGTTTGGATCAAGACTGAACGAGTTGCATGTTCACACACAAAAAGACAGGTCACTAGGTTCTTAAAAATTGTGAGTTTCAAAGGATGAGCAGCTTCAGAGCAGCTGCCTGTTAAGCAATAATGATACTATTACCACAATAGTAGCAGAAAGCATGAAAGGAAAAAGGACATTTCAAGTCTAACATGACTATTCTTGTCTCTGGTAGAGCATCACTGTCCAGAAGGATTAAAAAAAAAAAAAGAAGAAGGAAGACTCAGAAGATGGCTCGTTTTACCACCACCCAGCACTTTACATTTATATCTGAGATACTCCTCTTCATATTGATGGAGAGCTTTACTAACTCAGAATATTCTACGAATATGCATTATTGAGAGGGTAATTACTTGCAAATTTCTACAGATATAGCAGAGATTACAAAAATTATTTTATTACTTCGCATATCCCTATGCATAGATCTTGTGCAGAAATATGATTCCCAAGGAAGAAACATCAGTCAGAAGTACAGGAAGAACTAAAGAAGAAAACATTAAGAATGTAATTCTGAATCTGCTAAGTACTTCAAACACTTTTATTACCACTGGGGCATTCACAGTACATTTTTTTAATTATCCATCTTAAAGAAATAATGAAATATTTGTTTTAGAAAGTGCAATGCAGCAAAGTTTAATTTACATTCACTAATTTTGCCTTCCCAGCAGATTTCTAGTGCCTAATACTCTCACTTTTTGTCTCCTAAGATACAGTGCAGATTACTAAATAGAACTCTCTGAAAGAGGAGCCTTTTACACATATTATTACCTACAAACTGTACTAGCTTGACTTATATGTTGTTTCCCCACCTTTTCAGCTTTACAGCCACTAAACTATACCCACACTGCCAAACACATACCCCTGATTGTCCAAAACCTCACACTCCAACATTCTGGAAGAACCTCGTCAATGCAAGCCACAGGAAGTCTTCTCTTTCCCTGCAGACATCATCTGTAGTCTCAAACACAGCAGTGTGATGAGCTCCCAAAAGAAATGAACAAGATCTTGAAGAAACTGCACTGAATGTACTGCAAGATTTGACTTTTGTTATGGCCAGCTGTCTGGATGAAGTTCTTAATGCAGCTTTTGACAGAGGATATTCAGGTAAGCCCAGAGTTGAGCATCTGAATAGTAAAATTTAAGTAGACATGCTGAGATTGCTTCTATATCAAATTTTAATAGAGAATATTGACTATCAACTAGGCATATATATCAAGTATAAATATGAGCTAAGACTGATAGTTTAAAATTGAGTGAAAATGCAATTAAAATAAGTGGCCCATCCAACTTAGCACATAAATGACTGCCTGGTTGTATAGATACACTTGAAGCTCCCATGCATGTAGAAACAAGTGTATGATACCTTGTGATCCAAGATGAATAATTTCTAGACAACCTTACATGTAGTCAAAAAGATACGATGAACTTCCTCACCCTGCCTCTGGTAAGGTGTCTACATCAGAGGATTCAAAAATCTGACAGCAATCTGAAGCAACACACTGTAGTCACAGAACACACGCAGTGAATATGGACTGGCTAACAAACATTTTGAAAGATACAATTTCGCATGCATGTAACTAGAGATGTGGTTTTCCTTCACCTATCATCCAAACACCTGATCAACACCTACTGCCAGCAGTATCCCTCAGCCAGGGAAGGCAGATTCTAAAGGCCTCCAAAGAAACTGGCAGAATGCCATTGGAGATTAGAGCAGGAGGATATTTCTTAAACCGAAGGCATTTCAGACAGGCATTTTCTGTCTTCACTTCAAAGAAAGATGAGTGACCTGACATACAGGTTCCTTTCAAAAGGGTATATGAATTCATAAGGCATCACTGACAGACAGAAATCTATCAAGAAAAGGTTAAAATACAGTCTGTGATGGATTGAAAGCCAAGGTCCCAAGCAAGTTTCCCTTACAGGAGTAAGAAGGACCACAAGTGCAAGAAGGAGTCTCAATGAGGGCTCCCCAGACAGCGCTGCACCAGACTGGGGCTCTCTTCCTTCACTAGAGAGAAATGTTTGTAGGCCCAGGCAGTCCTGCTTATCCCTACTGGAGTCATACTACAGCTGTGCCCTGACCCACACACATACTTGGAACTTGTCTAGGGATGTGTTTAGCAGCTGGGCCTCAGCCTGCACCTGGTTCTGCCCCTCACTGAAGCCACTGCAGCCCCTCACCTGCCACCAGTCAGCTCCCGCTCTCCCACAAGGAGCTGATGACTCCTGCTGCCACCAGACAAAAAGACCTCACAACAAGGAAGCTATTTCTTCTTTTGCCTCAGAATCAGCCTAAAGACATAAGGGAAACAGCCCAGCAAGACATCCTGCTGCGTACTTCTACAGGCACCCGGCCATGGAAGCCAGCATGGCTCTTCTGAGGCTTTGTCACCCTCAGACTGCTAAAGCCTGAGGACCAAATCACTGTAAGAGGAGACAAAAAAGAAATGGCAAGCAAGAGGAGGAGTCAAAACACACCTTAACGAGGAGAACAAATGGAACATTAATATGGGTGCAGGATAATCTTAAAACATCTGCAGGGATACGGAAACATTTTGACTTCTGATATTATTTACCCCCCTGACCTAAACCACAACTGCAGCAGAAATTACACTCACAAAAGCAAATAATGAATATAAACTCTTGGCTCAACAAATACCAAGACAAACTGAAACAAGACCTAATATGCAACCAGAAAAAGGGGTTAAAAAAATAGGCAAAAATGAGAAAGGTGAGTCTGATGTCTGTACTTGTAAATCCAAAATGAATCACTGAATCTTCAACAAACACTGCCATTACCTATCAAATCAAAGCATGTACCTATTACTATCTACCTAGCTCATTTTAGAGAATCCTAAATGTATTATTTCACTGAAAAGGTCTGCATTTTTCTCAATTTTTCCTTATAAAACAAATTTAAGGTGTAAGCCTGTACAAGCTCATTACCATATTAGGCTGATTTTCAGGTTAGACTAATATTTACAGGCTGTACCTAAACAGGACTCACAACACACAGTGCAGCAAAAAAAACACCTAAAATTGCATGTTGCCTTCTGTAGTGCTGAAACAAAGGTTACTTTAGAAGGCATTCCAGGATAAAGGCACTAATGATTTAAAAAAATACAATTTGATCTCAATTATGTGTGAGGTATATTTGATAATTAGTCTGTAACTGCAATGATAATTAGGCCCTTCATTATCCCACTATAGCTTATGTTGAAAAAGGCTGGGTACCTTTCAGAATGCTCTCTGATCGAGACTGTGCCTGTTAGCAAATGTTGAAAGCAAGAACTGTAACACCAGAGATGTACCAAATGAATTTTCCTTCACAGATCCAATTAAAAAAGGAAACGTAAATATGACTAATGCAGTCATTAACATTTGTGAAAATGCAGATGACATACCAGTCAAATGTGCAACTTTAACATGGGGATCTCTTTCCTATGAAATCAGATGTGCAAGGCAGCAGTATCATTTACTGACATCTTCAACTGAAACAGGAAACATATGGCCCTTTCCAGTAAGTGAAAGCATTGCATCATCATTCATCTGCTTTCCAAGCACACATCCCATTACCGTCAAGAAGAAGGTTTACATTATTTGGTTGGCATCATATTGTGGTATTTTCCATAAATGGCAAATCAGCTGACACAAATGCAGATAACAAATAGCTGTCTGACTAGCATAGGCAAGACATGTATCAATTCATCAATCTATAATTTTATCTTTCTTTCTGAATCTAAGTATTAAAATTGATGGGGGGGTGGGGGAGAATGCATTTTGCCTCCCTTATCGTCTTACTTTATTTATATGTGGTGCCAAATTTTTCCAAGGTGTTGTTAGATTTCCTGATAATTGACACAGGAAAAGGAAGATGACAGCAGCAATGACTTCCCCACTAAAGAGAATACACCACAGCCTCCACAAACAAGTAGCTGTAATACACAGAAAAGGAAATTGTGTTACAGAAAGCAAAGGACTGCAAAACTAGTTTTTAAAGAACATGAACATAAGATTTGAGGATTACAGTAATTTGAAAAAATGATTCTTTTACTATCATAATAAAATAATAGACTTTGACATTAATACAGACTGCACTTGGCACAAAAATTATGGGCCGCTCAGAAAGGTTATAAGCAACTCAGAAGGCAAAGCTTGTCAGCTCTGAATAGCTTAATACAAATACACCAATACACTGAATATGGTCATTCCAGCAATTCCTACTTCACTGCTGACCTATGTAGTAACTTCTTAACCAACAACAACATCCACAGACTTTGGAGAAAATCATTACAAACTATATTGGCAGAGTAAAACAAGAACTGCAGGGGTGGCTACCTAACGTGCTCTGCATCTGCAAATCCATTACTGCTTTAATTACCAAAATATTTGTGTTCTTCTGTTTTTGTTCCCCCAACCTTGCTACTGAATATAGTCGGTCAATACTTGGGGCAGACTTCCTGTGGCCTATAATTTGAAGTAAAGATTTTTGCACTGAATTTATACAAGTCATAACATTTCCTAATACATCTGACCATAGAAAAACAGTTTAATTCTAAAGTATAAGAGTAATAAAACCAAATCAAAAAACTCCTTTAAGTTAGTTGAAGTTAGTGGATGACTGTAGAAAATTTGCAGCATTATTGCGCTATGTAACTTATCACCCAGAAGTTCCAAGACTGCCTCAAGTCCAAGATAGTAGAGAAAGAAGCAATACAATAGAGGACACAGAACCAGTAGTGACTGGATGCGAGAAAGAAAAGATTAATACATCCAGAAAGAAATTTGGAAAGAAGACTAAGTAAAAGAACTATAATGGATTTGGATCTTTGAGATCCATGAAGAGAACAAAGCACTGACATAGCGAGAAAAGAAATAATGAAAAACTCAGGGCAAAGGCAAGGTGCTAAGCTGAACCTGTACATTTTTCAAAGGGAGTTGATAAGATACACTGAGACCTCAACCAAAGAAATGTGCAGGTACAGAAATCCCCAGTACATTTTTTCTTCCCCTGAAAAAGGAACTCATCTTTAACAATGACTCCTAGGGCTTTGAAATCGTAACAGTCACACTGGCAGCCATAAATCAGTATTCTCTTGCACAATTTGTTATTTTTAAGTTATTAAATTTTGATTCTTAATTTTGGGGGATTAAAAAAAAATAAAGATATTCTGTCTGTATTTTTTCTTGGTAATTGTTTTTGCACAAGAATGCAGCTTCCTTAAAGAGGGAATATCAATACCTGTTTTTGCATTCACAATCCAAATGTGAATTTTGTTACAAATCCTCAAGTTCTTAAAATATTTTTGATTAAAGCTCTACTGAAACCAGAACAGGTTTACAGAGTACTTCACAACTAATTTATTTGTTATTTAAATAGATTTACACCGAAATAGGTTCTGACACAAAACAAATAGGAAAAGAGAATGTAATCTGAACCACATTTCTGGCAAAACATTTATTTACTGTTCACCCCGTTTTTGCAGGTGTGTATTGATATTATGAATTATTTTAACTGCTTTTGGACTTAAATAGTTGGATGAAGGGTGAAGATGTGAAACATGCTACCTGAATAAATTTAAATAACACACATAAAACATCAGTTCTGATTCCAGCTGTGAAAACAAAGATATTCAACATCACTGCTGAGAGACAAAGCCATAAAACAAAGTAGTGCTCATGACAGGCAAGGAGAAGCCATATGGAAGAGAAGACAGTGCAAACAACTTTGGCCTTTCTGTAAGCAAGGAATCAAGTCTGTGATTGTGTATTTATTCTCTTAAAAAAAAAAAAAAAAAAAAACATTTTTTGCTTCTCTTGGAAATTAGGTTTATATACAGTACTGAACATCATTGTAAGTTTCTTCTTGCATTTAAGCACACCTGGCATATTTTCAAGCAAAAGAATCGTTCTGTGGAACAAAATATACAAGAGCAATAGAGCACATACATCTTCCCGCAGTGAAGAAAGCTGCAAGCTGCACTCTGCAAAATAAACTGTAAGTTCAACAAAGATGATTGCTTGGTAATTATTCATAGAAAAAAAAAAAAAAATCACCTCTTAGCAGTAATTTAACTACTTCTCTAAATATTCCTGGAACTTTCTCCACCTCAAACATTAGTCACGAGTGCAGAAGTTCATTTGCCTGATAAAGACCCTGAAGAGCAAGCTGCTGAAGGCAAGTCTGCCAAAATTCAGCACTGAAAGTGTCAACATGTATTATATTTATTACAGGAAAACAAGGACCAATTAGAGCACAGTATCAGCTCTAATGTGTGTTAATAATACTGGATAAGCCCAAACATGAGGGCAAAATCTAAACCTCCTTTATGTATGTGAGGCCGCACACAGCCTTTTGAAGAGGACAGAAAAGAAGCTGGAGCAGCCCAAGCCACCCTCTGTCAGTGCCCTGGGGAGGCTGCCAGCTTTGGCTCTGCTTCACAGGCCCACATCACAACTCTACTGCCTGCATGCTCCCCTGTATTCTCACAAAGAAACACTTTTGGTCAAATGCCACATGACATTTTCTTCCCCCACATTTTTCTTACACTAACATAAGCAAACAAACAAACTCTATAAAGAAAGCCATCGTACCAAAACATCCTTCAGCATTTTATCATCTGTTTTGATACCTTCAACTTCACCACAGCTTTTGCTATGTAAAAGCCTCCCAATGGGGAAAACATTCATCAAAACAGGAAGCTATAATACTACAAAACATTGCTAAGCAGAATCCGTCACAGACTTTGACTTGACAGAAACATGCCCTGCACACAGTTATTCACTGGCTCCACTAAGCAAAGAATTTTATCAAAATTGCAACACATGCTCAGACACTTTTGGTAGGGAAGGATGGGGTTAACTGTGTTAAGCAAATAGAGGTGATAAAACCAAATCTAGCAGATCATGATGGATTTACCACTACAAAGACTTATCTTAACTGGCACCTATTTTCTTGAAAAAGTTAGGAAACAAAGCTTTAGAAAACCAAAAACTCATGCAAATTGAGATTCTAATAAAAATAAGTGATGAAAACAACAAACAAGATAATTAAGAACATGAATAGACTTCAGTTTCAAGTCATCAAAAGTAAACTTCTGGTCAATAGCTTGCTATGTTATCCTGCTCTCTTCTGTTCACATGTGAGTTGAGGAGCTGCTCACTACATTCATCTCCACCACTCACCACAGAACTAAGAGCACTACGAGCCCTCCTGTTTCTCCTGATACGTATGAAGGCAAGTTTCTCAGTATGCTCACCATGCATAGGACCACCTGAGCTGAATGATACGACACAGCTGTTATCACTGAAAGATGTACTTAAACCACAAAGGACGAAGTAGCCCTTGTGAGAACACTGTGAAAATTTCATGATTAGAATGCAAATCAGACCAATACAATATATTTTCCCAGACACAGCACATGAGAAAGTCTGCTAGCATCCTACCCAACACTTGTTTGGGACCCTTCCATCTTCAAGACGAAGCACATCTCTGCAACTGCACTGAACAGTCACATACACATCAAATACTAGTACTTGTCATCTTCTATTTTCTAACAAAATCTTAATTGAAAATAAACTTGTCTTAGTTAAATGATAGTTTGTGTAATCCCATAATACTTTTAAGATAAGAGAAACAAATAAAGCTAATAATGAAATACATAGTTATAGGCTATTTAAGGCTGTAGTACTTTTGTCTTTTTTGAAGAGAGAGACTAGGTAATAAAAACCAAGCAGATGCTCTCCTTACCTGGCATCCATGTTAAGTATTTTATGTATTTTTCTTTGTTAAATATATTTAAAGCATTAAAGTTATTTAATGACAGCTATACATCATCTACTCACTATCTAACTGCTGTGATTTGATTGGGAAAAGGTTGCTTTAAGAGCACTGTTTGCACCACAGAAGAGGTAGAAACACTATTTGATAACTGTCTACAAGAAACTGAAATGAGAAAGAGGTAATAGGTTTGCACCATATTCAATATCTTACACGCTTTAGTGAACTAAGTCAATACAACTAATTGCCTAGTAAGTGTTTGAAAGCTAATATCTTTGAAGTGTGTGCTACTCTGATGATAAAGGGGATAGATACAGTGAAGAATTCTCCATCAAACTCAATATCCAGGGTGTCTGAGCCAAAGCCCAGCATAATTAGCCACATGCCTTCCTATCTGCTTTGATAGATGATCAATAAAATCCGACCAATAGTTTTCAACAAGAATCACACTCTTTGAAGTATTAGTCAATCCACGAAGTACTGCAAACAGTTTAGTCTCAGCTGCACAAACACAACATGCCATGCACCGAGTTAACTTAGCTTATAAAATCATTCTTAGCCAACTGAGACAAGCAAAAAAACCCTTAAGTACTCAATGTTAATTTCACATTACAGCAACTACATGATGAGGCTGTACACATTAAGATTTCCCTTATTTTTAATACAGAAGATGAATGAAGCTTATTTAAAAAAAATAAAGTCACAACTAATTTCTCAAACTGCCCATCCACTTACTCCTCTCACTCTTAGTATTCTTGTATTATGCAATGACTGCATGACTAGCATGCTAACATCAAAGACTGATATATAAAAGCAGATCTCTGAAAGCTAAAACCAAGCAGACTTATTTAGGCTTTGGACAATAATTCTCTGCAGGTTCTAGAGATATCTGTCAAGATTTCTCACTTTCATTTCATCTTCCAAATAATAAGCAAAAAATGAGAACTGGCAAGTTATTTTGATACCAATCTTTTCATGCTGAAAGGAAAATGAATTTTTTTGAAGTGCATATTTCAGCTGCAAAGGAGCTGCTGATGCATGCTCTATCTACCAGACATCCCATCGCTTCAGTATTTTACTTACTGCTTATTTTTTAGCCACTAAATACCAGCAATATTTATGTTTAATTGCTGTAACAAGTATTCTTCTGAAGACCGTATTTTGTTCTAGCTAAGAACAACAATGGCAGTAAAAAAAAAGATGGGTAGAGACAAAAAGTCCTCCTTTAGCTTCACATTCATTGAGAAGTTAAAAGTACGCTACGCCATCAAACACCAGCTCTTAGTTAGGGCAGGAATTTTTTAACAGGCAAAGAAACAATCAAAAGGACTTGCTATGTGTCATAATGTAGAAGATAAAGCATTTTTTGTACAAAATAAAAACTGAAGTTTGAGATTAAAACATGCAAAGAAAAGCCTGAAATTCAAATCCACTAATATTGACACTGGAAAATAAGCTTTTACAAAACAGTGTTTGTTATAGCAAACCTGTTGCTAGTACTTCCACAAAGCTCTTGTGTTTTATCATAGATAAATTTAGTTGTAATGATTTTTTGACAGAAAAGCTAAATAACAGTAGCATTCAATTCTAAAGCTGGTTTTCAGAACTGAAAAATTTACTATTTCATACTTGTATTTTAGGGTTACACTACGCATTTACATTACTAAGTGTCACTGATATCACAACATTCTCTTTATTTCTAACAGCTTATTTAAAACAATGCATCTGAATTTGAGGAATAAAAATCACATTTTTGTGGTGCGGTGTATGTCCTGAATGAAGGACATATAAAACTTCAGCCACAGCAGGGGCTAACTCAAATACTCTTCAGCCACGTTCTGTCCTGCTGCTATGCACCAGAGCCTACCTGGGAAGATAAGAAACAGCAGCAACCCTTACTTTAAAAACAAAGGTTGAGAGGGCTGTTGAGGATTCAGACTTAGATCTTTTTGTCATACTTGCTATCTACAAGAGAAACAACCTGAAAGACAAAAATTTCCCTGGTAGCTTTGTTAGTAAGGTAAAGCAAAGCTTAACCGCAAAATTACAGGTGGTCACAGTCATAAAGACAACTTCTGAGGAAATCTGAGTAAAATCAAATATACTTTTGGTAGACAATTTTAATTAAATCTGATTAAAACATGGAAGAAATACTTGAACTACATCTCTCACTGCAATGTATTTGAGTCAATTATATGAATTCAACAAGAGTTTGACAATGTTGCATTATGGAACAGTAGGGACTGAGTGTGAAAAAAGTAAGATAAAATAAAAGTTTTGATTTTGAAAAAAATAATGTATGTTAGGGGTCAATCTGTAAAAGTAGGACAACGTTAAACAGACCTGAAGAGATGCCTGGAAATATTCATGTGAAAATAGTTTGATAAGAGAACGCACGCATAACAGAGCCCATAAGATTTTCTTCAGCTACTTCTTGTCTGACTGGAGTACGTACTTGCCTCAGATTAATCTAATGGTGAACGGTGTTTAACATTTCCCCTTTCTTCCATGTATCTTGATTTCCTGTCTGAGTTTTGCTGGCTAATTTTCCTGTATAAAATTCTACAGAGCTTCCTAGACTGGAAATGCCTCTTTCTTTCAGAGATCCTTTCATGGATAACATGGAATAACAACATAAAGAAATCTGAGTCCCTCTGCACAACAGTTTAAAAATCAAGCAAGTTATGCCATTCTTTGAACTGTATAGTCTGTTCTCATTTCCATTTGGTTAAGTACATGACATACTATGATCAAATATGCTGGAATTGCTTTAACAATATTTCTGCAGGTTTCTCTAGAAGGAAATATAACTCCATGCCTTTGTGAAAATTATTCTTTGTCCAAAAATGCACCAGTCATTTGTCACCTCTGCAAAATTTGACTGCTTGGCTCTAGATGAATATTATGCAGCTGAAATTACTTTTGTTGAACTAGTTACAGATGCAGGCACCAAAAAAAAGAAATTCTGAGAATAAGACAACTCATTGCATAGGGGAAAAATATTTTAAATTGAGTATTTCTTTCAGGCTTGCATATCTAGACCCAAATTAAAGTACACCACATTTGGGTTCTGCGTTCCATTTACACACACACACATTCTCTCTTCAGAAGAGAGCTACAAATGACAACACCATGCTCATGCTTCATCTTATAATAAGTAAATACAATTTTAAAAAGCATAAACCCTCGTTTAAGGTCAGTGCAGCATTGTGGTGATAGAACAGAAGACTTCCTCGATCACAACTCCTGCATGCATGCAGTTAGTACCAGGATGTGCAGTTTAAAGTAATAACACTCAGCCCTCCGGGGCTTCCAGTGTTTGTATAGCCTACAGGCAACTACATTTTTTGTTGACTTAAATAAAAAGCAAGGAGAAGAATTTGAAGTGCTGCTTGACAAACAGGCTCATACACGTAAATTTCTGTATTTGTCTGGCTGCTGCAGGGCAGATGTGTTTTACAGATACCTAGCTTCACCACACTACCATGTTATATTACTTCTGCTCCAAGTACAGAGCCACAACAGATTTTTCATTTTCCTCCAACTCCACCTCAACTTCAAAAATAAATGATACACCATCAGTTCTCAGCAGATCTGAAACTTAGTAGCTCCACATAGGAGATCTTTTTCCTATAAGCAGTATCATTCTTCCATAATTTTAACATCTTACTCACTTTATTGATTTTAGTAGAATAATTTAATAACTATTCAAACAAAGTAAAAGCATCTCTTCTTCACATCTAGCTTTGTGCACTATTGGCAGATCCCCTTACAGGCATTTAACTTCCATTTTTAGAAGAGCTTATGGACTCATTCAAACTTAACAGAAAAAGAATTTTATGTCAAGTGAGGCAAATCAGTGAAGGAATTTCTCAAAGCCAGGTACAGATGCCAAATCACTTAGGCTGTGCTTTGTATAAAGACAAGTAAAACACTTTAATTTCCTGAAAACATGAAAGACTGATAACTGTAATTTAATAATTCACCCTCACTAGAAGACACTGATTATCACTCATCTTCCTCAGAGTAAAAAAATTATGTGGGTTTATGTAACAACTCTTCAATGTCATTGGCATGATTTAAGAGCAGAGTGTTCAAAAACACAAGCAATCAGTTGTCATGGCATGTTTGAGTGCTGTGATACACATGACCTGCTAGAAGGATATAGGACACCCAAAGCAATGTTTTATGCTAATTTGCAGAACTGCTATGGTCAGATAAGCGTGAGTGCAACACTGAATGAATTACCTCTGGTATGAGCTTAGTAAAATCAAAATATGGCAGTGATGCAAACAGACAAAGTAAAACCAGTTAGGAGTAAATCGGAGCAAGTTTGTCTAAAATTTCTAATAGGCAGAAAGAAAAAAAGAAACAAAGTCAGAGCTGGGTGAAAATTGTTTTACCTATGGGCGAAAAAGTGACAAGGCAGAGAAAAAACTTCGAAAACAAGCGTCCAATCTACAAAAAAAAGCTGATAGATTATAGATAGATAGCACGTTCCAGAGATTGACCATGCAGCAAGACAATAGCAGAAAATAGTTTTGTCATCTTAAAAGTGAATGGCATCCCAGATAAATTCAGCCAAGAACCATATTTAAGTAGTAGATGTTTCTTTCTTTGCCAAAGAACAGTAAGGCTACACTTCTGATCAGCCATAAAAAAAAAATAAAAGTAAAAAAAAAAAAGAAATAAACACCACAATCCACAACAACCACGCATCTGTTGAATACCATCCTTCTGCAAATGTAGAACATTTGCAAAGATAAGAAATTAAAGATTTAAATTAAAATCAACTGAATAGTCATCCCTATCTTCTTATATATTGCTTTGGTTAACTGGTACGGATGTTAAGAGGAGAGCTTTTCTTTTTTTCCCAGAGTAAATTCTTTGACTATCTCTGAGTAATTATGAACTTCTACTGAAGCACTTAATACCACTGTAGAGATTTGGTAGTATTAGTTTTGAGAATAAGGAATAGATGTCAACTCTCGATCAAAAGTTCTTGTACCTTAAAATTCTTTCATTTGTTAATTCTTCTTCTGAAAGCCTAACTCACAAGCACAAAGTCCTAGGAAACTGATTCAGGTTTTTGTGTTCTTTAACATTTTCAATAATCATTTGTGACAGTGCTAAGAACCATATGCTACAAACTTCCCTTTTTCTTATAACACAAGAAGACGGAATCAACCAACTGAAAACCAAATTGTGTGGTTGAATAGATAACAGTATCCCTTCAGAACATTTTATTCACTATTTGTTCTATGAAACTACGAAACTGCTTCTGACAAGTTCTTTGCCATAGCAAAGAATTGTTGGGAATACTAATAGTCAGGTACAGGAAAAAAAAGTTGACTCACCCAGCTGGCGATAAGGATCTCTGGCTGTAGAACACTCCTTAGAAGGAAGCAGCCTTCATCCAGGAGATACTCTCCCTTCTCAGGATAGTCCTTAAATAAGCCTGGGGGAGTAGGGGGAAGGAGTGATCCAGAGTCCACACCTGCTCTGCTCAGGTGGGAAGCACTCTAAGTATTTGCACCTGCACCTCCTGGACCTGCCATATCCCTTCACCAGGTGCTCAATCATCAGTTCAGGCAATGATCAAACAGTTCCCCAACAGTCACTTTTTCAGTCCTCATTCTGGATAATGAAACAGTTGAAAACACTCTATTCTACAGGGCAACATAGCCTGGACATGTCAAAGTACTTTCACATTTTCGTAAGTATAATCAAGTTAAGAGACTGAAAAAATATTAGAGAGGATGCCTGGAAAACAGAAAATGCAGCCTGTAAACAAGAACAAGGAAATGGGAAATGTACATGTACATATCTTAAAATAAATCTCAATTTCCTTACTGCTACTGTCAATTATATGTACATAACAGGAAAGAGGCAGAAAAGAATCTTTATTTTGGTTCCAGTCATGAAATCTTTGTATCTGATCAAATCCAAAGCAATTTGTGGAAAAGTATTCCAATTACATTTCTCACTAAGGTAAAACTTCAGAACCCATGAATGTAACAAGCAACCAATTCTCAACCAAGCTCAACTGTGGAAAGTTTGCTAAGACGTGCTTTCCTCTGCACCTATACAGTCCAAAAAGCTTATGTAAATTTTCTGGATGAACACCTAGTATCACCTATTTTTATGATGTAACATAACTTACAGCAGGCAAATAACAGGAAGAATCATGCTTTTAAACAAAGAGCTTTCTTTGATGTTCTTTGCACACTGCATTTTAAGCAGCATTGAGAGAAGATGGTAAGAACAATAAGAGACTCAACACACTAAAGGGTAGAGAAGCGTCAAGGGTTTGATCATTAAGATTTACGTTCTGGGTAGTGGACAGAATATAAAATTCCAATCTGGTGAAGAGAATAAAAAAAATACCATGCATGGCATCAAAATAAGGAACATCTTTGGATCTTTAGTGATATTTCAGTGATAGAATTTTGTTACAGATGCAACAGATTTTATTCTGACAGGAAAAAATGAATACATTTAAGGTATGCTAGATAATATAACCAAATTCTCCCCTGCTTCTAAGACAGTTTAGTACCAAGCTATGCCGGCAATTCTTACGTGAAATACATTACCAATCCCCCCACTCCCCAGCTTAGGGGCATCAGTGTATGCTTTTAAGCACTAACCATCATCACAACACTAACAACAACACAAAATATTTTTTTTCAATTTCTGATCTCCACATGTGCTGTTGTGTCTTCAGCTGAGCAAAAAATATTTCTGAGAAATAGTGGATTTGCTAGAAAAAAAGTTCTGAAGTACTTGGAACTATACACATTTTACAAGATGAATTTTCTAGATACTTGGACAATGAGAAATGTGATAGTAGGATGTCAGGAAAGTGAAATTACAGTGTTTGACATCTCCTGACACGCTACAAAAACTCACAATAAAACAGAGCAGACAAAGTATGAAGTCAACACAACTGAAAGTCAATTTTGATCAACAGACCTACATTTAGTTTAGTTGAGTCTCTCACTGAGCTTTCTCTCACAAATACTCCACCTGCTCCAGAAGGTTAAACCTACACGTCAGTGAAGTATCCTATGATACACTCTTCATTCTTCCAGTATATCTGCTCCTTCTGTAAGCAGCTCATTTAACGAAGCATTAAGAAATCTTGCTATGGTGAAATGTTACAAGACAATAACACAGTCCACACTGAACATAAATGAAACCTAAGAAGACATAAGCACTATTAAAATATGTCTTCTAATAACACGGAAGGAAATATACAGTAATATTTTACTGCCAGAAAAGATTCTTACATGAACTTTCATATTAATGAAAACACTCGGCATACACTTTCTTGTTTTTTGTTATTCATTATAACTACTGACTCCTAAAATCTAGACTTCAAGGCTCAGTATAATATGAAAAACTTATTAATGTTTTTGCTGAATTTAAGATACCAAAAAAACTGAAATTTAGCTTGAAAATATTAGATCAAGATATTTTAGAAATTTATGAGCTGAAAACAGCAGTGTGAGAACCACCCTATATTGTAGCCACAACACGTAGTCACGCATTGTATTACCAACACTTCTAATGAGTACTTACCAGAGCAATTCGGTCATGGGTTACCTAGACAAATTCTGGTTCAGAGAATAACTCAACAAAGGTGCATGTAATTATCAGAAAGAATAATGGGTTCTACTCAGACCTGAGCAATGGCTGTCCCTGGAGCTCTGTAATCCCATCCCTGGACAGGCACCAGGCTGTAGTTAACAATTCCAGTGGTGGTGTCCAACGTGACAGGGTTACGGTCCAGCAATGCTCCAGGGCACGGTGTACAATGAGCACCAGAAGGCAAAAAGTATTTTTTGAAAATCTGTGTCTCACCACAGGGAGCTTATGTTAAGAAGGCGGCTTGCATGCCCCTATGTGAAAAAATAGTTTTTCACAGGAATAACCTCTGAACAAAGCCCTGCATCAATCACACGGTACACTCTATGCACTGCTTTATTTTAGCCACTGCAACATATTTATTTTCTGATCGAACATTCTGTTTTAAACAGATTTTTTAAAACCTCAAATATTTAGATGTATTCACAGTGCTGTAAATATGTAAATAGACATGGCCTACAATTTGTAGGACAATTCATAGGATTTTTTTCTTACAACTTTTTTCTCAAGATTTTTGCCTGCTCTTTTTTTGTACAATTAGTCATGACAGCTTTGCTGCTTCCTCCAACACTGTAAAATACTCTAGAAAAATTAGAAAAGTGAGCTCCACTTACATCAAAGAAATACGGCATGTAGTTACTGAGCACCTACTGGGCCCTGTGAAAGTGCTGCACACACAGCTGTCCCTCAGATTTACAGAACAGACATACCATACAAGCATAGTTATGCAAGGCTCTGCACACCTCATGTCTTTCCTGCAGTTACATCTATTCCCTGATGCCCACGATCCAGGGATTGTGCATGACAGAGCTGTCTTTTTGTCACATTCTTTGTAACAAAAATGGGCTTAGAATTATAGCTATCTTATTCTATTCTGCCAAACCCTAAGACAAGTTTGGTATGCCTACCAAGTTACACAAGTCCTCGAAGACCACTGTGTGCTGACTTACAAAACTACACCTCTAAATTTAAACCTTCTAACTTATTCCTAGCAATGAATTTCAGACTTCAAAACTCACGTGTTCACTGTCTGATAAATTCTTGTATTGATACCCATTACTTTTAAGCCTTGGCAACAGTTTTGCTGTCATGGCTCTCAAGCTGATTATTTGAGTTATGCGCTAACACAGTGGTCCTGTTTCAACATACTGGGTGGATATGGAATGGAGGTCTGGCACTTCAGCCATACAAATCAATGGGGCATTACAAAAGGTAGCATGAAAGAGTTATTATCTATTTTGCAGAGTTTGCATATTTACTTCCTAAAAGTTGTTTAATAGCAGTATTTCCAAAAACTGAATTTTTTGTATTTCATCATGTTCTGAAAGTATTCTGCTTTGCGTTCCAGAGTAACTCAAATCACAAGCTCGACTTCATACTCAAGTATAAACACCCTCCCTTCTGCTCTACAATCCGATAATGTTTTCCCATTTTGGAACTCCCTCACACAGCAACTCCTTGCAGCACTGGAAGCACTTCAGCAAGTGACTCCAAGATGTCACCAGGATCATGGCTGACAAACCACTGGGCTCAGCAGCGATGAGACATCCCCAAGCCTACTTGTGCTAATAGCTGTTGATGTCTCTCAACAAGGGTTTCTTAATGACTAACATAATTTGCTTCTATCCAGGCAGGCTCTACATCCAAATAAGCAGGTCACTGTGATCTTTCACATTAAAAGGGCAACAGCTATTATTTTCCCATGACTGTTGGAACCGAAAACAATACAACATGCTTACACAGAATTTCTAGCAAGCATTCAATATATGACCCACAGCATTCTAATGATCTAATGATCAATCCAAGAGATATGCCTGCTTTTAAATGAGGTGCAAAAGCCACATATATAAGCTGCATTAAAGTTGTAAGTAAATAGCTAAAAGCACTCAGTGAAGTTATTTTTGTCCAGGGTTTACTCCTTCCTCCCAATACTTTTTATGAACTTAACCCCAATTACAAACACTTCACCTTTAAAAATAATAACCTATTGAACAGACCTTAGTTTAAAATGCAGGCATAAAATACCATCTCTGTGAAAAAAACTTTAGAGGTACTTCATGCATTACTGAACTTCTCACCAGCCCACCATGCTGGGCACAGTAGGTACTATTACCTTTCTATCACAAGAAAAATGGAATTGAGGAAGTAAGAATCTACCCAGGTTAAAGCACTGGAGCATGGTTTAAATAGAGAAATTCAGAGGCAGAACATACAAAGCCTGAATCACTGTACATACTCAGTACTCTTTCCCATAAGTGTGAATGCGGACCAAGGATTACAGACAAAGCAGTGCTGAACAGAGCAAGTTAAGACTATCTGTAGCGGGTTTTGGTGGAAAAACTATTAGATGTTCACTCAGGCTCAATCACATCAAGCTGAAGTATGACTATTAGCTCATGTAAAACCAGCACAATTATTCTGACTTTGCAAAACATACCTACCCTTTTAATAGATATTAGCACTTAATTCCTCTGGCAATACAATACTCCTATTATTTCTTTTTAAAAGATGCTACAGTTAAGATCACTTTTCCTTGTTTTTCAGGAACGGATAAAACTCAACACATTATGCCGGCCAACACTCAAATGGCCTAACTCTGTCTGATGATATTCTTAGTCAGCAACACATCATTTATGCCTGGAAAAGACACTGAGTATAGTGTGTTCAGCACTCTTGTCCAACGAAATTCTTCCCTATAAATCTGACTTCCAGACTGTGACTAGTGAAAACACTTATTTACAGTACTTCATAATACCAATATTTTTCAGCAGGGTATTCTCGTGTCAGAAATACTGAAGATGTGCAACTTGAACTCATCAAACAGAATCCATCAATAAAGCATCTTGGTTAGAAACCCAATTTATTTCATGCATCAGCTGAATACTGATGGAAAAACAGTTTACCTGTCTGAATAAGCCATTTATTTCATTGTTCATAAGAAGATAGATTGATACTTAAATTCTAAACAAAAACTATGTATTTGTTTACTTAGATACTGAATTGTCCACTGATGAGAACTGAAGATTCCCACTAGTTCTGCTTCCTCTGTGAGTCTAGGAATATATATACTATCATAACTAAGTAACAAGCAGCAAGATACAGACTAGATGTTAAAGTACGTTCTGTAGTTCTGCATGTTTTATAGATCTTATTCTGGTGAGAACTGCTCCGTTTTCAGCACAATATGGCATTCTGTATTATGAAAACAAGCTTTAATAAAACTTACAAGTTATTAAGCAGGATCCAATTTCTATCAAGTTCATGCTGTTGCTAATGTGAACATATCAAAGAATTTATCTTTAATTCAAAACTTATTAGGAAAGACTTATCACATCTGAGTCAAGTTTCTCCTAATCAACGAGATCATAGCAGAGGTGGGGGCACAGGACACTCACATCTGCTAGGGCCTTTTGGGAAGACATCACTCTCCTGACCTAGCACTTCAGTGTCTTACCCTGGACTCATTCAAACACTTTTAGAAATCTGTACTTCCTGTTGGTGTAAATGGGAAACTGAGTTTCCATGGAGTCACTGTTTAATTCTGCTGAAATGGTTTTAATCACAATGTTGAAGTACTGCAGAATCTATGTTCCCCTCCACTGGATGACTGAAGCTGAAAGCAGCTCCTCAACTCCTCTAACACTTGAGCCCTGACCAAAGCATTTCAGTGACAGCATTACAGAAATAAAAACTGCAAGCCACCCACTACTTTCAGGAAAACCTACAATGAGGTAAGCAATGCTCCAGGGCTTATCACCTGGGAAACAGTAGGGCAGCAAGTCTCTCTGCTTAAGTAAACACAGGTGGATGTGTTAATTGGGCTCATCTGGAGCTGGGCCTTTAGCAGCAAGAAGAGTGCTCCTGTATTTCTTCTTCACCTTGTCAAGTGGCACCTTGAAATACATAAAATAATGGTTATTCTATTCATCTACCTCCGGGTACCATCCACAAAAGAATCATTTTCAATAACAGGAAAAGCTCAGCAGCAGATTCCAGGGAACCTAAATTTTGAGACAGTGTTTAGTATGACTGTGAAATATACATCTGAATTAAGATGTAAATAAATACCAAGGATTTTGCTCCCAAGTGGTTATTTTGACTTAGTCCGCTTCATTTAACAGATATGATTTTACCATATCAAAAAGCTGCAAAGCTTTTCAGTAACTCCCTAAATGAACATTTTGATACTAATTATTTGTCCCATTTGTAAATTTAATTTATTTTTCCAGTAATATTTGTATATTAATTAAGCCTTAAAAACTCTGAATTAATATCGAAGACTCAGGAAAGGCATTCTCTTTGGGGAAGTTCTGTATCACACATTAGCTGTGTGTCATCTTGTCTCAGTATGTCTTATGTTTCACCTGATTACAGGAAATCATTTTAATCTCTCTTCTTTTTAATTGTCAAATCACTGTATGAGAAAATTCCCTAATTTTAATCATCTTTTGTGACCAACTTACCATTGCTTTATACTGCATTAACATATAAATGCACCTGTCATGCAAGACCACGGGCCTTGGGACCAACAAAATGAAATAACAGATTGAAACTACAAAGTGAAATTTTATGTTAGGATCAATATGGCCCTCACTATGTGGAATGTTAGGAAAGACACATTCACACACATAAATAAGCGTACATCCTAACGAGGCAAGTTCACCAAAGCACCATCTGTTAAAGATGGCAGGCAGTTACATACACTGCTACCTGCAGCTCCTTGGGTTCCTCTTACTATGCAAGTTGCTGTTCTTCCTTTTACCAGCTAACATGCATCCAGTCTTTATGATATCCCTATTAACAAAGGATAGATACATACAAACACAAAAAAACTACATTACTTTTCTTGATGGCATAATAAACCAGGGTAATTAATATAGATTCTTCATCTTTCCCAAACTAGATTTTCCTCTTCCAAATAAAAAAACATTGGTAATTCCTGAATAGTTAAGAAAGTTTTCTCTTCATCATTGAAGAAACCACCCAAAAAGTATACTGTAGCTACAATCTCTGTCACAAACACATTCATTCTACACCTTGATTCCATGATGTTTCAAGCAGATCAGCAATGAACTCAGTAACTCCTTGGTTCTTCACTAAAATAACTGGTAGCACCAAGACAGATAATCTCTGAAGACATAACAGCAGTGACTCTGCATACCAGTTAACATATGGTTACATCTGCAGGCATATATGTTTCATTTTCTCAATTCAAATAGCACTGCTCTTGACCTGATGATCCCGATCTCCTCAAACTCAGCTGCAATAGAAGAGCTTGCCCAGTTAATTTTCTTCCACTAGTAGTTCCACTAGGATGAAAAGATCATCTCTCCTAAACATAACCCGAGTGATGAGATTTGTATAAAGGACGTCAGGAATCTCACCTCTCTTACCCTTCATTCAAGTACTGGGAATGGTGGGCACCAGGATGGATAAATTTAGAGGAGGTTTATACTGAGTATACAAAAAAAAGTGTTTTTTTCCTTGTTTTTGTTTGCTTGGGTTTTTTTTGTTGTTGTTTGTTTTGTTTTGTTTTTTTACAATACGTGTAGTGAAGCATTGGAACAGGTTGCCCAGAGAAGCAGTAGAAGCCCCATCCCTGGAGACATTCCAGGCTGGGCTGGGCAGGAGTCTGTGCAACCTGACCAAGCTGCAGCTATCCATGGTCATTGCTGGGGAGTTGGACAGGGTGAACATTAAGGGTTCCTTCCAACTCAAAACGATTCTGTGACTGTAAATGCTCCAGCAGCAGCAGACAGCACTGAAACCGAGGTCACCCATAAAGGTGTTAATGGACCTTCTATCATTAAAATTTGTGCTTTCCCTTTTCAAAGGGGCAACAATCCATGCACAGAGAGCAACTTCTTTTGAAGTTCTCCTGCCAAGAAATATACAAAAAAGTACTTTTATTCTGAAAATGCTTTCTTGCTTGTTTTTAAAGACTTATTCCAAATATTAATTCTTTTATTTCAAACCATTTGTTTTTCTTATTTAGACTAAATTCCCAATCTTCTTTGGAACATGCTTTTCTAAACTCACAGGGCTTACCTGTAGGCTACAATTCAGAGAGAGACAAAAATTTCTTTAGCCTTACTCTCTGAAATTTACTGCTCCTTCTCCAGGAAATCTTGAAACGTTACATGATAAATGGTTCATGACTTAATGGCATTTTAACATACCATAGGAGTTCAAGCTGAAGGGTTGAGGCATTGCTGAGCCAGCCTATGGTTGCATTAAAGATTAAGCAATTCAAAGCTGTAAACCATACTTTATTCATTTCTCAGTCATAAGTTAAGTATTGATGCCTGAGCTCTGCAGCTAAACACTAAAGCTAATAATTTTCATTTTATGGTCTGAGCTGTTTATCTGTTGCTTATAAGTAAAATTGCAATCAAACCCATTTCAGAAAGTTCAAAGAAATGGAATAAAATAGTGCTGAGTATTCTGTGTTTCAAGATGAGTTCCAAAAAATCAGCATATTTTCTGGTGAAGCTGAAATCTTTTCTGCCTCTCAAAAGGAGTGCATTTTGCATTGCTTCAAGACCAATCTCTCATTCTCCATTTGAGCAAACCACAATACAGACACATTTAATAAGGATGAATACTCGTGGCACTGTGATCCTGCTACCTAGCTACAAAATACACAGGTCATAACAGAAAATACAGAAATGGTCTGGAAGCTACGCACACATCTTGCAATCCTCCTCTTGTTGTGAGTAGTTTTAAACAAAACAGAACAAAAAACTGTGCCTATGCTAATCTATCTCCTGTACCATTTAGCTGACTCCTTTACATTAATGCAGTCACTATTCCCAAATTAGTGATAAGGACAAACTCACCGATACTCCAAAAAGGAAAGGTAAAGGCAATTTATTTTTATTTTTTATTTTTTCCAGGGACTAAAACTAAAGAAATTATCTGGTAAGGCAGTAGAATACAAATTCTGAGCTTTATAAAAAAACAGTGTCTGTTTAGCACTATCACTGTCCTCTTAAATTGCCTACAGGAAATAAAACTCTACTTTTGAAAGTCCTCCTAGTTTGCTGCCTGTTTAAATACTTTAGCAAAGCATTCGTATAGATCACACCTTTTCACTCATTTCACTGTTACATTTAAAACAACAATAACAACAAAACATGTACAATTAACTTCCTGTATCCAGAAAGGTTATCAGCAGAGAGACAGAAAGGAAATAGCCCGATCCTCTGATACTCCTCCACAGAGGAGAGTAACAGCTTCTTACTCAGCATCAGCAGCCACCTGGACAGCAGGAGCAGGGCTGTGCTGCAGCACGGGGCTGCACAAGCTGTGCCCGCAAGGAGCAACAAGCAGCTGGGGCAGCTGTGTGGGGCAGAGTTGTATTGTAACCCTGAGAATATCTTGCAGTGAAAAATTCAGGCCTGAAACAGCAGGGTAAAAGGGCACTTACAAATTTGCTTCTGCCCAGAGGCAAGAACGATGGGACAGAAATAAGAGAGAAAGCAGGCCTGAATACTGATGCAACTATGGTAATGGAATATGTCCAGCCAGGAGTGCTGCTAAAAATAGCTGTTATCTTCTGAAGATGAGTTTGGATTTGACCATGAAAATCACTGAACAGAAATCCAGCTGTGCTTTTGAAGAAAGAATTCTGACAAAAAAATTCACTGGTGTCGTAACAAAAATACCATAAACTCTGAAGTGCCAAGAAGCAAAAAGATCAACATACACCTTGGCTTTTTTTCATTCTCACCACCACTGGTCTCTAATTCTTTCATTTATGGTGTAACTGAAAAAAAGACCAAAACACTATGAAAGTCAAGGGACTCTTAGTAGCTGCTCATCTTGCATTATCTTTATCATAACATGCTAGGAAAGCAGACCATTAATACCCTGCAAACAGGACGGGGTGCTGTTTTATTACAGGATTCTGTTCTAATTGTCCTTGCTGCCAGAGTGATCATTCATACTGAAGAGCACTTAGCCCAAGACTAAATAAGAGGCAGTTGCTCTACCAAGAGCTGTGAAAGGTTTCCTTAATGTGTTTCTTTTAAACAAAGTACTTTGAGGAGCTAATGTGAAGCAGATGTTTCCGAATTACCTCAGAGAACAGAAGACGACCTATTTCATCATCGCGTGGAGTAAGATATTACCCAAGGCAAATGCTGGTAATAAAATTTTCCCACAGGATTCCTGCTGCTATTAGGGATATTATCTTGCCCTAAGTATAAACGAAGTACACAAATTTGCTAGAAGGCAACAGCAAAGGCAGAAAAGTGCTTTGTTAAAACCAATAGCCTTCCTACATTTTTGCAAGTTGCAATGGCTTCCATCACTTCTTGAACAATACCTTAAGTGTAACCATTCCCAAGCTGAAAAATAATATTATTCTTTTATTTCCCCAAGAGACATGGTCTGCTGTGATGTTAGTCATTCCAAGGTCACGAAAACACCACATCTCATTCCACATGCTTTTCCAAGTCTCTTAACTTTTCTGTACTATGATTAAATCCAGTACATTATTTAGCCCAAATAACTAGCTATTTTTGAAACTGAATTCCGTGCAAAAATCCAGTAATTATTTCAGGTCTGGACAGGCTGTTTCAGGTTGATGAGAAGGACAAGACCATGGGAATTCTAAGCCAGTGTTTCCATGTGAACATTTCTAAGGACCCAACTTCTCTGTCATAAGATGGCAGCTCCAGATGTGGGCACTGCTAAAACAGCCAGTTTACCCATAACAGCTTCAAGAAATCTGTTTGAAAAATTCTGTGTAGGAGAAACTGATCCTTCCTTCCTAGCTGTAACACAAACAGAATTCAAACCCAGATGGAGCTGCTTGTTCACTTCAGAGATGGGTAGCAGGCACACCTCCGTTCGCAGCAAGGTGACATCACAGCCATCAGGTCACATGCTGCTCAGGCACCAGGGGGGCAGCTCAGGACAAGTCCTAGCCAAGCTGGGGAGATGATTACCTCATGCTTCTTTCCATTTATGTTGAGTACATTTGGTGCAGCAGGCAACCAGACCAAATAATTAGCCTTTAAAAAGGGACAAGGCATAGCAATGAATGAATATATGGTCTATATAAATCATCCTTTATTGTTTTTATTTCATACTCAATAATCTCTAAACAGTCAACAGTAACTTTTGCAGTATCACAGAGGATCTTTGAAACTTTTCCTCAAGGGCATGAGGCTGTGGCTGTGTTCTTCTCCTGAGCCCAATAACAGCATGTAGATTTGCACTGGACAACTCTAGTAGATGCTCATTTTGAAGCAGAAACTGCAATTCGCTTCAAAAAATCATTATTTAGGAAAGCATACATTAAGCAGCAAGGCTACAAGTGAACCACAGAGTATAATATCCACCAATACAAAACCGCACATAAAGGAGACATCTAGTTAGTACTGATGTCTCCTGGACATCAGCAATGCACCTGCTTGGGCTCTTAGCTCCTTATTTACTGTTCCAGTTACTTGAAAATATAATTTGAGTGGATTCTGATCCTTAAAGCCAAAGTCAGCAGAAGCATTCAAGACTGTAAAAGATTTCCTGAGAGATTTAAAAGACACAAAAAGTTAATACAAGAACTAGATCAGAAAACAATTTCTTCCTTTTCTACATTACTTCAGAAATATTCATTATTAATACGGCTTGAATACTTCAATCTTCTACGTCCGTAACACATGAAAATACATCGGTCATTCATGGGGTAAAGAGAGCATCCAAGAAAAATACACTACTCTCAAGTAACTTCAGGCAATGTTCTATTCCACAATTTCTAGGATTTTAATGCAACACAGAAGAATGATTGCTGCTGTATCACTACAGGAAAGTTTGTATGAAGATCACAGATCTGTTTTTATGCTTCTTGGCTTGTTTAAAACCAACAAATCCTGTTTTTTCTTTTAGACGCTTTTCCAGCTGAAAATATGAAAAACAAAGTGACATTTCCATTCTGAGATTCATGGCTACATATTTTTGAACAAGCACTTCTGAATTTTAATCTGAATATTTCAAAGCATTATTTATAAGTACCCAGTCATTTGACATTCTCCCCCACTCCCGTCCTAAATCAAAGGAAAGCCGTAACATCACAAAGTTATTCTGCACTTCTAACGAAGAGGTTATGTTATGTTAAAAATCCAGGGAACATCAGCATTTACTACAATTGGAGTAGAACACTTGGTTTCCAGGGAATATTTAAGTTACAGCAGGAAATTAACAGGCAAGTTTGCATTAGGAGATAAAAGCTTTCAATGAACAATGACAGATGTTTGTTATGAGAATGCTATTGTAAACATGGATGTAGCTGAAGATCCAGCAGGATTTTATGAGGAGCACTAATTAATGGGAAAAAAATTGGTGAAAACTTACAAACATCTACTTGTTGCCCAGCTTATGAAACATCTGCATTTACTGTGCTCCCCCAAGCCTCTTTGGAAACTGTATAAGCCTTTGAAATAGAAGTAATACAAGAAGTGATTTCTATGTAAGGCTTAAAAGGTATCAGCATGCAGACACAAACATGTACTACTCCTTCATTTTTAGATCCTAACTAAAACCATTTTCTCCATGGAATCAAGGAATCGAACACATCTTTTACTCCAAAGTTGCTCACTTGATGATTTTAGTAGAATAGGTGATATAAGCTTTTATGTCTTTACTTTGCCTAAATAAAGCTGAATATGTAGCTTCCTCAGTCAAGTGAAATAGTAGATTCTTTCATAGATAAGGTTGAACAAAACTGTTACTTTAGAACATGATGCTTCAAAATACACCAAAAAAAACCAACCAAACAACAACAATGGACCATATGCATTGACACTGCCTTTGGAACTGCTGTTCTACCTTAGAAACAAATGCTTAAGTAAGAGAACACTTATTACACAACATGGGCTGCCTAATTTGGAACTGATGCTATGGCACCATCATTACTGACACTGCTATTTATTTGAGAAAGGTAAATTCCTACAAGGAAGACCATAGTTTTTTTACAGTGCTTTCTTGCGCAGTGTGGTTGAAATTACACGACCTTGCAACCACTCAATCAAAAAAAACCACTGCTCCCACTGCCATCCATGTGTTAGGCAGCTGACCAGGCGGCTCTGGCAGCATCGGCATCCTCTGATCTCGCACTGCTCCCTTCATCCCGGCAGGAGCCGCCTGCAGTGCTCCTCGCACCAACTGCTCAGGCTCCCTCCCACAACATCTCCCAAGCTCATTCTGTCCTACAGTGCGCAGAATATTAGGAAACATTTCTTCTCAGAAATTCTCAATGCATTGCATTAGGCTGTTCAAGGCGGTGGTGGAGCGACTGTCCCTGGAGGTGATTCGAGAGCCATGGAGATGTGGCACTGAGGGACATGGTCAGTGGACATGGTGGGATGGGCTGGAGTTGAACTAGATCTTAGAGGTCTGTTCCAGCCTTAATGATTCTATGATTCCATGTTTCTATCCTACACTGAAGGGTGTCCTAACTACCAAGTCAATGTCAACCCATTTAATTCTGAGCAGTAAAAATGGAAGTTTTTTCTTCATAATATTAGCAATAAATCTACAGTGTTTCTCCAGAAAGTCACCATTTGGAAGAACTTTCAGAGACTTTCATGAGGTGTATCAGAAAATGACAGAAATATAACATGAACTGAATACCTAGGGAGCCACACCACTCTCCTCCTGAAAACAAAATAATACCGGTTTTTAAAGCTGGTCTATTTTCTTCCACAAAACTTAGGGGTGGAAGTTGACAGAAAGGAGAGCTGCTATTAAACCCAAAATATATATAAAAAAAAAAACTATTTCCAAATCAGAAATTTGCAACCAAAACATGAATCTTACAGAAAGACATTTCAGATAAGCCAAACAATCCAACTGAAAAACACGGATTTTCTATCCTGAAATTTATGAAGTGTTTTGAGGCTTTAAAATCTGCTAAACTTTCCTACCTTTGCCTCATACTTCTGCTCATGAAATGATTTAAAGCTGTTTCCAGAGAGTTGCTATGTATTTTACCTCTCTTCACATCTTCTGCGTTCATTATAGCCACTCTTGGCAAAACTAGCTTACATCATTATTTTGTACCTATTAAACAAGATATGAAGGAGTATTACAGTATGATTATCTATTCTGCAGCTCATAGCACATTTTAAACAACCTTCATGAAAACCAATCAGTATCAATACGAAGACATTTCAAATCATTAAACAATATCCCTGCTTTTCCATAGTTAATCAGCTGCAAAGAATTTGTTCTTCTTACAGTCATACACACCCCGCTTTGTGTCAGTACGACATATTTTAAAATGGATACTGTATTTAAAGACAATTCAAGTCAGTCTGTTGCTCTTATTGATCTTAGCATCTTCGAAATGATTGGTCATACGCCCACATTTCTAATACATCTATTTGAGCAGATAAATACTCTTTCTGTAGAACATTAATTGTGACTTCTCATTATAGAGCTGAAGGACTTAAAGGAATTTTATTGCCTCCTTTTAAAAAGAAATTAGATGCCTCATTCTTCACTCCTTTTTCTCTACATGGCAGATGCCTGTCTCATTAATAATCCTTCCTTCCACTTTCCTCCCTTCAGCTTCCCAGTACTGCTTCTCCTCCTGCCTTTCCAGCTATGCACCTACCCACCTCCTCTCTCCCAGGATGACACAAACTCTTCTTCCTGCCATGTTTTAAAACTCTTCTTATTCCCAAGCACCTTAATTTTCTTTCTCCGAAAAGCTGGCATCCTTGAACAAGGTTCTGTCCTCACCTTCTACATATACTGGTGCTCTGGTTTTCAAGCTATCTGAAGGACCTGACAATTGCCTGAGTCAGAACTCAGGGGAGCAAATCTGCTTCCATTTTGCATCAGCTCTGTTACCTTCTCTCCCAAAAAGTCTGTAAGTGGATAATAACCTTGTCCAATTCAGAGCAATTCCAAATGACAACCCACAAAAACATTCAGGGAAAGAGGTTACCATTCCATTAACCACCTGCACCCACACTTGGTCTCTTCCACCACAGAAGGGCAGGAACTGCACTGTGTCTGAAGTGACTGAATGAAGAACAACATTACAGCAACATGCAGCTTTCACATTCAGACTAGGAATAACACAAGATCAGGGCTTGAAAGAGAAAAGTTTGAAAGAGAAAAGTGCTTCCCTTCCTGTTGATAGTACTCAAGCACATTTCACAAGCACTCTCATGCAATCACGAGCCAGCTCCCTCCCACACTTCCCTGCTCTGTCCATATCACAGATGGAAACTGCCTTCAAACACACTCCCCCAGGAGAGATCCCAATTTCTGAACTGAAATCCCCATGGATGGTGGTATTTGAGAAATGTTACACATGTAATACTTGATGCATAGAGAACAGAATCCCCTCCATTACGGCCATCTGAGCTTCCCCTTGCCAGCCCAAGTTAGGCTAAAAAAATAAGGCATTCACTAAGACACAGTAATATTTACTACAATAGCATCATGTTGTGAACAAAAAGGAAGAGGAAAATACACAGAATTCCTCATCCAACAGATTTTTTTTAATAGAACAGAAATTCTCCTATCTTCAATTTTAAAATGAATACATATTTTATATGGAATATATACTCAGATTTTAAATGCCAGATATCTTTTCAACAGAGTGTTAAACTGACTGGCTTAACACTGAGTTATGAAGAAAAAGCCCTTAATCTTTAAAGAGCATTACTGCTCCTAACATCCTAGATTGGGCTAATAAATCCTTTTATCATTTAAAATATGAATTCTGCTAATACTTAGTAAAATTATATTTGAATATATTAGTAAATGTTTTTTATAGTTGTGCAGAACAACTCAGTATCTGCTTATTTATGTAATCTTGTTAATTTAGTAGTTAAGAAGGAAATACTTAACCACAAAGGCTGCATGGAAGGTTCTTTGGTGGTTTTTGTTAGAGTGCAAAAAAAAATGGCATCTACATATTTATCTGCCCATACATAGAAAAATAGTAGAGTTGAAAATTGCTGTGTTTGTCAAAAAAATAACATTCAGAAAAAGTTCTGTCACTGAAATTCCCCAGAAATCAGTAGAAATTTAGTACTGCTCTTTACTGGAAAATTGGAGCCCACGTGTTTGTACGTCATTCAGTATCAGTACAATACCAATATCAAACTGTACAGCAGAAACATACTTCTTGTGTTGTGTTCACGTTGCACCAGTGAAGCGCTCTAGATCTTCACTACTTAGCATCAAAATTGCTCACTTTGAAGACTTGTGCCCAACACCATAAGTACAGGCAGAGAATCTGGCACACTGGCAAATACAAATGCACACATTAGCAAATACAAACGCACACACTGGCAAATACATCTTAGTAATGTTTCAGCCACTGTTACTTCTAGGGAAGACATACAGGTATGTATAAGCAAGCACTGTGATTGCTGATGTTTCGGTCTACACATTACAGAATGGACTGATAGATGATCTTTTGGTTTCTTGATATTTATTTTCTTAATAATCATGTAGAGATTATTCCTATGCTAAGTGCAGAGAAAAATAATTGTATCAGGAAAGAAGATCTAAGTTTGTTGAGTCAGTATTGTATATAAGATTAAGTATGTACATATATCTGATATAGGGCATAGGAACATAAATGTGCAGCTATTTCTGGCTTCTTAGTCTATCTCAGCTTTTTGAAGAAAACGGCTTGTTGAATGGAATCACTTAAGAAATCTCCTCTACAAGACCGACCAGCAGATGCACTACTTCCATAGTTTCAGAACTCAGCTTTCCTCTTAAGACGATCCCCAGTTGTGAGAAATTGCAGGAGAAGAGGGGTCAGGAGTCTCTTGACTGACACAGGAATATAATAGTTTCTTCAAGCGCAAAGTGGCGAGCTACAGGAGAAATTTCAAAAATCCAGAGTCTATAAAAGCCCTCATTCTTCCCAAGAGCCAAGCTGTGAGGCTTTTCTTGGTGCAGGACATTTTTTTTCCCCCCATGAAATGTACAATTTGTTGTTCCACATGAACTCTGTTACCTACTCTGACTGTGGATACTCAAAAGTTTCACTTTTCTCCACCTGCTTCATTGGAGGGCAAAAAAATAAAAAAGTGATGAAAGTGCTTTTTAGTGAAAAGTGTATAGATTCCTTCCTTTTTTTTTTTTTTTTGTTTTGTTTTTTGTTGTTTTTAAATGAAATGCCCTGATTTTTCAGTGCATTTTGATATCCAGTCTCCAAATGCTTCAATAAAGGAGCAAGAACATCTTGAAGCACATCTCTTCGAGTGGAGCAGCTGTAAGATGAAATTGAATTTAAGAAAAGAGAAACTTATACCACATCTTTGTTAATAGAATGAGCTCCTCTGACTGCATGGAAAAGTTTAATATCTGAGTGGGAAGCTACAAAATCCACCACTTTTCAAGCCAAATGTTCCCAATGGAATTGAAGCATTCAGACATTCCAGGGCATGTTCACAAAAATTCATCTTAGCTCCTTCAAGTGTACTAGATGGCATTCAAACACTTGAAAAGCAAATTATATTCTTTCTTCCTCTAAAATTAATGTGAAAAAAATTCAAAAGGCTCCCAAAATGGGTACTTGCTCCAAGCTTCAGACTATAGCAACTGAACACAGAAGCATAGGCACAGAAGTGAAGTGAAGAGAAGCAAAATGTGAGTGAGTACTTCATTTTTATGCTATACACACAGGTCAAACACAAGCCACTGAAGAAACAGAATCATGGTGCTCCTCTGCAGTCCATGGTATAGGAAAATGTGAAAATAGAAACAGATATAATATAACCAAGCCTTAGAGAAATGCATAGAAAATAATCAGACTGCTAAAAAAAAATGCAGTTAAAAATTAATTACTGAGCAGAGTTGATGAAACAACAGGAATCCTAACGCCATACTTCCAACACAACCCTCTGCAGCCACAGCACACAAGTTCTCACTCACAGGTAGACTGTGCAGACAAATCACTCCAGGAATATTATTCTTACAGTTCTCCCCAAGAATTTGGGATGGATTGAAGGTGCCTTCAGGGCTTGGTAAACTCAATCAAGATGATAGAAAGATAACAGATTAGCCTTTAACAAGCGTTATGTTGAATGTTGCTATTATTGCTTAAAAGCAGTCATGATCCTTAGAACTAAGTCACTATAGGAAGCATTTATGATGAGCTTACTGAAATGCAGTATGTTGGCTTTTGTTTAGTGGGTTTTTCAACCCATGCTTTTATATAAAGGAGAATAAAAATTGAAAATGTGCTTGCAAATTCAGTAACACACCAGAAATGAAGTTACAAAGAGAAATAATAATGCAAAAGCCTAGTCACCTCTAACAGAAGTAGCAACAACCTCTATCTGGTATCAGTACCGATAATGAAGTTTAGGTTCTCTAACACAGAGCCATGTAGGAGAAGGTTCTTGCACAGTAAATCAGAGCCCTTAGTTTATAAAATTGTAAATGAAGAGGGTAATAGCTTAATGAAACAGTTAATGCATTTACACTTAATTAAACTGTAAAGTAAACAATATTATAATATAATATATATATATATAAATATATAAAATATATAATATTTTATTGTTTTATATATATATATATATAAAATAATAAAATATTATCTTAATTGCAACTTGAAAAGTGTTGGTCCAGAAAGTGGGATAAGAGTTCTTTCTGGCACTCTCGCATTTTCCCTTTGTGCATAAGAAAAAACATACTGGATGCTTACCCCTTCTCCATCATTTGCTCTCCCCACATAAGATTTTGAATGGAAGAGAAGCACATGTTTTTCTTATAAAGAAAAAAAAATAACAGAAGTACTTCTCCAGCATACTCATAAACAAGGAGTTCTTTAACAGCTTCTTCTAGATCAGATAAATGGGTCAGAACTCTTAATTTGGAACCAAAACTTCTCCAGTTTCACTTAAACCCTCAGGACACGGAATATGCATTGATTTATTTGGGTGGTGCATAGCAGTGACCACTGACAGGCTCCCCTGTTCTGACTTCACCTAACAAAATGACATCAAAAACAGCAGTCTTTCTTGAAAGCATGTTTTGTGATTGGAAGAATAACACCTCTGGAAAAAAAAATAATGAAACAACAAACAATGGATAAAAGAAGATATGAGCCTTAGTTACTTTCAATTTAATAAAGCTAACACTAAAAATCAAGAGCTGTGGTTGCACACAGACTGCAGAAAGGGATTGTTTACTCAGGAGAATTTTCCAATATAAAAAGAAAAGGCATGTAAAAAAAATGAATAGGACCTATCTTGAGATGACTTTACACAAGCAAGTTACAATAATAAAATCACCCAGAGGAAAAATTTTCACTACTTAAACAGAAGAAAGTAGTTAAATATCTTACAATTTTCCAGATGGATCAGTTAAAGTATCTGCAGCACATTATGAGATGACATAAAATGGACAAACGGGAACCAGTGTTTTCTGGGAGATGAAATCATGCCCCATAACTTGTATAAAACAGCCGTGTAAGTGAGGAAACAAGCACTGCAGAGCCCTAATACTGCTATGATTTGCTCACATTCAGCTATGTGACAGTTCAGAGGCTCAAAGAAGCAGAGTGGAGTCTTCCAGTGGATTCCAGTATTACCTCTTTTCCAACTGACCTAGCAACTACTCATTTGAGTAGGAAAAGTAATAAGCAGCAATGTTCTAATTCTGAAAATTGTAATTTGATCAGGGGGAAAGCAAGGAGTAATCTTTAGTAAAGTGCTTATTTCTCTCCTCACGTTGAAACTCAAACTGCATCCCATGGCTACCACACTGCATGCATTTAGGTGTCGGAAGGAGATGCATCTGCAACAGATCAACAGGTAACAGCCTTCTCTCCAGTACAGGTCCTGAAAAAACATTTCAAGCTCATAGCCCTGGAGGGATTTTTTGAAGTTTTATTCATAAAGGTTATAAAACCAGCTGCAAGATGACTCCTCCTCCTATCAAATCACTATCCTTATTAAGCCACAAAGAAAATATTGGCAAAGGCTTCATCTATAATTGAAACGACTGAAATATCAATTAAAATAATTGATATCACAGAGAATTAAATAGGTTTACTCTGTGAAGAACAAAGTACAAAACTGTATCCATCCAGTTCAACCAAAGGAAGCCTTATCTATGTTATTCTTGCTAGCTAATTTGGAGTATTTTCATAGCAGACTTTGAATAATAGAGAAGCAGTCACAAGTGTCTTGGAAAACATCACCTTCGTGCAAGGAAAAAGACATTCCTATTGTTTCTTTAGGGAGCAGCATGCACACACAGCTGCACATAGTGCCTGTTTCTTACTTTGGACACCAAATGAATCAAAAGACGTTACTGTAGTTATACAGCTGAAAAATGACTGTTTTGAACAGCCACAGCAAAGTTGCAATGTGTGGTGCTTGAGGTGTTAGGTTTGAACTTCATAATTTAAATAACTCACTTTGGAATTAGAATAGGAGATATACTTAATCCAGCTGCAACTGACTGAAGTAGCCAGTACAATTCAGGCAAATTAAAAGACAACCAACTAACAAGCACATACAGCTGTATTTCATGGGTAGATGAGCTGCACTAGAGACAGAGATACACACACCAAAGTGTAAGAGCAGTTATGTGTAAGATCTTTATCTCATCACAGAAACAAGTATTAAATAATACAGGGAAAAAAAGCACCATTTCAGAACAAAAGGAGCACGCTAGCTTACTGATACCTGCACACCCAGGAAGGCAGTTATATGCTAAAGATATTCTTAAAGTCTAGTCTGAAACTTTTCATTTTTTTCAATAAAAGCAGGTATTTTACTCTGAGATGTGTTGCAAATTACAGGAAGAAATAGAAGAATGTCATTTTTACCAGTGCACACCTGATCACTAAGAATATGAACGATGTCTTTTAGAGAATTGGATATGAAGATGTTACAGAAGATGTAGACCTTCGCCCATGACTATGTATATGACTACACAGTGAACAACACAACCTTAAAAGTCGTACAGAGGCCCTGCGATTCCTGGGAATTAATAAAGGAAACCAAACACATCACATTCACCTATGTGTCTTTTCTATGAACCACAGGGAAAAGATCCAAGCTTTCTGTCCTCATGCTCTATCAATGCCATGCTGAATGAGGAGACAGAACAGAAGAGTCTTCAGTACACCAGAAAATGTGAGAATGGGCTCTAGAAAGGACACGTTCTCCTTTTTCAGATTGAGAAGACAAGAGTAGCGCTCCATCCTTGGAGATTTTACCTCCAAAGCACGACAGAATATTTGTGCAACTCACAACTCACATGGGATGTCTAATTTAAATCATAGAAAGGATGGGCTTCCAATAACATTACTTTTCATCTCCATCTTTTCTCAAAGCTAAATAAAACAAAATGAGCAGCCCTCCTTTTCTTCAAAGGAAGAAAATTTCAATTAAAAGCTGTAAACAAAACACTAATCTTTACAAGTGTTTGTAAAGTGCTGCACAGCTACGTTCTACAAAAACCAATTACTTGAATTTTTAATCATTTTTTCGTTTCAGAAGTAAATTTTAAAAATCTAATTACTAAGTGACATCTCTGAAGATATTCTTTCATATGAATCCTTCATAGGCTGTGCATTAATATTTAAATAGACATTACAGAAAGGGTATAAATATAGGCATGCCTTTACACTGCATGTGAATAATAATTAAAATGAAGGGGCGGAGGGGGGCATTTAAACTGTACTATGCAGCATAACCAACATGACCAGCAGGTTATCTCAGTGCATGTGTACAGTTAGTATCACTACACTGATTTCAGCTCCAGTAGAAATTCCCCACCTTACTTTCAAACCTGTGGCTTGAAGGATCAATTTGACAGCAGGCATGCAGTGCTGCAAGACACACCCTATAGCATCCATGATGTCTGCACGCTGCTGGCAAACGGGATGGAAGCTCCAAGGGACAACGGCAGTAGGAGGCCAGGGGAGATTCACAACAGCACTGCACATGACAAACAATCAAATCCTGCCACTAGAAACACCTACATCAGCTTCAATATACTAAATACACAAGTCTCATGAGAAGTGGCTAAGAGAACTGGGATTATTTAGTCTGGAGAAGAGGAAGCTCAAGGAGACCTTATCACTCTCTACAACTTCCTGGAAGGAGGTTGTGGCAAGGTGGAGGTTGACCTCTTCACCCAGGTAACAGCAATAGGACAAGAGGGAACGGCGCATCAGGGGAAGTTCAGATTGGATATTATGAAGAATTTCCTCTTCAAAAGAGCAGTGAGGCACTGGCACAGGCTGCCCAGGGAGGTGGTGGAATCACCATATCTGAAGGTGAAGGAAAGGGTAGATGTAGTACTCAGAGATGTGGATTAATGGGCGATATTGGTGCATAGTTGAACTAGATGATCTTAGATGCCTTTTCCAATCTTGCTGATTCTGTGATAATAGAATTCAAAATCAGAGGCAATTTTAGCTGAAAAATCTATTAAAAAGCTCAAATACATGCTGAAGCAGTCATCCACACTAAGTTCAGCACTGTGAGAGCCACATCCCTACTAGTTTATAAATAGATCTCGTAGACCTACCTGCACAAGCTGCAGTAACACCTACAACAGTAACAAAAGCACACAGACCCCTAGATACAGCAGAGATGTAGGCACACTATGCTGCATGCTGCTGCTAAAAAATAGCATCTTGCCCTGCCCACATGAACTGCTCCCATACCTCTCACGTGAGATAGGAGAGAAGTGGAATTTCTATAGTCCGCTCAGAAGAAATGGCAGAGCTAGAAGAACAGCAAGGTAGTTGCTGTTATTTTACTTGCAGTTATTTTTCCCCCTCATCTGCATAAATAGATTTCATTTCAGATGTTTCCTTCATGTCTGGCTTAGAACTTAGATAAACTTGTTTTCAAAAGCATTACAGAGTGAGGGAAGCACAATGCATCAGTTCCCTTACTATATGTTGGCAGACCTTTCATTAAAACATACATTTCTTCTGGGTCGCATAATAAGTACTAAAGTTCTTCCCCATTAATCAAGTGCTAGTTTTTGGTCTTAGTATTAATAAATTTAACTAGGCAGATAAGAGAACATATTAAAAAGCAAAAAAAATTCTGACCTGTATATTTTCCCTGAAAATCCAAGCTCACATTTCTCATTCCGTATGAAACGCGTACATTCAGGGACATTCACAGCAAAGTAGTGCAGATGTGGAAGAGATGGTGATAAATTTGCAGAGACAAATCAAAAGCAGTCTAATTGCGTTGTTTCAACTGAAGCTAGCTCAGTGACTAAGCTCTCTAAGGACATGGAATATAAAGCTTAGTTCTTTCAATGAACACAATTCAATTTCTGCCACTGTTGGTCACCTAAGGAAATCCCAGATGATGAAAGCTTTCCAGTTCTGGAGATAATGGATAAAAGAATACAAGTCTTATTATCTCAGTCGAGCATAAGTTACAACAGTAATGAATTCAGCTTTTTCAGAGTTCAGTTAAAGAAATAAAAGATTTTGTCATTTCCTGGTTTCAATTTTTTTCTTGGTTGAATTATAGCCATTGTAGCCACAACTGTGTCCAAATATTGCAGGTGATAAGAAATTACCAGCGGAGTTACCAGCTGATCATTGCTTAATTCAGAAAACATCATTTGTGCCTTACTGTTCATTCAAGAAGTCAGTTTCATTTCACACATTCTTCCCATAGCAACCATCACTGTACATCTAGGATGACTGCATTCTGAAACCTGACACTGACATGAACTCCTGTCAGAGCAGCAAAATCATAATTATGGCAAAAGTTGTCCTTCATCTGAAGGATACTTCACTGATAGAACACACTAAATAAATCGTTTGGACAAGTTTCCATTAAAAAGTTAAAATTTAAAAAAAGATTTCAAGCTTTATTCTTCACCTTATTATAGTTCAGATACAGAAACAATAGTTATAATTCTATTTTTTTTCTTTTTTCTTCCAGGAACACAAGGGCACGTTACCTTAATTTATTTGGACTATCTACCTTAACAGTCTTACATATATCCAAAAGCTACTGTGAAGTACTCCTCTTTCTATGATTTCCCCATCAGTAGCTGGTTCTTCTGTATTTGGCAGAGAAGGGTCAAAAGCTTTGCTTTTAGATTGATTTCTGAAGAAAATACCAATCCAGACCATGTTTCAAACAAACAAACAAGCCACATACACCAAAAGGATGCAATTATTAGCCCCTCTTTACTTACACCGAAATAAAAAATTAGCCCAGATTATTTAAGTAAGTCTTAATATTTAGCATCTTGTAGCAGGAAGAAATACATTTTAAGAAAGGAGGTACTTCCATGTTTGTGATACAGTTTCCTTTCAATTTTAAGATTTGCAGGTGAGCAATACAAAAAATCCAGCTATGCACAGCACTAGCTTCCATTAACACAGGAGGCTACTGTAGTGTAAGTGACTCAACTGCAGTAGAAAAAAAAGATCCATGCTAGAGGTTTCAGTAAGAGGCTTCTCTCCCTCTGCACAACACTAGATAAAATACATTGAAAACTTTAAGTTCTATAAGAGTCAGCACCTCTTTAGCTGAGCTTGTGAATGGTGGGGAAACAAATGAGGAGCTTCCAAGCACCATGTATTAAAGTAATTGCAATGTGCCTACACACATAGACAGAGAACCATCATGTCTGTAAGTAGTGTTGCTCAACAGAGGACATCTGATGAGTGAAATAGCTGGGCCTGAGGATCAGAATTCACTTCTGCAAGTATCCCAGAGGACTTGAATTCAGAGTAACAGCAGGCAGATGCACCCACAGCTAGAGCAGACAGCATTTAGTTCAGTTACTTGGTTCTCAGCCATTTTCTGATTCAGAAACATGTGTGAGCAATGGAGCGTATTTTCAGGACCCTTCAGAATACAAACGGAACATCTCACTCCACACAGTGGAGCTCTCAAGATACTGCTTACTGAGCCACCATATCTGAAGGTACAAATCCCTTATTACAATCCACAGACAAGCTGGAGTAGCTCCCTCCTCATTCTAGTAAAGATGCTGTAAGAGCAGAAGCATTCAGCTGGACCCAAACCAGACATAAAGCAAACGAGAGAGACAACATTCACCTAAGGGGGAAACTTCTGCTACACTTATTTCTCATGAAGCTGTTTCACAAAAGCCAGTGAACCTCTCAGGTGCACAAAGGCAATCACAGCCACCCATTTGCCAAACATCCCATCCTACAAGGTACCCCAGAAAGCTTATTTTAAGGATCTACACAAAATTTGACTAACTTCAGTCACACCTCTTGAAAAACTGAACTGGGGACATTTTTACAGATAAGAAAGTATCATTTGAAGTGTACATACACAGAATTATTTTCTTAAGAATGAAAGACGAAGGACTGAATGTTTGACAGGTTCCCTAAAAAATGAGTAGCTACTATGGAAGCCAAATTACAAATACAAACAAATACAAGCACCTGTAATCACACCTACATGAAACTATTACATTTCAAGTGTACACAGACACTGGGATGAACTGTGGGACAAACCATCCAACTGTGTACGAGCAGAAACAGAACTGGCAAAGCTGAATACGCACAAAGAACAGCTGTACTAAAACCTCCCCATGAAAAGGAGCTCACAGCCTATTGCATAACCAAGTAAATATAATCGGTATGTCTGGACAAATAAATATTTTGAGCTCTGCTTGGTACCGTAGGCCTCTACTCTAAGATTTGTTTTAGGAAAGTAATTCTTTTCAACTACCTTTGATCTCCACAGCACAGCTAGAGCCCATGCTGAGAAGGGCTCCTAACAGGACTCCTTGTACAGCCTTCTCTGGCAGGATGAAGCAACGCGCGCAGTGCTTCCTTTGCCAACTCTTGTTGCAAGAAATTAAAACAAGTCTGACTGCAGTCACATAAGCGGATTACAGAAGTTCATATAATAATAAAGCTCAGCTAATTGTGCAATCAAACTACCACAGAGAAATGCCTGCCCAGAAAGGCTTCACCAATTTCACATCTTTGCATCCCAGTCAGACTTTTCCATCTTGACTGGTAAACAAATGTTCAGTTTGGTCAAAAGTCTTTTTTCAAAACTTTTAGCCATCCAATGATAATTGAGTAGATTACAATCAAAAGGAAAATTTTAAATATTTAAATGTTATACATAAAAATTCGTCATTGTTTAGACCTGCTTACCTAGCTTGACAACAGCCTAACTTGATTATGAACAGAAACTATATAAAACACAGCCAGATCTGATCTCTTACCGGTGTGAAAGACTCAAAGATGAAGTTTGAAAAATCAGGATTTTTTTTTCAGCAGTTATTAAAATTGATCTGGCAAATGCAAGAACGCCTTTTCAAAGTGAACCATCTCTGTTCCTTTTATTTAGTCTCTCAAAGCCCTCTAGCCACTTAATTCTAATTAGATAAGAAAATTGAACTACAATAGTCATTGACATTTCATTAATGTCTAGTGTTCCCTAAGAAGCAGAAGAAAGCCAGAGTAATGAAGGTTAAGACTACCTTTGCAGAACACACACACACACACACACACACACACACAAAAAAAAAGAAACTAAAAAATGTAAAAATGTTTCAAATGATGGCATATCTTTGAGTAAAACCTGTTCTACGCATAGACCTAACCTCACAATTTTCTAGACTTTACAGACTCAGGCCATTCAAGTAGCTGTGGGGTGCACCATGAAATAATTTTCTTCTCTTGGTATGGGGTCCCCACAGTCTGTTCCTGCTTTGGAAGGGCAAGTAGGCTTAGGGGCACTCAATCAGTGCCTCACTTGGAAGTGGTAGCACACACACTACTAACACTGCCAGATTTCCCCAAGCTCATTGATGGGGAAGCACCTGGTCTATAGAACAGCAGTCATTTCAGTGAGATGCCCTGCACAGGAATTGGTATAACTTAACTACAACATCCTGCTTTGGACACTGAAACAGCGTAAGAATTGAAACTCTGCTTCTGGAAGCATACTTAGAGACACACTACAGGATACCAATAGAATCTTCGAATCTGTTATCGCATCTAGGATTATACAAATGGAAGCAAACCTCAGTAAACCCAAATCCAAACCATTTGCCATTTTCCAGGATCTTTCCACTCACTGGGAAGGGAAAAGTTATTCTCAAAGCCAATCTCCTTCAAAAAAAATCTAATTTCCTCTGCTTGTTAGTTGTCACTTTTTCCTACAGGATGCATTATTTATTAACTACGCAGGTTGGAGAGATACGCTTCATGCACTGGAGTTGTAATTGATCAACATAAAACAATATGAGCTGGTCCTGGCAAGTCTCAGCTGGGCCTGTGGGTATGCAGCACCACTGAGTAAAGAATTCCTTCCAGTACTTACTCTCCAATCCCTGGGACCACAAAGCAGGCAGGGCAAAGCTCCATTTGCAGCATGGGATATGGAAGGTGACAAGCCCCTTGATTTTCACCAACGTAGCAGTACTCCTTTTCATTCTCACATACCAGCAGCACACTGCCTCTCCTTGTCAGTAACTTTTCCAAAGAAGGGGTGACATCCCTATGCAGATGCAAGTTTTTGGATTTCTTAATTATTTTAAAAATCAGTAAGACAATCTTTGATAAAGAACGCAGGGAGCCATTTTCACGAGCAGGGTTTCAGTGTCTATTAACTAATGCATCTGTAATGGTGAATTGTAATGGAGCCGTTAGCCTTTTTCCACAGCATACTCACAGGAATAGTGAATAATTATACTTCATACAGCTTTATGACAGATTTCAGAAGAATTCCTAATGAGTGGACACTTGATCTTAGCTAAGCTCCTTAGTCAGAGATAACATTATGAGAAGACAATTTTTTTCCACCATATAATAAATAATTTAAACAAAATCTTACCATGAACATTTATTTTTCACCTCTATTAAATCTTTCATTATGGAAGAAGTAATAAGACCTTGAAGTTAAAGGCTGTGTACTGCTGCAGAACACAAAGAAAACTTAAAGGAAAAAATCATTACATGAAAACAGGTTAGACTGATTTGCTTCAAAAATCTGTTAAATTGAAGAAAACCTCTTTTAAAGGTAAATGAGTGTCTTTGAACACTGCCAATTTAAAAAAGCATTTTTCCCCCCTCTGAAATGCAGATCCTGTATCTGGAATTCCCAAAGCTATAAGCCACAGGCTGGCTTTTATAGACCAATCCCGGATAAATCATCTGCTGTCACAACTCTACTGACTACAAACCCCAAATATTCAACTCAATTATACATACAGAAGTTTTACTCACTAACTGCTTTCTTGTCCTCTTTCTTCTTCTCCCCTGTGCCCCATCCACATCCTCTTGACACACACGCTGTAAGACGTAATACCACATCTTGCAGAAATACACTAGTGGCTCTGGTTGGACTGAAAGAAGTCTCATTACTAGTTTTAAATCTGTTGTATGAAGGAGGCAAGGCAAAGGCTTCACAACCTTTACTCAATCCACAGAAGGGAATAATTCAATTTAACTCAAGCCTGACTTAATCTTCTACCCCACACCATCCTTGAGTTGACAAAACTGAAATAAAGACACAAACACGTCCAGATTAGGACAGTAAGTTAGGAGAGGGTTACTTCTTCCTCATCTGAGCAAGATCTCTATGCACTCCATTGTCTGTCACAACAGGCCTGACTTTCTAATGTACCAAAACTGCAGAGCTCCCATTACACTCTCACCTTGCCTGCTCTAGGTTTTAAAAAATGACATCATATTGTGTCTAACAGTTGTAAAAGATCAGTACAATGACCATGTACACTTGTAAGCTGGAACAATGATATCCTGCCATCTGACCAAACAACTGCCTAACACAGCGTAACATGATGACTTGATTTCATACTAATTATGCAGATATAATGCAGAATGCTGAATATTTCTGTGAAGAGGGCCATATCTGTAACATGTCCTAATTTCTGAAGCTGTAGAAGACAATGTATTTTTCAAAACATCACTATTGCTTCAAGACAGTTCTGGGCATCTCAAAGGTCAGTTACTGAAATCAAACATTGGAGAACTCAAATAAGGCTTTTGTCATCATTTCAGATTCAGATTACATACATTTATCTGAATATATATATATTGTGCAAGTTCCAAACCCCCCTCAATGGTACAAGTGCTGCTTCATACCATATTTAGTGACAACCCAATTACATCAAGACTATTCCACATAACTGAAAGAAATTTAGAAGCAGGCTCTTACTGCATTGTAACATAGCATCTTAAACACGCTTTCATGACTCTCCTGTCTCTATTAACTCACCAAAGCCATACACACGACCTGAGGCTGATACATAATCTAAAATCACTTAAAACAATCAATACCAACAATGGGAAAAAAAATCCATGTTTGATCCCTTATCCAACGATTCAAATATCCAGTCTTTACAAGATGCAGAGGAAGTTAATGTTTCCCCCAATATCAGTGCAACATTTACCACAAATCTATTTCCTTGGAAATATAAAATCTTGGAAAAGATTTTGAAAATAATTAATTAAAAATCTGGGTAAATGCTCTTAGCTTCTTGGCTGTTTCCAGAAAGTTCTAAAGAAATACCTTTAAGAGCCTTAGGACATGCAACAGAATGGAAGACTTCACACCTTAATGTTCTGTGTTCAAATCTGGCAGAATGTCATTATCTGCTGATGGCTCACAAGTAGCTGTGTGATGTAAATTTATAATGCTGCTCAGTGGAACAGGTCACCATATTATCATTTGTTTGGCTGTTCTCTTGTTAGTGATGTTAACAGAGGTTAAGGACTGACCAGAGCTTGCACAAGCGGTCTCTTCCAAACACAATGAAATAAAATGACAGCACATTGCTGCCAACTTATTTGTTATGTGTCTAAATCACCCACATTCTAAGAACTCAATTAGCACCAGTCATAAATGCTTCAGATTCTATTGGTTTTCAGGTCAGTACACACAGTGAACTGATTATGTGCTTCCACTAACTTATGCCAGAGGAACAGCAGTCTCAAAAAAAAAAAAAAAAAAAGAAAAAAAAAAGTTCAACTTAGTTTTAGTTCTCTGAGTTCTTAGGGGCTACACTAAGCATTAAAATTTAACTCTAACAGCTTAGCAATAACAATTCTAAGAAAGCTTCTTCAGAACATATTCAGTAAATGACAGACTAGAATGGCCTTCCCTGCTTGGCTGTGCAACCACCCACAAAAGCCAGGAACACTCAGTGCAAAATCTTCTAGCAGGCTCTTCAATAAATTATCATCTTACCAAGAACTAACTGGAGTTGGTTAGTCTTGCTAATACCACTTCCACCTTAGTGATTATTATAAGAAATACATTTTAAATTAAAAGGCCGAGATCATTCTATATGCCTTATTCTAGTTACACTAAGTTACCAAATTGCTTGTTTCCTGGGAGTCAAGAAGCTGCTGGAGTTTTTCTACTTCATCAGCCAGTAAAACCAATAGGATTTATTGTATAAAACTGTACTTACAGCCTAATTATCAATACAACAATGAATATTGGAACTAAAAATTTTGTCTTACCATGGATTTCTAACGGTGACATAGCAACTACAAGGACTAATCTAGCCATCACCTACAAAGTTGATTTTCTCTCCACTGACACACAGGATAGCATGTAAGATCCTTCTTTAAAGGCCACAAAATCAACAAGGAAACATACAGGTCACCAGATCATCTTCACAAAGATGAACTGCATCCACTCTGAAATGAGAGCTTTCAGGGAGCAGTACTCATTTGTTTGCCATTATCTGGTTACAGCCCTTCCTAACTTGTTGTGGTTGGACAGATATTCCCAATTAACAGCAGTGTTTATCTAGCATTCAGTCCATTACAGAAAATATATTCACAGAACTTTTTTTTTTTTTTTTTTTTTAAAGTTCTTCATTCTTTTAAGTTTCAAAAGTTAATCAGAATTACAGAAATAATTTCAGCTTGCATCTTTTCAGCAAGACTGACTCCACACTAAGGTTTGAATTTTGGCAGAGCAGTGTGCTGGCTTATTTCAGTCATATATTGTGCTAATCACTACAGCCAAGGCTTTCCTACATTATGCTGCTATAAACACTAAGCATTTAAAACTACCAACATACCATAGAAAGCAATATGAGCTGCAGCTCATGTATACAGACTGCACAGTACTCCAGAGGGTCAGAACAGCTACCTCCGCCCTCAAGCTCTTGCAATGCCAGAGCCACCTCAAACAGGCACTCCAGTGTTGGGATGGGTTCTTTTTGTGCCTTCTTTGCAGGAGCCACTTTAGTCTCTTGTATCTGAAGTTAGATTATTCAACTCAGAAACCAAAGCTCCAGTTATGGATTTCTTCAGTGCTTCTAAAAGTTGAGCAGAAAAGGCATCGTCTTTTGTCACCCTTGCTACTCACGTACTGTAAATAAAAGTTTGAAGTTAAAAAACTTCATTTCCTCTCATGAAAGAACGGAAAACAGTTCATTTCTCAACTGACATATATCATTAAAGCACAAATTGCAAAAGGTGACAGTTAGCAACTCTGTCATTCACTTCCCTTCCCACATATCCCTTCCAGCGGTAAAAGGAAATGTTCTATATTACATTACCTTCTTATGCCACATAACAATGGCTAACATGCACTGAAATTAAACCAAACTATTCTTGTTGAAAGAAAATACTTCCAACATTTTAAGAATGTTCTTTCACCTGAGAAAACACAAGAAAGTGGCTTTTACCTACAGAAATTCAATTTGTCCCTTATTAGAAATGAACAAGTGATACATGCAAACTGAGTTCTTACTCCCTCTAAAATAAAATCAATCTGAATAGTTACCAAAAAGCTACCCAGCTGTTTGTGCAGCAGTAACATTCTGGCCAAGTTCAAGATTTTTTGAGCTCACTGTTTCAAAACCTAAACTTAAGGCAGGATCCAACTCCATTTACTTTAGCTGTCAAAAAGAACAATTTGTTCCACCTTCTTTAGATGAGCCTTCCTCCCTGTATAAATATTGAATTAGAGAGGAGAAATAGATCAGAGACAACTTCTAAACAGCCGGAGTTGTAAAATAGGTTCTCGCTTCAAACCTGCCTAGAACTACGCACTACATGTACTTTAGGCTGGAAAAAAAAAAAAACAAAAAACAACTCAGTAGAAAAGGCAGCAAGCTTACAGAGTCAGGATCTGCAGGGAAAGCCAGTCACCTAGCACAAATAATGCACGCAGTGCTGAATTTTTCATCTGGACAGACCTGCTCGCTCCACAAATTGCGCATTTTGTGGGTAAACCAAATAACCATCCAGCATCAGCAAAGTGTGCAGACATGCAGTAATTACTCCAGTGTACCCAGAGAGAGGACCAGAGACCAGTTGGGTATCGGGCATATTATTCACTGCTGCACTGCCATACCTGCACAGTTCAGGCCCAAACTCCAAGAATCTTCCCAATTAGATTACACAATAGTAACTTAAATGAACCTAGATTTACTGAAATCCAGATAACTTTATTGTATTGCCCTACTCAGTTGGGTCAACTGTGATAAACGGCTAAAAATATCTAAGAATAAACAGTAAAAACATATTTATGAAAGCAAATGTGGTTAACTGCTTCTTTGTTAGACATACTGAAGGCACTGAAAAGCCTTGAGACCTCCCACCCATTCAGAATTCCACCACCAAGCTCTAAAGAAGTACAGAGATCGCTCCACAATGATCAGCCTGAGATCCTGCACAAAGCAACCTCATTGGAAATATTCAGCTCTAGCCTCTGAGAAGCTGAATTTAAATTAACATTATTGACCTCTTTCCAGGACACTGTTTTATCATGGAGAAGAAGAAAGTTAATTGCTGACAAGACTACTCATTTGATCCTGTACAACAATTTGTAGCAAAATACATTAAATTTAGTGAAGGAAAGTAATAGATTTTACATTCAATTTGGTCGCTGAAGAATACTGTTACACTTTTCCATTGTAGCTATTTTTGCTGCAAGAGCTTATTTCAAGCTCTTATAGAATTAGTTACTTCCACTGATGAATTGGTTAAAAAGCTTTCTGGTCTATTTCAAGTTACTCATAATACATTAGATCAGTTAAGAATAATGCTTCCGTAAGGAAAAGACTCTTTCTCTTGAAATACCTATGTGATACTTTCCATAGACGCAGCTGTGTGTGACCATACACACACAAGAACCACAAGAAGATGCTAATGATTTGTGTTTAAAGCAGAAAATTTATCTTGGTTGCTTTGTCTATCAGTGATATATAAACTATACACACAACTGTACCATGTGTGCTAATGAAACAAGGTCTCTTAGTGCTTCCATTATACACTGAAGGAAAAGGATTTTGTGCCCTTGCTCAAGCAATAGAAACCATTTCAAAGCAAACATGATTTGGTCTCACCACAAGGGAGAGGACTCAGTGCAAGTCTACTAGTAAGATATGGGACACCCAGTGTAACTCCCAAAAGAACACATCCTCTCCCCAGACCAGTATAAACTGCTCTGTCGCACTCCAGATCACCAGGCCCTACATCAGGCCAACCAATCACAGGTGCAACACTGAGTACAAAATCAAGAAATGATAAACCATAGTCCTTGCATAGCATGCAGCCCATCTAGAGGGACGGGGGAGCATGAAGAGGATTTACATGAATAACCCCTATACACGGAAGTAATGCTCCTCAATTCCAGACTTTTCATATTTTTGTGCTTTAACATCAGTTTCTACTGATACTCTGTTATGTCGTTTCCAGTCACAAACCACATGACGCCTGATTGTTTTAAAGCCTATCCGTCACTGAAAATCAGCAGGGTTTAGAGTCCTCAACCACCACTGCCATAATAGGACAGGATGGAGTACGTCCTCCATCATTTCAGTTTCAGAGCTTGTACTAGCTGCAAGAAAACTGCATTTTATGAAAAGTCAGGTGGTCACAAAGTGGATGCCAGCCATTCCAAAAGGCTGCATTCTGATTTCCAAAAACTCAGTTGAAGTGCTAGTGCACACACATCTGTAAATACACTGTAAAGTGAAACTTAATACCAATCTAGTTTTAAGCTCGTTTCAAAGTGGACACAAATGTGTGCAATAAAACTACACTAAACTATTTCCATTTCCCCTCCACCCCACTACATAACACAACATAAAAATACATTTCATGTGCAAGAACTTCTAAAATGTTGAACTAATTAGAAAAAGAAAACTAATTTTGACTACAAAAACATACCTCGGCATTTTCCAAAACATTTTTTGCTTTGTTTAGAAATACTACAATTACTTTATTATTAATTAATTCCTTTGCACTAATGTTCCTCTATTTCTTTCGATCATGTCAAAGGAAAGTAAATTCAGACCAAAACATTACCCAAGAGTTCAAAAGAACTCAAAGCAAGGAGTTATTTAGACAGATTACGTACTCCTTATTAATTGTCCAGAAGAACTACTGTTCTACTCAAGGCAGAGATCATACAGAAATGAGCACTTCAATCAAAATTGAAAGAAATCACTTAGTCATTAAAGTTAATTGCTTTTCTGTGCTTTTTTTCCTCTCACTACAGCTGACCACTGATGACGTCCATTATTTCACATGATTAGAAATAGTACTTAGTTTTATGAACATTTTATTTAGTAGTGATTACATTTTAAGTCTTTCGTGGTTGCATTTGACTTTTCTAAAAGAAAGTTCTGAGAAGACAGCAAACATTCACCCTCACAAATAGCTAACTGGGGAAGGGAATCATTCACACCAGTTCACAAATGAGAAAGAAGAAATGCTGAAAAACCCAAACTGGAATCTAAACCCTTATAGACTTTAGCTTATAAACAATGTCATACATGGCTGCAGTCACTCAAGTTTCTAGGAAGTCTCTTAATACCAAACAAATTTTGATGCTATGAAAGTACTGATTCACAGCTGCAGAAAAGGAGTGATAGGACTAACTATGAAGTGCCAGAAAAATGTCTTTTAGAAGAATGTAGCCCTAACTCTGCCAGGTACTGCACATGGCCCAGCCAACACACCCAGGCCTGAGCCCTATGAGTCCTTCAGATGAATAGAAGATGCAGAGAAACTCCCATGGATGCCAAAGGTTTTTAGAGAGCATATTCCAGACAGAAATTCTTCAAGAGAAACACTGCATCAACCAGTGCCACAATACAAAGCACAACACAGAGCTTCAGGTGAGTTCTCTGTTTTGTTGCTTTCCTCAGGTTTGTCACACCTTGCAGCATTACCCAGGAGCATCACACTTCACATCTATGGAAGGAGGAAGAGAGAAACCAACAAAAAGCAGCAGACTACAGTCATGATGGCATGGAAAGCTAGACCTTGAGGTCAGTTTCCATTCCCAGAAATATACATTAAAAAACACAGGAGCCTCACCTGTCAGACCTTTGCTTTAGAATAGCTCAAACATCACCTATTCTGGCACACACTCTGTCCTATTAAACCATTCGCATTCAATTGCCGGTTACCTGCACTTAAAAATGCGTAAATACATACTGTATAGACAGTAAATTTGTCCTTCTTTCTTTTGAAATCACATTTCCATTGCCACAAAGCATCCCCAAGAAACTACCAATTTCCTTTCTCCATTACCTGCAGTACCTTCGCACCCCTGCACACCTCATATTTATATCCTAGTTCATCTAACACCGAGGACACTGGGATTCTGCTCCCAGATTTATAGCAGAAGTGGAATCATGCAGGAAATTCAAGAGTTTGTTTCCAACAGAAGCTCTCTCTTCCAATCCATGACACACAACTTCACTGAAATTAAACTCTGCTTTCAGTAACTGCAAATTCTGCCTGAATGAGGACTACAAGTAATCCCCTGTTATATTTAGATAGTAGAGAACTTCCAGATAATTGAAGGGCAGAATGCAAATGAAGATTAATCTTTTTCACATTGACATGAATTGGTTATGGAACCAATAATACCATTGAAAATACACTAAGATGTGGCTGGCACTGCCCAAGGCACTGAAGAAGATTGATCCCAAATAGGTCATGGAGCTGCTCAACTGTCCCCAGGGCTGGTAACCAGCTGCTGCCATCCTAAAAGAAGGACTGTGATAAGAAAAGGCTCATGGAAGGGCTTGCTTTTGGGAAAGCTATCTCATAAAATCTATTTGAAAGTGCCTCAACTCTAAATGAAAGTGTATGTTTTTATAGCATTTTGCTTTAATATGGGAATACAGGCACTGGCATAGAAAATAAACTCATCAGGCATCTTATCAACAAACAGCTATGAGTGATTGCGAAGAAAATAAGCATCAACACATATTCTTCAATAGCATAAGAACTGTTTATTCATCTACTGTGAATTAGACCACTGTAAAATATCCCTCTTCCTTGCCGTGCAGCTACGAATGCCTGTAACAGCAAAAATAAAAGTGGTGCATTGGAATCATTAAGAAAAATATATTGATTTTCATAAATAAAAAAATGTCTTTCTCCCATAGATTAAATAAACTCTTTGATTCAGATCTCTGAGTCTCTTTATATTTAAGGACAACAGACTTTTCAGTGAATTTATACAGAAGCCCCCAGAAGGGACGCTCTGTTGATTAAACATTCAATTGCCAATGAATATCACTACTGCCTTATTATCTGGTGGTGCTGCTCGAGAATGAATCAATTCTAGTCTGCTACTGAAGCCTGTAAATCTTTTCTCAAGTGAATTTGCTATTCCATACTTGTTACCGTTGAGTCAATTAGTCATTTGCACACTTCCTTGCCCACTGTAATACAACACACACCATAACCAATTTAATGCCTTTCAGGTCCTAAAGTGAACAGGGAAGCTACAGGCTTCAGGAACAACAGCTCTGTCTATTTATATGCTTTCTTTGCTTTTGTTTACTTTTGAAAGTTTCACTACAATTTAGAACTTAATTTGAAAAGCAATTTGAACTGTAACTGATCTTACTTGATAGAGATAAGCAGAAAATACCAGAACCCATCAAATCACTTGTAAATACTTATAAAGTCAAACACAGGACAGACCTTGTAAACGGGGTATCGTCTCACTGATAAAACATCCGCAAATCTTAACTGCATTTGTAGTTCCACAAGCTACTTCAAAGTTAAGTTGCTGGGGTTTTTTTGTTTAGTTCTATTCATTCTGATTTTAAAAAGGCAAAATTCAAGAGTATTCTGTTTGAAAAATAATTGTCTACATGAAGCTAGAAATATTACATTGATATTAAACTGTGCAGAACAGAGTTCCCATATAAACAAAACAAAATTATGGCCTTATCTTTTATGTAATTTCATGCTACCACAACGCTACATGTTAAGTAGCAAAGAAGAATTTATGAAGAGGGCCATCAGTGATGTTAATTAGGGCAAAAACTAGTCTGACCATAGTCTTAAACCAGAAGGCAAAGAAAACTTGCAGGAATACAGAACTCCCTGCAGCACAAGAAAATACATCACTTTAAAAAAAAAGCTTTACTTTCAAAGTAAAGTGTATAAATGCCTTTTGAAAAGAAGAAAAAGCTGGGGTAGAAGAAGCACTTATAAGTTATTAAAAATATGAATTTTTTTATTCTTATGAAAATTAAAATAAAGCTTTGTCTTAATTTTGTTCTGAAGTCTCTTCTCAAACACAGAGGAACTTCTCTTCCAACACATAACTGTAATACTCCCCCTTGTATTTTATGAAGGAAAAAATGATTAAAACTATTTATAAAGCAGCTTGGATGTCATCTTAGATCCCTCTTTTATTCATGTGCAATATTATCTACTGTATCCAATTTGACAAAAGGACACAAAGAATGATAGAAAAGGATGGTGATCTTATCTTGGCCTGTGCTTTCATATATCAGTGCAATCAATTAAATGATATGTAATGTTTTATCTGTCAGCTACTTTTGCTAAGGCAGCACGGTACTTCCATCTGAGTTGTAGTTTCTGCCAATCATGCCAATATTTGAAGAAGAATATATATATATATATATATATATATATTTTAAGAACAAAGTCATCAGTATTTATTTATTTTTTAAGAACAAAGTCAGCAGTAAAATAAAATGAGGCCTGAAATGACATTGGTCTCTCACATTTCCTATTCATGGTGTGTAGTTTAACAAATAATGTGTCTGTGCTTGATTTTATTATGTTACTGTGTGACCTATACAATCTCAGGAGACCAGTAACAGAAGAGATGAACATTATTCCATTAGTGAAAAAAATCAATAATACTTACAAGCTTGATGCAATCTTTTGCAGAGCTTCTATTTTTATAAACATGAATTAATACTGAATCTTAGAAAATACATTCTTAACTTTCCCCAGTCCAAAAAGTGAAAGAAAGCTGTGGTCCATTCAGAACCAAGGCCACAAGTCCCATTGTAATGTAGAAATATATCAAATGCAAACATATCATAGAATGGCCTGGGTTGGAAGAGACCTCAAGGATCATCATCAAGCTCCAACTCCTCCAAAGCAGGCAGGGCCACCAACCTCCCCATTTAATACAAGACCAGGCTGCCCAGGGCCCCATTCAGCCTGGTCTTGAACACCTCCACGGATGGGGCATCCACAACCTCTCTGGGCAGCTGTTCCAGTTGCCACTCTCTCTGTAAAGAACTTCCCTGACATCCAATCTAAATCTTACCTCCCTCAATGTAAAAGCATTTCCCCTTGTCCTGCAGTTATCAACCCCTTCAAAGAGTTGATTCCCCTCCTGTTTGTAGGCTCCCTTTAAGTATTGAAAGGCTGCAGTGAGGTCACCCTGCAGCCTTCTCTTCTCCAAGCTGAACAAGCCCAGCTCCCTCAGCCTGTCTTCGTAGGGGAGGTGCTCCAGATTCCTGATCATTTTTCTGTCTCTCCTCTGGACCCTCTCCAACAGCTCTCTGTCTTTCTTGTACTGGGGGCTCCAGACCTGGACACAGCACTCCAGATGGGGCCTCACAAGAGCAGAGTAGAGGCGAGCAATCACCTCCCTGTCCCTGCTGGCCACCCCTCTTCTGATGGAGCCCAGGATACCATCTGCTTTCTGAGCTGCAAAAGCACACTGCTGGTTCATGTTCAGTTTTTCATCCATCAGGATATCCAGGTCCTTCTCTACAGGGCTGCTCTAAGTATTGTTCCTCCCAGTCTGTATAAATGCCTGGGATTCCTCGGCCCAAATGCAAAACTTTGCATTTTGCTGTGTTGAACCTCATTAGATTCACACAGGCCCACCTTTCAAGTCTGTCAAGGTGCCTCAGAATGGCTTCCCTTCCTTATATTGTGTCAACGTATCAATGTAAATAGTATCTGTATTACAGTATTGGGTTGCTTTCAGAGTTGGTGGATAGGTTTGGTTTATTCATCCTTAAATAATTATTGTCTAAAAACTCATATCCATTAGAGTAAAATATGGATGTTATTCCTATCTGGAAATGATAAATGCAGAAAATCTACACAAATTGAAATTAGAGATCAAGAACCAAGCATTCTGTTGGGAAAACTAGAAGACCATCTACAGCTTTTCTGCCATTCCTGTTACCTTAGGCTCCTTTACTTCGTTAGCCAGATGAGAAACTCCACCATAAATTGGAGCAACAGGAAAACTAGCAAAACCGTAAGAATAAAAACATGCTTAAAGCTCTGAATACATTGGTTTCCATCCACTGGATAACTACCACATGGCAAAATGCACACTTGTACCTCAGGAACAATTGTATGCTCCCATCATTAACTGGGACTGCTGTGCAGCATGAAGGTTAGCATGTTCTAACTACTTTCTAAAGATTAAGTATTCAAAAATGAAAGCGTTAGCTAGATGTGCACTACTCACATTTGTGAGTAACTCACAAACGACTGATAGCAATTTGCACTGTATTTTTAGGTTATTTTTGAAATGTGCACTAACACTGTAATTTGGCTAAGGAAGAAATTGTGTTACACTGGAGCAAAACTAACAAAAGAATGTATTTCTTGGATGGTGCTTGCAATAATCAAAAATAATTATCTCCTTATGAAACAAACTGCAAAGCACAAAGACATACAAGTCTGGAGAAAAAGCCACTGTGCCAAATATGCCACTGCCAGGGGCTACGAAGTCACTCACACATAGGTCTGCTTTGCTTATTTCCCTAATTATTGCCCTTCCATACTGTTATGTCCACAAAGCGCATGCACACTACCTGCTTTGTTATTCATCAGTTGCTATGGCAGTATATAACAAAGCTGACAGAAGCCTTTTTCTTGGTTAAACACAGAACCAGAGCATTCCCAGTCCTGCAGTAGGGAAACTTCAAAAGCACAAACTCCAGGAGCACCTTTCATCCTCTGGATCCACCTGGCAAACCAGCCAGGATGCTGCTCAAATCCTTTTACTAAGGCAGCAAACACACCTTTCAACCCAGGCATAGAGGAAGCTCTGTCAGACTCCGAAGAGCAGGCTCTGAACAATTGCAGGATGGCTGCAAATGGCACCATTAGCCACCTGAACGCCATGTGCAGAGCTGGCACGCTCACTAGTCCAGAAGCGGGATGCAAGTCACTGCATATGCTCTCTTCTTTTCATGATCAACGTAAGTTTACCTCTACCAGTTTCAAAAAAATATAATGCAAAAGTATTGCTTAAGGGTTACCTAAAACAAAGATGAGTCACCAAAATAAAAACAAACAACCAAAACACTGAAAAAAACGTCAATTGGTCTCTCTGTAGTAGTACAGACTACTCTGTAGTAGTACAGGGTGCAAAAAGCTGGAGGCTGGCAATGGAAAACCCACAGTACCAGCAGTGTTGGTACAGTGCCCACATCTGTGTCTAGAAGTGCTATCTGATTTATGTCACTTGAAAGGGAAAGTCTCCAAAGTATATTAATAAAGGCTGACTGGAAGACAGCAAAAGGAAAAAATGGAAAAGAACATAGAACCTTCTAGTCAGATCACCTAGAAACTAACTAAACCTTTAGGGATAAGCACTTGGGCTGTGAAAGTTGTTCTTTATAAATTTTAGCAGAAAATAAACTATCTTGCCTCGCACTACTCTATAAAGAAAGACACTAGTACATGTTCACCTTAACAGCAGAACTGAGAAGGAACCTATTCATTCTGCTACTACTAGCTTATTGGTTTAATACAGAATTTAGGCATCATTTTGCCTGTCTGCAAGAATTAAAGGAGTCAGATAAAGACACGCCCTGGCACCAAAGCAGGTGTTCTTGATTCCCATGCATACTCCACTGCCCACAAAAAACAAGAACACCGAAAGAAACAGCCTGGCATCACAGTATGGGTGGTAGGCAGACATTCAGAGAATATGGCTCATCTCTTACAAATCAGTAGAGTTTAAAACACAAATTGCATCACATCTCTCACAAAGAACAAGCAGTAAAACGAAGTAAATTTAAAGCAAAATTCTGTCCATGGAACCTTCTAGAAGGAGCACGGGCAAGTAAATAGCACACAGACCAAGCCCACTACGGCATCACCTGAGTGATGTCTCAGCCCTTCAGCCCGAGCCTTCTTCCTTCCCAGTGCCATATTGTGAGAACAACTTCTGATTCCAAGTCAGCTTATTAAGATGGGTTTTTACCACCACTTGAAAAAAGCGGGGCAAAATGCTTTGTATTGCTGCAGAGCCTATTCTCCATCTACAGAAGATCTTTATAACCGAAGGCAGTTTTGATCCCATTACTTTCAACTTAATTCACAAGATATCCCACAGATTTCAATGAGAAAAAAAATGACAGGAAAACTCATTTGGCACCATAATTAAAGGGATTAGTGTCTGCAGCATATTAATCCCAAGAGCCATCTGATTAAAGAACAAACCAGAAATACTGTGTAACCAATTAAGAAGGAAGGTCTTTTTATCAACTCATTAGGAAATGCATTAGACATATCTGAATTGTCTACACTTCAAAATATTTACATCTTGCCTGCAAGAATTTCAAATTAAATATTAACAAGGCACCAAATCCATCATTCTCTTTTACAAAAAGTTTTCAAAAGCTTATCAATGCATTGCTCTCTGAATCTGGCAGATCTACTTCCAAATGAAAATGGAACAGCACAGTTGGACTCCATACACAATAATTTCCTTATACTCAGAATATTCTAAGTATGTATGTAGATACAAATAATACAGGGTACTTATGATGTGCAGTGTTTTCAAAGTAAATTTTTACTTGCTTGTTCAAAGCATACTGCATTTTGCTTCAAGTCAACTTAAAGTGGCAAACATTTTCATGAATCGCTCACATGTATTTAAAAGTGCTAACAGCATGAAAATCCATCCTAGAGAAGACTTAGCAAACACATTTTAATTCTGATCAGCAATATCTGCACCTTAAGTAAACTTAAACCTTGGAGACTCAGTAACTTCCCTCAGTTCCTGGCACAATATTTTGTATAAGAGGTCTTCTGAATTAATACAAAAATGCATAAAACACATGGAGTGCGTTTTATCCTGGTGTCAGCTGCATTCTGATACATTGCTTATGATCTTTCTCTCAATCCATCATCTCTTCAGAAGGGAACATCATGCTGAGAAACAACCTTGTCCATCAGATAAACAGCAAGCATCATAAGCTCACCGTGTTGCTCAAGTCATGAGCTGCCTTTTTAGGCTTAATGAAACAATAACAGAAAGCTCTTTGCATAAATCTAATTCTTAATTTTAATGTCCGTGCCAACAGCCGCACAATATTAATTACTTCTCTTGAGATGCAATCAGAAGTTCACTGAGTTACAAGTAACAACTCATGCTTCCTTATTTTCACTCAGCTCTGGAAGAAAAAAAAAAAAAGAGTGAGAGAGAGAGAAGGATTCTCTCTCAGACTGAAAACATCTGGCCATTAAGTGGATAACCTGAACAGGCTGTGGGTATCTTGAGTACAAGACAACAGTATAAAGTCTGGTATATTGTCTGTGGTCTTTGCCAGAATGGTAAGAAACATTACTGACTGGGACAAGCATTACATAGTCCTTTCTCATACACTTTCCCACTCTCCAACAATCTCTGTCTCAAAAACACAGCACTATTTTTCTCTACTTTTCCTGCACAGTACATTATGTTTACTAAATCAACCTCATAACTCATTGTCCTCTCAAGGTAGGACCAACTGCTGCTCTGAGATATGTAGTACCTTCCACCCAAAGGGCTGAAACCACCCTTCAGATTTCCTGCGCCATGATGCCCAAGTGCTCTGGGAGCCTTAAGCTCTATGTAAGGGACTTTCCGTGCAGATATCAGTGCCACACAGCAACTATACTAAATAATTCACAAGTGGCAACTCACTGGTGCTTTCCACTAAACGTTCCTAGTATGCATTTACTTGCTTGCCTTCCCTTCCCATCATCTCATTTTTCTTCCTACGCATACAACAACAGCCAGGAAAGCTAACGGTACTTTATACAAGTAAAGATAGACAGCAAACAGCTTGTTTGTTCACACAGGTCATAGACAATTTTCTCTGGGGCCCAGATGATTCAGCTCCCCTGTGTAATACTTGGCCTTCAGCTTCCTCTTTTCTTCAACGCAGGCATTATACTCATTGCAGCAGAAAAGTTAAAAGGTCAGAAGTGTGTTCTAGGATAATTATATTTTAAATCGATGTAATGGAATACTAGTTAAATCTCTAATGTAGAGCCAACCTAAGAGAACTAGGTCAGACAAGATCTGTAAAAAGATATCCAATAAACATTTTGCAAGGATATTCTCAAAAATGACAGAAATCCTTTCCATTACTGCTTCAGTCAGCAGTCTGTAGAAGGCATTTTAGGATAGGTCATGTAAGCAAAGATATCAGAACATTAATTTTGCTCCTATACTCCAGGTTATCCCTGAGCTACTCCCAGGTTGTCAATAAAAGCACCGATTTGCAAAATCTTGCAAAAATATATTGCTTATTGGCTTAAAAAAAGAAGAGCAAGTCCGTAGTTTCCATAGCTCACCATCTTAATCTTGTCTTACATTTAAGGGTTTGTGGCCTCGGCACCACTCCTGAAAACACAATCGAGGCAAAACATCTGAAAGATTCCAGAATGCCAGCATTTCCCAGCACTCTGAAGTCTCTGAAGACTGAGCTCCTGGTCCCAGCTCCTCTCTGTCTGCTATTTTTGGCTGAAAAGCCAAAGCCATTGGAGCCACACGTGACTCAGGAGCCTCACAACTGAACCACCAGTGGCTGCTAACCTCAGGGCCAACCTTTGCTCCCCATGTGGTATTTATCTGTCTAATCAAACCTTCTCTACTGTGCAAAATCAGATGTATCTGAAATGAGACTGTGAAAGAGTTTTTCCATACACAGCCTTATTCTGTACTGAAAGCATTTACGTTCTTCTTTGTCTAGGTTCAAATATTTTGCAAGTAGGCTAAGACAAGCTAAGCAGGAGTTTAGCTGTAATTGCATGTTTGAATGGCAAGTTTAAGAATATATTATTGTATTTTAAGATTTACTCAGTGGTAAATTCTTCTACATCTATAGAAATATATGCCCTCTGATACTAGGAAACAGGAGAGCCAAGTTTTCATTGTCTAGAATGTAATTCTGATGCTGGAACAAAGTAAATATTCTGCTTTTCAAAGATCATTCCAAAAAACAGTAGTTCTGAAATAAAGGCAGTTTTAAGCTGCATGATCAGCTCACTTCATACTGCATAATTTCATCTTCTGTCCCAGATATTTTGTTGATGTTTATCTTCATCACCCCAGTTTTCCTTCACTAAATACTTACGTGCGTACTGTACATGCCCTACCTGCCCCACAAGCCACTGAAGTGTTCTGCAGACACTAACACAGACTGAAGGCAAGCAAACACCATATTTTTCTGCTTGGTCCTACAGACACGGGTCATTTCAGAAGCCAAGAGATGCTTTCTTCCAGAAAGGAAAAGTACAATGAGACTGCTACTGCAGCATACCTGCATGTGAGGGAAAGCATTCTTTCAGGGCAAAGAAAACCAAAAGGTATTTGTAACATGAAATAAATTGATCATAAAGCACATTTCATTGCCTGTGTCTTACTGCAGCTGGCATGGTACTACCTGACAAGAAAACAAAATCAGCCAGGAGATGCAATGAAGTGTTAAGCGCAGAATCCGCAACTTGCAAAGTGCAACCAACAGCAGCAGCTCCCCACGTTCTGTTTCTATTGCCTAATAAAACATGCTGCTACCATTTTACATCCAACTGCTCAAATAAAGTGAGATTTTATATCTTTTGAAGCAAGCTTCATAAGAAGACATCACTAGAACTGCAATGCTTACCTCCTATACACATACATCATTCCAGTTCTCTCTGATGAGCATAATTCTGCACTCAGCATTTGCCAAAACAGAGAAATGACAACATACTTTCAGAAGATTCTGATAAATTTAAAAAATTTACATCTGCATCCATTCATATCCTTTATGCAGTACCACAGCCTCAGCTGGCTTAACACTGCATTTCTGACTTACGCCGACAGAAATTTGATCCCTTCACATTCTAAAGTTATGCTTCTCCAGGTAGTGAAAACATTGGAGCTCTTACCCATGGATTTAAGAGGCTTTAAGAATTGGAACTTAACAGAATTTTTAAATGCTTGGGACTATACAGAGAATAAATAAAGATTACAACTTAAAGATTAGTTTTCAGTGACCACTATTTACTTATTAAGTCTGAGATGTAACATCTTTAAATACATACGTAATTAAATTCTAACCTAAGCTCAAGTTCTAAAAGAAGGAATTCCTTTTGGCAAAAAAATGTTTTATTATTAGAAAGTCATGTTGACACTTTTTTAAGTCATGCTGTTTCCACCAAATATGCCTTTATTGACATTTTAATTAATTTATCTTATTTATAGTATTCAGAAACAGCTCCCAACGCTTCTGAATTGTCAGTCAGAACAAATTTAGAGATGGACAGCTGAATGGTAATATAAGCTCAATAAAAATAGGCTTATTTTTCCTGATTATTTTTTGCAGCAAATGGAAGTAGTCCGCAGACTCTGCTACAAAGGCTAGAGGTAAGGAATGGGTGCCGAAGGGTTAAGGAAAAAGAAAAAAAATAATAAAAAAAAATAGACCTTTAACTATTATCCTTCAAACTGGTCTCAGAAGGTATTCCTCTTGTTTTGCATTTAGCTTCACCAATACCTTGAAAGGATTGTAGTTTCTTTTCACTGTATACCTCTGTACTGCTTACATTGTTTTAGAGGTGGAAACAAGAAGATGGCAGCCAACCACAGTATCCACAGTGCCCCTCTCCACATGTGCCACCAAACCCACAGTGTATGAATTAGGACCACTATCATAACGCAGACTTTTTGAAACAGCTTCACATAAATCACACTGGTTTAAATGTCTGTAGGTTTTATTTCTCAACATGAATTTAAAGTTCTGTTAACCAAGATCTTAAAACCGCACTTTTTCTTCCAAAGACTGACAACAATGGCAAATGCCATCTGTTCAGCTCTGGATGAGGAATATTTAAAGCAGCCCTCAAAAATGAAAAGCAGAGGAAAAGCTCATCCAATATGACTGCCAAGAGTTACACCAGAATTGCCTTGAATATTATTACTAAATTTTCCTATGCTTACCTCTGCTGCTAGCCTTTGTGAGTAACTCCAGAAATAACCAGTATCTGTCACAAAGAGAACCACGACAGACCCAACAGGCAACTCTGACTTTGTTCTACCAACTCGTATTTTGGAAGTTCTACTTTTAACCACAAGATTCAGCCCAAGTAAGTACTGCATGTTTACAACTCAGTATAAGACCAGGCTGAGTGATGCTTTCCAGCTACAGTCAGGTTTTCAGCGTATCTCATACAAACAGGTTAAAAAAAAAACAAAAAAACCACAACATCTTAAAAAGGAAATGTTCATTGCTACATTGGAATTTGTTAGCTTTTGTGATACACCTGTATCACCTTTTCACTTCTCCATCAGCTATAACAAGTAGAGCTAATAATCTTTTAAGGAACAAAAGCTAACATTTCTTAGTCTTTGTTTCAGAAGTCAGGGATTTAAGTGAAACATAACAGAAAAACAGATGTCTTTATTACACGTATTTTGAAGATCAGTATATGCACTTAAACACTACCATAAGTAGATCTTACTTGCCATCTTGGTCAACACTTCATAGTTTTAAGCTGGTTGAAAAGCACTTCAACTTTAAAAACAACAACCACCACCACCACACACAAGAATTGTTCTGTTGAACGTCGTTTAAATCCAAAATTCCCTCCCAAGGATAAAGACAGCTATTAGTGGAACAATAATAACTTTGAGAGAATTGTTTACATTTACACTACAACACACAAAAGATGAAACTGATTCACAGCAAATCTTGCATTGATTCAACCAGAGTCAAAATTTCACAAAGACAAAACATCTAAACAATACTCTTAACAGCTATGACAATGCTATTTCATGTATGGCCGTCTTCACAAGCAATACAGAGAGAAGTCACATAAAATGAATTGTAATTCAGTAGATATCTCTTCGTATTCTATTCCAAAAATACTTTACAATAATTGACTAAATCCTTTTTCATAGGCCAATAGTGCTTAAATGATATATTGATCAACCTGCACTCCAGCTGAATGATCTTAAAGACTCTCAGTACCATACAGAGCAAGAAGTCCTGAGTCTTTCCTGTTCTACTGCTGTCAAGCTGTATATATTACACCAAAATGCTAAAAGCAGGGCTGTTTCTCCATCAAATAGAACAGAAAAATTGGTGTACATAGCACAGTGACTTCTTAAAAGCCTTTAGGTATCACACATCTCCCACCTTAAGAAGAATTTCAAGAGTTGGGGATGAGGACAAATCCCAAACTCGTTCAAAATTTTTTATTTTAGACACTCAGTGTTTAAAAACAAGTCAGTGAACAAGAACTACAGCTGTTATACTGCTTGAGGAGAGCATTTATATTGTATGTTTGATGACGTTTCATACAGCCTAATATTCTAACAACTTACTCTTAATAACTTACTCCCTTACTCAACAGCTGCAAGCAGCTATCCTATTCATTTTTACTAGAATACATGCAGCAACAAAATAGTTGTTTAGAGTGAACTCCGCACTCTAGAAATCTATAATTAAATCTTCAAAATACTTAATTTCCCCTCATTAATTTAGTGTATTCAGTAAATGAATTAAAAGAAAACAAAGCATTCAAGCACTACAGGCACCTACAGTCATCAGCTCGAAGTCCCACAGATGTGCACAGCCCCTCCCATTGGGTATCACTGCAAGCATGCTTAACAACAAAGCAGAAGTTCTCATCCTCTGCAGGTTTGTGGTCATTCCGAAAAAGCAAGACTACATCAACAGAGCTCACCAGGATGTAAACAACAGCAAGCCTTGGTCTCCATGCTTCTTACCTTCAACAGCAGGGTTTACCAAGGAAATAACTGCATTTGAGCATCCTATTCAAGGATTTTGGCACATTCTTATCTTGCGCAGCATGCTTACAAGAGATGTGGAGTGTAAATGAATTAGGAACTCTTCTTTCAGATTTGTGTAATTTCTTGTATGCCAACAATTGAGTGTGTGGGAACATGTACGTATACAACATTCGCTCTATTTAAAATAAACACATGGAGACACATGCTTTATACACACCTATTTTCTGAATACTATGTAAATCATACACTGCAGATCCTGTTTTGTCATTCTGCAGTGAGTAATATGGAGTGCAGGAAGGTGTATGTTGCTGAAGAAGGAGCTTTATATACAGTACTGTGAAGTGACAGACAAGTAACCCTGCCTCTACATACAGTGACAGATTTAACAACAGCTCTTCAAACCACAACACAAGTGTCTCTTGCAAAATTCACTCTATTTTAGTTTTAAAAGCAACCCTTCTGAATCATGACAGCTTTCCTATTTTTAACATAATCTCAGCATACTTAAACTTATAGATAAAAGTCCAAGGAGATCAAACCACAAACTTTAGTCAGAGAATACCTTCTTTTGATATAACAAATGGCTTTCTCAAGTTTGACATTAAGCTTCCTTTTCCCACCTCCAGTTCTTTTCAAAGTGTCTTCCCTTTTTACCCATACTACTTTGACTCACACTTTCCAAACTCTACAAGATTTGCCTGTTCTCTGATTATGAAGTCTAACAGACCCAGGAACAGCAAGCACATATGAAAGAGAAAAAACACGTACAGTTCCACTGCTGTACAGCTTCCCAACAGTAGGTTGCAGAAGATTGCTTTCAGCAAGCAGTTGTGCCTTTCTTTTACACACACCTTAGCTTTTTTTTTTTTCTTTCATGAAGCTGTACAATCACTTACTGAATGCATCTGCAGGTTTAGCATCCACCGCATCCTGCAGCTTCTCCCATAAATAAGCGTTTGGGGATTAGCAGAGTTGCTTGTTTATCTGGCATCAAAAATATGGACAGCCCATGTGATTGATTCCAGCACTTACTGCTATGCTGTGATTCAGTAGACTACTCTAGAGAACAGCAAGAGAGACACAGCTTCACACAGTTGTCAAAAACTATTCCTTTTGAAGACAGAAGTGGTCTATCTAAAAAAATACATAAATGAAATGAGAATGTAAATATCTCCATGAGGGATGGCTGCAGCAGCTGCCACTCAAGGAAGGCTGTTAGCCTGCAGACAGCACCTGTAGGGAGACCAAGGAATGATACAAGTTGCCTGGAGAAGCAATACTTCATGTGCTAAGATGGTTTATTAAGCCTTATTGCCTCCATCTCCACTACCAAAACTTACTGTGTGGTGGTTTTCTGGGTAGCCTGAAAACTGCAGTTTTGTTTGAAGCATGACAAGGTATGGAAAATCCTAGGAGGCTTTAGCATCCATCTTCCTCCCCACCAAGCAGTTTGATCAACTTTATTTGCTAATATTGTTCCAAACAGTTCTTACTCCTCTCCAGTTAAAGGCTCTGTGACATCCTACCCATTTTTCCAGAAGCCTACCCTGAATCTTTGTTGATGCCCTTTACTTTATGCCCTACCAAAAAAAGAAAAAAAAAGAAAAAAAAGAAAAAAAAAAAAGTTTTACATACCTGTTACATGAGAGCCTGTCCCCATTTTCATTTTCATTCAACTAAACAAATTGAGCTGACGTGCTGAAGGAACTGCTTCTAGACTTGTAGACTTGTGAAGCATTCCTGTCTGAATATCCTCCAGCTGGTCCAGATTTTACTCCAAGTACAAAATTCAGAATCAAGTATTTCTCCAAATATTCAACAAGGAAATAATCTTCCAACTCTTACTATCCTCTACACAACCTTGTTAAAACCAATTGCAACTTCAGTTGTGCTTGAAGATTTTTTTTTCCTGTTAATTTTTGTTGGCTAACACAAAAATAAGACATGTGAGAGACTGAGAAGTCACCATTCAAGTGCAATCACTAAAAAAATCCAAAGCTCACTTTGTATGTGCCCCTACCTGATGTAACTGAGCAGCCTGCATTTTCAGACTGCTCTTTACAGAAAGCACACTGGAGAAGGAAAGTCTCTGAGAACAGCTACACTTGATTTGTGGTCTCTACAAACACCCTATAAATTTGAGTCAGACCACACATCAAGCTATTAGGTTATAAAAATCATCTTTAAGTTATACCAAAGCAATATTTAGTAACACTAAACATGATTGAATGTTAGTGCTTGATTATTTGCCTTACTCGCTAAAAAAACAAACTAGCTATGGGCAACAGAACTACTTGATATTAGTAATTAGCTTGCTATAGAAACAATGCATTTTATCTTTCATTTTCCCATTACTTATTTCACGGTAGGGAAGCTCTCTCTACTAAACAAAGTGTTAACTCCATCACTCACACACTCTACAGGAGCCAGGCAAGCTATCTAGTGCCTTCTAATACAGCCTTCTAGGAAACTAAAGAAACAAATACATCACTTTTAGGCAACTAAGTCAACATGAAGACCAAGAGAAGGCCAAAGAAATACATATGAAGGCAGGACAGGAAACAGGTTTGAAGCTGGATTGAGAACTATGAAGTTACCTTCCCAAAACATCCCATCAACACGACACAGGAAATTAAAAAAAAAATTCTAGAATAACATTTTTATCAGGTATTAACACCTTCGTGATTTGTTTTTTCCCCCACCAAGAGCCTTAGGAGTAACAAGTTTTAAAACAAAAAAGAAAAAGCTATAAATCCAGTAACTTGCACTCTGCTTTTTTAACACCTAACAGATGCAGAGGAGTGCTGATCATCAATACATTTTCCCAGTTAAATCATTAAACAGTCAAAACAAGGCAACAATGCCTCTGACAACCTCTAATCAGCTTTCATGCGCCTCTTCAGATCTTTAAAAGAGAAAAAGAAAACCAAGGCCACTTCCAAACATGCAGTTTGGCCACTGCAGGGTTTGTCCAGGTGCACATGCTGCCTCTGAACTCTGAGGGCTGTCACATCAAGAAGGAAGATGACCACTCTGCGACTGTGAAGCCATTTAATGGCTAGTGATAAAAGGCATGCTTCATGAGGCGTTCTTTAACATACCTACACTTTGCTTACAATTGAAACATGCTTCAAAAACTCCAAAGCTTCTAGTTCCCTATCTTTGGAAGTATTCCAGACAATACAATTAAGGTTGGAAATGATATGATTATGGCTGGCAAATGTTCTCTAGCTTGGTAATGACAACTTAAATATAGTTGTCAGTCACCTATGATGAGATACCTCAATACTTAAACAGTTATCAAATACTCTGTGTTTTTGGTTGGGTTTGTTTTTTTTGTTTTTTTTTTTTTTTGGGAGACCTCTGAATCATTTCATTGTCTTGACACCTAAGCTTCAAAATCAGATGAATATTTTATCCTAGGAGACAAAAGTCTGCTTTCATGAATTCCATTTCCATCAAAACACTTTAAAAATATTAATAAAGTATTCCCATCTCAATGTATTGATATAAGAATGGAAACATGGAACCATTAATGTGTCTTTGCCAGGGTTTCTTGGTGAGCTACAGAAATCTATTTCTTCATCCCCCATCTTTTGACCTACAGCTGGCCAAACATTACTATCTAAGTATTTTCAATGAGGACAAAAATTTCTTATTTTTCTTTCTTTTGAATTGCTATGGCAAAGTATTTTATTACTATTTACTGTGAGAAAAGGATTTATGTAACCACAGTATTAAGCTGAAAAAATTCAAACATTAGAATCCATGTAGCATGTTTCCAAAGATTTTCTCTTTAATTCCTTTCTCAACAGGCTTCAAGCTTTCTTTTAAGCAGAATATGCTGTCTCTGTCTCCCTAGGTTAGTTGCTCTTCTATTGCTGATAGTCATATCAGCTGTATTCACATAATAGACTTGCCAAGTGGGACTGAATGTTCCATTGATTTGGAAATGTCCTGAATGACTAAGGCTTCAAGTTTTGCTCATGTAATTAATTTAATTGGTATCAAATATTCTTAGTTATTCAGATCATTGAGATACTTACAGCCATACTTAAAAATTAAGATTAAAGTGATGTTTGTGTTAATTACAGTGTTCAAATAAAGTCAAACTTGAAAGGCTGACTAATTGGGTCTCACACAAAATTTGGATACATCAACCTTTTCAGAACTTTGCTGAGTTGTTTGATAGGTAAATACTAGAAAGGAGATAAGTAATTTTACAGGTCAGTTTTATGCACAGATTTGTAGAGCAGCAGAAAGGGGCAGGGAAGTGCAGCAGGTATTCCTGCCTATCTGCAAGAAGTACAAATTCTGAACATGCTGAAAAAATAGGCAAGTCTGGCCTTTCAAAATGTTGTTTTACATAACTGCAGATCACATAAAGGTGTGCCCACATGATTTCCAAACAGCATTAATGCAATTGCAGTAATCCAGAAAGCATGCCTCTTTGTGTTACTGAAGAAAAGGGTCTGAAAATATTTTAAATACGTTTTTCCTGTTTAAAACAGTGATTTTACTGAACTTCGGGTGCAAATCCTGTAGTCAACAAGCTGTTAGAAAGCTGACAACAAACTGCTTGAGTTTTTAATATGTAGGTGAGATCTCTAACTGACCACTTATTAACCATTCCAGCATTACCTCTTACATTTAATTTTCCAATAGAAAGGGCCAGAAAGTTGTTTTTCCTCAGTTTCCTAAGGGGTAGAATGAGAAAAAATAAATAAATAAATAAATAAAAGAAAAGAAAAAAAGGCAGGAATTATTTTTGTGAAAGAAATTATTATTTTTCACTGAGCCAGAGTGGCGAACTATGAGAACCAATGCTGTTCCAGCGATCTTCCTTCCCATCTCAAGAACAGCAGAGGAGGGGCAGCAGGGACAGCCGCCGGCTTCGGGGCTGTTCTGAAGAGCAGCGGAGCGCAGCAGGGCGAGCGCGCGCACAGGGAGCTGCGGCGCTGTCCGACCGCGCGGTGCTGAAGGAGCACCCACTGCGTCCCTCCGCACCTCCACGCCAAAAGTCAACTTCGTGCCTACAGCATTAAGTTTCTCAGTTGTGCCGTAATGTCAGCCAGAATGCCCCTGGAATTACGACTGCCTTCCTTTAGAGAAAGATAACTCAAAGCGGGGAGAAAGCAGAGCCACATAATGTTTAAATAATGCCCTTTTCCTACACGCCGCTAATTGAGGGCGGAGGGAAAGAGTCCACTGAGACAAGTGCATCAACCGCATCTGGTGCCAAGATCTGTTAACGCATTCATTGATCCTGTATCGCAGCCTCGGGGAATACCTGACTTTAGAAGTGAAATATAAATAAAACGGATGTAAAGTAATAAGGAAAAGCTAGAAATACTCACACGCCGATATAAACACCCTTAAAATGACGATTTTTAAGCGCTCGATGTTTTTAAGTTACCGCTGTCGGAAAACGCTCTTTGCAGCCCTCCAGCGGTGAAACACAAAGCACAGAGCCGGCCCGGCTGCGGCTGCCGCGCGGAGCTACCTGCAGCTTCGGGGGGCATCTCCGAGAGCCGGCAATGGGCACGCTCGGCGAAAGAGAAAATCCGCATAAGAGAGAGCATCGTTTTAAAATACCGAAGGAAACAAAGGGCAGCGCGGCGCCCCCGCACAGAGCCGCCCCGATTTATTTGTTCGCCGCCAGCGACGCCGCGGTTCCCCGGAGCGCCCCGTTCCCCCGAGACACACGGGGCTGCAGCACCGCAAGTAACGACCCGCTCCTTGCGGTTACTCTGCTATTCGTAACTTGGAGAAAGTTAAGGCAACAAAGAATCGCTACCCTCCCAAAGTTGGTCATCGCGCGACCATTCGCGGTAAACAAACCAACCCAACAGAAGACAGCGGTAACTGAAGTTTTCCCTTCACACGCGGAGACGAAAAAGGCGAACGCCCACGGACAGCAAAAACAAAGCGGAGGAGTTGGTAAGGGCGTGCATTGAGCCGGGCGGAGCGCTCGGACCAAGTTCCGCCGCGGAGCAACGCGGGGCGGCAGCGGAGCCGGGAGCCCCACGGCGGAACGCAGCCCAGGTGCGAGCGGCCGCGCTCCGCCCGCTCCCCGCATCGCCCCACGCCTCCGTCCGGAAAAGTTGCGACGGGGAGCCGTAGCCAGGCCGTCCCCGCCGCGTCCCCGGCGCCGCCCGCCCCGCCCGGTACCTGCCTTTGGCGGCGAGCGGACAGCCCGGCGGTCCGAACAGCGGCCCCAGCAGCAGCAGCAGCAGCGCCGCCGGCCCCCCGCAGCGCCGCCGCATCCCCGCCGAGGCGCCGGCCCTCCACGCGCGACGCGGCGCCCTGCGCGGCTTCGGCTGGCTGCGGCGCGAGGCGGCGGGCGGGGAGGCGGGAAGGAGCCTGCCGCCGCTCCCTCATTCGCCCTCGCGGCCAGCACCGGGGCGGCTCCGGCTCCCGCCCCGGGACCGCGGCGACGTCACGGGGAGGGGAGGCATCAATATTCATGAGCGGGGCGGGGGGCGCCCGGCTCGGCCGCCGAGGGACGGCGCCGCCGCCGCGTCCGACCCTGAGGAGAGCGGGGCGGGGCCGCGCGCGGGCTTGGGGGGCTCGCGCACCTGCGCGCGGACGAGGAGGGCTCGCGCACCTGCGCGCGCTCCCCGGAGGCGGTGGGGCCTCGGCTGACGGCGGTGAGGATAGCAGGCAACGGGAGAGCCCGGGCACGCGTGGAGCTGCGCGGGTCGCCCCGGCTATACGCAGGGCACGAGGAAGGCCGCTCCCTGCTCGGCTGTCGCCTTGTCGGTGCCCCAGCCCGTGCGTTGTGCATCACCGCTCTGGGAAACGAACGCGGCAGGAGGCACAGCTGATGCACGGCTGCTCATCGCGGGGCTGCCTGCTGCTGCGCCTCACGGATGGCAGCAGGCCCACGATGCTCTGCCAGCGGCGGGAGCCTTACTGAACACCGGGTGCAGAGGGTCCGTCCAACGTGTGCCACAACTGTCTAAGCAGCGATTGCACGAGATTGGATGGGCGTGGGCCTTTCGTTTAATCCTTTCCGTTAGTTTTCCCTCTATCAAAAAGGCTCAAATCCCTTTGCGTAGTCTGAAGTACGATTCCCTCCTCCCCCCAACAACACTACAGAAGTAGGAGGAGGCACAGCCTCGAGGCCCGAAGCCTCTTCCCCAACCCAGTGGGCAGTATTTATCAGCTAGAGAAGGAAGGAACACACGTTTTCTGCTCCACTTCACCCAGACAAATACTTTCCAAGTTACATTAGTTGGGATAAACTTCTGACATCCTTTATGCTTGCTCATCTAATTAGAGCTACGGAAGTTGCTTTCTTGCAGTCCCCATTGCAAGGCAGAACAGAACAGGACAAAGGAAAGCCAGGAGAAAGAAGCAATAAGATAATTTGGCATACCAAACAACTGCTCAGGGAACGCTTTTTGTCAGCACTCCATTTCTCACCTTTTTACCGAGGATGATTTTTTTCATGAGGAGTTTGGCCATTATAAAACAACATCTATTAGTGAAGAGGCAATCTCTCCATCCCGAAAGCACTAACTGTAAAAACAACGTTGGCTGCATGTGGCTAACAAGGGTTTCCTGCTAACAGCCCCAAAACCCTCCCAGGACTTGGCACAAGGCATTGTTCCTGTTCCATTGTTCCTGCAGGGAGCACAGCGCTGCCTGCCCTGTGAAACTGGCTGCGTTCATTGCAGCTGATTCCTTAAACATACATGCGGTGCTGAGCACTTAATTAATGTTCTTTTAGGGGTGAATAGTAAATAGAGTGCAGGGAGGTTTAACTATCAACATGATGGGAATTATAGGGTAATTTCACGTTGACCTAGTCAAAACTGTCCACATTTATAGCAGACTGAGAAAAACTGAAAAGAAATAGAGAACTTTAAAATCTCTAAGATTTTTGTTTGCTGACTTAGGTTTGTTGCAAGCAGCTCCAGAAGTCTGTAATACAACATCCCACATGCTGAAAAGTTAGGAATGCAGCCTATGGATTAACACATCAAAACAATGCATATGAAGTTCAGAAACACACTCAGGAACGTATTTTCATCCACCAAATCAGCAAGACTTAGCTAATTGGTTAACATTAATATTTATTATAAATGGTTTGGTGATGAACTCTAGATGGTGGCTTTGTAAGGCAGATGCTGTACAGGATGACCTCAGCCATGTTATAAACTAAATAAGCAAGCCCAATCAGAGGAGTGAGATGGGACAGGTGTTCCCCTCTTCTACAGGTAGGGAGCTATAGTACAGAAGATGAGGAGACGTCACCTATAGATGAAACAATATTGGTGTCAGAGTCAAAAATTAACTTCAGCCCTGGTACTTCAATCAACACTGCTCTACTTTTTACTTCACTGTACGTCTTTATCGCAATGACTGCCTGAGTGTTCTGCAGTCCTCTCGTGGTGTTGTATACCAGTAATGGGGGCAGTTGGATAGAAATAGTTACAAATTATGATATTATATCCCTATACAAAAATTTAAATCAAACAACTACCATTAGTTCTATGATTCTGTAATACCTACGTTTTATGCTGCTGCTCTGCAACGAGGTGTGCTCATTAACACTACAGCCTGCTCTAGGGCATAAGAAAGCAAAGAGGCTGGAAATCCTTTAGTCAGTTCCACTCTGTTGAATAACTGTGCACTGCAAGGAGCATATCCTTCAGTCCTTGCTTATATAAATTTCTGGCAGAACCATTACAGGAGGAAAACATAGCATTTAATCTCAAACAGGACATTACCAAAAGGTTACCTCTGACCTGAGACCCATCCATTCCTGTGTCTAGAACCATCTAAGAAAAGCAAGAACCCACACTGAGAAGTGCAAAAAGTCACTTCATTCTGACATGTTTTATTGGTCTTGTAAAATAGAAATTGTAAAACAAAGGGGAAAAGGTCACAGTCATGCATTCACTGAGAATTATTGACATGCATTTGCCATCAGAGGCAGTCAATCAGAAAGATCCATTTCAGTCTGGAGCCATAAAGATTATTTTTATCATAATTTCCCCTGTGTAAATTCAAGATATTGGTGGAGAAGAGGATTTAACCCTGAGAGACATTTTGCTGAAGAAACTTGAGTAGCTCCCAGGGCAGAGTCAATCCTATCTCCCCACCGGGACATTGAAGTGGGATTTTTAACCATTTTGATAATCATGTTTTCCAAATGAGTTAATAATATGGTGAATATCAGTTATTCTAAGTAATAAAGAAGGGATCGTTTAGCAGGAATATTCCACGTTCCAGTACCAAATGGTTGTACTATCTTGTTAAGGGAATTACACCTAACTAAAAACTAACAAAAATGTAATCAAAAATAATGGAAATCTTAAAAAAAAAAAAAACCAAAAAAAACACCAACCTATTTTTCAACATAAGAAAAGTTGAAAAGTTCCCAGTCATATCTGAGATTTCAGTGCATTAATATAGACAGTTCAGATCCTACAACAAGCCCCACTGCACTGTTCCTTATAGAAACAGTTTTAGGTTCTTTATTGCTTTATTTTAGAATATTGCGTAACACTCAAATGGGGAAATACAATCTTACTGGGTGCCCAACACCATGATTTATACAATATTAAACCTAATTTATAGTTTAAAATGAGTATGTAGCCACAGGAATCTAGACTTGATTGCACTTAGGAGAAGTTTATGTATTGCTAGAGAAAATTATGTTTTTCTTTGGAAAAGCACAGAGAGGAGTGGAGCGGAGTGTGCATGCTGTTTTAAAGAAGAAAATAGATTTAAAATGTAGCATTATGAAGCATGTATTTTAATGCGATATATTAAAGTCTGGTTTGCAATCACAGGGTAAAGAATAATAAGCATCCACTTCTCTAATAGAATGGAAGTAGGATTTATTTCTGCTAGTCATATAAAGTAATGGTTTTCATGTGCACCAAATCCATTAACAATGACATTGATATCATTTTTTCTTTGCAGCAAGTTTGAATTAGGCCCAGGGTCTTCCTGCTTAGTTGTTCTTTTGCTTCATGGCATTAAGCCTGCCTTAAGTAAGAATGGAACAAAATGCTGCAGCACTTTGCTACTGCTGCCACAAGTTTCATTGCCTCTCTAGAAGTTAGCAGGCATTTCTCTAGAGACTTAGGTCAGTAGCTTTTAATAAATAAGCAGGGTGCCCATCAAGTTGAATAGAACAAACAGTGCCAGACATGAGTTTCAATACAAACATTTCTTTCCATTTATGCTGCAACTGCTAATGCGTTTAGCAGAAGAAAATATATTTAAATTATTTATTCTTAATAAATGAGCCATCTGAATAATAAATAAATCTCTTCTGTGATCTTTGGGAAGATTTTTAAACAAAAGGTTCTTCTGCAGTGGAAAAACCACATGGAAGGTGTGCAAAGACCCATATTTGCTAAAATAGCATTAAGAAGTTCACTAAAGCTGGGAAGCTGCAATGTTGGAAATCAACTCTACCACCACCCTTCTGCATCATCCCTTATTACTTGTGTGTGATGTTATAATTCCTATTTAAGAAAGCAGATTGAAATTTTCAAAGTATATAGAAGCCTACATATTATAATCATTGTGACAGAAAGGAAGCAAATTGTTCCTCATCTCTAATGGCTGAAGCTTTAACGTATGCTCTGCTTTTAAACTCTTTGCTTTCATCGTGCTCTTAAATTGCAGTAGACCTTGATCCTACTTTGGCTCCATAAAGAACACATGATTTTTGTTGCTATTTGTAGTTGCTATTTTGTTGTTATTTCAAAAGCAATGTTTGTTTTAAACATTTTATGAACCTTGCTTGGTATATATAATGTGAGATTGCTAAATAAAATCATGTTATATGTTAATTTAATCTCACCTAATCACAAAAATAGCCTTTTGATGGGCACCCGTATCAAGGTGCCATATAATTCATGCGAAAGAAAGCACAACCAGGAGCACATGTCCTACCAAATTGCCTCCTTCATTTTCTGCCAGACACAATGCATTTAAACTCTTGGCTGCTCTTTTCCGGTAAGCTGCCATGTTTTGCCTTTGCCTTCTCCCACCCCCACTGTAGTTTTTTTAGAATGATTTCAATGGAAAAAATATTGAATCATAAAAAGAAGATTCCAAAACAGCTAGGATTCTCCTCTGTCTCTTCTGAGAGACTCTCCTCAGTGTCATTCCAGCTATTAAATAGGTAACACCCCTTCTCATCTCTCTTATTCTCCTGCATCTGCAATTGAGCTCCAGAAGAAATAAACCAGTTTTTATTTGGTTGCCAGTACAACACTGGATGACCAAAGGTACCAGAGTGGGCCACAGGACCTAAATCAGTCTGTGACACAGCGTAGTCTTACCCACTAGAAAGGTGCTGGATCACACCCATGCAGTGACTTGCATCAAAGCAAGACTGAAAATTTAGTGTAGGGTGCCAAGCGTGAGAGTGTAATGCTCTCTTTAGATTATTAGATCATGAAATTGGTGCTGCTTTACAAGCAGCTGAACTAAGACCTTTCTTTGCGACCATTTTTGCTATAGGCAGAGGCAAAACCTCAGCCTGCTGTCAGACACAGTAGGCAAATTCTTAAATTTTTCAAAGCATTTATTGTTCCTCATGTATTCTCCTTTAAACCAATGGATTTTCTGCTACATTCCATTTTAGAGGACATACATTCTGTAAACATTATGGTAAAGTTAGAGATGGAAATTGGTACCCTCTCGTAAGGTTTATAGCCTATGTTAATTCACCGTGTTCTTCTGACATCTCTGTACAGACTTTAAGCAAGATACGAATCCCTGCAGGGATATGAATATGGCTACTTTAACGTGTATAAGGGGAAGAACAATAAATATCCAACATAACCTTTGAAACCCAACTGAAAAGGCAATTTGAAAAACTTTTAGAAGTGCTGACCCCATAAGATCCTATGCATAACAAAGCATACATAGGATCTGCTTTTCATGCCTTTTGCTTTCTTCAGAAGCCTTTCATTTCTCATACTTTTCCCCATGTTCCAGAACGTTTACATGAAAAATGCATTTTTCTTGTTCGCCCTCAATATTGTCCGTATTAATCAATGCTTTCTTCTCCTACCTTTTTCTAATTTTTGTATATTTTCCTAATATTTCCCAAAGTTCTTAGAGCAAAGCGTAAGATTTTAAATTAATTTTGGCTGGTACACAAACTGTGAGGTTTTCGCAAACATGAAGCTTTCCAAACTAACACTTAAATAGCCTCTACTTATTCATCAGAGAGCAAAGCACAGATTCCCTTTACAAATTCACAACCTTCAAAATGAAATGAAAATTTTGCAGAAAAGAATATTCTAATATAGAAATTAACATCCTTGTAGTTGATGCCTTGCCTATTATTCAACCACCAGCTTATCATACCAGACAATGTAAGAAATGATGTGGATTTTCCAGTTACTATAAACTTTCCTTCTCAAGATAAATTTGAACCAGGTACATTCTATGGATGTTCTTTACTTTCCAATTCATTTTTTAAATAATTTCTTTACTTCTCCATGTCTAATTTCTCTTGATTATTATAATCACATAATCCTATACTTTGTCAATTTTGTTTGCACTTCTCTAATGAAAACGTCCTGATAGTAACCATTTTGGATTTTATTCTGTTTGAATTGAGCTGCAGAGGGCTCTTGTATTCAGGCTGATCACTTAAGACTTGATATTTACAGAAGGTAATCATTTCGTTAGGAACATAGGTGAAGAGTGCCATGCAAAGACATGCAGATCTCAGGGCATACTGGAAATTCAGAAGAACCTGGGTGCAGTGAGTCACAGAGCCTGTAAGGAGTTTCTTTTTCCCCTCCACATGGGATTTAATATAAAGAAAAAAAATCTAGATTACATTAAAGACCAAAGCAGATAACATATCTGTGTCACCGGATATTAAAGTACTACTTCCAGCAGTACCTCACATTGTGTAGTTTTATCATTCATGGCTTCTGTCCTGAGAGCTCTAGTTTCCTGTGCATTGACTGTGTTCTTCTTGTATATAGAAAGGAAACTATGATGATTTTTTGTGCTTCTAAACAGTGATCATATCACAAAGCTGAACAGAAAAATGGATTGGAAACTAGATGTTGTTGAAATGCAGTGATTTCCAAAGATGATAAATAACAGTAAAATTACATCAGAGAGATTCAACACAGAAATACACCCACATAGCTATCCACATGAATCCGTGAAATTCAACTCTAACAAAAATCACCTGAAATAAAAAAAATAAATTGCAGTCAAACCCTTACAAAAAATGAGTTTGAGAGGACCGTAGCAAATTCAGAGGGGAATCACATCTACAGGGAGAGACAGCAGATCTATCACTCCAAGAGGTGAAGTGAATTCTTAAATATGTGACCACATCCATCTGGCTTTCTAAACCAAATGAAGTAAAATCACCCAAGAGTTCAAATCCTAGAATAATTCCAGAGGCAGTGCTATTACTTCAGCACAGATTCAGATGAAAAAGTATTTTTCTTACTTACAGGAAACTGTAAGACACCCGAAGACAAATATGCAACTAATTTTGTCACAGAGAAGAAACCTTCAAATATGCAGTACTTCACACTGTTGTTTGATAACTGCAACTGTAGCTAGAACAACAGTTCACTTACTTATGCCTTGGCTCTCCACAGTGGCTTCAAGTTTTCAGAAGGGCTAATCCCTTAACAGAAAATGATAAATACCTTAATTGTTCTCAATTTCCCCAAATGAGGTTTATTTTAAAAACTACTTGAGCAAGGAACCTATTCCTATACATGATGTAGCCTGGGGCAAAACATTCCAAAGGAGGTAGAAAGGTTTCTCTTGGGTGTATTTTTGTGAACAAAAGAGTACCCCAGTGCTATCCTGCCTCGTTGACTGGTGCTAATGTGGCATTACTGGTCATTGTCAACAGATGCCAGTAACTTGGAGAAACAGTTCACTGAAATACAGTGCATCCTAATAGCCCCATTTTCTACCACTCTCATTGCTGCAAGTAAAGGCTTATAAGCTGCTGCTTGAATGAGGTTACACTTATCATCCCATTTCATCCATTCACTTGCTGGCAATACAACATAGGATTTTGAATTAAGCATATGTATTTTTTTGTGATTTTTTTTCTTCCAGAGAATATCATTAACGAAAATAACATTTTGCTACTCTTTCAGGAAGAATGTTGGTCTTCTGAGTAAATTGAGAATTTCTTATTTTGAGGGTTGCAGATTTCAGGCAAAGCTTCTGGTAGGCAATGAATTCAAAACAGGTTTACTAGCCCATTAAGTGACTCAAATATACAATAAATGGACCAACAAAATAAAAAGGGAATGCAGCAGAGCTTTTTCTCAGACAACTGCATTTTCTTACTATCTCATTAGAGTCTTGCTGCAGAGACTGCGAATTTCCCAGTGAAATTTCTCATCACCAATAAACAGCAAGCAAGTATTGCTTAGCAGTAGCCCAGCATGATTAGCATTTGTATTGCATCTATCACTGGCAATAACAAAGCAAGTTCTATGTTTTAGTAATTCGCAGCTTGAAAGGGCGGCAGCTTAATTTTTGTAATGTGAAAAATTATCATCATACAAAAATTATTGTTCTCCAAAAGCTCATAAAGTTTGGTAGTTACCAATTCATAGATAAAGCAAAAGATGTGACTGAATTACAAAAACAATTAAGCAGTGTGAAATTATTTCAGATGTCCTTGGATCAATAAAGAATACTCTGTGCCTTGAATAACTTAACATTGCGTGTTAATCAATAGGAATGATTGATTTTCCTAAAATATTTTTTAATAAGTCCATCATTATTTTTCCTTCCTTTGATCAGAGGTTTGCGATACCAGCAGTGCTTCAAGTAGCCGTGCTCTGAATGCAAGGTGAATGCAGTTCCACTGCGAAAGAGAAAGCAAGCCTCAGAGCTCCTCTTCCAAGAGGGCCACCACCCCCTTCCCATCACCACGGCCCTTCCAACTGGAGCCTCTAAAGCATCAGTTGGACACTTCTGGACAGCAGCTGTAGGACTACACAGAATCATCACCTCTGCTGAGTTCTAAGACAGCATAGGAAGGGACTCGAGTGTGCACTGCCACGACTGAACCAACTGTGGCCTGACCAAGATAGCAGGCTGCTTTCCATCCCAGTATTGAAGTACTACAGATGCTACATGGGAGGTAATACAGGGTGAGGGTGATGTGTGAAGACAGAAGTTGAGTACAAATAGATTACATTGTTTCATCTGCACACACTGGTTCCCAAGTTCTCAGACAAAATACCTCACAAGCTTGTCATTTGGTTTAAGTAAATGACCTCACATCCCATTGGTAGCTCACGCAAAGCATAAGGGTAATTTACTGATATGTAATTAATGTCATTTATGTCTCTCTGGTAAGTATCGTGCATTTTGTTTTAAATTAAATATTTTCAAATTCTGGAAGTGTAAAATAAGGAACCTGGGCATTTTTACCATTCTGAAATTCATTCTTGCTACTGTCAGTGGCCCCTCTCCTCCATTTTCCTTGCCTGAGCTATTTTTACTAAGGGTATCATACAGGAAGACCTAATTCATGGATCGTGAGTTTGCAATTACATTTCTTTCCTTACATGCCCATGAAGTTATGCATGTTTTTGACTCTAGCTGTACAAGGTGCTCTCAAATATTGATCTGATTTGTTTAATTGGTTTCGTATATTTGCTCTGGCATAGGGATTTAATAATCTTATGGTGAAAAGCATTTTTGCATTCTATATAACTTAAATATCTTTTTAGTACCTAGTGGTTTAAATGTGTACATATGAAGCTCGCTTTCTACAAACCTTTGAGTGATTAAAACTTAATTTCCAAATGTTTATAGGAGTTAAACAAAGTCAACCTGAATTAAATTTTCAATCCAAATGAATGAAGGTAGATTTTTTTCTAATGCTTATCCAGCTTTATCCATTTTGCCTTAGTGAACATCAGCAGGTTAGCATGTTCTAAATAAATGTAAAGGGATTTTATATATGCTTTAAGTGCTTCTGTAGAATAAATTAATCTCTTCAGAGGAAAAAAAAAAAAGAAAAATCTGAATTAATTATGAACAAAATACACTCCTTGTAAAATAAATAAATAAATACATAGATACGTGAATCAATAGCAGAGGTTGTAGTAACCCAAGTAGCGTCGTACCCTTGGCTTCAGCCTTTAAGAAACCATGTGTAAGTCACTATATTGTTTCTATCTGTAACTTGTCATACCAATTAGTCTTTGACAGAAAAATGATATCTCACAAAAATATACTAAAACATAATTACTACTTCTGCAGCATTAATCTGAAAGAGCAATGTTTCTACATAAATGGAAATGAGTTAAGATGATCTGCCAGTCTACCAGATGTGCAACAAAACTCTTAATTAGCAGAACTGAGACCTCTGTGTGCCCGTATAATGTTGTAGTCTCCATCAAAAAAAGTCAGTCTCAGGCACAGACTGTGATTCTGGCTATGTTATCACTTCCCTGGGAACTTCTTAGAACCCAGCATGCCCTGCAGCATCCTTGGGTGATAGCTGCAGCCATCAGTTCCCTGATCTCTTCCCTTTTCATTCAGGCTCCTCATGAAACAAGAAGCAGAGCAGAACCTTCCCTCCCCACTTCTTATCATTTGGATGCTCAACTTTCAAGGAATATGTTTGTGACTGAACTATTTCCAAGGAAGACTAAAAGCATCTTTTTCCCCACACACGCTGTGGGGGAGAGCACGTGTCTATTATCCAGTATCTTCATATTATCCAATGAAGAAGCTTTGTAGAAAATAAATCTGGATTGGTGATTAGTCTTGAATGTGAGGCAATTACTGTCTTGTAAATACAGCATCCTGTGTTAGCAATTTACAGGTTTTACAGATTAATATAAACCTTACAAAGGTATCTGATGAAGTAGCACAGGTTAATGAGTCAGCTTTCAAGAATGACAAATCAGAAGAGAACAGGAAAAGAAATTAAGACTGAAGCCGAAGAGATCAGAGGTGAAGGAATTTTGCAACTGTTTCTCATTTTTCCATATCAAGAACAGCTTTACATGTAAAAGAGCTATAAAATTTGACCACAAAGAGAGTAACAGTACACTGAGTTTAGAAAATAGCTGAGAACTTGTAATATTGAATGCTGCCAGAGTCCTCAAATACATTTCTTTTTGTTGTGTAAAAGGTCATTACTATCTTTGATGCTAAATTGTCTACAAACACCTCAGCTATTGCTAGTAGGTCCTTCTGGAAAACTGCCTAAAAATGCAAAGATGTTGTACAGCCCTCACTACAGATATGTGAGAGCTCTAAACAAGCAGTAAGAGAACTTCCAATGAAAAAAATCTTAGCTGGTCTCAGTTACGGGGAGTTATTGCTGAGAAGCAAGGCTGATTTCATAGAACAGAATACACATGCTTCCTCTCAGATGTACTGTGAAGACAAAGTGGTATGAACTTGCTGAGCACAAAAGAAACAACGCAAATGATATTATAGCTTTAATGTTGTAAGTTTTGTTTTGCATAATTAAGTATTGATTATTTGAGGATTTTCAGGAAAAAAAATTTAAAACCTGATTGTTTTTCTAAGAGAACTGTATCAATATTTTAGATTTTAAATTCACATGGTGCTCCGTAACATCTATCTACTGTAACAAAAACATTTAATTCAGAGAAATAATTTATTGCAGTGGTATGAGTAATTAGAAGGACGGGGCTCATTTCATACCCATGGAATCCACAATATCAACTACCACAGATTTCCTCAACTTTCACCCTAAGCCAGACTTACAAAAACTCAGAACAAAATCCAGAACATTCAGCTAAGCCAGGAAATCCATCTTAATCAATCAAGCCATGTGCATGAAACAAAGAAAACCAAAGTCTAAAACTTATTTCTCAAGACAACATTTGCCAAGCCTTTTTTAAGAGGCTTTGCCATGAATCATTTGTAACTGGTTACTTCAGGGTGCAGATCATCCATTCAGATGCAGATCAAGCAGTGGATCTTACTGGTCTCAGCTACACTCCTGATTAAAACAGGTTCAGGTGATGAGCTCAAGCACAGATATTCAGTGATTTCCCTGACTTCTTGCTCACTCCATGACTCCTTGCTGGCTTATGCCATGTCAGAGTCTCCCAAACTGTAAGGGGCACTGTTTGGGAAATAGTTTACCATTACCAATAGGCCTTAGGGACAAGAGCAATAAGGAGTCCAGAGATGCAGAGCCAGTGGCACTGAGGAAAGCGCATAGATATTTCAGATAAATTATGGCATTACAGTGTCTTTGCTTCCTTTGCTTACATCAAGAGACATTTTGGCTATTTGCTTTTCTGTAACAAAAGATGGTATCATATACTGTTATTTTCTGGTATATACCATTTTAAGAGGTGTTTTTCCCCCCATATTTCATCTATTTCCTGAGTTTAAAGAAGGCTTTACTCAGTTGCTAACATCTACTGCTCTTACTGCAGCTAACAAATAGCTTTTCTGTTTCCCTTTTGTCTGTCGTGTGTAATGATTTTGTTCCTTGCTCAACAGGGTGTGCAGTAAACGGCATCTTCTCCTAAAGATAATGCAACTTACCAAACATGAATGTTTTGCAAAGGCAGCAGCATATGTAACAAGTTAATTATTTGAAGACTGACACTTATAATTCAGACAGAAGGAAGATTTATAAAAAATAATGTATGAAATGTATGTATATGTCACCCAGTATATCAAGAGGAAAAAGCGTGTGCTATGTCAGCATATGGGCCATTAAAAACAGGGATTGTTATATTATATTATGCTGCATATATGTGACAAGAGAAAGGCACATACAGATTGATTACTTCTAATTTCAACAGTCTTTATATTAAAACCAAAATAATGCCTACGTGCTGAGTCACAGAGTAGTCAGAAGAGGAAGAGAGATGAGATGAACAAAAGTGATTCAGAAGGAGGAGAAGGGGAAGACATGAGTTGTCTTCACAAAAATCTAACAGAAAATAAGTGAATAGTCTCAAACATCCGAGATCACAGTCAAGCTAAAAAGGCAGATATGGAATATAGATTATTTATCAGCAAGGCCTACTAATACAATACTAATGAGGAACTTTCATAGCTAATTATTTAAAGTAAAATAAGCTATGCATTCACAGATGGAGAAATTTTTCAAGAAAATCCTTGTCTCATTCCCATCTTTCCAGCCTACTTCAATAGATTCTCTGCGGATGCAGGGGAATCAGAACCACATTGTCTATTAATTATACTATAGAATTTTCTAGTGAAAGATTTAGAAACATCCTATCAAACATTTAATTCAGCTTCACAATTACTGTCTCTTCAGAAAGGCATTAGTACCTTTTCACATAATTTTTCAAAACTAAAAGGTTTGAGTGCCCTGAACGTGACCACACAGCAAAACCAGTATGAAACCAGTACTGTTCCCAGAAGGCAGAGGAGAGCCAGCGGCAGCACTGCCTGCACCAGCAGAGAGCAGCTGCCTGAGCACATCTCCGGCTGCCCCGCCTGCCGTCAGTGACCATCCCTGCGGTGGAAAGAAAACCATCTCGCAGAAGTGATGTTCTTAGCAAAACGAGCAGGAATTAGAGAGCTGGACACCAAGTAAGAGGAATTAAAGGGGAGATCCCACCTGTGGAGTATCTAGCAATATTGCCTCTAGCACACTGGTGTTCAAGTACTCGTGTCCATGAGATGAAAAGGCATGGAAATACTGCAAAGGGATTATGAAGAGGCTGCAAGAATGCCTAGAGAACCAAGAAATGTGTTTAGCATAGACCAAGAAAGAATTCAGTCTATTAATTTTGTCAAAACACATTAATTAAATCTGGAATCACATTGGTAGTAACAACCTAAGGAAATTATAAGGCCATTTAATTTTGCAGACAAAAACAGGAAAACTGCCAAGTGCTGACAGTGGAAATAAGATTTTTTTTTTTTAATAATTAATTAGTTATTGGAATTGATTACCAAGAAAGCTGAGAAAATCTTAAACAGCCAACATCTTTAATGTGAGGCCAGCTGCAAAGAAAAATTAAAAAGAAGAATCTACCAGTTTCTAGGTGTAGAAACAGAATATTTAGCTGTTAGCTCAGTTAAATGATTGTAATGATTCTTCATGACTTTAAAGGCCATGAATCAATATGAAACACGTGACTTCTGTTCTTGTACATGCGAGGTGTTGTGGTCCTCTGCTCAGACCTTCCTGCTTTCTCAAGAGTAGCATACCTCAAAGAAACAACATCTAAATGAAGACATCAGGAGAAACTTCACTGTAGGGAGAATATGGAAATTCCCAATCTCCAGATGATTTGCCTTTTTCCGCATTTATTTTTTTTTTTTAAGTAATTAAATAGAAATATTTGCATGGTCATTTTATTAGCCACTCATCTTGGCTTTCAGCATTATCCAGAAGAATTTGAACTTCTTGGACCTCATAGCAAATCATCATCTGCATGATCAGTGGACAGGACATAACTGATTACAAAAGTGAGGAATTAGAGTCTTCAGCCAAGTCCAAATGGTGTGAAGGAGAGCCACTGTGGTCCAAGACTGCCAGTTTATAACTGCCCTACACAGAGCTCTCAAGAACCTTCACAACTGCTAGGTGGATGGCCAAGACTAGACTATAGGCACTAGCAGTCTCTTTGGTGATTTTCATGATCTTTTTGTTCAGCACTGTTGCCTTCTTGTGATAGATAGGTTTCACCTGTTTTTCTAATAACAGCAGTTACAAACTTCTCAGCAGCACAGGCAAAATAACTCCTTTTGTGCACAGCCTAAAAGGCAACAAAAAAAACAAGTGCTGATGCTGGAGGCAGCCACGGCTTCCCCTTCCCTGGGCAGCTGTTGCTGGCACACACTCTGGATCTCAGAGAAGAGCAGGCACTGCCCAGCTGTGCCATACAGCAGTGCCCAGGGAGTGCAGAGCTCAGCACTGGACGATGCTTCTCGCACCCAGCTGGGCCACAGTCCTCGCAGAAAAGAAGGAGAGCAGCTCCCAGCTTGCTGCTTCACTCTCCCTCAGAGCTCTACCTGTGCCTGATTTCCTGCTCTCGACCTCACTACCTGTTTCAATTAAAATCCAAAAGAGCTCCTACTGTTACAGCAATATAGATAGATCGAGTCTTTAGACAACGCCACTGAAAATAAAAAATAATAAAATAAAATTGCTGTTTACCTTGTCAGCAAACATTTTCAAGGCAAAGAGCTGCATTTTGAAATCACCACAGACCACTGAGAAGTCAAAACTATGGTCCTTTTCAGACAAATAACTCTCCTGAGCATCCAGAGAGGTAAGTATGCCCCCATTAGTACAGAAAGCAGGAAGTTAAAAGAATGGGACAAAATGGAACTGAAAAAAGAGGTAAAATACGGACAAACATGGAACATGTTACATTGTTCTGCCAGAATTTATGTGCTTAAAGATGTAAAAAAAATAACATAAGGATTCCCTAACAAAAGCTAAAGTTTAAAGAAGTTTAAAGTTTCTGCCATACTGAGCTCTCTAAATCTGCTATTCTAAGTGAGGTGTAGTGCTGATAATTAAAGAGCCTCTTTATTCAAGGATATGACAAAAGCTACATACAGATTTCAGTTTCACATCATTGTATTCATGTGGCAGTATCTGACTTCTATGCTGGAGGGCTGTCATGAATGTATATCAATAATTTAATCATTTATATTCTCTATGCTTTAATTTTGGTTAATATGATAATCCAGAAGTCAATTTACTTTGAAATAAAATATAGGTATTACAAATCTAGGATGATTGCAAAGAAATATCCTAAACCAAGCTGTGTGTGATCATTCAAATGCTTTCTTTTCCATTTCCTATTTTTGAACTAATCTAGCTAGAAATTATCTCGAGACAAATGAATAATTGCAGTTGCAATTTCTTTGTATTTGTGTCAAATACACAGTGTCCAGGTGACGCTGCCCAGAAAATTAGGTGAGGAAGACTTTGCAGATTCAACAGTAATGAAACTATTCCCTTGAGCCCTTTTGAACTTTGTCTCATGGCTCCAAAACCAATTTTTTAATTGGTAATTTTGTGTTTTTACTTTCTTCAAGAAACAGTCAGAAACTCTTCACAATGTGTCATCAGCAAGAAAGCACCTGATGGTTGGGATCAAATAACTGGGTGCAGCAGTAAGGGGTTTCCTCTCAGATGTTGCAGAGGAAACTCTTTTTGGTGAAGTGTGACACATGATCAGAATCACGAGTGACCTGGGAGCTCATCATGACATTGCTGTGATACACCAAGGTACTGAGACCGGGGTTACAAAGGAGAGCAGGTGGCTGAGGGTGGAAGGAGAGCTTTAAAGACCTCTTCACCTTTGGCTCTAAGGCACTCTCAAAAATGAACCAGTGGATTCCTGGTCCCTGAGCATTTTCCTTCAATTTCATTCTCCACTGGAAAGATTTGCTCTTGTCTAGAGTCCAAATGTCATACAGAAAGAAAGGTCTTGTGTTGCATGTCAGTCTGAGGTGACTTTTCACTCCACAAGTGAAAATAAGGGGAATTCCCTCTTGGGACTCCCCAGAGATGAGTAAATGTTCAAATACTCAGAAGGGGGGGGCAATCATTCTGCTCCTGAACAAACTAAAATTACTGCATTTCAGAACAAACCTAAACTTTAACAGGAGATTTGAAGACCTTGTATTCTCAAACTTTTTTTTTTTTTTTTTTTTTTTTTTACTTAAGTGGGAAAAAGAATGTTTAAAACATTGGTACAAAATACAAGAGTAATGTTCTGCAGCAAGAATAATGACTATAATATCAGTCTTTGCAATAGTGCTGGGACTTTCTTCTTTGCTCTCTGTATTACATCCTTAGGCAATGTTTTCTGCAATTGGCACAGAAAGATCACAGTATTTTTCCATGGGTGACAAAGTTGAGAATTTAGTTTCCTACTCTCTCAGCCTTTCCAAACAACAAAATAGTGCTTTAGTTGATATGGTCAATTCAGAAGCATCTCTGAGCTTCCATTAGTTTCAAAGGTTGCAAAACAAAGCACATTATCTCCTACATAAACTTTGGCACCAGCTGTACATTGGGTGCTACAAAGAGCTATTAACTCTCTGGTTCTGCAACTTCACAGCTTCTTTGTTTCGCTAGGACAGACTGTACTATTCCCTGCTTTTTAGGCAGAGCCAAACATTATATCCACCTTGAGAAGTGAGTAATTTCACAAAGACAGGCATAACTAAATTCATGATAGGAAAAGAGAGAATAACTAAGCACTGAAAGAGAAAATGTCATTCTTACTTAAATGAATTTACCAGTCTAGACCACAGCATAAGCTGATATTTACAAAAACTCACAGCAGAAGTAAAAGAGAATCTCTTACGATGGCAGTTTCAATGCTCAGGGTGAGCCCAAGATGTTATCCCTACCTACCAGACCCTGGACTAGCTGAAGCTATCACTGGAGCCAATTAGGAAGCACTGCTGGGGTGCCGCAAGCATTTTCATGAACACTTCTAGACTTAATAATCAGATTTATAAAATACTTTTTCCTGAGAGTTCATTTTAAAGCTTCCTTTTCTCCCACAGCACTTCCTATCTGAACTGATTATGATCTCTTATGCCACGTCCTGATGGAAACCCATTCAATCAAAAGAGATGCTTTGATTATATAGGCAAACTGCCTGGAAATCAATGGGGAGTTGCTCACAAAAGGGAAAAGGGAATGCATCTTGACACACACAGCAGATATAATCTTCCCTTTTGCCAATTGTTGGACTGTTGTTGACTCACAACGCAAGATTTCAGTGCACTTAACAACATCCTACAGACTCAAAGATTTATTTTCCTAAACATCCCTTTTTAATTTGTGTTCTCCATTCTAACTACATTGACCCCTATTAAAACTCCATGAAAGCAGTCACTCCTGTAGTGATTAGAAACTATTATTTGCATTTGAGCCTCTTAAGGATTTCTAGATTCCACATTGTGCTATGAAACCAAGGCCAGAGGGAAGACTCACAGAATATATATATATATTCAATAATATATATATGTACAGAAAAATAGACAGGGATTTTTCCTTTTTCCCAGTAACTAATGCTAATATTTCTCAGAAGATTTGGAAAAAGTAGCACACTTCCAAAAACGAACAAAATATAGCAAAATTAAAAAGGAAAGATACCTGAAAGCAATGAATATCTTTGTTGCATCAGAGCAACAGAAATGACTAACACATCCTTGGATTTCCATTGGATATTGAAAACTGGTGCTCAGTTTCACGTGATCCCAGCTATTCACACAAATTGTTTCAACCTCCATCAGCACCAGAATTCATTACTCAAAGTGCAGCACAGAGTGCAGGAACCAAACCAATTTGTCAAACAAAATGTTCATGTTTAATCTTTTACAATTTATAATAATCAGAGGCATTTCAAGCAGTGTTTTATGTTTGCAGATTGATTCCAAAAAGTAAAATCCTATAGGCCACTAATATAGAGCTTAGGAAAAAAATATTTGGGTAGAAATACACATCTTCCTTTCTTTATATTAGTAGCAACTCCTATAATTTAAAACATTGGACAATTTCAATTATAAAACACCATTTTAATTTGCTTCTAATTCCAAAAACACCAGTAAGCTTCCCTGGGTTAAAGCTTTGCTGGCATTCTAATTCATGAAAGCTTTCAACAAAAACTGGCTTTTTAAAAATTATTCTTCTTCATGTTACTTAGACTAAATATTTCTGCACTTTAAAATGTTCTCATATCTGTAGTAAAGCTGTAGAAGCTCCGTTTTGGAGCACTTGAAAAGGGTCAGAGACATACTTTTAGCTATCTCCAATGAGATTTACTCAAATCTGTTTGAGACATCCTTTGTAAAATTTCCCTTCCCAAGTGAGGATTTTATACTTGTTTTAAAGCATACAGGTCTTCTCCAGAGATTAAACTGTGTGCACGTTGAGCAAGCTCTAGCACAGCTTTTCAAGGGCTGACAAAGATTTTGTCTGCTTTCCTGTTTGACAAGTGCTGTGGTTGGCACAGAAACACAAAACATGATAGCAGCACATCACACCTGTGCTCCCCAGTCTGCCCCTTCCATTGGTGGCAAGAAAAAGGAAGAAAATCCCAAGGGCGGTGCTGGGGAACCAGATGAAAGCAGAGGCTGAGGGGTGGTTACAGTGCAGAAAGAGAAACCTTAGAGCAGAGATTTGCTAATGGGATGCTGGCAGAGTACACAAAAGCATGATACACCATGTAATTAAATGCTATACAGTGAAACATATGAAAATAATTTAAGGATAGGCAAAACTAATTCCAGCATGTAAAGCTTATTAGCGTTTGACTTGGAAATCGTAGCAGCATCGTGAGTCCATGTGGGAGCTTTTCTGGGAGCAAAACAGGCAGTAAAGAACAGAATAGGAAGAAATGTAATGATGAATAAATAACAATCGTATAACTGGCTTGAAAGTTGCTAAGCACTGTAAGAATTCAGCAAGTGACAGCTCCAGAATAAGCATTTAGAATCTAAAAACATACTGCAAAGATGTAAGAGGCAAAGCGCTTAGCTCCAGCTAAGTCAGTGGCAAAGGAGTACTTCGGTTTTGCTTTATGGGCAATAAATAACAAAAAAACCCTAGAATATACAGTAGAACTGACAAGACTGTGCAATCCTCACCAGACAGTGCACAAAGCTAATGAAACACATTGGCTCATTGCCTCCCAAGCTCCTTCACTTTACAGCATTCCTCTGCATCCAAACTTTCTTGGTTGAAAAAGGCAAAGGATGAAGTTATAAATCACAGTCAAAATATAATGAGTTTGGCACATCCTACATACTAATTCATGCAAAGCTCTTACAGAACTACTTAAGTGCTAAAGAAATGAGCAAGCAACATCTGCAAATTAATATTTCTTTTGCTGCAGAACATAACTGCTTTCCAAAGGCAGTGAGTCAAGAGGGGGCATGATGCATGAAGGACACGAAAAATGTAGTCTCCTGCGATTGTCAGATGGAAAGGCATCTCTGAGTGCAGATGACCATTACCCACAACTACAAGTAAAAAGCAAAACTACAAGTAGTAGTACAAGCGCACAGAACTGAATGCTCCCTTTCACACTATTCATTCATATTCCATCATCCCAGCTGTTTTTGAAATAGCATCTAAGGTGAGTCTCCTGCTGCCCTGAAAGGTAAATATACTTCCCTGTGTGCTACAGCAGATAACTCCAGTAAAATGTGACGGTACTTTAATAGAAAAAGTGCAGGTCTGCATAACATGTTGAAAATGTATTTTACACTGCAATGTAATATTCAGTGATACTGTGTTAACAAACACCAGGCAACCTGACAGATACATCTGTTAAAAGTGTAATTAGACCAGATAACATGTATTGGTGCCTTTCTCTGTTAAACAAAACAATGGATTTTCATTCAGAGGGACACCTTAGAAGATTAATGGTAATAATGAAGCGTGAAATATTTCCTTCCTAGGGTGGTTATTCTGAAACAGAGGAAACAATCATTTCACCCAGGAGGGATAATCCTTCGAGAAGAGTTTTCAGTGAAATAATGTATTGCCATATCTCATCCCACATATGTCAACAAAGAAACCATCAGTGTTGTGCTTAATGCAGTGAAGGCTAACAAGAGCAAGAAAAGGAAATGGAATCAGCACAGCATAAAACCAGGTACACAGTAACGTCAACAAGAGATAGCAGGGAAGGCAGGAAGCAATAGGATAGACTGCAAAGGAAGATAGCAGAAATTAAGCTACGGGCACAGAATATGAAAGGAATTGTTCAAATTAAGCCAAAGGGAAATAAAAAGAATGCTTTAAGGGACAATTTTTTAGGTTAGTCTTGTGTAGTGCTTTGTCATAAGGAAGCAGAGACAGGCAGGCATTGTAGCAGACCAGTGCTGTAACACGGCCACCCCACACTGCAGAGGTGCCAGGAGCCCCAGAGCAGCAGCAGCCCACAGACACCGTGCTCCTCTGGCCCTCTGTGCAGATGGCACCATGGGGACGCTGCCACAGCACTCTGCCCTGCAGTCCTCAGCTGGGGCAGCAGCTGCTTGATGGCAATGGCAACTCAGGATGGGCTGAAGCAGCCTGAGTGCTGCACAGCTTTGGAGCCTGGAGTAAGGCACCTCAGCTTCAGGGCTGTGTGGTCACAAGCCTTTCTTGGGTAATCAACACACAGAATGAGCTCTGTCAACTAACACACCCACAGAACAAGTTCATAGGATGGTGCGCATATATATATATGTATGTATATAAAAGAAAAAACAATATTTCATGATTTTTTTTTTTTTTCCATTCATCAGTAAAAGCTTATCAATCAAACACTGGTGTCCCTAGGAAGAAATTCCTTCAGATCAACTTATTTGCAATCAGCTTCTGAAAGTCCTACTACTAAACTCTTGCTCTATCTTCAAAGAATAGTCTCAAGCCTTTCATTTTTGGCAGATAAGCCATTTGATCGATATTTTCAACATTAATCAAGGCCAAAAGCAATTACATTTCTCTTACTTTCCTCAGCCACATTGGAATTGAAGTAAGTGCATCACTCTCTTTTTTGCTCAGGCTAAGTACACTTAGGATAGAAGCTTTCAGTAATAACTAATTCTGTCGAGCCAATAATATTGCATATTTATCTTACCTAAGCAACAGCACAAAAAGAAATGAAATGCTAAATTTTCTCTAGAAAAGAGTTATATTAAACTTTATTTCTGTGTTGTTTTTTAAAATGTGAGTGCACTTTTATGACTTGAACTGATGACTGCTGTTGTCTTTATACTTCTGCAAAGTATGCATTATGTTCACAGCATGCTCAGCCCAAAGCACTAATTAAAATCACAAAGCAGCTATACTCTTTTTTTGCTGCCCATACTGCATGAAACTGGTCTCTTTCACTTATATTGGCAGTTTCCTCTATAAGCACACCTGGGACGGGCAATACTAAAGGACAACCAGAACCCAGAAGAGGACAGTGCAAGGCCGTGCAGTGCTCCTCACAACTATTGGGGCAGAGCCCACAGCACAGCAGGCCACAGCCAACTCCTGGCAAGCCCGACATGCACTGCGCCTCCCCTGCTTCTGTGCAGGGCTTCCTGGTCCTGCAGCCAGCTGGAAGAGAGAGAACTTTGTGTGCCCTTGGCAGGGAAAGCTAGAAAAAGGAGGAAGAACCACAGCTGCCTTGCTTCTTGTTAACATGGAGAGCTGGACGAGTGTAGGGAGAGTCACATCTCACTAACCCAGCTGTATTAAGTAATTCAGATTCTTCCTGCGGCACAAAGAAGATGCTGTCATTACTGAGCTATGAAAGAACATTCCCAGGAGTTCTGCCTACAGCTTCTCTTTCCATAGCATTTTATTTGCTATAATCATGCCATACTTGTGACTGATACTGCGGAGCTTGGAGGCACAAAGCCCACAGTGTGAGAAGGAAGCATGACTGCAGGGACCTTGACAGCAGGCTCCAGGTATTTCCAGTTGAACAACAGAAATAAATTGGTTTATCAGCTAGTTTGTTCTTTGGCCTTACTGACAACCTTGGCTAGATATGGTTCTGGCCATGCTATATAAGCACATACAGGCTGTTCTCACTAGCACACTTCCTACTTTTGTGTCATGCAGCAGTCAGTCCTTTGTTGCTGCTAAGGAGAAGAAAAAGGAATAAAGACCGGACAGTATCCCACTGGCCATCAAAACTCATTCCATATTTCACTTCTGAAAAAAAAAAAAAAGCCTCTTGGCTATAGCAAGGCAAGCACTGTAGCAACCCCATAGGCTTGTCTTTGGGAAGGGAATTTTGACTTTGTCCTCTGCACCTTAAAACATCACACGCAAGTCACAAAGAAGGGCAGTCTTTGTTTCTTCCTCTAATATTACAACAAACAAACAAGAGAAAGTTCTCTTTCACAACCATTTCCAGAGCTACCAGAAGCTTACTGAATGCTCTCTGCTTTGCAAACACAAATTTAAGACAGCTTTATGGGGCCAGTTATTTATCCAGTGTAACAGCTTGTTTGTTAGGGGCTGGCACTATAATTACCTGCTTCAGCACTAAAACTTTGAGTAAGTGGTTAATGCAGAGATGACAAATCACTGGAATGACCAACAGTTTACAGCTTTTAGCACCAGGGAAGGTCTTTTTTTATTTCATATTTCCTTTAGATGCCCTGTTCTCTTACATGCACATGCATGTTCACAATTAAGCATGTCTAATAATGATTTATTCACACAATCGATTACCAATTTTCTGTTGCTTAATGTTAGTACACATTAATTACACTTGGAAAAGCAGTGGAACAAGAGAAAAACTCTGACCAAGTCTGACAAAAATGTCTTTGGTCCTTTGTATTTACTCTGAAGCATCATCCAGCAAATAAAAACTACACTAATCTGCTCAAATTTACTCGCTACCAGAAGAGCGGGGGTGAACTGCCAGGAACATCAGCTAAATTCCAGAGTATGGAATCAGAAAATCTGTGGACCAAAATTCAGGAAAATGTGCAGGCACATCTGCTAAGATCTCTCACTAAAACCAACAGAATTAACGCCCACAAAATGGGGCAACGTTATTTACCTACAGACCATTATCACCACACTGTATGAGTTTCACCTCACACATAAGCATAATTTACTTATTTTTCTCACCCTCCTGCTCCTGTGCTCACAAAAGCTTACATGCTGCCTGGAATTCAATGTAACCATCTGCACCTCCACCCCCAGCCCTTGACCCTTTAATAAGTTGTGGCTGGTAGGCGGGAGGAGAGAGACAGCCACTTTTGGAAGGAATGGGTAGCAACTGTTAAAACAAAAACTCCCCTAAAATCCAAAATGAAACAGCAGACCAAAAGAAGAGTGAAATAGGAATGACCTTATCTCTAACTAAGGCTAGTTAGGATTCCTTTTGAGTAAAAAATAGCGAGGAACAACTGGCAAATGTCAGCCTCATTATCATGAACTCTTTGTAGTACTGAAACAAAAATTAGCCCTTCAATCTTTTTTCAACAGACTAGACTGCTCTCTGTATTAGCAGCCTCCCCATTTCTTCTGAATAGCTATCAAATCATGGGGACACCTTTTCCCTTTAGTATTAAAAGCATGTTTCCACTTTAGTTGCTCTGTATGCTTTCTACAAACACTTCATGTTTAAATAGTTCGGACATAATGTCCAAAGAAAGCTGAACAAAAAGAACAGAGTTCAGAGGTAATTGCTTCTCTGTGTTCCTTATAATTTTTTATATTGTTCTTTAGAAGCACTTAAAAAATTGAATATTTCAGCTATACATAAGAAATTTTACTTTACACAGTGCTAGTGCCACTGTTTAAAGCTGAAATAATATTTTTCAACCTTGAATCCATAACAAATGGTACAGATAAACAATACCACTGTTCTTGACCAGATAGATCTCAACTGTTGTTTTTGAAAGTAATAGCTTAGTAAGAATTCAGGTCCTAAAGTGGTGCAAATTGTTCAAGCTCTAGTGAAGTCAACAGAACTGTGCCATTTCATGCCAGCTAGGGCTCTGGCACAATGTAATTTCATCAAGATTCTAACTGACAATTTTTTTAGCCAGCAGTTTAATACTAACACATGTTTACAAGTCCCGTGACTAAAATATATGGCATTTTCTAATCCTGTTTTTTCTTTTTCTGGCAGTTTTGGTCATTGATTCTTTGACATTTTGCAGTAACACATCTCAGGCAGATACACGTCTTTAAATCTTCAGCTGTAACAATCCCTCCAGTTTGACCCAACAGTTACTACTCTGATAAAATCTACACTGATGATTCAGTTTTCTCTATTCACATTATCAAAATTCATAATTTATCACTTATGGAAAGAAAGATCATTTACACATTCCTGATGCCAACAGGCAATGCTAATAGAAAAAACCTCATCTAACTTATCTCCGGATTAGTTCTCTGAATCTCTACCACATTCATTTGTTCAGCTTCCTGGACTGAAACAAGACAGTCTTAATTAAGCTTATCTGCTCAGTGATTTGCATTGCTTATTCACTTGCAGTGAACCAGTAGTATGAAAACATCCAAATCCTACAGTTGATGTTTCTTGTTTCCCTGGTGTCTAGAAATATGAAGCTGAGCCTTTGAAGATCAAGATCTTACATCTACCGTTGCTCCCTAGAATCATACAGGGGTTGTGTGTCTCAGGTGAGCTTTGGTTCTAACACATTCAGGTTTACCCAGCTGTAAAGGCTTGTGCGGGCTCGATCCTCTGGTGGGCAGTTTGGTTTGAGCAATTCACCTCCACTTGTATAGGGAAAATAAGATTGGAAGTAATGCATGTATTTCTGGCAGCTGGTCAGGGGGAAGCAGAGAGGTGAAGGCATTCTGCCTCATTCGTAAAAGATCCCCTAGAGGCAACTGCAGCCAGGCAAGGCCATCTCACATTTCTCATCACTCCCAGGAGAGAGTGCCATGGAGACCAAGCAGCACATAGAATTTCACTATGAGAAGAATGCAGGGATTCCACTCAGTTTAAGAACAGAATATGAAGGCTAAACATAATATCCCATAAGATACCTTAAAATCTTACATTTCAAAACAAAAAAAAAAAAACAAAAAAACCCACAACAAACAAGAAGTGATAATACATATCCCAGAGATGTTATGAAGCTCAGTTTATTCTTAAAGTTCAGTGTGATTTGCTGATGTGCCCTATCAATGCCAAGTACTATTACCTCTAAAGAAAACAATCCTCCAATGTCTGTTGCCAAAGTATGATTTATAGAACATTCCCCAAAGCAAGACAAGAGGACAACTCAGATAGATGCGGACAACAACAGACTGTAAAACAAAGAGTGCTGCTGACATGGAACTAACTGCCTGGAGAAGTGGCTTCTAGAGAAGCAAAAAGCAGCAATGTATCACTTAACAGCTGTCCTGACTTTATGAAGACACTGGTGAATGCTAATAAATCTTATAACATTTATCTTATTGTGCACTGTGATTCTCTGTTCTACACCTTGAACACTTGCTCTAAACAGATGCTTCCCACAAGGAAGTACTTCTCACTTCTACTGGGCATGCTGAAACAGGGTTGTACTGTCTCCTCTCTCATAACAGCAGAGAAAGTTACAGCAGAATTCCCTCCAGAGCTTCTGAAAGTTTCTTTTCTTATGGCTTTAGTTCAAGGCAACAGTAGGTAACTCAATCTCCCTGGATGTCCTTCTAAAATATTACTAAAAACATTTTCGATCATTTCCTGTGAATGCAGGAAACAAGAAGTCCTTGAGGTATACAACCTGTAACAGTCCGTCCCTTGAATGTCATCCTCAAATTACAAAATCATGATGCTTACAGCTGATATTCAGAAGAAAACAAATTCCTGATACATCAAATATATACTATACCAGAAAAGAAAGAACAATGATGATACAGCGTGCACAACTACTTCTAGAAATGAAAAATCCACAGTAGCCTAACTCATGATGGCACAGTCAGTAATAGTCCAATTTCATTGCTAAGCAGACACTATAAACTTGTGACCCAGTAAGCCAGCAGCTGTGAAATAATGTTTCCATTAAAAATACTGAACATGTTGCTTATAAAATGTTTACACCCAGTTTACCAATTTGTGTAGCAATGATGCTTACAGCATGTTTCTCCTGAATGGCTTTGAGATGCTAAATGCAAAACAAGAATTAGAAAATAGAGAGCAGATAATTGTTGCCAAAAAAAAGATGGTATCAGCATACTGCACATACCCATGAAATCCGTATGGCCTTGGCTATTTTTGATTATCTCTGTAAGTTCTACTTCGTTCTACTTCTTTCTTCAGAGTTTGTGTTCATGTTTTTAATTAAATATCCTGCAACTGCTTGTGTTTCATGGCACAAAACTATAGCACATTAAACTATGAAATAAATAAAGCAAATCAACAGTTTGGCAGCTGAGAGCATGGCTGCAGCCTACACAAGGTAAAGCACTTAAATATCTTGAAAAACCCCTAAGAAGTGAGTGAGAATATGGCTGGGAGACAGTAGGAATAAAGGAGGGACATCTGAAGAGTTGTTACCTCTTTATGGGAGGAAGCAAAATAGAGATGTATCCTCCAAAAATTCCTTATGCAGTTTCCAAAATGTTAAAAAAAATAAAAAAATAAAAAAATCAATCCTACAATATTTTAAAAATATTTTTAAAATCCATAACGCCCAAGTTTCCACCCCAAAAATTTCAAGAATATCTTATGATTGGCTGAAGCACTGGACTCTGCAAAGCATCTAAGTAGCCTTTTCTGATGAACTGAAAGTTTTTTTTGCAGCACAGTGCTACAGAAAGGCAGGATCACAAAAATATATGCATATTGAATGGTAAAAATAGATAAATAAATGGAATGGAAATAAGTTTCTGACACAGAAAACACTGAAAATAGGGACTGCAAGAAAGCAAAAAAACAAGACTGGAAACCAACGTAAGAGCTTTACATGTTTCACTTGCAATGGTGGACACAGCTATTATTTGACTGGGAGGGCTGTGCACCCACTCCATGCTATTCACCAGGGAGAACTTAAGATACCAATTACAAAAAAAAAAAAAAAAAGAAGAAGAAACTCATGAAAATTATATTGCCCTTTTCCACGAGGAAATCTGACTCATTCTGTATGGTTATCTACAACAAACTTGGAAAAGAGAAAGTATCTGGATTAGATCTTCCCAGGGCATCTCTTCTGATAGAGCTGGATGGAAACTCCTGCTGACACCTGATGAGAAAGAGAAATTGGAAGCGTGCATCTTCTTGTAAATACAGGCAAAACGGAGGATATACGATAGTGGAAGAATACACAGTTCTCTGAAACCCACTAATGTGATCAAAAATAAGAACAAGTTGTCCCCAAAGCAAGATTTATTAGCTGCTGTGCAAATTAACAGCAGGACCTGAGCTTCCTCAGAAGAAAGAGGACAGAGAAATGGTGCTTGTTTTTCTCCTGTTCTTTTTCTGAGTTCACAGTACCCACAGGTAACAAATGGTTCTGTTCGGAACTATTTCTCTTTTTGAAGTCAAGAGCACAGAAAAATTATAGGTAAGGAGACAAGTTTTAATATAGAGGATGTGGAATGGGAATTTTTTTGAAATAAACAAAAGACACAAAAAAAACTTGAAGAGTAAATTGTGTTCTGATGTGAAAATTTCTTTTGGCCCTCGGCTCCTGATTTTGTAGACATGCACGCATCCACAAACACAAACATTTCTGGCTAGGAAGTTATACATTGTCTGTATAAGGAATCCTATTAAAACACTACCTCAAGCTTAATGTATTAAACAGCCCAGTGCTACAAGATGTAAAGCTTTTGAGAGCAATTTGTAGCCAGTGGTCACATGCCAAACAAACTGCTGTGCAACATGTGACTAATGTCTTTGCTGATATCCTCTATTCCTCTGCCAGCATCCTGCAGCAAGTTCTGCAGTAAACTGGCAGCTCCACTAAGGCAGAGATCATTGATATCCGCTGGGAGTCTGCCTCTTATCAACCATTTCTTTGCATTTCTTTGGGCAGCACCATAAAACTAAAATCTACTGTCTGAGAACTAAGGTAGCACTGTCCTACATGTAGATACAGCCACTCAAGCTTCTCCTTCTGTTCACCTCCAATTACAGGGATGACAGAAAACAAGGCACCCCTGAGCTTTTCTCAAGCCAAAGAGATAACAGTTATTTGCAGCATCAGAAAGAACTGTTGCTTCTAGGAGTAACAACTTGAGGTGTCAGTATCACAAGGTCTTAAGACACAGATAGGAACAGAGCTGAACAGAGGTGGTGAAGATTTTTGTCATACTCACACTGCAGCTTCATGGTGAAGCTGAAAGCAGTACACAGGCATTCTGGAGGAGAGCCCAACTCACTGCTTGGATGGATCTCCTGGAACCAAATCACCTTCCAGTCAATTCCAGAGGCAGCCAGAACCAAGATTCGTGCTCAACTAGCCAGATTTGCTTCATGAAATTCCTGTGCTATACAAAACTGAGAAGTTTCTATCTTTTAGCCACTGAACATTTCAAGACTACTTCAAACAAGAAATATTTTGGGCAAGATAATGAATGTAACAGGCAACCTATCCTAGCAGCACCAATTCAGAAGGTGCAAGAGCAGCTAAAAATGCATCAGAATTAAGGTAATTAGGACAAAACAGTACTTAAGTTTTTCATCCTACTTCATAAAGCAAAAGTACTACACTTCCTGCATTACCTTGTTTAAGCACAGTAATATCTAAAGAGAAATCATAAATGTAATTGCTTTTATAGCATGTGAAGTATATTACAAGTTCATGAGCTGTGTAGCATTTGGAAGGAGAACTTGGGAGAATCAGAAGGCTTAGCCATAAAATATGATGAAAGTATGTATTTTGAATAGATATAAAAACATTTGCACCATTTTCAAATGAAGGAAGCTCTGTAGATAGAATTAAAAAGGTCAATACTAGGTTTGAGACGCTACTTTATACACTCTTTATAAGAAAATTAACCTAATCATAAAATGACATTACAGCTATTGCATTAAGTACAAATGTAGTTCTTGGTAGAATTACATCTCTACACACTACACTCTGTAGAACTACTATTCCTACACATGCTGTAGTGAACCCATACCATCTGTTTGGAGTGCCAAGGACAACTACTTACTTCAGGAAACAGAGATATGCTATAAAAACAGAACCACTGCAGTTTAGTAGATTTGCTGTTAAAGAGTTAATCTTGTTTGCTTTGCAGGCACCTGGCTTAAGTAGCTTCATGAACAAAATGAGTGAGATAACATTATTTACTAATGTACCCTCACTACTGATTTGATTGTTTGTTCTTCTTGGTATTTATTAACATGATTACCTCTGAAGGGAGAGAAAAATGAGTATTTGTTTTTTTATCTAAACATTTTACATGGGCTTGCGCCAAGTTTAACAGTTGCCAGTTGTAAAGCAGCAGAATATTTACAGCAGGAGCCAGAAGCAGCCTGAGCTGCTGGAGGCTGCCGTTGGCAAACCACAGAAGCTTCTTCTCAAATGGGCCTTGGCTGAACTGCAATGCATGAAATCATACCTACCATGAATAGCAACTTGCTTTTATTTGTTTCTCTATTTCAGATTTGGTCTTACTTAAATGTAGCATTTCAAGTTCCTCTATTGAATTTTTACAAAGATCAGAGAGAAACAAATACAAAAACCAAGACAAAATTAAGAAAATATGCTGTATGCTTCTATGGTTATTTTAGGTCAGTTTCATGCAGATTTTGAAGGGGGTCTATTACATCAAAAGCCAAAGACTGAAGTAGCAGTTCAAGTGGAATTGAATGAAAGTTAAAATAGTGGCAGTCAAAGCCTACATATTGCTTTAAGAACACCTTTTTTTTTTTTTTTTTTTTTTTTGTAACAAGGATTTTTCAGCCACTAAATATACTGACTAAAGAAAAACGTAAACAAAAGGCTCTATACTAAGGCTGGATCCAACAGAATCTCTCTCTCAGCCTGGCCAAGTATCTCAACCACACAACCTCAGCAAATGTTTTTCTCTAAAAGCTGCATGCCCTGCACACCAACACCAAATTTCAGCAAGAGATCAGCATTCATCTCTATTGATGGCCTGTTCTCCCCATTTTTTGTTGCACTCCTTGGTACAATAACAGAACATCAGTAAAAACAGAAGAATGGCCCCATCACATCAGGAGCGGCCCACTCAGCCATGTACTCTGTTTCTGCAAAAGATGATTTGGGAATGCAGATGAACCCAGGGAATTTTCTAGGTTTCAGCATTAAATAACAACAGCTTCTTTAAGATAAAGTTAGATATACACAACAATGTAAAAAAGCTATTGATCCAGTATTTTGTGAAGGATGTTTTCTCAAAGAATATTGCCCAGTGAGTCAGTGAGAAATGCTGAAGACTCTAAAAAAGAAGAAAAATCAAACAAAAAATCCCACAACTGATTTTTTTCCTACATATGCCTATTTTTTTCTTACCTTATTCATGACATTTCTGATCTTAGAGACCACATATCTTCTTACATTTTGAGAACTGAAACATGCCTTTGAGAGTTGATCAGTGATAGTGAAGTATGAACATCATGTCTTCATTTCATGCCATATCTATTCCACACTCATTTAATGAGACATAAAAGCTGTATTAAACAATACTACAATATAGGAAAGCACATAGCTTTGCAAGAGAACAGGTTTTAAAGAAAAAGCAGGTAAAAATATTATCTGAGAAATACCACTACTTTCAAAGTAGGAACTTTGTCAAAATGGTAGCAGCAGTGATGGTAGTACAACAGTCAGTGACAAACTCCGAAATACCCGATGATCTCCACTGGTAAACCTGGCAGCAAAGCTTCATAAAGATTACTTAACAAGAAACCAAGAGAACAGTCCATCATATTAACAAAAAAATTATTTGCTTTATTTTTCCAGTTCCATAAAACGTGACATGAAAGAAAACACATTTCATGTTGCAACTGTCACCATGGCTGAAACACTTTCCTCAGCGTACATGTTCTACAGGAAAACACCTAATTAATCAAACGGGTAGGTTGACCATCTTGCCTTTTCCTCCAATCTACATCTACCTACCTGTCAATAAAGACGAAGTAACTTGATTATCTGACCAAGAACTTTAATTATCAATTTAGTTTCAAACTGCAATGGTTCTGCAGCGATCGTGTACTGGTGGCAAAAATAGGACACAAAAGCAATTCAAGATACTCAAGAAAGTCAGGGTTAGTGTTATTCTGCTTTTAATTATATCTTCCAGTCTTCAGACTTCAATTTTTAGTTTTGCAACTTAATCTAAAGAAAGCTTCTAGTCCATGTTGTCATAGGGAAGTGAGGAAAAGATAAGGAGAAGGAAAAGGAAACCAATAAAAAGATTCCAAGCAAGAATAAAACTATTTGACACTGGAGAAACGGGAGTCTAGCAAGGGTTTATAAAGCCATCTAATAAAAAGAATTAGATAGTAACATCTTAACATCACTTAGTGATCAAATTCTTTCATTTTGTTTCCCACATAATTCCTCTTTAGAAACTTGTTATTGTAATCTTTTTACAAAGACACCTTCAGGAGACATGAGCAATTCAGCGGAGTAACAGAAAACTTCTCCAGCAGAAACAACAGCAGACAGAAGTAGCTTCCTGGAGAGCGAGACAGAAGAGCTTCATCCAGGCTGTATAAAACTCTCCTGTGGAGTTGCTTAGTAGCTTCCATTTGAGATTTAAATTGCAGGAAATGCGCACTGTCTCCTAGGGGCAGCCCTGAGATCAGTCTAACCGAGTGCAGCTGGAGCACACCATTCATTGCCTACGCCTGGGAGCAGCAGCAGGAGATGCCAGGCAGGCTGCCTGCAAGCATCCACAAGTGACAGGAACACTGATGGGAAACGAGGGGCAGTCAGAGTACAAAGGATTTACAGCCACTGTCAGTAGTGGCTTTTCTCTGCAGAACATCTCCAGATAGAGAAGGTCTCAGCATGGAATTTTCTTCGTGTGTAAGTTCCTGTCAGCATGCATGAGAAAGAATAGTACTATACAGGGACCATGAGGCAGATCTTCAGTGTTTTAACCCACTGTCTTTCAGACCAGAACAACACAGACACTTTCAGGAAAGCTTCCTAGCAATAGCTTATCTTTTTTAGGATCCCTTAAGAACAAAGCCAACTGCATGGAAACAAGACAACTGGAAAAACACAAAAGCTAAAAAAGGAAAAAATGCTGCCAGGCTGACAGGTGTTATTCAATGATAATGCTGGAGAAGAGATGCTAAAGCATAATAAGTGTATAACAACAGAAAAAAGAATATAGGTAAGTAATTTCTTTTGAGTTCTTAATTGGCCAGCAAATCAGTGGAGTTACATAAAATGAGTTACTTTCAGTGATGGAGAGAAGGTTGTTGCACACATAATATTAGGAGAACTACCTGAGACAAGAAAAGATTTTTCTTTTGCCCTAAATAGAATTTTTAATTAATTTTCCAGGTATTTTTCTACTGCAATACAAGAACTCAGATGCTTTATCCACCTCATTGTTTAGTGCTTTTATAATAACCTACTGTCAGTACTATGTTATAAAAAATTCCTTCCCCTTCCTTTAAAAAAAAAAAAGGGGGGGGGGGGGGGAGAAAAGAAGATTGTGGGTTAGAACAAACCCACAAAGGTTTCTATTTAACAGAGTAGCCAAAAGAAAAGAAGAGCTGAATGGGGGTATTAGTGAGTTCTTCAGCTCCCCTCATCTTCCTCCAAGATGATCCAGAAGACACTAATTGCAATCAGAGTAATGTTTTCAGATAGAAGAGACTGAAAAACACAAATGGTGAGTATACCAAGCCTCCATTATACATCTATACATATCAACATGATCACAGTCTCTGCCATTGCTGTAGGGCACAACAGCATGTGGAGACAGATGGTAATTTTCAGTCTTCTTAGTTATGGCAAGTGAAGAGCCTAAGTAATTGTATGGGGAGATGCTAGCACAGCACGTTCAACTACACTGTGATAAGACCTATTGCTCCTGAAGCAACTTTACTATTTCCGTTATTATAATTCACCTAGATTTTTTTCCTTGACTAGGTATTTTTACTGCTTATTTTGAACATATCTGTGCTGTCTGTTTAAAAAGTTATTTGGCACAATCTCCTTCTGCCTGAAAAAGTTAAATACTTCAGTAAGAATCTCCAAGGAAATATCTGAAAGCCAAGTCATGAATTGATGTCCTGTCTTTATTCACGTGTCTGCACACAAATTGTATTCAGAGACATTTTTGTGCAAATATTTCAGTGTAACTTCTTTATCTCACACAGTCACACTCCATTTGCTTCTAGCTCTGGAACAGACTTTTGCTTGTTCTTAATTCAAAATGAACTGGGATGTTGTTTAAGATTTTTGTATCTGAAATTTACTTGGACAAATATGGAGCCCAACTTGCTTCCAAGATTTGATGATTCCGAGCTGTGATGTCTTTCTGAAAATATTGTAAGATTTCAGCAAAAATCCCACCCAGAATATTCTTGAATATACAAGAATATTTGTAGAAAGTAAACACAGAAAGAAGAGTGACAGAAAGTGAATTCATAGAAGATCAAGCCACATATTCACCATTCCTTCAATGAGCTTTGGTGCAAGCATCACATCCTGAAGCCACCACGAAATACTGATATACCCCTCTACTATCTTGTCTTCATCCCCACTGGCTCGTGTAGCTATCAGCCCCTTTGCTTCTGCTAATTCTGCACCACCTGGCCACCCCCCCTTAAAAATAAAAGGAACAGTTAAAAAGGCAGCAACAAAAGTGTTCAAGATGGTAGAGGGCTGAATGAGCTATCCCAACTAAAAATTGCTGTATGTTCAGTAAGTGTACCAGTTATTTAGGCTAAGCACTAGGCGTAGACTTTAAGGCATGTGTAAAATGTGCTGAAAATAATAAAATTAAGTTTATCTTATTCAAAAACTGGTGATACAGCAGGTGTTTGGGGAAAGAGATCAGAAAATAAGATTTAGATTAAAAATATAAGGCAATGTGAATAGCAAACAATTTCCTAGGTTAGTCAAATATGTTGTTGGTTCTAGAAATACCCCAGAGATTAGTAGAAATAGCATTATGAATCTAACCAACAGCATACTGCTGAACAGTGATGCAGTGACTATATGTAGTGAAACGTGAAACTTCAACAGTAAAGAAGGAAGCAGTATGAAAAGAACCCCACTGCAGGAGTTCATTTCTAGTCTTGGTCATTTCTAGTCTCTTGATCAGTCCTAGTCTCTTCCATGGAAGAGCTGAAAAGAGCTGAAAAAGGAGCTGAAAAAATATCAGTCAAGGAAAGAAGAGAGGAGGAAAGGAAGGAAGATAACATGAAGTACTTCAGAGAAGTAAAGAAGGGAGTGGATAACATGCTACATACAGGCACACATTAAGCAGAACGGAAGATGTTTTTCAGTTTATCTTCACAAGAAAAATGATCCCATGAAAATGATCACTGAGGAGCACAAAGCTGCCACGGAGGTGGCAAAGAGACCAAGAGATCCTGGCTTCTACAAGCAGATTCATGGATCATAAGGGAAATCACAAGCAAACTTTAATCCTTTGTAAAAGGTGCAGTGATTTTATTGGAAAGCATTAAATCCCTACTAGGTCTAAGAATACACATCTGCTAATTATTTTCACCACTGGGAATTTCCGTGAAGTTCTGAAAGAAATATTTATCTTCTGCAGAGACCAGACAGCAGGCTCCAACGACCTGGCCAGCCCTTATGAGAGTACCTGCACTGCCTATTTATGTACAAGAAAGAATAATAGGGGTACTCAAAACTAATACATCCTCAGAATAGTAGTTTGAAATAAGAGTCTTGAAATAAGAGTCCAAGCTTTTCCTCAATGACCTTTCAGAGACCTTGCTACCTAAAACATTTCTAGCTTGTGTAATGATACAGTAGCGCTGTAAATCAACATTAATAACCAAAATTTGCTTTGTAACACAAAAATTAAAAGAATTTTGTTTTCCATTAATCATTGTTTGCATTTCAGTTATTTTTCAATCAAAATCTTGATAACATTCATTCTCAAAATAGTACACATACTGAAAATCTGTGGCCATTTTCTTTCAGTAGTATAACAGAAACACTTTTATCACCTTATGAGTTTAACAATATATCTTTGTGTGGCCTCCTATTGCTTCAGATCTCCATTATTCATAGTGTAAAAGGTGGACTCTTGCACATTGCGTTCACAGTTCTCCAGACCTGCATCAGATCTGACAGGACGAATAACTGTACACTTGTCATCCTTTTTCAGACACTTATTCCTTTATCCCAAGGCCCAGATGCTTTTTTGTTAGACTGTGCTTCTTCTATAGCTTTCATCTCCCTTTACAAAAGGCAGAAAGCAATGCAGTACAGGAATTGAAAGAATCCTGGCAAAGAGCCTCTGAAATACTGTATCTTCCCTTCCTCTGTTTTCCTTATCTCCTATTCTTCCTGCACTTGGCTATAGAGTTCCTCCTGAAAAATTTGGATGAAAAGCAAATATTTTCAGATGAATTTCCTCACACTGAAAATTCTATTTTCTTCATATAACCCTAGGGCACTAATAGGATCTTTTTATGTATTCCTGCTTGTCTTTCCTTCCATCCATTAAATCTCTAGATCAAGAGTTCTTGGACTCAGCTTGTGCAATCTTATCATGCTGTTTTCTTAATTTGAATGCTTGCCTTCACTCCGTGAATGTAACACTTCATCTGTTCATTACAAGTCTCCTTAATTCACAGTGTTGATTAAACATTTAAATATGTATATATTAAATATTCATAAGAATTGGCTTTCTCACCCCAGTTCTAGCCCTGGAGTAATATAAACAGTCAATAGGGTTGATCAGTGCAATCATAAAGTCATCTTCCTTTTACCCTACATCAGAATAGTTTTCTTCTCACTGAGTCACAGCAAATTTTTAATCAAATATTTGATCATTTCTAAACTGTTCTTCATATTTTCAACTGTATTTTTCTCACCCACGAGAAGCACCCTACAGTCCTGGTACTGTGTAGCTGAATCATGGCCACCCTTGCCCTTCCTCCTGAGAAGCTGCTCAGTTTATGTGTGGGTCAGCCCAGGGGATAGAACAGCAGCGTAACACAGTGACTGAAGTTTGGCTGATGTGTCTCTCTCTTCTGAACCCCAGCTAACACACGTTATCCAAGGTGGATGGAGATAGAGAGAAATAAATACTGAAAAGCATGAGAACTGTCCTTGCACAGCACCCTGACAGAAGAGGAAGGCAGGAGGTCCCCAGCTGAGGGCCCTACAGCGAGGAGCAGAGCCATGCTCCTGCACATCCCAAGGCTGTGCTGCAGCCACCACGCATGCCAGCAGTGCTCCCTTTGTCCAGAGGGACTCCTGCAGCTCAGTCAGGCAACTGATTTCAAATTTAGTAACTGAAAATATAGTTATATCTTTCCCTCAGATGTTATACTCGTACAGAAGAGAAGGGACTCTAAGGAAGTCTGGCTTAAGACACAGGCTTTAGATCATTATATCACAGTTTCCATCTCAGTGTTCTTGTAATTGAAAAAAAATATTTCCAGCAGTGAAAAATATAAAGAACTGTGATTCTTTTTCCTGTGCCAAAGAGAGTTACTTAGGTTAGGGAGCTGGAGATAAAAGATTGTGTGCAGTGAGATTTCTTTTATTGTGGCACTGAATACCCAACACAAGAGGTGTAAGTGCCCTCTACAGCTCAGAACAGTCTCAAATGTCCACATTTGTGGATTCCTATCAGCATGCTACCTCACCCTGCTGCTCTAAGTTTTCTGAGATGCAGTGGTCCTGACTGCTCGTACGCTAGAGATCTCCACACTAACAGCAAAGTTACTCAAAGCCTCCTGTGAGGTTCAAGCCACTATTACTGAAAACTAATGTCATGCTTAAATATGCATTAAAGCAGTGAGTGCCTTTTCATTATTTGAGATATTTTCACACTGTAACTACAGTGGTGCCACAAACACATAATTAATATTTCTCTTCCACTGACACCTTCTCCTCATTCCCCTCATCCTCCTCCTGCTGCTGTAATTTCTTCCCAGCTGCTACCCTACACCACTCCCTCCGATTTGAAGCCACCACCTGACAGAGGCAGGCTTTTAAAGCTGAGTTTGTCTTTATTTCCATCAAGAGCAATCACAGCTGCAAGTTTCAGTACCCACAGAGGCTTTTAACTGTAACTTTTTATTAGAAGTGCTAAATCGGGAGTAATAAAAATTCCCAGTTTAATAGTTTAATAAAACAAGGAAGTTAAAAGCCAGCATGGAGCAGCACCGAGACTGGAGGTGCCAAATCTTTGGGTTTAAAATTGTGAGGCTTTCTCCTGTATTTTATGTTATAAGAAAAGATTCTCCAGTGAAGTGCTCTGGGCATAGATAGATTTCTGCAACTAAGCTGAAGAATATCACAGTCTTTGTAACTGTACTCCTACAAATTGTGAGACTAATATACACTGCAGCTGCATACTGTCACCTTTTGCACATCACCTGGGAGCAAATGGTCCTTTCAAAGTCGCACTAGGAATTTTCTAACGTGTTCTGCAGTGAGACCTGAAGGCAGGTTCTTTGAAAGAGCAAAGGATTTCTTTATAAATAAAGCTTCTGGGGCTTGGCAAGACTGACTCTTCACATTAAATATATTGAAAAATGGATCTTCATTTTTAATAAGAAATTTGGTATTATTTTATCAGAAATAAGGCAGGTTTCCAAATTTGCTTTCAAACAGCAAGGGGCAATCATGAAAATTCGTGGAAGCTGCAAGAGAAAGACTATATTGAAGGAGTCAAAAGTCATCCATATTTCAATCAGTGTCACACAAAGAGGCCAATTCCAGACCTACATGTTGCCAGATCTGCTCAACTCACTGCTTAGCAGTGCATCTTCTTTCATTATTGTGCACTGTCAGAAGTATTACAGGGGCTTAGGTTCATTTCCACATGTCAGAACTTAATCTGAAACTTCATTTCACCAGGAACTGGATTAAACCCAGTAATCAGAGCATAAGAAAAAAAAAACATTAGATTTAAAAACAAAATAACAAAATTAGAGGGAAAAGCTTACAACTTCCCCTATGCACAAAAGCAATGAGCTCCTCTGGCAGGCTCCAGCCTGACCTGCCATGCACAGGGAGCTCCCCACCAGGTGCCCCTGAGTGCGCTGTGCCCAGGGCAGCCCACTTGGTTTCCCTGATGCATTTTTTCTCCTGCTATCTCAAGAATCTCTCCCTTCAAGGAAAAAGCCCCAAAGGTGACGTGACAACCCTGAACCCTGCAGTATAGATGTATCTCAGTACCATGCAGAAAGACTGTGGGCAGCCCAGGGATAACACATGAAAATCTCCTTCAGGAAACCAGCAGCTCAGATGTGGTTACCCCTTCCAGTCACTCTTTTCCTTTTAATAGCTAAAATCTTCCAAGAAAGTATTCCCAGCACTGTTCTCTGATTATGAGGCTATTCAATTTCACACGTATATTTCTGTTATTTGATTCTTCTACGTAAGAAAATTCCCATCCAACCCTACTTGGAAATGATCTTTCACCCATTTTTCGTGTTTGTCACTTGAGAAGTTTCTATTCCCCCTCTACTGGCAACTGTCCTAGAACTATGTTAATTCCCACCCTTTTTTAGTTCCCTCTTAATTGGTATCTTGCTGGACAAGGAAGGCAGATAAAACTTGCCATACACATTAGCAATACCTACGAAAGCAGAACAGTATCAATTGCCACACCATAGGAAGGAAAGGAGGAGGTGGCCCAAATTGTGTATTATGGAAAGTTTGGGGTTTACATTAATCAAAACAAGCAAACCGAGTCAGTAAAACTCAGACCTGTACTACCACTACTACTAAGATGCGTAATTGGTCCACTTAGTTCCTTTCATATTCAGGTCAGTTAACATTATCCTCCTTCATACCATTTTTTATAAACTCTAATTTCTGAAAATACAGCTGTTACCATTAAAGTGATTTTACATTAAATCCCTTAATTATCTTTACATTATTTTCTTTTGGCACGATGCCTTGGTAGCTCTATTTTGAATTATTTTGCTCTATTCTTTGTTTTATATCAGGGAATGCATTTTCAGTAACACATAGGCTATCAGTTCCATTTCAGTAGTAGATAAATAAAATAGTTAAGGATTATATATGTTTAATTTTTAGAAATATCAGTTACTTGAAACAGATATTTTCCTTCTAAGTTTTGAGAAAACGTCATCAGAAAAGGCTACTGAGTTTCAAGATAAAATTCAAGTCCACCACGTAAAAAAAATTGTATTCTGAACTCAAATTTACATTATACAAGGTGCAGAAAAAGGAAGTCAGTAGTTTGCAGGCGAAAATGCTCACTCATCTAGACATACACACTATATGCCCATGTTTCTTTCCTCAGTTATCCTTATTTCTCAGCGATGACTGTTTTGTCTTCCTGTTTCTCACACAGGCTGACCTGACTCCCAGAAGAGCAGCATTTCCTACCGTATCACATTTTACAAAGCTTTCTCCACAGCCTGCTATAAATGACAACTGCTGGATTTCCATCTGTAAAATCCTGCAACCCTGGCAAGACCACTTAATTGATTTGTGGTCACGGATGAGATGCCATGTGGGTCTGCCTAGAGTAGGATCAATTTCATGGTGCTGCAAAAATGTAAAAGATAGAAGAGGCAAAGACTGGTAATTCTACATCAATAAATTTCAAGGTCATCTAGAAGTGACAGTGCATAATTAAAGAGCATAATTGTATCACCAGCAATCTAATCTCAGTTAACCATCTTAAAGTTCCTGAATGAAAAACAGAATGAAGACAACTGTTTTTTTAAATCATACTCTCAATATTTTTTTAAAGTCTAGTCAAGGGCTATGTAAAACCACACTTTTCCATCTCTGATCTCTTCTGTTATTTACAGCTCAGGCATTTTATTTTACATAACTACAACTCTCCCTATTCCTACCCTCCCTCCCCCTCCCCCCCAAGGGTTCGTAATATTTAAAACATGCATTATAGGGACATTAGTAAGATGCTGAACCTATTTTTGTTCTTGTATATACTGCTTTGCTCTGGCGAGTTGGGGCATTTTGGAATCCAACTTTATTTGGCATTTCTATTTTGGAGCAAGAATAGTCAAATGCCAGACATAACATCCGAGCAAAGCAGGAGTTCCCTCCCGGTGCACACCACTAGAATTGTACTGATGAAAGTTAGCTCTGCACATAGCCTTCTGAAAACAGTCAACAGCTTATTTTCATGTCTCAAGATTATTAGCAACTTAGCAGATGAAAAGAAGCACAATGTGTTTTGGGAGAAACGAACACATCTCACTCTTCTCGTAACTCACGATGCTTTACAAAGCAAAGAAGTTTCAGACAGACTTAGTGACAACAGTAGATAGCTCTTACAGAGATTTTATCGCTCCATCTAATTCGATATTTGGTTGGAATACATCGTCTTAGCATGAAATTTAGAGAAAGATTAAAATTCACCATAGAACATCCACAAAGGGAGAGTAAGAAGCACCAAAGGTCCAGTGAGCTGTCACATAATCATAGGCCTACAGAAACACGTAGGAGAAAGCCTAAAAGAATTAAGGCAGCACACTTTCTGGAAGGGCACTCCTCAAATCTGCGTAGAAGATGCAAATGGAAGAGAAAGAATTAAAAAACTGTTTGTTGTAATTAAATTGTTCTTCTACTCTCTGAGAGCAGAAGAAAGAATAACAGGCTTAGCATTCAACAAGAGATTCATGAGAGACACTAAGAAAAATTCCAAGCAATGAGGATAGTGAAGAACTGTAATAGATTGCTTCAGCACTGATGAACTTTAAGAACATATTACCGAAACATTTATCTGGAAAAGCTTGGTAGAAGTGATTTTGTGCTCTGGAAAGGCAGAGTCTCTCCTTTTTTTCCCCAACTCCTCAAGCTATGTTTTCCTATAATTTACCATGATTTCTTTTTTGCTTAAAGCTGTTTATTTGTCTGCAAATTTCAACATTAACTTGCATCCACATTAGTTAGTGGAAGTGGTTTATTCTTCACTTAAATCTTCCGAGATGAAGCCCTGTGCTGTAGTCACCCATCTTTACAGCTGCACAGAAAGCTGTTTGGAGCTATAAATATTTCCCTTCCAGACTGAGCCCAGCACGCTCACGGGAATTCCAATCTCCATAGCACATGGAATAGGAAGTTGTGACTGGAAAGCCAAGCAGACAGAAGCCTTCCACCGAGACTGGATGCTATGCTTATTTCTTACGAGTGTTACTACAGTAATAATTCGCTGTGATGCTCAGTAGTGCTGCGTAAGCCTTCCTGGCTGCTTTCAGGGTTTTACTACAGATCTACAAGGAACATAAAGCCTATCAAATGTTTCAGCAAATCAGAGTGCTTAGGTTTTATGAAGATGCTCTGAGTCCAAATTCAAAAAGAAACAAACAAGTCTTTCTTACTCTGTGGAAAAGGTGCTGAAGTAGGTCTTATACGTCAAAAGGGAAAAGGAAAAAAATATACTGTCTATGGTACTCATTCTTTTGCCCCTTACCAACATAGCCTTTAAGGCTGGACTTAACCACAACCTTTCTCAATCAACTCTCACACCAAAGCGCTAGAGTCCTACTATATGACTTCTGACCCGTCACATCTACAACATCTTTATTAGATACCAATTATCACCTCAAAATCCAATTCAAAAATTACGAGTAGCAACAATGTATGAATTAAGCAGTTGTTAATTATAGTATGAGGAATCATACATTTTTCCCTCCAGATTTTTTTTTGTAAGCAGAGAAAGCAAATACACTCACAGTCACTGTTTATTAAGATGAGAGATATAAAACATCTGCTGTTTCTTCATAAAATTTACCAAGAATCTCAGTATCAGTCTATCAGCTTTTCTTAGTGCACCCTTTCTATCTTACTGGCCACGCAATCTCAAGTGCTAGTCTTGGAGTTTGTGCTGAGTGTTCATGCAAGGCACAAGGAACTTTCTGAATTAAAACTTAAAATTTGGCTTGATGCCTTAGGCCAAAACAGCAAACCTAATAAACAAGCAAAAGCTACACAGCTAGTTTGCTAAGATACCAGAAAGACATTTTAAAATTCATAAAAAGAGCAAGAAGCAAGAAAAAAAAGTTACCGTATCTGTTTTTTAAAATCTTGTTACATAACCAAAACTTCTATTGATGCTCAGCAGCTCACACCTGCTTTTGCTAATTGTACATTTTTCAAAAAAATAAATATTCGAAGAAATATTGCTTAATTTGTTTTGTACCACATTGACTTTTAAATCCAAAAGTATTTAGGTAAAAAATTTTCCAAAGAAGTTCTAAAATTAAAACACATAACATCACAATAATTTACCTTATTTTTGTTTTGTGAAAAAATTAGAAACAACTTAAGAGTTCATTACAATCAAGCACAGATTGATTTTCTTAACTGCTGCTGTTATGTCTGAAATTGAAAACCCCGTTTTGTCTATTAACACTGAGTTTCTCAGTCTAATTTACTCGTTCTCAGGGCATTATAACAGAGTAAGGGACTCCTATAATGCCCATAGTGCAGTTGGTTACTGCACGTAGGTTTCAGTAGCCTGAACTGAGGCATCTAATGCCATGAAGTTGTTCTAGGCTTACCTGCCTGCCCTCTAACTGCCACCCCCAAAAGGGGTAGTTGGATTGTCCATACTTCCCAAGTCATAAAGGCTGGTACCTTACTTGTATAATCTTATGTTCTGCTTCAGATTTTAGTAACAGTAAGTAGGCAATAACTGCTTTGTTACTCTCTTACTATGGATAGACCTCAGCCTTCTAAATAACTGCGCATTTATTACTGGAGCTCTGGCCTTCAGAACTTCAGAGCTCTGACACAGCAAGGAAGCAATCACCTCACCAGAGTAGACAGCCTTCCTACCATCACTGCTCATGGCATTTCTTGGCTGCTTTCCCTCTCAGCAGCATTTTAGGCACCCAGCTTGCTAGGTACTGCAGTAGAACATGAGCATGTACCTCAGGGCTTTGATAAGCAGTATATTGAAAATCCTAACTGTTTTTGTAGCCCTTAAATTACATTCACCCATGGTTACACTGCAAGCGATAATGTAGAGAAATTGAGTCTTCTCCCTTGAGTGACAGGGTGTGCTGATCACTGACCCATGCTGCTGTTTACCTTCCTTGGTAGAAAATAAGTTTTGCCTTTTATTAACTGCCACTAAGTCAGAAAAAGAGCAGGAAGTAGGAAAAACTAAGAGTAAGATAGTAATAGTTGTAAGGTACAGCTTGGGAATTACACTGGCTGGTTTGTGCATTCTACCTGAGCTCATATGGCAGAAGGGGAGACTCTGGAGACTGAATAATGGAGCTTATAGCTGCATCTTGATTTTTTTTCTTTAACAGGGAATTCACATGTTGCCATTCCATGTACTGCCATTTTGACTCCAGCTTGTGGTGACACCACATCTTGTCACGGTGTGATCCAGTAAACTTTCACCTTCAGCCTCGTATTGGATCAATAGGTACTGACAAACCTGCTGTAATGTTACAGTGGGATGGAAAGCACAGCAATAAAAGTGGGATGACAAAGTCTTAGGCTACAGCAAGTGAGGATAAGCCCAAATGCAGCAGCTATGGATTTAGAAGCAAAAGAAAAAAACTGCTTACTCTTAGAAGGCCTCAGGTAGGTAGAAATCTCCAGCAAGTGTTCCTGCCACCACTGCTAACCTTTAAATGAGATCTGGGAAGGGGTGAATCCTGGCTCCACTCCTTCCAGTCACTCAGTTACACTGCATGCACCTGAGCTCTCCTGGACTGGCCCTGCCTTCCATCAGGTGCTCAATCACTGCTTCAAGCTGTGGCTTAGCATTTCCATTACACCTGCACATAGCATTCTTTCTGTTCCTGTATGAGCACTAGTGGGACGCACTTGGTGTAAACTCTGCAACGTTGCAATGTTGTCACCATTGTTTCAAACCTATTGAAGCTGATATTCAGTTCTGTGCACAGTTGCCTGGCTGTAAACTGCAAATTCAGATGGATGAGCTGATTGAGATGCTCTTCACAGTGACAGCTGTGCATGGCTACTATCTCGAACGTGGCTTGTCTTTCATGTTGCTGTCATCACTGATGAAATGCGCTACCCACCGTGTCACTGTGCCCACATCCACTGTTTGGTCTCCAGAAACATTCACCAAGTGTCAGTAAATGCCAACGGGTGCCATTTTTTCCACATGGAGAAAGTCAGTGACACTCTTTTGCTTCATATGCACTTCCATGTCAGATGCCATTTTGTCAGACAGCTGTGTGAACACTTTTAGTCAATATTCAGGTTTTTTGGCTGTCTTCTGAATATCACCATAAAGCTTGATCTGTAATACTCGTTAAGGATACACAAATAAATCTTTGTCACATCTACTCTAAACTATCAGGATGCACTCAACTCTAACACATGCTCTTGCCTAAGAAATCACTGAGTTCTACAAATAGAGCTGAGTGGCACTGCCCTTATTCCATATATGAATATGGGGAAACACTGAAGCATAAGTGGGCACAAAGTTAATGTTGAATACTTAGAGCTTTAGTAATGCATGTTCAGTGTATGCACCACAGTGAGAAGGATGCATTATGTCATTTCCTCCCCAGCCGTCTACACTGAGCACCAAGAAGAAAGCATTAGCAGTTCCAAGGGGAAAGAGAGCTTTCCATGTTTGCTAGAGTGATCCCATCTGGCCTAATTAAATGATCTGCATTGACTGACTGCTGGGTAAAGTCTTATTGTGCTCTCCCAGCTGGAGGATGAAAATATAACTGAGGCCTGCTTGAGGGAAATAACATGCAAGTGCCTGTCAGGCAGCTGGATTGTGCTTGAAGCTTTTAAAAATGCAGAAGCAGTAGGTTAAGATAAAAATCTAGGGAAAGCACCATCCTTAGCTTTATGAAAAACAAGTGATCCCCTACTGCTTAGATAGAGATATTACCTACAGGTTTAGTTCCTCCTTGGTGAACAAGGCCAGTGAAGAACACAAATAAGGATTTCTTGCAGGAGGAAATGGTACTAGAACAGAACATGAAGCACAGAATGCAAATAAGCTATGGTCAGTAATATAATGAGTAGCTGAAAAGTGCAAAATGAGCAAATGGTAGACTAATTATGACAGAATATGAAGGACTGCCAGCATCAAGCACTTAAATACTGTGTCAAGACTCATAAAAATCATAAAGTCATAAATTTGGAGTCTCTTCATCTTCTGTTGTCTCTTGCTGAGCCCTTAGAATCATTTTCCTCTTTTTCCGTTGCCTGTAGTAAAAATGCTTTTACCATTATGAGTACTGACATGCTTTTTTTTTTTTTTTTTTTTTACATACAGTCATGTGGTGCTGGAAGGCAGTGCTCACACTGAGTTATTTAGCCCCAGGTAGTGGTGCACAGTAATTATATCCCTGCTATCCTGAAGGTGTTGAGTGTTATGAAGTGCATAGACTCTTTATGCACATAGATTCTTTATGCAGATAGGGATGCTTACAGTTTTGTTTTTCTATATTTGTTTAATATAGAATATGACCTAATATTGTAAATGGATTGATGTATTTAGATCATGCATCTTGATAAGTAATATATTCACCTGTTTAGGTGGTAACAATGTTCAAACAGGTCCCAGTCAATGAATCAAGGCATGAAAGCATTTGAGTTAATTTATATTAATAACTTTTCCTTACGTTACATTTGACATGTTTTGGAAAATATCAAGTATACTCAAATCTTTTTTAGAGTGAGATGTGCTACGTCTGCTCACAAGCTATTTTGAAAGGCTGACTTTCCCACTGTATGTATGCTAAATACAGTTAAATGTTCTGCTAGAGGGACTTGAGCTGAAACGACAGTGATTCTTGGAGTACTACACCAAGGAGAATGAAAGAAATGAAAGTGATTGTAGCGAATCAGTTCATCTTAAAGGAACTGTAAAGATGGAAGCACAGAGCACTAATCACTCAATTCCATCTATCAACGTCATGGCACACTGTACGAATAATGCACAGATCACATAACACACTGCCAAAGATCTTTCCGTCTATACTGCATTCTCAAGGTTTTTATTGCTTAACAATCTGTATCTTCATTACAATATAACTCAAAAATGGATTTATATTGAATATAATCATAGACCTGACTCAATCTATAATTTATGTGCAATCTAAGGTCTTCTGTATGAATTCCGGATGAACAGCATGATTTTACACTTGGTAGCATTTTTATCTTTTGCTAATATCACACTGAAACATAAGCTTCTTTAAGAGGTCAGCTGTAAGTTTTATCATCTGTCAAAATTCAAAGATAAAGCCTCCATATATATGCAGATTCTACCCATCTAATGACAGTTCTTTTTAGCTATATTCTCAAGTAACTGAGTACACCACTAAATCTAATTACACATCTAGATTGCAGTGTAATCTAGATACCAGGCATCTGCAACCCCGGCCATCAGGTTGTGGTCTGTCAAAATAAATCTGTGAATGAACTTCAAATAAAAACACAGGATGAAAAATTTACATATGTATATGATGCTTTACCTCATAACTTCAATCTGCGTGCATACAGATTAACAGGAAGCACATTTGTATCTTCTGAAGAGCTTTTCTATTTGATTTTCCAGTTAATCCTAGGTCCTTTTTAGCCTTTCTTTCTGTCTGTTTTAATGAGTAAACTAATCCATTTTTGAAATAGCTCTTTTCCTAATGAAGATGTAAGTTCTCAAAAGTGTAAGGAATGTGCCATCAGTGCAATAAAAAGACATGAATATGATTAATGAATACCTCTATGAACTGAGAATGAGGGCATCTAAGCAGAGCTCTCAGTTGTTCCGCATTGCTGCAGAACACAAAGCAGATCACTCCCTTTCTCTGTATCGCTGCCATTATAAACCTTATCTCCTACATTGACATGCATTTGCAAAGCTTCTGCAAGCTTCACTGGGGACACACAATCTTACAGAAAAACTCAAACACAGAAGAAATACAAAGCTACCAATTTCATTGCAGTTGCGTTTTTGGCAATATGGTCCACAAAGTTAAGGAAAGCCAACAGAAACACTCCCTTCTCATTCATTAGATTCTGGTTCAGATTGGTTTAATCAGAGTGGAACCAGACCAACCTGTTTGTTATACACAGTTGTGACCAGAGCTGAGAGTTTTCTTTTAGTCTATGCTGGAGTAAATCTTACTGTATGTCTGTTAGATCACACCAGTTGCAGTCTTATTTAATACTCTGAATACCTTCACAAGCTGAATTGCCATGAGAGCTGCTAGATTTAAAATTACTGTTATCCATACTATGTGGATATACACCATTAAACCACTCCTTAGCTAAGGATAACAGAATATGAAGTTTTTATTAGGGAATTGTTTCTTATGCGTTTATTACAGTTTAGGCAAGACTAAACTCCCTGTATTCAAAATGACATAGCTGTCAAAACTATATTAGTAATTTTGGCCTACATCTCAGATTTTGTGGTTAAAGAGGATGGTACTGATTTAAAGCTAAAGAACAGCCTTCTTCTCTTTCAAATTCTGTAGTTCTGAACTGTCAAAGCAATTGATCTGAAGGTTCTTCCAGTTATCTTAGTGGAACGTAGGGAATAATGGTCTAGTGGAAGATTTCTTTCTCAAATCTGTTCTATCCTTGCCTATGGGTTGCATGATATAACCTAACTATTAATATCTAGAATGTACTATCATATTGTTGTTTTTTCCTCTCTGCCCTGGCCCAGCTGTTGAGTAAGATGCAATCTCAATCAACCACTGCTGGGAAAACATCTGAGCTTTACTAAGTGTGATCAGTTTAGTTATGGTTTTCCCTTTTTTATTATACACTAGTAGATTTCAGAATCTGCAAGTACTGAAAACCTACAGTGAATATAGGAAGCCCAAAGTAACTCATTTATTTAGTATAAACCATACATGAACAGAATATATTTGTATACAATTAATGAAATGTAGGAGTCTGCTTCCAGTTCAACTACATGAAGAGTTAAAACATTTTAGCATTATTCATCACTACTTTTCCAAGGACTGAAAATACTTTATTGAGATATTTACAGTAACTTCACACAGCAGCACAGCTGCAAGGCAGCATCTGATTACATACATTCACAGCTAGGAAGTAGATCCAGCAGTTTGCAGCACTATTATTACATTAAAACGAAAATAACTGTTTTTGCAGTTCAAGATAGTACACAACACCAGTTATTATTAAAAGGGCCCTGGATGGATGCTCGTTGGCTCTGCAGCATTCCAAAGGGGTGGCCTAATTTGCAGGCACCCCAAAGCACAGCTGAATTTGCAGTCCAGGACTCTACATCACCATCTGTTCAGCATTCTGAACAGCCAAGCTTATCTTCTTCCAGACCCAAAATACATTTTTTATGGCACAAATGTATTTTTCTATGAGCAATTAAGGCGGCTCCAGGAGATGGATTATTATAAGATGTACTTCAGACACTGAAATGTTAATTGGATATTCTGGACCAGCCAAAAAAAAAAAAAAAAAAAGAGGTAAATTCTCCAAAGTTTAACTGATTTAGGAGGCCTGGTAAAAACAGCCCAACCCACTGACCCCCAGTAAAACAAATCTAATCCTTCTCTGCTAGTTCCACAAGTATGCACTTTATCACAGCTATATATGAGTATGCATGCAGATTATCAAATCATTGGTGTGCACAGTAGTGCATGGAGCAGAAAATCACTTCGCATGCATCACGGAGAATTTTCCATACACATTGTCTGCTATGTCTTAGGAACAGAGGAGGTCTGGGGAAAGAAGTTGAATAATATGAATTGTGGTAAAAGCACATTAAGAGTAGAATTTCTCTTTCCAGATTAACCAGTGAGTGTAATTTCAGTCCTACAAGCATTCAGTCCTACTACCACTGAAAAAACATCACTTTGGAGTGAGATTTTACACCACATCTGCTGTACTAAAGCTCAGTATATACACAGCAAGTTTCTTAGTATTTTTAAGGAACATAGGGTATCGCTTGGATTAGATTATAAACACTGTATTCCTATGAATATGATGCCGCAGCTCCTGCTGTGTATAATATGGTGATTAATGAACATACGCACTGTAGTGGTGGGATGACTCAGGACCAGCACAACAAGTTTTGCACTCTAGTAATTCAACTTGTGCTAGACCTACTTGCAATACAAGCTTGCCATACTGCTTGTGTTACCCCAAATTTTACCCCAATATCTGTTTCACTCCAATGAGACTTTTTTAGTACGTGTTTTGTTAGCTAGCTCTATAATGCTCAGAACTCATTTTTGTTTATTCTTCTTAAGTAGATCAGAATGGTGCTCATTTACTACAGAACTTTCTTACTAAGATGATGAAGACACAATGGCACAGTTTTCTCTAAAGTAACTAATATGCACTTGATTCTATGTACCTAATTTTTTTGTAATGTTTGGTCTATTTCTGCAATCCATTCTTTCAGATCATGAACTAAAGTCTCCCATGCTTGAGCTACATAATTTTGTCCATCAAAAACAAGTTTTGTCTCCAGATAGCAATATATTGTTTTGTACTTCTTGCATACCAGAGAATTTTATTTTACTTTGCAGTGCATATATATGGTTTTATGGATATATTACTCTTTCAGACTAATTTAAAATAATCTTCTGACCGTTAATGCTTTTTCTAAGTTAAGTTTGATATCAGAGTTCCTACTTAAGTTTTCCTTTGTATTTGCAGGTCAGATTTAGATGTACTCTGAAACCATTCAAATATGAATCAAATACAGATCATGGTAGAGCAACAAACTGTCAGGAAGACAAACTGTATAACAACTCAGACTTAATAATCATGTTCATTTCAGCAAGACTCACTCAAAAAGCAATCAATGCAAATAAACTCCTCCTATGTTGTATACTAACAGCTGAGAGCATGGGGGGGAAACAGATGTCTGGATACAGTACCAGGTCAAACAAAAAGATTCTACCCTCTAAGCACAAACACAGTAGTTCCTTTTCCCTTGAGTTCCATTCCATCTCCAGTACAAAATCCCAGCTGTCTACTTTCTTACAATTTTATTCTAAGTAATTTGCCATGATAAAGCTATTTAGCCCCTAGGCAATTTTCCACATTTCTGTACTGTCAGTCAAAAGAACAAACTTCGCCCAAATTGGCTCCAAAGCCCAGATGGAGAATTAAACTTTTTTTTTTTTTCTTCCCTGACACAGAGCCTGTGACACCCTGTTATACCAAGAGCAGGTAGCTCCTTCAGGTCCACTCCAGAAGTGGTCTCTCTGTTAACTGTGCTTGCTCTCAGCTCTCACCTGTCACAGCTGTGACTTCGTTGGTCTCATCAGCTGGTATGACAATGCTCAATTTTCTCTAGCTGTCTTACCTGGGACTTCAGCCTCCCTCTCTGTAGTCAGACAAACTTCACAAATCACAGAAATGGGAAAAAGCACATGGCATCAGCATTGTCATTAATTATTTGGTAAATGCCAACAGCAGGTAACCTACAGCCATGTCCATTTTCTGCCCTTTCGTTCTGCATCATTGAGCTGTCCCAAAAGAACCCTTGGAAACCTTCCTATGACATGGCCCAGCTCACTCCCCAGGGGCCAGGGTTGATCACCTGCTGCCGCCCACTGCTGAGAACCTCCTGGTTCCAAGACTGTTCACTTAAAATATACGGCTGCAAGAGCAACTCTTAAAAGCAGTGGTTCTGGAATAACTTCCTAGCCAATTTGGTAGAAAACTGATAAGGTTTCCAGTGGAAACCTGCTAGCAGTGTGAACAAAATCCATCAAAACTGGTATGCCTCAAAGGAATAGCTATATTTCTTTTTAAAAAAATCTGTATTTTGCAGTAACCTCATACTTCCTCGGAAGATGAGCAAGTGCAGTTTTTCATCCTTCACCTTTCTTTCCCCCACAGGGCCTAACCTTGCAGGTGGTTTCTCTTTGATGCCATAAAGACAATTCCAGACTTTGTAATACCTTGCATGCAGATAATGCACCACCTCTTGTAAGCTTTGATGTTAAACACAGCTCATGGTTTTGGGAACTGACTCTCTGTCCCCATAACTTTTCGGACTCTGTTTTCTGTATAATATACATAAACCTGTTCCTCCCCTCCTCCTTCCTAATGGAATTTCGACTGGGGATGAGCCCAGTCAGAGCTTGGAGGCAATTGCAGAAGCCATCTTCTGATTGGTGCTACTCCAATAGGAGTATGTGACATTGTATAATTGCCATTTTTTTTTTACCATGTTTAAAATCCAGCTTGGAGCAATTGGGTGATAATTGGCTCCCATTCTATGAACACTTTAAAAAAAAAAATTAAAAAAAATCAGAAGTCAAACTTAACATCTCCCCCCAAGTTATATCCACTTCACTACTTTGAATATATTATGGCTTCATTTTCATTCTTAAATCACTCTTTGTCAGCTCTTGGCTATCAGCCGTCACTTCAAGTATTCAGCGATACGAATCAGTTACTTTCATCATTTACACAGTGCTTGTTCTAGAAGCCATTACCGTTATAGTAATGAAATCTACTTTAAAAGTGTTTTTTTTAATTTTAGCTAAAGAACTTCTTTATGACTTCCAACAAGTTTAAGATCACTAAAGTGAAAAGAGTAAGGAAAGTGGTGCAAGAAGAAAGAACAGTTTATAGCTTACCATTCAGAATAAAAAGGAGTCATAAAATTAGCCTGTGAAGTAGAACATTCACTGTCTCATGACACTGCAACTACAGAAATATCAGACCCCCTCAAAAATCCATTTTTAAAAAGAATACCACAAAGTATTTCAATACCTCAAGAGCTTTGTAGCTATGCTGAAACCCTTCCATAAGACGTAACTAACAACAAACCTGTCTAGTTAGGAAAGACTGTCCAACTTGCTTTTTCTTGTCTTGCTTCTGTCTTCTCTGCTACAGAGGTTTTATTGGCCAAAAGAGAATTTGGTACACTAATACTATTTCATTTACAAAAAAAACAACAACAACAACAACAACAAATACATTTAGCTGCATCACTTACACTGAAGGGAAAAAAAACCTACCCTCTAATATTACATTTCTCATACTACATGCCTCATTTGAGAGATGGGGAAGTGGCTGCCCTTTGTACTGTCCTTATTTTGAGTGCTACAAGATAATCAGTGCTATCAATATATTGATGCAATTTCATCAACAGCAAAACAGAATTCAGCAGCCCCTTGAGCAAAAGAGCAAGCTACAAAGCTCTATAGACTTTTCTAAACCTTACTCTTTTATCATCTTAATACAGATGTGTACTTGCTTGTAAAATAAGTTCTCTTTGGGATTAAACAATTTGGAGTCTTTAACCATTCAAAATACAAAATAAAAAATTACCAAAAGGTCTCATTTCAGAATGTATTGAGAGGCAGGCCAACAAACTCTTGAAACACAGACTGGGGGCACTTGCAAAAGAAGCTCTCAAGTATTTTTCCCTCATACCAAGATAAAGTTTTCAGTGTGAATACCAACAAGCTCAGTTATATGATCTAAATGTCACCTTATCAAAACCCATGAGCAAATTCATATGCATTTTCCAAAATCCTATGTTTTGAATGATTAAGCCTCTGCTGCTAAAAATTCTACCAGAGCAGCTGAAGGAAAGGGAAGGGAGAGCGAGGAAGAGTAGAGAAAAGCTCCCCAATTTGTATCTTTCTCTCAAAGCACAACCAGGTCAAGGTTTTCAATGCAACTGATAGATCCTTTTTTAAAATCAGTTAATTAACAATATATTTGTTCTCCCAGGTTTCCACAACCCCTATGATAACTCCCTTCACTAAAAACTTTGAGCCAGAAAGAGAATACCTTTCAATTCTACTAAATTGTTTGATTTCAAATTCTTCCTTTCTGCACCAGGTTAAAAAAAAGCAATGCTTTGCAGTTTCCTAGGAAGGAGCAGGTCTCTGGAACATCCGATTTCTGAAGACATTCACTAAATCTTTGCTCTAAAATTCTGCCAGACGCTGTTCCAATAAACACACTCATTACCAACATCAAGTTGGGCAGAAAATCTGGGATTCACGGTTTGCTGAATTTCAGACATGTCCAAATAGCTGCCGGCTTCTTCAGATTAACCTGCCAAGTCTTCATATACTAAGATTAACTTTTTAGAAACAAACAAAAATCAATACAAAACAAAACAAAAGAAACCCAAACATTTCCACAAATGCCTTTGTTCGTTTTTATCCATTTGAATCAATGGATTTCAGGGAAACCGAGGAGCAATTCCACTGAGCTAAGGTTTGACTCTTGGTGAGAGGTGTTTTCAGAATGGCAATTTTTCATTTCACTTCTGCATTTTAATTTTTCTACATGCATAGATGTTGCACTGTGAACAGGAGCTATTACGCATACAAAATTGAAGGAATCCTATGAAACACAAATCTGAGGTTTGGCATTTTCACTGAGCTGCCAGATGCATTCTGCAGAATTGTTCTGGGACCTGTAAAAATGATTCTGCATATCTCCTGAGGAAACTGATAACACTGCACAGTATCTAAGGGAATGAAAACTTTCTAAATGGAAAAACAGATCAAAGATCAAAGAAACAGTAAAGGCAATGGAGAACAAAAAATGATTAAAAATCACAATAGCAGATTGAGAGCTGCCTGAAACCGTGAGAAAAAATAGAAGCATTAATCTTCTGTATATCAAATAAGTACAAAAATGATGATGCTAAATGTAACACGAATTATACTCATTGACTGATATTAGTAAAGAAACATTCACATCCGAAGTACTCAAAATTTCCATTTGTTTGTACTAGAGATCATGTCTTGTCCACAAATGCTCTACGTATCCTGAAAGGCACATAAGATTTGTAAATTATATTTCTGAACTCTATTCAAGAGCTCAGCAAAGCTGAGATGACAGACAGTTGGATTTAAAATGCTCAAGTATCGTACTGATTCTTGACTCTGTTTAATCATGAGCAATTTTGAGCAAAGAATTATTTCAGAATTATTTCACTGTAACATTTTAATTAGTTTACTTCTAAAGCTTTCTGGCAGATGAGGATTTTAGAGAGAGATGTGAAGGACAGTACAGTACCTGGCAAATAGACACTGTACCTAATGATCATGGAATCTAACATACAGGAGTTTGCCATAAGACACAGGTTCCTGAATCACACTGCAAAATTCAGAAGCAGTGAAAAGAGACACAGTGTTATTTTTTAATATGTCTCTTAAAAACTGCCTTTAATGTCTAAAAATTAACAGCTATTTATTCACAATTGAGGTATGTAACTTCTAAAAAGTTATCATATGACCATAATGCCTCAGCACAGAATTGTAATTTTGTGCCTACTCACCATGAAATACCTCCACTGCAGCTCCTTGTCAGCTTGAGGCCTCTTTGTTTAGAGACTGAATCCAGTGTGCTGGCTCTGTTTTACTTATGCAGAGCAGGTTCTGAAAGGCAAACAGAAACACGAACAGAGGATATGTTGGAAGCAAAAAGGAAACAATAGAGGTTCCAGTCCACAGGCAAACCAAATGCACACTTGGATTCCCTTTTTGCAAAAATACAAGCTAATAGAAATAGAAACTGAAAATATTCCCACTATTTCTCTTTAGTGAAAATTTGAGCTAGATAATTTGATAGATTCCTTTACCTATGTCTTCTACTGATATTTTGTTTGTTTCTGTTTTGTATTTTTTTTTCCTCCCTCACCCTGCAGACTCCCCAGGATATATCAGCAATCCAGAACAAAAAAGGGCTTTAGGTACTTATCTTTGAAACCTCAAGGATAAGCAGACCTGAAATTGTACAACTGGCTTCTAAAGCGCTGACCATATGGTGACACAAAGCTTTACACACGGGTGTGAAAACTAACTCTGCTCACCTCTATCAACAAATACGGAGATTTTGAGTACTCAAAAATCACAAAATGGTTGAGGTCGGAGACACCTCTGAATCGATCTGCCCAGCAGGCTCAGAGCAGTGTTCCTGGGACCACATCCAGACTGCTTTTGGAGATCCTCAAGGAGGAGACTCCACAACATCTCCAGGCAACCTTTGCCAGTGCTCTGACATTTCTGCACAGCACAGAAGTGCTTCCTGATGTTCAGATTAAATCTGTATTCTGCTTTGTGCCTGCTTCCTCTTGTCCTGGCACTGTGCACCACTCAAATGAGCCTGCCTCTGACCTCTGCACACACTCTCTTCAAGCCTTATAGACATTCCACACTTAGACCGCAGCTCTCTCTGCTTTGCCTTGTAGAAGGGGTATTCTGGGACTTTCATCATCTTGGTGGCCCTGTTTTGTATGTTCAAATGTCTGTTATACTGAGGAGTCAGAATTGGACACAGCACTTCAGGTGCAGACTCCCCAGCACTGAGCATAGGGGAAGAATCACCTTCAATAACATGCCGGCAGCATTTTGCTTAATGCAGCCCAAGAGGCCATAGCCTTCTTATTGGCAAGGACACAATGCTAGCTCATGTTCCACTTAGTGTCCACCAGATCCCAGGCTCTTTCCCACAGAGCTGCTTTCCAGATCACAGAATACAGAATTGTAGGGGTTGGAAGGGACCTCCAGAGATCATCGAGTCCAACCCCCCTGCCAAAGCAGGTTCCCTACAGCAGGTCGCACAAGTCAGCATCCAGGCAGGTCTTGAACATCTCCAGAGAAGGAGACTCCACCACCTCCCTGGGCAGCCTGTTCCAGTGCTCCGTCACCTCACTGTAAAGAAGTTCTTGCGCACATTTGTGCAGAACTTCCTATGCTGCAGTTTCTGGCTGTTCTCCCTTGTCCTGTCTGCTGAAAAGAGCCTGGCATCGCCACTCTGCCCCTCACACCTTCTTTATAGACCTGGATCAGGTCCCCTCTCAGTCTTCTTTTCTCAAGGCTGAACAGACCCAGTTCACTCAGCCTTTCTTCATAGCAGAGATGCTCCAGGCCCTTCACCATCTTTGTGGCCCTCCGCTGGACTCTTTCCAAGAGATCCCTGTCTTTTTTGTACTGGGAGTCCAGAACTGGACACAGTGCTCCAGATGAGGCCTCACCAGGGCAGAGTAGAGGGGCAGGATCACCTCCCTCGACCTGCTGGCCACGCTCTTTTTAATGCTCCCCAGGATGCCATTGGCCCTCTTGGCCACAAGGGCACACTGCTGGCTGATGGCCGACCTGTCGTCCACCAGGACACCCAGGTCCCTCTCCACAGAGCTCCCCTCCAGCAGCTCATCCCCCAACCTGTACCACTGCATGCAATTATTCCTCCCCAGCTGCAAGACTCTACACTTGCTTTTGTTAAACCTCATCCATTTTTTTTCTGCCCAGCTCTCCAGCCTGTCTCGCTGAATGGCAGCACGGCCTTCAGGCGTGTCAGCCAATCCTCCTAACTTCGTATCATCAGCAAACTTGCTGAGGGTGGCCACTATCGCCCTCATCAAGGTCATTGATGAAGATGTTGAACAAGACCGGACCCAGCACTGACTCCTGAGGAACACTGCTGGTTACAGGCCTCACACCTGACTCTGCACCCCAACAACCCTCTGCACTCTGCCAGACAGCCAGTTTTCAACCCACCTCACTGTCCACTCATCTATCCCACACTTCCTCAGCTTTGTTATAAGGATGTCATGGGGGACAGTATCAAATGGCTTGCTGAAATCAAGGTAGACTACATCCACTGCTCTCCCCCCATCCATCCCATCCAGATGAGTGCCACCAGCATATGCTGGTGTCTGGGGTTGTTTCTCCCCAGATGCTGGACTCTGCACTTCTTAATGAACTGCCAGAGACTATATAATGAAGTTACTACTGTAGGGAACCTGTTTTAGAAGTGGGGTTGGACTAGGTGATCTCCAGAGGTTCTTTCCAGCCTCTACAGTTTGATTGTGTCAGCCACCTCACAGCCTGTTGAGTACACTCCGGATGGCTGCATGGCCCTCTGGTGAGACTGTCACTGTCCCCAGTTTTGTGTCAGCTGGCAATCTTCTGAGGGTTCACTCTGCCCCACTATCCTGATCCTTACTGAAGATATTAGAACAGGACCCAGCATCGACTCCTAAGAAGCTCCTATTGTTAATGGCCTCCAACAAGACTTGCATCACTGAAATCCTCTTAAAATACCCTTTTCTTTTTAAACATTTCTCTTCTATACTTTCATAGAGAATATGATTTTTTCCTTAATAAAAGTTTTAAACCTAATTCCCATTTCTCAGGTCCTTGGGCCTGGTGGTGCACTTAGCAAAATGAGATGATTTAGCTGTTATTTATTAGCTAAACATGAGCTTGACAACTGGGAACGTAACTGCTCTGTTACTTGCTGCTATTGCTACAAGGAACAGTTATTATTCTGCAGAAACTGAGATTTTTTAAATCATAATTGATTCCAGACTGTCATTTACTCCATTTTCAGAAGACTGACATATGCTACCACAGAAATATTTACAAAGAAGAGTAGTGGGGAAATCAGATTCCCTCAGAACATCTCTTAGCAAGAAAGATCATGACAGTGCAAGATCCAACAGTTCATAGTCCTTTCTAGTTGGTTCCTTGTGTGAACTCACTCTCTTCAAAAACTGCCAACCAAAATAAGACAACATACAATTTGACCCAGAGGTTCCAAGACTCTTCAAGTAATTACCAACGTCTGTTGCATAAAATCAAGCATAATAATTATAATTAAAAATATCCTCTCTATTTATTGCATCTTCAGTAGTAATCAGCAGTATTTGCTCACACAGTCATTAAGTAGAATTAAACTGCCTGCTGCACTTCCAGCCCCAGTTTGCTTTAAAAAATTTTAGCTTATACAATAACACAGGCAATCTTCAGCACAAAGATCTTCAGGTAAGAGTAATTTTAAAACTCTTGTGTTATATGCAGTAGATTAGATAAACATGCAGAAATGATGCCTGATATAAATCATCATGAGAAAACATCGTGGGTACCTATGGGAAGATAGTGCATGCACAAAACACTAAAGAATTTGTTGATATTTAGGTCACAGAAGGTGGAAAGAATGCTGCATCTGTATTTAGACTCATTCCCATCCACACAGACTGCAAAGGATATTGGAAAAACAAGATGGCTTTGCACAGAGTAGAAACGTGGGTGAAAATTTCAGCTGTGACGACTGGCTGTGCTACCAACATTTTCTGCACCTTCTGCCCGTGTCCCATAAGCTGCCCCATCTACTCACTGTGCCCCTTCTGGGTGGCTGCGGGCTCCCTGTGTAGTTAGCTGTACAGCCACAGCCTTCTCACAAAGCTAGGAGAGCATTTGCCTCAGCTGGGGACTTCTCCTTGTGTGGCACATTCTGACTGCTGGGAACTCAGTAGGCAGTCAGCCACTGCATTTCACTATGACTATTTTGCATCATTAAGATACGAACAAGTTGGCAACTGACTTGAGCAAACAAAACCAAGTAGTTTACAGGTTAGCAAAAGCATGGGAGGTGTTACAATCACCAGAGAGTAAACAGATGAACTTATCCAGAACTCAAATTAATAGTCTGGAGTGACATCCTGACCTGAAATTCAGATTCCAGTCTTGGAACAATTCCTGTTAAACAAAACCACTTCAATAAATATTATAAAATCTACGTGACAGTAATTATTCTGGCCTCTAGATGATGTCCTTTTGTTCTTTCAGATGCTTCTGTAAAGCCTCAAGAACTTTGCATGCACGCTTTCAGTGCTCAGTTACTACAGAGCTGAATTAGAGCAGCGATAGCAGAGGCAAAATCCACAAGGCTCACAGATGATGCTTTTTCTTAATAGCTATTACTTGTTTGTAAACTAACACTGAAAGTGAATGGATTGAAAAACATCCTACAGGCAATTAAAAATACAACGCAATGTCTGATAGACCTTGGGGCACCAGTTGCCACCTGAACACAGTGTACATATGTTGGCACTGTGCTCTGGTTATGAAGGCAAACAAGTACAGGAACATAGAGCCCCAGCGACGCCAGACCAAACATGACTCTACCATTACACAATACTCATTAAGGATGTAAATGAGGATATAGCAAATGATTCAAAAGCAACAAGTTACTACATGTTATCATCCATTCGTCTCAATACATAACTGACTGCTCATCATTAGCCTCCTCCCATTATGCAACTGCATGGATTTATTTAAACCACACTTGTGACTGAGATAACTAAAAGCACACAGGTGATGAGCACGTGACCTTTACTGAGCATATTCCTGTACACAGCCACTGGGAGATAGCAGTTTGTTGTGCCATGGGAGCTCATTCCTTTTGATTGTCCGCACACTGTGTAGCACATCGACCTCACTGGAACAAATAGGGATAATAACAGAGATTGCTGTGTACATTTTGGACAAGTCACCAAGAAGCTTACCAGTCAGGAAGAGATTTTTGATACCAGACTACTTCCATTCTGATGTAACTCAACAACAGCTCAATGGGAGCTGCATTAGGACTAAGTTCAGTATCTGAGAAAGCTTATGCTGAGTTTGTTTGGGAAAATACGGCAGAGAAGTAGGCATATTTTTCTCACATATTTTTCCCTCACTATTCAAAACTAAAACAGGTTTCAATAAGACCCACTTGTGTTTTCAACATGAATTACATTGTGCACTTCACAGGCTTTTGCTGTGACACTTCCACACAGCTTGCCAAATGATTTTAAAAGTCTGGGTTTGTGAAGTCAAGTTCAACTAATTAAAATGAACATAGAATTCTGAAGTCATGAAAAACACAGGTCATCCATAAAACATAAAGCTTAGTAGGTCAGACCAGAAGTCAGCCAGTCCATTTTGCCAGCTGCTGAACAAGGATGAAGAAGCCAAATACCAAAGGCAGCTTGCAGCAGTAACAAAAAAGGTCAATTCACCTCTCCCATTCATTGCACAGAGGTATCTAGTTCATCCTATGTTGCTAAATAAAGACTAAAATTGTCCCCCATTTGGGCACTTCTGATACACCAACTATTTTTCTGTGACATCCTGCATCTACTAACCAAGAGTTTGGTGCAGTGAACAGAACAGTGGGATGGCATGCAGGAGCCTGAGGATCTATTCTTTGCTCCATTCCTTCAGCCAGCACTGCCTTTGTCCAAGCCCAATCATCACACAGTAAGACTGCAAAGTTTGGAGGACAGAAACTTTCATGCTGACAAGCTGAACGCAACCAATAAGAACTAGAAACAGAATGGGCTACATTATTATCCAGGCCTTCAGCTCAGATTCTGAAAGGGAACAGGAAACCAGGACACTTTGTCTGTAACAGCTGCTCTCCAACTCTGCCTGACTCAGTGCAGCCTGGGTGGGTGTGCATGTAAGGACATCTGTTCATCATATGGAGGAACTGTAATTTTACGTAGTCTTGCTATGAAGTGTGCTACTAGATGCCTACTGCATCTGACTTCCAGTGTTTTATCAGCTATACAATCTGATTGCCTTTCTCCTAATGTGAGCTTCTCTTTCCTGTGAAAAGCTTCACACTGCTATTTATATTCTGGCAATTTCCACATCTAATAAAGGACAGCTCTCGTTCTGGGAGATATTGTACAGATACAGCAAAGACCAACAGGAGCTTCTGATCAAGAAATACAAAACAGGCAGCACATACATAGGAAGAAAAAAAAGATATCAGAATTATTACTGCCTTCAATGAGGGCTGATCCAAAAATAATACCTCCTATTTCATGATATTGATGCACAATGTCAAATGCAGATGATGGTGATAAAGCAGCAGAGGTTGAACCTACCCACCAACTTACCATTATGTTTTATCACCACGAGACAGATGGCAGCAGAGAGGCAATCCGATAAAACAGCATCCGACATAGAACTGCAAATGAAAAGAGGGCCGGAATTGAATTCCTCCATGAGAAAAAACAGCACCCATTGGCATTTAATGACATTTGCTGAATGTTTGTAGAGACCAAAGAGTGGGTGTGAGCACAGTGAGACAGTGAGTGTTATCTTTCAGTGATGATGCTTTCGTAGCAGCTGTGAAACAGTGGGTCACTTCTACTAGTGCAGCTTTTTTGGGGTTTTTTTGGTGTGTTTTTTGTTTTGTTTTACGAGTACATGATGCAGGGTCTTGTTCACTTCTGGCAAAAATGCATAGCTGATACCAGTGACAGTGTTAAGAAACAGTGTTTTGTAGCTGAGATTTTTTTCTACCAAATAGTGTTAACTGTGCTCTTAGTATCTTCTGTTGCTTTGATGGAAATAACTAGAAGGCATTACTTTCAGAGCAAGATAGTTTTACTGAAAATTTGGCAAGAGGCAGGAGCAACTCACCAACACAGCCTACACCTGACCTGAATGACCGTAATGAGTGTCAGTAACATAACAAGATTAAACTTACAGTATTTGAATGAACTGGAATATAGCTGTCCACTGAAAATCTGTAAAAAGCCACCAAGAGGAATACACAACAATTTAAGAAAAAGTTAATTTCTTAAAGCTATCTGGATGAGATTTCACAGCAATCACAAAATAACTGATATTATCTGCATAAAAAAAGTACACGTGTATAGCAGAAATGCTGTGCTGTTATCTCAGATGTTCAGCTTTACTTAACAGCCTGTAAGACAACTATTTGTTCTTTGTTTCTGGTAGATTATGAGGGGATTCATCAGGGAGGATTACTGTTTATGGAAAGGGTCATAGGTTAGTACAGGAGAGAAATAAAAGAAAAATATACATATCACTTTTAAGAATAAAGTTTCTTGGGGACAAGCTGATGTTAATGTATGTTAGCAGTGTCCATAAGGACAGGAATCGACCTTTTACACAGTGCCACAACATGTCACGCTTCTTCAGTGTGAGAAATTCATCAGAAGTGGATCATTTAAAAAAAACATTCAAGGAAGCCCAGGCAGATCAAAGCCTGCATGGAGAGCTGGCAGAAAATGACACAGGAAAAAAAATCTTGCAAGGAACCAGAAAATAAACAAGAACTCTGCTGGAGCAGCAGGAGGGTTCCCTCCTCAGCTGTACTTCTCCTTTGCACTGAGATTACACCAAGGTGAAAAATAAATTTCATCAGGGACTTGGGGTCCAAGGTTGACCTTGCTGTTGGCCTGTTCTATTGAAAATTTTCACCTTGCAGTGCAACCCAAGTGTGGGGTGGATATAGCAAGATGTACATCCTGAAACCAGAATTACGGGGATGCTGCATGGGACTCTTTGACAATGAAGTCACCTTAGTGTTGTTTCATTTCTCCCTTCACAGTGATCAATGTCATTCACTCTTTCAAAGTGGTAACAACACTGTGTTACTTTTGCAATACTGCAATATTGTAGATACAGCGATGAAAAATGGCTTAAATATTTTACCAATTAAAATCTAGAAACATCAATGTACACTTGCTAAAAAAGTAGTTAAAACTGAAGCTGCTTTATTGGAAACAAATGATGATTTACTTGCTGTTTTCTAACAGGCATTACAAAGTAATTATCAACTATTTCCAACTTCTGAAAGCAAAACAGCACACAGCCGCCTTTCACTGTAAGAGACATTCCATAATAATGGCAAACAGGACGTTTCTCCAGTGCCCCCACCATTGCAAGTAAAGATTTCCTTCAGACAAGCATGCCACCTGCACTTAGTGAGCTGAGGATTTTTTTTTTTCTGCTATATCACCAGTTGCTAAAAATGTAATTCTGTTCTGTTGCTTTGCAATGGCAGAAAAGCCACACAATGCAGACACAGGAAAGCCAGATGACACAGGAGAATTGATACCCCCAAACATGGCATTTAGCCAGGCAGCTTCAAGTACTGAAGCCAATCTGACGGCTGGAAGTATGCATCCTGGATTAAGCCACTGGTTCTGGCAGATCTAGATCTTTGGTTTTAGCTGCCAGAAGCCCCAAATATTTCAGTAGGAGATAAATTCTTCTTCCTCCAAAAAAGCTAGTGAACTGTCCTTCTTTAGGTTGAAAGCCTCACTCCTGACTTCAGCCTAAGTTCACTGGGGCTTGATTTGTATAATCTTTCATAACTGTACATTATTGATCAAAGAAATCTTAAATCTTTCTAAAATCATACCGCACAGCTGTTTGGAAATGAAAAGTTTGATGTGGAGCTTTTCATGTTGAAAATTCACTTGTATTTTGGCAACAAAAAATATTGTCCGTCCAGAGTCCGGTCACAGGAAAAGGAATAACTGGAAAACCTTTTTTTTTTTTTTTAGGATTCATCAGCTTTCATTCAGTAGTAACAATGGATCAGAATTCAGGGACCTGTAACTTGTGGAATAAGGGTTTCCAGTGAGTTGTCTGTCACAGCGGCAGTCTGCATCTTGTCCTTCAAGAAAATTAGCGTGCCATACTGTAGTTCTTCTTGTGCACAGTGACAGCGGAAAGTCACCACAGGCAATTCACTTCCCTTTTAAAGAAAACAAAAAAATATCTGACACCAGGCATTCTAAGTCCTGCTAAAATTAAGGGAATATCCAGACTGGAAGGTGGGATAGGTTGGCTAATACAGATAAATTTACAACCTATTGTACTAAAGACAATTTTCAGACAGACAGAAACTCCACCATATAGTCAATCCTCACATATCAGATCACTTATAAAATCCAGAAGAGCATGAAAAGGGAGAAAAGTGAGCAATTCTTAACATCTGAGACAGTTCAAGGGCTATGGAATAATCAAACAGAGTAGTATTAAAATAAAAGGAGGTGGTTTCTCAACCAACATGTGGTTCAACTATAGAACTCTGCTACATGACATCTTGTAGATGTCAGCATGCTTCCAGATTTAGAATTACAGAAATCACTAAAGATTACTAAGCATCAAATTATACAAGAATCTGGGAAAGTGTGCTAATGAAGAATTACTGTATTCTTATTATATTCATTTGTATGGACCTACTGCCTATACAGGACCTAATACATTATTCCAACAGTTGACCTGGCTTCATGTGTGTTCTTGGTAGTTAAGAATCATGTCTCATTATGTCTGTAAGGCATAAGGTATGCTCTGTGAGATTGTAATACGGGATTCTTGACTCATTTAAGGGTTCCACACAGAGCTATCCTTACCAAGATATTTCCTCTGTATTTTATGCAGAACTATGCTTCACCCAATAAACCAGATATGACCCCATTACATAAAATCTCTATAGCAATCTCTACTGTTGCATAATATTTGCACACAAAAACAAAAAGCTTGCAAACACATATAAGACCCTCTAACTCATGTTTTACTATTTCACTCCCTTTTTCTTTAGTCACTGGCCAAATTCATCTCTGACTGATGTCACCACAGTTAAACTGAAGATCAATTTTGCTCAGAGGTTCATATAAATCCTTACAGGCTGAGGAAATAGCACCAGGCAGCTCATAATAGTTGAAAGAACCATTTTCACAGCCATTACAAGAAATTACACATTTCTTGAGATGGCACTGCTCATTTTTGTTTCAAATCCATATTTTAGTCAATATTAAAACCAAAGTGGAAGGACTGTGAAAATGAGCATTATGTTTGTATTGAATAGTAGATAGTAACTGCTACTAAGCATTTTATTCTGTTTTAATGAAAACATAAATTCAACAATTTTTAGGCCAGCATGCTCAAATTCAAGCAACACAGAAGAGGTGCTCAAGCCAGTTCTGGGTCACTAAATACAATAACTCATTATCAGGAATGCAGTGTACTCATGACTCTTCGTGAAAAAAAAATGGTCACTAGAAATATGCAGTAGGTCCTAGTGTTAGCCAACAGCATTTTTATTACCCTATATTCTGTATGAATATTTTGTATCAAATACCAAGACTGCCACCAATATTTCTCCATCAATTCATTTTTAACTGTCCATGTCATCCTTTGGTTTCTTTGGTTCTCCTACTTTCCCTTACATTATAAATGCCTAAGACAAACAAAGCTGCCAAAAGAACTTCAAATTACTTGTCAACTAAAGCCACTTTTCAGGTATTTACAGATATAATCTAGAGCAGCACTGCAGCCATTTTTTCCTAAAATTCTGATTCAACTAAAGAACAAGCTTTCTTAATTAGCTTTCTTTTCTTCTTACACCTTGTATCTTTTTTTCCTCCCTGATAATTTTTTTTCTTTTCAAAGCCAAGTAAGGCTTTTGTAACAAGCAGAGAGGAGTTTCCTTTGACAGAACATTGCCTGAAGCAAATTAGTTGACCTAGCCAAAATTTAACTGAAATGTACACTAGCTAGTGCTACAGAATAATCAGTGTGTTCTTAATTTTCTCATCCTGGAAGCAGGAAGGAAGTCTGAGCCTCAACTTTTCAAAAGCAGTAAATATAACTGGAAGTGGTAAAAGACGGGATTTCTTGCTGTCCACCTCTCAGAAAGTCATTACTAAAAGTTCAAATCACATACCTAATGGACCAGATCGTCATGGATCTCTGAAGATGTACACACATTCCAAGTTTCACAGGAAAGGCAGGATATGAGCCAGACTGGCTATTATTGGCATAAACTTTTCCTCATAGTCAAGGACAGGCTCAGTTAACAAAAGTGCTCCATTCAATTCCACAGATTCACTCAGTATGTCTGTACTGACCGTTAATTTGTGGGCCACAAAGCAAACTAAAGCACAAATTGCTACACAACTCATGCCCAGATACCTATGCTTTTAAGATGCTGCTGCTTAAATGCAGTACGTATGCTGTAATTTAAGACCAAACCTGAATGATCTTCATATTACATCAAACCTTGCTGCGTGAAAGTTTGAACTCTACAAGGAAGAATTGGCACAGCCTTGTTTGCTGCTAATGCCTGTGATGTTGCCATTAATTTTACCTGGCATGCAAAATGAGCATAGTGTATGTATAGAGCATCACAGTGCATTTAGGTGTATTGGGTGCATCCTTGAAAAATGAAGGGACAGGCATCAGTCTCCTCCCTTACAGCATTCCAGGACATTTGTGTCCAGGGCACTACGTGGAGTGCATGTAAGCAATCTGGATGCAGGCCAGGTAAAGACTCATGCACAGAGTAAGACTTCAGCATAAAATACATGAATTAGATCCTACTGAAAAGCATACTTAAATCTTGCTGGCAGGAAGACCAACAGAGTATCGACTGTGGTGAATTTGCCAACAGCTAAGATTTAGGTCTACTTTGGAAGAGCAGCAATTGGTAAAACAAGAATGAGATCAGAGTTCATAAAAGCATCAAATTAACTAGTAGTGGAAACTGACTTGTGTTTAGATTTATTAGTGTTACACACTAGGAACCTATACACATGGCAGTGAAAGAAATACCTAAGAGCTACCTACCAAAAAGGAAAAGAACTGGGAAATTAAGAAATATATCAACTTTAAAAACAGAAAAAAGCAGGCATTTTGATGAACAAAGAAAACTAAAAGACACCTCTCTGTTAAAAAGGAAATTTAAGTTTTTCACTTTTTCAACTTGAAACAAAAGCTGTTTGAAGTTGGGCTCTGTGAAAACTTCACATGGAAATTAGAAGTTGTCAGTGGTTCTAGGGACATCTCACCCCAGAATTTCATGAATAATGTCACTAGAAGCTCATCCACAACAGAAGTCTCAGAAGAACCAAAAACCATGGACATGTCTCCTGAAGTGAGGATCCTTCAAATCAGTACAGTAGGAGTGCTAAATCTTTTCCTGTTTAATGTGTTTTCTTTACATCTTGCTCTAATTTCAATGGTTACTATTACCAGGAGCAAAAAGTACAAATCCATAGATTACAATATAACCACAACCACTTATGAAATTAGTTAAATGCTACTCTTAAATGACAGCTATATATCTTGCTCACAGTTCTCACGATCTTTTTGAGCAAGCTCACACTCAAGGCACAGAGCTCTCTGTAAGCTTTGCTTTTGTAAAAAATTGTCTAATAATAGGCAAACAAGCTCAAGAACAGAGTTCTCTGGTCTACAAAACTTCTGTGCACTTCGCATAATCTATACGAAATGATACACGAGTGTTGAAAAAGCTCATGGCTGCTTTACTATAGCTGTGACCACAAATAGCATTCTCCTGATGTCTAGGCATACAGCTCAATTTTGGTCATACCAATAATTGTAACTAAGGGAGTGTTTGCATGTCTTCATGTCTTCACCGATACGACTGAGCTAAAGCAAGGATTTCTTTGTCCTCTTCTGAAGTCTGGCATGGTAACCAATGGGCACCAGAAACAGAGGAGCTATCTCACTTTCAGGAAGATTCATCACTGAAACAGTTGGGAAAAAAAATCCTAAGGTCACTAGAAATCAGTCTGTACTAGCAAATCTTCCTAACAGGAAAATTGAAACAGCCTTCCTACTAAGGCAAGATTTATTGGCTTGTGGACTTTTCTAATGAAAGTTAGAAATCACTCAAGGCTGAAGAATTTCTCTGCCAAATTTCAAGAAGGACAGATTATTTTATTTCCAATTTACAAAATTTCACAAACACAAACCTGACAGTAAATGGTAGAATAGTGGGAATACGAATGTTAGCATTGTACTAATATTTTCTGTATTTTCTATGGGCATCAAATAAATGGTTAAATACAACCTTTCAGTAGATTTGAAAACATGATAAAGAAACAACTTCTCAGTTCATACTATAATATTTCAAAGAGGATGCACCTCCTTTCATTGCTAAGGTCAGGATGGGAAAATCATGTGTTCAGCACAAAACAGAAACTCAAGCCTTCTTAATATACTGTTTACTATAAACATAGTATAATAGACATTCACTGCCTTATCTCTGCTTACTGATAGGAACACTCTTGGGAACATTTGGCTCCTCCCCCCAGTCCACACAACCACTATTTCACACCTTGTCTAACAAAGCTTTTTCCTAATAGTTAATCCTATTTTGCAAGTCACAATAATAAGAGGGGAAAAGAAGGATTCACATACCCCGTTATTTCACTTTGAAATGCATAATTCAAACAGAAGAAATTCAGATTCATTCATCCTCCAATCCTCTTAAACCTTTGAGCCCATCTGTGAAGACTCAAAACCATACCAGGAGAGCAGCTATTCATAGGAATGCAGACAGAGTTTAGGGTGGGAAAATCTGAGCCAAGATCAAAATGGTGATCATTAGGACATGATATCTTCAATCTTCTGTTCAGTATTTACCTACACAATGCAAGGTGGTGAGAATCCCTGCCTAGATGGGAAGGCAGAGCTTTTGTTGTCTACACGCTGTTGACGTGTCTTAGCCAAACTGTTCCATGTTTTTCACATCAGGACTCTGTATTTGCCCATCTATCCATTTCCTATCCTCCACAATTTCCCTCTCTTAGAACATGCAATGTGTTCCCTTTCTACTTCTATGTAAAACGCTGCCCTTCTAAAGCAGATTTGCAAAGGCCATGAGGTGGAACAAATTTATCACCCTTCATTAAGTGATTTGACATCCCTTTGAAGCCAACCATTCTCCATGCAGGTATCTACAGACACCCAGGAGAAGGACTGATGCATATAATCAATATGGCCAAACATTTGTGGGATACTATAGCAGCAGGAACACCACATTTCCATCACAGCAACTCAAATACACATATTTTAAGAGACCAGTAAACTTCATACTAGTGATTAAATGAGAGGAGAAGAAAGTCTATGAGTATAATCTGGGAGATTTAACATTGCAGCCAATAGCACTTTTGTAGTTGTTTAATCGTTTCAAATAGAGCAGCTTTAGAAATGAAGCAGATCATCCCTTCAGGCTTTTTGAATTTTCCACTGTAGGTTCTCCTCACCTAGAATATAATGCCAGTGAAATTTAATCTGTCAGGAAGAAGTGCTTCCAGTTAACTGATTTTTTTTCCTTTCAATTTCCTTTCAGCCAATTCAGTTACACTTTTGAAGTAGACATGAAATGTTTTTGGAAAAACTACAGCAGGCCCACTCTGACTGCAATGTACTGAGCATACCTGTGGGCGTAACTTTGTAAAATTGTGATAAATGAGAGAGAAAATACAGGCAAACATCTCTGTAACAATACATGGAACAATATTCCAAAGATCATCTTCAAATAATAAATATACTTGGGATTGCATTTGAAAGGGAAAAGCTAACAGAAATACAGTGAGGAACTGAATCCAATGCTGTTCTAACTCTGCTCACCTTTGCATTTCATTTAAAAGAAATTCTTGCCTGTTTAGGAATTATTCTTGTTCCACCTAATTCTCTCCGTGTACCACAAAGCCAGCATTTGAATATGCAGCCAGCAGTATCCCCTGCAGAGGCTCCAGCTGTCACTTCCAAAAGAGGATTTCTTTGGAAATCAGCAAACAGCCTCACCTTTAACAATCTGTTAGAGATCACATTCCCAGGGTGCTATCCATTCTGTTTTGTGTGATCATTGCCCAATTTGTTCTTATTATGTTATTAGTGCTGAAAGATGTTTTCCATGTGCTGCTGCAAGCTTTCAAGTTCTTGCTGGTTAAAAGATGAATTAAAGGCTTTCAGCTCTTAAGGGAGAAACACATTTGCAAATATTTAGATTTTAAAAGAACAGGTGGTTTTTGTCCAGTCATAGAATGCCTTGGATTGGAAGGAACCTTAAAGCCCATTCAGTTCCACCTCTCACCAAACCAGCTTCCCTAAAGCTTCATCCATGCCTTTAGCAGGCATGGGACTTCTGTAGCTTCTGAGTAATCTGCTCTAATGCCTCACTACCTCATAATGAAGAAATTATTCCTTATAACTAATAAAAATTTACTTAGTTTAAAATTACTCATTTACTGGGGAGTGCATTGACAGGATAAGAGTCTGTCTAGTGCTTTACTCTTTAGATTTTGAGCTGAAACTCTTAGTCTGCCCAGGATTGTAGAACCTTAAAACAGCAGGAACAAAATGATTTTATTAGGGTATCTGAAATCATAATTACAAAAATTTGCCAGAAAATATTCCATATCACTAGCAGAAATGTAATGCATGGAGGGAGTGGATGGTGCAGTTTATTGTAATAGAATAAATAATATTGGCTACCAATTCATTATAGGCCTGAGTGGTAGTGACCAACAATTGCTCACTCCTCTGCTGTTCTTTGGTCAATGCAATCTAAGTTTGTACAAGCTGAGTTCAAAACAGAGCGATATTCATATTATAAAGTAATCATCATAATGTCTGTATTGTCAGGCACATTCAGAAATTCAGACAAGCCACAAAAACAATCTTTTTATCTCTCACTACAGTTCTTCTGGGCTGAAATTGAAGCAAAATAGCTGGATGCTGCCTGTGACCTGCGATATTCCTTACAAATTTCTAAGAGCCTTCAATTTCTAGACTTAATCTGCCATATGCCATTAGATACAAATTAATAAACTAACAGAGTTAAAAGCATACGTTCTTAATTTGCTAAGGAATCAATTTCTTATGATTTGAGTTTTATTTTATTTAATAAGTAAAAGAAACCTAGGTCTCAATGCCAAAACCTTTTAATACACAAGTGAAAACAGCTTGTACTTTTCAAGTCCATATATTTCCAAAACCCACAGATTTAATGGACAACTAATCTGGTAGCATTTCTGTGGAATGAACTTTGCCATCAATTGCTAATAAAAGCATGTTAAATTGTTACAGGTAAAACACTTGTGCATCTTCATGCTTACAGTGAGGTATACCTTTGTGAAGAGAAGCTCGAAAATTTTCCTGCTTCCAGCAATGAGAGTTAATTTCCTTTTTAAATACTAGCACCTTTGCTCTCAGAAAACAGAGACCAACACCACTGAGTTGGAACAAAACACTTTGCACAGCCATGGAAACTCCACTACAAGTGCCCTGCAATCTGCAGGGCAGAGATGGCTTCTCTGCTGCTACCCCATCAAAAACTGGCAGCTGTGTCATTCGATGAACACAAATATCACCGAGACATTTCAGGTTATAGCAAAGCAATTCGATGTGTGAAAGCATCCAATTATGAGCTTTTCCAAAAGTACAAAGATGCTTGTAGCTATTAGACCCCCAGTGTGCTGTCATTCCCTTCTGAGAAATACATTGAGTTGAGAGCAGCTATGGTAGTAACAATGGGAGCAGTCCATTGCCTAATCAACTCCAGTTCTCAGGCACATGCACTTCATAGTTAAACAAATTACATTTATATTATTCCAAGAAAGTGTTTTTATCTAGTTGATACAGCAAGTTTCTCCTCAGCACCTGTACCAATTTGAGTTGTAGGTGCCCTCACATGAATACATGAAGAGGAAAAGGACTTGGAAAGGTAATTCATTGTTTGAGAGGTGATGCCATGAATACATTCCAACACTTCCATGAGATCTGTTTAAATAAATAGCTCAGCTGCCTTAAAAAAAATGTATCATTAGATCAGTTCATCTTAACTTCAACACTTAAATGATCAAGTGATTTCACTAACTCCAATTATGAAATATAAATAAATTTAATTTAGGCAGATCACAAGAATGTCCTGGTGCTTGCTTCATCTCAAGCAGCAAGAAATTCTCAAGAAAACATCCTTTTCTTTTTTTTGGACACTAGAAATTAATAAAATCATCTTTTAAGAAAATTCTGTAAAAACTCAGAAGACCAAACTGATAGGTGAACTTTTCCATGAATGGGAGCTGCATGGTGTGCTGTATTCTGCTTAGAAGCCTATTTAATGCCTCAGAACTTGAGGTTTCCAGCACATGAAGGGATACAAGACCACACATAATATCCTTCCTTATATAAAAGATATTCTAAGCAATACTTCACAGAGTCCGAGTCCCGTTTTTACTGAGATCCTAATGAACCATCATCACCTGGCATAAAACAGAGACAGGAAAAAGGACTTAAAAACCTTCAAAGGTTTCCTTCAAAATTTCCAATTTGGAAATTTTCACTCCAGCTCTAAGCCTAGCAACATAAAACACACTTGAGCAGTTGGAAGCATTGGCCATAGCTCCTAATAATCTTTCTGGAAAGGCAAGTTTAAATGCTTCACAACTTACATTTGGAAGAAATCATTAACCATTTCATCACACATATTAAGATCTGAAATAATCAGTGAGGAGGTTGAGTTTAATTATAACAAAGGAAACATCTTTTCATATATGGTACCAAGACTAAACATTAAAATATTTCTGTCCTGCATTCATCATTGTTTGTTTTAATATTTCAGAGGTATATGCTTACTTAAATACAAGAAGTCATTGTGACTGTAGGCTCTCTGAACTGTGCCTTGTTTCACAGCGCTTGAACTTGAGAGATGAAGTCCTGCATGCAGAGAAACTGAAAGGAAGGCTGCATGGTGGACAAACTCCTAAAGAATGGGGGAAAACTCAGCACCAAGAATATGAGGAGTTCTAAATTGAAGTCAGGCCAACGCAGTCACTGAACAAAAACACGAGGTAGGCAGTATTAACTGGGGGGAAATTTGAAAAGCACAAATATGCCAAGATTTTCATTTGGCTATGTCTGTGATTATTGCACAAAAAGTAGTTATCAGTAGACCACGCACCTACACTTAGATTCCCCATACAGAGCTTCTTTCCTGCAGAATACCTTTTCTACCTGAACAGCATATTCAACTGTAATCACACTCAGAAGACAAAGGAGTCCGGATATTTTTTTTTTTAAACCTCAATCCCTGATCACACGAGATCTGGGCAGTGCTGTTATTTATGATCCAGAAGACATCAAGCAATCAGTGAAAATAAAGACTTATGTATTCTTATATGTCTTATATTTTCCTATATACATATTTTTATACACTAACTCAATAGCTATTTTTATTTTACCTCTGTAATGCTGTAACAATGGAAAACGCAGCAATGATAGCATAGTAGCAAAGTCCTAAGCTGCAGAAAAGGAGGATAAGCTCAGATGCATGTCAAATGGACACAGAAATAAAGGTAAGCATCTGCTTACCCTTGGAAGGCCTCAGGTACACAGGGATCTCCAGCAAGATACCCTTGCTTCCACTGCCAACCCTTAGGTAAAACCTGGGACGGGCTGGATCCTGGCTCTACCATTCCAGTCACTCAGGTACACTGCATGCACCTGGGCTCCCCTGGCTTAGCACTGCCTTCCACCAGGTGCTCAATCACTGCTTCAGGCCATGACTTAGCATTTCTGCTACACCCTCCTAGAGAAACACAAATTGCATATTGGAAATTTAAAATAGAGTAATAGATTGTTCAGACCCAAACTATAAATAGTTTTAATGTATGAAATCCAACCAGAGATTGAAATCCAATTAGTTATTCTTGGGCATAAATTATACACTGCTTTGGAAATACTACATTCTGAACAAGCTCATTAAGCACATACAGATAGATGAATACTGGGAAAAGGCCTAAAAATTTCCCTTGCCAGGTACAAAGTAGCCTGAGAAGTTTTAGTACTCCTACTGCTGTCTCTTCAGAGTAGATGGAAACAAATTGACAGTTGCTAAGCCTAAGATTTATTCCTGCTTCTGAAACTCTCCCAGCACCTGCAGCAATGGGAACCCTAGCAAAGCAGGCAGTCATTGCTTTTTAATGGGAAACTTCAAGGCAGTCTTACATTTATAGATCAGTACACTTCTGGCCTGAATATCTCTGAAAGGAAAAAGGGTATTTTGTCCTGTTGTGTAAGAGCTACATTTCAGCTTCTCAGTGTCACAGAAACTCCTTGGCTGTTGTACAGCTTAATTGTTCAAAATCACCAGTATTCCATTGTCATTTCTAGACAGTATCAGTTCACAGCACCTACTTTCTCTGTTCAGCTACTCACTGAAATAGTTCTGTCTTGGTCAGTGAAATAGCTTGTGCAATTTACCAGACTATACTCTTACCGAACATCTCAAAAAGCTTTAAGAAATGTTAAATTTGTTAATATTATGTGTGCACATGCAATGAACAAAAATTTATGATGCAGAAATGCAATACACTGTTCAATACCCACTTCTTAATACGTACATTCAGGTAATGGCCTAATTCAGAACCTTGTAAAAGCTTTTACATAAACAGTTACCATTCATAGCAGTGCCCACTACATGCCTTCTAACAGCGGTAATGGCCTGAACTGTATCATTATAGATGTTTGAGATAACTTTCTCACAGATTACTTAGTCCCTCTCATTATCATATTTCATTTTCCAATGTGCTCTGAAAGGTCAAGCACAAAGTTCTCCATACCTAAAATTTTCTTTTAGTTTTCGGAGGTACAGGTCAAATAAAACACGGTCTTGCCATTTCTACAGACAAGTTATGGAAAAACTTCAGAGTTTTTACTTGCTTTTAAGAACTCATTTGGCAGATCTCAAGCAATATCATTATTTGGAAGAGAGAACTGAAATTCAGCAAGGCAGTATTTCTGGTGGCCAGATTGAGCCTGTTTCCATGGAAAACTATAGACTCTTGATCAAATCATGACTTCTAGGAACACCTCCATTTATACACTCTCAAGTTCCACTTTGGAGTGATGTAATTCCTCTGCATTTGACTTTCTAGTTTTGTCGAGGCTCTTGCCCATTTATTTCTAATGTTTGTCTGTAACTTAGAATTCAGTGAGAACTTCATTAGGATTATACAGACAATGCTTTCAGAAGTACATGAGCTATACTACTGAAATAACTCAGCAGTATATGCAGGTTGCTTTTTCAGTAGGTCATTCACTGACAAACACAATGTGCAAGAAAACTGCAATGTTTTATTTCCCCTCATTCAAATACCGTGCCTTACTATGATGCCAGAAGGGAAGGCATGACGGACATGCTAACACTCATTCTTAGCAATATAGGACTTTTTCTAATGCCATAAGGAAATCTTCATGCTGGCACTTAAGAAAAACTAACCTCCAACAAATAACACCATGAAATTTTACTGAAACAATTCTAATGCCAGAAAGTGGACTTATTTTTAGTATTCTTTCAAAATAGCATCTAAATACTTAAATCTTAAGTTGCTACAGTTTTACAGTGAAAATGTAAATACCTCAGTCATTGAAGTCAACAGCTATGAAAAGCTGCTGTTGATGTGGATTTCCTTTTATGAAAAAGCCTGAACTTTTAACACACTGTATAATCAATGAATATTAAGATGTCAACGATTACTAAATAAACAAGAGAGTTGGGCAAAGCAGATTATAACAACAAAAAGAGAATAGATAGAAAGCTTACCCACATCCTGGGCTCACTTACTAAACTCCACCAGAGCAGATCTCCAGAAGAGATCCTTCCCACTGGTAGCCAGCTCTTCAATAGGTCTAGGAGAGCTAGAGCCAGGCTGCCCCCCTTCCGGCAGCACAGGAGAATTGCCTTCACCTGTGCTCCTCTGGCTGACTCAGTGCTCGCCTCAGCTGACCAGAGGTTCAGGCCGTGACTCAGCACTTCCCATACACACACAAATAAGATATATAACCAAGGAAAGAAAATTAAAATAGCAGGAAGTCACTTCAAGGCTAACTGAAACTTACAGCACGTTACTGAAGGAGTTAATCAAATGCCCCTTACAAAGGTCTCTTGAACACTGACAGGGATCGGACATCAGCCACCTCACTAGGAAGCCTGTTCTACTGTTTGACCACCCTCACGATAAATGTTTTCTAGTGTCCAGTCTCATTATGTTAACAATCACTGGGTTTGAGTAATAGCACAAATGAGTTGCAGCTTATTTGTGCTTTTCAAAAGAGCCTCCTCCTGGAAAACAAACAACAAGAAACTGCACACACAAACTATCTGAGAATACTTTGTGATGCTTTCAGTCCAGCTGTCAGAATAAGAACATACAGAACAAAGTACTCTTTGAACTAACAATCTTCAGTTACATTCCTGCCAAAGTAGCCAGAGTTTTCATTTTTTGAGCCATCACATCCCAGAACAAGCTTTTTTGTCAGTTTGATTGTTTCTATAGTGAAAAAAATGACCTATGGTAAGAAGTTCAATTCACTAGCTGTAGACCCTTAGAATTACACACATCAAAAATATATGCTTCAACCTTTTGTCTCCAACATACCACAACCGATTAAATAACATCAAATGATAACATTTCACCTTATCATTTACAGAGACTAATTACAGTAACTTTTGCTATAAGTGTTTGACTTCATACAATTAAACTCTATTTCATTTCCATTAGTCAAGTCATACAAAATGTGTGGAAGACAAAATGAGAAAGTATTTCCAGAACTGGCAGTAGACTGGGTCATAACTCAGGAAAAGTTCCATCTAGTCTTTTTTAAATTATGATCCAGTCATCCCCCAAAATTGGTAGTATTTTCAGACTTTGCGTCAGCCACAAGTTTTGTAATTGTACCCATCTCACTTTTGTAAGAAGATTACTCATTAAAAATTAGAATCACAGAACCATACAATGACTTAGGTTGCAAAAGATCTTGAAAACCTTCCAGTTCCAACCCTTGTGCTGTAGGTATGGTTGCCAACCACCAGATTAGGCTGCCCAGAATCCCATCTAACCTGGTCTCAAATGCCTCTAGAGATGGAGCATCTACAACCTCTTTGTACAACTTGTTCCAGCACCTCACCATTCTTCAAGTAAAAAATTTCTTCCTAACATTTAACATAAGTCTCCTCTCTTTCAGTTTAAAGCCATTCCCCCTTGTCCTATTAATATCAGACCACATAAAAGATCTGCCCCATCAACTCCTTAGAAGATCTCCATAGAAGAGGTGCTGTATTTTGTGGAAGTATTAGATTTGTTTTCCTCCATTTTAATATCATTATCAGTAGTGGCCCACTGTAACAAGGACATAGTGATTCCAAGCAGAACATAAACAGTGCTTCACCACAGTCCTTCATGGCACAGACCTACACATTAGGGTCTGCTACACAACTGTGATATTAATATGTTCTTCCTTTAACAGTACCATCTGTAAGTACTGCTTGTAAAGGCTTGTTCCTATGGGGAGATGTAAGAGCATAATGTATGTAAGAGATGTAAGATGTAAGAGCTTTCAGTGAACCTTGGTGTACCACGAAGTACCATACTGTACAGGTAAGAGGCTGACAGCTTTGCTCCCTTGGAAGAACTGCATAATGATGAGAATTAAAACGAGGCTGGTGAACCTCACCACAGGCAGGATCTGTGCAGCATGCTATGATCAACATGAATGGTGTCATTCAATGCTGCATACACTGAGCTTTCTAGCATCAGAATCTGCAATCACCTTCCCACTATTTTTATTCTTTGCAAAATGAACTTGCTAACCAGACTTTAATGACATTTCTTACTGAGAAGCCAAAAGAACAAGGACCACTCTCAGTACAAAGCAGGGTATTAAGCTTTCCTGTATGCTGGAAATAGTAGTGCTACAGCAGTATAAATACAGAGTAATTCTATGATGAATACCCTTTCACACTTTCACAGAAGTTATCCTACCACTTCTATTCACCAACACAAATATTTCCCTGTTGACATTCTAGAAACTGTAGAAAGACGATAAAAATATTTGCAACATCACTCATACATAATTTTGCTGTAGGAAGTGCTGTGTTAAAGAGACTTGAAAGAAACAAGTGCCATCCTTTTCTCTGCTAAGCATAAAATGCAGTCATTTTTTGTAGACATTATAACATCCCAAACTGCACAGGGAAATCTAACAACTATAAAACATATAATGAGTGATCTCTACCTAGGAAAATTCTACAAGCTCAGGCTAGAGTTTCTTTATGAACTACAGTTTGTTATGAACAAGTCACCAAGAATAAAATGGATTTAACCCGCATGAGTTCAAGAGCTCAACAGGTTATTGGTATTGATTTGGCATTCAAAAGAACACTACCATCTCTCAAAAGAGCCTAACTCAGCAAGAAATACAGTAGCACAATTTAAGTCACATTTTGAATTATATAATGATAGTAGAGTTCAAGATATTTCAATCCTTGTCATTGTCAGTTTGAAGCATTAAGCATGCAGCGGGATAACTGAGGGGGAGAGAGGTTTCTGATAGTTGAGAAAACTACAGTTACTTCTTAAGATCAGCCTATTCAGATTGAACCAATGACTAATTCAAAGAATGTGTTGGTAATGGCAGTATTCCAGCCCCAAAACCTTTGAGAAAATATTAGAAAACACAAAGTGAACTCAACAGAATGATTTATTCTAATGATGACATACTTAGTTCATCTATATTCTGACAAGCAGAAAGGGCCAGAGATGCACCCTAACACCAGCCCTCCTGTTTTTTTTTCAGTTTCTCCTTACTTATATTCTAAGCAGGCATTAGGATCACCCTTACAAAACAATACCTTCTGCAAAGCTGTTCACAATGCCATGTCATTTATTTTATTTATATAATTGGTGTGTTCATTAATGACTAACTGTGCTCCAAAGATGAGCAATACCCCTTAAAAAGAAACAAGCAACTTTTTTTCTCTTTGCCCTTAAATAGATGTTGTGAAGTATTACATAAAACAGGAATAATACAGATCTCCTCTTCTGTAATGCTTGACAAGGGTAGAGAGCAGCATACTCTATTTTCATTCAAGTCAATTCAGGAACAAATTATTCCTTTGCCTCTGTGACGTACCTTGCAATACCACATCAGTCTCTGTACTGCCTAGTACTCATTTATCCAAATCCTCTGCCTACAAATTTCAAAACTGACATGATTTGTTTGCTGTATGGTATGACTCAAGTCAGACCTAGACATCAGGAACAGTCACTGAGACTTAGCCAAGAGCACTTCGTAAACCTACTTCAAGTATCTGAACTTTTGAATACTTTGGATCTACAAAATAAGGTTGTAAAATCCTCTCTAAATAAATGGCAATGTTATTTCAGATGTTATTTCACCTGCAGACAGCAGATGCCAGGGAGGCTGCTGAAAACCTGCAAAGATGTTACTTTCTTTGTAGCTGATATATCATTGCCCCTGTTTCTAGAAGAAGTTAGCCCAGGAGGGAAAGAAGATGATAAATGTTGACATAGAAGTATCTTACTAATGGCACAGATGGATAGCAAAGGAAAGCTCCAGAAAAACAGAGCAGTGAGGCAAGCTTGGCCCTCCTCCTGTTTATCCCTATCTATTCTCATCTATCTCCCTATCTGTGTCAGCCTGCACAGAGAAGCGAATGTCTCATGAAGTACAGGACAGGGCCACAAGCCTAATTAAGCTCCCTTCTGTTGACTGTGCAAAATACTCATGTTCTGAAAATTATGAGGTTGTTGTTGGCCTTCTTTAGACTGAATTGATTACAGACTTCTTTTTGCTAGCCTCTAACATTTTCTTGGCATAAGCTTTTTTTCAGCTACAACCTCATAGCAAAGAGGCTTCCTTGGATAGCTGCAGGGAGAATACTAGCACTCCCATCCCCAAGACTAACGCTTAACAGTGCACACATGGTAGGCATTCTTTATATTGACATTTTTGAGACACAAAATAGGGGAAACTTTCTTTTACAAGCTCAAGAGCTTATCCCTTCACCATTTTTAGAATGGCATGCATATACATTAAAGAACATCAGAGCTATTCACAGCTCTTAACCTCAGATTCCTCAATACTCATGAAGATTCTTTGAGTTAGACCTAAGGATCAAGCACTCTAGAAGCAGAAACCGGGCAGCTACATCTCCAACCACATAATGCAGCTGTATCAGTCACCAAGATAGAACAAACGCAGAGACTACACTCACTACTTCCATTCACACATTATCTTCTAGAAACCTTTTCACTTAACTGTTCTATAGATGGTTTCTTCCAAAAACACAGTATCCCTGTAATTTCTCCATCTCTCTCCTCCAACTATTTGTTTCTACTTCACTTGAACCGACAGTTACAGAACCCCAAATCCTACAGCTTCCTTTAAGGACTTTTGCACTGAAAACATAAGTTCCATGTTACCAGCCAGTTGCCAAAAGGTCTGTCCATTTTAACCCCAGGCATATTGCCTGGGGTGCTGGCAGCTCCCTATTTCTTTCCTTCCACCAGTCTCACAGCTGGCAGTCAGTGCTCAGTGAATAAGAACATCTCATTAACCTGGTGGAAAAATAACCTAGGAAAAAGAGTAATTTCCTTAGGAGTAACAAAGTAATCCACACAACCATCAGACCTGAAGGGAAGCAGAGCACTGCCCATGCATAATGCACTGTACATGATGACATTCACACCTTCTCATTCTCTGTTCCTCCTTATTAACATCCAGTGGTTTTTGTTCTGCCTCCAAAGAAAAGTTAAATTTCTTATAATAGTAGTTGTTCAAAAGCTGAAAAAACAGATCTACCTAGTTTGTAGTTATTGCATTGTTCTCTCATAAGAAAATTACCTGGATGCCATGAGACATGAACAGCCTTATACAGATATTCATGTGCCACTCTTCTGCACCCCTAACAAATGTAGTTAGAGACAACACAAATTATGGCTACACAGTACAACACAGATATAAAGTAGGAGGATGCTGGCTCATTTTTAAACTAGACATTGCAAACAAATGATTTCCAGCAAAAAGTGAGATGTGCTGCATCATTTGAAAGATTTAACAGTATTTTGATTTTCACCATTAAATTTTCACCACTTCTACCTATTTTCCAGTGCCTAAATAACACAGCTTAATCTATCGCTATAATCTATTCAGACTGTTGGTATTGTAACAAAAACCTTTCCCTGTGGCTACATCTGAACCCAAAGACTATGTATCTTATGGGCTCAAAGGAAAGATACTTTAAAGAAAGACTTCCACAGACTTAATGATTTGTGGAGCAGGTTCTGGTCATGTTTACACCTTTATATATTTGATATATATAGAAGTTATACATCCATTAGCAATTTGAAAGGTTACATTGTAAGCACAAGACCCATCATGCTGTCGTGCCCTAAGAAATTCCAACATTAATTTATATATATGGAAGCATCAAAAAGTTTGTTGTGGTTTTACCAGCATATCCTGCATTTTCTGTGATGGTTAAGATAAATTGCTCTAGAATCAGCCTGGCAAACATGCACAGCAAAATTTGAAATCTGAGAACATTTCTAAATTAAAACTTGATTAATTGTACAGATCAGGGCAGGCAGAAGTTGCATTCCTCCTAGGAAGCATACTTGTACCTATCAAGTAGGACAAGGCTTGCTGCAGGACCAAAAGAAAGAAGGAAATCCTCCCAGTAAAGGAAATAGGAATTTTGAACATTCTCACCTCTAATAGGAACAACTTGACATGTGTGAACATACCACAAACACTTCCGTCCTACCTGACAAATTTCCAGTTAGAAAGTCATGCCATTCGTGTAATTTGTAAACTAACAAATTGATCAACATAGTGCAACATTTCCGTGCTCAGGGAATGCCCACAGTTCTAGGCAGATAGAGCCCTTCTCACGTAAAGCCACCACTGCATTAGGACAAATTGCCTTTTCATTAACAGTTGTCTCAGGTCTATGTGTGAGATGTCATCAACAGGGGAAAAATGATCCTTGCTGATCAGTTTAAATTCAACCTAAATTCATATGGAACTTCAAAAAGAAACATTTTTCTACCTGTACCACACTGTCAAGCTGCTGAAACAGATGGAAATAAGAATTTCTAATGCTATAGCTCTCTACTCTGTATGAGACGGGTTAACTTCGGCTCTCCTTGCCAGGCTCCCTCTTCTGGTGAACACAGGGTACTTTCAGGTAGATTCAACATCGTTTTTTCTTGACCTAAATTTCAAGCTGCATTTCTGAAATTCTTTCATTCTTTCCCTCACGGGAAATCCAATTCCCTCATTCTAGAATTCTATTGTATCAACAATTAGGTGAATTTAAGCAATCAGTAACGCAATAAATTCTTGACTTTTCTCATTAATGCACGATTCATTGATCAAATGACAGTATTTGCAGACTTCTTTCTAGACTTCTTTGTCATGGATGTCTAACTGTGCTCCCCGGTTTGTTTTTGTTTTTGTTTTTTGTTTGTTTGTTTTGTTTGTTTGTTTGTTTTTGGTTTTTTTAGGGATTTTTTTCACATAGGAAAGAACTTGATGTAAAGCTAAAGGTCAGTGTGGCAAAACAGAGCTGAAGTGCTGTACACAAGAAGAGGAAACTGCCAGGACACATTACAAACCGAATTACATACACAGCATGGTGTGAGAGTCCACTTCAGATTCTCAGAGCCACCGAGAGATGGGGCAGGACTCACCTTGCTGCATCCCACACTCAGGGAACAGAGATGAGAACAGGAATCAGAATGGTGCTTCGGTCTTTTACTCACCGCTCTTAAATGTAGCTGTATGAACACCAGTGACCTGTACTGCTAGCTTATCATATTACCTCACTTCACTTCCATATCAAAAACAAAATCAAAACTCAAGAACAACAAAAAATTACCAATTAAAAAAGTGTTGTCCAGCAAAGATAGGTGCTCTAAAATTGCTGATTTCTAGTTGATACAAACCACCTAACAGGCTATGATTATTTAGCTGATATTGCTAAACTTCTTTGTGCAATCTGGAAGATGGCATCCATCAGACTTACCCAGTATTTTTTCTTTTAGAGGAACAAGAGTTACAGAAATCATCAACAATTACCAAGAGGAACATGAGGCATGAGTTACTTAGTGGTATAAAAATAAAGACATCTATTTCTGGGTTTGTTATAGCTCCAGAGACTATTTCATGGCTGAGGACCTCCATTTCCATTTCTAACTTGAGTACCTTTTCTGTGTCAAACTTCAGAAATTTTCTGCCCCAGTTCTCAAAGGCAGGAAATTTCCATTGCATTCTGAAGGTATTTTGGCTTCTGTCAGACTAGCAACAAGAATCCATTTCCCTGCCTTAAGAAATGAGATTTTCATAGTCAAATCAGGAGCAGTTCCTCAGATCTAGTGGGCAGGAGAAACCCAACAGATGACTTCAGCCCGCTTAAGCTGTACAATTTAAGCTTCAAAGTCATCCTCCATCCCACCCAGTCCTAGGTTTATTACATAAATAACTGTTACAGCTCAGCATCCCAACCTTTCTGGAAAAGTTTCCTACCTCATCATTATGTAAAAGCAATCAATAATGAATATTATATAAAATGAAGTTTTAATGCTGTAAGTAAAGAGAACCATAGCAGCAACTGAAAGACCACTGTGAAAAAATGATTTTAAAAATAAAGAACATTGTAGGATTTCATAATGTGTATGAAATACAGGATGCAAAGATAATTCCCTAACAACCTAAAAGCAGTTTAGTCTGAGACACCAAACTTCCATCACACCCCCAAAAAATTATCATTTCACCTGCTAGACCTTACCCAGCTCACGTTTCTGCCTGTAGCACTCTCCCCTTCTCTCAGCATTTAGCTATCCCAGCTAACTAGAAAGCCTGTGGAAAGAATAACCTATTTCTTGGGACCCATTTCATTCAAAGCATTTTGATGTAACAGTGAAAAGCTGCAAACAAATACCCAATCTCACATTAAGTGGAACTCTTTTCTCTCCCATCAGCTGTTCAGAGGGAAAAATTCTTACTATCACGGCACAGGTGGCACATACAAAGCATAGATCAAAACTGGAGTTTCCATACAACAAGGGTGAAGACAGCAGCTGTGCTGGATTAGTGTTCTGTGCACCTAATCTGCATAGTAGGGATAAGATGGGATAGGTAAGGGAAGGGTGCAGAGCAGGTGTGTGCATCAGGTGTGCTGCAGTGCCTGTGCAGACAGTAAGCAGCATCCAGGCTCCAATTTAGGAACATTTCACTTCAGCAAACTTGCACGCTTGAATGAAATTTAAGTAAGCCTTTCACAACCTAAATGCTGTATTTTTTGTCTATCAGCATTAGACATGGGATGGATCAATGAAATTATAGAGCTTATTGCTACTCTTAATATTCATTATCCTCCTATAACAGCAGGTGCTGTACAGACATACAGGCAGTGCCAATGAAATCTAATCAACACCCAAACAAACAAAAACAGCTTTTGCATGAAGATAACTCAGTGTGGACCAGCTTCATCCTGACACAGGGAGACACAGAAGGACTGACATATTCCAATGGTCAGAGCCTATGGCAGCACAGGAAACTAAACTCCTCAGCTGTACTGTGGAAGTGACAGTACACAGTGCAACACTTGGCTCTTCTTAACTTTTTTGTTCATTTTTTGGGCTATAGCTGGTACATTCCTTTTACTTTCCAATTTGGGCTGCTTACTTTAAGCAGTCTGATTACCTGTGAGAGTGTTTTGTTTGCATCTTCTTTCTCTCTTCCATATCAGAACTTAGTTTTAGTGCTCACCTCTTAGGGAGGCACAGCAACGCGTGAGACAAATTCAGAAAAATACAGACTATGAAGATAAAAGCACAGGAAATCTCAGAGGTCTCAAAAGCCAAGATGAATCATAAACCTGTATATGCACATCCTGGTTATGGATAGGATAGAGTTCATTGTCTTCCTAGTAGCTGGTATGGTGCTTTGTTTTGTATTTAGGGTGAAAACATGGATAACACACATTTTGGTTGTTACTGAGCAGCATTCACACTAAGTTAAGGACATTTCAGGTTCTCCTGCTGCCCTGCTAGCAAGGAGCTGGGGAAGCACGAGGAGCCCAGAGGGTGCACAGCCCACACAGCTGACCCAGAACAGACAAGGAGATGTCCCATACTGTGTGGCATCATACTGAAAAACAAAACTGGAGGAGTTGCCAAGGAGTGGTCACTGCCAGCATGCAGCTGAGCATCAGTCAACAATTTGCAATTGCAATGTGCATCAGTTACTTCGTGTATTCTTTTCTCATTATTTTCCCATCCTTTTCACACAATCATTAAGGCTGGAAAAAACCTGTAAGATCATCTGGTCCAACCCACCCCACCATGGCAGGAAACCTTGTCTCTCAGTGCCACATCTCCACAGCTCTAGAATAAAAAGCATTGTTGTGAAGAAATTGAAATAAAAATACTGCAATACTCGAAGCATATTTAGACATTGCCTCACTTTCATAGCAGTTCTACAGACAAGGTCCTTGTCAGCATTCCTGTCAGAGCAGATTGCTGATGGATGGTCCTTGCAAGGCCTTACAAAAGCTTTAGGACTAAAGCACAAGAATTTCAGTTGGATCTAAGGTCAGAAAAATGCCAGTACATCACCACAAATTCTGCTCTGTGCGTTTTCCTTAATTCAGCAGCTGATCCCTGCTTGTAACACTTGTTATTTTCATAGTTTTCCTAAAAGCAAGATGCAACAGAAGAGCACAAAGGGGAATATTTCTAGGCAGAAATGTCTGGGCACACAGAAAAGAGGTGGGAACAATTAGTCCCAAGTAATAACACTTGTTGAACTGCTTTGGATATTTGTATTTGCAAATGTCAGAGTGGACCTGAATGAATAAAGCAGGCAACGACACAGTGAGCACATTACAGCTTGCCAGATTTAGACAGGAAGAATATATTAACGAGGTCAAAAGGAAGAAACAAACATATCCTACATTCTTTAAGTCAGGACTGTGACACTTCTAATAACAATTTGGTATTGAGAGTAGGGACTTATAGTTGTCAAACGTGTATAAAGTCATTAGCAGAATAGTCAGTGACATTTATTCGCTGGAAGTATAAGCAGCTATTTGCCTGCAGAAACACACAATATCCAGTGAAGCAAAATTGGTGGTGTCTTGGGAGCTTTCACTATTTTCAGACTTTAGTTGTCCTCTCATTTTACCATACTTTTCCAAACTGTTTGCATAGCAGATTCAATAAGAACAGTCAGTTATGCCACTTACACTGAAATGCACCAAATCTATGTGAAATGTAAATTCACAACAAACAAAAATGGGATCACTACATTTGTCCTGCTCATCTGGGCAACAATTGTTTCACCCAACTTTGTAATATTACACATTTCCACAGGCACGCACTAGAAATGCACCAGCGAACAGCTCACAGGACTTCATTCTGGAGCACCAAACCACATCCACAGTGGGAAAGGCCCACGAGAACTAACAACACAGCTTGCAGTGGGAAGATTAGTTGTGTACTTCCTTAGTTTGTGTTGAACTGGAGGCTTAATGCAATCTGCAGGAATCAACTCCTGACAAAGCAAATGCAGTTTTCAGAGCTGGATTTCTCATTAATTCAGTCTTCTTTCTGAAGCAACTTACCATTGTTCTGTTTGCCAGTGCATGAAATCTACCTTTCCCTCACTTCATATTTTCTTCAAAGTTACAGGGTTTTTCTAATAATGGTATGGATTTTCTCTAAGTGGTGAAAATGTTTCATTTAAAATATTACTAGAGAGACTTCTACTCCAGATGCGTAAAAATCAAATGACACAGTGCTTTCTGTGCTAACTCCGTAACTGTATCTGAGGAGATGATCACTCACTGTACCCTCTGTGTAAGTTGCACTGCTAGCAAAATTTCAGTGCTAACAAGGATTTTACTTTCTGTATAATTTTAACAAAGTCAACTACGCATTCCACTGCAGACTCTACAAAGGGGCATTCATGGCAGTACGATTTTTTGGTTGGTTTTCATTCGCTCTCACTTGCAGATGCACAAACTGAATTACATTTGTTTAGACAATTCATTCTGGTAGCTGGTGTACATAATGCTAAGAGGTACATCTGTACTAAGTGGATACTTACAAATTTCATCCTGCAAATGTTTGATAGCATTTCCTACTAATTTAGACAACTGCTTTAACATGTCAGAATTAATATTGAAAAGGCAGGTAAACTCTAAGTGCTGTACACTTCACAGCTTAGGGATGAACACCGAACAATATAGATCAAGATATTTTTGCCTGTTCCTACTTCTGAAGTGAATTAGATGACCAGATTCTTCTTTGTGCTACATACTTCACCTCTGTATCTGTTAGTCAAAAAACTATGTCAGTTCTTCCTTTGTCACACAGCCATGGTTTAAAATAGATGCATTAGAAGCAAGAAGGAATCTAAGTCCATCCCCACACATCTTGTTCTATGAATGAATTACAAATCACAACTACTCTAATAAATTCTGGCTGATCAGAAATATTTAGATTGTTAACTAAATACTTCAGAGGGAAGTTTGGGTAAAAAAGCACACATTTTAGTGTCACTCAGTCATTTCTTAGACAGCTGTAGGAATTCCACGGTACAAAAATGCCCAAAACCCACTGCCCAGTATTGGCCTGAGACTCAAATCTGGATTTGTGCAGTCTCACAAATGTTATATTTTAACTTCTTAAGTCACACAAACCCAAAAGTTTAGAATTTCCACAGATAACTTTGGGGTTATCTACCTAAACAGTTGTATGAATCTGCAGCCGTTTTTTACATCTGAAACATGGACAGTATCCTTGCCTGATATGAATGTTAAGCTAATAAATGTTTTAAGGATCTGCATCTCCCCTGTAAAATGTGCCAATGATTGATAGGAGAAAAAGTTACTTAGGTTTTTAAAGCACCTCATTTGAAAAACTCTTATTCTAACTTAAGGGCAAATTCCTTTCTTGAATAAAGCAGTACATTATTAACTACACTGAATTGCAGGTCTTGGTAAATCAAAAGCACCTTTCCTACTACTGCTTTGATTCAAACTATTCATGTTTAAAGGAAGTCAAATTAATAGGAAATGTGAATCCAGTGCTATAAAGCAACTTCAGAGATAACGAGCACCTGCATTGTCACTGCAGAAAGTTTTACAAGAGGAGCTGTTTACTGCCAAGCTCACTGTTCACTTACTATGTATGGGTTCACAAAACTCTGGAGAGGAATACATTAAACATCGTGTTCCCTGTAAGCTACCCCTCCTTATTACACCATTTTCTAGTGATATCGTATCTGTGGACGGTTGAACTATTCCTGGATTATGATGCTTTATTCACCTCACTGCCATTCTTTGCCAACTGTGAGGAAATAGAGTTGCTTTAAATATAGCACTACTCAACTCACTGCATTTCAAAACCAAAACACATTAGAGCTTTGGGGCCTCTTTTCCCTCCTCTTTTTCACTGTTATTCTGTGATTCTCTTTTATTTTTGCAGTAAGTCTGCCCCCTTTGTAGTTATTTGGCTGTCTGAATTGCACACAAACAAAAATTAAAGTCTACAAACAAGTGGTTTTAACATTTTTGCTTAAGCAAGTAATATTTCCTCCAAAGTGATGCTGTTCCTTTCATGCATAATCACAGCTCTATTTTTAGCTAGTCAATGTCATACACTACCTTCATGGTTCAGAAGGTATTTTACACACAAATTCATCTTATTTCCACTAGGGTTTATAGAATCAGATTCCAAAGCACTAGCAGTGCTGCAGCCAGCACATACCTGGCCCTTTCACAGCCCAAGGAGCCCCAGCCTGGCTCCACATTCAGGATAAATACAGGGAAACTGAACAAAGGAAAGAACGCAGTTCCAAGTTTCAGCAGAACATAAGCGGTGCTATTGAAATCCATTACCACCTTCTCTCTTCCTTAACACAGGGAGGATGAGAAAAAATTAAACAAAGCCTTTGGAACAATATCCTCCTTCTGAAAGTTTTTTGGGTGTTCTTTTTTTCTTTCCTTAATACAATAGATTATTATTCCCTGAAGCTTTGCTACATGGATAAAGGCATATTCTGAAGTTTACAGTGGCAACTACAAGAATAAGAGAAAAAATCCCATTCGTATAAAGGAGCTCTTCCTTCATACCAAGATAGTTTCATATTCCAGACAGTTTTTGCATGCTCTGATCACACCGTTAATCACATAAGCTTCTCTTGGAAGAACAAAACAAAGTAAAAGTTCAAAAGCAGCAACGTTACGAATAGTAATAACAAGCAATTATACCTGCTGGGGTATCAAGAAGATACTCAAAAAGCAACATGAGAATTTTCTTGATCACTAAACGGAGGAGAAGGATGAATGAGCTTATCAACAAAGGCCAGGCAGAGTGACAGCAGGAGCAAATGCCTGGGCTACAGGTGCTGGAAGTTCATTATTAATAAGGCAGGGTCCCACTTGAAGGCCTCAATTAAAGGATTCCCAGCAGTACGAGTAGTTAGTGACAAAGATTTCTTTGCAGAGCTTTGTTAGAATATCAATGCTTGGAAGGCTGGGATTTAATGACACATTATAAGTTGAGGCTTAGGACTGGTAATTTTAGATACTCTCATTTGCTCAGTTCTCACCAGAGTCTCTTGTTAAAGCCTACTCAAAATGAGTTAACTTCAGGAAGTTATTACAGGATACTTTTAATCTGTCACTATGAGAGATACTATAGCATGAAGAAAAACAATGTTATTTGCTTATTATTGTGGCACGTTGTTTACTTATTGCAGTAAAAGCCCACACTCACATTGTTTACTTGGAGATGCACTTAAACATCTTACACATAAACTGAGAAACTTTATCCCATCTCTTTTGTAAGTTTCCTTTTATTCTCACATCTCAAGTAACAGCTGCTTTTTGCACATAACCATGTAAGTCCTTGTGGTCTTGAACAACGACATCATGTAGTGACACTGAGCATCTTTAAGAGAGTATCAGTGAAATACAGATTGCAGAATGAACTCACTTCTACATTCAACTTCAAGAAGAAACATCTAGAAGAAAAGATTACCTAGGAAAGAGCTGCACAGCCTCCACTTCTGAGCTTCTGTCCTTGAATTCCTCTATTTTCATAAATGCATATTAGCTTGCACTTGCAGTCTTATTAGCCAGCACATTCCTGATATCTTACAGTTCAGCAGTTTTACTTTGTTTCTGTTTGGATATACCAATTCATACATTTAAAGCCTGCATCACAGATTTCCTATTTAAAAGGCACAAAATGTCAACAACTGAATGTTGCCTCACGTACCGCCCAAATCTCTTAGGAAAAGAAAATAACAGCAACCTGTTGAATCAAGTTAGAGAGACTTTGCAATTCCTTTTGGAGCGTGCAAGTAACTATAATCACACTGCAAAAATGTTGGTGAGAAGCGTTGTTGAAAAAAATCACAGATGAGAATTTTTTTTGAGCCATAAAAACACACAGTAATATCTCAATTCATAGTACTCAAAATTACATGTAAGGCAACTCAGGATAAATTTCTACTAAAACCCACTTGAAGCAATGGAGCCAGCCTGACACACTGCTCTGCTGATTTAAACGGTACCTTCCAGCAAACTGCAATAAACCTGAAACTTGCCTAAAGTGAATAAAAAGTAAGCACTAGAACAGAGACCCAATGTATTCATCCTGATATATAATTGCAGTAAAACTAACAGCCACAGCCTGAATAATGTTTGTAATTTATTCGAAATGCTTTTCCAACCATCAAATACACTTTTCTCCTCATAAATAAAATCTTTACCATAGGTTTAGGTGAAGGAATAACACTTGGAACTTCAAGCAGGTGACATTCATGAAATAGTTCTCTCATCATTCAGCAATTACTTAATCGTTTATTTATTTTATTCAACCAAATTGCTACCGTGGTAATTCTCAGGACACTTACGTTGCAACATCTACCTTCATGCTCGGTTCTCAAAATCATCATTTTTCCAAGGAATGTTCCATTCTTTGGAATTGGATGGATCATTTCTTGAGGGCAAAAAAAAGTTGCTTACTGTTATATTTCTAAGTGTGTATGCATAGGACTTTGAAATTAGCTCATCAGGAGGTTGATGAAGCAAATGTTTCTCATCCATCATACAGCAAGAGCAGTAACTCATTCTAATCCTATGCTAGTATGATTTTGCTTGGATTTTTTAGTAATAATCTAGTTGTTCAATTCTGGTAGAAATTATACACCCCAGATATATTCTGAGTATGTCTTGATAACCTCAGATTCCATTACGTGTTTAATAATTGACTACTCAATAGAGCATTGACATGTTTCTGTCTGGAAGTAATTCACCTTTGTCTGTGTATCAGCAGGAATGCACACTGAATTACAGATATGGTCTTGAGATGTTGTAAAGGCCATATGCTTTATTCAGCTCAGGTTTTTTAAATGCATATTCATGACGAGCACCACTTGGAAATTAATATCCTAACTTGTGTAAGCTATTATATATATACAAAATGATTTATTAAAGCAGCGTCTCATTGAAAAGCACCTTGAACCCTTACCTGGAAAACAGCAGCTCCTGTAACAGGCCTGACCTCGAAAACAGAATTACATTTTGCCATATTTGCTGATACATATGCTATGGCGTATTAACAAATAAAAACAGTGGTCATAGTGCTTAAAAGATCAAGTTAAAAAAAAAAAGCAGAGAATTGCTCTTACTCATATTTCTCTCATATAAGAGAAAGCAGTAAGGAAGTCCCCGCTGTACCATACCGACTTGTCATCCCCTGCAAACAAACAAAAAAAAGGTCTCTAACAAAGTGCTTGCACACAAATACAGGATTTTCTGACTCAGAAAGCAAACATCCTCCAACCCCTCTACTCTCTCTGACCAATGCCAATCAGGGCCCAGCAGCCTTGGTAGTTATCAGCACAAAGCTACTGATGAGGGTCACACAACCACCACTGAATTCAGACACAGTGCTGCCGAGAAAGAAGAAAAACAGTTCTGAAGAAAACAACCTCTAAATTTCTCAACAATTAACATTTCATCTCAGGGAGAAAAAGCAGCAATTTTTTTCTACATTATTTAAATGACCTTTTAGCTAACCAAGCTGCCCTTTCCTCATTGAAGCTTTGTTCCTACAGGTAAGTTGGTCTGTGGTACATCAGTCAAGCCAGGATCTTTAAGAGCAATAAATTCACATTAAAAGTAGTCATGTCACTTTACCATGAGAAGTACACTAATGGTCGTTTGGAGGCTTTGAGTTTCCTCCAACTAATGACAATATCTAACGCTTTGAAAGTAAACTCCAAGAAGAGTTACTGGGGGACAGTTTTTATACCCTTTCTTGACAAATCTTAAAGTATTTCCTGTTGTACAGCAGGTCTATGCTGCTCTGCAAGATCAGTAGTGATACATTAACCAGTTATCCAGTTCTTGAAAACACTCTCTCCCTCCTCCCCCAGCACAGTGATAATTACAGAATATGCTTTTATGTTACCGTTGTTAGAAACTATTCTCTGACAACTGCAAGCATCTCTTCACAAGCTTACTGTAATTCTTTCCGTCTTTCCAGCCATCCATCCCAATCCTAAAATTTTAGCCTCACAAGATGCTTAAAACTGTAGCAGACTTTCTTCCCTAACTTCGCAGTTATTTACCTTTCCTCAGAGGGTTTATAGAATGCTACAGACTACAAAGATGAAAGATTTTCTGAAAGATGAAAGGAAAGTTGTGAACATTTTTATCCATCAATCTGTATGTGTATCTCAAGAGGCATTGTACTAAAGCAGATCAAAGTTTGCCAAGGTCATTGCAGAAATCACTACCAAAGCTGCCCTCCAAAGCTCTCATGCAAGCACCAGATCACTATTACTAAAGTCTGATTCAAAAGAGCACACTACCACAATAACTCATACTCAGAAGTTCCAAGCGTACCCTCCTCCACACAACTGGGCCTACCTACATGTCCCATGTATTCAGTGGGATATATACCTTCACGTCTGGCATTTAGACACCAACGAAGCTGCTGTGTTCTGATAATTGAGTGCCATTTCACCTATGCGTGGCTGCTAAGTGGCAAAGAAATTCCTTTGCATAAATGGAAAGGATTTTAAGTCTTGTTATCTGCCAAAATGTTGGGCCAGATTCAGTAGTAGGACTGCTCTATCATCATTTATGCCTGAACCCACATAGAGAAAAAACTCGAGATATCTACATTCACTAATTTCTTATAACGTGAAGATGCCTAACTTCCGTTTTCCTAATTATTACTGGTTTGACTGCATAGCAATCCAAGCATTAAACTGCTCCATTCGTGACTGGATGCTTGTGATTTGGTGTCTGTGATCATCCCTTGTGTTATTTATGAAGCCCTCAATAGAAAAAGAGGATTCAGCAGCAGTAAGTCAGAAGGCACAATTGGTATCTCTGTTCAAGTGTTTGTAACCTCTTCAATCACTTTTCTAGATGTGATGTGACCCTGTCGTACTTAAGAGTATTCGAACTTTCTCACATTTGAGAATATGTTTAAGTATGATTGATTCCAAGTGGTTTATTTTACTTCAGTTTACATAAAAGTATATTTCATGTTCTTCATCTACTTACATGATGCTACAGCTCTAAAGTGTTGTGTCCCTTCACACACACACTCACTGTTGCCTATCTGTGTATAATTGTAGTCCAGACAACACAGACACAGAACATTAAGAATTAATTATGCAGTCTGACTTTATATTTCTTCTCCTTCAGGACAACTGCTAGGCGTTCATAATACAGAAAGCTGTTTTTCTTCTGTTTGCAAATACCTCGGTTGCTACCACATTTAGAAAACATGTCTAGGGAAAATGCTTTTCATTTGAAGACTTCGGGAGACAATGCAGGCTCTGCATTAGTTAGCAAACACTAACAGCTCATTTTACCAAGGTGCTGGCTTCTAAGTGGATACTTCACCTTTTAAAGGGCTCATTACATTGTTGGCTATACACTCTACCATTACCCAGACTTTGTCTGTCATCAACAACAATGAAAGCAATAAGGCTTTTCTAAAGCTCTAGAGGCATTTCACTGCTGATAGCTTCTAAGTAGAGAAAATAAAAGAGCAGTTTCTCATTCGTGAGTTATCTTTCACTTTTCTTAGTTCTCTCTCTTGGTTCTCTGTTAAATGTCTCACCCAGGACTAAAATGAAAATGCATTGGGAGAACATGGGAGAAAAGATTGTCTGATTTTCTTTAAAAATACATCTGTCTCAATGGCAAAGATGCACTGATCATAGATCTGTCTCTTCCTAAAATGCATACATTGTCCTTTCAATATTAGCAGATCACAGACAGTTATTTGCAACTATAACAGAGACAGTTACACAAAATTTTATATCTCTCCTGAAAAAAAAAAGATCCTTACATGACAGTAACAATAAGAGAAAAGACTCTAGGTCTGCTTTTCACATAGCTTCCTATAAAATATTATTTGCTGTAAGGATTTATTTCATCAGTGATCTCTGCAGGAAGAAGAGAACTACTGATAAAGTCAGGCACTGCAGTCAGATTCTGAATTGCTTGTGTATGGACAAACCAATTAGTGACTAGCAATAAGTCATCAGGTGCAATTGAAAGGAATATGCAATCTGGCTTTCCCTTTCTCAAGAGGCACTTATCTTCATCTACTGCAGCTATAACTTGAAACTCCTCTGCAGTTGCCATCTGGCATGTAAGCGTGGATCTGGGCTTAAATGAGAAACAATAAAGATAAATGAGAGCCTTGATGCTTTGAGCTGCACAGTACTGCTTTTTTGAAGATTCTTTATATTAAATTATATTAAAATCAAGATTTTGAGCATTATATTTACACCTCATCATATCATTTTCAAGCTTATATAAAACAGTTTAATTAATCTTCCAGCCAAACCATTGAAATCTAGACTGAAGGCTGAGAGATATCCTTACCTGACAAAATGATAACATAAATCAATAAAGAGAACTACATTTAAAAAGGGTAAGTGTGACACTTACATTTAAGTAAATCAATACATTTAATATTTTCTTTGAGGTACAATGCTTGCTGTTTTTAAAAGTGTACAAATACAAACAAATTTGATCACACCTTTTAATTAAAACCATGTTGTGCAGCAGTGACGACTGGGACTATGAGAAGGATGGCAACATTAGCAACACAGGAAAGGCACTGAAGCTGAGCAACACCTGCATAACACTTTCTGCTACTACTGAAACTCAATGGCTTTTAACAAGCATGAGTATGATCACTGTGTGCACAGAAAGGATGTTGTTGCAAAAACAGCGATATTGGTGTGTTTACTCCAAACACTAGAAGCACACTGCTGACCAATTGAGATGTTCTTGCTTGCTTGAATACAAGAACTCTGGTGTGCTACCAGAGGTTTGATAAATAACAGACATAGGCTTCCTCAATTTCTACAAATGCCAGAAAGACAGGAGAACAAAGAAAGGTTTCTTTGAGAAAAAATTCTGTATCTGTAGTTTGTTCTTAAAAAGCAACAGCAAACGTATTCAACAAACACACGAGGCTATAACAGCAGAAACCAAGATCTGGATTACCCACATAGGTTGGAGTGAAGAAACAATAAGCCTATTGCTCAGATGAGTAACAGCAAAGACTTGCAAGGTTTTGAAAAAGTTCTTTACACCGTAGTGAAAAACTACAAAGTCCTCTCACTGAAATTGTAAAAAGGAATTGAGTAAGTGCAATGTGATAGAAAGAGCAGCAACAAAGGCCTAAGTTTCAGTAAGTGAGCATTTGCCCAAATACAACAGCTACAGGCACAGAAACAAAACAAAAAAGCCATTTGCCATCAGAAGGGTATGCAGAGATCTCCAGCAAAATACTCTTACCTCTACTGCCAACCCTTAAATGAGGTCTGGGAAGGGCTGGATCCTGGCTCCACCCTTTCTAGTCACTCAGGTACACTGCATGCACCTGAGCTCTCCTGCCTTCCACCAGGTGCTCAATCACTGCTTCAGGCCATGACTTCACATTTCTCTACAGTACGATTTCCAATTTTATGAAAATGCAAGCTATTAATTTGTTTTGTTTTCTCTTTACCTTACTTATGTAAGTGATCAACAAGCACTATATAATCAAAACTTTACCTGAACAAATATGCCACTGTGATATACTTCCACTTTTACTAATGATTCTTTTTAACTAGAAATACTTTAGTTTAAAATATTCCATTCATTAGAGGACTGTTTCTGTGCCTCACACAGAATCTTGGTGCTCAAAGCACTGTTCTTCCTCTCAGGTACACCAGTGTAAAGCTAGAATGGTTCTGCTCGGGTTAAGAAAGCAAAGATGCAAGTTACTATCTGTACGGTAACTGTTGAATCATGGCCTGAATCACTAATTGAGCACCTGGGGAAAGGACTCCTCAGCCCTGGGAGCACAGGTGAAGGTAATTCAGCTGTGTGACTGGAAGGGATGCAGCTTGGCTGTGCCTCTCTTAGACCCATTTAAGGGCTGACTGCCTTTGGGTTTTGTTTTTTTTTTCTGGAGAACTCTCCTTATGAAGCTTTTCTTTGGAAGCTGAGAACCTTCTGATATGGGTGAGTAATCTTTTTGTTTTCCTTTTTAGTACCTTTCTATGTGCTAGCTCTTCTGCCCTTGTATTTTTGTTGTAGTGCCTTTCCTTTTATATTGTTCTGTCTAATTGTAACTCTCTCACTGATGTGTATATTAGTTAATGCTTATTTTGGTTTGCTGATGGTAAACAGCTCTAAAGCTTAAATGTATTCTCTTAGAATGTTGTTACTATTAGGGCTTCTGCTGCAGTGGGAAACTGACCTTGTCTGACTGTGGCTTTCATATCAGTTTCCTATCTCCTCTTCCTGCAGCCTCTCAGCACAGTAACATCTGCTAGGCCATAACATGCAGGGAGGCACCCAGTACTAATGGCAAACTGCTTCACAATGAGAAATTTGTTGTTGGTTTGCCTATGTAGAGCATTACAGCCCCTTCCCTGTATGATAACTTTACTAGGCAAAAACATGTTAAAGCAAAAGTGTTTTTTGTTTCAGTCCATTCTGAGTTAATACCAACATGTCAGCTGAACAAGAATGTATTCTTTATAATAGAAGCATTATTTGCACTTTTGGTTTAGTAGATCTACCAGATACCAAATTTCCAGTGGTTTAGAGACTTCATATAAAGAAAGGTTGATGTTTAGCAAGTATGATGCTGTGGCTTCCAATACTACAGTTAAAAATATCCACATGTTACAGAGGAAAAATACAGTAGCAAACTAACATACATCAACAGATACTTTATATCCTGTGAGAATTTAAAGAAAGGTCCTCAATGCCTTTTTAAAATCCTCTGGAAAGAAAAAACTAAGTTTTTTGCACTGAAAAGCTCGTGCTAATTCTCTGCATAGATGTTATTTCCACATAATATTCTGCCTTTTTTTTGGAATGACTACACTGCCAAACATAATCCCATTGCTGAGATTCTGTCAGCCAATAATACCGTTCTGGGAAGGCAATTTGTAATGATATCTGAAACATTATGCAAACACAATGAGCTATTTTAATTTTGCTGAAGCTTAAACTACAAGGAAGAAAAATGACCAAAAACAAAAGGTGAAACCAAACTTCAGGCAAACCTAAAGTCCTACCAAGAAACAACTGATGTATAATAACAGAATTTTACTAACATAAGAGGATTAGAGAGAGAAGAGGGAAAAAGGCACAAACAATTGCAAACAACTAAAAATATACAGTGTTCTCTAATAGTAAAAAGAAATGACCCAAGCACAAATGTTCCGTCCAGTTCACCTGAGCCCAAAAAAATGCTTTTATCATTGTGAAGCCTAAAACTTGAGAGAAATTTTTATTTCTCTGCCTTTCAGTGTTTTTATCTTTCAGATAAGGCTTTTGTGCAGCTAAGTCAAGTTTTATGACTGTTGTTTGAGCCCTTTTAAGTTGTTTTTTTTCTTGGCTTTCAAATAAAGCATGGTGTGCTGCCCTGTTCTTTACCTCTGCTCATTTATCTTCTGCAGCTCCAGAGAACTACAGTACACTGGAGTCTGCTTTGCTTTGTTTCTGTACTGCATTTTAGCCTTCTGATTTCCACTGTCTGCCTCAGAAAAAATTGATTTACTAATGTTTGCCTTCAATTCTAATAGCAATCAAGTAACAGAATTATTCCACTTACAGCAAGTAAACATCATCTTGTCCACCCTATTTGTAGTATTTGATGTAATGTTCAAACTAGCTGTAACTGCAGCGTTTAAGTAATATAAAAATAAAAGTTTGAGTATTTACTTCATAGATTAAGCTGAGTGAATGATTGCCTTGTTGTCCAAGCCAAGACTTGAAGCTAATGCTTTCCAATGCCATTATGGAGGGTAAAGGTTAATGAACATTTCTCTCATGTTTCTCTTCTCCATCTCTTCCCAACTGATTTTTTTTCTGCACTGAAATACACATCAGTAAGGCTGAGATGCCAAGAACCAGCAGATTACGCTGACTTGCTGTGCTGCTCTTTTGGCAGGTTTTACAATTACAAGGCCTAATTCTACAGCCTTGATGCATGCACATCTTATGTAAGGCCCTGGGAGCTTTCTGTCTCAAGAGCTGCAGCTAATGCCAAATTCTGGTAGAGAAGCTGATTCATAGCATCTGGAGCAACTTTGGCTTGGGATTTCATAATCACAATTTTACACCTAGATGTGAGCATTCCAACTTCACAGTAATGGGATAGAAACAGGATGGTAGGGTTTCTTCAAACTCCCACAGGAGGCAGACCAGAATTGAAACCTGTGGGAACACACCAGTGTAATAAAGAGTGGGATCTATTATCTTTGAGTAACTGTCAGAACACAACGTGATTTTGTAGTGGTAACTTTGTCTTAATTTAACTGCTGAAAAATAGGTCTTAATTAGTTCATATTCCATAACTGACTTGAAACTTTCTGTGGTTGTTTGTTGTTCCTTTACAGGGCAGCATCCAAATGCTTCTGCTCTTGCACATCTTCCTGCCTGACACTCTTCTCTTTCCCATATAATCTCTTTCATATCCAGGCACTTCAGGAACTGTTTGCAATTCATTTGATGCAGTAGAGAACACAATTAGGATCAGGCCTACTGGTGTCTATGCTTACCATCAGCAAATTATTCCAGATACAACTGAGTTCAGGAAGCATTCTATTTATTAAACAGCTTCTAAAATTAGAAATGGGAAACTTATGTTCAAAGACAACAAAGAAATGTTTATTTTAACAACTATGACAGTCTGCATCAGAAATGGTGAAGCTCCTCAGCAAGCACAGTTAGCACTGCCATCAGAGCTGCTGCACTAACGGTGTTAACTTGGGTGCTTGCCCTCAGTTTTCAAGCTTAATGTACAAGATTTAATCTTCAGATTGATTTTCTTTTTTCTTTTTTTGTAAACGAAGCACAATGTTTCCCCTTATAGGAAATCTTATTTATTCCCCAAATATATAAAAGTAATTTAAAATATACAAAGAGGAGGTTTTAATTCTAGCTATTCTTGTTTAGAATAAGCTTTATATGTTCAGTAAGCCTGCTCAGCAGAAATAAATGATCAATTTTGCTCTGGAATGTCAGCTTTATGAAGTTTTTTTAACTAGCTTTTTTCTCCCTCAAAGGAGTTGGGAGAATTAATGTTTCTATAATGTTGTAGATTTAGCATTAGGAAGAAAGGCCTGGAAACATCAGAATTTATATATGCTTTAAAGCAACAGACAAAACACTTTCTATACTTAACTACATTTTTTAAGCTTGTGCCTTGCCTGGGGAATCTAATTTATGTCTTCAGACTTGCAAAAGTGGTGCCTAAGAGTACATGCTCTGCTTCCAGTCACAAGTAAAAGTTCCAAATGCTGAAACCACCCCCGAGGCAGCATTAGGCAAGGTCAGACACAGACCTGAAGGGCAGTTTCTGTCCTCAGTGCAGCAGTGAAGTGTTACCTTTTGCATGCACATTTCAAAGAGCAAATTTAAAATTCATTCCACAATCCCATACATTTTACTATATATCATGTAAGCATTTGTGCTTCCTGTTAATGTTGTGGTAATTAGAAGTTTTGGGGTAGATTACACAACTAGTGACATTCTTGAGACACTTGTTTTCTTATTGCTGATAAGCAGAAAAAGTAATATGACTTTAAACTCTCTGGACTTCCCACTGTGCAAGGATACTTGCAAAATACTTGATAGCTGGTGGGGGAGAAGAATGTGACATACAAAGCAATGCACAAAGTCGAGAAAGTCAAAGTCTGTGCACCACCGACTCACCAAAAAATAAGGACAAGCTGTGTTCGTCTTTCCCCACCAAAACAGGGATGCCATTCCTTCTTGGTAAGTGCTGCCTCTTCACTTCTATGTGAACAAGATGCAGGATATGACAGCAGTTATTTTGCTAGTGCTAATATCATATACCAGCACTGCTGCAGCCAGTCAAATTGGTGGGTCAAAGCCAGGCCAAAGCCTGGTCTTGTTAATCACTGCATGTTAATAATTTGGAGATTTTAATATTTTCATCCCCGATACACTTAAAGACTCTAGCACCACTGCAGATCTGTGCTCTTAGAATCACAGAATGGCTTGTGTTGGAAGGGTCATTCAAGACCACCTCACTTCAACTGTTTGCTGTGGGCAGGGTTTCCATCCAGCGGATCGAACCTGAGGCCCCATCCAACCTGACCTTGAGCACATCTGCAGATGTGGCAACCACTCTGGGCAGCCTGTGCCAGTGCCAAACCATCTTCTCCTAACATCTAACCTAAATCTTCATTATTTTAATTTAAAACTATCCCTCCTTGCTCTGTTGCTATCAGACGGTGTAAGAAGTCAATCTCCCTCCTGTTCACAAGCTCCCTTTAAGTCCTGGAGCCCCAGCGAAGCCACCGGAACGCACCGACGTTTCGGCTGCAACCCGACCTCGCCACCTCGCTGGTGCCAGCCGCGGCCCGCAGCGCTCCGCAGCGCTCCGCTCCTCCTTACAAGCAGAAACAGGGACGCGGCGCCGCGGGGCCGCGGGAGCTTCAGCAACAGCGGCCGGCCGCGCGCGGTAAGGGCCGAGCCGCGGGTGCGGGGCGAACGGGGGGCGGCCGGGGCTGGGGGGCAGCGGCAACGCTGGGCGACTCCTGCGGGGCCAGGCAGGGGGCGGGAGCCCGGGGTGCGCCGCGCGGCGAGGGGGTTGGGAAACGGCCGCTCCTCCATGCTGGAACCCGAGCGGCTCCACCAGGACGGCGGGACGTGTTTATTACGTGCCTGAGCGTGGAGCTGATCTGCTCGGCACTGAAAGTACGGCGCTGCTCCCGAAGAATACAGGAGCAATACACATCCGTATATTTTACAGAAGGATATTTAGAACGGTAATTAAAGCTGATAAATGAACTTTGGCTTTTTTTCCCAAACGCTTCACAGAGTGTCGGTGAGTTAAAGCAGACGAGGATGTCTGTGGTTACACAGGCGTATTTCAATCCCTAGCTTTCACTGTGTAACCGTTCTGTCTCCCCTCCTTCAGTCTCTGAGGCCATCTCCCCTCTCACGCAGCAGCTGGTGTTTGGATTTATAAATGATCCCTGGCGTTGCATTATTCAAAGACTTCAGCAGGCATCGGGCCATGGCATGGCTGTGTTTGTTTTCCTTAAGCTCTGTGCAATACAGTGCGCAATCAGTTCATCCCTGATCATTAGTAGCTGTAGTTTAGGACTGGTCAGATCACACAGTTCTAACAGCAAACTAACTTCATGGCTTTAAACTTAGAAAAATTGTACAATTTAGCCTAGGTTCAGTTAGCTAATTAGCACTCAGATGGTCTAGAAGAATTTGTGAAAGACTTTGGGGAAGCCCAGAGGTGTCCAAGGGCACTGAGAGCACAAGGTGACAGTCCTGTCAAAGGCGAACTGGAACTATTTGAGGTTCTGCCTTTTAAAGTACTTTAATGAGATAAATCACATAATTGCAGTGATGATTTCTAAGGTCTTATTTTATAAGATGCTTGAGCACCAACTGCAGCATTTGGCAGGGCAGATTGGAGCAGCTGGGGGAAGCTGCCCGCCCCGCGGCTGCAGGGTGCTGCTGCCCTGAGGCTGCCAGATCTCCAGAGCGACTTTGCAGCCTGATGTTTCCCTGTATTGGCTTACTGTAATGCATTACTGAAGAAGCTGCAGAAGCTTTGCTTTCCGCCAAGCACTCTGCGTTTTTCTTACTACTAAGATAGAAACTAAGAAACTAGCCATTAGGCTTATGGAGCATTATGCAGATCTCAAAAGCCCTAAGAAATGCCATAATGTCAGACTAGAGGTCTGTCCAGCCCAGTGGATCCAGAATGCCAATTCTTTCTTTGGTTACATACCAAATGAAAGATGAAATATTCTCAGGAGCAAGCAAAGCATTTTGAGTGATAACAAATCACATGCTTTTGTCTATTCGGTTTGAACTCTCTGACTGTAAAAGGTGAAGCAAGTAGAAATTCTAAATTGATTAACTAATAGAAATATAAAGACAAGAAGCCATGTGAAATCCTGTGCCTAGGAACCATTTACCATGGTAAATGTACCATGCCAAGTCCTCGGTGTTACTAGGCAAATTCATATGTTACTGTAAGAAATGTATGTAATGCTTTCCATTCTAATGGCTTAAGAATTTGATAGCTTTTTGATCCCTGCATTTTGCTGGGGAAGTTACTGCTTGCACGAAGCAGAAGGAAAAATGGTGAGTATTCGAAAATTAAGCCTATCCTCTGTTTAAGCACAAGAATGCCATACACCTCTAAAGACAATATTTTGTGTGCTTTGGGTCCTTTTCACGGATACGTGAAGGGGTAAGAACAGATGATTTCTGTCAAGTTGCATATGCTGTTGCTCTGGTGAATCCTGCAGCAAGCTTGGAGTTGGTTAGTTTCAGGGGTTTCTTTGAAGCTGATTTAGAAATGGAGATGAGGCTTTCATTTTTGCACAACTCTAATATGGAGATTGAAAGGGAAAACTTCATCTTTTGGATAATGCTGAATATGATCAAAAGTCATGTATCCCACCATGTAATTTCTTAATGGTTCTTCAATGAAAGTCAAAGAAATGCAATACACCTGAGTCACTGGAATTTAACAATTATGTGATCTGTCATGTGGCCCTGAAAAAGCCATTTTAGAGGATTAGAGTGTCATACTAAACTGTGAATAATATTTATAGCCACCTTGTAAAATTATTCTTGGCTGGGGTGACTAACTTTCTGATAAGCAAACAAAACACCACCCTATTTTATACATTTTTCATTTTTCTCTTACCCAGATATTCATGTTATCATCATTATTAAAGTGGAAAGGGTGGATGTGTAGGTATGTATGTCACTGCTACAGAGGACTGCTTTCAGCAAAAGTACATCTTGGGAGTGTAGAGAATGGACTAACTTCTGTTATAGCAATGGCTCCCAACTAGTAACAGCACGAGAAAAATCTCAGGTACCTGATCGTATTTTTAAGGGTTATTTGTGTAATATGGTCTTCTGTGATTTTAGTTACCTGGTAAAATGTACTTTTTTCTCATTTTGAGAATGTCTTACAACCATAACATCCTTAGCGTCACCTACTGTAACTCAGCTGGGCTCAGTGCAGCTACATAAATTTATACGAGATAACGATGTGACCCCATGAAAGAAAGGATATGAGCAGCTTTGAACTTGTTCAAATCTAAATTTTATATAAATTAGTCTAGATTTGCCCTCACAGGAGGAGATAACACTTTCATCCTGTGCTGAAATTCAGTTTCTTTCTGCTCTTTACAGAAATCTTACCTCAAGGGTGAGCCCGCCTCACAGTGTGCACGTATCAGTGTCTTTTCCTCCAGTTTACTAATTTAACAGCTCGTGAATCAGACTGCTCTGCTCAGCACTCCATTGTGCTTCTGATAATTAATCAGATATGGCTCTAATTAATGACTTTCAGCAGAATTTAACTGTGGTCATCTGTAACGTCATCTATTATTGATGTACTTAGGAACATAAGCAATAGAATAAGAACTTGCAGAAATTTTTTAATGAAAATTGGAAGTTTTTTCCATCATATAATCTATTGCATTGCTTAAGTGAGGGTTCCTCATTTGAAGCTATCTGCCCTTTTATGTATAACTGCATGGTGTGCCATATTGTTGAAAGTTTTCTACACTGCAGGCAGTACCATAGCAACTACCATGTAGAAAGAAGGCATCAGTTTGGCCAAGGCTACTGGGACATGTTCTCAGGGCGGAGCGTGTGCAGCCCTGAATCAGAAGAGCTCACCAGGAGCCAGACAGCTGCTGCAGGAAATGCGAACCTGTTAATTGTCTTCTTTGAGCCTTATTCTTTGAGTCATCCGTTTGGTCATTAAAAGCAAAACCTTCGCGCTGTCTGGTCAAAGCTGTGCTTTTTCTTGCTTCCATTATTTTTGACTTTTGAAGACAGCAAAGGTGACAAAAGCTGTGTAATGTTTCACTAATCAGAAATATGACAAAAGGCAGCGTCTGTCATGTCAGGAGGGAAGCTGAAATGGCGGGAGATGTATTTATAAAATTTATTCATTCTTTGCAAAAATCAAGTGCAGTGGTTTCTTAAAACAAGAATTGGTTTAAAAAAACTAAACAGACTCAAAAAAAAAAAAAAAAAAAGCATACTACTTCTGCTTGATTAAATGTGATGTTAAATGACCTGATCCCAAGCATTCTATTAAATGTTTCAAAATTCTTGAAAACAGAAGATGAGATCTTGCTGCAGAGTAGCATAGACAATTATAAAAATGTTTTATCAGTAAAAATTTTAAAAAATGCTTGTGCAGCTCAGTCTTATATGTTTCTTTAGCAGACATTTTTCACTAATGCTTTGTAAATACAGAATTCTGAAATACAGGATAGTGGAAGGGTTGTTTTTGTGTGGGTTGTTTTTTTTATTTTTTAGGGGATTTCAGGTGCTTGGACTTTGGTTTAATGTTTTGAGGCACACACAGACATGGCGCTAAAGCGGCAAGCACTTGAGTAGCAAAGCTGACTGCTGAAACCTTGCTGGTTTTAAGCAAAGTGGCAGCAAGTCATTGATCACATGAAGGCAGTTCAAAAGCACAAGTGTTATTATGGTGGAAGGTTACAAATGTGAGTTATCTCTGTGATTGTCTGCCCCTTTTCTCAACAAAATGAAGACTTGAAACTGGTCTGCCCAGTACTGAGTACCCAACCGATATAGAAAGTTGCCACACGGTTTGCTATTTCTGCTTTTGGAATATGGGACTTTGGAAGTTATAGCAAATAAAGACTGTGGGAGGCTTAACTCTTAAAATCCAAGCATTTAAAAAGAAATAAACAAAAATGATTAATATTAGCAAGAGGGAGATCTTAACTTTTTTTTAATAATGAACTTGATGTAGTAACAATGCTGCCTTGTAAACTCAGTAATAGCATGCTAGAAAGAAAATGATGTGAAACAAAGTAGTTTTTGGAAGATTTGCTAGAATTCCTCCTCTGGAGCCTGTGCTTAATCAATGTCTAAATGTACTAGGGAAGCACACAGCTGTCTTGGATCAGACAGGAAAGTCAAGGCCTAAAATGGCACGTGCACAACAATGTCTTGCTCCTCGTAATGCATAAGGTACTTTTATTTAAAGTAGGGGCAATACCAGTACTAGAATTTGTTCAGAATAAGTACTACCTGATCTTTTCTGAGTTTGTTGTATAATTGAGGTTTGTAGTGGTTGGTGCTTTTTTTTTTTTTTTTTTCTTTCTTTCTTCCTCCTATATTCACTTCAGTTTCTGGGGATGTAGAGCATTTTGTGCAAGAATGATTGTAAGTACAAAAGTGATTCCTTTGTTCAATTAGTCATCCTCAGAGGATTTCTGAGATTATTTTTGTAATGATTATGGGACATTTAACTTGTACACAGAAGCAATAATTTATCACTGATCTAATAATTAATATGAGGATGAGGCACAAAGTAGGTATCTACAGATAAGGTCACTTTAATTTTGGTATGCATGAAGCCAGAGACAGCCTCTGGAACAGTTCAATTCTATTTCCTTTTTCACAGTTACAGAAGTGGAAGAGCAGAAATGAAGACCCGACTTCTACAAGTGCTGAATAATTGTTCTTTCTGCTGATTTATAGCACCACGACATTGAAGCACTCCTAAAGTTTAGTTATCAAGATCCCTAAGAGAAAATTTGCCTTCTTGGTTGCAATCCAATTTGATATGGTACATTCTGTCCTTTCTTCCCTTTCCAATCTACAGATATTATGTGTTTTCCATGTTCCTTTTTTCCTGTTAGAAAGCAAGGTACATACTTGACCTAATTAGTATTTATTTCATCAGAATTACCACAGAAGTAGAACAGTTGAATTATCCATGTACTTTCTCAAAAGTATTTCATCTTTCAGCTAGGATTGGGCGCTACAATAAGAGTAAACACTTATGAGCAACCATGTTTTGCAGGGCATGACTAATGGAAGATGCATTACATAGGGACAATTGCTGGAGAACAAATTAATGAATGATTAATTATTTAACTAGGTACGTCGGTGATATGACAGCTGGGCTGCTTTTTGCAAACACGTACAGCAACTAATAGGTATAAATCAGTTTTTGCATACTGAAATTGACACAGGTTTTTACTGCTGCTACTAAACACTATTTTTCAGTCTGAAGGCAAGGGAAGACAACTTATCCAAGTACTCAGCAGTAGTTTAATTAAAACAAATATTTTCCCCTGGCACAATACGCACACTGAAGAAACACCTGGTGACAGCACAATCACCTACTTGTTTGTGGTTTGTATTCAGCTGAGGAAGCCAGTCAATGGGTGTAGGGGAACTGTTAGGTCATGGCCTGAACTGATGATTGAGCACCTGGTGAAGGGAGTGGCTGGCCAAGGAAGCGCAGGTGCAAACAACTTACCTGTGCTTCCCATGTGACTGGAAATCCCATGGATCCCAGATCCACCCCTTCCTGGGCTCATTTAAGGGCTAGCCTGGAGGGAGAGTGTTTCCTGTGTGGAGATCTCTTCTTGAGGAGTGCTCTGTAGCCAGAGGTCCTCATCACCAGTTACGTGAGTCAACCTTTTTTCAGTGTGTGATTATTGATAGTCCTCATGATAATGTCTGGTATTGTAATTAATTTGGTGGAAGTAGTTTTGTTGTATTCTAGGACTTTCAATGTTTTTCAGTGGCACCCTATGAAATACATGTCACTTTGACTTTAACGTTTGGAGGTGTTTGTAATGCTAGGGATACAGAGGTGTTCTCCCACTTACTGTAACTGCTACTGCATTACAGGGCGTAAACTGGTTAGGAGCATATTGTAATGTTTAATTTTTCTTCTACATTTAATTTTTTTTCTAGGAATTACGCTAAAAAATCTATGGATTGTTTGTTTGTTCCTATGTATTTTTGTATGTGTACGTTCTTGTTCACATGGGGGAGATGCTTCAATTACTTTAAATGCTTAGTAAATTAATATGCTACTCGTGCTTTATCTAATTCTTGTGAATGGTAATGGTGATTTTTCACTAGGCAAATGTTGCATTGCTGCTGGGTTTTCAGCATGGAAGGTTCCAAGGCATGTACTAATGGGGGTTAGCTCTGTTACTGTAAAATCCATCTTTGCCCCGTTTTATGTTGGGAGGGGTCAGCTTGTCTCAACACTGAATCTGGACTGTTTTCTGAGCAATGAGTTGATTTAGATTGTTTTTATCTGCTTTTGTATAAGACACTTTAGGTTCACTAGTCTGTAGCTAATAGATACCTGTCTGTAGGGAGAAACCTCATTTACTTTTGGCATGAGGCATACATTACTAGCTACAAAGAAGCCAGAGAACATACTGGCAATTCTATGAACAAGAATAAGTAGCAGAATGGGGGAGTTGTGTAACCTCTGTTCTCCTTCTTAATGGTATACTCTATTTATGGTTGCGTAGGGAGCTGATATCTTAAAGCAGACTCGGACACGATTTTCAAAATACAGGAGTGTTCACTCCAGCTGGAATTCCTTTCCAGACATCCTTTTTTTTCCTCAGTCTAACAGAAGAGAGGTACCCAGAACGTTTTCTTGGGAATTCAGCTTTTCAGCCTTTACAGCTTGGGATGATCCATACCTGATAGTGTTCTAGGCCCAGGTTTACTTATTTTGAATTGGCAACCCAGGAAAGAGCAGCTGAACCTGAAAGGTTTCTTTGAGATCTTAAAAGCTACACTGTACCTGCTGAGTAAGTTAGGATATACTGCATAGGGGTACTGGGAATAACAGCATTGTCTTTTTGATTATTATTTGTACTTCTGTTTCCATATAAATATATTTTGGAATACCTTTTACCTTGTTTTCTGTTTGATCTTTTCTTTTTTTTTTTAAATAGGCGCTGAAATCCAACAATTGAAGGTATCTTTTTCAGGTGAGAAAAAAGTGTATAGAATGAAGAGCTGCTTTGAAAGCAAACAAAAAAAAATACATCTTTCAGTTTATAACTTTCAACATGGCCAAGGAAAGCAGTGCAGAGGAAGCATAAACTACGTCAGCCAAACAGGAAAGAACGCTTAAAAATTTTTTCAACTTATTTTTCAGTCAATCAGGTATCTTTCTTCCTTGAAACAGGTTAAAAAAAAACCAAGTCATTCATAATAAAATTATGATAGATTTACTGAATTGCTGGCACTGAGCAAAGAGCACTTTTGAGTTTGGTTTCAGTTTCCTTTTGAATAAGGAACCTGTAAAGACTGCAGGCAGCCTTTGTGCATGAGTTTGTTAGTGCCTCGACAGGGTTAGTAAACCAAGGAAGAGGGACGCAGAGCTGCACAATGTGCTTCCTACAGCTACTGCAATTGCAGGCCATCACACTGCTGTTAGCTTCTAATGGCTCTCCAGCCGTGGTCTTCTTGCCTGTGGTATATCTTCAGGATTATAGGAGATATGAGAAATGAGTAAAAAGGGGACGGGGGAAATCTTAATGTGCACTTAGTACTAGATAATGAAATCTTAGCACATGCTTCAAGTAGTTTTCTCTACGAAAAAAATTTCTAACTGCTAACACTTCAAGTGTGAAAATATTAAAAACTGTTGATCTGTGTACCTGGAATGCAGTCCTAGTCTGCAGATTTAAATACTAAAATAAATTCTATAAATCATCTGATAGAATTTGTAACTATGAAGCTTCAGTGTGGCTTTCTTTTAACCATTGTTTTCAAATTATAAGATTAAAAAAAGGGGGAAAAAATAAGGGAATACAAGGACTTGGAATAGTGCTGTCAGATATGTATGCTAAGCTCAAATGTGAGGAAATGAGAGCACACCTAAAAATCATAACTGCAGATATGTATGTAGGTCATAACCACTGGAATCATTTCTGTAAATAGAATTAAGCAAGTAGTGCTAAGCAGAGTGACTAAAATTGATTTCTACTGCTTTGGTATTGAGATGACTGAAGTTGGCTAGAATGTATAAAGATTATTTTCAGTTCAAGCATTTCTCCCCACCCATTCTCCATATCCATAGATTTTTAGTGTCCCCTGTATAACAGTTATAGCTTCTGCTCCCTATCATTGAGCTGTCACTTGTCTGCCATCCAGTGAAGAAACCATACAGGCAGCTGCTAATAAAGTATGTGCGGGCTGGCTGTCTGCCTACCTCTGAGGAAGCCAGACCTGTAGGTTTGGTGTTGCATGTGGGTTTTTGCCATATGTTGCACCGGTCCCAACTTATTTTTAAAATAAAAATTAAAAATTTGCTTTTGACAGGCCTACAGGTTTTAAAGTTATTAATAGGAAGCTGACAGAGGGACAGTATGAGGAGTTGTTTCCTGACAAAAACAGGTTAAAAATAAAGAGAAGTCAAAACCTCACGGTTCTTCATAATAATAATACATGAATTTCTAGAAATAGTTTCTAGCTATTTCTATACAGAGAGAATAAAATTTTAATTAGTGTGAAAAAAAACCTGCATTTTTGAGCTAATTTCTTTGTGTTGTGATGACACAGCTAACTGAACATTTGGTACTTTACCAGTGTGTCAAGAGTACATGATTCTGAAAAGAGACCTGCTTTTGTTGTGAGGAATGATGGGAAGACTGTACTTAGCCAAGTTTGTCTTTTACTTTATACTGTTTTTTTCTTTAGGGTGAAGTTTCAGTATCTTCATGTCAATGAAGAGCAGGATACCTCTCATTCTTCTAGCTTGTGGCTCCTTTAACCCCATCACAAATATGCATATGCGTTTATTTGAGCTGGCTAGAGATCACCTGCATCAAACAGGTCAGTGAGGGGTTGTTACGAGCACATGGTGTTTTGCTGTGGAGGGGAAGACACTTTTGGTGCTCGGTATAGCTAAGATGTAAATCTACAGTTAGCTTAATTTTAATTTCTTTATTGATGATTCAATGTGAAACGTTTGGGGCATATTTTATATTGAAATTGTAGCACTAAATTTAAAGAGGCATGAACACCCATACAACTGAACTGTAAGTTTTATCAGCAGTTTTAGAATCATATGGGATAGACAATTTTGTGGAAGATTTTAATAGCTTTGAAACTGGAAATAAACATTTTTTATTTCATCTTTATGTGATGTCAAAGAAGTTTTGACAACTAGGTGAAACTGGAGAATTGAAAACTTAATTATTCATTATCCATCCTCTCTAAGACAAACAACTTATTTCCTCTGGCAAAATAATGTCTTTAGGAATGAGATAAGAAAAGTTAGATTCCAGATGACTAGAGAGTTTCAGTAACAAAGGAGAGAAGTGGGCAACACCAGGAACTTAGCAAAAATGAGAAAAGCTATGAAGGGGCGTTGTGCTCTGTGCTTGGTGACGTCTTTATTGCTGATACTTTTATCTTCCTTCTGACTGCTGAAGCATACGCATCTGAAATTGATTTGAAGGGAATCATGCTTATTGGAACCTGACAGCGAGTTTCCTAGGAAGTTGGTGCAATAGGAACCTGAGAAAGGTGGTGGGAAAGATGACTTGGGGAACTACAAGCTTGTTGGCCTCATTGCTGTATCAGGGAAAATCCAGGAGCAGGTCTTTCTGGAAGCTGTATTAAGGTACGTGGAAGACAGGAGGGTGATGCAAGACAACCAGAGGCATGTCCTGCCTGACCTATGAAGGAGCCTTCTAGGAGCCTTCTAGGCACAACTTCATCAGTGGGCAAAGGAAGAGCCACTGATATAATCTGTCTGGATTTCAGTAAGGGCTTTCACACAAAGCCCTTTAGACTCTGAATTAGAAAGATATGAATTTGAGTGTTCAGTGGATGAGAAACTGGCTGTGAGATCATACTCATTGTAATGGCTTAATGTTTGCATGGAGAGTAATAATGAGTGGTGTCCCTAAGGTCTGCAGTGAGACCAATACTCTTTAATACCTGCATCAGCAGTGTTGACAGTGGGATCGAGTGCAGCTTAAGCAAGTTTGTGGATGACAGCAAGCTGTGTGATGTGGTCCAAATTCAGTGAACTCTAAGTAGTATTTTGAGGTCTTGAAATAAAATGCTTATTTTAAGTGTGATGTACAGCATTTGTTCAAGGACTGATCACTGTACATCCCCAGGCAGAGTAACTGAAGTCTCAGTGTTTGAGAGCAGCTGTCCAACTGTAGGGGTGAATGTGCATCTTCAGGCCCTGTTGTTCACACAGCCAGGTGGATATGATATATGTTTCTCTAGTTACTCCTGTGGCATCTGTCACTACGATCTTCGCACACCTCATCTATTTCAGTGAATGCATCTTTAAGCACTTTGAAGTGGTGAAGGTAAAGCCATCCATCCTATGAAGAGCTATCATAAAAGATTGTCTGTTATTGTTCTGATGTATTTGTTGTTTACTTTGACTTTCAGTGCAATGACAGCTAAATTGCTTACCCCTTTGATTTTCCTTCTATTGAATTCTCTTCATAGAAGGTTACTGAACAAAGTAAAAAGTCTTGCTATTTTCTTTCCTTTTTTTCATGCTTGGCAATATCTACATACATGTGAAGGGAAGGTAAGCATAGGAGTATATCCTTTTGATGTTTATCTGTAAACAGTTTTGAAAAAGTCTTATATGGGGTTTCTTCTATCTAGTTATTTGATGCTTTCTTTTCATTTTCCTGTGCTTTATGGCATCAGAACAAAGATGTTAGACATCCCTCCCCAGTTAATTATAATCTATAAATAAAGCTAATATTGTGATTTTAATGGGAAAATTAGAAAGCTTTTTATTGTGTTTTCCTGATGTTAATAGTCAGAGTTCTGGGAGGGTAATTGCTATCTCTTATGGTTTTAAGGAAAACTATTACTATTACTTCGATACAGAATTGTATTATGTGATTTTAATGTGTGTGTACTCACAGAAGATAGATTAAAGAAATTAAACAATCCAATTAATCATATTCTGAAATGTAAATGTCCGGTTTTTAGTAAAGAAATTCAAGCTTTAATGTAAGGTATTTTTGCATTTTTAGATGACTTCAATGTGCGACTAATTATTTTCAGCACTTGATACTAAGTTTTAACATCACTCTACTGCATTTTGAAATAGCTGCCGTTTTTGTCACAAAGCAGGCCTTAATCAGTGATTTGCTTTATGTATTTGATGTTTTGTAAATACAGTGGTAAAATTCAAATTGCTTATCAGACTCATTTTGTTCTTCTTTGTTCTGTGGGTAATGTAGGCCTCATGAAGCAGAGAAAATGCTAATTTCCTGGGCCAACCTTCAGAACTCTGTACCAAAAATGTGCAGTCCTGCATCATGCAATTTTCATGCTGCTTCTGATCAGTATCCATTGATGTCTTAATGGACTTGAAGAATCCCCTTACTAGTGAAAACTAGGAATGGTTAACCTCAGTCCAAGGGAATTTACAGCACAAATAATCATGCCATTAAGTTCATACAAGCTATTGTAAACTGTCTTAAGTAGAATTGAGTAGAATGACTTAGGATATTCTGCTGGGTGAGACATTTTTTAAGTTGGTTGAATCTGAATGTGTGGTTTTTCTGAGCTTTTCTGCTTCGTGCAGCTGCTCTATTTTCCAGGCATACCTACATACCTCTGTGACCAAGAGCACTGAGGTTGAATTCTCTTCACACTGGTGGACCAGTCAGTTGTCAGTCTTGAGTTCAGTGCTGTTAAGGGAGCTGGGCAAACTGCAGGGGAGAGTTGGAAGAAAAGCCAAGCCCAGAGAGTTTGGTTTGGCTTATGTTTAGATAAGTAATGAGTGAAAATCTGTCAGCTTAAGAATAGGCTGAGATCTGTATGGTCTTTAACATCTATGTATGCAGAAAGTGAAAATGTATCTATTTCCTGGTTTTGAGTTGTTAAACAGTATCACAAATACTAACAGCAAGCCTGTTCTTTTCCTGTTATAAAGTGTAAACAGAATAAGGAGTTTCATTGCAGCCTAGAGATGAGATTAGTAATAGTCCATGATAATTTTATGTAGGCCTACATCAGTGAAATTTGTAAAGTTTTGCAGTTTTGAGAGGGATATTAAAATAAATGATTCATCTGCTGTTTTCAGTCATATGAAAGCATAAAATCTTAAACACAGTAAAGTTAGCATGAATTCCTTGTGACTATATGTTGGCACTGCCTGTTTATAGTGGTATCCTCTAAATCTGAAGTCTTACCCTGAAGACTTGACTTGGGCAGTTAATTTGATGTAACTAATGAGAATGGCTAAATGGATTGGTCTGATTCTTAGCTGTAGAAAAGCAAGAGGCTAAATTTTGTAGGAAGTATGCAGCAGGGAATGAAATTTACAAAAACTGTTAATGCTAAAACAGTGCTGCCTTTAGTAGCATTTTGGGAGAGGAATGAGATAAAGCAATGCTATAAGACTGACCTGTTGCAGCCTGCTCCGGAGGTGACAAAGGGAAGAAGAGTAGTGGGGTCATTCCTGCTATTGAATAGGATAACACCATGGAGCTGTAGAGCTTCCTAGCTTGTCATGGATTTTTTTGTATGATGCTGAGAGGAAGATGGGTGATGACATTGTTTCATAGTCCATCTTCAAAAAACATTTACCCTTATCTATTAAGTAGAGAAACTCTAGCAATGTAAAACCCTGTTAAAAGAGAAGATAAAATTTCTAACAGTAAAACTGCGCGTGGGGAACAATAAGTTTGCTTAAATACAATAATGGAAACACCAAGAGTCCTTTAAAGCTCAGAAGGCAAATGCATACAGCATAATTATCTGAAGTCTTCATGCGCTCCTACTTTAAACTGTCAGTGAAACATGTATGTATGCATATATGGGGGACAACTAGGCCCCAAAGAACTAAGGTTCTTGAACCCTGGAAGAAAAAAATTGCTCTCATCTAATCTGTTACTTGTATTTAATTGTACTTTAATGTGTAGCTTTAACAATAGGTTTTAATTAAACATCAGAACAGGCAATAAGACAGAATTCACAATTGAATGCAATTGATAGCATTCAGAAGAAGTACAATGTGAAGGTAATTCTGACTCAAGGAAAGTTTGAAACTGCCTGGAATGATTTATGGGGCAAGCAAGAAGGTGGCAGAACTTAATGATTTGTTCTTTGTGTGCTGCCAAGATTCAAGCACATATTTGAACATGTGAACTCTTGAATTACAGAAGAGGACACAAGTTACCAGAGTCAGTAATTTGGGGCTGTACACCAGTATTTGTAGGTTGTAGATTCTTGTGTGTTCTGCTTGGATAGAGCTGGATTTTCAATCACCTCAAACTCTTACTGTCTGATTTCCAGTACCTGAAGTGTTAGCCGTCTTGTGGTTTTTCTCATTCCGTTGGTTTCATTTCTTACCTTACTCTATTGACCACTTTGCCTATACTGAAAATGTTTTTAAAACAAGGGATGGGTTAGGCTGTCATTTTCATAGGAGACAGGCCTGTAAATCCTATTGGAATTTAATGTTCTTTAAATTTCATCTCCCTTCTTTTGAAAATTGTATCCCTATTTTAGAAAAATTAATTTGTAATTTTTAATTTTAAAATATTGAATTATCATGTCCTAATTTAAAAAATTGAGTCCAGGGCAATCATTTTCATTATGGAGGACTAGAGGGAACTTGTTGCATTCTGAGTTTCTTTGCTGAAACAGAATTAAAAAAAAAAAAAAGATACTTGAGTACCATATGTATGGTGGTTCTTTAAAATGTATGTGTTGTGTTAGAAATCCTCCATTTCAGTTGTTTGTTTGAAACACCCCTTCCCTTCTCACAGTTTAAGGGATGCAACTCTTATCAGTACTTTATTTCTCTGATTTATTAAAATTACATTTTTCTAGTTTTGTTTCCTCAGAAACCCAGAAATGCAAATTGTAACAAAGAGTTTGTATGAATGTCTACTTTAGAACAGTGGGAAAAAATACAGTTGTTTTCAAATTTAATTAACACTGTGAGATACAAGGGGTTTTTAGTGTCAGCTCAGCTGATGTTTGGACGATAGATTTCTAATCTTAAATCCCATTAGTCCACCTTTGTTTTTGAATCATCTTATTTGTCTGACTTGCATTAATTACATCACAATATGCTGTAATTATTGCTTTAGTGCGATAGAGAGGCACAATGATTTTGATAAATAACAAGCAGCAGGCACTTAAGAACGAAGCATCGGTCAGTTAAGTCATCCATTATTCTGGCTGCCTAAAAGCTGTACTGCTACAATTATTGGAATATGGAATTTCATTCTACCCAGCAATTTGGATAGTTTGTAACACAAATTATAAATTGTCTGCTTGCTTTAAAATTGCATGTTTACCTCTCCTTTTATTTTGTCTAGAATAAACACATTGGTAGTCCTAGCTCAGAGAAACAGCCAGCTTGTTTTTCAATTCTTTTAAATTGCTGTTTTCTTATTAGAAACATGACTTAAATCTGGTTGTTCACAGCTCCCTGTAACTTTGAAGTTAAGCATGCTTTTAAGAAGAGATTACATTAGATGAGCTCTTGATATTCCATCCATTCTAAATTTTCAAAATGCTTATCGATGACTATATGACTATTCTTTTCCTTTCTGGAAGGAAGATACCAAGTGATTGAAGGCATAATGTCTCCTGTCAGTGATGTCTATGGAAAGAAAGGCTTGGTTTCAGCAAAGCATCGGATAGCAATGGCCAAATTAGCACTGGAGACATCTGATTGGATTCGAGTTGATCCATGGGAGACTGAGCAGGAGTCATGGACAGAGACAGTAAAAGTGTTAAGGTAACTGAACTGTTTTTTCTTTGTTATGAATGTCTGACTGCTAGAAATCTGAGCCTGTCAGATCAATGCATGGAATTTGTTCATATAAAACATCCAAGCAAAGCAGAACATGTCTGTTTATGGTATCACCTCTTAGGAGGTGGCAGTGAAAAATTCATGTCCCTTTCCTTCAGAAGGGTTGTCCTAATCATTATTTCCCCATTTGAGTCTTTCATTTCCTAGAGCAAAGCAGATAGGCTTTGCCCAGACCAACACGATACCACCAAGTACTGCTCTTTTGCTAAGTCAGTAGATGCTGTGTTGGAAGCCTTTAACAAGAATGGGCCCTGCAAAACTTCAGTCATTGAAAGGGTTCGGCATGCAGAGTGCTTGACTCTCATGTTACTTCTGTGGTTTTAACTCTCTAACTAGGTATCTTAATTCAAAATTACAGGAGTTTACAAACAATGTATTAAGATAGCTAATTCTAGGTTAGCTGTCTTAGCAATATTATGCCTACAGGTTTATCTGTTCACACTTGATAAGAAATTTTAATCAACTCTAACGTCATGTTAAACCCCAGTCCGTATTTGCTCTTCAAAATGAGTGAGTTTGCTGCTACTGTGCTAGAAGGAAAAATGAAGGAACTTGCCTGAAACCTGCCTTGAAATGTACTTTTTTTTCTATAAGCTTTATCTTGATAACACATGCAATATGTGGCAAGGTATAAAAACAAACTTCCTTTGCTGACCACCTTTGGAAACCTGTACTGTGGAAAAAGTAAAAGACTTCAAGAAAGCATTCTTCAGGAAAGCAAGCATCCTGTAAGAAGCATTAATTAGCTCTCATTCCTGCCCACACTTTTACCTTACTTTCTGACTGGAAACAGAGAAAACAGAACTTATTCCAGGGACAAAGCTCAGATTAGAAAAGCAGTACGTTAATGAAATGGCATGGCTAAGAAATTGGGTCTTACGTTGTAACTGTCATGCTCGTATAATTTCTTAAAACACCTCCTGTTACCAGTGTTTTGAATTGTACACTTCAGCAGAACTTTGTGTTCTGAAAGTAGTCATGAATGGCCTCTTCCTAAGTACTACTTCTAAGTGTGAAGAAACTGTCACTCTCAATCAAAATCTTTGGACTTTGCAGAGACTAACAAATAGTTTTGGCACAAAAGAGTTTTAAGCACCAGAGCTGTATCCTGCTTGTGGAAGCATCATTAGTTGCCTTTTACTTTAAGTGAGCGTGAAAATTTTGGAGGCTATCCCTAGGCTGTTGTTTGTTTGTTTGTTTGTTTGTTTTCTTAAAACAATGAAAGGTAGCATGATAGAGTTATTTCCTCACTAGCTGCCATGGCTGAATATTCCTAGGCAAGGAAGAGTATTTTTAATATGCAAAGAACTACACTCACTCCTCTTGTAGTGCAAATGTAATTGCAGTAAAGACAGACATTTTTTGAATTCCAAGTTAATTCATACTATGTCTTGCCCAACAAGTTCTGCTGAGTTGTGCTTGTGATTTAATTATATAGAAACTGAAAGTTTCGTACAGACTTCAGAAAATGCTTGATAAACTGACAGATTGGCTTGTCCTTCTTGATATCTCTTTCAAATAACATAATTCTCCCTACCTCAGCATTTGAAACGCCTGCTGAACAGACCTTTTGGCAGTTAAGATTTTGCATTGCTTGTGCTGTGAGTCCTGCAGTGAGTTCCTTGCCAAAAAATCTTGGTTTTGAATCGAGGCCCAAGAATGTCAATCCATGACATGAAGTTAGTGTACTTGACTATACATAGCATCAGCCTGTTTACAAGAAGGAAGGATTAAAAATAGAAATGTAGGAAGGCTCAGGCCAAGCTACTGCTACCTACTTTCTCCTGCCATATGTCCCACACCCCTTGTCTATGCAGTTCCCTTAGCCAATGGCTGAGCAACAAAAATGACTGCGGATAATTATGCAGCCTGGCTAGCTGTATATTCTTGGCATAATTGCAAATTATTTCTGTGGCTCCAAGTGTGATTTGAAGAGTGTACACTTAAAATCACTAAATTAATTCCTTAGGCCAGACATTCAGAAGATATCTACAGTTTTGTACGCATTCTGAATTTGGACAGTGTTAAGGACAGAGCTGTACTCTAGAGCCCACAGGCTCTGTTTTGGTACAGCTGTGTAAGACCTCACAGTCACTTTGGATGTGTAAATACTAGGCAGATGTGATGCTGGTGCGAGTCCTTGGCTGTGCCAATTAATGTGAGCATTGCATAAGCATGGCTTATGACAGGGCAAGCCAGGGCCTGTTTTACACAGGCAAAGCTTTGCTGATTTGAAGAGAGTGGAGATGTATGGATGTAAAATTGGTGCTTGCTCTAAGAATGTAAGAAAGTGCCACTACCACAGGGTGATAGTACACAGAGGGACACCAAGGATTTGGAGCAGCAAAAGAGTAAAGTGAAACTTGGAAAAACTGATGAAAGGATCCTCGTGAAACCTCAGTTCAGTGAATTAAGAAGCATACTAAGTGTGCAAAAATCTTGAGCTGTGTAATTTGAGTTTCTTTGAATTGTGATTAATTTAAAGCATACAGTTGAAACTCAGGAAATGTATTTCTTGTGGAGAAGAGGATGGAAGAACAACAGTACTTCCTCCTGAATGCTTTTAAAGAGCATGTGTTACAGAAATACTGTTTCTGAGGAGTCGTATTTAATAAATTAAGTACAGTGATTCAAGTGTGATTTAATGTGTTTTCAAGCAAAAACCTACACAGTGCTTTAAATTCAATGTTGCTATAAAAATTTCCGTAAGGGTAGAATTTCAAAAACAAATTGGAAACCAGAATGTCATTACATAGATTGCTCATGGATTGTGCAAAATTTAATGACACTTCTACTTCATGGTAGAACAAATATAGCGATTTTTTTTTCTTTTTAACAAACTGTATTCAGATCCAAAGTGCATAAAAGCAGACTGTGTTCTTGAATCTGAAAGTGCCAGGTAATCGCTTTGTGCATCTCTGAGAGGATTATCTCACACAGAAGCCTTTATTTTTCATGCAGGCACCATTACAATGAGTCAGTCAGACTGCTCCAGTCCAAGAAGGAATTTGTGAAAAACAAACAGCCCACAGAAAGATCTACAGGAAATTTCATTTCTTCCCAGTGCTCAGGTTGGTTCATAAATGTAAGCAAAATCTACTTTAGCATTAAAACAATGTAACTTTATGGAACTGGATGAAATTTAACATGGTAGCTGGGAAGTTCTTTGATTGGGGTGGTTGAGGCTACCTGCCAAGAACAAGCTACTCCTGCATGACTGCTTGTGTTGTTACTTTGTAGTAAATGCCACGTAATAAGGAGATTTCCACAACTCTTCCCCAACAAGAAGATTTATTTGGGGTTTGTATTAATTTTTGGTTTTATAAGCGTCTCTTTAGCTGTGTCAGATGTATGCTGTGACCCTGCTGCTTTGCAATATAGAGTATATTAATAAAGAACGTTGCTATAGGGATTATTTGTCATTGCTATACAGTTTACTAAGTATATGGCTGCAATACCAGTGATCCTAATGCACTGATTTTGTTTTGTTTTCTTAACTACATTTCTAGATAGAAAAGCTTCCTTGACATTAGACTTACGACAGATTCTGTGAAGTCTGCTTTGGCTTTCTTATTTTATCTGGTTCCCTAACTTCCTTAAAGTATGGGTGGACCTCTGATGTTTTAAACTACACCTTCAGTGTTGTAACACTTGCACTTGAATAATCTATTTGTTACTTGTGGTTATATTTAAGTTTTTAAAGCATGGGCTGCTGTAGCATTAGAGATGGAAGAGAAAGTCTGTGGCGTTCAGGCAGCAGCTGAATCTTGCCTGATGGAATTATTGTTGACAAGTGTAAGTCACGTTTTTCTCCTTACCACACTGAGGAAAATTAGTGTAAAAGTACATAAGACTATTTTGATTCTCCATTATATAAAATTTCTGGGTATTATTTCCTTTAGCTTTTTGAGTTTTGTAGCATTTTCTGTTTTTTAAAAAAAAACAAAACCTTACGAAGTTCAAACAGATCTGTCTTTCCTGTTAAGTTTCTTGGTTTAGAATCAATCCGTCATCAGCATAGGTTTTTTTCTGAAGTTAAAAACAAAAGGTACAGCAAAAGCTGAGTGAGAAGAAGGACTGGCAAGAAATAGATCTCCCTGTCTAGAGCACAGTGCCTGGATTTTTTTCTATTTGTATTCTACCTGACAGCTATTTCCAGGGAACAATCTGTTAGTGTGAACAGAAAAAAGTCCTGCAACCTGTTGCCGCTTTCCTTTTCTGCCTGCAGCACTTTGTCAGACTGAGCCACAATATGGGCTTGGTTATGTAAAACACACCACTGAAAAGGAATGGAACAGATTTTTCCACTTTCTCTGGTTGCTTGCAATGGGCTGGAGGGAAAGATCGAGTGCTACTGAAAACTCCAGAATGGGGTACAGTTTCTTCTTTCTCAAAAATGTGTTGGTTAGCACAGACTTTCTAATGGCAGGCAACTGTCACCCTGTTTCCTCTATCACAAAAACTCTTCTATAACGCCACGTGAGGGATCAGTGAAATCTGTTGAATCAGGCTTTTCTCTGGCGTTTGCAGGAAGGGTTCTCCTATATAAATGAAGCTTTTGCAAAGATCAGGTTGAATTTCATGGTGCAAAATTCCATGGCATACTATTTTTCTACTAAATATTTTCTTGCTGAACTACAAGACTCCCGAGTATGGTGCTGACTCTTTATTTTTCCATATACAAAAATCAGGTAATTTTAGTACGTATTGCACATAAAAAGGCTCATTAAGGACATGTATAGAACACTTATTATGACTTTTTAAATTTAGATTAATTTATTGATGCTATCCATTCAGAACAACATAGGACTTGGACTTTTTCATTGTATTTTTCAATATCTGAGCTCTAAATATTAGAAACAACTAAAACTAGTTTCTTCTGGTTATTCCTGTATGCTGTGATAGCCTATAATGCCTACAGCACCCTGGAAAAGTTCTCAGAGAGCTCAGAATTCACCTCTGGTTGAAAATTTTGTTATAGGAACATAAAATGTGGATAGCCTTACTGAAGGAATTAGGTGTTAGATGTCCATATCTTCACTTGAGCGTTCAATCTTTGTTCTTATTCAAAAGTAGCATACTAACTAGTGTAAACAATGGCTAAGCATTCAAATGAAACCACTGTATTACAAATTGCTTTGAATAGACTTCATGTATATATTTATATTTATCTAATGTTTGTTAAAAGCTCCTCTTAGCTCTTTAAATGTTGCTCTGGTAAGATTTGCTGTTCCGCCTTGATTCATGAAGTATAGCTTTGCATGCAATATTTTCCTAATTACAAGAGATGGTTAACTGTCTTACTTTCATTTAATATTGATTTCTCTGCACCTCAAGTCTTAGTTGGTTCACATGGCCAGCTTTGCTGTCACCTTTCAAATCATTTTCCCTGGTGCAATCCAACAGCAGTTGTCCTTAGACCTTGCCCATTCTTAAGTCCAGGTACTTTGATTTTTTTTTCCACTTCAGCTTATATCCTCCTTCCCCCTGTAAAACACTGCCCACCATTCTTGATTGAGCTATGCTTATAAAGAAAAAACAGCAAAAATTTTCCTGGTTTAAGACATGCAATATCCTGAAATTAAGGCTATAGTACTTTTCTAAAAAGAAATGAAGAGCAGCTGTTTGGTCTTTGTCCCCAGATTGTTACTTAGAAAAGTGTCCTTAAAGGGCCAAAGACACATTCTTGTTGGCACAGATATGGAAAGTCTTTTCATAGAGCTTAAAACCTCTTATTTAGTTTCTAGTTTATATAGGGCTTTTCCTTTTGGGTTTCTACATTGGATTGAATCTACTGTTATGAATCCTATCATTTTCTGATCATTCATCAGCTATTGGAAGTATGGACATTATTTTGGCATTTAACTCCCTTGTTGCCTGGTCTTTTATGCCAAAATGACTCTTTTGTTTGTTCCTTGCCCTTCTCAGATTGGTTGAGTAGAGGAATCATTTTCTCCTTTAGTGCAGCTTTGAGTGATGAAGTAGGTAGGGTAATTAATTGTGACCAGACACATCAAACCCAAGCTAAATCATTCCTGTAGCCTTTTGAAGGAAAATTGTAGAAAAGGTAAATATTTGATGATAGTAAAACAATTGTAAGTATAATTTTTCTAATCTTCCAATAAAACTGAGCAAGAATAGAAATCCCTTATTTCTTCTTGTCTTTCTAGTTACACCGGAACTAAAGCTGCTCTGTGGGGCTGATTTTCTACGTACGTTTCAGACACCCAATCTCTGGAAGAAAGAGCACATCCAAGAAATCTTAGAACAGTTTGGTTTGGTCTGTGTAAGCCGTGCTGGCTCTGATCCTGCTCAGTACATCAGTGAATCAGAACTTCTAACTAAATTTCAGCACAATATCTTTCTAGTGAAAGAATGGATTCAGAATGAAATCAGTTCAACACAGATACGCCAAGCCTTGTGCAGAGGACTAAGTGTAAAATACCTCATACCAGATTCTGTCATAGCCTACATTGCTTACCATAATGTCTACACAGAAGAAAGTGAGCGGAAGAATGAAGGTGACTTGCTTCAGCCTCTGAAGTTGCATAACACAGCGGTAAGCCCGCTGAATGACAGATGCCCATAGTTTGTGAAATGGACAGACGTGACCTTTTCTTCATGAGAAGCTCTTGAAAGATGTTTCTTCTTGATAAGGGGGAAATATATCAGCCCAAAACTTCCTGAGTTTATGCTCTTTTAATTTTTTTCTTGCGAGCTGTAGTGCTTCATAAAATCAACACAGTCAGTTGAATACCATAAAAACGGAAATAAGGTTTTAGCAATAAATGATAATCTTCAGTCATATTTAAAGGTTGGACGTAGTGCTTTCCATATTTGGAATTCCTTAATCTTATGGACAGTTTAAGGATGAAGATGTCTTATTGTTCTGAAGCAGCAAATTGACATGAACAGCAACTTCCCTATTTTCCTTAAAAATAAAAATAAAAAAAACCAAACTCCTAAATGTAGACTTAGGACCCCAAATTTCTGTTTCTAAAGAGTGTAAGGTAAGCTACAAGTGCATTTGTTTGGCAGATAGGAGAAGTTGAAATAAAGCAAGTGCTTTAAAAATTAATGCACCATTCATATCAGTTTTAAGCCTCCTGATTTACAAATGAAAGACAGTCTCTGTCCCACTACGTGGATTTCTTTGTTTCTCTGATCTGGAGTCTACAGCATATTATCTATTCCAGAGCCTTGTTGATCATGTGTCCTAGAGGACTGTAGAACATTAACCCTCTTTTTAAGCAGTAAAAAAAAGTTTCTGATGTTCTTGGTCACATTGTGAGGTAAATCAAAATGTAGTTGTTTTCCACTGATAAGTGTAATGCTTTCTTGCTGCATTTTTGGATGTATAGCAATGCAAAATAAAAGGAAAAAAGAAAAACCTCTGAAAAGCAACAAAAGCATAACACCAAAAGCTAAAAATGGCCGTCTTCCCAAGTAATATTAAAATGCATCCAATTTTTCATAGATCAAATTTGTGTCATATAAAACATGTACCTTGTCTTTTTCTACAGGTGACTTCACTTTTGAATGATATGGAAAGGTATTACCAAACTAAAGAAACCAAAACATTTTTTTTTGTTCTACAATACGTTACAATAAGTAATTCTCAAAAATGTTACTTGGTCTAGGTACATCTCTTTGTAAAGAAAACTATTAATTCAGCATAATGTTTTAGTAAACAAGTAAAATGGAAAAAAATACAGGTCTTGTTCCAAAATAGAGGGTACTTTGCTAATAGTGGTATGGAGCTCAACCTGTACCATTTGAAAAGGCATGATAGAAAACATGAAATACCTAAGAGACTTTCTTAGTATTTGGATGCAAATGCTAGCCAGACAAATCTATTCTCTTGTGGGTAGGTTGCCTAGTTTGATTCTGTCTCACTTTTTAACAGGATGCCTTCAGCTATCCTGTGAGTTAACAGCAAGCTCTGGAGGACTGCTCTACCTTTGGTTTTTCTTACACTTGGGAAAGAGGAAGGAAAACAGGCGAAGGCCTGACTGTGGGCCTCATGTAGCTTCTTATTTTACTACATAAACAGGACTGCATAAAACCATGATATACTAGAAGAGTAGATTCAACAGATATGGAAAACTAGCTACTCACTTTTCTGAAAGAGAGTAGCTGCTACTACTTCACACTGAATGAGTGCCAGCACTTGACATTTTCTGTATTGCAACTAAAATGTAAATTGTTTTCTAACCTAAGAGTACACATTTGGCTCAGAATTAATAAAATATAGATAAGTACGTTTGGGAAGTGTCATAACTTGCACTGCTGAAATCAGCATACAGACTTCAAGGACTTTTGGTCTAATGTACTGGAAATACTTGGATATTATCCCTTTGAAATAAAGAATTCTGCTCATGTAGGATTTCTCTGTACTGGATAAAGATGTAAACAAGGGGGCATACACAGCTTGGTTTAAGGCATCTTATTTGTGGAAGGGAAATTCTTTCAGTGTGTACTTCAGGTTATTCAAGTCAGGCTCCTACTTGGCCAGTCTTGGACAAGCCCTCCTTTCTTCCATTGGTTCTATAAGGATATTAGCTTTCTAATCTCAGCATCTACAATAGCTATCCATGTTTGGTAAGCCTGTGTTTTGGAAGTGAATTTTAAAAGATGGCAAAGGAGGAAGTTTGTCCTTAAATAATTGCTCACTCCATCCATACTCTGGGATTGTGCAGAATTCAGTTAATGTAGCTCGGTTAGAGTAAGATACTCCATCTTTATAGTTGGCAATTACTTCTCTAAATCATTAGATGTGAAATAAGGTTGTAATGAAGTGATGTGTGGAGGCTAAAGCACCCTAAAACAATACAGTATAGTTAGTATTTTGGAATGCACAGTGGTTGTATCTACCAACACGGCATTTGTTCAGCTCCCTGCAGAAGGGCATCTTACATGGGAGTAATTGAACTGAATAGGAGTTCTGTGCTCTTATTCTGAATTCTCAGTGTTTTCCCTTAGAATAAAACTATCAGTACCCTTTCCCTGAAGTAGCTCCACAAGGAAAAAATGTGAGTTGTAAGATAGTCGTTGCATATTGATGTCAGCTAAAATGTTAGGTTGTGCTTCTATCTCTTCTTTACAGCAAGGAAGAGAGCTGCTTACTGCAAAGTGAATAGAGATCTTCAGGCTTCAAACTTAAAAGGGTGTAAGAAGACAGCCTAATTTCTTCTGTACTTTTGTGTTTGTACACAAAGGTAAAGCAATAATGCTTTTTGAATCTCCTATAAACCAAATGTTCCCTTGCTTCCTGCAGGTCATGTTAGTTAGGTACCTTTATATTGCCAACACAGATTTCTGTTATATGATAGATACTTTCTGCTAAAATCACAAACCTGTGGCATTTCAATATCTTTGTAGATAAGAATTTTCTCTCCTAGTCTAGTGGGATTTGTTGCTTACGTATGTCTTATATTGTTTGACAAAAATTTGCTGCAGCCAAAGACTTTGCCACCCTGCTATAATCGCAGCACTTTCCATCCCATTATAGCTTTACACCTTAAAATAGAATGCAGTTTTTTTAGCTTTAAGAGTTTCTTGTTTTCAATCACTTAGTAGTATTATTTAAAATATATATATATATATATACATTATTTATTTAGGAAACAAATTATTGCTGTAAAGGCATATGAGAAGTTAACGTCTATGAAGTGCTGCTTCTTTGCTCCAGTGTTGCTTAAATTAACTGAGAGTGTGCATTCTGTTGTGATGCAGTATTTATTCACGTATGGAACTAACCACTGCTGCTTATGTCTAAATGCCCCTTTTTGAATCCTCAGCTGCCCAAACAACTCAACAGGCAGAATTAAGGAGCTCACGGAATAAGTTAATGCAGACACAAATTGCTGTATGAGAGGTCTTAGGCCTTCTTTTCCATAAAGAAGGCATAAAATAGATGGATGTACTCTAAGAAGTAGGATATCCCTTAAAAAAGCACACAAGGTATACATTTGTATAGCCTTGGCTAATAACCTAAACTAAAGCCATTTAAAGAATCTTGTTTCTTAGTGGCATTAAAAAAGAAGAATTGTTATGGTTAAAATGAATTTCCAGATAATCAGTAGCTTTACAGAAGTTACAGGGAAGATGAATGTTTCATTCTGTTTAAATCAAGTCATCCTGCTGTCAGTAGAAATCTCAGAGGTTCAGCCTTGTGGAAGGATTTAAAGGCAACACTTCAGCAATAATCGGATTAGAAGGACTTGCATAGCTACGTGGTGTAAAAACCAGATAAAAGAAACCAGAGTTCAGATTTGCCACAAAGAAAGGCAGTGAGCTGTAAGGTGCAGAACCTGAGGCTGATTTTGACAATTACCTGGAGTAGGGATGCCTGCAGATTTCAATGGTTACTGGAAAATGATCAGCAATGACAATTTTGAGGAGTATCTCAAAGCACTGGGTAAGGTTCCCTTCATGTTTCTTGTAAGTGATCAATAAATGCAGACTATCCTAATCTTCTCATGAATCTATTCTACTTGTATGGTCATAAAGCATTTTTGTGAGAAACAATTTCTTCAGGAACTAAGAATTGCTCTGTGCAAAATTCTCTTAAGCAGTCCACTTTTTGACATCACGGAGTTTCCAAGTGTAGTGACTAAACTACATAGCTGAAAGAGGTAAGTTGCAGACTTTAAATTTAAAACCCAAATATAATTTGAGAGAGTGAAAGTTTTGCGTGCTACAGAGATGGTAATGTACTTGAGGCGGTTTTGTGTGTTTGCGTGTGATGAAGTACATAAAAAGCTACTACTCCTGCAGAAATTCTAGTACCCTTATTAACTGTCAAATACAAGTAGCAAAACAAGGCACAAATATAGGCAACAGAAATGGGCTGTAGACTTTTTTTTTAACAAGCTGGCCTGAAATATCTGGACACTTACCTTCACCTAATCTCTCCCCAGAGCTACAAGCCTCTTTCTCTGGTAGATGTTCTGTATTAAAGTAACTCTCTTTTTCTTTTTCAGATGTAAATGTTGCTGTAAGAAAAATAGCAAACTTGCTAAAACCTGACAAAGAAATCTTTCAGAATGGAGATCATATGATTATTAAAACGCTAAGCACTTTTAGAAACTACATCATGGAATTTGATGTAGGAAAGGAGTTTGAAGAGGATTTAGCTGGGGTGGATGATCGCAAATGCATGGTAAGAATTAGAACTGTAACAACTGACGAAATAAAAACAAGGCTATTAAGGCTTTGCATAGGCTATATCTGTAAGCCTTTTCTTTTTTTGTGGCTACTCCTAAAACTATATTTATACTTCTCAGTTTGAGATGTGCATGGCTTTTAGCATGCCTTTACGTTAATGGAATATAATTGTAATCAGAATCATGACAAAGTTCTAGCAATTAATGAATAGTAGCTTCAATGTTCTCAGTTATTCTGGAATATTTGTTAGTCTGGAAGACATCTGCATTTAGATTTTCAGAATCTCTTCACTGACAGACGCTTTACAGTAGAAGAAATCAACTCGTTTCAGGGCCAGGTATCCTTCTCCATCTGAAACAATGGTCAGGTGCTCAAAAGCTGTTTTTCTGTGCTTGTTCCTTCCTGGGTGTATGTGGTAGAGCGATGTGTTCATTAGCCTAACTGGAACAAATCTTCACAATCAATAAGCTAGCACTGAGGTCTCTGCGTTATGAGCTCTGTTTGCCTGCCAAAGAGACAATATTTTCCAGCTTATTGATAAATACCCGTTAATTGATAGTTGATTGATAAATACCCGTTATCAGGGAGAACTTGAGAATACCAAGTTCTCCACATATATACAGCTGGACATTTTCTTTTGTGTTTGAGAGCATAATGCCTGTGATATCCCACAGTGAAGATAAGTAAAAGAAAATTATTTCAGCAGGGAATATAGAGAAGTAATACAAAATAGAATTAATAGGTTTCCAGTCTTAGAAAGATGTACATCTATGCAGCGTGTTATTCTCTAACACTAGACTAACTTGCTTTTGCTCTGTAAATGGCAGGAAAGGGAATGACCTGGAAGAATAGGGCAAAAAAGGGGCAGGTGAGCAGCAAGGAAGGTTCTCAACTAATCCCTCTGTACTCCTTGTTATAGAGCATAAGAGCATGAAACAGAAAAAAAAACTGCAGAAAGGTGAAGTGTATGTGTGTAAAGGGAAGGGCCCAATATCATATGACTTCTGGAAGGCTCTTCATTTGCGATACAGACCAGATCCATTGAGCAAATATGAACCTGAAGAAGGTCTTAGATTTTCTTGGCTAAAGTGCTTTCAAAGATAGCAATGGTCAACTTATCTGCTTAAGGGCTAAAAATATGCAAAGTTCCCATTGTTTAATTCAGTGAACTACTGATATGCATGTGTACAGAATTATCTCCAGCTAAGCACTACTTATACTTAAGGACCATTAAACTCCCCACTAAAACATCCTTTAACTGGCAGAATGAAGTAATTTTGCTAGCATGAGCCTTCAATGAGTTCTCACAAGCTCTATCAGGCAACCACTGTGCTTAAATAAATAAATAAATAAATAAATAAATAAAATAGAATTCGGAAGACATGAAAATGTGGCCCCTGCCCAGTCCTGCTTCTGAAATGCAGAACAAGTAAAACATGTAACTCTTGGTTCTCTGAAACATTTCACTATTTGTAATAAGCCAGTATTCTCTACTTGACATTTCTAAATTGAGTAATAGGAAAGAATGTAAAATATCGAATGAGAAGGATGAAATAAGAGACTATTCCAGTCATTTACAGCAGTTATTAGATTTGGAATAGAATCTAGTTTACTTCTAACTGTTCTTTAAAAAATGTATCTATTGGTGGTTTGCAAAATCACTCAGAATTGTAAACAGGATGTATCAGCATCGATTTGCCTTGGGGGAAAAAAAAGTTGTGGTCACGCTAATACTAACAATTAGTTTCTTTGTTAAGTATGACTTAGGCCTGCAACTTCAGAAAAGCTTTCAGAAGTCTCTCGTATCTCTTTGTGGTCTCCCACATCAGAAGATACCAACTGCAGCTCTGTAAGGTCAATCTAATCATTGCCTGTAATGTATCATACGCAATAGTTCAATTCTCTCATAAAAGGCATTTTTATGAAACCTCAGCTTTTCCAAAGAAAGACAAGTACAAGAAGTTGTTCTTGAGATGCAGCTTCAGTCCAAGTCTAGCAACCAAAATGTCAGCAAAGATTTGCAGTTTTAAGCAAAGGAACAACTCCATATGGACAGATGCCTTGTGAAAGGAGTGTTACGGAGCTGAGCTGATAAATACTGGAATACTCCTTGAGTGGTGGTATGAGGAAAGCCACCATAAGAGTGAAAGATGATTGTGGTTTTTGATGTTTCCTTTCCTTATACATAGGAGCTATGATGAATGGTTCAATGGCTTTTAGAAGCAATGGGAGAACAGTTGGACTAGATGATCTTGTCCTTTCCAACCTTTTCTGATTCTTATTGAATCTACGTGCCATAAATGGCGTAATCATTAATGTTCAGTCTATCTAATGGGAGAGTTTGAGTCATTTACTGTTATTTACATTGTGAACTGAGCAGATTGCTGGGCTGGTTCTCTCCTCAGTTACAAGCAGCTCAAGACAAAACAAGTACGAAGTAACATGGATACAACAAATTACATATTAAACATTACTCTGTATAACAGATCCAACAGGAAGAAGCTAGAGTCATCTAACTAAGGTTAACATCAGTAAAAATAAAAGCACAGTGGACAGGTTCAGTCTTCCTGTCTATGTCTCTAAAATTTTGTCCACCGTTCAGTTGTAAAACACGTCTTTGAATCTCCGAGTAATTACAATATTTCAAAATCAATAGTGTGCAATGAGTAAAAGCTGACCAGCTTTGCTGAGTCTAAATTTAGAAGAAAGGCAAAGGTATGACAATAACAAGTCTTATGACAGTGTAGGCTGCCTTTCTTCATTTTGCTTAGGGTTGTTTTCCTTATCATTGCTGGTCACTTAGTTTCTGCTGGAAGCTTTTCTGAGATAATTCAGATGGATAATCCTTAGCAGTTTTGGGTTGTTTTTTTTTTTTCCATCTTTAACCATCACTTTCTTGTCTGCAGCACGTTTTTGGATGATTTCATTTTCTTAAAGGGTAGTGATATCAATACTTCTATGATATGGGAAAGTGAGGACTTGCTTTAGAACATAAAATTTCTGTTTCCTAAAACCAAGCATTACGACAGCTGTCCACTCAGGAGAGAGCACTAATGATAGGCAAAGTGCTGCCAAAAAGACTGTTGATATTCCCTGTATTCCAAGCAAGAAATGAGTCCTGCCTAGTTTGTATTCAGGAAAAAATGTAGTGAACTTAAGGTACTCATGGCATAATTTGATTTATACTGTTGCAAGGTCAGAAAAAAGTGCTATTCAAATTACATGGCTCATTAAACTTTCTTAAACTGTTATTTCAGCAGGGTTCCTTTAATACCAGAAATGGAATTCACAGCTGTTAATCTAGTTTAGAGTAGGCATTGCAATGAATACTTTGCTGTTAGAAAAAGCAAGCACTTGGACACTTGGAATTTTGGTGGGGAGTCAGCATAGAATGAGAAGATGCAAAATGAATTTTTTTGTTAAGTAAGATGCAAGGTCAGCAATGTGTCTTTACTTGATCCCTGTGATTCAACGCTTACGTTTCTATACCTCTATGAATGGTGTCACTTTCTTTTTAAAAATTACTTCAATTTGTTGATTTGGGCTTGTAAGTATTTTCTCATTTACTATATTGGAAAAAGCTTTGTTCTAGAATGGTAACTGATGGGAGATGTCTTTGTATATATGTGTATACTCTAGACTTCTCTCAAATCTTCTGCTCCCTTTCTCTGCAGTATTATCCCCAGCTTCTTACTGGGCTAATCTCTGACTTTAAGGGGTTTTAATTCAGAGGAAGTAGCTTTCAGGTAGTTTTGTGTTTCTGACCTTTTACAAACTACTGGCTCCAGGTGAGGAAGAACAGTTCTCCAGTCAACCTCTCTGGGGCTCTAGCGAGCAGAGATCCAGCCTTGAATCTGTCTCAGGCTCTCTCAAACTCCGGTTCAGTCTCTGTGCCTAAGTAGAGAGGAGCTATTTCTTCTCTTTTTTTCCTTGTTTTTGTCTGTTTCACATTGCAGGCCTTTTTTGGCATTACTGCATATTAGCAGTAAGTGATATGCTCAGCACATTTGTGACATGATGTCAGATGAGATCTCTAGAATATTTTGTCATACACATTAAGATGTCATTAACTTCAAATGTTGCAGCGCTAGATTCATTTCTACTACCTGAGACTAACTGTAGGCTTTGAGCTAGTTGCTCACAAAATTACTGCTAACTGTAATGAACTGTTCTGAAAGCTCTGTGGGCAGGATGGTTTTGAGTGGGCTTAGCATTTCAGCTTCACTATCTCCTACAGTTCTCCAGGTGCATGTAATGCAGTGTGCAAGCAGAAATAATCTGATGAAAACCTGAGAACCTGACTTGCCTAACTCCTTTTTGAATGAAAAACCATTAGTGTTATGCACAACTGCTTCTTGCTAAGCTTATGCAGAGAGCAAATCAGTTATGCACGTTAATTTAATAAATGTCTTAGAGTCAGTTCTGATCCTTGCACAAAGTGAATTAGATTTGTTTTCTACTCTTTTCCTGCTGATATATCCTTCTGATATAGGATATCAGAAGTCATCCCATTTTTTAAGATGCTTACAGTTTTATTTCAATAACAAAAAACCTAACCATTCTTAAGAAATAAAACACCATGTGCTAACCAGAATGCTTATTCCACTCCTCCAAAGCCTGGAATGTCACTCCCTTTCCCTCTCTGCTCCTATGAGCAAGGATTCAAAATAAGCAATTTGAACATTTTAAGTTCTGACACTGACAGTAGCTTACCCTTTGATCTAAAACTTGTCATTGCAGTTCTGTTTGCTAGGAATGGAGATGCTGACAGTCACCAAAGCAACACTTCTAGAAGTGTCTCTCTTTTTTTTTTTTTTTTTTTTTTTTTTATTACAGTGAATTTCACTAAGCTTATCAGTCAGGTACAGAATGCCCACATTTTAACCAGCTTGTCTTTCAATGATCTGAGCTTGTAAGTTTGTGATGGCACACAAACACATTTCAGAGTTCTATAGTTATAGATACCCATTATGATATGTCACGTGTGCCAGCCCCACAAAAAGCTGAGAAATGTTCTGTTTTGTGCTACCAGCGTTTTCCTATTAGTTAACTCTGGAAGTTTCTGTTGCTGCTTGGCTTAAAGCAGGAATGATTAAATGGGAGGTTAGATTTATAGCTGCTTTTACAGGGTTCAACTGAAGTTGGTATGCGAGCGAAAGATTGATAAAGGCTTCAGCATCCTCCCTAGCTACAGGATAGCTAAACACGTATAGTCTCTCTCTAGAAACGATATATTGCAATAAAGTCCAAGAATCCTATCACTCATTTTTCTGTTGGAGAATGTTTAATAGATGTTTTTGTGTAGTAGAGACAAAACAAGCCCACATATTATGTTTTTTGAGATCTGTCTCTTTGGAAGACGTTACGTTAAGTGAACTCTTATTTCAAATGGATCTTTGAGGTATAATACTACAATAACTTCACTTCTTAATTTTCAATACTAACAGAATAATTTGTTAGATTTTGGGAAGAGTGACTGGAATTCATGGGATGATGATGAACAGAGCAAACAAGCAGTTTATTTCTCTCAACAGATAAGTGATCCTGACAATTAAGAAATGCTTCTGCAGTTTTTTCAGATTGTCAGGCTTCTCCTTTGTAGCAGTTTATCTTCATAATCCTAAGCTGCTTTTATGTAGAAAAGAGAAATTTAGTATCTTAATTTAATTAGAACTTAAGGTAGGAGGAGTAATGGGTTGTGGGCCATTCATATTTCTGAATCAAATTTTAAGATCAGCTGGATCTTCAAACAATTTGTACTTTGGAACCTATTGACCACGTGTACTGATAGTTCCTTATGGAAACAGTAGTCTCTTTCCATTTAAGTTCTTAAATATAGTAGTGACCTTATTGGCAGCTGCTTACATTTTCCAGCATATTGCTACTTTGTACTGAAACACAGTAAATCAGAGCCAGAACGCAGTCAAGAATCAGGACAACTGAAAAAAACAGCCATAGTACTGGGTTGCCAGATAGAGACCTTATCTTGATGTTCTTGGTGATACATCTCTATTATTGCATCTTTCAGGATTTTCACTCTGTAGTGTGGTGGTTCATGCACTCACAGAATCACGGGGGTTGGAGGGGATCTCTAGAGATTATCTAGTCCAACTCCACTGCTAAAGCAGGTCCAGCAGAATAGCTTATATAGGAAGATGTCCATGCAGGTTTTGAATTTCTCCAGAGAAGGAGACCCCTACCACCTCTATGGGCAGCTTCTTCTGGTGCTCTGTAAGCCTCTGAGAAGGTGAAACCTCCTATGCTTCAGTTTGTGCCTGCTGCCCCTTGTCCTGTCACTGAGCATTACTGAAAAGTGTGTGGCCCCATCCACTTCTCCTACCCGCCGTGCTTATGAGCGTTGATAAGATCTCCTCTGTCTTCCCCAGTCTGAACTGTCCCACATCTCTGAGCGTTCCTTCTCAAGTACCAAAATTGGTCTGAGCAGGAGGATTCAGAATTAAGATTGTAGTCTACAAAGGCTCGATGAAGTCTGGACCACCATAACTAAAACCTCATACGACCTTGCCAAGCCTTTCAACTGGTTTGCAAACAACTGTCTATGGAAAAAAAAAAATGGGTTGAGTTTGAGAATGAGTGGGCTGTGGTGGAAGAGTACAGCAGCTTTCTTGTAAGTGAAGTGCCTGGCTGCTGCAGATCACATTGGAGCCAGACACTCAAAGCCAGAATCCAGAGCTATTACTCTGTCTTCCCATGTGGCAAATCCTCCTGGCACTTGTGCAATTCCATCTTGCTGAAGGTGACTGGAATTTCCTGACTCCGAGTGTTTAGTTCAGTAGGTCTTTTTTTTTCAAAGCTATCAAAACTCAAAAAAATCTTATTTATGGAAGTATTGCTTAACTGCTATGGATCCTTACAACTTCAAATCAATTCTGGCTGTTACAGTCTAAATCTACTGAAATTAGCTGCAATTTGTCATAGCACATGTAGAGAAGGAGCAATGAAATTACTCAACTTAGTAAGGTTTGCCTCAGAAGTCCATGAAAACAGCTACTGTAAACATGGACCTAAATAAAAAAAAAATCAAAAAAATAATTGTAAGAAGGCAGAAGATTGCTTTAAGTAGTATTAGAAATTAACTGAATGTCTTTATCACAGATTTATTTTTTGACTCTAGAATATCTAAAATGTTATGGTAGATATCTCATTTAACTTGAGGCTCTTTGAAAAATTACCTATAGATTTCATTCTTCCACTTGATTTTTCTACGTGTTCCCAGTATTTCTGGATCAGACTTTTCTTAGAAAACTAATTTTGCCTAATTTAGCTGTGGAATTGAAAGAGCAACAGAAAAGCATCTGTATTTTTTTGCTTGACTGTGCTCTTTTCTCAGTATTTTATGTCTACAACCTACCAGCTATAGATTTGGTGACATCAAAGGAGTTGCTAGAGAGGTGACAAATGCTTAATGTAGTTGTTGCCCTCCTGTTAGCAATGCAGAGTACGCCTCCTATGCAGAAGGTCACAGGTAGTGACTGTGATGCTAATGAATGTGTTTTCACCATTGCATTATAGTGGTTCTGATATCAACGTGAGTTTATTCCATCAACGCTTCAGTTGATGAATATTTTACCTGACAACTGCTTACCAGATGTTTTTATATCACTTTGATAGTTCAGGTGAAAAAGCCTTATCTTGAGCATCTAATTACTATCTAATTGGATACACTGCAGTGCTTGACTGAAAATTCTAGAATATTTTATTTGGTGTTAGTTGGAAACAAAGGACGCATCTCAAAGTGGATTTTCCTGTATCTATCTGATCTAAACAATTGCTTTTCATGGTTTAATTTTTTCCTAAATCATAATTACAGTTGTAAAATGATTAGTAATTCCCATAAGCACAGAATTACTGAATTGAGACAGAGCATGGATTGTATCACGCAGTCCTAGGACACTGCGGTCATTTACTGCGCTGTAATATAGAGACAACACTGTGAAGGGAAGCAGAAGAAAAATGGAAACTGTACTGCTGTGTTTCTCTGAAAGATGGGAAATCAATAACATTTTTGATGAAAGATAGTAGCTGCAATTCATATTTGTAAATGTAGTACGTCAAAAATCTATGTAGCTTCAGCAGAAAATGTTCATTGGCTACTTAAGGAGAAAATTGTATTTCATTCACCCGTAAAATACTCTAGGTGTCTTCAGCTGCACAGCACACAAGCTAGCACATAAGGAACAGCCAACATGGGAATGGGAAACACTGTGCATTGCCAACATCAAATGTTTATGCAATTTGACAATGCAAATTTTTCTGATAAATCAGTTTGTTTGATGAATATTTCAGTAAATCACACAATTCAGTATATCTGGCTGTCAAGGTCAACGTGCCTTAGCACTAGAAGCTGGAAGTATTACCTACTGTAACTTGACAAGATTTCACTGCTGCTATTGCCACTTGATCTAATACTAGATCAGATTGCCTGGGGTCTCATCCAGCTGGCCTTAAAAACCTCCATGGACAAGGCATCCGCAACCTCTCTGGGCGACCTATTCCAGCGCCGAACCACTCTCTCAGTAAAGAACTTCCCCCTGACATCTGATATAAATCTCTCTTTAGAGAAAAATCAGCTTAATACAGAATTTGAAGGCATAAGAGAATCCAAGCACCGCCTGTTCGTAGATCTTAATTGCCTATGTTATCTCCCTACCATTCTTCTTTTCTTCTAGACATCTTTTTCTTTATGCTGCTATTATGCTGTTGTTAAGTTAATGTGGGAATTTAAAGGGACTCTGTGGAGAATGTCAAAAGTGGTGGGGAATACATAAATAGTTTATTTTCTCACTTAAAATAGGAACAGCATATTAGCAGTTATGAACACAAAAGAAAACCTACATTTTTGGAGCTACAGTGTTTCTCCCAGTTAGTAGTCAGTGAAAAAATATTCCATATACACAAAGAAAGGAGTGTCTGTGCCTAAAGGAAAGCTCTAAAATAATTGTTATTTACAACAAAAGGGCTGATATTTACTAATTTTTCTGGGATGTTGTTATGTTCTGTCTCAAATATTTGAAAATAAGGTAAGTATTGCTGTCTTTGTTGCTGGGAAAGGGTAGATTACTTGCAGCAAACAGTGCACTTACAATAGCCATAACAATTCCAACCTCAGAGATATTTGGAATTGAAGAACTTACTGTTCCTCTTTGATCTGACTTAAAAGAGAAATTTCTGTCTTTTGTGTTATTTGGGTCTTATATCAGAATTTAGAATATCACCTAAAGAAAGAAAATATAAAAATCCTACCAATTAATCTTATTGTCATGAAGCAGTTGTTTCTGCTAACAAAGAAGATAACGTGTTCTTTTGCCATATAATATATTCTGTCCTTTATAACCTTCATAGCAAATACAAAAATCAGACACTGTACGGCATCCTCACATCCCATCAGTAGTTATATTTCTGAGAAAGGAAGAAAAAGGATAACATCTGGGAATTCTGATAAAATGGCATGGGTAGTGGTCAGTGATACTTTACTCCATGTGGTTGTCACTGGATCACCAAAAGCAGTGTCTAATCTTGATTAGAAAAACCAAACAACAACAAGGAGAAAAAAGTGTTTTCTGAGATGAAAATGTTTTTAAAACTCTTAGAGGCTGAAAAAGTTCTTTGAGTTGCCACAAACATTTCTCTAGTGTCCCCAGGTCTACTAAGACAGCGAAGTATCAAAACTAGAAACTTCCACAATAACTGACTTTGCATGTGAGTAGGTCTAATAACATTGGATCTGATTTTATGATGGTATATTGCCTCGGAACTCGCATGTAATGGTACAAAATTTAACTTTACAGCTAATCTAACAATTTATCTATGATTAAGTTAGTGCTTAATGGATAGAAATAAGCACTGATACTAAGAAAATCTGCATATGCAAATGACTCATTTCCCACTACCTCTTGCATCTGTAGGTCCCTGGCAGAAATAAAGTTTACTTTCTGATATATTCATGGTTTAGAATCATCAGAAAGCCTTGAGATATAAACTCAGTGTTGTTTGTTATCTTCCACTTTCCAACTGGATATCTGTAGATTCAAAATAGATACGTAAACCGACACTAACAATGGCAACCACACGGGCTGTCTTAAGTACAGCTTTGCTGCAGTGTGTTGTTCCCCCCTGCATTAGCATTTTAAACCTTGAAAGGAGATGGCATTTTTAAAATGTTATCTGCTACTAGGTTTAAATGCGTTATTTTACATGACTGAACAGAAAAAACTGCCACTGCATTTTACAAATCAGAGAGATTTTTAGTGAGGACAAATAAGGCTTTTGTGGAACTCTCGGAATGTGTCCAGAGGAGGGCCACTAAGATGATCACAGGGCTGGAGCACCTCTCCTACAAGGAAAGGTTGAGGGAACTGGGCTTGTTTAGCTTGGAGAGGAGAAGGCTGCAGGGAGACCTTATTGTGGCCTTCCAGTATTTGAAAGGAGCATATAAATAAACAGGAGGGGGAATGGCTGTTGACAAGGGTGGACAGTGATAGGACAAGGGAGAATGGTTGTAAAATAAGGGGAGGTTTAGGTTGGATATTAGGAGGATGTTTTTCATACAGAGGGTGGTGAGGCACTGGCACAGGTTGCCCAAGGAGGCTGTGGATGCCCCATCCCTGCAGGCATTCAAGGCCAGGCTGGATGTGGCTCTGGGCAGCCTGGGCTGCTGGTTGGTGACCTGCACACAGCAGGGGGTTGGAACTGGATGAGCATTGTGGGCCTTTGCAACCCAGGCCATTCTGTGATTCTTAAGAAACCCCATGTGGTTGAAATAGATTATATTGGATCACTCCTAATGCCTTGCCTACGATTATCTTTGTTGGCACTCTTTCTGGTGATTCATTTTTCCATGCTTGTTTAGCCTAAAGCTTCCCATGGGTGGAGAATTCTGGCTGTACTCATTTATAGATGGGTGGCTATCATACTATCATGGTTATCATTTAAGAATTAATTGCTTGTGACATACACAAATTAAATAAATAGGTCTGCATAGTTCTTCAATGTTGAACCTACTTTAATTCATAGAATGAAAAATGTAGGATGGCTTCTTTTCTTAGAAACCATGCAGGATGGATGCATTGTTTTCCTTTAATTAAATAGATCACAATTTATCCATATTGGGCTGCTTATACAGCCAGTGGCCTGAACACTTACGCAAGGTAGACAGTAAATCTATAGCTAGTCCTCAGATTCATTTCATTCAAGCTGGTTTGAAAGCAGTGTGCTAGCATCTATGCTAAGCTATCGTAATGCAGCACAAACTGCCACTAATCTTTCCTTTTCCACTACAAAAATTCTACAGAATGTTCCTGTTTTTACCTTAGGGAGAAGTGAAAAGCATACTGTGGATAAAGACTTGTCACAATAACAAAGTGGAAGGATGCACTCTCATATTCAAGTAATTTTATTAAGTTCTGTTGAACTACTCAAGGCAGTGCAGGTATTCAGGAAAGCGCTGCGCTACATCCTGCAACACCTTAACTGGTATTCTACCAGTCCTGGCTCAATTACTGCTCCAGCTAAACAAAACAGGATACTGGCAATGTTATCAATACTGATACTTCCACACTACTCTGCTCAATGACAGAAGACAGATTAAGATATGGGGGAAAAAAAAAGCCCACTATTTACAAGTCTTTCTTGTATAACTGGAGCTGCCAGTCAGTGGGCTCTGTGTTCAGGTAGATCAGCTGAGCAGTCCTTGTGGTGGAAAAAGACCTGAATCTCAAGTTTTCAGCTCTTCTTATGAATACAGTGCTAGGCTGTACACCCCTCCTGCTGTTGTATTTGTCAGCGGGGAAAAGAAGTGCACTTTGACATAATGATTTTTGTCTGATTGTTTTTCTTGCAGTTAAACAGCTTTATCTCACCCTTGCAGGTTTTGACAGGCAGTTGGGAAGCAACTTGCTCTTTAAGCAAATTTCTTTTGTAATTATCCTAATTACTACAATGCTCTACAATTATTCTTCTTATGAGATTTGTTAGTCTGTTATATTAGAGAGTAGCTTTTCTTTAAGGAAACTAATCAAAATATCATGAAATACTGCAGTAATGCTGAACATGCCCATTTTCTTAGACCACGGTTTCTTGGGATGGAGATAAGCTACTTTGTGTACAGAAAGGAGAAAAAGAAGATCGTGGTTGGACTCAGTGGATTGAAGGAGATGAAATGCACCTGGTAAGATCATATAATGGGTACTAAGTGCCATCCTTTCATTTACTGAAACAAGATGTAGTGCTGTGTTATCTTGGCATTCTTTGACATACTTAAGTGTTGGTGCTGTATTTGACTTGCTTCTAAAGTAGTAATTTAATTTGGTACCATTATTCTTTCAAGTCCCTTACAAAAACTGCCTCATTTCAAAGCAGTACTCTTTCTGATAACTGTTCAGACATACCGGTTTGAAATGTTTACACTGAGGAAACCATTTAGCAGAATGGTCCTTGTACACTCTGTGAAATACACAATATGGGAGCTTGTAAAATTACCTAGCGATAAGCCGTAAGGGGAAAATATACCATTCTTCTTTTAAAATAGTTACAGCCCAAACTGCACTATAGCCCAGACAACTAAAACAGCAATTAGGCTTCTGAAATGTCATATTATCTCTGATCACCGTTTCCATCTTTCCAAGTTAACAGGATCTGAAAGAAGATGCCTATTCTTTCTTTACATAGCTCTTCATGGCATACTCACTCTCTCATTACTTTGGATAAAATGCACTCTTCCTGCTGAGAAAATAAATCTAACTTTTGATTCATTCTTGTGGTCGGTAGTTTTAGCATTCAACACTCCAAATTAATATTTTCTAAATATCCAAATCAGGAACTGTTATAGATGAAATCTTTGCAGAAGTACCCTAAGCCTCTTATTACCAAGTAAGAAATAGTGGAAGTCCCAGAAACAAGTTTGGAGAAGGAATGTATGTAATAAACCTTACCATCTGGACTACATACTTGATGTAATGCAGGTAGGGATGGAAGTAAATTTATAGTTGCAGTCATGGCCTCAACAGAAGTAGAGGTGAAGCAATGAAAATGAGACTGCAGAATTTCCTGTGTTTATATGTCACAGTTTCAAGTGCAAGAGGAGAAGGGAGCCCCTTCTGCCTCCTTTTGAGGAAAAGAAAAATGGTCCAAGATAGGAGAGATTACAGATTTACTACAGATGGTGAAAGAATGTAAGATAATAACAAGACAGAGAGATTCAATTAATAACTCAAATGGGAGAGAGGAAGGCTGCCATCACTGCTGGAACTTGGAATAGCCTCTTCCCTGTCACCTGGAATTGGACATCACCTGGGGAACTGTGGAGGTTCCTGGGAATAACAGTTTTCTTGGAGAGTTGGAATTCATGTGAAAGTGCTAAAGAGCATAAAGGAAGTACAGCTCCAGCGTGCACTGTGCCTCTGCACCCAGTATCCTGCTGCAAGATGTCATATGGAATACTGATTAAACCAGAACAAAACATCCCCTCAATCTGCATGTGAACACTACAGAAGTTCCACACTATCTCCCAGATAAAAAGCACTTGGTACTGTGACCCCAACCAGCAGCCTTTTCAGAATCTCTGTTTGCAGGCAGGTTGCAATTAGCCATGCTGTGTCTGGCCCTGAAGCTCAGCTTATTCCTTGCTGTATTTAACCCACATGAAGCAATGGCACTAGCTGCTCTCGGATTTCTTTGGCCTCCATTTTGTCAGGTTCAGGTTCTTATCTCCCTGCAATCATTCTTTCTTCCCATTTACTACTCCCAACGCTTTTTTTTTTAAAGTCTAAACTTCTGCTGTCCTTACTCTGACTCATACGCTAGCCATACAACCTGGCCACAAACCTGCAGGCCAGACCATTTTCTGTGCTTAAAGCTGTCAAGAGTCATATCTGAGAAGTCATAAATTCAGACTCTGGTGCAAGTGCCACTGCTGTCCAGTGCCATCTTAGGTACCCTGACGTAACCTGACTGATCTGATGCTTTTGCTTTAAAAGGCTGTGAAGAGAAGTGTCGTAGCTGCCAGCACAGTCAGGTAGCCATGCACTAACTGACACTTGTACAATTTACTGCGAGCTGTCCGTAATGCACCCAAAAGCCAGTACAAAGTTACTTCATGCAAAAGAAGTACCCAAATATTTTAGAAGCCAGTCCCCAATATTTTATCACATTTTATATTTCATGAACTTCCAATTATGTCCTCTTTATTCCTCTGAATCCTCATTAATATAACTCTCTCCATTACGTATGCAGTGAAATAGTTCCATTTAGTATCTTTTGATCAGCCAAGATTACTGGGCCCTGTGCTTCTGAAAGTACTTTGATACAATGGGCAGTTACCTCTAAAAAATTGATACTTCGATAGTTTTATGATGCTACTGAACTTTACACAATGAGCCAAGTGTTAATTTAATTCCTTCCATGGTTCTGTAGAAAGTAGCACCACATCCCTTAGTAGTTTATCACCTCCTATTTTTACCATTTCAATCTATGGTCTGTACTTTGTAGTTCTTTTTCCTCCTTGGATTCTGTTTTATGTGAGTGACTTATTTGACCATTCTCCATTTCCTTTTGAGTTTTATTGCCATTTTCTATTGTATTGATTGCTTCTGCTCTGCAGGTTTTTATCTCTGTCAGCAGATCTCTTTGGACTTACTGCACACTCTTTCTTTTGGGTTCCTTATATACACAGTGAACAAAAACAGTTCCAACTAAAATCACAATACCAGTCTGCTTGTTTCATCAATTCATCATGAAACAACTTCTCTTACAACAGCCTGTGAATAAGGTTATTGACCCAGTGTAAGCTCTTCTTAATAAGTCATTTTAAAGTTTATAAAGAAATATAAGGGAACGTGCACAACTTCCCAGTTAACTATACCTCCTAAATTCCTCAAAATATTCTGACAACTTTATTTAAGTCTTATCTTGAAATAGGAAGTACAGTCCTGCTATGTCATATATGATCTTTGTCTATACGTTCCTTAAGAAGTTCCACCAATTTTCTTCTTCCAGGAAAACCAGTCAGCAGCTCTACAAATTCCCACAAAGTCTGTGCAACTCAGGTGTAACCTCAACAGTTGCAGTAATAGAGAAGATTAAACTGCATTTTCAGTGATGTTAGGTGAACAACAGTAGGTCTCATAAATCAATGTACATTCTTATGAGCAGTTAGATTAGTTAGCAAGCAAAGATTTTTTAAAACCTGCTACGGAAGACAGAAGACCAGTGGGCAGCATTAGGCATCAATATGGTGAAGTTCAGTCAAAACTCACTGCTGTGCTGTGGTTTATAGACTTTTGGCTGATTTCTGGGTTTGTAAGTTTGATCTACTGATCATCAACATACAGACTCAGAATTTGTTACTTAAATCCATCCCAAATACTTTGTTTATATGTCCAAAGTACAGAATGCTCATTTTAAAGACCTAAGCAGTTGCACACACAAATGAACAATAATGCCCCTGGAACACATTTGGTCTTCTAAGATCTGAGATCCCAAAGTAACTTCTCTTACTCCACCTTTCTCCAGACAATAAGCCCAAACCAAGTTGTACTATTAGGATTAAAAATAGGCTAAAATATGTACAAGATATACAATCTAATTTGATAGGAAATATATTGAAATTAACCTGGACATACCCATGAATATATAATGCACATATAATATGTAAAAGATGTAATTTTAAAATTATTTTCTCTTCCTAGGAAATAAGAGTGTGCGGAGTCAAATGCAAGCAGGTCTTTAAGAAGGTACAGTGAGCCTACTGCTGACACAGAAGTGAAGAAGCAAGGAGACTTGCCACCAAGTCTCCAAGCACTAGTGATGAACATCATCAATGATGAGAGTTAATACAGATGAAGATTACATTAGAACTGTATAGTCAAAAATATTTTTAACAAATTATTTTAAAGAAATAATTGCAAATAAATAAAGTTACTAAACACTATAAATGGGTGCGCACCATAATTCTTGACCACACAAAAACTGAGACTGTTTGATAAAAAACAAGATACTGTAGTTAAAGCCATGTGAGCAGATATTTTACTTGCAGTGAAAAATCTCCTTTCTGTAGCTTTAACAAGGGGCCTTAATGTAATCTTGTTTTTAGGCTATGAATTGTTGTAGGGAAGTGAATGAGGACTGCAGTATGTGGCTGACCAGAAATCCTCATCTCTCTGAAGCCAGTGAGAATTTTACCACCAGCTCCAATGGAGCAGTACTTCAGTGAAAGTATTCCACCAAAATGGAAGATTTGATTTCTTAAATTAAGTAAAGTTATGGATCAATAATCTGGAAAAACAGCAATTACAGAATTATGGCCAAGAGGCAATTCCTTTCCAAATGCTTTAGCCAATGACTGACTATTTGCTTTCTTCCTCTTTCTGATGAAGCTGACAGTAAGGTTATTGCTTGTAACTATGTAATTGTACTCACATACAAAAGAGATAGCTAACATTGCTTTGTACAATATCATTTTCATATTTTATTAGTACCCATCATTGAGCTCATCCTCTCGTGCAGCATATAGAAAAGCACTGACCTACTACTTTATACTAAACATTCTTACAGGTTTAAGTAGTAAGATGTCCGTGAATTTAGGAGGCTCCTCTTCGAAAGGGCATTTCTGAGTCTTTTACTTCTCTTCACCTGTTTTCGACTTAGGATAGCAATAATCATTTAATGTGATCCTCAGCTGTTTTATTCGTGGTTTCTGTGATTATTCACCATCTGATCTACCCCTCCCATTACAGAAGAAAAACATGAAAAGCACTAAGTCAGGATGTAGGATCAGAACATGAAATGATTAAGGAGTATGACTTGCATAATACCAAAGAAGATTCAGAAGGATTCTAAAACTATAAAGCAAATGCAGAGGATCGGGTAGAGAACTGAAACTCTTTATAGTAACATGATTTGCAGAGGAAATGCGATGCTCTCTTAACAGCAGGAGAATATTTTTTGAATACGCTGATTATGTAGTATCTAATATTGTAACCTGTGTAATGTATATATTTCATTTGGAAATTGTTGTGTTTTTTTCTGTTCGATTTGAACAAGTCAAAATATACACACTGATTTTACTGGGTGCAAATATGAGCATAAAATAAGTATTTTGGTACTTGAAGATTAAATAATTGATGTGAGAAAAAATCTAATCAGACCTGTACAACATGCATGTAAGCCTAAGAAAGGGCTGGTAAATTTTTATTTCATATATGTTAAATATTTTATATTCTTATTTTAGAAATCCAGGATTTCTTAATAGCTACCAAAATGTTTTACACAGACAAAGGAATACAAATTAGATTGCATTATCTGAAAACGTAGTTTTAATATTAAGTAATAATATGAAATGTGTGGTATTAATTATGAAATACCTTTAATGTCATTAAAGAATTTAATCTTCAGATATATAAGATCTATACTGTAGTGACACAGCTGCAGTATAGCAACCTTTGTGATTTCCACGCACTTTGACTAAGATTACACCACACTGTTCTCCCAGTCTTTTCTGATTCTGTGGCTCAAGCCAGAAGCTGCTGTCTCACTATTTAATAACCTTCACCATATTTTTCTTTCATGAAAATCTCAAGTCATTTTTGAGATCAATGCAAATATTTAGCAAACAGTTGTTTAAGAAATCTCTCTGTTCGCTTGAACCTGCTGCCTTCTGTTATCACGTAATTACTCCTAATTCTTGTACTGCAAGAGATACAAAATCACCATTCCCTGTTTCTGCCACAACCCTCAGATTTCTGTACCCCTAGTGTTATGGTGAGATAATTGCTCTAGCAGAATCAGAGTCACTACGTTGATTCCAGAGTATAAATTTGAATGTTTTTATTCCTAGAAGTCTTTTTTAAAGCATCGAAGACTCCCATTTCAATTCAAGCCACTCAGAAACACTCAACTGAAACACATGGGCTAACAGCATTTCTTCTAGTCTAATCCATTCATAGAAACCAGAACAGAAATAAGAGCTAAGATTGCAGTCTGCATTCATACAACTGTGAAAGATGGAAAATAATTGCTTTGAATGATCTGTGAAACATTTTTATTTTAAAATGAGCTGCCAGAATGGCAAATTCCATAGAACAAGGTGTGTTAGATTTCTAAAGAGTCTCTTATATGAGATGGAGCAGTAGAGAGTACCAATCCACTAGCATAGCATGAAAGGTGCATTCCAGGAGATACATCCACTTTCATCAATGCCTATCATTTAATTGACTCCACTATATTAAATTTTCTATATGGATAGTAAAGCAAAAGAGTTCTGCAGCACAACATTGGTAAAACTTTCCTAGCATGTATCGTCTTGTGCTGTTTCTTGGACAATATCACCTGTAATCACGTAAAGGATTCATGGCCATTATCTTCTATTACTAAAACACTTCCTCTTAGAATAGTATCTATGTGCTGCTGCTATTGGTACTTCAAGACAATTTTCAACCTCAAAGCAAATGTTTATTTAAGTAATTGACTCCTGTCTAGCAAAAAAGCACAAAAAAAGGAGAATTCCTTCAGTATCCTGTGATTTATCAACAAAGCGTGCACTCTTCTCTGTATTGATGCCAACAGCATCCACACTGGACACTTGAGCAGCATAGCTTTTAATTCCTTCAACCAGTCTGCCTGAAGATCAAGTTTCTACTCCAAAGAATGAAATTCTCTTTCAAGAGTCATATTCTTATTATAGCAGGTAAAGAAAGAAAAAAGCACATGGTTATTGAGTAACAGTAATTTACATAGCCAGAGACCATCTAGTTGTGCCAGTTGGTACAACACTGTTCTAATGTTTAGCCAATTAAAAAGCCAATATTGTGATAAGAATGTTTCAAATTTAAAACAGCTTATTTGAATGTTCAGTTAATTGAGAGTTCAAGATTGTAACAGAAGCATGAGCAATTAGCTATGGGTGCACAATCACAGAGTAGATAACATTTAGAACTTGATTGTGCATCTGTAGAAATACATACAGCATGATATCGATACCAGTAGTAATCTTTAAAGATGCGTAGTTCTTAAAAATGCTTTTATCAGCATTGTGGAATCATATTAAAAGCTTTTATGCAACAGTTTCACTTCCTTTCTTTCCCCTCCCCTTTAGGCTACACAAAGCAGCATTACAGAAGTGCAGAGATAAAATATAAGAAAAGCAGAGGAGATAATGCAAAATTGTAATGGAATTTAAACTGAAAGGTCCCTCTCTTTCTTGATGTTCCCAGCCATTTTTTAGTCAGTGTCCTTGCTATATAAAAATAGATACAATGCTATGGAGTCACCATTTGCAGTTTTTAGGTTTAAAGCATTGCATATGGGATGAGCTGAAATTTCACATTCAGTCAAGTGCAACAAGACTTACAGCAGTTCATCACTTTCCTTCTCTAATTCTAAATCAGCATGATTCAATTTATCTTTTCTTACAGAGACACTGATGCTTACTATCCATAACCATTACAGCTTCTAACACTTCTCTCCAGGCTGGGCTTGTTAAAGAAGTTAACACATTTCAGTAGTACTTCTGTGAAATAACTGTGGTCTTTCACTCATCTTGTCAAGAAATATGCTGTCATTCTTGATGCTGACATTTCCAAGTTTATTTTTGGAAAGAGGGAGAACAGCACCTTTTATGTATTTTAGAGTAATGTAGCAAAGCCCTTACTCAAACACAGCAGCTCCTCCAGACACCAGTTTTCAGGTACGACAGTGCAGCTCACTGCAATGTAGTCAGTCCTCTCCACTGTCTCACTGACAGCAGTGCTCATTAGAAACAGCCGATCACTGGGGACAGTCCTTAAAGGCCACTGCGTTAATCCTTGAAATCCCACCAGCTAGAAAGCCAGTCATCACTGGTCTTCTTTTCTGACACGTACGTTCAGGTAGTTCAGACCTAAACACAGAGACATACTCAGTTTCCGAGAGTATGATTACAGATCACTCTCTGAAAGAATTCTGAAAGATTTACTCATGAGTTTTAGACTTCTTGTACCTAAGAAACAGCACAAAACACATAACAGATTTTCACAACACTGCAGCAGTGACACGTTGTGCTAATTTTGTTAGGTTTCTTGAAACCAATCTCAGACATGGGGGCTGACTTAGGAGCTAGACAAATAAGGTCTGCAAGCTACATTTCACACTGCTGTAAATGATGCAGGAGCAGATGACTCATTCCCTGACGAGCAAAACAGAAAATAAGCAGAATACCAGAGTTCTTCAGCAAAAAAAAATCTCCAAGTAGTACGGCTCCAGCTCTTTAATTGTCATCATACAAAAGAAAAAAATCTTTGTCAGTTTTTGGGCAATGAAAAGCAAGGTGTCTCCATCCCAAAAACCTACAAGCAGGGTTATTTCACAGAATGTTTTTTTGCAACATACGTACAACGCTCTATAACATATTTTTCTCATACAGTGTCTGCCTCATAAACATTTGAAGCATCTCGTGACACAAAGTTCCATTTTTGTTTCCAGTTCCCAACATGATGTCGGATATTTTTTGACATTATTTCCAAAAGTATTTTGGTGACTAAAGCCACAGGTAGGCATTTAATTTGCTAAATGTTGCTCAAAAACCCTGCCAGGTGCTAACTGTAAGTTGAAGTTAATGGGCAATAAATACCTAATTTGTTTGAACGTCACGTGGATAATTTAGGGCAGCCTTTTTCCCTCCTCAGCCATACTAATGCTCCGAAAAATGCTCTCCCTCTGTAGCATGCTGCCATGCAGCACCTCCCACTGCAGTTTGTGTAACTTCAGGAACAGCTAAATGCCTTCTCAGTTACATACTCCCCCTATGTAAGTTAATGTGATTTAGCATAAAAACAAACAATTCATTTGGGGCTAACCACATTCCCTCATCAGACGTTACAGATCTGAAGGAATGACCAAATTGTGGAGAAGTGGAAGCAAATGAAAAGTTTGAAGTCAGTGAAAACAAATGACGTAGTTCTTCATCACAACAAAATAATCATCTACATTTCATCGTGCTTTAGAACAGTTTTCAGTAACAGAGCTGACCAAAGGTTCTCTACAGTTCTTCTCTTCGGAGAAGCATAATGGCTGAAGACCCTGGGCTGCTTGTATAACAAGGAGAGACTATAACTAAAAAAACAAGCTGCTACTAACAAGTGGCCTTTAGCAAGATTCCTTCAAACAGACTGTCTCGTAAGATGTTGCTCACCTGCTGCACAGCAACCCTCAGCCTTTTCCCTGCACTGGGGAAGACGCATGTAAGGCAACGAAAGGCCCACAGATGGAGCACATCCACTGCATTTGGAGATAATGGACAAGAGGTTTTGCAGAAGTATAATTTAGGATTGCTGCAGCAACTGGGAGAGAGCTGAAGAAATCACTAGCATGGTGCTGTGACCAGGCAATGCAGAATCAAGTAAGATGCTCTAAATTGATATATTTACTCTTTCTTCTGAGAAATGAATTCCAAGAAGAATTCCTGGTGTAATTCAGAAGACAAGCCTGCTTGATATATGTATTCCGTAGATGGAACATCAAAAGCTTATTTACTTTGATCAGTAATGAGAGGAATGGCAAAGACCATGTTGTCTTGGGATCACAGGAGAATACCAGCATGTTGTCCGTAATGGAAAAAGGATGCAGGTCAAAGATTCAGTCTGAAAATCGCTGCCTTCTGCAGAGTTTCTTGCAGGATGGCAGACTTCTTACCTCACCTGATTATTCTTCCCTTTAGAAATGTCTGTATAATCCAATGTTAAAAATGAAGGTAATAGATATCCACAGAAAAGGGCTCTTATTGTTGGAGGTGTTTCTCTATAACTCTTCCTGGCCTTGCTTTAACATTTTGGGGGTCTATTATGAGTTGTTGTGCAATACCTACCTATATTACACAGGACAAATAATAAAAAATAAAAAACTCTATGAAACAGCCTGGGCAAAGCAAAAAGATTACCCTTTCTTCATATTCTTTTCCTTTCTGGTTCAAGCATGTCCTTTTTCCAGAAAGTATATCCATGTAATGCTGTAGCCATGTGCCAGTTCAGTGCTTATTTGCTAATGATTTTATCTCTTTGCAAAGAAAGTACCTTCTGAAATAACATTTTTTTCCCTTATTTTTTTCCTTGAAAAGACAGCAAAACCATCTCTAATCGCACTTAGGATTTGAAAAGTAGTATCTGCACGCTCAGGTTTAATACAAACTCTTTTACTTTAATCAGACACCTAAGATCATTGCACTGTCCACATCACAAATAAACCTGAATGGAGTTCTGCAGGATACTGGGCTTTCTACCTTGATATCAAACACAATGCTAATTGCAGACAAAAAGGAGAAAAAGTTACGCACATTTGCTGGCTAGACAAAAGGCAGATTGCTCAGCTGCCTGCATGGTCAGACTAATGAAAGATGTATCAGTGCGGGAAGGAAGAATTATTTGGGGCTGCTTTCGTTAAATCTGAACTTTCAAAGCATCCCATTACAGACTCAGTCTAACGAGTATTTGTGTAACAGACACTATATAAAAGGCTGTTACAGTGCTATGGTGTTTCCTTTGAAACTGCAGATACATCTGAATGCCACGCAGTAATGTAACCTTTACTCACATGATGGAAGGATAAGCTGTTGAACAGAGATAGCAAATCAGCCTTCAGAGGCAATGAGCGTGTTCCAGTAGGACATGCATAAAGCAATATACGATTGCCCATTAATAGGCCTCTGCTGCCTTCCAATCGCTTTGTACTTTGCTACTGTATGTGTTACATCACAGCACTATTTGAATCTTTAACACTGCTTGCTGAAGATGTAGTTCTATAATTAGTAACAAGTAGGAAAAGATATTTTTCCCCTTCAAACTGAATATTGCTATAAAAGGCAATACTAGTATGCTTTTCTACCTTAAGTGCCTCCCTATCTGCAATCTCTCGATAGCAGAGTTAATTCAGGCAGCACTCCCCAAAATGATCATCTTTCCACTGGTAACCAACAGAACACAATACTCTGACAACCAACGCACTCTTTTCTCTGATGCAGCTGTCTTTTACTAGCAACAAAAAATGATGATCAACATCATTCTAATAGACATATAACTTACAACAAAGTCTTTTATTTACGCTTTGTAAGTTAAAAAATACTACTCAGATATACATTTTTACAATATATACAAAATACATCTAATTTTAACAAAGGAGTTCATCCACGGTTATAAATCACAGAGACATGGGAACATTTAGTTTGGAAAGACCCTCAAGATCACTGCATCCAAACATAATAGTGTGGGACATTGGTCCCAGTTTGGCAGCAGGACCTAGAAATCCACAGGTTCAGACTTCATATGCTATCAGTGATCTCTGGCTAAGGTTTTTTAACTAAATTCAGGTTGCACTGGGAACTTTAGCTGCCACAGTATGCAAGTTTTGTGATAAAATGTAATTACGCATTTCTCGAGCAACACCAAAACACACATCTATGCAGTGCATCGTAACAACATCCATCCCTTTCTGTATTTGTAAGAGAGATCATTAAGCTCACTGGAATGCTAAGCGTAGTCTGAATGATGCAAGGACTTCTATCTCATGAGACTGAATGCTACTCACTTCAGGTTTTCTATGAATAGAAACAATAGCTCACAATTGCAGAGATTTTGTGTATTGAAATCTCAACTTACAGGAAATGAACAGTAGTATTTTGTCATGGTCTCACCTTTGGCATGGCTCGGGAAATTACAATAAAATATCAGGAAAAAAAATGTTTGCAGTTAATGCATATATAATATGTAGACTCATGGATTCATACTTGATGCCACAGATTACTTATACCACAGGTGTATTAATCACACTGATTCCTGAGGAACTCTGCAGTGTAAGGGTCTTGTGGGAATATTTCCAACTCAAGCTGTTTTTTTCAGTGTCGTCACCATGGGGACAAAACTGGCACTGTACTTACACCACTGTCATTTATGCTCATGGAAAAAATATACTCGTTTCCATACTGTCCTTTCTTTGCTACAATCTCAGATCACCTGTGGAAATTCCCATTAGGTATGCAGTCAGAGTGAAGATGAACAACTAATAATGAAAATTTCAAATACAGTCCAAAAGAGTCAAGTGGGTAAAATCTTTGAAAACCAGTGCGTGTACCTTCCTTTTGCTGTCAATCACAAAGTATTGGACAGTTTCAGGAAGGCATGGTTATTCTGCCTTCTGCATTCAGCTTCCTTAAGCTATCTTTTTTGCAGCATTCTAGGCAAGCTGTTGTACCAATTATATAATGGATGACAGATAAAAATAAATTGTGATGTCCATCAATAAGGATTCTTTCTTTTTTCTTTCTTTCCTTTCCAGGCTAAACCCGGTTGGTATATTAAAAACCTCACTGATATGCTTTTTACCATTCCTAAGAAACTTTTAATGGAATTTGAAAAATTTACTTTCAAATACTCTCTTAAAATAACTTTCCCAATCAATTTATTAACTTGCTGTTCATGTATAAAATATGTATAAAATAGAGAAGTGTTATCATTGAGATTACGGCTGAATGACTGGGGAATCCATTCCTCCTCTGAGATTATACTCAGGTTTCAATTTTGCATTTTAATATCATCTATTCAATTCCTTTCCCCTTTTATTTTACTCTTCCAGTGAAAGACAGGCTCACACTCAGTAGTATATTTAAATGTATATGTGTACGAATCTCAGTATCTACAACTTTATCTACAAATTTTCTTCTAAAATACACATTTTAAGAAATCTTATTTTCATTTGTATCATCTTCAACATTAAACTCAACTCACTTGGTACTTTTTGCTGAAAATATGAAAATTCCTTATTTATCAATTCCCTGTTTCAGTGTAGACAACAGGCGGCAATGTAACTGAACTATGCAGACATAAATGAAGCTTTCCCTGCTTCTACGTGCATGCAAGCATATGCATCCAATTCCTGAACCACGTGGCATGTCTACCTCTAAAGCCCTGTCCTGCAGCTGTCTGGGAGGAATCTTAGTTTTGGCAATGCATCCCAAGGCATATTCTGTGGCATACCACCAGTTGCCTTAAGGTGACTATATATATGCTTAGAGATCCATCCTGCAGTCTCAAGTATGTTGCACTTACATCTTATTAGCACAGAGTACACTGATTCATTTAACTACATCAGACAATACTTTGATTTCGTAAATTACATGTTTTGGGTTTTGTTTTTTTTAATTATGACTGTAAATTTCCATCTTAAATGCTGTTTTTGTCAAACATCTGCAACCTAAAGCCAGAAAATCATCGCAGGGACAGACAGCCATGTAAACACCTCTATTACTAAGCTGGATTATGTTAAAATTAATTCCAGAACTCATGAGGGAATTCATTCATCAGGGAATTACATGCTGGCTTCATTTCTCAAACAGGATATGCTAGAACGAAGCCAGAATCTTTGTCTCAGCAGGAGTGTTGTTGTGGAGCCAGAGAGGCAAGTAGAAAAGAGTCACCACACAGCACTCTGAACAAAATGTATGAGATTTACAACACAGAAAATCCCTTAACCAACAGGAAATAAAGACTTACACCAAAATTCTAAGAGATATGTGACAACACAGGGTAATAACGTTCAGTTCCCTGCAAGAGAGTTTTCCTTCTGGGTTACTGGCACAGATAGATTTTTTTTTTTACTGAAGCCATAAAACTGATTTATGGCAAAGATCTCTCAGAAAGCATTCAGGAAGCAGGCACATTCTGCTTTCTAGTAATTTTTTTAGGACTCGGATAACAGTTCTGTAAATACTATATGCTGGTAGGAAAGAAAAAAAAAAGTAAAAGGAAGCCAACTGGCAAAATGTTTTATGTTATACGTTTTCATTAACATACCTTGGCATAATTTATCTTAACTGTCTTATGTCCAGGTGATCATAAAAGAATGGCTTTAATCTTGTTTTAAATGGCTACTGTGAATGCAAAACTGTATACTAATCGCAACATCTGACATGGCTTTATCTCTTCATGTGGACTCTAGAACTTTAAGCAAAATGGGATTATATACTACAAATCTTCCCAGCATGAGATTATACCAGTTATGAGGTATGTCAAAAGTTGATGTTTAAGGTATATGAAAGTATCTCTCTGAAGTGTTCTCCAGATGAGGTAATAGAAATATTTCTGCTGGGCAAAATGTTATGCTAATAGAGGAGACCCTGCATTAAAATGAACACACTAAAGGGGATACACAGTTTCTTAGCTGAATTATGCTTGTCATAGAAGCATCAAAGAAAACAAAACACACTGGTATCTGTAGATTCTTCTAATTCAAAAGCCATAAACCAGTATTCCAGTTCAATGTCTGAGTAATGCAACCTTTATCTGATGAAGATAAGAAGTGGCAGTTGCAATTACAAAACTTCACCATAGAATAAATACAATTAAGTAATAGATTACAGTTAGATATATGAATGCATGGCTCATGCAAGGAATTCAGATGTTGAAAAAATCTTTCAAGAGAAGATTTAGGCTTTGTCAGTGACAAAGCACTTAGGCTGGGTTCATGCTTTCAATCTGCATTAAACTTAGCTCAGGAAGAAGCATGCTTTAATGGATAAAACAAATGATTGTGCCTTATAACTCGCTGTATCTAGTGGCTCATTTCACGACCTTGACCAAACCACACTGCTCCTTATGTTTCTCTGATTTTATAACACAAATGATTTTTACCTGCTCCCTTGAGACCTATGGGTAGACAACACTGAATAACTGATAAGTAGAATTAAATAGAAAATAAATTCAGTATTTCTCATTTATTTTGAAAATCAAGGTAAGCTTTAAGGTTGGCTATTTTTTCTCAGTGACATATTTTTTCATAATGAATTTCTTACTGAAGTGTGTTTTCAAGCAGGCAGCATTCACTGGGTGATTTCTTCTTACTACCAAACTTAGTATCATGATCACTAGTGACATTATGAAATGCCATGCCCAGAAGTTTACAGAGAAAAATTGTTTGGCTAGTAGCCTCTGTTCCTGATATAGTTCTTCTAATAGTGGTTTACTGCCCAAGGACAAGATAACAAGAAGGCTGAACTTTGTTCAAATACATAGGATTTCTCTTCCAGGCAGGCCTCAAGTATCATGAGAGGAATCTGGAGGCCAGTGTTAGCCATGGCTTTCATGACTGCGCACTCATTCCATAGACACAAGATTTGGGCCTTTTCAATCTTGCCAGCTCAGGCTCATTTTATGAGCAGTTTTGTTTCAAACTGCCACTTACCAATATTAAGCTGTAGGACAGAGACGAGAAAAGCCATCTTCATTTCTTCATTCACAAACTGGAAAAGTTACTCAAGCTTTTACAATACAATATTTCGACTTTTCTTGACGTTGCTTCATTTGTGAGATCTTATTACTTGGCTCTAAAACTTATTCCTGGTTTGAAACCTGACACAAGCTATGAGCCCAGAGCTTTTGCTTTTAACAGAGATATTAGAAAACTTGAAAAAAGACACTTAATTCCTTCCACTCTCAGGTCTCATTACATGCTGTACACTGTGTGCCAATAGATTTTAATCTTGATCTTGCAAGGAAGAGGTATGAGAACATGATTATCATGAAGATTAGGAGAAGACACTTTTTCACTTCCCCAGGCATATACTGATGGCACAGGAATGGAATGTTTTGCCATTTTGTGAGTTTTTCTCTATGTATATCTTTCCTTTAAGTATGTAGAGTTTTCATCAAAGTTTAGCAATAAACACAAAGCAAAAAGAATTGTTTCTAGTTTTACATGAACAGTATGTCAAAATTTTAAAGCTAATATGTGACAAGAGACAGGTCAGTATAACTGGCAAGGCAAAATCCCAAAAGAACACTATGGATACAGTGAATGAGTGATCTACAGGCTTAAATTATCCACATGGGAATTAAAAAAACTATCTATCGGTCTTATATGATTTTAGCAGGCATTTAAATGTAATAAGGGTTTTACTGCCTATCAAGGTATTGATTCCTAGACGAAACATTCTCTTTGTGGATCTTAGCACAATGCTCATGAAGCATCACAGAGCTCTGTCAATTTAATACATTATGTTTTATTAATTTCCTACTTCAATGTTTCCTTGATTAGTTAAATTGGCTGCCCATAGGCTGGCTGCTTCTTTATGTGAAAAAAGCTCAGAAGAGCTATTTCAAGGCTATTGAATAACTGTGTGCTGAAAGAGATCCAAGCAGAGAGTTTACACAATGCACACACAGGAAAAAATATGTACACTTAAATTAATAATAAGGGATGGACATAAACAAAGCACTACTGTGAAAACTTACACAATTATGTGTTTATGCTGTTAATTAATTAGGACCTTATATTTCCAGGATGTTCTCTTCTCATAATTTGTTTCCTCTAAATGTGCCTAGCTTTGCACATCTACAGCTGCAGACCTAATAGTTCTACTACTAGATTCTTTAGTAGTTTTAAAAGATGGTAACTGCTGATGATCACATGACACAGTTCCACTCACTTCTGCACACTACTTCTGCACAAAATAACTTGAGGAAACAAACTACTTCAGAGCTAAAATCAATAAGTACATAAAATCTATCACCATGAGCTGCTACATACTCTACTTTTGTAAGGCAAATGTACACATTCTGTCTGATTAATTCCTTATATTCCACCAGTAGGCAACTGGTGATAAAAGGTAAAACACAGAGTGTCTTCTTATAAATTCAACACTCTTTAGTGTACTGAAGGAGGGAATAACTTCCAGCTGGAGAAATAGTGTTGTAATGCACTTAGAGATGATCATGCACGTGCACAAAGCAACTGATGTTGCTCATACAGTTGATTTTGAGTGATTGAGTAAGGAACAATAGCCTACCTATTCCTTGTTTTTAAGAGACATTTTATTATACAGGTAAAATGCATAAATAATGAAAATGTATTTAAACAGGTTGATGCAATGTGTGGACTAAGAAAGAAAGTAGATGGAGATAGGTAAAGACAAGCCTATTGCATAAATATTACATAATATCCTGGTGGAACAATGTTTTGAGAACTCAGAATTTGAAATTACTTTCTGCATAACATAGAGTATCATCTAGGAATGCACATTAGCATTAGGCACTGGAATAGGCTGCCCAGGGAAATGGTAGAATCTCTGTCCCTGGAGCTGTGTAAGGAGTGTGCAGATGTAGTACTTAGAGACATGGTTTAGCGGGCGATATTGATTGGGGGACGGTTGGACCAGGGGACCCTAGAGGTCTTTTCCAACCTGAATGATCCCATGACTCTCTGGTAAAGTTCTACTGCACATTCATATTTTCTAGGCAGACACATTCTGAATATTTGCACAACTGTCATCTGTGCTTTTCCCCACAATAACACAGTGCTGCTGGATGAAAAATACCTTCCTAACACAAAGCGCTGTTTCAAAATAAAGATTTGTAGTATGTGACCAGCACCAATTATGATTTACTTGCATTTATTTATACATATGGATATCTTTTTATATATGGATATATTTATAAACTAGATCCTCAAGAATTGTGTTAAATTGAAGTTGGTGTAAGTGAAGCACTTGGTAGAAAAATATTTCAAAAATCAAAGGAAAGCAGATATATTTTCAACAGAAATATCCCCTTTTTTGTTCTTTCTTGCACATGTTACACATTCAAAAGTTCCATCAGTTTTAAATGGGAGTTCTGGGTCTGTCAGATCTGTAAGGCTTATTCTTCACATGGAAATATGACACCTAGAAAGGAACCGAAAAATAGAACTCACCTTTGGGAACTTTAGCTGTGTTGTACAATTTGCCACTATGTTTAATATATTTCAAAGGTACCCCGTAATAGCTAGTAGTTCTTTACAAAGGTCACTGTAAAACCATATCCAGTATTTCAGAAAGTGATCCTTGTCTGCCAGCAAAGCAGACAAACTGAACTTTGTTAATAAAAGCGAAGTTTTCTAGGGTTATCACTCTGACCCTTAAACTGTATTATCTAGAAACCCATAAGCCTTAAAAAAATAAGATATGAAAAGGTTTATAAAGCATTCTCCTAACAGGTTCTGTTTCCAGCCTCACTTTTCAATCTGAAGTTGGTTTTAAGCTCTTGCCACCATGCCTGCTGATTACAATGGGACTTGGGAAATGGAATCCAATGAGAACTTTGAAGGCTACATGGTTGCATTAGGTAAAATGAAAAATATTAACTACATTTTCTTTATAAGTAAAATCTTTCTATAAATTAATAAGAAAATTTTTATTTTTGTATTGTGCCTTCTGGCCTAAGGATTTATGTCAATCACATTAGAAATCAAGCAATTGTAACATACGTGCAACTACAGTGATCTTGGCATATAAGAAAGAGAAGATTGTAGCCAAGTATATTGCTCTGTATTGAAATTAAAATAAGCAAACAGATAGATCCCATATCATTAAAGCAGCAGTTGTGTTTAGTATTTAATTAGCATTTTGAACTAGTGGGAAGTGCATGTGGCAGCTGCATAGCAAAAGAGCTGGAATGGGCAGATTCTTCCGGGAGTTTTTATGGGAATCATGCTTACACAGCAAGGAGACTGAGGTCATGGGATCAGCTGAAGATGATTACAAAAGTTAAATTTCACTTGGCCACCACCACTGATGGCAACAATAAATTGTACATGTGCAAAGAACTGTCCTGCTCCTTACACAACTTTCAGGTACTATTCTTTAGCTCCTTCACTGTTAGAGATCTGATGGCTACAGTTTGTGTATCCACTGTACAGGATACTAAGCACACTTTGTAGATGCTGGAATACCAAAGCACTATTAACTGACAGCAAGTAATATTCTTGTCACTCTATATAAAGTCTATGTTGCTTGTAGTCTATGTTATTTTTCCCACACCTACTCAGTTTTTGCAATGACAGTGTGGAAGATTTTTGAAAGAAATGTCTTCTTTTGATTCACCTATTATTTCCAGTATAAGTCGTCTTTCAGGTATTTTTATTCTCATCAAGATAAAACCTTGATTTTGCTCCAGGTCATTATGATTATGCAAGTAGTGTGCAGAAAATTCTTCCTCTACTAAGGTCAGCAGAGATGTAGATCTTTAATTTCCTAAAAAGAAGAAATTATAGATAAAATAATACAGTTCTGATGAATTTCTTCAGTAGATACTGGATTGGCACTGAAAGATCAGTCTTCCTTCTACCACTGCAGCAACATGGCTGCATTTCAAAAAGCTGCAAAAAATATGGAAGTTGAATTTACACATGCACAAGAATTACAAGGTTTACAATTACAATTTGTAATTACAATTACAAGAATTACAAGAAGTGTAATTTTTAGAATCAGAAATCTTCTCCTGGCTTTAATACACCACAGATGAATGCCACAAAAGATCATTGCTTCTTTATCACTCATGATGTCAATAATACTTAGAAGAAGAATCACTGGAGCTGACTCATCTAACCTAGATTGTAGAACACTGACTGGCTAAATTAGTACATGACAAAATTAAACAGTTTATTTTTATGTTCACAGTTAATAGCCCTCACTGTCCCAATTGTGCCTTTGTTCTTCCCGTTCTCAGATGTTGTCTCACTGTTTTCTATCTAATGGTCACTGATTTGTATCTTCTGTTCAGAATTCGATCTTCCTCTTACTCTCATTTTTACTGTAGCTGACACCACAAAGAGTTATGCTGATAAATAAGAGTTTTTTCAGTTCAAGTGCTTTTCATCAGAAGTTAAGATCAGACTTACAGCTTCCTTCTACTTTTTCCAAAAAGCTGTTAATTTACTGGATATTCAGAGAATTGCTTGCTCGGACACAAAAATAGCTACTACTAAAGGTCTTGATTATCCAAAGAAGCAGTGGTTCAAAATCTGTACAGCTATCTTCCACAAGTCAAGATAATATCAAGATAATATGTTTGTTAGGAAAGTAGTGTAACACATTAGGAAATCAGTTAGTGGTATCTTTAAAAAAACCCTCACATCCAACAGTTCTCAATGCCTACACTAGTGATTGACCTTACGATAACTACCAGATATCTGGTCCTGGAAAGCTGACTTCACACAATGGGGAAACAAGATCAAAAGCACATGACACTCTCAATAGCCTAAGACAAAGGAGAAAGAATGGGTTAGAATGAAGAATGCAAAACAGATTCATCTTTCCTGGAAAGTCCCTTGATTTGTTGCCTGCTCTATACAAATTCCAATGGAGAGAGAATGAACTTTCTGACAAAATTTTCAAAATACTTTCACAGCAAGAACATCGGCAATTGGTGGGATGGAGAAGGAATTTGCACTGATTGTCTGAACCTTGCTCCTCATGCATATGTCATAATTTTTGGTGTGTATACATACACACATGTATTATACATTTACTAGTGACAAACTGCCACTAAATTAGTGGGATAGGGAAAAAAAAGGAAAAAAAAAAACAGTACAAAGATGCACATGGCTATAGGTGGTTCTCAGAATGTGTCCTACATTAACTTGTGGTCAGGGAAAGGAAATGACATGGAAGGACGGAGAAATCGTTCTTCTGCTCTGTTTCTCCCAATTTTGCACGTGGTTGATACTTGAGTATAAAAGTGCTAAGGTTCAAAGCACACCAAGGGTTTTTTTTAAGAAAACCTCATCCATCCTTATAATTAATACATAGGTATTTCTGTACTTTAATTAAAGAATAGGTTTGCCCTTTAAGCCAGAAATTTTGCTTTTATCATAAACACATTACAAAGTGTTTTAATCTACTATAATAGAACAATATATCATCTTTATTGCTTGCATTGTTCAACATGCAGTTATGAAAACCATGCTTTAATAAAATCTCCCAGTTTTTCTCCAGGAGCTACAAGACTAATATATTAGTCAGAAATAGCATTTCCTTAGAAGTCTAGACATTTTTTTTCCCACAGAGAGACCTAAATTTTATGTTACCTGGTTGTAAATCAGACCCAGAGACACTTTTAATCCGCCATAGCAGATAAAATATACCCGAGAAGTCTGGTTATAAATACTAAACATTATTCCTCATGTTAGAAAAGTCACATTGTTTCTTAAGCCAAACCTCTCACTCAACTCAATTAGTACATCACAAGTAGTATAGGGAATCTACCCAAAGAGAAAGGACTCCATTAGTTGCATTGCTGTGACAATGATTAACTCACATGCAGATCTACTATGGGATGGATAGCAAGCCAAAACCATTTTTCAGTAACTTTCAGAAACATGTGAGATTATTTCATTTGCATATAGCACTATATTAAGATTCATTGCCAGCTGGTCAGAAATATTTATTGCAGATGGTAATGCAGCTGGCAAGAGGTGGATCGTCTGGGACAAACTGTCATGCTCATAATATATACTGTTCTTTCAGTTACTTTCAGTGTATTCCGTTGCTTATATTAAGAAGTTAGTCTACATCATGAACAAAATAAGGATGTCAAGATCAGGACAGCATTAACTGTTTACAGAATATTAAAGATGAACTGTCAAATGCTGTACTTTGATACTATTTGACTTTTGACTTTCAATTGCTATTCCTCTAACACCTAACTGCCATTTGTTTGTCTCTTTGCTGTTTAACCACAATGGACAAGCCAATCATTTGTCTGTTTCTTTTTTATTCATTAGAAACATTTTTGCAATTTTTAAAATTAATTTCTTGTATGCTCCCACAGATTATAGGTTCCCTGTAAAAATATCATGCCAATATCCAAAATGAGTGTGACTACCTGCTTATTTTCTACTAACATGCTTATTTTCTGAAAAGGCATGTTGTCCTGAGAACAATCTTTCAGGAGTGGCCAAAATTTGTGACACTGCAGAATTCATATCAATAGCCTCACATGCCCAAGAGCTACATAATTTATACAGCAGACATAGAAGAAGGAAGGGCTCTCAAGCATGAGATGCTAAGGGCACTCCTAGTATCCCATAGCTTCATGTGTGAGTGAAGCCAAAAAAAGAATATGTCTTGTTATTTCATCTCCAAAAGATCTGGAGATTCAGAAGATCTAAGAAACCAGCATATATTAACTGGTGGTTGTTGTAGTCCTGCTTACAATATTCCCACAGACACTCTCTTAATATGTAAAATCAGTAGAAGATCCTCAGCTGAAAGTCCTGAAAATGGAAGCTGTCGGTTTTTTTGAATGACCTTTTTCTTTGCAAATACTGCAGGTAAAGAGGTCATTTGTGGAATTAATTGACCATTAAACACAATATTATTTTTACAGTGCATAAATATAAAAGTTGTTTTCTTTTATTTTTGGTAACAAAAGTTGGAATTTTCTGTGCAATGCTTTCTTTTCTGTTTTTTATCAGACATTGATTTTGCAACTCGTAAAGTTGCAAAACACTTGAAACAAACAAAGGAGATTATTCAAGATGGAGATAATTTTAAAACAAAAACACTCAGTACTTTGAGAAACTATGAGCTGAACTACACTGTGGGAGTGGAGTTTGAAGAACATACCAAAGGACTCGATAACCGGGTGGTTAAGGTACACACTGTCTGATTTCTCTTTACACTACAGTCAGTATCAGCCGTAGCAGTTCCAAAAACCAGCTGAATATGGTTAAAAAAAAAAGGGGTGGTGGTGGGGGGAAATCACCAAAACTTTACAGATACTTGAGGATTTTTACGAAGCAGAAACAGTTTGTGTCTTGAGATAGTTTCCTTTCCTGCTCCAATCACTTACACAAAATAATCAGGATGGATGCTCACATAAATGAGGGTAATCTTTAATTACATGTTTTTCCTAATAGGGGATTTTTTCAGGTTTTCTCTGATGTGCCTTTGTTTATTTAGAAAGTAACAAAATAAGTTTAATTTTACCTGTGTAATCTCCTTAAATAGATTGTAAATCTATCATTCTGATTTTAGGATCTTCTCTGCGTAAACATTTTTAGCTCTGAATCAGTAGGTTTATACTGGATTTGTGCTGCTCAGCCTCAAGTGGACAGTTTAAAATGTGAATACTATTTAAAGGAAGCCTACACTCAGCTATTAGACATAAGTGAGCTTTTAGAAGAGATAAGAAGAAAATGTGAGCCCATGTTACTATTGATACAGATGCAAACGCAGGCCTACAGACAGCCACAGGCAAGAAGGCCTTGTAATGCAAGCTTTAATTTCTTAAAGATTCATGCTGGAGGTTCCCAGAGGAAACTCTGGACATACCTTCAGACACCTTCAGTGAGGGAACAAGTGATGTTTGGATCAAGGACCATATTGTGCATTGGCACATCTCCTACCTCTTACAACAGATTCAGCTAGAAAGTCTTGTGTGGCCTTCAAACCAGACCATGTCAGGAAAGTTAGTGAGGAAAAAAAGTATAATCACTGATTAAATTCATTTACTGAATTCAGCTTCATGTTTCTGTATTGATACTACTTCTGTTTTATTCTCTTCTCACCCCTAAAATACAGAAGCAATATTTTCAAAGGTAGAAAGGGTGACAGCTTCTCACCCATTCAGTGTTTTGAAAATGTTGCATCAATTGCCTATCTTGGTTATCACTCCCTGAATCCAGCTCTATCAACTCATCTGACAATTATCATAGTTTCATTTTCTCTCAGCTCACATCTCTCCTGCTATTCTCAAAATGATGCTGTCCCTTGCCTCATTATCTTCTCAATAAACAAAGTTTCAGGCTTTGTTGCCAAACTGAGTAGCTGAGATCAAAGCAATTGCCATGGGAAAGCACCATGTTTGCATCTGAGTTCAGGTAATCCTTCACCAGAGTGGCACAGATTATATTATGGAGTACATTGTTTATTCATTATAAAATACTGTTCATTTTTCACTCAACTTTATGCAGTGCAATTCCTATGACTTCTTCCAAATTATTTCTCATTCAGAACTCTGCAAACCATCACATAATAAAGCCTTGTTTTTCAGTATCTTGAACATCCCTATGACTAAACGTTTCCCTATTGCTTTCTCCAGTGAGCACTGGTGGACACTTTCTTGTGACAGAGCTTATCCTTTACAACCTCGAACCCATGTATCTTAGACCTGCTGCAGACACTAAGATCTAATGAATCAACCATTACATCATTTCTTAAAGCCTTGCATCTTCACCACATGAAAGCCATTTTCTTTCTCTCTGTGCAGAATCATTTCACTTGCAGACTTACTGATTTCCTCTTTATTACCAATTACTTGGACAGAAGGAAGCACAATTTGTACGATTATTCCCCTACCTGGCTTATTCATTTCTGTATAATATCCTATTCTGAACAAATTACACTCTTTGTTTCTAACAAGAGGAGGAGGAAGGATGAAGCACATCAAGCCATTCATCTCCAGGCGACTCTAAAATAATTTTTTGGTCATTTATTAACAAAAAGTGCCTCAAACACATGAAGGTAATAAAACTGCTAGGCAACATTTAAACATAGAGTGGGAATGGATAATTTAAAAACCATGTAGCTTAAAAATACTGTAAATACGAAAGAACTTAACTGAAATGGAATAAGTTTTGTCTTGCTATTACTAGAAGGCTCCCTCGTAAGAGAAATAAATCATCCAACCCTGAACTAAAAAACAAAGTAGGGTAACGATACTCTTGGAGACTTTTAATAACTCAACTTCCACTGACTGTAACCAGTCTCTGATGAGGATTTAGCTATGATAAATGGATAAATGTCTTTCTAATTTACAATGCTTCAAATCTAGAGTAATTCAAAAGAAGTTGCTCTGAATTTACTGTAGCATACACAAGGGTTATACTGAAAGTAATGCCTCCTATTTTATTAAATCAGTCCACAGAGTCAGAGGCAGATGACAGTGGGATGGCAGTAGAGGTTATAGCTTCCCACCAGTATTCCATTTTGTTGCTGTGTGACAGCAGAGGGCAAGTCTGACAAAACAGTATCTGTCAGAATTGCGCCTGAAGCAAAGGCATGCAACCGAATTTCTCTGCGTGGAAAAAATTGCACCCATTGACACTCACTGACACTTGCTGAACATTTGTGGTGACCAAACAGTAGATTCAGCACAGTGAGACAGAAGCTGGTGCACTTCAGCAGTGGCAACAGCAACAGTGGGCCACTTCTGCTCGTGCAGATTTTTACGAGCTTGGCTTATCACTACCAAAAGTGAACATTTAATGGTGGTGACTATGTTGAAAAATAGTGTTTTGTAGCTGAGAATTTGCCCTATCAAATTGTGTTATTGTGCTCTATCTGTTGTAATTTCCAAGGAAATAAATAACAGACAATACTTTTGGAGCAACCTCTTATGTGTTGAAAATTGATCCTGTAAATGGAACTCACTACAGACATGAACTTTCTGCTCCTGGACGAGATCCACTGAATCCAGTATCCTATTTGTTAGACAGACTGAATCTCACAGAACCAAAAATGATTCAGAATGGAAGGGACCTCCAGAGATTTCTGACTCAACCCTTGTGCTAAAGCAGGGTCAGCTCGAGCACACAGTCCATCACTGAGTTCAATCAGGGTTTCACTGTCTCTACAGATGGATATTCCAGAAACTCCTTGTGCAACCCATGCCAGTGCCTGATCATCTTCACAGTTTAAAAGTGTGATCTTGTGTTTAGAAAAAAAACCCACAATTTTCATGCAATTATTTTGGACTCAGCAGTACACTGGTTCGTATGAATGCTAACTTAGTGTACACAATGGAAACTGACAACAAAGCTCTGGAAAAGGTTCACAACCATCATCTTGAAAGCATTCAGAGTTTTGAATGACTGATTGGTTTGGGTTTTTTCTAGGAAGAACGAGAAGAGCAATGGTTAGAAAATGTAATTATTTTTTTTCTCATTGTTTGAATTAGCTTATTTTCACATATTCATAAATTTCTTGCTAACATGTCTGAACTAATTGATGCAGACACTAGTGACCTGGGATGGTGACAAACTGGTATGTGTTCAGAAAGGTGAAAAGAAAAATCGTGGCTGGAAGCACTGGATTGAAGGAGACCTACTGCATCTGGTAAGAACTGCTATACAGAATCATAGCACATAACAGACTGCAACAAAGTACAGTTCATCCATTTCAAAGCTTTTCTTACTTATTCTAGTTAGAAAGGTCTTTATTTAGACAGCTCTGATCTCGGAACTCGAAGGAAATCCCTCTCTCTGCTTCATCTCAGGAATGCTGTTTCTTTTCACCTGCTCCCAATTAAGACATAACCCTGCAGTGCTTTTTTTGCTCCAGTTCACTGTCCTCCAGCTATTAACCCTTCTTGTTACGCTGCACCTCTAATGCCTTCTCATTTTCCTTTAATCACTGGTAGGAAAAAGAAGAAGAAAAAAAAAAAGTAAGGGAAAAAGATTGCAAGAAAAATGTTGGGTTTTGTCCCTACAGAAGCACCTATGTAATTTTAGAAGGAACTTTGTAGGAATCCAGATCAGAAATCACTCTCTGAGTACTCAAGAAGAATATTTCCAATTATTTTGTGCTAGTACAATAGAAACAGAAAAAACCTGGAGCCTGAAAAGGAATTCAGTGAGCCTGATACAGGGCTCACTGAAGGGTTGTGAAGGGCTGTGCAGGAAAGGAGCACTCACTGGAGTATGGAAAGATTACAAAATAACAGCTCACATAACTGACACTATTCCGGAAGTTTCTTGGGAGAACAATCAAGAAATGCTAAGATAATGTTGGATGGTACAGTAGGTGGGTGCAGAAAGATTATGGAGAAGACCTCAGTAATTTCTGTCTCATGATATGCACTTAGATATCTATTCCTTGCTAAGTTTACCTTACAGATAGTAGGTGTGGTGAGCCACACTGCCTGAAGTCTGTATGCTTGAACAGTCAAGGCAATTAATTGAAAAAACAGTATATGTCACTGAAAGCCAGTTGTCCAGCACGCATTTTCATCTCCATTTTAACACATAATCAAAAGCTGACCTAACAAAGATGCTGCTGGCTGCAGCATTGAGCCTATGACTTGGGGAAGCAGACAGACCAGGCATACTCTCAGAAGAGTTCCCATGAACAATTTTGCAGGCTAGGGCAACTGTGGGCTGAAAACCCAGCTTCAGTTCATCTTCAAGCCTTATCTGGCACAGCAATGCCAGCTGATTGGAAGACTAATAAAACGGTGTACATTGTGATGTGCGCGTGTGCCAGACTTTAAAAGATCAGCTGTGCTGCTAAGCAAAAATGCCATCCTGATCTGACTCCTAAAAGATGGCTGGGCACTTCTCTGAAGTAAACATTCTTATGGTTTTAAAGCATCTTCCCTTTTTTGTTTGTTTTGAATTTCGTTAATTCTCATGAATTTTGAGATAACATGAAATATAAACTATTATTGTATGTTGTTTTAACAATGGAGCATGAAAAAGCTTTCCATTTAAGACTACTTTTAATGCATTTTTCATATATATTCATCTTAAAGCTCAATTCATGTGTCAAAATCTAATTACTGCAACATGTGGTGCATGCCTGCTGATTGTTTTTATAGAATTTGCTCTTCTTTCTTTATGTTCTCTTTTTCATAAGTGTATCTTTGTAATGTAATAGCACAGTTGTAGCAATTTCAGGGCAGGGGAGCTTCTGGCTAAGCAACTTGTACCACTAACTGTGTTAATTCTGCAGGAACTGACGTGTGAAGACCAGGTGTGCCATCAGATATTTAAGAAGAAAAAGTAACCGGAAAACCACTTAAGCCTTCATCACACTATTGTGCTGATATGTTTTGTCTAAAAACAGAAACAAAGCAGATTTTGTAATAACTCTTTGAAACAGCTACGTGAATGCAATTTTGTGCATGTTTATGAAGAGAAACGTTTTGTAGAAATAACATCAGTTACACACAGCATCATTTTCTCTTTTTTCTTTTCTTGGAGTTAAATAAAAATAATTGTCTTTCAAATTGTGCTTTCCTATATCTTTACAATCTATTTAGTCTTTTCCAAAGAAACGTTCTTTAGCAACAAAGCTGAAAATTAACAGTCACAGTTATCTCAACCACAGAACGTTATGTATGTATTCTCTCGTCACGAGAGAATGTGAAATGCTGTAGCTCCTTGAAGCAGTCAATCAGAACTGGCACCCTGCTAATAATCCCAGAGCAGAAGTTAGCTGTTAGAAGCACCCCACTCCCTTCAGGAGTTGCTCCATGAAGTTAAAGCTAAGGCATACTTACAGCTATCGGAGGAAAACCGATGAGTGTACATAGAGTGCATGCATGCTGTGCATGTGGAGTTTACACAGACTGTGTGTATCCATGCATAGACTATCTAGCATACAGCAGTCTTCACCTCGCACCTCACTTTTAGAGTTTCGAAAGAATTTTGAAAGACTTTGAAAACTAATTTCCATACAATTGCCTTCCATTTTACTTAGGGTTTTTCAAAAGACTTCATGCTTTTTGCTACAGGCAAGTTTAAATTTACCATGGATGGTGAGAGCTGCTTCTCTAGGTGGAAACAAATTATTCAAGGGGGCGTGCATGCATGTTCCACTGAAGAACGGTTTGCACACACAAAAGCTTGTCTGCTTTTTCTACCTAGGAATCATTTCTGTGAATCTGATTAATATATCACTAATACTGAGATGGGCAGGTGCACAGACGCGTAAATAGCTATGCAGGGCCATTTGTATGAATTAGACTTTGCTCCTCCTGATAAAATTTTGATACTGACCTGATATCAAACTTCTTGTATGCTTTAACTGAGCAGTGCTCCAATGAGAGTTCACAGTGCAGAAACCGCACTTGGAATTGGTAAATTCCTTCTTATTTTTTCTGTTCAGCCCTGATCTGAACTTCCCTATAGAAACGTACTTAATGCCTACATCTAAGCCCCTTCCAGTTATAAAGCTTAGAAGGACCACAGTTCATTAAGCTTTCAAAATATTATCAGAACTAAGTAATCACCACAATAAAGAATGTGTACATCGTAATCAGTGGCATTACTCATATTTGGCTCTTGCCAAGAGAAAGCCTGCGCAGCGCAGAGTTTAACAACTCCATACAAATCATTAAACAAAAGTTCTTACATATCCTGAAGAACAGTGATTAATTTACAAATGATGAGGAAATTATGAGGAGATTGAAGAGAGAAATAAGCATTCTTTCTTAATAAGTTTACAAGTCATATCTAGTGGATATGGATGGGAAGTAAATGAAGTAGACTTTGATTAGAGAGAAAACTTCACCTGACCTTACGTTTCTGCAAATTCAGAAAATGAAAACTCTTGACTTTTTAATAAGGGGAAGGAAAATGTTCAAGGTTATTTATGCCCCAAAACAGCAGTTTCTTCCCGCACACACTGATACATAAAACCTTGCAGCCTTCTTTATAACTACATACGCAGAACTGGAGACAGAGGAGGTACTTCTTACACTGCATTATAATTACTTCCAAAGGTATACTCAGTTGCACGATATTTGTGATGTTAGCTTAGTCTCTAAGCTCCACAACACCCCTTACCTTTGTCAGCAGATTAAATACTCGCACTGAAGGCACAAATCTCATTGGTCAACCACAGAATGCTTACCCACATTTTTCAGCCTTCTGGCGTGCACTACTGTTTCAGCTGTTTTGAAGGATTACCATTTGCACTGACTCTTTTCCTCATAGATACTATTACTCAAATACAGCTAGTGGGAATGGAATTTACCAGATTTCTGATCCAGAGAGCAAAAAAGTCTGTACTGTAACAAAAGCAATTCCTAATGAGTACAGTAAGAGTCAGAACCATTGCCTGTCACTGGACTTTTCAAACCACAATGACACAAATAGGCATAGGAAATATTTATGATAGGATTTCTAAAATTTTCTGCACTGAGCCAGTTTTGCTCCTGGAAAGTCAAATGATGAAAGGAAGGCAACATTGCTGTAGGATAATGTTGTAAATGCTCCCACTGGTAATGCCCTATGGTTACTTTGTAAGATGCTGTCTTTCTGTTAAGCTCTGAAGGTCCACATAGGTTGTATGTGCACAGAACAGCTTTCAATTTGCCCATAAATATCCTACTCACTCTGCTGACTTGCTGCATGTGAAGTATGCCCATTCCACTGCCATCTGGCAAAAAGTCCGAGGTTTTTTACAATCTAACAAAGGCAAATAGAATTTCACTTCCAAAACAGTCATTTAATTGCATTTGTTTATGTTCTTTTTGACCAAGAGCACATAATTCGCCCTAATGTGAGGAGAGATTAATAGAAAGGATGGAAGCATTCAGATTTACTCTGAAGTTTTTTCGTCCCCTAGAATGCATTATTTTCAGGTTTAATTCATGCTTGAACGGAAATGCAGAGGTTGCATATGTTTTAATTTCAGCTTGCTGACTGCACATGTTATGAAGCCTAGAAGAAATCATTTTGTGTATGATCACTTGTTTTTTCAAAACATATTCTTTCTATATATGTGTAGGGAAAAATAATGATAACAATTGAAGAATATGTATTTTTCTGGAGGTATGCTAAAGCTAAAGATTGCTGACATTTGAGTGATCAGATGTAGCAGAAATGCAAAGTCACGGCCTGAAGCAGTGATTGAGCACCTGGTGGAAGGCAGGGCCAACCCAGGGGAGCTCAGGTGCATGCAGTGTACCTGAATGACCAGAAGGGATGGAGTCAGGATCCAGCCCTTCTCAGACCTCATTTAAGGGCTGGCAGTGGAGGTGAGGGTATCTCATTGGAGAGCCCTGCCTGAGTCCTTCTAAAGGTAAGCACTTTTTTTCCTTTGTTTCTGTGTCCCTAGTTGCTGCATTTGGGTTTGTTCCCATTTGGTTCATCTGAGGATTGTGCCACCCTGCTATTATTGCTGTACTTTCCGTTGCGTTACACTAGACTGATGCAGTGTTCTTCCAAGACCTACTGCAGAGCAGTAGTCCTAAAACCCAACTGAATTTGTGTATCTTTTCAACACATGGATTGGGGAAAAAAAAAAAAAAAAAAAAAAAAAAACCACTTTACTCCACTTCCAGTGTTCTAGAAAATATATTCTAGCTTGATCAATGAAAGGCGAATGCAATGTAGTCACAAAACAGGTAAAGTCTTTGTAAAATCCAGTTGCTATCAAAAGCAAACCAAGTATATACTCCCAAAAATGTATAAAATTATTTTTTCAGTATACTTTTTAATTAAATTTCAACTTCTGAAATTATTGTAAGGCATCAAAGTGTAGACTGGAGCATCATTTTGCAAGTAGTTATGTATAAGTCAGAGCTCTTCAGTGGAGTCAATTACTCCATTCAGCCAGATCAGATCTTGAAATCAGGTCGTGCACATCTGATAGACTCTGAAGCTGCAGAATGTAATGCATTCAGAATTCAAAACATCAGTATCAGGAAACTGCATATTACCATTCACTGATATTGATATCTGCCTCAAAGATTCAATAAATAAAGACTGCAAAACTTCCTGAAGATATTAGGGAAAAGATGTTTTAAGTTAAAAATTTATCTTTTCGTTAAGATGTTCAAAGTGCGCAACAAAGAATATTCCCATGTGACAAATGGGATCTTTTGTTATGTCCAAAAAGTGGTTAAGTGTCAGTTCTCAAATTAGATATGTACCATACTGATTTTAAAAAAAAAAATAAAAAATACCAACAAATTAATCTAAATTAGACTTGAAGCATTTTTTGAGAAGCCAGTATCAGTAAACTAGTCACAGAGATCACCTGGACAATGAGCTCTACTAGTTAGGGGATTAAGGCAGAATTGAATCACTCTCCTTGTGGGGAAAAAAACAGCCTCTAAAAACACAGATTGCTGTTTGCTACTAATGGGTGCCTTGAGTAGCATTACGGCAAATTGCTTTCCTTGATGGCATAAACTGAATACACAGAAAATATGAATGCTTAGTTAAAATGCTAGTACATCAAAAGTCACTAAAGGAAAATAAGTGTTTTCCAGAGAAGGGCATTGTGTGATCATAATTGAACTATTTCAGTCTTAGTGAACTTGTGCCATTTAAAATGGGAAGCACGACCAGATTTTTTTTTTACTGTCATGATGATTGTGAAGCCATTCTGCAGCAGTGCAAAATGAATGCTAACTATGACTAACTCACAATGGCAGGAATACATTAACTGCTGGCAGCTGGGCTCTAGAATCCAGTGTGGACCTCAGAGGAAGTCTAGACAGCTCCAGTCTGTGCCACAACTTGGGCTCCCAGATACAGTATCTGCTTATAGCAATGGGTTACGCCTCTTCCTATTGGCATCACCTTGCTTAGCCTATCTTATACTAAAACATATCTGCACCATGAAATACTATAGGGGCAATGCAGAACTACAAGATGGTAATATTTATCAGTCAGTTATAAGTGGCTGAACTTTTTCAATGGAACAAGTTAACTCAAAGGAGTTGCAGAACATATTTTAATAGAATAGATCTATAATGCAGGTCTCTATTTTATAACTGCTGAAGTTGAATGTTATCTCTTCCAGTCACAAACTCATCTAATAAGACTGAACTTCCTCAGCAACACCACTGAGTATGCATAGGAAGACAGCAGTGTCATATTGTGTAAAATCTGGTAGAGGAAGATTTTTGTGAAGAACACAGCCCCTTCACACACCCAAAAAAAAAAAAAAAAAAAAAAGGCACAGAATGGCTTAGATTGGAAGGGACCTTATAGATAACAAGTTCCAACCCTCTGTCATGGTCTGGTTGCCACCCATGAGATCAGACCACCCAGAACCTCAGTTCAGTCAGAGTGGCCTTGAGTTCCCCTGGAGCTGGGCATCCATGTAGCTCCTGCTGCTCAACTTCATGCCAGAAATAGCTCACCTGCAAATGTCTGTATTAAGTTGGTGCTTAACCAAAGATGAGGAAATCCCATCTTTCATTGAAGGGGAACCTGTTGTGATTTTCTTTACATTAATGGTAAATAAGTTTCAGGTAGAAACATTCACACAGTTTACTGTGAAGTGAGCAATCTATGGTAATTTGTTCTCCTATAGTCACTTGTTTGTGTATCGCAGACCTGAGTTCAACTAGAGCAGAGACTGACAAATGAGGAATCAGAAGTACAGCACTTGTCTTGCTGCACTGACTGATCTGTAATGAAACAGATTTCAGTCTCACACAAGCCTGACCCACACAGGAATTATTTATGGATATAAATATGTTAATATCAGCATCAGTGACATGTACCCACACATTTGTAAAAACACAAAATAGATACAGTTACACTAGCATTAAAATGTGTTACAGAAGTATAGTTTAATTTCCTTTTGCCGTCCCAGCGAGGAAAAAACTGCACCAGATAGAGCACAATCATAAAATCATCTTTTAAAAAGACGTTTACGGGGGTTTACATTTGGATTTGTGTTGCAGGACATGGTTTAGCGAGCACTATTGGTGATAGGTGGACGGTTGGACTGGATGATCTGGAATGGCTTTTCCAACCTCTGTGATTGTGTGAGTGAAGTTAAAGGCAGCAATCAATATTATAGTTAAATAATATTCAGTAAAATTCCTTCAAGATTGTCCTTTAAATAAATATATAGCCATATTCTACAGCGCTCTTCTCCAGGCGGCTTTCCTTAGACCCGCTCCCAGGAGCTCAGCCGCAGGCACGAGGCGGGAAGCTCGAGGAGGCGCACAGGATGGAGGCGCCACCTGGCGGCCAAGCTCCGAACGCGCAGCCCGGGGATGGGCGCCTGTTAGCCGAGCGCACGGGGTGAGCTGAGAGCGACACCGTCAGAGCTGGGATTTTATGTCTTCCAATACTTAGAATAGAAGCGTAAAAAATTTCTTTTTTCTTTAAGAACATAAGTACTAAGGCAACGTGTGTATGCAAAAACACCACAAGAACTTTTACTTTAAGGGAATCCAATTCTAACTACGCATAAGCATTACTAAAAAGTACCCAATTTAATTTGGGTGGCCTTTTTGTGTAAGTGAATATAACTTACATCTTCACAAAGTAAAGGATATAAAACTAAGTACAGGTGACAGCTGTTCTTATAATTATGGTGGGAATGTGGGCACAAAGAAGGGACCTGACTGCAGCATTTCCAGGCAGATTGCATGCAGTTGTAGTGTTTCCAAACCAAGTTTCTGGATTTGGGTACTTTATCAATTCACAATAGGATCAGACAAGCTGCACTGCCATGCTGTAAGAGAAAAACTAAGATGAAGCTGCAAAGTGAACCATTCGTTATTGCAAGAAGAATCTGTTTGCAAACAAAATATTCAAGAAATGTGAAGTATTTAATCATTAGCTTTCCCAACTAGACAACACTTATGGGACTAATAGAACAAAAAACTATTCAGAAAATTAAGATAGACATCAGATGGTTATCACTTGTCTGCTCACAGTCTAGTCAGATAAAAGCAGTTTACATTATTAACATTAAAATGATCCACACTGCTTTTAATGCACACCTTTAGCAAAATGCTTGCACTAATACACTTACACAGCACCTAACCACTGCTTTCAATAAGAACCAAGCCTCACCTGCCTGTGTATGCACTAGAATGTTGGATACAACATTCATGCTTTAAAAAAATACCAACCTATTGAAACCTGACTGTTTCTCATCATTACCATTACTGGAGCATGTATCAAAGCATTTCTCTAGCTAGCAAGCAAAAAGTTGAACTAGAGACACTCAGAAATAAAAAGCCTAAGCCATGGTTTTACATTGATGCTCACTCCTCAACAGTTTGAGCACCTCATCTTTGCAAGAGGATTTGTCCAGAAGACCTGAAGTCTGCAAATCCCATATCGGCTTCCATTTATGTAATATCTTGTCAGAGACTCAACAAGAGACAGCAGAAGCTAAAAGCATGACAGTCTGACTTAAAAAGTAAAGCCATCCGATGGAGATGGCTGTGATAACTTGCACTCCTCAGACTGGATGAAAAGGAAACGCAGCGTGCACTGCTAATACTGAATTACATATATGACCATGCCTCTGCCCATGGAAACATTTAACAATTTGGGTTCTATCAAACAGGAAAACAAAAGAAACACAGCTTGTACTGGACTTGTCTAAGTACATTGTTAAAAGTGCCTCTGGCAGTACGTTATTTATTTGAGATTATTATAGAGCAAGGATAAAATCTAATACAGCTTTCATCGCTGCCTGCTGTCATACATAGATAACTGGTTACTGTGCTGCTGTGACAAAAAAGCTTCAGATGCAAAGACTGTGCTACACTTCAGTGCTACAGAAATGCCAGACAGTGCTGTGACTGCTAACTGAACTGCAACACAAACTGAGAAAACATCTAACTATGCAGCTCAAACTGCAAAGATTGAGAGCTCGTACCCTTTCCTGAACAAAACCTACGTGTTACAACTAATGGGGAAAAGAAAACCCAGCACCTGCTGACAGAGCTGCTTTTTATTTGAGAGGTACCCCTTAAAAGTATGACTATTGGATTATGGTCACATTTTGGGTTTCTAGAAACCTGCTCTGACACCCTGTGTAAATGAGTGCGACTTGAAAACAAAACCTAGCAGTAGGGTTTGGGTCTGACATGCCTACCACAGCACAAGCCTTATCTGCATTGCAGCCTGTAACGCTGCGATGAAACAACTGCTATGAAATCATAAAACAAAAGATGGTTTGTAGCAGAGCACTGGGTCACATAGGATGAGTGCTGAAGCAGCAGGACTATAGCAGTCAGAGTGACAGCTATTGCTTAACCTCAATTTCCTTCCCTTTGTTTGTTAAGAAAATGAACAACTGAAAAATTATCTTCTGCCTTACATCACTGCAGTCCTGTTAGGTTGGTTTTGACAGCATTCCTCTCCCTTTGGAATACACAGCAATGTAGGATATTTAAGATATTAGTATGGTGGCTCGTTTTAGCTCAGGGAAAGCACAATCTGAGAGTTTGGTTCAGTATTATTTATACCTTGCATACACAGCTGTTACATCAGGGACTGAGACCTTATCTTTGCATCCAGAAAACACAAATCTGCCTGATCCACAGAAACACAAACAACTTTGCTCTTTCCAAGGCGATAGTCAATTACCAAAGACTGGCCACTAACCTTTCACATTGTCTGAGTGTCCATCGTGCTTTTCTTCAGCTTTTACTACTGTTTAACTCCGTGTCAATCCTGACTAGCATTAACAGAAAGCACATGTGGCATTTTCCGCTTGCCAGTGCTGGAGTAACAGATGGTTCTGATGACTGGTAAAGCTATTCAATAACAGTCTGTGCAACCTTACGAATACCCTATGCTGAAACATTTCCTAGACGTGTTCCAACCCCGTGGTTATCAATGATAAGGTAATACTGTGTAATAGCAATTAAAAGTGAAAACAAAATGGTATTTCTGTTCACTAATATCATGGAAATTTCAAAACGTAGCCTGAAGTAGCCTGAAATTTTAAATTGGCTATGAGGCTGATATCCCCTAGAGGAGAAGAAAAATTGTGTTGTTTCAAGACTGTATTCAGGGCAAATTCAACTGCTTGCTGAATCCGATCTTTGAAATGCTTTGACAGATAGGTTTAATGAGAAGCAGAGAAAATTGAATAAGTTTATCTGAGGCCTCAGAATTCAAAACAGGGGAAAAAAAGAACATTAATACCAATATTCAGCTATAGTGGAAAGCGTGGTAAACTGATTTAAAAAGAAGAAATGATATGCTCTAAACTTGGAACACCTGAGAGGATATAAATTGCTGCATTTTACTTCTGTGTCTCCAAGGCCTGCCCTTTTGCCACTGATCTTAATGGAAGTGGAATCATGCCCAAATTGTGACTATGGCCTCCGGAACATAAAATGTGAAGAACTAAGTGTTAATAAATCAGAAGTACTAGAGGGTCAGTCAAGATCCTTCTCAGTAAGTGATTACATAAGTGACACAGAGATAGCACTTACCTAATGAATCAATTTACCCAAAGCAGCAGTAGAACAAGAGGGTAAGAACTTGTGTCTCTATATTATGCACTACAGTTCCATTGAGTCTCATTAATAACCTGAATTTTGTCAGTGTTCCTTGTTTATAGAAACCTCTCTTCACATTATTAGTGTACCACAAGTACACTACCACCATTAATCCCTTGCATTTTCTGTTTTAAATCAGTCTGCTTAAATTAGAAGCTGCTAAAAATATTGATGGTTATCCTGCTACTGATGTAAGGAAGGAGTGTTTTTTGCTCCTTTAGTACCTTTTAAACAAGGGCTGATCCCTTCTATTGAAACTTGACAATACAAGCTGACATAGGTGCCTTGTTCAGATGAGTTCATACAAAAACATCTAAGCCCACATACTGAAGTTTGGCAGAATTTTAGGCTGAAAGGCAGGTAAAAAAGACGTCATGTGGTATTATTTCAGGTGACTTCAAATATAGAACTCCCAGTCCCCTCTTTAATGTACTGCAGTATCTGTTTGCTTTGTGGGCACTACACAATGATCCTATTTGAAGCAATAGCTATTTTTTGAACTCTCTGTGTAAATTCTCTGCACTATCAGATGGAATTAATATGGAGAGGATGGGATTATTTTTTTCTAATATGAACGCTGCACTCTTAACAGTTCTGTTGAGAGCTCTGATTTCTTTACTAGTATGTTAGTTCCTTATTATCTTCTATTATCTTATTAGTCTGATCTCCATACACGAGTCAGGTTTGTATCCCAGGGAGCATGTTTCCAAGATGTCATATCCCCTGACTTGTAACAAAATGAAGCAGTACAATATAGGATGCTTCTAAGTCTGATCTACAGTGGGCTTTGTCTCACAGCTCTGTCACCTCCACGTTAATAACACATTTTCTTTATACCTGCTGTGTTCCATCAATCTTTACCATCTTCCAAGTTAAGGCTGCAATGAGTTTTACTTCAATTCACTGCACCGCAACTATTAACTCCTGGCAATGAACGAGACTTCACATTAATTTTGTATGTGAAATAGGTACTTTGCAGTCCTATAGAGTTGACCTAAATATATAAAAGCTGTTCTGCATTCAGAAAGAAAGGACCTAGTAAAAATAATATAGTGATTTCAGTTACAAAATAACTCACAGAATGCTGGGAGAATAAATAAGCAATTCATAATGCTACCTTAAGATAATAAAATTAGTCCAGCTCAGACACGCTTGCAAACTGGGAGAAAGAAATGCAGTGAGCCTGGGAGGTGCTAAATATCCCCGTGGAGAAAACAAGTGATGGTTGATAGAGAAACAAAGCAGAATTTACATAGCAATGGTAGCGTCCCGGGTAGAACCATCGAGGCGCAGAAATACTGAACCCTCTGGACAGCTCGGCTGACTGTAACAAGCAACTTCACATTGTATCTATTACAGCAGGTTTGGGCCTAGCTAAGACCTGTTAGATATTCACCTGAATACAAATTTCCAAGCATACCGAGCATATCCAAGATGAGCTGCATAGATGTGGCTCTACTCCAGACCTCTAAGCCTTACCTGAGACAAGAAGAAATTGAATTGGTGTTTCTTTGTTAGCCTTCTCCCTTTCTTTTTTTTTTGTTTGTTTAAAAAAAAAAACACACATTTGGTGCACTGAGGCTAAATAATAGGTCCTCACAACCAGTACTCCAAAATGCTTTGATCCTTTCCTTTGGAATATCAATAATGTGCAATTTTCTACCTTGAAATGGTCTATCCTGCTCCCAGAAAACATTTTACTCACATACAAATTCAGCAATAATTTCACAGTCAAAAGGATCTAAGCTGAGATATCTGTAAAGCGAACAGACTGGTTATCCTGAGAAGCAAGAGCCCACCAGGGACTAGCTGCTTCCGCTGGACAACAGTTGTATCTTCATAAGCATCTCCATTACAGATTCAGCATTTCTCCCTAATTCTCCTATAGCAAATATGTGGAAAAATCCACTAGTAGATTTTTATTTTTGGTTTTGTTGTTTTGTTCTGTTTTAGTTTTACAGCATAAATTGTGTCCGAATGCAATTGTTTCAACTACCAGCACTCAGCAGGTTGTACAGAACACTTTTTTTTTTTTTTTTTAACATGAAAAAAAATCTTTTTAATGCTTTGTGCTGAGGCTTTCCTGAGATTTCAGAGTAGCTTTGCAAATACAAGGAACGTGTCCTGTAATGCCATGTTACCAGTTCCTTCATTCTACACCTCATTACACATACATACCACACTTCACAGAACCACCCCTTGTGCTTCTAACAAGAAGGCAGCTGTAGGATGGCACGAGACGCTGCATTGTAATCCTTCTTGTACAGCTTTATTCTAGCATCTTAAGGAAGCAAGGCCTACATTGCAGTCCACTGCTATGTAGCCATTTCCTCACATCATTCCTCCTCCTCTTCCCTAATCATGGACTTAAAGACACCAAATAAAGGCAGGTGAATAAATCCAAGACTGTGCACTTCCTCCAAGCTAAAGAAAAGGCTAGAACTTTTTTTCTGGCCCAGGAGAAAACAGCTGTAGTGGCCAGCACATAAGAGAAAACTGCAGTATTATTGCATGGCTAAGCAGGCGGGATATGAGCAGGGCAAGGAGGAATGGTGGAACAGGGCAACAATCACAAAAAGCAGTTTCCTCTGCTCTGTTACTCTCTAAGAAAATGCGTAGCTTCTTTTTTTTTTTTTTTTCCCCAGAAGGATCTCTCTCAGAAAGCTGGCAATAAAAATAGCCATAGAGTAGCATAAAGAACTCAAACTGGAGATTACTGTTTTATTTAGTGTCTTTGTATTGACTGTCTTCTTAGAGACAGCCCATGGTTTCACCTGCTTTATATATAACTGAAACAGTGTCTGGTACAAGACAAAATGGCAAAAAATGTGAAAGGAAAACACATACATGATAATATTTTCTCTGTATACCCACTGAATTCCCAACAATTTGTGGAGCATTTTTTCTTGATTCAAAACTGGTACCATTATGTCTAGCAATTGTGAGAAATATTCTCATCCTTAATACATGGAACTGTTTGTTTGGGTCTTATTTCATTGCTCCTCTTCTGCAAGATCAGCCTTGGCTTATAGCCCATGTCTCTTTACTTGCACTTTAGTTTTTCTATTATTACAACTTCCTAAGAGAAACTAACATCAAGCTAATTTTGTCCTTTCCCCACTATTTTCTTGATTAATTCTTTCACATACTTTCCTTGCTATCTTTGATACCCCTGTGGCACTCATCTCTCAGCAGGACCTTGTTGAGGTTTTTCAAGGAAAAATATATGTGTATTGTTCATCCTCCACTACATACATGCTCTAACGGGGTATCTTTCCCCAGCACTTCTTACAGGGTTCCATCCTGTTCCGAACACCTCACCTCCCTAAAAATCACAAATAACACTCTAAAATCTTATATTCTTAATTGTCTTCTACATTCTGAAGGGTTTTAAGCGTTATTCCACAATCATCAGTATAACAAAAATAAAGCAAAAAGAAAGCCTGAAGTGGAAGCAAAAAGTCTAAACTCACCCATAACAGCTGACACTGCGCCCCTCTCCTTGCTTCAGGCATCTGTTATATGTATTTCCATTGAGCTCATCTTTTTCTAATTTCCAGTGTCTTTCTGTCTTTGCTCCCTTGCAGTAAAAGCAACAATAGTTGAAATAATCTCTTTGTCATCCTTCTGTTTGTTTATGTCCTTCAAACTGTAAACGCTGCAGGGCAATGTAATCCTTCCCACTGTTCTGTCCAATGAAGCACGCAGGGCTCCTAATCCCCAAGTGCACATTTGTATCAAGAGAAGTATTTTCTTTAACTGAAACCATATTTTATGTTATTCCCCTCCTTTCTAGACCTAAATCGAGGTTGCAATTTTTAATTAACGATGGAACATTAACCTGGCAGCAACGTTGGGAGAACCTTCCTCAATAACGGCACTTCCTGAAGTTCAGCACCGTGTTTCTGTCAGGTTCTAGAAGATGGCCGTCCTGGTGCTCGAAGGGCCGCCTGCAGCCCGGGGCGCACGGAGCACAGCTGTTACAGCGTGGCGCTGCGTGGAGCCGGGGCTGCCCGCAGTGGTCCTTGAGGGTTGCCTCCACCTCGGGACGCCCTATGATTGCACGGCTGTACTGGGGCTTGCATGAGCTGTAGCACCAGGCAACAAAACACAAGCGGAGGAGAAACGTGTCCCGCTGCATTTCACACCCATAAGCGCACACCGAGCCCTTGCCCGCTCTGAGCGGCGCTGCTGTTACAGCAGCAGATCAGGTAAAACGGGCAGAGCTCCGACACTTCCCACCGCCACCATAGGATTGTGAGGTACAAAGTCACACAGAACGGTGTTGCCGGGGACGGCGCGGGCCCCGTTTCCGTTCCCGCCAAGCGTAACACCCGTGACACCCATTACAACCGTTACCGCCGCCGTGAGGTGGCAGCGCGCGCTCACGCGCCCGGTTACTACAACTCCCAGAACGCCCCGCGAGTTGTAGTTGAGGTTGAATGGACTACAAGTCCCGGCATCCCACGGGGCTCCTGCTCTCGCGAAGCCCGGGAGCGCGATGTTCGGCTCTCGCGAGAACGACGCGTCCGGAAGCTCCACGTCGGAGGGTGCGGGCTGCTGGGCCTGGGACACCTCAGCCGCGGGGCTCCTACGGGGTGACGCCGCGCCATGGTGAGTGAGGGAGTGCGGGAGCGCGGGGCCGCGGAGAGATCAGCGGGCCGGGCCGTGCGGTGTTAGAGGGAGGCAGCAGCGGAGGTGACCTGGCAGGCAGCGCCCGAGTTGTTGTGGGGGAGCGTTCGTGGAGAGGTCCTGAGCTGCCGCCGGCCCTGTGACAGCGTAGTGCCGAGGGCCTGTGGGCACGGCGGCATCGGGCTGCGGGTGGCCGAGAGCGTTGTGGTGCTTGGCACTGCCTCAGAAAATCGCTTTGCTGGTGATTGAAGTGGAAGGTTGGAACCTCCTTTGTGATGGAAATGCTTAAACTTTTACCTCCCCTCAGTTCTTGTGGCAGCGTGTTCTGCTCTAAGCTGAGTTTCTTTTCATGATTTTAACGCTATCTCTGTGTTGCACAAAACTTCTCTGAGGTGACAGCTGACTTTTCCACAAGTTTGGTCTTTCTCGAGTGAAAAAGAAAGGAGATTTATTTGTAGTCACTTGCACTGGAAGGGAGGTCCCTTTGCTTTCCTGTCCCTTTGCTTTCCTTCAATAGGTCAGAGACACCGTGGAAGTGTTGTATGGAGCTTTGCAGAGCCTCTTTGTGCTGGAGATGCCATTTGCAGTATGGAAGTACTGCGAGCTCATGAAGTAGATGGAGCAGACCTGCTCCCCAGATCTCTGCCCCCTAGACAAAAGCAAAGACAGATGGATGGAAAAGAGCAGTATTCTATTTGTGATAACCCTGTTTATTTAAGGGGCTAGTTTTGCCTTTTCTTCCTCCAGCACGTTTTTATGGCTGTTTAACTTGGCTGGAATAACACAGAGTTTCCATTTTTTTCACCTCTAGCCTCTCCGACTCGATATCAAGCGAAAGCTAACAGCCCGGTCTGACCGGGTGAAAAGTGTGGACCTGCACCCCACAGAGCCATGGATGCTGGCAAGTCTCTACAATGGCAGTGTCTGCGTTTGGAACCATGAAACACAGGTGATAACTTTGACTTTCCTTTACTATGATTTTTTCAAAACCGACCAGTATATCAATTCTAACTTTCAGCACCAGATTTACAAGAAAAATCTGAAAATGCTGCTACTAGTTGATTATGCTCTCCGTGACTTGTATACAGGAGTCACAGTAAAAATAGGCAAGTATTATCTTGAGCATAGCTCTAATGATGCTTCATTTCTTACACGTCTAGTTTCAAGAATACAAAAATAATCTCCGTTGAACTTGCAATCTGTAATTACGAAGGTTGTAGGAAATGCTAGACCTCTGCTTCTCTGTTAACTATGGCTGAAATTGGGCAGCAGATTTAGAATTGATTTGGAGGTGTGAGTGGTATCTGAAGGGATTGAGTGGAAAACAAGAAGGTGAGCACACAGACAAATATCTTCTTGGATACAGATGCAGCTTTAACATGTACGTGCTGTGTTGTGGTATCCCTTGGGGAGTTGTCAGTGACTGCGTACAGAGCACTGATTTCAAAGCTGTAATTTTCTCCAGTGCTATAAACGTATTACTTTTATTTTTAGACTTTGGTGAAGACTTTTGAAGTATGTGACCTGCCAGTGAGAGCTGCCAAATTTGTGGCAAGGAAGAACTGGGTTGTTACAGGAGCTGTAAGTTGTCGTCTTGTGATTTCTATAGGCAGTAATAGTTTCTCTTAATTTGTTTTCATGCCGTTCTTTTATACGTCACATAAAAATGATTCAGTGTTAATGTGCAAGAGAGAAAGGAATGCTTCATTACACTTCTCCAGTAATTTTTTTTCCTTTTAACTTGGAGACTTAAATTTTTCATTTCAGAGGAGAACAATCTAATTTGTGGCTAAATCTAATATCTAATGCAGTGTAGGTCTATATTCAACTTCTGCTGTCAACTGAAGTGCATCTAGCATACAGTTTTGACTAAATAGTTGTAGTGCTGCTTTAACAAAGCTGAAACTATTAATTTTTCAAGGTAAGATGACTTAAAAGCTGCTTTCTACTTTTCTTCCTGATTATACTTGAACTTTTTAAGAATTTTGTTCCCCTCTAGAAAAATCATAGAATCACAGAATCACCAAGGTTGGAAAAGACCTAAAAGATCACCCAGTCCAACCGTTCACCTATTCCCAATAGTTCCTACTAAACCATGTCCCTCAACACAACATCCAGTCTTTCCTTGAACACCCCCAGGGTCGGTGATTCCACCACCTTCCTGGGCATCCATTCCAGTGCCTGACCACCCTTTCTGAGAAGTAATACTTCCTGATGTCCAGCCTGAATCTCCCCTGCCGTAGCTTGAAGCCATTCCCCCTGGTCCTATCACTGATGACACGAGAGCAGAGGCCGACCCCCAGCTCACTACAGCCTCCCTTCAGGAAGTTATAGAGAGCAATGAGGTCTCCCCTGAGCTTCCTCTTCTCCAGGCTGAACATTCCCAGCTCCTTCAGCCTCTCCTCATATGGCCTGTGTTCCAGACCCCTCACCAGCTTTGTTGCCCTCCTTTGAACATGTTCCAAATACTCTCATTTTACTCTTTGCAAAGCAAACTCGTTGAATAGTTTTATTCTAAACTTGACAACACATTTTTCTTGAGGAAATGAACATTGATCAGTTCTTAATCTGGTGTCCAAACCATACAATTGTTACGGCAAATTGAATTAGGAGATGTGTGTCAAGACATGAACAGTGTTTTGGGGTGGTGTGTCCTGAAGGGTTCAGCAGACTGTTCCTGCTTTGGCCTTTAGATTGGTCATTGAAAGTTGTACATGGAAGGCATGGGTCATCTGTTGGAAAGTCAGAGAGTTCTCTATGATAAAGTTTATCTAAGTTAAAGTGATGCCTAAAATATTGTTTACGTTTTTTCTTTCTAGTCTTCTGCACTATACACACAGTAAATACAATTTCTTGTCCTTCGGCTGCCTTATGCTGCCATGACACAGTTAGTTACAGCAACAGTAACTCAGTGCTATTTCCCTAGAGGTACAGCACTGCCTCTCCTCTGTCAGCACAAGAGTTCAAAAAGCTGCATGGGAAGCTGGATTAGGAGCTGGTGGAAGTTAATATGTGTTCTTATCAATTTATTTCCACCTGGGTCAGTTCCTCAGTCTGATGCATTGTGCAGCTGTATCTTAGCTTTCCCAGGGGAGGCTGCAAGCACTGGTGAAGAAATGGTGAGGAAAAGGCAAAGCTGCTTTTAGAAACAGGGCCAAGTCTTTTTCAAAGTAACTATGAAATTGTGATGTTATTTATTGCTTATTCTTCACGTTGGATGTTCATTGCACTGTTAGCCTGATTTCAAAGGGGTGCATGTTCTTCTCTGCCATTCTGGCTATTGTTTTCTGTAGATGTTTTTTCTTAAACAGGTGTATATGAGAGGAAAAGGGTGGAAAACAAAATAGATTGGATAGAACAATTAATGTGCTAAATTCTACACCTAAATAAAGATTTGGGAATACTTCTGAGGAGAATACTGTATCTGAAATAAAGACACCTTTTCTCTTGTTCACATCCTTCCTGAAAAGTAATCAAGTTGACATCAATTTTCCATTTGTTTTAGTGCAAGAACCTTGCTTTTCATTTTCATATTAGGCATTAATAACTTTCAAAGCACTTCATTTAAAATCAAAAGATCATTTAAAATGCATCTTTTTGAAATGAATTTTTAGCTGAAGTTTATTTTATGAATGCCTTGGTATAATGCTGGGTAATTCATAGACTTCTGAGCCAAGTAATAATTTGTTTCATTTAGGTAGATGCAGAAAATAATTTTTCTTGAACATATCATTGTAAGAGATTCTTCAATAGAGGAATGTTCTGACTACTACATGCTACATACTACATGCTACTCTACAGCATGTTGTGGTGTATTATATGGAAAGTACTGTTACAGTTTTTTATTCCGATCTCTTTCACAGGATGACATGCAAATTAGAGTTTTTAATTACAACACCCTGGAAAGAGTGCACATGTTTGAAGCACACTCAGATTACATTCGTTGTATTGCTGTACATCCCACGCAGCCTTTCATACTGACCAGCAGTGGTAAGAGCTTGTTGATATATTTTGATATGTTTTTCATCAGCCACTTACAGGGTTCTGACTAGATAGCAATTGCATGTTTTTTCAGGTTTCTGCTAAACGGAAATCCTTGAGCAAGTAGCTAGCCTATCAATTGTTATTTCTCTGCCAGGTACATTCATATTTTTAATGGAATATCAATTCTACTTAGAATTGAAATTATTACAGCTTATATTCTTGCCAGAGCAGACCTCAGAATCTTGTTGCTTAATAACTGCTCAATAAAAAGTTCACGTAGATGATAATTAGTTACCCTTCTAGAGTTTGCTTCACTGAAGCTCCTTTGTTTTGTTTTGTTTTGTTTTTAAGTACTTCTGTATTTCAGCTAACAATCTGAGTAGAAGCAGAATGTAACTCTCACCTGTTCTTCCCAGCATATGACAGTATTCTGTTATTTGAGCTAGGAATGGAAAATCACAGTATCCCAGCAAATCTTTCCCAAGAGTACATACATCATTTTCTCAGTCCTTTCCATTCCTGGAGATGGTGCTGATACAGCCTGAGCACTGCTAGAATATAGTGAACGGTTTGTGTTGGAAGCATCATGGTTATTTCTGCTGAAGATAATATGCTTGAAATAAAGATATCAGGAAGCCAACCTGGTTGTTTCTGCTTTCTGTTCCTTAATGATCGTTACAGTAGGTGCCAAAGAAGAGAGCACAGGTTTAATTCTTTAAAATCTGCCCATTATTTTAAGATTAATAATTTAATACCTTAATATCTATTCCTAGTGTCTGTAAGACAGATTCATTTTCTGAACAGAAATTGTGTATTTGTGTGATCTGGGCAGGCTCATTGCTTAGTTTTATAACCATTCTACTGGAGAATCTTTTAGAGAAACTTGTATTCCCTGTGGTCTTCCTGAAAGTAAAGAACAGCGATTTTACACATTGAGAAAATATTTATCTTGAGAATTAGCATTGCCTCCTTTCAAGGAGGCACGAAGGAACCTTTAACTTGAAGTCATCACCGATTACATCATTTCAGAAGATGTTGAACTTACTGAAGCTTGATTTTTACTGTTTCATTTTTCCTCAGATGACATGCTTATTAAACTCTGGGACTGGGATAAGAAATGGTCTTGTTCTCAAGTGTTTGAAGGACATACCCATTACGTCATGCAGATCGTCATAAACCCAAAAGATAATAATCAGTTTGCCAGTGCCTCTTTGGATAGGACAATCAAGGTAGAGGATTCTGTTGGTTTTTTGGGGGGCTTTTTTTTTTTTTTTTTTTTTTTTAGTTAAAAAGTAATAATCAGAAGGAACATGCAAACCATTAATGAGAACACTGGGTTAAAATTCTTAGAAGTAGGTCAGTAATAGAATTTTTATTGTATGAAGATGTGTATTTTGTTTGAGTTCCTATATGCATACTAACTATGCACATAATAGTAATTCAGTAAATGTACAAGATTACCTGACACCTTTAATCACTGAAATTAAATTTCAGTGATTGCTGCATTCCTCTTGGAACTCGAGAGACACAGGATGGGGTAGTGGTTATACTGTTCAAGTGTAGTCAGGAGAATTGAACCTACAACATACAGTGGGTAAAGCCTTTAACTGGGTGCCTTTAAAAAATAAAAATAAAATTATTTTCTCCCATTATTTGTAGTCATTTGCTACAAGTCTTTTAAACTGAATCCAAAGGTGTCTTCAGTCTTCTGACAGCAGACTCTGAGCTTCATTTGCTGTGAAACTGAGTATCTGGGACTGTTGGTTTACAACCAGCGGGAGAGTGAGAGTTCCTCAAGTTCCCTATAAATTAGCAGTATACTGGCTGTAAAAAGACAGTTTTGATTTCATCCGTCTTCAGCTATTGAGATGAGATGTGTTTAAATACTGCTGTGATGCAATGATTGTGGGAAAATGTCAGTGTATCTACAGCCTGACTGCTGACCGCATTAGAATACAGCTCTGTTTGGCAAGGTTGGCCTACATGAGAGAGGATCAAAACTTACATGAGGATTTTGTATGTCTTTTTTTTTTTTTCTCCCCTGGAAAGGTGTGGCAGCTTGGCTCCTCTTCACCCAACTTTACTCTGGAAGGCCATGAGAAAGGGGTGAACTGCATTGACTACTACAGCGGAGGAGACAAGCCGTACCTCATTTCGGGGGCAGATGACCGGTTGGTTAAGATCTGGGACTACCAGGTGTGTGTCCAGCTTTCTGCAAGCTATTGCATGGACTTTGCCACAGCAAAATCATGAAATTGTAAAAAGGAAAAGGACTTGAAAACATCGACACCTTTTCCTTCCTTAGAAAGATGAAAGTGGGAACTGTTTCATGATACATTTTTCAGATTTCAGTTGTTAACTCTTTAGAGAGCATGCTGTGAATTCTACAAATGAACTTAGGGGTTACTTAAATTTGATGCTAAGGTGTTGTTAATAGTGTTAACTTTGATTTTTCCTTGTCTGTTTACTGTCTGGACTCATTACACAGGCACACATGTTCATGCATGTATGCATGCTCACATGTACTTGACAGGTCATCAAATGAGTTGCATTATTGCCTCATTTGAATGCTGTCCAGGAAAGAAAAAAATTGAGACAATTGCTGGAAAGCGGAGCTCATAAATTCTTCCTGTGTACAAATGCATTAATGGTCAGAAGGGCAAGATGAAGTTTGTTAGATAGGAGTTTCAGGTTGTTGAAGTGTAGTGTCCACAATTAAATCCAAGATCAGAAATCAAAGCTAGTAGTATTAATTAAAATATGCACTACAGCAATGACTGTTACATAACTGAGCTTAAAGCTTTACTAACACATAAAGCTGTGTGTATTAATTAGATAGTCCACTCCTAGTTGCTTCAAGCAGAGTAGACTTTTCTTTAACAGCTGTGAATAAACATCCTTGATGAAGATATTAGGTGTTTCTTCACCTATAATTGAATTCAGATATGTTTTGCTCTTGTATTTTTTTTAAGCAATCCCAGCTGTCTGCCTGTCTTTGTTCTGTTGCACTACCAAGGTCTGAGAAAGCCTATTTTGTGAGCAGAAAACAGAAAGCAGAAAACTGTGTCAAGGAAAATAAATAGTTTTCCATTGGGGAGAAGAAATCAAGTCAGTGCAATCATTGCTACGTAATACATGTTTAATGCTGCTGCTTCAGCGTCTTAGAAATAAATTTTACTGGCAGAAATCTAGAAAAAATACATGCCTTCAGATAGACTTTTGGATTTTATTTATTAAGAAACGAACGCTAAAGTGTTGCAGCTTGTTTATTACCTGCACCTGTCCTTTCAACTCTTTTTGCAGAACAAAACATGTGTACAAACACTGGAAGGACACGCTCAGAACGTGTCTTGTGTCAGCTTCCATCCTGAACTGCCTATCATTATCACGGGCTCAGAAGATGGTAATTGCCTTTTTCTGCTACATAAGGGATAGGGGAGGGACTTAGGGGAATGTTTTGCTGTGGTGTGGCCACACATCAGGAGGTGTTACACTGAGGAAAGCAATACGGCACGCATTCCTTTCTTCTAGGAACTGTGCGCATTTGGCATTCAAGCACCTACCGGCTGGAAAGTACGCTCAACTATGGGATGGAGAGAGTGTGGTGTGTGGCCAGTTTGAGAGGATCCAATAATGTGGCTTTGGGCTATGATGAAGGCAGCATCATCGTTAAGGTACGATTAGCTACTTGAAATGGGAGAGGGTGATTCGTGGCTGTCCTGTGTAAAGAGCAACTAACTTTGTAGTAATAAACAAAATACTGATCATTTAGCATTTTAATGGTCATTTTTAGACAAAGCCAGGATATTTCACTAGATGTGTTGAACTGAACAGAAAATCCAAATAGTATTTTCTCCGTCTGCTAAGTTCTTATGCTATGTTTCCTAGCTTGGTCGTGAAGAACCAGCCATGTCCATGGATGCAAATGGAAAAATCATTTGGGCTAAACATTCAGAAGTCCAGCAGGCCAACTTGAAAGCTATGGGAGATGCTGAAATTAAAGATGGAGAAAGATTGCCACTGGCTGTGAAGGACATGGGGAGCTGTGAAATATATCCTCAAACAATTCAACACAACCCTAATGGACGGTAATTAATTTCAGAAGAAAAAATAATTGGTTTTGTTTTGTTGCTTTTTTTTATACTGGAAATCTTATTGCATGTGTCCTGATAATGACCAAGAGCCTGTGGCATAGAGGTGTTTCATCTGCATGACAGCTCACATTTTAAACAAGTTGCACTTTGTAAATAGGGCAAACAAAATATATAATGTAGTGGTAGCAAGCCAAATTCTTCTATCACGTATCACATTTTTTAATTAGATAAGCTAATATGGAAGAAAAGGTAAAGGAATACACATTAGAAATGCAGCAGAGTGGAGAGCAGAAGCAAGAAGGGATAGCAAGTAGCTAGCAAAATAAAGCAGAAAAAATCCATTATGTGATGGGCTTGGGAATACACGAAGTTGTCCTATTTAATTTTGTCTGCATTTGCATTAATTGTGATACAGGCTTTTAATATCTTCAGATGATTTGTGTATTTGATCTAGTGCACTGAACGTGCATGTCTGACAGGCTGCATCTTTGTCTTGCTGTAGGTTTGTTGTAGTGTGTGGTGATGGTGAATACATCATTTACACAGCTATGGCTTTGAGGAACAAGAGTTTTGGTTCTGCACAGGAGTTTGTATGGGCACATGATTCATCAGAGTAAGTGTTGCAGATTTGTCCTTTGTATTAACTTAAATTTTCTGCTGCTACATTTCAGTCTGTACAAACACTAAGTTGGGCTGAAGACAAAAAAAAAAAGGTTTGAATGATGAACTTAAAAAAGGTACTATTTAAATGTTTTCTATTTGTTGTGCTCTGCTTGTTTTTGAAGAGAAGTGCAGGGGGTTTTCTTGTAGCAGTTTACTATTTTAGTAGTTCGCTACTTTAACAGGCAAGTAATATTTTTATAATGCAATCTCTAGATATGCAATCAGAGAGAGCAACAGTGTTGTAAAGATATTTAAAAACTTCAAGGAGAAGAAATCATTCAAACCTGATTTTGGAGCAGAAGGTGAGTATTTACTTCTGGAATACGCATACTGATGCGTGTGCACAGTCTGCACAATGCAAAATTCTTCAACCTTCATTTTCTTGCAGGCATCTATGGTGGCTTCCTGCTGGGAGTTAGATCTGTTAATGGTTTGGCATTCTATGACTGGGAGAACACAGAACTGATCCGCAGAATTGAAATTCAGCCCAAACATGTACGTGTAGATTCATATCTTCCTTTCAAAACTTACATGTCTGTGTTTACTCAGTTTTGACTAACTTGATTTTTGTTTTCTGTAATGAAGCCAAGCTGTCAACTGTAAAGTAACAACATCCTAGGTTTATCTCTGCCTTGTAATGAAAGGGAAGAAAATCTTATATGTGTGTTGGCTTCTTGGTTCCTAAGGCTGCTATGAGAGTTTGTACAAATTAAAGCTAAAATATACTTTCTCCCTTAACTTGGGCTCTCTAAACCAGTGCCATTATTGATTCTGATGACACAGATTTTCTGGTCTGACTCGGGTGAGCTTGTCTGCATTGCTACAGAAGAGTCATTCTTCATTCTGAAATATCTATCAGAAAAAGTTGCATCTGCCCAAGAAACACACGAAGGAGTCACTGAAGATGGAATTGAAGATGCATTTGAGGTATCTGTATTTAAAAATGGAATGTGACCAGGATCAGAGATCACTGAAGCAAGTCTTGCCAGAGTATAGCAAAGTTGGTCTTTAACTAACACTGCTAAATTTTCCAGACATCGTGCATGTGGGTAGCATGTTCACAGAACTTCAAAAAAGTTTTCTGTCCTTTTGGTATTTTGAAATTTGACAGGAGTTTGAGAACAAGTGAAAAACAGCAAAAATGTAGTGAGGAAGCTTATATTTTGATTATCTTGTTTAACACTTAATTTGGTGTTTCCTTTCTGGATTTGTCATTTAGTTAATTATTGAGATAGAGATTTTTTTATTACAATGTTTTTTTGTGAAACTGAAGGCATAGATTACAGAACTTCACATTTATACCTGAAGCTTCTTTTGCAACTTACCCTTGTGTCTGTGGAAGTACAGAATGTTACATTTAATTGGAAAACACAGTAGTCTTACTGGTGTTTCGGAGTAGCTTTTTGATTAACTTTAATTTGCAGGTTCTTGGTGAGATTCAGGAGATTGTGAAAACAGGCTTGTGGGTTGGCGACTGCTTTATTTACACCAGCTCTGTGAACAGACTCAACTACTATGTTGGAGGAGAAATTGTCACAATTGCCCATTTAGACAGGTAAGTTGCTGCATTAGATTGTAAGAAAGCCCTATGTGTTTTTTTTCAGTACAAGTTATGGCAAAGTAAATCCTCCACTTGCCCTGCTGTATTACTTTTGGTTACTTTAATGCTAATGTTCTGAGGCAATTAATGTAATCTTGCATAGGATAAATAGCATTACATGAAGGCGTGGTTATACAGTAAAAGTTGATGCAAATATTCTTGCTACCATTGGATTTTTTTATGTAGTACCTCATAGTAAACTTATCCAAGGTGAAAAATCTTTGTTTTGTTTCAGGACAATGTATCTTTTGGGGTATATTCCTAAGGACAACCGACTGTATTTGGGTGATAAAGAGCTAAACATTGTTAGCTACTCTTTGCTGGTCTCAGTGCTTGAATATCAAACTGCTGTGATGAGAAGAGACTTCGGTATGGCTGACAAAGTTCTTCCCACAATTCCAAAAGAGCAGAGAACCAGAGTGGCGCATTTTCTTGAAAAACAGGCAAGAGAACTATTTCTTAGACATCAAAAAAGTAATCAGCAGATTATTTGTAATTGAATTTGCTACGTAAGAACTAAAAAAGGTCCTGTAGGTGAATCTTCTTAATCATCTGTATTCACTTGGAACACTGTAATCTTTTCTTTAGATGGCTTTTGTTAAAACTTCTAAGATGCTGTTTGACCTGATGGATTATTTTGATTATCTGTTTACTTCAGGGCTTCAAACAACAAGCTCTTGCAGTATCTACAGATCCAGAGCATCGTTTTGAACTTGCTCTTCAGCTGGGAGAATTAAAAATTGCTTATCAGCTTGCAGTAGAAGCAGAGGTAAACATACAATTTCTGGTGATTTGTAATAATTCTGATTATAAATCCTAGAGGCCCCGTAAGAAAAAGCAGTGTGAAGATGCAGCACAGCTCTGTGAACACTGTAAATATGCCTCCAACTTCCTTACTGAAGTTTCTCTGCCTGAGCTGTGGGATGGGAACAGAAGCATGTTGTCAAGACATTCCAACCAAGAACAAAGCCTTAATCTTCAGTGAGAAGTCCACAGAGAGAAGTGGCAGAACTGAAGCCTCTGGGCCTTTGTTCCAGCCTTGAAAAACTTGCATCATTCCTGATGTTCTAGGAAGACTGACAGGCAGTGATTTGTCCTACAGCTTTTTTTTTATTATTATTTTATTATTAAGATAATTGGTCTCACTGTTCCTTTTGTAAAATAAGGAAGTGGTAGGACTAAGTTAATGTTCCTCATTCGACAGGGAGAGGACAAAGCAATGTCCATGCTGTGTAGTGACAGCATGGCAGTGGTACGTGCAGAACAAACTGCAAGAGTCATTGTATCTTAACGGTAAGACAAGTGCACTGATGGGATACAGTACCTTAATAGGTGAACTTAGAGCTTATGTTGAATGCTTTAAAAATCTTTAATGGTATTCAAAAATATGAGCTTTGGTTTTTTCTTTCTCCTCCCTCCTGTTGTGCTTTTTAGTCAGAACAGAAGTGGAAGCAACTTGCTGAACTTGCCATTAGTAAATGCCAGTTTGGCCTGGCCCAGGAGTGTCTCCACCATGCACAAGACTATGGAGGACTACTTCTACTGGCTACAGCCTCAGGAAATGCAAACATGGTGAATAAATTAGCTGAAGGAGCAGAAAAAGATGGCAAGAACAACGTCGCATTTATGAGCTACTTCCTGCAGGGAAAGTAAGTAGTGAGGAATTCAGATGGTCCTCATTGGGCTTTCTGAAACACAAAGAACATCTGATCTCCAAATGGTAAACTACAGCTAACTTAATTTCAAGAGGAAAGACAGTAGCACGTACCCTTCAGAAAAATGTTTGATGATGCCTACTTTTTAAAATCGGGCACTTCTAATTTACTGACATCACAGACAGAACAGCTATAATGCAAAAGTCTAACTTGAAAACTTATTGATAAAAATTCTATTTTAACATCTGTTAGGCTTGACTCGTGTTTGGAACTCCTGATCAAAACCGGACGTCTCCCAGAAGCTGCTTTTCTTGCACGGACCTATTTGCCAAGCCAAGTTTCAAGGTAACATTAAAGTATATGCAAGTCCTAGTAGTAGAGTCAAAACTGCCTTTATACAATGAACCTGATCTCTGTCTCCAGGGTTGTTAAACTGTGGCGGGAGAGTCTCTCTAAAGTTAACCAGAAAGCTGCTGAATCTCTTGCTGACCCTACAGAATATGAAAATCTTTTCCCTGGATTAAAGGAAGCTTTTGTTGCTGAAGAATATGTTAAACAAAGTCTTGCTGACCTGCGGCCTGCCAAGGAATACCCCCTTGTCACTGTAAGTAAGAAGTGAGAGCTCCTATTTTCTCTGAAAGAGAAAAATTCGAAGTTGTGCAAATTCTGCTGTAAGCAAGTCGATGAAATTACTTACTTAAACATTCCATTAACATGTCTGCACTTCCTATATTTTAGCCAAATGAAGAAAGAAACTTACTTGAAGAAGCAAAAGGCTTTGAACCATCGGGAGTAATGGCATCTCAGGTCAGTGTTACCACCAAATGACGAAGCCTAAGAAGTGCTTGTGTTGCAAGTTCTCCAGGGTGGATGTTACTGTACAGCTGTGATGATTGAACTGTTGCTCTTTCTGGCTTGACTACTGCAGTTGAGTTCCACGTTCTTCTGCCTCAGACTTCTAGACTAAAAAAGTAGACTAAAGAAGTCATTAGTAGTTACAGAATTATTTACTCCATGTGGCTGCTTATGTTTTTGTTCTGCTACCATTTCACTCAAGTACGTGTGTGTAATCACAGTGCTGCCACTGAATTCATCCTGAAAATAATTGCATATCAAAACCCTACTGCCTCAACTGCTTCTAGCACTCTGAAAGCTCAGTAGTTGGACCTTGGAATCTCTTACATACCTCAGCAATGCTTTGTATTTGTTGCTATTGTGCATGGCTTCAAAAGTTAGAGAGTAGGAGTTCTGATTGATTATTTGGAAATAGAATATTCTAAGTAGTGAAGTAGCTCAGACTGATGGTTTTATCACTCAAGTGAAAGTTTTCACCTTGTGAAAGTTATCTACATGTTAATTCACAATTATCTTGCATAGAAGCTATAAACAAGGCCTGCCATGTTCTTCAGTTGCACTTCAGTTTTAAGTTCTTTAAATTAATTGACATAGACTGAAGGCTTTTTTTTTTTTCTAACAACTGCTTTGAATTAAAGGGGGAAACAAACATGGTAGGCTCCTCTGGAGACCAGAAAACTTAATGGCTGTGAAGATGTGATTCTGGAATTAGTGAGAGAAATTTTAGAAGACAGCCATCAAGGCTTGGGGGATGTGCAGAGGGGCTGTTGTTTGCTTAATTTTAACAAAAGTTATCTTTTTCATTAGAAAAAGACAGAAGAAGCAGTTCCATCTCCTAAACCAGAAGTGATGAATACAGTACTGCAGAATTCTGATCTGCTTCCACCACGAGATCAAAAGGTACTGGAATGTATCTTAGGAATGGAAGGAGTGTCGTGGCTGAATGAAGAACTTAAGTATACCACATAATGTCACTTCTATCTTTATATGAACCACGCTCCTGAGACTTATTACACTGTGTGGATCTCTTCCTGTAGAGTGCAGAAACTGTACACAGTAATGTAGAACAATTCCTACAGCCTTGTGGGCTTAAAAGGAAACAAGTGGAGTCACAACCCAGAACAAAATAACAAGTTGCAGTACTGCAAACTGCTTTCTTATTCAAGAAGGCATTTCCTTCTGGAGGTTATTGTAGGTCTTATGCACTACTTGACTGCCTTAATGTTGCTGAATGTTTCAGTACCTCATATAGCATTATACAAACTACAGCTGCTGTCACAACAGCTGTCTAACATGTCTCTCTGGACTTAATTCCCAGACACTTCTGGATTTGGAAGATGACCTCGATAACTTAGACCTGGAGGATATTGATACCACAGATATCAATCTGGATGAAGAGATCTTAGATGACTGAACAGAGCTCTGGATGACCAACTCAACTACTGCTTACTCCAAACAAAGGAATGAAGTTCTGTGGACTACATGCTCCACACTAACTCGATTTTTATACAGAAGATGGACCACGTAGATGCAGGGAGAGGGGCAAACCCTGCAACTGTAAAAGATTTGAGTATGTTGAAATTTAAGATATAGACCTGCTCTAAAGCGTCGTGGAAGCGTTTTCATTTAACGTGCAGTTCAATAAATCCTTTTAAACATTCCATTCCTGTTCTCTCCTCTATTTCAAGAAGTAAATTGAATTACAGGCAAGTGTTTATTCAGCATCCATCACCTTGAAGTAGAAGAGAATGGGACAAGAGGGAGTTCACGTGTAGTTCTTCTGCAACTAAGCTGTTTCTCTAGTGAGTCCTATTATGTACCAAAACATGTTTTTAGCATATACAGTTATCCAAGGTATTTATTGTGGAATCCTCTACAAAGAAAGTTCACAAACAGCTCAAAATAATGATGAAGAATTGTTTATTTCATGAAGCTGTAGACGTAGCCATTGCTTCTTGGTATGCCTGGAGGGCCAATTGTATATAGCCTTCTTTCTGTGATTCAGTTTTCACAAAGACCTAGAAGCAAGGGGGGATGAAGATTAATGTACACTTAGGAGCAGAGTACACAGTGAGATTTCATCACTCCAATGGTTTGTCAGCTATTTCTTCTCCATCATTATGCTCTTTTATATATTTTAAAAAAACATGCAGCAGTTCTAGTTAATTACAGGAAGCTATTGACTAGGCTTCTGGTGTTCAAATGCGTTGTCTTCTGTAGGTAACTGTGCTTAGAACAGAAAAGTGTACCTTGATCAGATCAATTCCATGAAGTTTCCCTTCTTTGGCTTCTTTTGCTGACTGACATTCTGGATGAAGCATGTGATACAGTGTGATTAAACTCGTGGCATCATCCAGCCTAAACAAATAAAAGTTCAGTTGTAACTATGACTGTTTCTAAATAATTTGAGTGTGCTTGCACACCACGGGCCTTCATACACTTTCACCTCATATACACAGTCATTAGAAGAGAGAGCTAACGAGGCAGCCCATAATTTACTGTAATAGCACCTTGTTCCTGAGAAGGAAGACCAGAAGCACGTGCAGCAATTAACAGACAGAAACTGACTCATACTGCAGTTTAAGCATGATCTACTACTGTTCAGGAGCCATAAAGCTGAAAGCCATAAAATACAAGGAACTGTACATAAAACATAAAATTAAGCAACTATAAGAGGTTAATTTCTGCAGACACCTACTTTGGTATCCTAACACTTTGACTGCAATGTAGCTGGTACTTCCATTCAGAATCTAGGTAGCGAGAAATTACAGCTAGTCTAAAATATCATGCAAATGGAAGTTTTCAGACATCTTACGGAAATGCCATTTTTCAAACAACAGGCCTTTACATTTTCTATTTGTCTATAAACAGAATAAATGACAAACACCACTTACAAGTCTCTGTTGATCATATCTATCAGCAAGCCATCCGTTTTCTTTCTGTTTACCAGGTACCACACCATGCCTCCAAAGTGCCTTGTTGAGCGGAGCAGATCGTATTTTGCATGTTTCTCAATGTCATCATATGTTCGATGATGAACCTGGACACAGAAAAGAATTCAGTTTCAATAGTATAAGCAGAGCTTCATGACAGTTCCTCCTCTTTACCTTTCACGTAGATTTTTTGGATCCATTTTTAGGCCTCTCTAAACTGTGGCAGTAAGCCACAAGTTCAACTGTGCTACTTTAAAGCTTTACACCTGTTTTAATTTGGGGTAACACTGGGACAACCCAGTTCTTAGAACTCATAAGTAGATGTGTGTTAAGAAAAAACTAAATGCAACCCACACACTGGCAATTTTGGGAGGGAGGGACATGAACTCTGAACCTTCATTGCACTGCCCTCAAGTTACAATCTATTTTTCAATGAAGTCAAAGCAAAGAGTTGCTAATGGAGAAAGTTGAAGAAGTTACTTGAAACACTGATTAATGGAAGTTCTGCTCACAGCGATTCAGGAAATTAGTTAACATTAAATAGATACAATAGAAAAACTTTCTAACAACATAACAATTGATATCTTCATTAGTACTTACAGTTACTAAATTGACACCCCTCAGCTGGAAGTGTGTTTTTGTACCCAGTTTTTCTCACAAACATTAGTTTATTTTGTGCACGGTGCTCTCAGATGCATCAGTTATCTACCTCCTTTTTTCAAATCCTAGCATAGTAGTCAAGACAACTCAAGCAGCACAACTGGGGCCAGTTACAGTTACTATCAGTTCTGGTTGGATACCAGAAGACTCTTTTCTGCATCTGTACTTCTTTCTATACGGTTGGAAAATATTTAAATGGGTCACTTTTCTGAAGAAAATAAAATAAAAAATAGAAAGCTCATGGCAAAGATAGCAAGTAATTCATGGGAAGAGGGGGGAAGAACACACCTGAACAACTCTGATCCCCAGACAATATTTATGCTTACAAAATAAACCTTGAAACGTCTTCTGTAATGCTTTTTTACTTTAAAAAAAGTGAACTTACTCTGATATAGTCAGCTGAATCTGGCTCAAACTGAGCAATGCACATGTTAAGGATATCTTCATGACGGTCTTGCCGAAACACAGTCTGAAACAGTTTAAATTCAGGCACAGGTCACATATCACACAATTGCAACTCTCCAAAATTTAAATGGCAGTGAAAACATTCCTCTTCTGGGCAACACAGCACAGGTAACCATTACATGTGTACTTACAGTACAACAGAATATTTACATTACCCAGTATTTATCTGGTTGCAACTCTGAATTTTATTTTAAGCAATTTAAGCAAGTTACACTAGTAAGCAATTGTTCAAGAAGATTAAAACCTACCAACCAACTGGCTTATTCAGAGCCACTACTCTGTCCAAACAGCACAGCTTCACTGTCACAGCATGGTCAAGAAAATAAAAACCATCTGTTTTTTCAATCCCAGTTCTTACCCCGAGGTGTTCGTCCTTAAATAACACTGGGGGAGTAACTCTGCGCCCTTCTTTGGGGAAGAAGATCTGTATCATGCGGTCTCGCTCTTCCCAGGTTGCCTTACGTAATACACCGTTTGGTTCTCTAACGACAATGAAACGTTCCTGAAAAGAAGATCAGAAAGAGCATTATCTCCCACAGCATTCTCTACCTAAGCAGGATCATTGTAAACAAGATTCCTGTTTGACTAAGTGTTCCAATGCCAAAACCATGCTAATATTACAGTGTCTTTTTGACTGCCAGTATGCATAGAATTATTTTTCCCTTTATAAATTATACATTTACACCTTAATCTGACAGTAGAACGCAACACTATATGCACTTATACTGCAAAATTTAACAAACAACATAACTAAGCCCAGAGAAAGGAATTAGCACTGCTGCTGGCCCGACTTGACACATTCAACACACGCTAAATTAACAGTGCATGTATGTGCATGTATTTTCTATTATAAAGCTCTGGGATATAATTTATCAACAGACAGAAGTCAACAACTGAAACGCCTCTGTATTTCTGCACTAAAGCCCAAATTCACAGCTGCTCGGCTCTTAAATTAATAGATTATCACTTACACGATGCGGAGTGGCGTAAGTTAAATCTGTAAACACGTATTTCGCAGTTTCAGTTCCCTCGAGGACTTTGTCGTCTGCTAACACATCATCAATGGGCTCTCGTTCGTCCAGCACTGGCGGCATTCTCAGCTTTTCTTTGGCCTCCTCAATGGCTTTTCTCGTGGCCTTCGGGTAAGAGTTTAATTGATTTCACAATTAGAAGTTAGAAAGGCGGGAGCGGCGGCACCGGCAGCGTACAGCGGGCGGCTCCGCACCGCAGCGCACCGCAGCGCACCGCAGCGCACCGCAGCGCAACGCACCTCCTGCAGCTGAGCCTCCGTCAGCAGCCGGTACTTGGGCGGCTTCAGCTCCTGCCGAACCGGACGGAAAACCTTCTGCAGGTTCAGCCCCGTCATCCTGTACAGCAAATCCTGAACCGCTTCATCCGTAAAAGCAGGCTTCGCCTCCCTTTTTTCTGCCGGAGGATTTTACACGCAATGAAAGGGCCGCGCGGGGACGGCCGCATACCCGCCCTCTGTGACAGCCCCCGGCCCGCTTCCCTCTTCCTCAGCCACCCGGACAGCGCCGCACACGCGCTCCGCGATGGGCAGGAAAGGCGGAGAAGGCGCTCCCGCCACCTCCCGCTCGCGCACCGCCCGCTTACGCACCGCCCGCGGGCCCCGCGTCCTGCCCAAGCCCCCGCTGCACGCGCCATCCCCACAGCGCCCGCGCCACGCGCGAGAGCCGCACGGGCGGCACAGCAGCGCCCTTCGCTGCGAGCGCCGCCATCTTGCTCGCGCCCCGCCCCGCCCCGCCGCCGACGCGGGCCGCATCGCTCCTGAAGCACGTCGGGAAATGGAGTTCGCGGTGTTTCCGACCGCCGCTCCCCGTGCCGAGAATCTCCCTCAATCAGAAAGCCGCTCTCAGTGCGTTCGTGTGAACGCTGCGGAGGCGGGAGCCCGAACTGAGGTGGAAGTGCGAGTCGGCGTTCCTGTCAGAGCGGGGGCGTTGGGTGGGAATGGCGCGAAGCAGGGCTGCGGGCCGGCAGGTGTCCGCTCGGCTGCGACACGGAGCTGAGCGCGCGCTGTCCGTTCCCGCCGCCAAGCCGCGGCGTTCCCCCAGTCAGCCAGAAGGCGGCGGGCGGCACCTGGCAGAAGGAGTAATGCTGGGGTGATTGACCCGAAATGAAGAACGTCCTGTGGCTCTCTGATAATCCGGCGCTTACGGGGTGACAGATTTTCCGTGCGACCCGTATATTGGAATAAGTCCAAAGGACACCACGAGTGCTCTTGCCTGAGGAGCGGCACTGCGCCGTGCATCCTTCTCAGGTCGGTGAGAGGTCACTGCCGGCTGTAGCTGCCCTTCGGTGTCTTGGTACGGGGGGAAATAAATAGCTCACTGCAAGACAGACATTGAGTGCTGCTGTGTGCCCAGAGGGCAGCGGAGCCGTGAGGGGTCTGGGGCACAAAGTGTGATGGGGAGCAGCTGAGGGAACTGGGATGGGTCGGTCTGGAGAAGAAGAGGCTCAGGGGAAACCTCCCTGCTCTGCAACTCACTGAGAGGAGGCGGTGGTGAGGTGGGGGTCGGCTGCTGCTCCCAGGTTAACAGCGATGGGATGAGAGCTGGTGGCCTTGAGTTGCACCATGGGAGGGTCAGGTTGGAATTTAGGAAGAATTTCTTCTCAGAAGGAGCAGTGAGGCCCTGCACAGCTGCACAGGGCAGTGGGGCAGTCAGCATGCCTGGAGGTGTGCAGAGCTGTGGAGATGTGGCACTGAGGAACGTGGGGATGGTGGGCTGGGGTTGGACTTGGAGATTTCGGGTCTTTTCCAACCTTAATGATTCTGTGACTTTGTTAATATAGTAGCTCAGTTATAGCTGAGTGTATTTCAGTAGGCATTACTTAGTTAACTTGCTAGTTAGTCTGTACCTTCTGCTGAGCATCAGCTTGTGGTCGGGGCTGTGCGAATCAAAGAAAATATATTTTTTTACTTACTTTACTTACTTGAGAAGGGCCCTGAATGATGTGGATTGTAAAATGCTCAAAGCCACGAGGTGATGCAATCTGCTTGACAACTGTCAAACTGGGAAACGTTTCATCTCCTGGAGGCAAGATCTCAAAACAAAAGCAGTGTGCTTAAATATGCTTCCAATTGTTTTAAAGTTGAGTAGGCTGACAGCTGCTGTGCCAAATCAGTCTAAATTGTGTTACACTTGAAAATGGAGATTAAAGTCTTAGGGAAAACAAAGACTATAGCATGTATTGGTTTTAGTCAGGCTAAGCATCTGTTTAAGTACGTATTTGTTTGTAATAATAGATCTTCGTTGTACTGGGCAGCATTCTTATTTTACCTAGCTTTATTCAGTACTGAAACACAGGTATTGAGTTGAATTTTGTGTTCAAGCTTTGTCCTTCAATATCGTGACCTTTGCATTATCAGAAAGGTCATAGGAAGGCATATTCTTCTCATATTTATATTGGTACAATCAAGTTGAAATCGCTGAGAATTAGAGCACAAATTAATCCATAATATTATTTTAATGTGATTTTGTGCTTAATTTATTTAAATAATGCCAAGAAAATTAAAAACAATGTTGAGGAAATTGAGAAGATGTTGTTTTTCAGCTCTTGCTTGGAAGACCTCTGGAGTGAGAGCTATACCCTATAAGGGAATTGGGAAGTTATTTGGCGACTTGCCTAAAAGCCACTTCAGACCTGTTCATGAATTTGGATGGCAAGCCAACGTCCATTTTAATTCACAGAAGTGCTTAGAAAAACAAGAGAATTTATTAGACTATATCCAGGAGAGGTTAAATTCACATTCGTTCTGTACTGGAGTAGTAACAGCTGCTGTGAGGATTAGCCTTTTGGCTGGCAGGATGAAAGGAAATATTAACTAACAGTGCTGGAGATAGAAGTAGAGCAGGTTAATGTGTTTTATAAAAGAATATGAATTTATGTTGGATAGGTTGGTTATATTTTATGTATGGTTTGTTGCCATACAGAAGTAACAACTTTAAGTGGGATGTTTTTTATTGGTATACTTACAAATACAAAACCAGCTTGAAAAATTGGTGGTGTAATTATTGATAATGAAATAAAGAATCTCTTAGCTTCAGTTACTATTTTGAATGCATCCCAGGACAATTGATGTTGGAAAATTACAACCATCTGATGAGGGGTGGATGTCCCCTGTGAAACACATTGGTGGTCTGTCTGGATTCTATTGGAAAAGTTTCAATACAAAATCACCTCCACAGTTGGCATTAATTTCCTTTTTGTTGGTAGTTTCAAGGGAGCAAAAGGATCAGATGGCCTCCGACGCTGAGCCACTTCGGTTAAGATCTCAGGGAAAAGGAAAGCAAATGGGGAACTTAGGAGCTCGCATTGTTGCTTTTCCATTTAATAAATAAAATAAGGGACTGTGGCTGCCAGCTTTTCTGAATAGTAATTATGTTAAAATTGTGGTAGCAAGTTGTTAGGAAGGAAGAATTCTCTGTTGGAAAAACACAAAAAGACAAAATGTGAGGTTTGGGAACTGAGCATCCCATTGCTGTAAGAAGAAACAGACTGAGCCCAGTCAGAGTGTCTGCATGTCCACAGCTGATGACATGACCTTTTTAAAATTAATGGTTGGTTCTCTTGTTCCTGATAAGAAAGAATCTGGCAATCCTGTGAAACATTTTTCTGAGGGACACAATGGACCAGGTTGGAATCTGTATTCACTAAATCTGCATGGATTAAACTGAAGAGAAGTTATTTTTTCACAGAGAAGGCAGAGATTGTGAAAGTAACAGAAATGACACAAACCTTATTCTATTGTCAGACAAGTAACTAAATGAGTAACATGTTATGTGTGGTTTGTTTTGGTTCCCCAACCCTAGATGGAGTGGTTTATTTCCTTGCTGTAATCATTGGGTGGTAGTAATACTATTGTCTGTTTTCAGGCATATTATCTGCAAGTTTCTTTTCTTCAGGAGATAAAGTAGTATTTTCTCTGGAATTGTCCTTTAAGCTCTGTAGCCATGAGCTTGTCTTGCCATCCAAAGCCATTGGTAGCTGTCCCCCTCCAACTTCCACCAGAATCCCTTTATTTTGATGGCAGTGATGACAATGGTGATGATGCATGAGCCTTTGCTAATACATCAAAGGGGCCAGTTTCCATCCTACAGACCATACAGGTATTTGAAGCTGTTTTATTTTGAGATTTCATTTTGATCCGTGGCAGCAGGGACAGAAGATGGCATACTGAGCCACCGGGCCAAAGTGAGCTGTGAGTGCGGAGCTGTGGGCAGTTCTGCTGGGCAAAGACATTTAGCAGAGCACAGCTGAGATCTGCCCAGAAAATGGCATAACTGAGGTCAGCCACAGCCATTATCATCCTGCATCAACAGCTGGCTTCTGTCATGTATGCAAAAACCCATGGTGAGAGGGAATGGGGGAAACTTTATGAATGCAAAAGTCTGACAAATGCTTTTCTTCACCATTGTCAGTTTAACAAGTGCTAACAATATGCATAGCTTGAAGAGCAAATATCCTAGATTTTGGGGTTTTTTTTATTTTGTACCTTGACTATTTGTCATTTTAATTTCAAATTTGAAGGGAAAATTACAAAACCAAGGAGTACTTTTGATTGCATGTACTCTTTACCGGTTAGTTACAGATGAATTTACAGAGCCTGCTTGCTATATTTTCCTGGGCCACGTGGGGGCAAGATTGAGATTTTAAACATTACGAATGAAAGTCCCAGAGTAATTACAGAGGATAATGTAAATGACCTAGATTTGCCTCTGTCTCACATAAAGCTGCTATAATCTCTCTTTAATAATGATAAATTGGATATATACAAATACTGCCTCCAGTAATTGAGATTACATACATTATTTATGGTAGGGATATAAATCCCACTCTGGTTTATATAGTTTTCTTTGCTACACTATAATGGCTTGAGCCAAAGCCTATTAAAGCCATTGGAAGTCCTTCTCTGACTTCAGTGAGCTCAGAACTAAGCCCATATTTTTCAATAAATTCCATTCTTCTGTTCTGCTTCTGTACTGCTTATCTTTTAAATACAAATTGTTAGAGGGGAACAATAGTAAATATTTGGTATTATTCAGAGTCTGGTAGTTGTTGTTTTCCCCCTTCTTAATCAATGTTTAACCTCTTTCTCATTCCATTTCTGTTTAAAGTCCCATCCCTTTGAATCCGAGTGCCCCGCAGGGTGCTGTGAACTAAACCTGGGCATAACAAGCTGTTATGTGTCCTGCTTATAAACTGGTCTAATACCTCTTCAGTGCTAACTGCATTTTTTCTTCCATCCTTTTCTAGTAATAACTGATTTTATTGACACAGCCACCTCGTTCTTCAATTCTTTCGGTAGGAGGTGAATGCATTTTTCTGCCGATGAATTGTTACTCTTCTGGAATTATTTTTTTCTCAAGACTGATTTGATCCTTTTCAACATTTTTTGTTCATTTTTAGTTAAAAGAACTCTTATCTCTTGTTGCTTTAAGCCTTTTTGTTGCTTAGTGATGCCAAGAAACCACTCCTGCTGTTGTGACAATCCCTTTTTGTGTTTCCTTGCCTCTGATATTCCGGCTCTGAGATTCCTTCACAAGTTTCCCTCTGTTGCATGTAATGATTTTTCTTCAAATCTCCATTTTGTTTTTTTTATATTGTCCCTAAACTTTCCTGTTTTCATCTTACATTGTTTTGAATTTTTTACCATTTGTTTTACCACCTTGTTTTCTCTTTCTTAATTCCCAAAATTAATTGTTCATAGAAATGCTCTCCTGTACTTTGCTACTTAATGATATGCAACTTATTTTTATTGCTTTGGTGTTTGCAAGAGCAACGCATTCTTTTCCTCTCTATAATGTTTAAATTGTCTTCATGATTGGAAAAATTTTTAACCATTTTTTTACCCACACCAGATTAAAAGACAGTTATGTTATTAAAATAAAATACCACATTTTCTAAAGGTGTTGCTGGAGGGTTTATTGTTCCTTTTTTCCCCCCTTCTTTTGGATCCAGAATTTAATACAAATTAAATTTGCTTAGGCAAATGCACCGTGCATTTTAAAAAAGTCATTATAAAGACAGGATCCTGGGGGTCTGACAGAAAAGCTAAAACAGCTGTGCTCTGCAGCACAAACAACACATAAATCTACAGTATCTTCTCTTTGTGATCAAATAAATGAAAGAGGCTCAGAAAGTAAACAATGTTTTGATCCCAGAGAAGCAGATCTAAAAGCATCAGTTTAAATCTCAGCCACTTCTGCGGGAGTCTGTTAAAATCAAACATTTTTTCGTTTTGTTTTAAGCAGAAGTATTTTGATTTATCAAACTAACAACTCTACCTGCTCGATTTGAAGGTTGTACTTAGGCCCATATGAATTGGTTTTTTAGTTGCTTAATGAAGAGTGTGTCTCACAAGAACAGTTTTCAGTTGCATTTACTCTTGTTACTTTCTGCCAAAGCAAATCAGTAAAATCCTAGAGACAAAAACAGCCATAAAATTAATATAGTCCAATAGTTCTTAGACTGTTTTCCCTGTTTATTTCCAAGGAAACCTGTTGACTTTTACTAGGTTGCCCAATAAAGTGAACAGGAAGACTCACATCCATTTTTGGACAAACACTCTGGGTACAGTACCAGATGTCACTAGCTGACTTCCAGAGCAGTGTGGACAAAAATGATTGACTGGGTGCTACATCTGCTTAAGTGTGGGGGGAAATATGAGTGTTCTTTATGAAGTATTTTAAAGCTGCATGGTGAGTAAGTTACTGCATTTGTTCTTCACAAAATGTACAAATGACAAACTATGGAGACCAAAAGAAAGGATAGAAACCTGTACCATTTTTCTGGCTGATCTGTTCATTATTGGTTTGCTTCCCTGTTTGTTTAGCCATGCCATTCTGTAACACATGATGTGATCGTTAACATATGTCAGTGTTTGTACACGTAGACTAAAGTACTTAGATCTTTTTGAAGGCACACAGTACTTATCTAAATAATCTGTCGAGATCTGGTAGTGGCTTTAGAAAATGTTTCACAGGGAGAATAAAGAAAAGCAGCAGACGGTCTCTCATGCCAGGAGAAATATTAGTGACAGGAACGTGTGAGGCACAGGCCTAACGGTGTCCCACGTGCTGTATGCAGATTGCACCCATTTGTCAAGTGGGAGAGTGGACAGTACACAAAATTAAAGCACTGAATCATTTTCCTCATTGTAAGAGCAATCTTACAGCAAACAAGTAGACTGAAAATTAGGATAATAAAGTGAAACTGCTCGAAGTCCAAATATTTGTGCCTGGTCAGATCATTTTTTTTCTATCTCCACAGTAAAAGGCAAATATCATGGTCCTCCCTTCATTCACCGTATTTTGAGCTGCCTGATTCTGATTTCATTCCTTATATCCTCTAGCACAGATCATATTTTTTTCATAAACTCCTTCATCTTATTATTCAAGTAGAAACAATGAATAATTTTCTTTCAGGTTATTGAGCTGAATGAAGTCACAGAGGGGTCTAATGAATGCCAGAGCCTCTGAGAAGAAAAGAATGGAAGCTGCATCTTCTCATTTCATTAGCAGCAAGTCTCCAGATGGTGTCATGGTGTTTCAGGTAACTATAGCCTCAAGATGCAGTTTTACAACCAGATAAAGTTGATCTAAGACCGTTCTGCTCCTTCTGTGCAAGCACCCACTTGGGTTGTTTTGCTTGCTTGAAACATTTTGTTCTTTGTGATAGCCACTAAACAGACTTTAATTTTCTCCTGAATTTTGAATAAAAGCACAATAGCTCAGACCACACACAAATTTAGGATCTGAGTTGGAAAGGTAGCTTTGACACTGCATGAAAAAGCAAACCAGATTCTGTTCCCTTTGTGTCTCTGCAATAGTAGGAAGATTTCCTAAACCTTACAAGGTATTACTGAGATGCACCCAGTCCACATGGTGTTTTATGATAGAATGCTGCAGCACTGAGATCACTTGGTTTTTCTGTGTGTTCCAGTACAGTAGAATTAATGTCCAAGTACCATTTCCTTTGTAAGCAGGCAGCAGAATTTTTGACTGATACTTACAAATTAATTAAGCTATTGCTTGGATGGTTTTGTTTAGACCCAAAACCAAAATTACAATCTGAGTGCTGAGGCTGCAGAAGATTAGGTCTGATCCTATGAAGAACAGAGCAATGTGGCATCATTACTGTATAGTTTTGGAAATTGTGTCCAGAACTGTGCATTTGCTTTGCGTGTTTGAACACCGAGGATAAAATATTTGCCATTAGAGCAAGGCATCTTTTAATTAACTCTTTGTTTCTGCCTTTCTTCTCATGCTTCTTGTGGTATAGAGGATCAGACTTCCTCTAAGTGCTGGTACAATGTCTGATTCTGTGCAATATGCTATATGCTGTAAATGTGATTATATCTCCCACTTGCTGATGGCTAAATGGTGCTTACTTTGCAGTCATTCTTTTGATTTCTCTTTAAAAATTTCCAAATTGCTACTCAAAAAAAAAAGGAAAAAAAAAAAAAAAAGAGGTTACTGTCTGCATTGTAAACAATTAGATACGATTTTCTTATATTGTAATACTGTCTTTGTGAAAATCAAAGCCAAACAGTGCTTGTTACTGTGAAGTAATTTGGGATATCCTTTCGAAGTTTTCAACATTGCTCCCTGTGTGGCCGCAGAGCAGCAGGTGGCAGTGTGGGGCTTTGGGTCAAGCATAAGAACGAGCAGCAAACGCATGAAAGAATCTGCATCTTTGAAAAATACTTGTAAAATGTTTGTCCCTTTAATATGAAAACAATTAAAAAGTGTAAATGTTCGATGTTTACACTCTGAAAGAATTTCATACTTTCTTTTTCCTGCACAGTGATTAAATGGGGAATATTTCTTAAAATTAGATTGGCGAGTAAAACTTTTGCTCATTTTTTCATCCACTGTAAAGCTCTCCAATCGATTGCTCAATCAAAAGGAAGAATGTTCAGTTCTGGATATCATGAGCCTGCTCCTTAACATAGAACAAGAAGGAAGGAAGGATAACTAGCTTGTTGCCCTCTTCTGTCTCCTCGAAAAACTTTTATCTCCAGTCCAGTGGCATTGATGAGATTGAACTTTTTAACTATTCACTACAAGCAGAAGGTTGCTGAGTAGCAACAACCACCCTATACCCTTATTTTTAGCTAGAGAAATGTCTTGTAGACAGCCAGTGCAAGAGTTGTTCCATTTTCAATATTTAACTGGTTTTGTGTTACTTCAAAAAAATGCTTTCAAAACAACCAATCTTACACGAATAAAGTGTATCTCAAAGGGCTGATCCTGCTAGAGTCTTCAAGAAAAAATATCAAATTTTTGTATTGTGGTACTGAAGTTAAATTTCCTGTACTGTGTTATTTTTCTGTGCAGTATCCCATGCCTGTCTCACGGCTTTGGGTCTCTCTTCCCCAGTCTGTGTGCGTCATTTCTTAACGAGGCAAATGCAACCCGTAGCTAGGAAGTGAGTTCTGCCAATAACTGCCACTGACATCTTGATGGCTCTGGATCATTTTACCATTTTGTGTTTCCTAATTCCTTTTGATTTAAAATGGAGATTGATTGTACGGATAGAAAAAAAAAAAAAAAAAGAAAGAAATGTTATTGTTTTTTTGTATATATTCTTACTTTAATTTTAGTTAGGGTTAACGAATATTTACTTCATAAATGATTAAAGTGTTCTATGTACCATGTCAGGCATGCTTTTGATAAAATGCTATTTTAATTTCTAGTAGAATCTGTCATTAACTGTGCAATATCTTTTCATTTTTTTCCAGATACCCCTACTTTTAAAAAATATTTTTTAAAAAATATGTGCTTCTTTATCCAGCACGTACAGTTCTGTCATATGCTTAGTGAAGCTTAATTGTCTCACCTTTCAGAGATGCAAGCAGAAATAATTTTTAGAAGAATGAGATGATGATAAGACTTTAATGTGTCTCTGTATGGCTTTGCATGTAGGTTATTATTGCTGTATAAACAAGGCAGATTTTTAATGGTGAAGGCTCGTCGAGAATGTTACAGATGGAAATTGTTCCTTAGAGCAGAGAACATTATTCCCTCTGACCACTGGTGTCTTCTTGGTAGGGCAGAAGGTAGATGTGCCTGGGCTTCTCAGAGCAGGGTGATTAAGGAGCTGTTCAATATTATTTTTCAGTGAAACTAACTGAAGGGCTGTCCACAGCTTGTAGCTCCTGTTGGGTCATAGAACTCAGCAGAGTAGGATAAATGTAGTGCTAATTTTCTCTCTTATTATAGGAATCGCTGCTTTCTGTACTGAAAAGGGGAGGCATAGCAAAAAACTGGGTTGGTTTTTTTTTCTAAGTTTCCACCAATTATATTTTCCATCCCACTTCAACATCCAGTACTGTCTTGTGACAAACACCAACAGTCTTCCAGTTTGGAAATATGTCCATTTAGGGAGGGATAAGGTATTCTTCATGGGAAGAGTAACGTGTTTAAGACCAATATTAATGACCTTTCTCATCCCTCGTTTATTTTTCCTATAGAGTCTTCTGCTCCTTGTTCCCAACAAAAAAAGCCCCTTATGGGGGCTTTTTTTATGACATTTTTGATCCCTCATGCCCATCCCTTTCTCCATCCATTCTCTTTTTCTCTCTCCTTCTTCTTTTCCTTATAGAATGGCATACCCTTGTGGCAGTTAGTTTTGCTTGGTTGGGTCGACATCTGTCTCCATGGAAAATATTTTCTTTGGGTACTTACATCCGTGGTGTATACATATGAACTGTTACCTCTAGAGGCCATCATCCTTTGTTTTTTTTTAAATGTGGAACACAAACAACAAAAATATTTTCTCAGTGGAGACGAAATCTGGGGCTTTTTATAGTTTGCAAACTGATTAGCTGTAAAATTAAAACTGAACGCTTTGGAGAGCAGCACTAAGTAAAACAAATATCACTAGTCAATCATGAATGAATTTTCCTCAGGTTTGAACTTATTGTTTGCCTTTCAATAGTTCAAATAAAATTTGAATCCAAACAAGCCACAGAGCTGCCTCCATCTTCTTAGAAAGCAACCAATCTCTTAAAACAACCAAATATAGATGATATGCTGATGCTAACCCCGAATTATGGCCCCCTCGTTCAGAAAACAAGGGTCTTTGTTTATCCCTCTGACAGGGGAGCAGCAGGCATATTCCTTACTGGCAGAAGGTGATGAGCTTCACCTGCTGTGACCAACTGAGCCATCACTTCTTTCTGCAGCAGACCAGGCCATGGGAGAAACTTCAGTCTGCTGACTTTGCTGGGATAGGGGCACCCAGAGCCTGGCCAGGCTCTTTTCATTGGTGCCAGCAATAGGAAAAGGGGCACTGGGCACAAACTGAAACATAGGAAGTTCCATCTGAACATGGAAAAGATCTTCTTCACTTGGGAGTGACCGAGCACTGGAACAAGCTGTCCAGAGAGGTTGTGCAGCCTCATTCTCCGGAGATACTCGAAACCCACCTGGATGCTATGTAACTCCTATAGGGAATCTGCTTTAGCAGGAGGTTGGGCTAGGTGATCTCCAGAGGTTCCTTCCAACCCTTGTGAGTCTGTGACCGAAACACATCCTTTCCTGCAGTGCTCTCCTCATCCTTAGCACTGATAGGAAAGAGGATGCTAAACTAAAGGTTATGTGTTTGAGGAGGTGTCTGTGCTCCAAGAGTTCCAGCACATGGGGAAAAGCCCTTCAAAACATCCTTTACAAATCAGAAATTTCATAGTAGCAAGATTGAATGCTCTCCAGTCTCCTACCTATGCTTTCAATGAGAAAATTGCTAAGAAATATCCATAGCCCCTCACAGAAACAGGACATCCTGAGCTGTGGCAGATGGACTTGAAAAAATTGTAATGAAAGTTTTCAACAACAGCTGTGTGTGTGTGTTTGGGGCATTGAGCATGTGTGTTCTGTGTGCTCACGCATACACAGACTGTGAACATAACATATACTACGAGGTGTGCATCTTTTGCTAGAAGAAATGTATTTTGTAAACAAAACAATACTAATTTTGTTCACCCTGTTGTGGCACAAGGCAGGATTAGGTAGAGAGAAAATTTCAGTATGTGAGTGACCACAGTTGGAGGTTTTACAGTGAGTGTTCAGTAAAATGTCCTTGGAACATAAAACTAAAATAAATGAAGAATAATCATAAGCCATGTAGTAGTGAATGTAAACAAATCTTGAAACTAAATAGGTTAAAAAAAATGCTCTGAGGAAACTGAAGGGCAATAATTAGAAAAGAATACTTATGCTTTCTCTCTTCCTAGAAAAGACAGATTAGAAATTGTGTAATTACCTGAATACATAGCAAAAATAACTACTGTAAAATACTCATGAACGATGGCAAGCTGTTTTGAAGTTAAAGGTATAATTTATTGTGGCTGAAGGCCTGTTTGATGATAATAAATATAAAGAAAATGTTAAATATATTTTTAAATATTTTATCAACAGCACATTTTAAAAAGAGCAGGAAACATATTTAATAAAGCAAGAGAGTTACTGTACTGCAGCTGGAATAGTGTAGACAGGAACACTGTAATAGTGTAGCAACAGTAAACCATATTATCCAATTATTGACCAAGTTAATTAAATGACACTGTCTTTAGCTCACAAATTTTCACACAAAAATAATGTGAAAATGAATTTGAAGTGCAATGAGGGAAGACTGCACGTTAATGCAGCTTATCAAAAGTTGTGTTCTGTACCTTGGTTCCAGCTCAAGCTTTTTTATTGCCTGTGCCTGGCCCGTTTTGCATTGAAGGCCAGAAAGCCATGTGTCTGAGGAGTAAACTCCTCTGGGCCGTTTAGCCAGCTATTTCTGACTTACTCTACTTTTTATGATGTATTTTAGTAACTCTCCTCAGCTTTCATTGCTTTTATTCATCAAAGAAATGGAACAAATCAGTGAACAGTTACAAGTAATAGCAGTATGTTTAGGGCAGTGCGTACCACCTTTTAAATGCAAGGTGAATGCTTATAAGAAAGAGAATTTCTAGTAATTATCACAGAAAAGCATTCAGAAATTGAGAAAGGAAAAATTATTTTTATTCCTTTCTTCACCAAGTTCCAAATAATTTGACCTTGACATGTTTGGCATGGAGCAGTACAATCCAAATAACGCGTATTCTGCAGCATCCTCTACGGCCAGCACTTTTGGCTGAGTGTGGCTGTTGGTAACTGACCCAGCTCTGAGGCAAAGCTTTCGATAGTGGCATCCTTGTGCGTGATGTTTTGCTCCAGCTCAACTTTGTTTGTAAGGAATTTCACCTTGTTTCATCTACAGAGAAAGTTTTGCAGAACTGGTGAAGGTGAATACTAAAGAAATGAAAAAAGTTTTCAGATCAGGTCGTACAGGAAAGATGTCTAATGTTGGGTCATCCAAGCATATAGGTGCTCATTGTAGGTCTTAATTAAATTAATTTAATTAAAATTAAACTGACACTATGCTATACAGTCTTGGTTTGTTTTTAGTACTTAAGCTAATGAAGGCTCAGTGAACAAATTGTATTGATGAGATCAATATGTTTATCGTGTTCACTTTGCATTTCTGTTAACAAAAATTGACTCCTGATGGGAATCTCTTGATTTATTTCATAAGTGTAATTATTTTATATTACCTAGGAGTTTTTTAAGACTATCTTACAAAACATATATAAAGTTTCACCTGTTTAGTATTATACTCCCAATAATTTTGCTTTTGCACATAACCTTGTTAGAGAATCCCATGTTCAGTAGCAGTTACCAGAGAAGAATTCAGAAAAGCAATGTGTACTTTCTGCAACTGGAATTTGGCCAGAATATATCCCTTGTAATCAGACTTCATTTCCTTATATTGAGACAATATCTCTGACTGTGCTCAGCCCAAATCAATATGAAAGACAAGGGAGTTGGAACACACCAGATGAGACATATAGCACCTTTAAAGAGCTGTCCTCAGGGTTCCAGGAACCAGATTTGCACACAGACCAATAACATATGGATTTGAGGATTATTTTTTTGGTGGTTTTTGTTCTTTGTTGTTTTTTCTGTTGTAGTTTTTTCACACTTGCGATTGCTGATTTTAGTTTCATTTTTAAGGTGTCAGTTTTCTAGGAGGGACAGCAAGTATCACTTTTCTGGTCAAGAGAGTTTAGATTTTCAAGGGACATTGTAAAATAACAAGCTATTCTTATGATGTTTTAACACAACGACAATGTTGTCAGGATTCTTTAACAGCAAGGCAAAATACTTATTCAAAACTCCTTGCATTTTATACTTATATGGTAAACAATGTAGCTTTCTAATCCCTTGTGGATGCATTTCAGTTCATGCCCATGCTTTGAATACCCTACTATAACCACGATGGCATCTTCATCCTCTCTTATTTGTCAGTTTTTGTGCTGTATTCCCAGAAATCTGTCAGACATAGAAGCCCACTGCACTTTACGCTTTGCAAAAACACAATTAAAAAGCAGTGACTAAACTTGACTACTATCATAATTAAGAAATTCTTATATTGTTCCTATATTACAGTGTATAGCAGTCTGTCTGAGATGCCCTAGACAGGATGACTAAGGCTTAGAAAGGACATTGTAGAGTCATAGAGTGGTTTGGGTTGGAAAGGACCTTAAAGCTCCATTTGCAGCCCTCTGTGTGGGAGGGTCGCCTCCCACCAGATCAGGTCAACCTGGCCTTGAACACCTCCAGGAATATTTGATTTAGAAGTCTCATGTGATTATTGAAACTGCAGGAAGGCAAACTCTTTTTATTTTTCTTCTCTTTAGTGAATATGTGAAAAGTTTTTCTCATTTTCTATTTGCAAACTGGAACCTGGTTTGGTATCCTAGGAAGATCACGAAGTCTGCTCAGGAACCATTTTCAGTCTCCACATTAGTTTGAATCCATAAGTCCAGAAGGTATCAAACCAGGTAATTTCCAGTTATTACAGGCCAATAAGTCCAGCCATGTGTAGAAAAAAGGTGCATTTAATATGCAATGAAATAAAGTAATAAGGAGAGTAAAAATATTTACTGTGATTTAATTACCATATTGGCTGTCACATAGGAAATACTAACAAGTAAAACTGTTCAAGATATGCAAGATGTAGTCCAGCGATGTTGGGGACGGCACTGAGCCACCTTGTTGAGGTTACATTTCCTCTGTAGGTAGAAACAAAATAGCTCAGGACATAATAACTATAAGCAGGTAATCTGAGAGTGCTGTGCAAGCACAGCAGAAGATAGCTATGGGTTACTTATTTTTGATATTGTGCTAGTCATTAGAGAATGAGCGTGTGGCAGAAATGCAAGTCATGGCCTGAAGCAGTGATTGAGCACCTGGTGGAAGGCAGGGCCAACTCAGGGGAGCTCAGGTGCATGCAGTGTACCTGAGTGACTGGAAGGGTGGAGCCAGGATCCAGCCCTTCCCAGACCTCATTTAAGGGTTGGCAGTAGAGGTGAGGGTCTCTTGCTGGAGACCTCTGCATACTTGAGGCCTTCTGAAGGTGAGCAGATTATTTCCTTTGTTTCTGTGCCTACAGCTGTTGCATTTGAGTAAATTCTCATTTGCAGCAGTGCGGGACCATGCTGCTTTGCTGTCACGGCTGTGCTATTGCATTACAGTGTGGAACACTTTTTGCAGCTGAAAGAGCCCCATAATGTGTGTAGCATCTATTTTGTTCAAATCTAACATATCAAGCCACGCAAGCCTGTTGAAATGACTATTTCTGTTACTTTGTCTAACTGAAAACTGGCTGATGTTGTGAAGTATGGGGAGAAGAACAGTAGATATCTCTGGTCTGCACCACTGGGGGCTAGATTTTGTGAGGAGGATGTTCTGTGTGTGAGAACTGCAATGGAGGTATGTTTTATGAAATAACATGTCTTGTTCCTTTTTTTTTTTTTTTTTTTTTTTTTTTTTTTTTTCCTTTTTGGAAGGAGGCAGGAAAGTGGAGCATTGGCTTGGAGTGGAAATAGATTGCTCCTTTCTAATTCTACCTATGTATCAGCTGGGTTAGGCAGCGGTAGAGTTCATATCCTTTATTCTCTCCCTGTTAGCTCCTGGAAAGGGCTATGTTGCTTGCTACAATACTTACTTTTTTTTTTTTTCTGCCTAGCTTCTGCTTTTGATAAAATTGTTTCACCCGCATTGATGTCTGACTTTGCTGTTGTTTAGATACAGAAGTTATACTGGTAACATCTTTCCTTCTGTGTTAATTAGAGCACACTGGTGTTGTCAAGATATAGGCATGAGCTGTACTGAGTGGAAAGAAACCCTCAAAAAACTGCAGTTAAGTCCATAGGACTTTGTCAAAACCATGCAGGAAATCTGTGACAGATCCCAGATTAAATCCCAGATTTCCTTTCTCCTCCACTTGTGCTACAACTACAAGACCTGTAGTTTCTTAGTTGAGGGAAGTGTTGTCCAATATTATCTTTCTTTTTCTGGTATACTCTTGCTCCAGTTTAATACACTAGTTGCCATGTGTTTTGTGTGCTGTGGTAGTTCTGTTCCATGACTGTTTCTTTGTTGTGTTTTGTAGTACACCCTGTACAGTGAATGGTACCAATGCTGGTTACCAATTCTGTTTAGCGTTCAAGCAATAATAAAAAAAAAAACCCTCAATAAAAGCATGTATTAAAAGTTAACCAAGAAGTATTTATGGATGCAGATAACTTACTGTCTTCCTCTTCCAAATATCCTGCTTATACTTCTTCAAATCTAAATAGCATTCAGAGAAGCAGTAAGCAATGCAAAAGTGCAGATCTCTGCAGCTGCTTGAAACATAAGCTAACCAGTGCTGATTCAGAAAGATGCCCAAGGAGAGCTGTTTGGAAATGTGTGTTCCCAGCATTATGGGTCCCAGAAAGTTGTCTTTTATGGCAGAATATGGGGCCACGAGGCAGGCTGGTGCACCACTGTATGGGAACTGCTGAGTCATGGCCTGAACCTCTGATTGATCACCTGAGGCGAGCCATGAGTCAGCCAGAGGAGCACAGGTGAAGGCAATTCACCTGTGCTGCCCAAAGCCTGGCTCCACCCCTCCTAGATCTATTTAAGAGCAGGCTACCAGAGGGGAAGGATCTCTTCTGGAGATCACCTCTTGGTGTTTTATGGTGAGCTCAGCCGAAGGGCTGATCGTTGTCTATTTTGCCTAACTCTCTTGATTATATTGTGATTATAGCATCTTGGTAACTATTGATTATACAACCACATACACTGGTTCCTTCTACAGCCAGGGGAGCTGAGCACTGTTGTGCAGAGAGATTCTTTCCATGACAGGAATCGCTTCAAACCTAGAGGGAATAGTTGCTTCCAGTTCACTGTTATCCCTGTTGGATCTAAACTGGATCTACACAGCTGTCCATGCCCTTTGCAGACTGGTGACCGTTTTACCCATATTTTTTCCATTAATTTTACTTCTTTGGTTCCCCATTGCAATAGATAATGGAGAGTCAACTGTATTACAGCTGATTTAATGTGAGTCTGGTTATTCTTTGGGAGCAGTTAAAGGACTTGTTTCCTGTGTGGCAATTCATATACTGATTCAGAATCTACTGCCTCTCAAAATAAAGCAGAAGTTATCAAATTGAGGAATGCTACTGCTCAGCTGAGCCCATTACAAAAAAAGAATAATGAAGAGTTGGAGGACAATTGTGTTTTTCCTCCATACAAAGCTCAGATGAACATGAAGTGATGCAAGTCCAGATGTTGAACTCAAGCTTAAATCAGCATACATCTGGATGGTTATCAAATTATTAAATTGTAACAAAGCATTAAAGGAGTTTTCATACAAGAGAGAATTTTAGCCTTAATATGTGTTTGAGAGAGGATGCTGTGGTTCTAAAGTAGTTTTCTGTTTTATGAGGGAGAAATCTGTAGGCATTTTACCTGTCATCTCCAGACTGGTGTGTTGTATCAATCTTAGTATTTGCTACTTATGGTGCATAAACAGGGCTAATAGCTCACATGCACCTTATTTAGAGATGACTGTGAAGTGCTGTGCAGTCTCAGAAACATTTTTCCACAGCTGCTTTACGTCTGAGCTGAGGCTGGTAGATGACACGAGCTCCCAGTCTAAATCCTAATGGGCATAGAAATGATTCTTTCGGTTGTTCTTATTAGGGTATACAGCAAGTCAGTCCTCAACAGAGGCACAGTGTTCAAATGCTCAGAAAATGGTTCTGTGTGCTGTCGAGTTTGAAACATAAATCTTAATGGTTGATGGGAAGGAAAAGAGGTGTGTTAATGTGCTATCTGGTAAATGGTTAAGAAATGATGTGCTTTCTACTAAGGAAAAAATATCGCTTAGCGTTTTCCTATTTACTTTTCTTTGTCTTGCACCCCTGGTTTCTAACAATATTTACAACAATACGTATAAAATAGAATGCAGTAGTCCCAGAAAATAGTAGCTCCAAAAGTAAGGTCTTTGTATGTTCAGGGGAGTTTCTCTAGTGAAGATTTTGGACAGTGTTCCATGGTACCATGGGCCCGAACAGTATTTGGGCTGTCAGCAGAACAATCTTGCCAGTAACAGCCCTTAAAAACATGTCTGAAGGGTATTTGTTTCGCAGCTGCTAACGTCCTGTGCCTCAGGGAACCTGGGCAGCCAAGCAGGCAGAGCTCTGTGCTTACATTGAGCACCTGAATGTTATTCACAAACCAAATACTCGCTTTTCTAAATCAAGTAATTACACTCACAAGAATGCGACAATCTGCTAAATGACACCATTAATATCATATATCCCTAATTAACAAATGAAATTAATAGGTGCAGAAAAAGGTTTAACTGTACATGAATAGGCATGATGATACTGTCTTTTTCTTTTGGCTTATAACAATATTTAGCCTAGACCTTGCATTTGGAACTGTATTTACATGCTGATATTCTACAATATGAATGAGCTCTTTCATGACTCTCTTAAGGATGGAAGTATAGGCAGTACCAACAAGTCTTCTGTGGCCCTTAACAATCAGTTCTGGGATCCCTTACTTTCCACATCACTCATGGTGGACAAAATGCCACCACTTTTCACACTGTGATGGTGTACTACCTCACAGTGCCATCTTCTGAGAAGATCCTATGGTGTAATAAATAACAATAGGGAATGGCAGACTGCTCATGGCTCTGTGTGCATCTGATAGACGATAGTAGAGGGTCAGTTGTATTTTTATAGTTTAAAAGAATTTCTATATTTCTGTAGCTGTAGAATTGTACTTAAGATTGTGATGCTTTATAAAATCCTAGCGATATGAGTAGCATATATTTTGATTGCTCTTTAAATTAGTTCAATATCATATAAAGCAGTTTGTTAGAACGTTACATCTTTCCATAAAGTATTCTACATTTAATATACTTATTTATAGTGATTCTGTCTGGTTAGTGAAACTGCTTGCAGCAGTGGTGCTACTGTAAACCATTAGATCTTTACTTTCTTTTGTTTTCAGCAAGTCTGATTTTATTTTATTTTTTTTTTTGTGAAGAACAGCTGTTATGAACTGGGACTGTCTGAGTTCAAAGACATAATCTGAAAAACTCATAGATCTGTATTCAAGAAAACTGTTTAGTTCTGTGTGTCCCTTTACTGATTTATAGAATTAAAATATCCCTGTTAACAGCTGGATGCATCTGGAGGGTGAGACAGCCATGTTTTCTTTCTTCATCTCATGATAGTAGTTTGTTTTTTGCCTTTTATTTTCTTTCCAAATCGATATAACTGAGATGAAGGTTTTTTTTTTTTTTTTTTTTTTTTTTTTTTTTTTTTTTAAACATTTCAATTTAATTTCCCAAATAAACTGGGCTAGGATGCTTTTCAGGAGTAAAGACTGAAATGTAACCATCATGTGGCCATACACAATCTGCAAAGTGAAGGAAAACTCACATATGGTATAGACATATAGAGTATTAATAATGCTTAATAAATTAGTAACAATTGCTGCAGTGAAAAAGTAATCAGCAGAGCAAACACAGGCATGGAATTTGCTTTTATATGCCAATTTAATTGCAATAATAGTCACCACCAGGAGCACCCCAACACTAGTTACTGCACATAATCACAGCTATTTTCAGTACACAGACTAAAATAGCTCTGTTTTTTTCCTAGTCCCTCTCTGTCCTCCTATTACGCTCAATCTTTTGGATGTGTACTTCAGAAATTAAGACAGAACCTTATTTTAATGCCTTCCTGATTTTCAGAGCCAGTTCTTCCAGGTAGGATGGAGCTAGATTGATAATATGCTACTGAAACATGAGTTCATTCATAAACTTTATTGGATAATCCTGAGCAGCAATATCACCAAATTTGTATCTGCTTTGCAAATACAGCAGGGAGATGGAGAATCACCTCTGAAAAGAGTTCTGTTTTGTCAGGATGTACTTTTCAAACGTGGAGGTAAGGATTCTGTCGTCTGCAGGTGGATGCAGTCACTGAAGTGATGAACGTTATGTATTGGCAGCAAGGAGGGAGGCAGGATTTGAGGTAGTGCAACTGCAGCGTTTTATCAAAAAGCCTGATAGTCTACCTATTGCTTGAGCTCACTTGTTAGTGAGTGTGTTCATATGTCAGTACTTGCAGTTTAGGATTCTTTGAGGTCTTAACAGCATAAACTATATGGAATCACAATAATATTTTTTTCCCCAAAACATTTGTGATCTCTATAAAGCAGTCTCCAGATGCTGGCAGGTAGGATCTCTTTTCTTCAAATGAATATATCTTGAATAATTACTAACGTGTAGTCAAGTCCTTTAACAAAAACAAGCTGCTTGTTTTCTTTATTTCGCCTAGTAGTCATTTTTCAAGCTGTCTCTAGCCTTAGCACTTCGAGAATTCTATAGGAATTTACCATGAAGCCAAAGTTTGATACTTTGCATTGTAGTCTGATAAACGTGAGTGTAGAACTGATTGGAAAGAAAAAATCACTCTGGAATAATTTGCACTGTGCTTTGTTTTAATAGTTAACTAAATTATTTTCTCAGAAGTCAGAAAAGATTAATGTAAAATGCAAACATAATTAAGAACTACTCAGATTACTAATTGTATCCCAAAATAGACAAACTACAGAAGACCATGTTGGTTGAAGAATACTTTGAAGTGCTTTTTGGCCTAGCTTCTTGATAATTGTTCAGAGATACAGAGACAGGACCGCTTATATTTACTTGAAATAGGTAAGAGGAAATCTGTTTTTATTTATTTGTGGCTTAAAGAAAAAACTACATACTTTTGCTTGACTAGAACTTTTGGAACCAGAAAAGGCATTTTTAGTTTCGCTCTGTTTTCTTTCGGCAGGCTTTGTTGTTTACAGCTCACTGAGCCCCTCTTACAGAACTCTTTCTGGAATGTTCTTGATCTAGAATTGGAGTTCAACATTTGCACTGATTTAGAAATCAGTGTTCACAGGAAGTGCACCTAATAATGGTGGAAGCATGAGTAAAATCCAGAAGGCTCTTCCTTCAATGGAATGATTCACCTCTAATACTACTTTTGCCCCTCTCTATGCTCTGCCATTAGTTTATCCTCAGTGTGAGGAAGAAACTAAATGAGAAACAAGATGACCAAGCTGCTAACAGGTTGTTTGTTTTTTTGTTCGGTTTTTTTTTTTTGAAGACATTCTTTTAGTCCACTACTCTCCTTTAATAAAAGGAGAAGCTGCTTTGAATAGTATGCCCTTTCTCTAAGCTTATTAAAATGATAACGGAAAGAGCAGGGCATATCTGCTGAGTCAGCTGCTACTCTGTTATAAAATGGAATTGAGGGGAAAAAAGTAAAAATACTGTGATGGAGAGAGTTCATTGCAGAGTCAGTTCAATAAAACTTGTGCTTCCCAGTTCTGGCACATTTCAGCTTTTGGACATTTCAAAGGGCTTGATAAAAAGCAATAGCCTTGTCTCCCACACATTAAAGCTTCATCAACGACATTATATGAGAAGAAGAAAAACCTGGCACAACAGTAAAGCAAAGGGTAAGGTGTTCCTTAGATGGGTCAAGGTGCTCTAAGTTCTCTTGATTCACTGAAATAACAGCATTTTTTCTGGCAGCAGAACATCTGTACCCTCTGTCTGTGTCGAAGAAGCACATCTGTTCACAGTTATGGGTCAGTACCCGTACAGGAAGCATAGTTGTAGTGCACTCAAAGATGCTGGATCATAGCTCTCAAAAAGCATTTTTTTTAAACTCTAATTAGTGAAGGGACAAGAGAATAAAGTGAATGCAAGTCAGATCTGTGAGACTTAAAAACCCAGACAACTGCTTTAAACCTGGTGAACATCTAGGTAGATGTGTAGGCAGCAGTAGTACGGCTTTCACTCAATGCTATGTAGTTTTAAAGCGATTTAGTTAAAAGCCTTCATTCTAAGAAGGAAAAAAAAAAAAATAGAGGAATACAATTTGTGTCAATAAGGCAGTGAAATGCATAATAAGCCTGGTGGGCTATCTGATCATATGGAGTTCATAAAAATATTTTCTGGAGTCATTTCTGTCCTGTCAACACACAATTGTCAAGATTTCCCCTCTCCTGTCAGTAAGATCCTTGGGAATACTTCTAACTTGAGAAGTAATATTGAAGCATACAGCACAGTTTGCAATACCATCAAATTCAATTTACTGTTGCTCCAGTGGGCCTAGTAAAGACTTTTTTTTCCTTTGGTTTTCTTACCTCTGGAGTATTTTCAGATGATTAACTTGTATATTCAGTCCTTATATATGCAGCCCTCTATAGATACAACTGTCTTACCACAATATCTTCCTATAATAAAGATACTCTAAGTCTGCTTTAAAGGAAAAGTATACTTCAGATGAATTGTGTCATCAAAACCTTTTGTTCTGTGGCAGAAAAGACACAGAAAATGGAAATTTAAAAAGCTAAAATTTAAAGTAACTATTTCCTAACATCATCTAATGACTCGATTCAAAAGCATTAATGGATCTGTTTAAAATAAACAGAAATGGATATAAAGTAGGCTGAGCTTATGTTTTCCTTTAGGTTGGTTCTGCTTCTAGATACCTATAATGCTGATCCTCTGCACCTTAAACCCATTTATGTAGCTTTACCGCTTTACGGATGCCAGCTATTAACACTGAACTTCAACTATAAAGACATCCCATTACCCTGCTCTTAGAACTACAATGTTAATCTTTTGTTAGAAAGGAAATTGTACTTTAATTTTCCCCATTTTCTTAAACCATAAGTATTTTAGCATTTAGGAGCCTTTTTCGTATGCTTCAAATTCCTTTGTGAAACCCTTGAAAAAGGATCACTGCTGCAGAGAACAGTTTCTAACACATCAATTGCTGGAGCAAATTGACTAGTCACTACTTCATTCTTCATAGATAAAGGTAACTCTCACTGTTAGCATTTCTTACTGAACATTCACTTGTGTGGGCTGGAAATGCTGTAAAACTTTAAGAACTATCATTTAAGATATGACAAGGTCTTGAAAATGTCTGACACGTTAATACACAATCCCTGCCCCTCCCAACAATCTGAGGGCCCATAATCTGACCTTGCAGACGGGTTGTAGTCGAACCCCTACCTGCTGAGCGTTAGGTAATGTACTGTGTCACAATGGAAACATTTCTTTCTGTGTTGTAGGAATTTTGTCCAAATTGTCCATTGGCCAACCACATAACAGGCTTGGAATGCCACTGTATGGCATTAGACAAATACCTGCACTGATGCAATGATCTTAGGATTCCCTAATTCATTTAAGCAAGCACAGCAAAAACACATCTGAGGCAGCATACTCAGTCATCAGGACATGGTGCTGGTCTTGTGGTCACAAAGAAGCTAATGTTTGTATTTACTAACCTGTCACTAGTAAAACTATAGAAACAGTTTTTTAGTCTTCATTTATGATTATATGATATTTGGGATGCTTTCCCCTCCAGTTAGTTCTACAAAAACTTGAGCTCTATATTTGTACAGTTAGTAATGGTGAAAATGCTCACATTTTTTTAACTGCACAGCTCAGTCCTTATAGGATGCTTGACTATCAACTTTTTTCTTTTCTTTTTCCTTGAGTAAAGTTTTGGAGATATTAAAAAATGCATTAGCAGTGGAAAACTAACATTAGCTATCTGAATGAGACATGATGTAAAACTTACAAATGGATAGTATTTGTTATAAGTACATACTTAAACTTATTCAAATGCTTGTAAATGGCTACTGATAGTAAAGCTCTACGTGCAAAACAGCGGGATGGAGAGGGGAGAGCTTTCAGCGTGTGTTCTGTGATTTTTGTATTCTGTTGTTCTTGTGATATTGGTTTTAAAATCATCAGAGTCCTTTGTCACTGGATACTGGCTTCAAACACTGATTCACGAAGGCCCCTGTGCACAGGCTGCTAATCACGTATATGGATTGCTTGCTAGCACTGAAATGCATGCACCTGCACCTCTGCTATTTCATGTAATGCACTGTTTCTTGAATATCCAGTGTGTTGTGCAGGCATGTTTGAGCATGCTTAGTTTTACATGCATTGCTGAAGTCATCAGGCATCAGCAGTTAAAGCTAACCTCGTGCGTAGGCTTTGGAAAGATGTAGCACTTCTTCCAAGATTGTCAGTGATCGCAACAGGAATAAAGCCTACTATCTGCATTAACAGCCTTGTCTCAGAACTAGCAAATGTCTTCCTTACCACAAGAATTTTACAAGGTTGATCATAATGTATTTAAAGTCTATGAAGCAGGACTGTCTAAGTAGACTCATGGCCAGTTTTAATGGTACATAGCTCAAGTTTCTTCTTAAATTTTATTTCACTTATTGAAATAGTTTGTCTGGCACAAGACACCAGAAGATATCAGCATACGTTATGATTTGCAATGATTACAACAAATGAGCATGGTGTGATGTTCCAGAGTCCCGAAACAAGCAGAGCAGGAAGACTTTATGCTTGTTTTCTTGTGAATATGAACCACAGTGCCAATTACTCTCAGATACTTAGCAAGATCTTTGTTAATACAAAGTTTATCTAATTGCCAAACAGAACAATGATATGGATAACATTGTAGGAGTGCTAGACAGATTCATAGAGAAAATGAGATCATAAAGCTTGACGTGGTGTAATGTATGCCCATGTGACTCGGATGTGGTTGATGCTTCTTATTAAAGTACGTTAAGAGACTTATGAATGTTTTCTGCAGCAGACATGGTAGAACATGTGAAAAAGGACTGGCAAAGGTGTTGAGAGCAGTTAAAACTCTAGGCTATGATTTGTGTTAATGTTTAAGGCTAGAGGGATTGTTCTATTGAAGGAGTTTTCCCAGAGAAACTGTGCTGATTTGTTGATAAGCGTACAGCTGACCGGTTGCTGTTCACTCTAGCAAATTATTTTGTTGATTGATAGCTCAGTTAATTTCAAAAGCAGCCTTCTTACTGCCTGTGCAGCTGTGAATTCTAATCAACTGAAGCAATTAACTGCTATCTCTGGGTGCAGAGGAGCCAACTGCAGAACCAAACACGCTGAAAATGGGCTGTTGCAGATAACTGGGAAGAGTGAATTCATGCCTAACTTTTACTCCCTGTAACATTCCATCAGATTCCCTGAAGTTCCAGTATTTATGTATTAACTGGAGTTGTCTCTGTATTATTAGATCAAATGTTCTATTTTCACGTTTAGTTGTATTTAATTTAGCAATGGTTAAATGGGATTCAGAAGGAAAAAACATCATGTTTTGATTACGGGAAATCAAATTATTTCACTTTGACAGAAAGAATACTCCTCAAGTACTCCATTCTGTGTCCTGAATAAGGGTGACTGCCTTCTAAGGGCAGTTTGCAACAAGCTTTCTTGAGCTTCACTGGGCTAGAAAAAGTGGGCTAGTTAGTGACAGGGAGGAAAGGAGTAGAGAAACACATTCTAGTGCTTTTGTTCTCTGTGAGGAGGGAAGCAGTGCCTGACCATATGTGGTCATTATCCATCCCCTGGCACCTATTTTCTTAAAAAAGCTTAAGAGTGTTAAACCTAGTGTCTGCCTTGGTTAAATATAACCAGCCAGTATTAACTACCTTTTGTAGTTTCTGCTGGTTGTGATTTTTTTCCTGTTGTAATTGGGGTGGAGTTTGCTTTTTATTCCCTATTGTAGGCCTTCAAAATGCAGGCATGCAGCTTTTCTTTTTCTAGGGAAGGTAGAAAGTAGTAGTAAACTTCAGGGTTCTTTGGAATTTATTTGACAACAGAAATGATGGCTGGTTGGTTGGTCTTCACCTCTTTGAGATCGATTTTCCAGGCTACATCAGGTTATCTGTTAATCCCTTGTTTCTTAAGTGAATGTGTGTTTCAGCCTGATGTCAATGTATCATGCCATACTAGAATGAAAAATTTTCATAATTAAGTCTTTATTATTTGGTACTTTGATATGGAAAAGTTCTTCAAAATTGTAACTCCTGAAAGACTCATGAGCTGTCTGCTGAGCGAGAACAAGGGAGGGACAGAAATAGTTTTTTCCAGAACTGAGAAAACAGCAGCATGAAAATAATGCCACGGAGTAGGCATGTCTACTGGCCTACAATGTTCTATTGCACAGGATTTTTTCACATCAGTGCTTGGTAAATCCTTCCCTCACTGAGTGAGAAAGCTGATAGCTTTAAATTAGAAGAATGAAAATTACCTGTGTAAGAGAATCATGATATAAAAAGTTGATATTGTATGAGCTTAATACAATAAGACCTCTCAATTTTATAGTATAAAACATACTTTTAGGAAATCAAAGAAATTGAGGAATAATACTGGTATGCTTATGGATATTGGTGTTTAGTGATTTGCTATAGTTATCTCTCAAATACATATTAGATTATTTCTCTATTTTTTTCAGAGTAGAGCAGAGCTAAGACTTATAGGGGCATTTCTGCATACAAAACAAACACTATCACGTTGATATGTGGAACTAATCTTCTTCTGGAATAGAACTGAGATGAAATGGTTGTGATCTAATCATTACTTTTGTTTTGTATAAAACACGTGCTTAGGTTACTAGGTTATATCTCCTGATTTAAACCTGGTTTAGGACTGCTTTAACAGTCTAGGAAATAGTGGAAATCCCCTGCTAGGCTCTACTTTGTAAAAGATGTAATCTTTTAATGTATTAACCTACAAGGAACTAACCACTTTGATCTAAACAAGAATTTGGCTAGGCAGTTTTGTCACTGAAGTCAGCATGTTCCTGCAGATCTTTACCTTCTGCAAATTACTCACTTAAATTCTTGAGCTGCATTTAAATATTCCCTTTCAGAACATCCTAAGTCACAGCTTATGTATAATTCTGTGTGGTTCACAGCTCCTGTAAGGTTTTGAGAACACTAGTAGGTATTAATGACTCTGACCATCATCCTTCTGGGCTTCTGACCACACATGAACACCCCTCGCCCATGGGACCAGGAGATCCATTCCAGCTTAGTAACACGGCAAAGTGAGCAGTATGGGGGAAGACAGGTGTTTAAAGTCTGGCAAATTTAGTCCTCATTCGTGTAATGTTAAGATTAATTGCTATTGGATCAGCACTACATTGTTTGTAGAAGTTGCTTCTCTGTTTTCAGCATTCTAAAAATCATGACAGCTTTCCAAGAGTTGACTAATCTATTCATCCAGCTTTATAATTTAGTTCTGTTTGGAAAGCTTCTTCAGGAAAGACTCAGAATTATGCAGCCAAACTTCTGCTGTAAAGTTCCACTGATTGCAAAAAATTTCCCTTGGTGCCTATCTGCTGTCCCGTTATGTATTGTTTACTATCCTGGCATTGAAATTTTCAGGACTGTACAAATAATAACTGAAATGCAACTTTTTTTTAAATTCCACCCAGTGAAAAGAGGACTGTTTTAACTTCAGAATATTTGGTCAAGATGTACTGTTTTACTCAAGTAGAATTCTCTGTGTTTGCCAAGAAAAAAATCAACCCTGTAGAAGAATATAAAGTTTGGAATGAATAAAAAGTCAGATAGGAGTAGATGCTATCAGAACCACTTCTTTAGTTGAAAAGAGTACAGAAAACCTTTTGTAGTGTTTGTACTAAACTCCAAGAGGACACGAGCTGCTCAGAAGTGACACAGAAATGCACTGCCATTGACTCATAAACTGAAGGGGACAGTGATCGCTCAAATGCCACTGTGCTTTTATGATTTATTGAAAAATTGTGTGGTATGAAGTTTACATGGAGATGAACAGATCTTGGCTTGTAATCTTGAAAATACATTCACGTTAGGTACTTTTATTATCCAAACAAGTAATCATTTTATAATTGTCAGTCCTTTTTGACAGATTGTGTTGAGGCACTTTATAATTACCATTAAATTATGTTTCACAACATCTGTCTGAAGTATAAAATTTCTATACCAGTCTTAGATTGGTAAACTAAAGTGCTGATAATTCAAGGGAAGGTCTGAGATGACTCCAAGAAGAATCTGGACCTCAACCTTAGTTACACTCTAATGCCTAAACCACAAAACTGTTGTTTGTCTTTTTCAGTAGCACATCCTAGCAATTAATTTTGAATAGATATATACACAATGAATCCAGAATTTGGAGAATAAGTCTTAGTATAAAATTTCTAAAATTACAAAGTAGTAGTGTTATTGCTTAAAATCCAAACTATGCAAAGCTGTTATTTTTCTATTTCACAACAGACTGCAAATAGCTGCCAAGCTTAACTTAGCTCTTTTCTGAAAGTAGAAGCGCTTTTGGAACTGCTTCTGATGTAAAGACAGAATAACACTCAAAACATATTATCAGTCCTTCTAGTAGGTACATTGTGTAGCCCCTCCTTGTTCTTTTAGACTGTTCTTGTCAGGGCAAACACAGTTTTGAGCACAGCTCAGAACGTACCCAGAGCTCTGCTTTGCTTGCTTTTTCTCTAAAAGAATCCATTTTGGTGGTGGCATGGAGCAGTTTTCCCCAGGTCTACCATCTGTTCTAAGCTTCACCTGCCATGTGAAATGAGATATGTAAGATAATAAATAGGAGGAAACCTACAGAATTTTGCAAGTTGAGGTCTGGGCAGAATCAGTCCAGTCATGACTAACCAAGAGAGCTGAAATTCACTCTGGATCTTAGAACACCGTTTTGGCACTTTGCTATCCTAATTGAACACATAAATGCATGACATATCACAGAACTTCTGAATTAATCAGTGTGGCACCAAATCATCTCATTCCACAGAAAGGATAGTTTTCTGTCCTCACTTGAACTTATTTTGTAGTACATTTCTTTCAGCCTGAGCTGAAATATTAAATATCGTTTCTTGGTTCTTCTCTATCCGTATGTTACAGTAAAGGAAAACATAGGATCCCACTTCTAACTTACCATCTTAATTTCTATTTTTTTTTTAAAATACGAGAACATATATTGGACTTGATTCAAATGTTCTTAAATTCAAAATGTCTTGCACAGAGGCCATTAAATGTATTGGTTGGTTCAGCTGAGGCAGCTGGAGTAAGAATGGTTGTTCTATTGTTCTTAACATTTTTCTTCTCCAACAATAAATCGCTCTGCTTTTTGTTCTTTGGGGGCAAGGGGGACTGATATTCTGATTAGAAAATCACATGATGAATTTTCTGTGCAGTTGCTTGCTGTAATTCTTCTGTGCTTGTTATTCTTCCAGTTTCTTCACTGAAATTAAGCTCTTAGCCATGCACAGTGAACAACACAGTCCTTTTGTGGAGCTAAAAGGCACCTTCAGCAATAGAGAACCGGGTCATCTTCTGTGATAAGTTTTTTGGCCTGCTGTAAACCATCTTACTGGAATGACTGTGAATTCAAAGCTATGACTATCGAAATGGAGATTTTGAAATTGTATTTTACTTCTTGTAGGCTGTTTCCATGCCTTTACAACTGATGGTTGTTTATATGAATTAAAATTTAGGTATTTACGTAGTCAAGGACTTAAAAACCTATAGCAGAGGTCGGCCATGTCTGTTGATCTGTGCTTCTGTGAAAAGTACTTGTGGTCTTTCAGTTCCAGCAGCGTGCACAAGAGAGAGTTCCCTCAGTTGTTGCGATAGGTGCTTGAGCTGTCATTGGAGCCAGAAACTGTGCTTGGGATAGGCTCTAGTTATTCTGGTTTTGAAAATGTTCTTGAATTCCCATCTCACTTTCACCTCTTCTTTCTAGACATCTGGGCCTGGAGTACTACCTTTATTTCCTGCTGCTCTGAAACTGCTAGCAGATATATAGCAACTCTGTAACTTGTAATGTTCTGAGTTAGATTGCCTTTTAATAATGAAAGGCTTTTACATGCTTTGAATGAATATTGACATCTTTTGACAGTCTTGGTTTAGTGTTTTCTTAGTAGTTATTCTTAAAAAAAAAAAAAGAAAAAAAAAAAAAACGATTTAAGTGCTATTTTAGGCTGAATTCCACGAGGATAATTACATGCTACCTCCTGCTGCATTGTTCATTATTATACAATTATGCTCTGCATCACTCCCATCAGATTACAGCTGATCTAAGGCAAATCCTACTCTAGCTTGTCAGGTAGATTTGGTGAGCTTTGCGGGTGAACTTTGCTTTCCTCAGCGGTGGGAAGAAACTGGAGTAACTGTTACTGAAGTGATCCAGCTATTTTATTCATTAGCTGTGTAAGCTGATGACCTGCTCTTTTCCCTGACTGTGCTGTCCAGGAAGCAGGATCAACTGCCGACAACTGACAGTGTCACTGAACCGAGGCGGGAGATCCAGTATGATCAGAGAGCTGATTTGTTTTACCTGTTAAAAACCAGTAGCTCTCACATTCTTAGGCTGGCCAACTCACGGAACGATATCTTTTTACCACATTAATGACAAATGTGTTTTGAAGACTTGTCACGTTAATCCCAATTAGCATTTTATAATAGCTTCCATTAAAGTAATCCTAAGAAAATTGAATTTTGATCCATGAGGAGTGCAGGAAAACATCTTTCTTTTGCTAACTATAATTTAGCTTCTATATCAGTAAAGGGTCCTTCAGAAGCTGAGTATCCTTGGTTCTGTGGCACCTCCCCTTTGTTTCATGGTTGAGATGAGAGTTTTGTAGTTAAATCAGAGTGGGAAAGGCTGTTTTGTTTTCCTTAGCCAAATCAGTAGCCTTGTTTTCAGAACAAAATGTCACTGATGGGAATAACGCTTCTTTTTGGTGAGAACTGAACCGGTTCACAGTGTAATGATTGTGATAAATGTCGCCTCTGTGGTTTGACAGAACCAAAACAACTTGGTACTTCCAAGCAATTAAAATGCAAGCAATGAAGATTACATGGAAAAAAGAATAACAAAAAAAGGAAAAAATCAAATGCAGATAACTGAATTGCAGCTGGGGCTGGTCACATTCACAGCACAAAATATTGGCCTAAGTCCCATGTGAATGTAGAAGGGATGGACTAGCAACTGATAATATAGGAAAAAGGGGACGTAACCTTCCCATTTGGAATTTTGGTCCCACTGATGTGGCATGGGCTTGTCTCTGTCTCTTACAGAAAGCTGAACCACTTTGATATCTTTGTTTCTCTTGCCACTTACTGAAAGCGAGGGAGAACAAAACAGACTTGAGAACAGGACAGCAAATGATATGGTGGAACGCAGAGGACTTGCTGTTTGAGTCAGTAACATTTAATTCCTTTGTAAATAGGCAGTGGGTTAAACAGGAAGAAACAGCTTGTCGATATCGTGTGTTTTTGTTCCTGGTAGCGAACAGGTTTGTGAAATCATTTGATGTAGCCCTGCCACAGTAACTGGTATTATAAGGTTCTGCTTCAGCTTCCTCTCTGTATTTCCACTGTAGTTTTTAGTTGAATAAGGGATCGCATTATAAAGATAGGGATTTTAGTATAAAACATTCCTATGTTCCAGTGGCTTTCATGGAGCTGAGCTTCTTTTTATGTTGGTTGAGGGCCTAGTCCACACAGGTGATAGACATTGAAGGTTGCATGGGAATACTCCAAGACTTGCAAGGACAAAGGGAAGAGGAAAATGGAAAAGAATTTACATGTAGTTACTGCATTTTAAGAGTATTTAATTAAAGAATCACGCCTGGTGCCATTAGGAGGGGATTTAATAGACACATAAGTGAACAGTGAATAAACCATATTAGTGGGCAGATTGCAGGGCTGTGTAAGAAAAGGGCAATTTTGCAGAGAATGTGATGTCAACAGACAGGAGCAGTTTGTGCATGAGACAAATACAGTTATTTGAATGAATGCCAAAATAAGGGGGAAAAAAACACTAACAAGAAGAGCAAGGAATGCTACAAAAGCTTAATACATGTGACAGAAGACTGAGAGTAATAATGCTCTCTATCAATTAATGAGCATGCAATGACTGACTCGATAGCTGTGAAGTTGGTGACATAATCTAGTAGCCGTAAAGCCGTTAGCAGTATACTTAAGCTTGCTGTATTTTGTTACAGTAGTCTGCTGTCATTTCACTGCTTTGCTTCTATCTAATTCAAGATGTTAATCATCCCTAACAAAAGTTAGGCAGAGAATGCAAAACTATTTTTTTGTTAGCTCCAATGGTGAGGAGGCCTCTTTATTTATACACAACTAATACATTTTGGCCTCTGCATAAGAAAAATGCAGAATCCCCTTCAGATTATTCTAGTCATCACAACACCACATAAGCAGTGATGCCGGGCTCATTTGAAGAGGGAATAAATTGACTAACTTGACTAACTGAGTTAACAGTAATGGCCTCTTATTGATTAATCCTGATATTTTACCCTTCTCTTTGTATATATATATGTGTGTGTGTGTGTGTATGGTGATGAAATAGTACCCTAAGAAAAAATAACGAGCAGATGAGCCTAAGAAGAAAATGCATTTTCTGCAGGAGTTCTCAGAAAAATTCCTGAAAAGATGCTCAAACAAAAGCTGATTTCTAATTTCTTCTCAGTGTTTTTTCATAAACGAAAGATTTCCATGAAGGATGTCAAACAGTAACAAAAATAATAAAAAAAATTCTTATGTATTATGACTGTTTCTAGGGTCCTGTGTAGGCACCCCTTAACTTGCATAGGATATGAGCTATTTACGCAATGATAATCTATACAGAACAGTCCAGAGTAGCCTAGAGTTTAGTTTTTGAATTCTTTAAGGTGATTTCAGGGGATCTCAACTGATATAAATCATCTACAGTTTCATTTTTCACAATCTTCAGAAAATATTTAGCTTTGGTATTGTTCAGAGCTACAAATTCAGAAAATATTCCTATAGCCCTGTGGATATAAGACTAGCTGCCTGGTGTTTCCAAAAACTTTATGTGAAATTGCAATAAAAGTTGGAAGTGTTTTTAATGCCGTAGCTGGCAATTTGTTTCCATGGTATTGTCCTAATTTTCAAACACAAATAGTTCCTTTGGTTGCATGACTTGAAATGAACCCAGTTTTCAGCAAATGCGAAGAGCAGCAGTGTGCTATCGATTCACCAAGGGAAGCTGTGCTAATCTTGCAAACCATTTGGAGACCCATCATATCTGAAAAGTTTGCTAATTTGTGGGATTTGAGCTGTAACTCAAGAATTGGAAGAAGTCATTGTAATGCCAAGGAAAAAAAGTCCTTACTATTGAGCGTGACTTTGAGGAGGCATAATTTGTTTGCTTGGTGTTTTTTTTCTTGGTATTTTATTTTTAATCTAAGCGTGCTTTAATAAAATATGGAAACAGACTCAAGTCTAAAGGTGAGTTTTTGAGACTACTTTGGCTGCTGATCAGACGAAGGTATTCCTATTTATTTAATATCAGCTATTCCCAATTCTCAGTGTTTTCCCAGCAAGATTTTTTCCTTTATTAGTACCATTTAAAGATAGCACAGTTATGGCAGGGTTGGAGGAGGATCGTTCACACTGACACTGAGAGCACTGTAGATGGGAGCGGGGTTTCCCGTGTGTGCTGTTCCCAGTCGCTGTTACTGTGGAGAACTCGATACCCAGCGTGCCGACCCGACATCACAATCTGGAGGTAGCAATTTTCTATTACAGTATGAATGTTAGTGAATAGACATTGACTGGCAGAGACAGATGGATAAGCAGAATTTGTAGAAGCTACAGAAGCAAATATTTAGGAAAGATGCCAGCTATAAATACAACACATTGAAAGTTAATTTACAATGTTCAGCCTGTCCAGCATGCTTTTCTGTCTAGGACCTACGTTAACATTATACACTTAAGACATTATATCATTATTCTTATTTTAGTGCATTTCATGCCTATAGATTTAATATAAACAGAGGTGCTGACAGGAGCTTCAGTTTAAACAGGTTTAAATGTGAATTTGACTTTATGATTTTCATCAGGGAAAAAGACTAAACAGTTTAAGTTGATTAAATTTTCTTAAAGCTGCAGCTAAATATAATGAAAACCATTTGTGCTTTTTTTGAGGGGGTGAATGGGGAAAATGAGTGTCTCAGTGTTGGTGACTGACGGCTTCATGCAATGAATTCTTTTCCTGTGGAACAGCCTCAAAACAGTTTCAATTTTTCATAAACTTCTGCAAGTTTCAGTTTTCTGAACACTAGAGGAAGCATGGCTTTGCCACTGAAGTGCTAGCTGACTAGAGCTGTGTGTTAAATAACTGAAATATAGATTATGCTAACTATACTTCAAACATTGTTTTCTTGTACTGTGGATGTTTTGGTGATCTTTCCTTTTTTTCATTAAATTTCTCCATTTTTACTATCTATGAAATATTCTAAGAACTTAAAACCTAGAGCTCTAATTCAAACTGAGCACCTGTTTAAGCATGGGCTAACTTCCACGCATGCTTAGTTACAAGAAGGAGCTATTTTAGCTTATTTGGAGCTTGGAAATAGGTACGTGAGTCAGGGTCTAACTAGAGTGAAGTGTTTACCAGAGATTATTCTGTCAAGTGAGAAATAAGAGTTTCTAAGAGCTTGGATTAGAAAGGGAAAAACACAGCTCTGACGTGTTGAGATGAACCTGGGAAAACAGCTTGTTGAATTTTCAAGTATGTAGGGACAGATTTTTTAAGTGCAGTACTTCAAACACTGCGATGTACTGCTTATGGCCAGTGCTCATCCTCATATTTTTTTTCTGGACAAAGCAGAATGAGTGGCTTTTGTTTGGTTTTACTTGTTACTTTATATCGTCAATAATTTGGGAGGTCATCTTGAAAATAGTGGGTGCCCACTTTTCCTCTTAAGTGTTAAAGCAATCCAGAATCAGATAGGGAAATACAAATCTAGAATCATGGTAGAAATAAAGCAGTTAAATGTGTAAGGGGCTTGGCTTTTGTTTGGTTTTACTTGTTACTTTATATCGTCAATAATTTGGGAGGTCATCTTGAAAATAGTGGGTGCCCACTTTTCCTCTTAAGTGTTAAAGCAATCCAGAATCAGATAGGGAAATACAAATCTAGAATCATGGTAGAAATAAAGCAGTTAAATGTGTAAGGGGCTCTAGAGAAGAGCAAAATGGAAGAAGGTGTGAAGCTGCTTTTGAATTTCTTCCAGAATTCTGCAACACCTTTCCATGGAAGAAAATTATATTGCCATACACAGAATTCCTTTCTGCAACAATAACATGGGCTGAATTTTGTCTGTTTATGCCTTGATGTTTGATTTCCATTGCCTGAAGGCTTAGTTTCAGGAAGCCTTCTTATGCAGGGGGCCTTTACCTATGGAACAAAACTGAGAAGCGTTCAAAATTTGGTCATTCAAGAAGTCAATAATTTCCAAGTCAGTAATATCTGGAGAGGATATATTTGGCTGCCTCAAAAGCATGATCTTTCCTTGATTTTGTTTAAGCTGAGAAAAGACGTCGTGTTGTCCAACTCTGCAGCCAAATTCAGGCTGCGTCACTTCCTTCCTTCTGCTTCTCCCCTAGGGACTAGTCAGTCTCCTGGTATGTAGGCTACTAAGATTGTTTTCAGCAAAGGATTAAGGGGGGCTGCAGCAGTTTGAGAACTGGAAGAGGCTGTCATTTCAACCTGTTATCAATAAAACTGGCATTTAGGGTCGTATGATTTGTCAGAGAACACAACATCCTGATTGTTAAATTGGAGGAGAAAAAAAAAAAAAAAAAAAATGAACCACTCGCTAGATAAGGAACTGGCTGGATGGTCAAACTCTGATTTGCAGATGGTGGCTCAGTGTCTAAATAGAGATTGGTGATAAGCGGTGTTCCTCAGGGATCAGTGTTGGGACTGGTGCCATTTAACATCTTTGTAGGTGAGATGAACAGTGGGATTGAGTGCATCCTCAGCAAGTCTGCAGACAATACCAAGCTGAGCAGTGCAGCTGAAACGCTAGAGAGAAGGGATGCCAGCCAGGGACCTGGTCAGGCTTGAAAGGTGGGCCTGTGCCAACTTTGTGAAGTTTATTAAGGCCAAGTGCAAGGTCCTTCATCTGGACTGGGGCAATCCCAAGCACAATACAGGCTGGTGATGTACTGCGGTTTATCTTTCAAAACCACTTGGTCATCCATCACCGTTTCTCAATCATTCGCTTTTAAAGACCATATTTCAAGAGGTTATTTAACCCTTTTCCATTTTTAGTTTTTAGAGTAAGCTGAAATATTGATTTGACTGAAGGATTCTAGGGAAGTTTCTTCAGGGATTTGATCACATTATTATGTGATCAACAGCAAAAAAAGAAATTAATTAAATTGATAAAATCAAAATATTAATGCTGGCATAAATAAACCTTACAATAGAATATGGCTAATACTGAGACATTGTGACTAGCAACATTCAGCTGATAATCTATACCATGAACATCACAAGGAAGTGACATTTGGGAAATGAAGTACTGCCCCTACTATACATTTGGGGCATATATCCTGTTGAAAACCAAAACTGAAATTCTGCCTAGTGGGAACTTAAAAACGTGATGTTGAAATCAGAAAATGTTCAATCTGGCAATGCCTGAAGTCAAAGAAGAGTTTTTGCCCAGAAGTAATTTTGTTAATAGTGTTTGAATGTAAACACCTTCCAGCAAAATGTCCGTTAGATATCGTCTATTTCACAAAGTTTCCCCTCAACTGCATACTGTGAATGGATCTAGGAACCCTCACGTTTGAGTAAGCACCCAGGAGCTGAACAGTTCTGTAATATTGCTGGTATTGTCAAAACCAGTGAATTGCAAACAGCAGTCATTTGAACTATTATGACAATATAGCTAAAATTAAGGGTCTTGAGTGTCTTCAATGTCAGATAATCTTTTAGACCTTTGTTTGCACAAAGCAATTTAAACTAGTCAAGGGGAATACTGTATCCAAATGCAGATGTTTTTGTCAGCTTGTCACTGGAGTGGGTGTTTGGGATGCTTGTGGTAAATGCATTTTCGAATGTCGTTGCCTTCAGTTACTGAATGAAAATACTGCTTTCTGTATTCACAGTGGTACAGTATTTTCTAATTGTTAATAACTTCCCCATCACAGTGAGATGACACCAGCATTGATCAGAGGTATTTGGGGGGCAGAAAATGGGATATATTTAACTGCATACCTGTGAAGGATAAGTGCTATAACTCCAATACATTCTGGACTGTACCCAACACAAGTCTACTTTCTTTGAAAAGGAAATTTAGGAAAACATAAGCTTTATTTTTTATTTAGAGAAGTTGATTCATTCTCTTCCTGTTCCTGCAAGTTATAGAAATATGCTTACTCCAAAATTCAAGCCTTTCTGACATAATTTTAAGATTCATTAATATTCTTGGCTCCAGCATGCTATTCTAAAGGATAGAAACTCAGAGACAAAAGCTGTGTGTCAATGCAAGATAGTTTTTTAAAGTTAATTGGGAGAAAAAATTAGATGCCATAAAATGTGCACTGAAAAATGACAGTATTGGATTTGCAACACTTTGCTGCAAGCTTATTTGACATCTTCTACTGGTGTTAGAAATCACTCAGTTCAGATGTTAACTTTTCAAAAAGCCTTTTCATAATAGATCAGTTTAAATTATGATCATGGCTTTTTTTTTAAGTGTTATCTTTGTAACTGATGGGTTTGATTAGTTGGCCATTGGTTCCCTCTGACATCATGAGAAGTGACATAGCTGTATGCCTCAGTTTCCATTCACCTCTCTGTTAACTGATCGTGCTAATCCTGTGTTTAAAGCAAGTTTAAAGAGTTAGAGTAAAATAGATCTGTATTGAATGTGTATGTATAACAGCTGTTAAAATTAAATTCTTCTAAAGCTAGTTGTGGTGAAAATGAGAGAACATACAAGCTACTTTGAATGACAGGTTCTCAAACTGTTTTTGTTTGTTTTTTACCAGATTAAAAACTTTTGATTGGTTCTGTCATCCTCTAGTATTTTAGCCCATATATTTTCTGGCACCACTTTGTTCTCTTATTGCATAAAATAAAACTGTAGCAGCTTCCATACTTGCCAGGCCTACCATAGGAAAGATCCTTGGGGATAAATGTCTTGCAATATTTGGAAACATATTCCTCTTGTGTTGCTAGATTGCAAGTTTCCAAGGATATCTTTGGATAGCTCCACTATTAGATTTAGTCAGAAAGTCAGAGAGGTCAGTGAGTGCATGGGAAAGAGGATCTGTAGCAACAGTAAAGGCAGCCATCTGTAATGATTCATTCCAGCAAGATTTTGACCTAATAAAAATTACTCTGGAACCAGTGCTTGGACTGTCGCCATACAATTCTTTCAGGTATTAAAACTACGTAACTAACAAAGCTTTTTGTTCTCACTATATATTTAATTCAATATCCATCCTGTTTTATGAAATTGATAAATTTGATAAACTAGCTTAGAAAGATTTTTCTGGAAGCATCAGTTCCTGAACAGTCCCAGTGTTTGGTTGGGTAATACATGGAGTTCAGGGCTACGAAAGAGTAGACAAAAGCAAATGGTTCTCCTTGCTTCTTCACTTGAGGGAATTTCCATGAAACTTATTGCCTAGTATGCCCTAGATCACTACAATAATAATATGCTTTCTGTTGGAGACTGAAGATGCTAAGTACCCGTATTTAATCACGGCTTATTGTTCAGTAGTGGGATTGGTTTGTATGTTTGGTTATTACTAGAGACAGTGTGAAAAATCTGGCACAGTAACTTCAGTGGTAAGTCACTTTTCTCTTCCACGAAATGACCATCTCTCTGTAAGCAATCAAAACTGTGAAAGCATGCTTGGAGGCTCACCAAATATAACATTGCTATTAACTTCCTCTTAGCTTAGCCATAATTGTTTCATGATCTGGAATGCACAACTCAGACTGGCTTTACTGAAACAAAAATCTTCTGTTCTTGCAATGTGTAATAAAATAATGAGTAAATAACAAATCTTTCTCATTATAAAGAAGTTTCTCTATCTGTGAAGACCTTCTAGTGGAAAGTAATAGATACCTTTTAAAAGAAGAGATCACCAGTGCCCTTTGACATGACATTAAAAATTTGTTTGAATCCAGTCCACACTCTCATTTGTAAAATATGCAGTTAACTAGATCTTAAACAAAAGGCAATAAAGATAAACAGCTGGACATTTAACAGTTAGCAATAAAATTGGCCATAACCACTTCTCCTCACTTGTATGAGAAGTCAATTTTATTGTGTACCTTTTTCTGTATGTTTGTATTCACAGTAACATACTATTCAGTGTGCTTTAGGCTGTGTCTTCTGCCATGCCTTCCCTGATAAACAAAGACCACACACTGCATTGCAGCCATCCTTTCTAGCTTCCTTTTTTTGACATTTTATGGTAGGTCATATTTCTAAACTTGTGCTGTACCTCATGTAACCAGGCATTGGAAGGATGACAGAGGGCATGGATTTTTAAATAAAGCTTTCATGGTCATGGATTTTTGTTTGTTTGTTTCTACATTGTAGTACATTTAAAAACTACAAAAACAGTTTTGAAACACATCTTGAATGTTTCTGCTGGTGGTTGCCATAAAAGACTGCGGTAATTAATGCACAGCCTCCCTAAAATTTAGCAGAACTGATTGCAAGCCATTCAGATATGGGGAGCAGCAGTGTATACCTGTGGCACTTAGGAAATTATTGATATTCAAAGTAATCTCAGGCTTCACCACAATTTAGCTGTCCTGTATCTTCTGCCTAAGCCAGGACAGGTGCTCTATATGTAGCATAAGGCCTTCAGAATCCTGAAGGGTTTGTTTCACTGTGGAGTGTAAATGTACACTGCAGATTGCTTTCCCATCAGCCTTTCCCTGGCCCTTAAGTACTTGCTGAGTTCCAGATACTGGAAAATTAGTCATTCCAAACAAAGGTAAAGTTAGTGCCTGTGAAAGGGGGAATTGTCTGATTTGGATGTGTTACAGTCAGTAAATAGGAGGAGCTGTTTTTCTGTTTCAGATATCTTACCCCAGTATGAGAGGAATTATGCCCTTTAAATGTCAGATTGTTCTTGTTTTGCTTACAAGAATCTTCCTTCTGAGGAGGAAAATTTGGGTATTTGTGGAGGAAGGGGTTTTGATTTTCTTTTTTGTTGTAGTTGTGTTAAGTAAACCTGAAAATCAAGAGGAAGTGGATGTAACAAACTGAATTTCTGATTGTTAAACATATCTTGTATTGGTACAGAGCACTACCTAATCCAGCAACATAAACCACACAGGTATGGAAGTATGATAAAGTTGCACTGACCACAGAATTATTGAAAATGTTGTATAACAGAACTCTATGACTTTATGACTATGTGGCTGTGAGTCCCTAACAGTATTTACATTAATTTGGGAGGGAACAATGAAACAACAGTATTGTTCATAGTTGTACCTAAAATGGCATCAGGCGTGTAGTTTGTCACAAACTTCAGGCAAGAAACATGAAATCTGCAAGCCCACGGGCACGTGTAATGCTAGTAACTGTAGGGTTTTGTTTTGTAAGCATTCACTTAAACACTGCACAACAAAAATCTAACACTTCAGTATTGCTATTCTCACATTTCATAACAGTGCACAGAGAATTCAATTATGATCTTCTCTAGAATTTATACAATGTCTACATTGAGGGGAATACATAACGTACTGTTCTGCTGGCACGAAGTAAACTGTCTCATGTTTGTTGGACTCAGAAACAACTATCTTGAAAAGGATCCCATACTAACACTTATGCTGAGTAGGGATCGTATTGGGAAATACGCTGTTACATCTTGGTTTGAAAAGAAAAAGAAAGAATGTGTGTTTCTGGTTCTGCTTTTTCCTGCCAGCCCACTTTGGTGTGAGGTTTCTAATGTCCTTAAGCATTAAAAAAAATCCTCTGGTAATCTTTTCTTATTAACTTAGTGAAGTCTATGTACACCTCATCTCCCCTGCCTCCATGGGGTTTAGTGAAGATTAGGAGTTATCTACTCTCATGCTCAGGGTATGATGTTAATGTAGGATTTCCAGAAAGAGCTTTAAGCTGTTTTTGTCTCTGTAGGGATCCCATGTCTTCCATATCACAAGCCAACAACATTTTAAATTCTCGGGCCTATGGATATCGCTAATCAAATAAACTGTGTTTTACTTTTTATCAAGCCCTCCTAAAAGTTTGCCTTTTTATAAAGATTATTTTTAAGTGAACTGCTTTATGAATTTTGATTCATCCAGATACAATTAGCTGCTCCCTAACCATTAATTCTTACTGAACTGTTTCTCAGTGCTGCTGGGAGACGTTAATTGAAGTCCCTTTCCACACTCCTGAATGGAGGTTTGAAGACTTAAAGTAGCTCCATAAGTTTGACATGCTAACCAGAATGAGAATTTTCTTGCTCCAACTTTCATTATTCATTCAAGTGACTATTAAAGTGGTAGCTTTGTGTTTTTAATCAAACTGCGCCCATTTAGATTATTTCCAATACTGTGTATGTTAAGGTTTTTCTATCAGATCTTTTTATAATTACAAAGATCTTAAGCACATCTGTCATAAGCTGAATTCCGTATAGCTCAACTTGTTTATTAACTGCATTGAGCAAAAGACATTAATGTAATTTTCATAATCTTCCCTGCTTTGTAACTGTGCAGTCTAGAATTCCCTCACAAACACGTCAACGATTTACTAAACATCTGAACAGCCCATTACAGTGTATGTACTTAATTGTAATCACAGGGGCAATTCTGTAGAAGATTGAATTTAGGCTTATGTACCTAAATAGTCTTTTATGTTTATGTTAGATTTCCTAAATTAAATATTGTGGGTCTTATGGCACTGGAAGTGTAAGTATTAGGCCATTCCACATAGGTTTGTGGAGACTTTCTCCTGCTCTGAATACTAATTTAGCAATGTTATATATTGACTGTTCTGATTAACAGAAATATAAATATATATATATATGTGTATATATATATATATATATGTGACAAATATGGTGAATAACTATGAGTTTCATCAGATCTGTGAGAACTATAATGAGTTTAAGCATCTCCTAGATAGAGAATGGATCAGTAGATCCATTTCCTATATTGATATTTGCTAAGACATCGTTAGCTTATATACAAAGCTATGATGAAAATAGTATAGAAAGAAATTATGAAAGAATCAGAATCTGTATACACTCAACCACAATGAGTAGGAAACTTTGCAATCTGGAAGTGTGACTGGACTTTGGTATATTTCAATACACCTGTTTATTACCTGGAGATCTTCCCAAGCACAATGGGCTTCTTTGTAGGTAAATCTTTTCAAAGCTTAAAAAACTTGAAATGTTCATTTTCATTCTATTAAATAATACATTAAAATGCTTTCTTACCAGTGTGGATTATAGCCTAGCCTTTGAACAACCTTCTGCTGTTCATCAACACCACTGTTAAAGAGCTTCTAGCATAACAACTTGTGCCTATGTAAGCAAACAATTTGTCAAGCAGGAAAGAAGGATTTTGGTTTTGTGCCATCTTCCTGTTTGAAATCTTGTCCCATGTATAGCACAAAAGGATTAATTTTGCACTTAACAGGGCGGGAGAAATTTTTGCTAGAATTGCTATCTCAGTTCCCACATTATTTGTTTTACCAATGAGGTTTTAGAATTTTACTCTCTCTAGAAAAAGGAAAAAAAAAAAAATTGTGTGTGTGTATACACATATACACACACATATATATATATACACACATGCATTGCCTGCATTTGTGTGTGTGTGTGTATATATATGTATGTACACACATACATATATACATACATATATACACACGCACACACACACACACACATGCAGGCAGCCACAATAAAAGAAGCCCAAGAAATCTGAGAGGACTGAGGCAAAGCTTTTCTCACTAGAATATTCTTATTCTGAAAATCTGCTTTTCTCTCTGTTAATATAAAATACTCATTGGAAGGGGGTGTGGAGAATTAATCTGTGGGGTGATCAGAGAAAGCGTGCAGACTCCTGGGATGGAGAGAGGTTTTGTTGATGTCAGCAGAAAACCCAAATTAGTACTAATTATGTAATTTTGTTAGCATAGCATCTATGGCCCACTGATCAGGATCACTGTGTGTAAAGCAGTGTGTGACTAGAGCGAAAGATATTCCTGATGGCAAAGAGCTTTCAGTTGAAGTGTAAAAGAAATGGAATTGTTAAAGATGTCTGAGAACGAGTGGAAACATTGTGGGTCAATATTGTGTACAGTGTACTTAGAAAAAATGTTTTAAAATCCAACAAACAGGTGATGTAGCATGGTGTGCTCATCCGAAAAGATTTTAGTATTTCACACACAAAAAAAAACAAACAGTTCCTGTTAAGAAATTAATCAGGGGTGTATCTTAAGTTACAATCATCTGTTGATGGCAAAATGACCACGTCTGGCCTCGTGTGTGTGTGTAGTCTGTGCTTTAGGAAGCAGCCAGAGTCTGTTAACAGCCAGCTTTTTGTGATCATTTTTACTGTCCTTAACCATAAGCAAAAGTTAAAAATAAAAAAATAAAAAATAAATTTAAAAAAAGTGACTTGCTTCTCTGGGTTATATTCATCATGTGTTCACTCCCTGAAAATACTTTCTTCCTAAAACTGCTTGGTGACCGTCTTCCTTTTGTTCGTATTCCCCTGCCCTCCTTTCTTCTCACTTCTTTCCATCAAACAAAAAGCAGTGGGTAATGGTTGAGCCAAACATCTTAGCAAATGGCCCCCCCTTCCTTGGTGCTCAGCTCACAGAAAAGATTGAAAAGACTTTCCATACTGAGAACTGGGGGACAATAGAGACCCCTGGACTTCATTAGGTAAGATTTTGACTGTCAAGGAAGTAAAATACTGACTCTCAGGAGCTGGGTGGTGTGCAGAGCAAGGGCTGGTTTTCTTAGTTTGTTCAGATGCTTTACTGCAGTGACGACAATGTTATTTTTTGTTTTGAATGCTTTATTAGCAGAAACTCGTGCAGAATTACAGAAAATAAAAATGCATACTTGTATGTATGTACTTGTATGTACTTCAAAAGAAGTGTGCAGTGTCTGTTATTCCACTGTATCTCAGCAATTCCCCTTGCTTGGACATTGGAATACTCTTGCAGCCTGAGAGCCTTTTTCAGCTGAAGTATTTGATGTTAGGTAGCTTTATTGAACCACTGCTGCTACCTTAACAAGGAAGCCTCTCCTCTTTCTTTTGTCTGGTAAGATGCAAAACCTTGTATTTATGTGGAGACTGCCCTCCTTCTTGGAGCAAATATTCTGCTTTTTTAATTGAGAACTGCCTGTGAAATGTCTGCCACAATACAGAAGAATGACAGTGGTGCATAATGGTTGGTTGATTTGTGGAGGACAAATTCCAAAATGCATTTCCTTCTTAGTACTGTGATTCTATGAAGAGAACAAAATTTATTTAAAGCAGCAGGTAATTAAGAAGAGGCTTAAACTCTGTTATCAATCCTGTGATGTTTTGGCTCCACGTTATTTCCTTTGGTCAAGGCAGTGCATACTTTCCCAGTGCTATTAATGCTAATTTCTTTGTGTCTTTACAGTCTTTTGTTTCATCTTTAGAGATCTATTACTTTTTCCTGTGGTTTACATCTGATTTGGAAAGTCAAAATTGAAGAGGCAACCTCTGAGACAGACAGTGGCTTTAACTTAAACCAGCAAAGGATGTGTTCAAGTGTTACAGAGCCTCAGCATTTAAAAGTCTGAGTTGACCTTCAGAAACTCAGAAGAGGCTTGACAGTTAGGGAGGTTTAAATAGTGGTATTTTGTATTTATTTGACTTGTGGATTTGAATTGCTTGGTGCTTAGGGATCATGCTATTAAATTTTTTCCCCTTGGTGCTTAGGAATCATGTTATTAAATTTGTAAGCAATTGTGTGTGTTGTTTGTTGTTTTTTTTTTTTTTTAAACCAAAAGAGTCGATTTGTGAAATTGCATGATTTCACAAGCTGAAAACATCAACTATTGTTCAGCACAAAATAAAATACTGGGAATTTACACTGCTGAAATTAATGACCAAATTCTTCAGCTCAGCATTGGAATGGATGGAATGGCTGCAATACAAATCTGATTGTGAATGTGGGCTATCTCTATTTGTCTGTGATGTGACTGGTATTGGTTGTGCATTGGCTTTCTGGAACACTCTGTGTTTCCTCTAATGTTCTAGTACCCTGATCATGGTACCTTAGAGCAGGGATCCCCCGCCATGTTCCTTGCAGTGCCTCTTGCTTGTAAGTTGTAGAAAACTTTCTGCCAAGACAATTTATATGTGCTCTGATGTATTCTCTTTGAAAGAATTCTGGCACGTTTCTATGGGAGAAGACCATAAGAGCTTTCATGGAAGAAGCCTCATTGCTTGAGAAGGGGACTGGGAAAAGAATGGGACAGACTGTTCAGCAGGGTCTGCTGTGATAGGCCAAGGGGAAATGGTTTCAAACTAAAGGAGGGCAGGTTCAGACTTTGTATAAGAACTGTCCCTTCCAACTCAAATGATTCTATGATTCTATTCTATGATTACACCACAGAGAAGAAGAAATAGCGATGGCCAAGACTCAAAGCCAGCAGTTCTCTCAGAGGAAGGATTCTGTTAGTTAAAAAATGAAATTATTTTCAAATACAGAGCTGAACTTCAACTATCATTCTGGCTGAACTCCATCAATTTAATTGGAAGCAAAATTGCAGCCCACTAATCATTTTTTCCTGTGCCACTTCTATTCATTTACTTTCTGCCACTGCTGGGTAAGAGGTTTGGGCAAGAAGGCACCGTGTTCGGTAAAAAGCATTTGTCCATGCAGTGTGTGCATGTTGCATGTAATATATAGGCAGTGATCTGCATAAATGCTTTAACTGGAGTCAGAAGTGATTTAGTGCTTCTGGTAATAAAAAGCAAAACAGTGAGTTAAATTTTCAAGAGAGTCCAGCAGTTCCCAGTGAAGTGGTGTGCCCAGCCTAGGTGTGAGCCTTACCCTTATTTGGTGTACATCAGAGCTGAGCATCCAGTTTTAGGCAATGAGCTTCTGCAAATCAAAGTGTATTTTCCAGAGGCATACCCCTACTTGTTTCCTGGCTTTCTCCAAAAGAAACTTCTACCTGTCATTGAAAAATGCTGTTAAGTTTCTTAAGTGCTATAGTGTTGTCTGCTTCTTGCTTCTTGATTCTTTTTCCAATGGGAATGCTTCTTTTTATGTTTGTTCGTTTATGTTATGTTGCTGCTGTGTTGCTCTTTTCTTAACAGAAAGGGGTAACTACTCAACATCTGTGATGTCCATTTTCAGGAGGCTATGTGTGGTATTTCTCATACTTCGTGATGATTTTTTTGTCGTTTATTCTAGATATTTTTTTTTCTTTTTTCTGGTCTGCAAGTCAACAGGAGCATTCAGTGAGGAGGAGGAGGAAGCAGGGTGAGTTGCCTTAAGGCTGTAACTCTTAACAGTAGCAGAGCTGGGGTCACCTTGCAGAACCTGCTACAGCCAGCTCTCCAGATGCATCTGCTTCGTTGTCTGTGCCAAAATACGGCACTGAGAAGGCCAGGAAGACAACACTATTTGTCTGAATTGTCTATTATACTACAAAAGGGAAAGTACTGTTTAAAGATTTAGTGAGAAGTCCACACTTTATCACCCAGTACTGGACTGATGTGCATTGCGTACTGCAAATGTCTTACAGATATTGCCTGAACTGACGGTAGCCGTGGTCCCACTCATGTTGCTCGCTGCCATTTTGGCATGCCTGCTGTTAGTGGAATTTGATGTGTGAGACGTTTTCCTGAAGTATTCATCAGGGTCCTCCATCAGGAAGAACTGACTTTCTGTTCAAGTTCTGGAAAGGAGTGGGGAAGTCTTGCTCTTGTTGCAACCTAGGAATCAACACTGCAGTGAGCTGTGAATATGCCTTTACAAAACAAACAAACAAACAAACCAAAGTTCCTATATCTGTGTCTGTCTACATTTTTCTCCCTTTAGTTGCAATTTTAGTTTTCTTCAAATTAATACTTTGGATCAGAGTTCTTGCAGTTTCCTCAGTATTTTCACGTGATACAGGCAGCACCAAGAGACCAAAACTGCATGTTTTACTTGACAAAATACCCATTCAGAGGGAACATTAATTTTTTTTCAGACTAATATTTTTCAGTATTTCTGCTATTGTATTTCTTTTTAACACATGACTTATCAGAAGTAGCCTATGGCCGTATTTATGACATGAAGCAGAACAAGTAAATTTGGTTGTGTATTTTGTAACTAAAACTGGACTGATTTTTACCTTGTTGCTTATAGAATAACATGAAGTTTAATTTAATTCCAAGCTTTAAAAAAAAAATTAAAAAAAAATGGGGAAAATGCAGTAATTGACAAAACATAAATGATTATTTCCCTGAAGTTCAAGTGTCACTATGCAAAAATTAGTTTATTCTTTGATTAGAGAATCTAGGATTAGATTTCTCTTTTTATTTTCCTGTCTTTGTTCCTTGGTAACTTTTTCTCCTTATAAATTTTGAGAAGAATGTCTTTATGAATATCAAATGTAAGCAGAAAATGTTTTTCAATAGAAATAAAATAGGAGAGCTCTTCAAGTTTGTGGGGCTATTTTTGTTGTGAATTTTATGCAAACTGTTATCATTCAGGCAGCTATTTCTACTGAAGATAAAGCCAAGCAAGAAAAGGATGTAAATTTTGTCATTCGCAATGGATAGGGTGAGTGGAAAGGAAATGAAGTTTTCTTTAGAGAATCTTTGTGCCTCTACTGTACAGCATATCCAGGGTATCTGTTTTTAAATAATTACCATGGAGCACCCAAGCTTCCCTCTTCAAAATGGAAATATTGCTGTCTACACCAAACACGTGTGAATATTTGATATGAAGCCTTCAGTTTTTAAAAGATGATCAACAAACAAAAATATTTACCTTTGGGGCTGGAGTAAGGGATACAGAACTGTACCACAGAGCTCTTCAAAGCTTTTCCAAAAAATCTTAACAATTTTTCCCTTGCTTTTTAGTGGTCACACTTTAAGCTTTTCTTTGCCACTGTGCAGTTTAAGAGCACTTCGTTCATAAAATGAAAACTGACTCCTAACACTGTGAGTTAAAAGAAGAGTTATTATGGCTAGTCACTGCGCTGAAGAAATCATGTTTTCATTGATCCTTAGTCTGGAAGATAGTAAGTAGCCCTGGATTAAGGTACAGGTGATCCTTTAAGAGTGCTCTGGAAGTTATTTTTTATTCCCCCTTGCCCAATGTCCGTGCGCTCTGGATTAAACAAAAATACCCATGTAAAGGGTCTGAATATGTACAACTTCAGTGTCTAACAAGCACACGGTGTAGGCTTGTTACCAACAACTAGAACTGAAATAATCACAGGCAAAACTTCATTTGAAATGCAGCGTGTACGTTAGGTCTGTGAGGGAGGAGAGACAGTAATTCTGAAAGAGACATGTGCGAGTCAAATGCCAGCCTTTCTTTTGTAGTCACTGTCTTCTGGTTAAAAGATAACTGGTAAATGTTCCATGCTTCATGTCCTTTCTGTGCTACAGTCTCTGCCAGTAGACATTTTTTACTGATACAGGCATGCATGTATGGATGTGGAAAGCTCTAATAAGGAATGAGTACGCAGCAATGCCACAGGCAGGGGCTGCAAGAGTCAGGCTGTAGTAGAAGATTCAGAATTAGGCTGTTTCAGGCAGCCTAACAGTTGGACTGAGTTTCGTTTTATCAGACTGCTCTTCTAAATAAATGTCTGTTCCTCTGTCTTTGAAAAGATGAATGGAGCTTCATCCTCTATTAATAGGAGTTGCATTAAATAGTCAGGATTTCATAGAATTTGTTTTCCACGGTATCTCAAAGAGGACAAGAAGAGCCTTGGAAAACGGTACAACTCTCATAGAAATCCTTCTACAGCTGATTGGTGGTGATTAATGCTCCTGCCTGCCCTCCTATCTAAAGGTCTGCCGCCAGAGCACCAGCCATCTCCTCAGGGTTAGCACCACTGAGAGGGAATGCAGTGTTGTTCCCAGGGGCAGCTCAGTTGAGCCCTGCTCAAGGCAAGAGGCCTTCTGCATGGAACAGGCAGATGAACAAAGAACAGGAAGGCTGGTCTCTGATATGAGGAGGGGTGGGAAGACTGAGCTGCAGTTTCTGCCTTTCTTTCTTAACTTCGTTAACTTCAGCAGTCACTCAATATGTGTAGCTCAGTTCAGGTCACCAAAGTGAAGCTGACACACAGAAGCGTTGGCGAGGAACCTGTTCATGCAGAAGTGATACTTACCTTAGAACTAGCCGAGATAAGTAGCTCTAATAAGATAGGTGGTGGTGAAGTTTAGATGGGCATCTGATTCTTGCATTTTCTGCCACTGCTTGTACCAGCTTAGTAGAGTCTAATCACATTGCTAGCTATCATGAAAATCATTTAAGAGTGATTATTCACGTATCTATTATAAATTGCATCAATAAGTCTTTTCTATTATACAATAATTGAAAATGGCTGTATGTATAAGCTAAAACTAATTATTCTCTTATGAAACTCATCTATCTAAACATATAAATGAAATACATATCTATTTCTTTCATTAATTTGATACTTTCTGTATATCAGATACATCCCATCCGTGTTCCCAGTACTTAATTCAGCCATCGCAGTACCATAGCCAGGTATATCTTGGGACAGCTAGCAACTGTAATTCTCTGGGGAGAATAGTTGTTTTGCATGATTTTGGGCTGAATTTTGTAACTGAGTTATAATAGAATTCTTGCTGAAGTTCTTGATTTTAGCTGATTTTTGTGGTCTGCTGTGTTGGCCACTGAAGTGTTGTGGAGCTTCCTCAGGCTCGTTGTGCCTTCTACTTTTTATTCTTACTTCAAAATATCTTTTGCATGTTTTACAACAGTGAGCACCTATAACAGCAGCAGTTCTGAAAAATATAACAAAAGTCTGTGGCGTTGCTCTCTGTTGTATTCTTTTCCTGCTGCGGATGTACTTGTGACTCGCTGTGTTTACCTGGGACCCATCTACCATCCTATGCACAAAGCTGATTCAGTTCAGACTTTCTGCTATCACAGTTCATGTTCAGGGGCTCCTCATTCAGTAAGAACTGAAATTACCCATTACTTGTGCAGTATTGACTTATTTGGAGCTTGATGGCACTGAACCCCAAAAATGTTTTCTGTTGCAAAAACACAGGAAATTACTTACACTAATATAATTAATGGAGCTATAGCTTTAATATAAAATAAAACAGCCTCCCACAAAAAAGAAAAAAAAAAAAAAACCGTAAAACTTTGTTCATTGGGATAAAATATAATGATCTCTCAAATTTATGCAGTAAACTGATACTACTTTGCTTTTTTCAATCTGACACACATTCACAGTAACCTGTTCTGCCATTGTAACCCCCTGACACAGAGTTAATTTAGAGATTTGAGAGTATGATGCAATATCAGCTGCGTTTGCATAACTCATCACTGTTTTCATTTGAAATCTCTCATTAGGACTCATATTACTGTTTGGAAACTTACTCTGTTCTTTTCTTTCCAATGAACGGGCTGATTTGGTAAACTTCTAATTATATTCAATATGCTGCCTGTAAAAAGAGGTGCTGAAGATCATACTGGATATAAAATTATAACTTTATTTATATTAAAATTAATACTTCAAGCTAAGATACTAATTGGAAATTCCAAATTTACGAAACAAAAATATATTTTTGTTACACAAAGAAATGAAAAGTTCTAGCATCTTCATTATTTTCTTGTGATGCATTTCTTTTCCAGAAGACTGAATCCCTTTTTAATTGTTTTGGAAGGAACATATGAGAAATTCATTTAAACATCTTTAAATACCACCCAGAACGTGTTTGATTAACATTTCTGTGCTCTAAAATGTTTGTTTTGTAACATCCGAGAAAAGTCTGAAAGAAATCTCTTGCAAAACTCAAATTGATTTTTAGCAATGAGTTCTTTATTTTATGAAGCCCATATATCCCACGTTCCCAGACTGTCTGCAGCTAGTTTTGTAGTTGAGTTTTCTTATGTTATTACGTTCAATTTTATTCTAGTTAAAGCATAAACCGTCCATCCACTTGTTTCCCATTAAAGCTATTGTACAGAAGAAATGTGAAGTAAATTAAATCACCCTTTTATGTTTTTTCTCCTTAACTCTATTCAGTAAGTCATTTTAAAATCAATAGAAATCTGAAACTTAACATTTTTCAAAAGTTTTTATATTCTTGAAATACATTTTCTTACCATTTACAGTAGTTGAGATGATTCAGTTGCATTCAATATATTTTTCAAAGGTCCCCCAGAATTCTGTATGAAGTATTATTTTGATCTGTCAGTGTTACATGTTGACTTCCTAAAATGCCACTAACCAAAACTGAAAACGTGGGGATTACATTGCACTTGTTCTCTTTATGTACTGAGAAATTGTTAAGTGCCCGTGTGTCCAAGGGGAAAAAGAAACCAAACTGCAGCATGTGCAATTCAGAATTTCTTTTAGATAGCAAAGTTGCTGACTGCTGAAACTGAGTCGATAGAGTTCATATTAATTGAAATTCGGCAGTATATAGGGCAAATGTTAAGTTGAAATGGACAGTATTTTAAATCTGTTTTGCCATTCCGATGCATATAATCCACTGAGTTCTGACAAATGTGGGCCTTGTAGACCTTATAGATTCAGCCCAGGGTTCGACCAGTCAGGTTAAATTTCCTGACCCACTTCTGCTACTCTGATTGTGACCATTGCTCAGAAAAAAAGGAGAAAAAGAAGGAAAAAGCCTGTCATGTACTCACAGACCTCAAAAAGAATTGTCGTGGAAGCGATACTGCTTTAGTAACAATTCTATTTCAATCTGTTAGAAAACTTGAACCTCATCTTCAGTGTTTTGCTGGGAGTTTTAAATTGAAAATAATGATGATTTTGAGACATATTAATTGTGTAAAAGTACTGAATTTTGCTTAGATTGGAGTAGATTTGTTCGTTTTCTTCTTTGGATGAAATTACTGACTTACTGTTTTTAATGCAAAGCAGGAGAGAAAAACTGATAAAGTATCTAGTTTGTGGTCAGAGCAGAGAAGTTACAGAAATGCATGTGAAGAAGAGAAATGTGTGCAAGCTTTGAACACAGGAGTTGTGAGCAACCCAGCAGAACAGATCCCCACCACTTTGGCAGCTCCCCAAAGGCCGTGCTTGGGATGCGGCCGCAGGTTCCCTCCAAACCTACCGATTTTTGGCACAGAAATGATGCTGTGGTCCAGATAACCTTCTGCGGGATACAAAAGGATGGAAAATCTACTTTTCTGGGGAAAAAAAACAAGTTAATCTCATGTGAAACTTCCATATTTCTTCACCTGACTGTTTTTAAATACATGTAATGTACATATGGGAAACCTTTGTTTTGAACATCTGTTGTGAGATTAAAATAAGATCTTAATTTCTGGTATGCAATTGATGTTCAAAAAATGTAGGATAGAAAGCGTTATTAGCTATCTGCTGGTTGACAAGGGGGCAGGATTAGGTTTCTTTAAGGGAATTACACTTTTGATGACCCCGCTACATATAAAACATGTTAGCTAATGGGGGTGCAGAGGGGGCAGATTTAAGTGTTTGATCAGGAAATCCTGCATGAGCATATTGGATGGAAATTTGATTAGTAACCTTAGTGACAAGGGGATCAGATCCACTCTCTACATACAATCAGATCTGGCAGTACATGCTTTTCTGTCTCTTTGAAGGAAGGGAACATTTGTACAAAATCAAGACAGCGTATTGGATAATTTAAAAAGCTGTTACATATTGAAACCTGGAAAATCACCTTTTTGATTTTATTTTGGAAATATGCTTGCAGTTATCCTGGTGATTTTTTAATTATTTTTTTAAAACGAAGGAGAAGAAAAGAGTAAGGCTTTAGCATTTACAAGAAGCAGTGTTCTGAAAAACAGGCTTTTCCTAAAACCAACTTTATTTTGCCTCACTGTTATAAAGAATGTTGGAAAAGGAACAGATGAGAAAAATAATAATTTCATCTATATTTGCTTGATATTTTTGCTACAGTATCATTATGCTCTTACACTGGTTGTAAGCATTACATCTTTTGAGAAAGTTGATTTCTTTTTGAAAGCCTGTTTATTTTTTTAGATCATTAAAGAAGGCTATCACATTTTTAACTAATGTGTTAAAAATAAATATTTCTGTGTTTTGATAGCAAAGCTCTTTTATTTGTACTCGATTTTTGAGGGGAGCTCAAACTGTAGAAATCAAAAGGCCTCCCTTTCCTTTGGTGAGAAGTGTAAATTGAGGATGATAATGTGGCAATGCTGATTCGCACTAGCCAAGCATCTGGACTCAACTGTTTGTTTTATAAAGAGAGAGGGAAAAACAAACTACCTCCTACTCTCAAATACCTCATGTGTAAAGAAGAGCAAAGCTGTGTGTAGCTGCATGAAACTCAGTACAGAAGTATCCCAACGTATTTCGCTTATGCTGCTGTCTGTACACACAGAGAATAAAGCAGCTCATTGAATCTATTCAGTTTTGTTAGCTGGGAAGAGCTGCATGTCCTCAACTTTGTGAGGGAGGGAGGAGTGAGGTTTGGTGGGGCATGGGCACTGCAGGCAGGAGGTGCTGCTTGTATTGTGCCACCGTGCAGAGCAGAAGAGCCAGGTCCAAATGCTGGTTCTGTTACTGACCTTAAACAAGTCATTTCGTAGGTCTTTGCTTTGTCCACTGGCCTCCTGAGTTCTGATTCTGAGGTTTGGATGAGGGCTGAGTGTGTCTCCATGTCAGCACAGCATTTAGCATCAGTGGCTCTCGGGCTGTGGCTGATTGTCAGTATTATCAATAAGATTCAGTTACCACAGAGAATCCTGGAGCCTGGAAAGGCAGATTGATCAGTGTTTTAAGCTGGGTGTAGACTTCAGCTCTCAATTACTTGAGATTTTTGTGTTTACGACGACAACGCTATGCAAATTCAGGTCTTAAAATCAGCCTTTGAGTTTAAAAAGGAGAAACACGTCAAATGTTCCAGTGTGTTGTGGAAAAAAGTACTCAGAGTAAAGTCCACTGCTAGAAGTAATTAAGTAATAACATCTGATGACACAAGGACTGTCATCTGTTTAAACTCAGAAAACTGGAAAGCTCAAGGAGCCCAGATATCAGATAACAGCAACGCCTGCGTTGTGCAGCTCCTCAGCGACTCCAGTCCCAGGGTGGCTGAGAATTAGCGACTGAAAATGCTAGTTTTTAAAAAGCATTTTTCCCTGGAAAAAATAGGCAAATGCACGGGAATGTTTCTTGATGGCCTCAGACCTTTAAGTAGCTCTGCTTCTCTGATCTTAGTGGAACATCTTTTTCTTTGTCTGCGTATAAATTACAAGGGAATTGGGCCATGTACACAATTTATTTTTTGAAAGTAGTTAAACGAATATTAGCTTTTCCAATCAGTCTGATAAGACTGTTTTGCATTTTGTTTATACAATAGTCACATGAGAACGGCCAATACTTTTCATTGCAGTTAATTCATCTAATAGTTCAAAAGTAACACCTCCAACAGTTTAAGGTCTCCTGCCCTTAGGATACGGTAAATGTTTGGTGTTGGGTTTGTTGTTCTTTTTTTACATTTTACTACTTGATGTCAAAATACTTAGAATTGTTTGCTTCTTATAGCTAACATTTTTTTCTTTTTAATATTATGGTCTTAATTGTAGGGAGTTATAAAAGAATGACAAAACGTAGTGGGAAAAAAAGATTCTGATCTGATTATAAAGGCTAACAACTAACCAGCAAAGTGGAACTTTTTTTTAACACCATCCAATGATGTCACCAGTTTGAGGTTTCTCTGGGACTTTATTAAAATGTTTGTGACAGAGCCAATGTAAACCATCCTAAATCTAACACAGAGCTGAAAGGACTGATTTTAGGGAATGCAAAGATATGGATCATTGGGTCTGTCGAAGCGGCATCTTGAGCCAATTATTGGTGTCATCTTGAGCCAATTTAATCAATCCAAGGGGGACCCAAAGGGGGCGGGGGTGCAGGGTTGCAAGTGTTGGTCAAACATTCTGGCAAAAGTGCATTTGTTGTAACAGCAACCGATCTCTAGTGTGTTGATTTACTTCCTATACATCTACTTTTGTGCATCCTGTAAATAATGGGTTGATCATTTGAATTTCTTTTAGGTCCTTAATTGCTGGGTAATTTTTCTAGATAATGTGAGCTTAAACATATTTAAGACACTTCTAAAGTGGAAATAATTTAGCATAAAAGAACTGAAACACCATTCGGTGTTACTTTCAAAATAGTAGAAGAGCACAAATGCACTTCTGAACGGTAACATCTATGGATGTTATCTGGACCTCCTTGTACACAAGTAATGCAGTGACTTCTAATTCCTGTAATGTGGACTACTTATGCAGTGTACAGCCTACTCAGTTCAGTACAGCTAAGCCACAACACAATTATTAGCAAAACAGAATGTGATGACTGTAGCACTTTAAGCTTAATAATGTAAGTTTGTCTTATTGTGACAGGACCATAGCAACAATCTTCAATCAAGAAGTATATATGCGAAAAATTACTTAATTGGAGTTCTAGTTAAAGTGTCTTTTAAAGGGTTTTGTTTTGCTTTTTGCTTTAAGATCACATGATTTTGATGTACTTGATGTACAGATTAAGACTATTTCGTATGAATTAAAACCCTGCAAGCTCTTCCTCATTCATAAACTTCTATTAAAAAAAAAAAAAAAAACCAGAAAAACAAAAACCATCAAATCCTCTTCATCATTGAGATCTTTCACCTGAATGAGCATTTGAAAGTCAGGGTACTGTACATATTCTTTTGTTTTATTTATTTGTAGTTGTAATTTGGAATTAGTGATATGTATTATTGAAAGTTTATGTCACAAATGTTTACTAATAGCTCTACAATTTGTGTCTTGCATTATTTAAAGATAGGATCATGACTAACTTCTATACATTAAGAACTGAGAGAATGAAATGCAAATTGATGTGTAGGTACAGTAAGGACAGTCAGTAGAAACAGCATACAAATCCATGCATATTAGGACTAAAAATACATTTCCTACATGTGATAAATACAGTATGTGTATTTTGAGAATGTCTCATAACGTTTATCTATGAATATTCAAACTAAATTAGTGAGAAAGGAATATTTGTTTTGGGTAAGATTTCTTGGAAAAGTAATTTACTTGTTTTGGAACTGTTAGCACTGCGGCAAATTATGTCACACTGCAGCAGAGAAATGACAATGCAATGAGATGGAATGTGAGATGAGATGATAAAATGGAAGCTAAAATTTAAAGAAGTACACACTCAACTTTCCTATTGCATCTTCGCTGGTTGAAAAATTGGCTATTTGCTTTAAGGTGTCTCAGCAGATGAGCAATTAGGTAAGCATCCAAAACCAACTCTTTTACTTTACTGCATTCCCTAACTAGGCCTGTTTTATTCCTTCAGGTTGTCTTTCTTACTGCTAAATATACATGGCAAAAATAACAAGTATATTGAAGAATATTCATAGCGTGTTTACTTGTCTCTACACCTATGCCATTTTTTTTTTTACATGCCAACTGTTGTTGGTGCATATATCTCTAGGATGGAAATCTTCACGTGGGTAGTAGAAGCAAAAGGCCCTGTTGCTCCTTGGAGTATTGAGGATGTTTTAGAATAGGTCTTCAGATCTCTGCAGCAGATTCTGCTTCTTGCAGTGTAGCAAGGAAGAGTTATGGCAGCAGAGCAGCAGTGTTAATGGGGTGACAAACATAAGGTGAATCAGAAACGCAGTGTTCAAAACTCAGTTTTTCAAGGTAAACATCTTCAAAAGTGTTGGTTGTTGAACAGTGAATTAGTTCCACGTTTCATCAGCAGAAAGAACTTTGAGTTTTATATTTGTGATGCAAGGTATGGCGGCTTAGAAAGATTATATGAATTCCTGCTCTTCATTACATTCACAGGTCAGTAAATATTAGCATTTAATTTGTCAGTAAATGAACATTTCTGTTATATTTTGTTATACTTGCGTAATTTTTAATCACTCCTTTTCAGTATACATTCTCATCTTAGTCCTAGCAACATAATTCTGACAGTTCAACTTCAGTTATAATCTGCTGGCTCTAGGTCTGTAATTTATTATTTGCTCTAAAGGATCAGGTCCAGAGTTTAAACATCCCTAGCTGAAAGTTTATACCAGTCAGGACAGAAAATTTTTCTCTATGCCTAGGTTGAAGTACATTACTTCTTTATTGAATTAATTATGATAAGGATCATAACTTTAAACTAGGGGTGAGGTGCTGGCTTTCTACTAGGATTGCTTGAAGCAATTTTCATCTGAACATTTTTGTAGAGTTATTGAGTCTGGCAGGTCTGAACTTTATGAGTGAGTAACTTTCTCCACAACTTAAAAGAGGTTGGACGTTGATCCAGGCAAAGGTTTACCATATCCCATGTCCATAGCCAGAAAAATTTGCACTGCATACTGAACAAATAACTACAGAACCAAATTAAACACATCTTAGGAGCTTTTAAAATAAAAGCAATGCTGGTCCTTTCCCTGAGGGATCGATCAGGGAACTGAATTAATATGACAGCTTTACTTCTTTTTTATTTGTTTAAAGTAGAAGTCTAAAATGGTTTTTGGTGAAGAAAGAATTAGTCTGCTAAGTATGTTTATATGAGTCTATTTATTCATGTAAGTTCAAACAAATGCTGTGTCTCTATCAAACTTGAGAAAGTTGCGCTTCAAAAGCAGATAAAGATACTAATCTTACAACTACTGTTCCCCCGATTGGATTAAAAAGTCTGTGAACAATAGAATTAAATTATAGATCTTTGAAAAATTAAAGAAGCATATCGGAAAAAAGAAAAAGAATTGATTTAAGAAAATCAGGTGCTGTTGTCTTGAGTCAGATGCTCAGAATTCATGCAAGACCATAAGCAGAGATTTTCAGAGTAAGTGTGGCAAGAGGCTCTCATCTAACAAAGTGAGTGAGAGAATTGCTCAGAAAATAATGGCTTAGTGTAAGATCTTGAAATTTCAGAGCTGTTTCTATAAAAAGATTGAAACTCCATTGGATTTTTTTTGGAGATGGTTTTGTAATAACACCTTTTGTCTTCTATAGGTTTACTGAGTCTTATGCTATGTTACAATAATAATCAATATTATAGTATTGATCTTTTGCCTTGGTTAAGTCAGGAAATATTTTAGTTCTGCCCAATTTCCACTTATTCCTGTTCAGAATAAGGGCAGCACACATGCAAAACCTGTGTTCCCCAGGACACTGTAAGCTACAACTGCAAATGGAACATCCTGTCAATAACAAAGGAACTAAGAGTACTGACAGTTGCTGTGCAGATGAAAGAAAAGGAAAAAAGGGATGGCAAAAAAAAAGAGGAAAAGAACATTAATGACATCCCTATTTCTGTCAATTCTTTAAATTCTTAAATGTAATGGAACACTCTGAAAGCTCAGTGCTCAGGTGGAGTAGAAAAGACAGCCAAGGAACTGGTGACAAGAAAGAGAGAAAAAAGGAGAGAGAAATCTTACCACTGTGACATGGCCTTTTAAACAGTGCGTGTAAGTTTGGTCACCCGGCTTGAAAATGCACAGTAGATCCAGAAAAGATGTGGGATGGAGCAACAACAAAATCAGTGACATAAAACACACTCCATCAGGGGAGCCAGAGTAAAACTCCGGATTGAAGGAGAATTTTGGTCAGGAGATGCATAATATGGTTAAAATCCATATAAAATTTAGAATATTGTTAAATAAATGCCATAAAGAAGAAGAATTAAATATGTTTATTCACTGTTTTTCATAAAACAGAGCTTCCAGACTGTCCAGTGAATTTGTCAAGCAAGAGATTTAAAACAAAAGAAACTGTCTGTGTGTGAAATTTATAGTTGTCAGAAGTTTGGGGGTGAAAAAGAGGGCCTCAGTTTCATTCTCAGTTTGGCGAGCCTAGCTCATGAGTGCAAACTTTGAAAGGCCCTCATCCATTCATTGCTAGATGCTGGAACATTATCCCAAAGAACAGACTGGACTCAACTTCCTTCAAAGCCATGCTGCTAGCAGCTGTGAAAGACCATAGGCCAGTCAGACCTGTCATAGGAGTTCACAGTTAATACCACTACAGGAGTAGCCACTACCACTACCTTCCCTCTGATCCCAACCATACTTTTAAAGTTCAGATGTTTTTGTTTTGAAAAAAACATCTAGGAAGTATTTTTTTCTTCCTACTGACTGTGCAGCCTGCCTGTTTTTTGTGCAGCCTGTGTTGGCACTGTGTCCCATTACCACATTCAGTACCAAATACAAATGCTAATAAGGATAGAATTTAAAATTTTTACAATTTTTTAAGAGTTTTCATTTAGTGATGCTCATTTGGAACATCCACACTGGCAGGCTGTAAGTCCTGTTGATCTGGTGGGTTCATGTCCTCATGCCCTGCTATCTCACTTTTTGAGATTACTTTCTGCCCAAAGGCACGAGGCAAAAGGCCAAGAGCACCGTGCTCAGTGCCCCTTTTAGTCTTCTCTTTTCTGGCATCTATAAGCTATCTATTCCTCCATTGTATTTGCTCTTCAGGACTAATACATTTATGTCAAGTTAGCATCACCATTTGTAACTATTTTCCAACTGTGACATGAAAATCTTCCAAAGTGAAGACTGGATTTACACAAATGTATGCGTTAGACTTCTTGTAGGTATCCTTATTTCTTATATTTAAAAGAAATATGTAACACCTTATTTATTTTATATCCTTTATTTATATTTACCTACCCTTCCATCGTGTCTTCTCTGATGAAACATAGCTATAAACTACAATATCTAATGAAGTGGAAATAGTGTTTAGTGTGCTTTTGGTTGCTGTCTCAGTCATTGCCTGCGATCATGTTGTTCAGTACTCCAAAATAGTGATTTACTGTTCTCCTTTCTGCCTAAGTAGTGCAGTTTGTACTGCTGCTTTTAATGGAATGATAATCCAATGAATTTCTTTCGCTTTGTTTCCTACAGCCAGGCATTACCTTAGTTTCAGATGGTTGCTGCAGTGCTCTTGGCTTAGTTCGGGTGAAATTTCTTTGTATTCTGTCTTTTTTCTTTCAGTACTTTTGAATTCTGTTCAGGAGATACTGTATCAGGGCTGGCTGCTTCCGTAAGCTCTGTTCTTGGACAGGATGGCTTTCTTTATTTGGCAAATGTTCATTTCTGGTGTTTCTTGTATCTCTTTCCAAGAAATTTGCCCTGAATTCCAATAATTATCAGATCTCTTGTCAGGGACTCGTTCCCATCCCCATAACTGGCTTTTCAGCTTATCATTAGCAAGGTCTTTTATCACCACCACCTTCTACTTTCTTAATGTTTTTTCCTTGATTTTCTTTATACCCTTCAACTTCAGTCCTCTCATGCTTCTTTCATGCCATTGGTTAATATCTGGCTTCCTCCTCTTGATGAACACAGACACCTTAAAATACTTGCTATCAGAAATACATATCAGTTCTGACTGTTCTCCCTGTGGCTACAGCTCAGGGTTTGCGGATTCTAAGCTCATCTGTGGGAACATTTGCAGGCTGATGGCTGTCTGTGCACTCCATGCTAGTTGTAGCATGAAGCTGGACTTGAACAAGACCTGTTGAAACAGAACTTTCCTTCAGCCCATGCTTCTGTCTTTACAAAATAAATTCACTGGTTTATGAAAGTAATTAAAAACCACAGACATAGTGACAAAAAAAAACAGTGGTGTACATTGATTCAGATTTGTTTTCTGTAAAATATTTAGACGCGTAAGGTGACGTTTTGAGAACCTAAGAAAGCAACTGAGTTGATAAAAGCATTGTGTTTGATAATAACAGCACTAATGATCAGTTTTGTGAGATGTAGCTATGGTTGCAAATATTTCCTGTGTAAGGGAAGTCCAAATCTTCTGTTTCTTCCTACTCAGCTAGTGGTGCATCTGGCCAGATGAAGAAGGCTCTGTGCTCCACATGCTGTTCTGAGCAGTTTTGAACATCTGGCCTCCATGTTTTCATGACAAATATGGAGTTGCTCTAGTTGCCAATTCTGATCATTACTGAAAACCATGGTCCCTTTAGTTCTGCTTATTGAAGGCAACCAGTGGCTTCCCCCTCAGCAAGTTTTCCTCAAGTCATTTTGCTGAGGATTTTCCCACTCTTCATGCCATGGCAACTTGTCCAGTGCATATGCTGAAGGGAGAGGAGATCAAATCAGGACACTACCTCTTGCACTCCACTAACAGTGTTTGTACCTCTTCTGGCCTCTGAAACAGAGAAGGGGCAAAAAAATTCATGAATGTTTCCTCAAGGTAATTCAAAGTTGTGACTAACACAGTGAAGAGAAGGGACCTGTTATTTTTGGTTTTGTTTTTTTTCCCCCTCTATAGTTAGGAAGTTATTTATAATACATGAGATACTGGAATGCGTTATACAGAGAAGCTATGGGTGCTCCATCCCTAGAAGAGACCAGTTTCAGGTTGGATGGGGCTTTGAGCAGCACTGAAATGGATGATCTTTAAAGCCCCTTCCAACCCAAGCCATTCCATGACTCTTTTATCACAAATCCTTTCCGTTGTACTAACACATGAGTTTTCTTTTAAGGCAGTTGTAATGCTTTCCTTGCAGACAGATAAACAGTTCAGTCCTGATGTGTGAGACGCTTCAAAGCCCCAGAAGTTCTGCATTTAGGAAGAATTATGATTGCATCCTATTCTTTTCATATGAAATAGACAAAAAGCCTTTTGAAAAGTTTTGTTGCACCTTACATGAATAGTTGTGGCAAAAGTGGTGCATGTGCATCCACTCTGATAATCAATCAGACGGGCCTTTATGTTTTAATTTTGATTGTCCATAGGCAACTTTGCCAAGAAGGGTTATTCTCTTAGCACCACTGTGTATTTTGTACAGAGTACAGAAAGATTAGTTCTTCTTTTAACACATCTGTTTATATTTAGATTTTGTTTAATACACTAATATAGTGTTATTGATATTTTTAAGACTTTTTCATGTTTGGAATTTGTCTCTGCATTTGATTTTCATTTTGCTGTGGTTTTTGCTCTGTACTCTAGTTTAATGCAGTGTTTAAAAGTGATGGCAGTCTGCTTTAATGACTCTGCTTTAAGTCTTAGGCCGGATTAATTGTAGCATAGTAATATTTTTGCCAAAGTTGAAATGGATTGTGTCAATAAGATGGAATTTGATGCACTTACATGCAGCACTCCTGTTTAGGACTGCATGTAAATGATTATGGTACAGACAATATGGGACAGTGTGTGTTACAACATTATTATTAAGCACCATTTGAGAGACAAATGTCCAAGATGTGCCCTCAGAAGTCAGCATTACCGTATCAAGCAGAGTGAACATAAGCTGTACCTTGCCGAAAAAGCACTTCTGTGTGTGATGCTGACAGCAATTGTGAGCCTTAAAGACTGAGTATTATCTGTTGATAGCCCACACAGTCAGTCACTTCTGTAAATTCACAACCTGTGATGAAAACCTCAAAGCGCTCTGGGTAGCCGTGCTGGTACGTAACTGGTGGAAGTGTATGTTTTGGAATGAATTAGAGCCAGTCTGTGTGTGATGGTGTCATTTCTAAGATTTAGCCCCAGCTAAAGAGCTCAAAAGCTCCTAACACTTGGTAGGAAGCCTTGTGTATCGAAGCACCTTTCTGTGCTTTGATGAACTGTTTGAGGAGGAAGCTGGCCTGGGTGGTTGCATTCAAAGAACTAGCCTAAAGCAGTAATTACAGCTTTTTTGCCAAAGCTGTTAAATTCTAAGTTTGTCATATGTGTCCTGTGACTTATGCTTGTAATTTTAACATGCTTCTGGGCTTGCTTACTGATTCTTTACGTGATAGAGCAGGTAAAGAAGTAAGTTCTGTCTGTACTGTGCACCGAACCTGAGTTCTGTCTCTGCACTTGTGTGGCATTTGGCTGGAACCAACAATTTCTGCCTCTCAGCAGGTCTGAGGAACTGGAGGCACAGCAACCACCACCTGTGGCAACCTCATTTCTAGTCAGTGCAGAATGTACTCAGGATGGCCTTGCATCACTTTGCAAAAGGTGATGGAAATATACTTCACTTTTCACTTCCCCAAAGAAACGTTGTAGTATTATTTAATCAAATCACCCACAATCAATTTTCAGCATATATGTATACACAGGGATTTTCAGAAGTTTTTAAAATCTAATGGGAGAAAGTGAAACAGTTAGAAATTCCTTTGCGTGTGTTTCCATCTGCCTAGGAATCTCAAACCTGAAAGCATCTTCAATTGAGCTGTTACATCTCTATCCAGCTGAGTTTCTAAAACAGCCCACTTTGTGTGAACTTCAGTTCCTGGTTCTTCAATCTGGACCTGGAGGACAATCTCCTTTCTTTTGCTCTAAACACAGGCTAGTCAGTCAAAGTGCCAGTAAATCTTAAGCTTTGAGTATTATTGTTTCTTATTGTCCTGTAATAGGTAAAAATAAGATTAAATGTCAGTGACCCTAGAGTCCAATTTAAACCAGCTTTCATAATCAATGATAAGTTTCATTCAAAACAGCAAAGCATGGTGAGAAAATATTTGTGATTTACCAACAGTGTGAATCCCTGGAACCCTATCACTGTTAACAGAAGATCCTGTTCGAGGACGTTGCAGAACGATCCTACTTGTTTACATTTCTTCTTAAAAACAACTGATAGAGCGAGTTTGAAATTTATCTCGCATGCTAAGGACAAGTCTCAACAATGTCAGCATGTTCTCGCATTTAAACTCTTGTCAAAAAAAAACATAAAATAGTAAGAAATTCTAATACAAAAGGTATTTCAGTTTGCGTATTCAGATCAAATTCTTCTTGATACAATCTCTAAGGTTGCAATACATACTTGATGGCAGTTACACGCTATTTTCTTGGTATCAGTAAGATTTGTTCACATGGGAAAAGGCCGTAGTCAGAACTCTTATGAGCGTGTTTCACTTAGCACTGAAAACTCACTGCTCAGTGCTAAATATACGTTTAGATGCTCAGCTATGGGCAGGTACTGAGCAGAAACCTGCAATGTAATAGCTCAGTAAATAATGAACTTTTGCACCAAACTAGGTTTTTCTCATAAATACAGAACCTGCATGATGCTGGTCCTGTTTTCTTATTTTGCTGTTCGAAAAAATATTTCTGTCACACTTCTGATGGCGAAGGATAACATTGCTGTGGAGCCTAAAGTATCTACAGGTGTTTCCAAACACAGATCTATGATGTTTTAGAGCTGGATATTGTAAAGAAGTTGAAGTGGAAGGACCAGGCTGAGTTTGTCCTATGAGAACAGCTGATGTTGGAAAATGTTTTTACTAATACAGTTCTGAATCTCATGAGAAGAGGAAATAGTTAAGTTCTAAGATAATAATGAAGTTATTATTCTTAAGATATGAGTAAAATCTGTCAAAGCTCAATAGTTACGAAAGCCTGAAGAGAACCTTGGCTTTTCCTTGTGGTACAAATTGCAGGGAATGTGTCTGAACTAGCTCTCTTTCTATCTGTGATTTTAGTGGATGTTAACAGTGAACAATCCAAAAAGTGCATAGGCTTTAATGGTGGCTAAGTAGTTTCTGTACTGTTTGACTTTTAAAGGCTGTCCTCTCATTGTACAAACAGGCAGAGCTTTGCTCAAGTCTCTGTGGTTCTTATTTAACATTTACTTCAGCAGGAGCATTAGAACCAGACATTTTTGCAGAGTTGAGGACACAAGGAAAGAGCTTGTGAATCTGGTTAATGCAGCATTTCTGTTTAATGTCTCTTTCTTTTAAATGGAAAAGGCTCTTTGGAGAGAGATAAGGGCAGAATAAAAGACTCTTACATTGAAAATCCTAATCTTGTTCTCACCTGCAGAGAAGTAAATCTGTTCCTATGTTTGTATTTTCAGTATCAGAGCGTGAAGCATTTCAGTGGCTATTGAGGCACAGCCAGTGTAACTTTGTTAGATACCTGAGAAAAAAACAGGCCCAGATTTTCTGCAGAAGTGCTCCTAGTGAGTGACAGGAACGCGTGCCTGTAACCCTAAACTGTGTTGTGGAGGCCTTTATCCAGAAGCCAAGTTTACAGATTTTGCTAAGACATTAAACAAACACTGTAACTTTTAACATAAACACAATTAACTAGCTTAAATATTTATGCAATGTTCATTTCACTCAATGCATACACTGCATGTGATTTAGAGTTCCACAGAATCATAGGATGGCTTAGGTTGGAAGGAACCTTTAGAGTTATCCAGTTCCAGCCCCCCTGCCATGGGTGCCACCACCAGATCGGGCTGCCCAGGACCCCATCCAGCCTGGCCTTCCAGGAATGAGGCACTCACAACAAAGAGTTTGCTCTTTAGCAGTTGCTTTAGGATGCCATCATTTGATGGCCATGGGTCAGTGGTTGGACTAGATGACCTTAGTGGTCTTTCCCAACTTTAATGATTCTCTGATTCTGTATCATTATCATTCTTATCAGTAACTCAACTTTTCTGGAGCCAATAACTTTCTTGCCTAGCCCAAAGACATCTTCTGAATTTAGCACCTGCTCCTAAGGGTTTCAGGATTTGTTCATTTTAGCCTGATGAGCTGTTAGGAACAGATAGCTTCTTCCAAAGTTCCAATTTTTTTTCTGACCATGCTGAACATCCAAATATTTCAACAGAGTAATAGAATTCTTGCTGTGTGAAATTAAGGACTAAGTGGTGAAGGATGCTGGAATGTATTGCTTAAATCAGGATACAGCATTACTATAATAGCAATAAAATAGCTTTAATGTAGTCCCTGTTTATTGGTAAGAGGTGAGAAACAGCATATTGTATAGATGCACAGCCATTTTAGCATGCTTGCTCGAAACACAACAGGTGACTGATGTAATTGCTACTGTCCCATCAAGATGGAGTCAAAGCAAGATGGATTCAGTGAAGACTTTCCAGTTGCGTCACTTTTACATGTGACTTACCAATGTTGCAGAACTGGAATTGAGCTTGTAAAGTGAAATTGTGTCTAGAGAACATCTCATTCAGAAGAAGAAACACTCTGCCTAGTAAACATTTTTTAATTAAGTCCAACAAATTCAAAGTGATCCCCTTATGGATGTAGAAATGAAAGCACAGGCTTTGTATACAACTCAATCAGTCCCATAAAACAAAACCAGTTAATAATCATAGTGACTTTTCTCTATGTCAGCATAACAAGGAGAAATCTGAAATCCAAGCTTATTAGGAATTCTTCTTTTTGCCCCACACCTAACATAGATGTCACATCTTTTTTTTCCTATTTTTCTTACCCTATCAGGCAAAGTGGCTATTTCATTTAATTTTATTATGGAAAGAGTCCATTTTTTCTTTTTACATGTGTGGTTATTGAATGTCTGTGGGACATTCAATAATATAGTATTGAATAATTCCACACTGGAAATACTAAGCCAGTATATTATGGCTTTGTAATCATCTGAAAAACATTCCACTGCTGAGGAATGACAGAAAAAATGGAAGTCTACAGCAAAAGATCATTATGAGAATCCAAAGCCAATTGTACTTAAACAGCACGCATGGAGAGCTTCAAATGTTTTGCATCCATAGCTAAGTAGCCTTCAGACTGACTCCACAGAGAGTGATAGGATCTCCCTGTGACAAGCAGACATAATGGTAGTCATTTCTTGGGAAAATTAAACCAGATGACTTACTGGTTGTCTGCACTCAACTCCAGAACTGACTGGCAGAGCTGGTATCTTGTGTCTTTTCAAAATTATCAAAATACATTAAATACAGTAGCCTTACAATACACTTAAATGAAGTCAATAATTTTATATGGTGTCATAATTCTTAATACAAAAGGGTTATCAGTGTGGAATCTGTTCTGGAAAAAGAGAAAGATAAAATAAGTGGAAACAACTTTTATGGTTGTAATGATTCTCTTGTTTTCTGAGTCACTGCCAAACCAAGTTTAAAGATAGTTTTTAAAATGTCTCTGGAAGTTTGTAGGGGTTGAGCATTTCTTTAGGTGCCTAAGTATGGACGTGAGCTCCTAACCAGGGGATAAACATTCTCTGTGGTACGTCTGCTAATTCATTCCAGTGAACTGGTGAAAGACGTGATGAAAATGTGCACTAATTCTATATTAATAATATCAGGCAGTGGCTCAGGAAGAAATAAAAAAACAGCATACAAAGCCTATTTACATAGCAGTTTTTTCTATTGGTTTCAAATAATTGTAAGTTGTACATTGTAGCAATAAAAAATTACAATAGAATAGAACTAAGTCAGATTGCACATATTCTGAGGGAATTGTTTACTCTCAGTGTGGATGTTCGATGAGTTCTAACATAGGCACTATTACCTTAGCTTCATCTTTGCAGCTTATTTTCTTTAAAGCAAATGTTTATGTTGAAGAACATGAGAATACTCTGTATGACTGGAAATTATTTGAGAAACATACCTGAAATGGTGGAAACATATGACTGCTCCAAAAGTAAGGCCTCCTATTTTATAATGTTAGCTCACAATGTCAGAGGCAGATGTTGATGGTATGGCAGCAGAGGCTGAACCTCCCTGCCAATATTCCATTACATTTTGTTGCCATGTGACAGATGGCAGCAGAGGGGCAGTCTGACAAAAAAGCATGGAGGTGTGCATATAAAGCAAAGGTGTGGAGCTGAATTCCTCCGTGAGGAAAAAATTACATCCATTGGAATTCATTGATGCTTGCTGAGTGTTTCTGGAGAGCAAACAGTGGGCGTGCGCACAGTGGGGCAGGGAGTGGTGCCTCCCAGCAGTGGCCACAGGCAGTGGGTCAGCTCCACTGATGCAGATTTTTATGAGTGCAGCATGCAGTCTCTTCTTCATCACTGGTGAAAAAACACAGTTAATGGTGTGACAGGGTTGAAAATTAGTATTTTGTAGCTGAGAATTTGCTCAATCACACAGTGCTGTTGTGCTCTTTATAGCTGTTGCACTTTCTGTGGAAATTAATAGGAGACATTGCTTTCAGAGTGACCCATGTACAAAATCTCTTTACTGTGGTTAGTCTCCAGTATATTACTAGAAACAGAAGATCTCATCCAACAGGGTGCATTTTGGCTAGGTGCAAATCAGGAAATAAAACTTTCGACCATCACTTTAAGTTTGGAGTGCAAAACAGACATGAATTTGGTCTAGCAGCAATGTAAATCTGCCAGACCTCCCAAAAACACAAAAACTTCTTTTTGTTACTCTGTTCTTTATAGGAGAGATAAGATCACTTTTTTTCTATTTGAGATATCAGTCTTTTCTGCTTATTCATTAAAAATTGCCCCTCTTTCAGCTCCTCCTTCAAAGTACAACTGATTCTGTGGGCCTTCTCAGTTCCTCTGATTTACCCTTTCATAGCTATACCAAAAAATTAAAGTGTGCAGACACAGAAATTATGTTGGTCCTGCCAGTTTCTTCAGTGGGATCTTGTCACTTTATCTGGAGTCCTAAAAAAAAACCTGTTTTCAGCCACTGACCTTTAAAATTATGTTTGTAAGTGAGAAAATTAAAGTGCCTGAAGTTTTGGTGTTTTGTTTGTATGTTTGTTTGTTTTTAATAAATATCACATGCACCTCATTTTGCACAGCTGATGTTATTTTGTGTGGGTTTGCAGAGTTAAATTAGGGAAGATTGGAAAGGGGAAATAAAGGCATGGCAATTAAAAGGTCACCTCATAAACTGTGCCTGGACACTTGCTAGCCTGTGTCTAACCGAACTACCAAGAATGGACTGTTGCTCAGTCATTTTAATGGGCCTCCAGTTACAGAGATCCTGCACAGCGTACAGCTGTGCAAAGCAGGTAGAGGCTCTGCTGTAGAACAAATGAGCAGCACGGTAAAGGCCACAAAAGCTAATCTCAGAAGATGCGTTTGAGAGAGGCAGGAGGAAATATGAATCTTGCTGAGGGAACCGTGAGGAGAATTCTCAAGATATTAGGAAGAAAAATATTAACTTGCTCCCAACAACGTTGATAGGCTGAGGGAGCTGGGCTTGTTCAGCCTGGAGAAAAGAAGGCTACAGGGCGACCTGATTGCAGCCTTCCAGTGCCTAAAGGGAGCCTACAAACAGGAGGGGAATCAATTCTTTGGAAGTATAGATAACAGCAGGATAGGGGAAATGGTTTGAAGTTGAGGGAGGGAAGATTTAGGTTGGATGTCAGGGTGAAATTCTTTACAGAGAGAGTGGTGAGGTGCTGGAACAGCTGCCCAGAGAGGTTGTGGATGCCCTGTCCATCCCTGGAGGTGTTCAAGGCCAGGTTGGATGAGGCCCTGGGCAGCCTGGGCTGGTATTAAAAGGGGAGATTGGTGGCCCTGCCTGTGGCGAGGGGCTGGAGATTCATGAACTTTAAGGTCCCATCCAACCCTGGCCATTCTGTGACCAGGTGAACGTGTGGTCGTGTTTCTCAAGTATATTTTCATACAAAGCATAAAAATTGGTTCTGAACATGCAGTGATTTATTGCTGCTGCCATTTGAAAGAGCAGACTGCTTGGGCCTGGGGCTTGCCAGTGTAATTGTTGTGTTAAATGCTGTGGTGCTCTGAACCAGTAGGGCAAATTAATGTCTTTTGTGATAATTCCATTTAAGACTTGTTATTTTGATAAATCACAGGAGGCAAAGGTCATCACCCCGAGGGAACTTTGATTTTTAGCTCTCTGGCTTGGCATTTCTGTATTTAACTTTCTATTACATTACTACAGACGCTTGCATTGTCTCTGTTACAAATGTTTTGTTTTTCAGTGAGATTTGAAAACATCTCAGTTATTTATTTTGAAGTATTTAACCCAGAAGTCTATCTTCTCTAACATATTTTCACCTGTTCAACATATGTTAGGCAGAGAATGTGAGCTGGAGCTCTTGTTTTATGTAGTAGTATTAATATAATGACATTCTTTAGAGTAGGATTGTTGCCTAAGTTGATGCCATCAGTGAAAACCTGGGGATCTTGTCAATTTTAAAAACCATCTGGGAAATCTGTGCTGGCAATTTATTCATTATTCACAAAATATAAGTTAAGTATTTCTCTTCTAAATTGGTGATTGCTGGTCTTCAGAATCAGGAGCTGATTATTTGCTGAGATTTGGAATAAATCAGAAGTAATTATTAGGAGTTACCTCCACTTACAGAATTAGATCATTTCCTAGAAGGCTGTTCTGACAGAGCTTGAGTCTAGCTGGGGCCCATGCAATTTAAGGTGATGTTTCTTATAGCAATGTGCGTATTTATGTGAAAGATAATCTGCCAGCAGGAATCACACTCAATGGCAGTGCTACGGCTGCTATGAGGTGAAATTTTATTTGCGTGTGTAATCCCAGGAAAACATCATTCCTGTATTTAACAATGCAGTGCTGATAAAAAGAGGAAAAAATAGTTTGTTGATAAACAGCATTTGATTCACATCATTGGAGAAGTTATGAGCAAAAGGTTTTTAATAACGGTATTACATGCATTTCTCTTAAGGGTGCAAGTGCTTTTCTTTTCAAAGTGTTGCTCTTCTGTGTGGGCCAGCATAAGGGAATTATAGCATGACAAAAAGCTGGCTAGAGTTGCTCCTTTTAGCTCTGACTTTAAGGGCAAAGATCGGTGCATCTGTATCTGAGGAGGATAAGCAGGACTCCCACTCAGGTAGCACAGCTCTTTGGATGAGGACACAGAAACGCAGGAGGTTCACATTTGGCAATCTGGGATCTGCTTGTAGGAATCAACTGCCATTTTAACACTTTGAAACTACATGAGAATGTGTCCAGCCTATTCCCTAGGGACTAGCCAGGACAGTTTTAGCCCTTTGAAGAACAAAGAAAGCAGAGCCCTTGCTGCAAGAGCTCTGTGCCCTTTCACAAAGTTCCTAGTGCAGGCATAACTTTTTATTTATTTATTTTATGTCTTCAGGTCAGCTTTGATGAGAGGTGCCTTAACTCTTCTGTAAGGGCTAAATTTCCTGTCTGAGATAATATTTAAGATGAAGACTGACTCTTTCTCCTGTTTCCTTCCTAGAGACCAAAAGGAGGTGCTTTCAAATACAGCCTTTAATCTGGAGGAAATATATGTCCAGTTTGTAGCCCTCATCACTTCTACAGTGGCTAATGTTGCAGCTTCCAGGTAACAGTCTTTTAACTTATTTGATCCTTTTTAGCCACTTCTTTCACTTTTAATATGCCACAGCTGAATAACACCTTTTTTGTATCCTTGCTTCTGCTTGTATATCTTTGTGCCATTGTGGATGTGTAACTATTAGCCAATAAATTAACATTACTTCTGCAATACCTTAATTTATTCAGTTCTGTTGAATTACAGAATGTTCCTTCTTAAATGGAAGAGTGTTTCAGTGCCAATCTTTAGATATTCAGGATCAAATTCACTCAAATACAATTTTATCTGTTATTACTGTATTATTATATTATTTCTAATAATATAATACTATAATTCACTCAATGTGGATTTCAAATTATAAATTGCTAGATAACTATTCTACTTTAAAAAATATAATTCCATTGATTACTTCTACTAGTGGAAAAATATATAATACTTGAGAGGATATTGGGCTAAGTTTTTAGTGGCCATACTCTCTGTGTTATGCAGCTGTGAAATAAGTTATACCTTAACAGGATGATTTGCTTGTGAGAGATTACATAGTCTGATGATTTGAACCGTCATCTATTGGCCAAATATAAGGCTGACAGTCCATAATTAAAGAAAAAGTGAGAACAGAACAGGATTGTAATTTAGACTGATATCTATTCCCCTCCTGCATGCTGAATAACCTGTTGTTCATTGAGTCACCTATAACGCTGTTTTCCCCTCCCATGTGGCTTGTCATGATTCTTTTCTGATTCGTTTGTTTGTCGTAAAGTTGTGAATGCTGGAGGTTTATTTATATGAGCTGGGCTCAATGTAAATTACACCCGTCAATTCTGAAATTACTTGGTACGTTATTTATGCTTCTTGTAAACTGTGCTCCTTCACCTGTAAACTTAGGAAAATACACAGATGTTCTGGATAAGTGCATTTTACTGTCTCTTCTGCCCTCTTATGGAACTGCTCGCACACATTAAGGACTTCACCCAGATCCCATTCAGAGGGACATTTGCAACTGATTTCAATAGCATTTGGATCAGGTTCTTCATTTGCAGGACATGAATGACCAATGCCTTGTAAACAGACGTTTTGACAGGTGAATGAGGTAGAAGCAAATGAATGGAAGGAGTGGCTAGCTGTTCTTCATGCACCTGAATAGAAGCAAACAAGTGCAATTTGCCTGTGTATAACCACAGTAGATACATTAGACTGCTCCAGAACTAGTAGTATTTCTACATATTCCCAGATTATTTTTTACTTTGCTTTCTCTTGGTTTAAGAAAACAGATGTTTCTCTGTATTGCTGCTTATGAAAGTTTGGTTCTGAAGTTCAGATCACACATACCTGCCTGCTTCGTAAGTGCTAAAAAGCAGCAGCGTTGTTTTTCTTTGCTTATTGATTTATGAAATGTGCTTACCTTCCCACCCAGTCTCAAAGTAAAAGCTGTGTAAATGTTTCTGTTTGAGCAGTTGCTTCTGTTTCGATTCACCTGCTTGTTTGAAGATGGTGGTTGCAACAGTTAGTGTTGGTTTTCAAGATTACCTGCGTTCCTGATGCTCAGACAGTCTTGAATGTTTTTCAGTTGCTTTCTTCTCAGCTGCTTTCTCCTCTCTTTTATAACTTTCCTGTGGCAAATTCCTGGGAGCATCCTTTAATCTGGCAGGAAAAAATTGCCTGTCTATTCCAGTGGAAAAGCAATGCAGTATACCAGAGAAGCAATATTATTCATGGGAAGTTGGTGGAGAAACTTTCCTATTGGCATTTTCACTCAGTAATCATATTTAGTAAAAACAAAACAAACAAACAAAAAAAAACCTGTTGTTGTAAAATAGGTGCTGTACAGCCGAATCTCTATTTTGAAAGTCTTTTTGTTTTCCCTGAAGGACCTGTTCAGTTGGAGGCAATCACTTATAAGAAAAGTTATGAAAAATATTGAGCAAAAATGTGTCTAACCTTTTTTCTTACATAAATACTTAACACTATCATTGCAATATCATAAAGTGGATATTTTCTTGTTACATTTCATCAGACTGACACTGAATTGCTCACTGTTACACATTCATATTCTGTTGTCAAGAACAGAATATAGAAGAGGAGGATATTTCCTCCTGAGCAGAATCACAGAATGGCCAGGGTTGGAAGGGACCTCAAGATTCATGAATCTCCAACCCCCCTGCCACATGCAGGGCCACCAACCTCCCCATTTAATACCAGACCAGGCTGCCCAGGGCCCCATTCAGCCTGGCCTTGAACACCCCCAGGGACGGGGCATCCACAACCTCTCTGGGCAGCTGTTCCAGCACCTCACCACTCTTATAGTAAAAAACTGACATCCAACCTGAATCTTCCCTCCTTCAACTTCAAACCAATTCCCCTGTCCTGCTTAGCAGATAGATTTACAAATCATTAGCTGCTTGACACTATTCAGGTAATCAGTTTGAGTTCAGCAGGGCTGTTATAGTTAGTGCTAAGTTTTTTCAAGATCAGCACCTGAGATTTTAAGACTTATGCGCAGAGCCAGGTACTTTTAGAAGAAGGTCAGCAAAATTACTTCTTTGAATACAGGCATAAATCTGTTGTGGTTTCCTGTAAATCGTATCACAATAGCTTTGGTTAACCACACATCCCTGCTAACATTTTTGTTCAACCAAATCCTTGTCCCACCCTAACACAGACGATCCATTACATGAAGAGGATTTCTGAAATGCATGTTTTTATTTCTGATCCCTCTATCCATCTCCCTTGCTTGGTGCATTATGACCTGGAGATTATTGTAGTGACAGATGTGAAGATTTCTTTAAAAGGAGGGTGTGTTCAGTTCTTTGATATTTGAAAAGGCAAGAAAATGATGATTTCTTTAATATATAACATTACATCAAAAGGACACCTGAAATCAGTCATTAATTTCTCATGCTCATGGGAATAGCATCATGAGGCCTAGAATATTGGCTATCAATTTCAAGCACAAGAGACAATGGTACAAATAGGAGCAAGAGAAATGGATTGTTTTTCTATTTTAAATATACTGTTGATCCTTCTAGAATGCTTCCAATTGTTTTTTCTCTGTGTATAAGATATAGAAAAAGGGAGCATGAAATGAAAGCGTTCTTTTTGGAAAAGCTTGAGGATTCCTTTTAATAGACAGGACTAAAGTATTCATAAGACTTGAACATTGCCTTTTTGGGTCAATGCCTTGCTGTTTTCTTTCCTCCAGCTAAAATCTGGGCATATTGTCTGGCATTCAAATGATGACCTGGATTCACATAAAAAGAATGAGCTTGATTATGTGATCATTCTGGTTCCCCTGCCTACCTGCCTTGTTATACACCTATCTTCCACTTCCAAATTGTTGTTCTTCTGGCAAAAGGACACCACACATCAGATGTTTTGCTCCCTTTCCTTCTATGGGAGACTAGGACTAGTCCTTAAAAAACTGTTGAGGTTCATGTTATGATCCTAATGCTTACATTTTATAATGTTGTGAAAGCAAAAGCAATCAAACACAGGTTCTATTCATTCTGCCCTCCACCCCTCTGCCCTCCCTCCTTGTCATACTCATTCAAAGCTTTTGGCAGTGGCCCTGTCCAGATTTGGAGATCCAGAGAAGGAAAGTGGAAAACAATGTCAGTTACTGCATGCATTTTATTCCCTATGGATCTTTCTCTGCAGAACACTGTGAAAAGAAGCCAGGGCTTCAAATGTGAAAGGTGGGTCAGCACTGTGGATTTTTGCTCCCTTCTGTGATAATGTTAAGGCCCTCACTCCTACAGGAGAATCAGCTAAAGAAAGGACCATACCTGCAGTAGCAATTTTATTTCAGATCAAGACTTAGGGTACTGGCTGAAACTTGTGCCTTTTATTCTATTCTTCTCAGTAGAACCTCGTTTACAAGCACTTTTTCATGGACCCCACTCCTTTAGGGGTATTTTTATGCATACGGGATGGTCAAGAAACTGCTCAGACAGTCTGAGCCCTGCCAAGCTCAGTGAGAAGAATAGTTTGAGCTCCTGCTTTCATCTTTGCCACTTCTATCTGCAGTGGTTAGTAGCTTACAATGGAGACAGTCCTGCTGTCTTCCCAGGAGCAATTTGCAAAATATCATCTTATTCAGCATGACTACAAAAGAGCCTCAGTATTCGACTTCTAAATAATTGGAAAGTAGGTGGAGAAAGAAAGGTGAGAGGATAACTACAACAAATATACATTAATGGGTTTGAAGTAAAGATCTCCTTCTCTGAAGGCATTCTGTAGCTTAAAAATAGGAGTGAGATCCTAAACTGGTAAGCAGCAGCAATTGGTCTTTAGTAATCAAAGAAGTTATGTGTGCATCAAGGCTGACTTGCATGATCTGAGTATAGCTGTGCTATGATTCCAAGATTTGCAATATGACATCAGTAGGATGTCTTTATTACAGACATTTTATCTAGATGAAACTAGATTAGTGTTTACTGAATGTAAACAAGTGCATAATGTGAACAGCACATAATTTATATAATTAAAGATAGATACAGAATATGTCAGAAATTTGTGTCATTTTATTGATGTTCTTACCATAGTGAAATTGAGCTGGCCAATCTCACAAAATCTCACAAACTTTGATTATGCACATTTTATTATAAATAATTCATTTTACCCCTGTGGGCTTTATTTTATTAGCTGCCCTTAGTTACAAACTGCTTTTTACAGCCATATTATGCAGCAGATTAAGCATTCATCCTTACTGCCTGCTTTCAAAGCAGTCTGTCAGTTGTGATCAGACATGCTGTAAGCTACAAAGCACAAAACTCGACCTGATGCCTTCTAACCAGGAAAGCAGTCGGCAGGAAGTTCCAGCTGAGGTTCACAGTTCCAAAGTCTGTAACCTTCTAATATTTTCAAGGTTTTGTGTGTTTTACACAGGTCAACACATGGTCTGCTTCTCCTAAAAGTTCACCAACAGTTTAGCAAAATTGTGAGCTCCAGAATTAGAAGAAAGAAAAGAATACTTGTGTGTAAAATAGCTGCTGTTATTGTAATTTTTATAGCTTAGACATTTTGGTAAAATCATGCAAGGCATTAGCTTCTTGGTTGTAAGAAATACATAGAGTTCCATTTGAGTCAATGAAATGGCTAATTTACATCAGGTGAGGATCTGACCAGAATTTGTTTCAACTGATTTACTGGTGCATATGCTGCATTACTCTCACATATGGAATCCCATCACTGCCATATCAAAGATGTAATTAAAAACCTGCCATAACAAATGTGCACTATGCCCTACCAAGTTCTTGCGTTGACAAACTGCCAGAGGGGAAGAGTTTGATCTTTTACTCAATATGGTTTGCCTCTGGTCCTAAAGGTTCTAACAAAGAACTCAGGAGAAGCAAGACACGATGGAGGAGTGCGGACAGGCAGCTTCAAGTAATCGGTTGCCAGGCTATCCAGCCTTCTTAAATACAACTTACACACTGTTGTAGTACCAAGCAAAAGATAGGCAGAGCAAAACACCAAGCACAGTCTGTTTTATAGTGATAGCAGCTCCTTTCTACTAAGAATGTGAGTAGCAGTGTTCTGCACCAGCTGGTACTTCTGGGTGGTCTTCAAGGCTAACTTCAAATACTGGCCCGTGCAGTAAAACAGCATAGAAGTGTCGAAGACATAAGTAACTCTGGTAAGGTCCTTATCAGCAGACAGGCCCCCCTTTTTTGACCAGTTACACACTGAGCAGGGCCGTAGCAAGCCGCCATTCCTGCCTAAAAATCCTAGGTCAAGGACGTATATAAAGAAACAGAGTATGCTGAGTGCTCCTTTGAATAAGTGAGCTCAGGCTGAGCTCCAAAAAGTAATGAGCAGATGCTAATGAGTATCTTCATCTACTTCCCAAATTCATTTATCTTGCAAGAAAACTAGTTGACAAAAGCTTGCCGCATTTGAGTGGGGGCAGGGTAGGGGATGGCCATGGAAATTGTTTACACATATGAAAAATCTAATTAATTTCTTCAGTTCTTTGTTTGTATTCCTGTAAAAGTTTTCTGTGCATCTCTTAATGCCACCACTCAAAATAAATTCCTACATAACCATTATTCGCATTATTTAATAAACAAAGCCAAAACCAAACCTAATCAGAATAAGCATAAAAGAATCCTTGATGTTAACACATGGGACAATGCGATTGGCAAATGGCTATTTTAAGAAAATTCTAAGAAAGCCTTGCCTAAGGGATGTATCCAGAACCCCCAGAAATCAATGGGAATATTTTCATGATTCACTAGGATTTACATCAGACCATAAAAGCGCAGCATATTTTACAAATCATTTCAGTTATTCACAGCAGGCAAGGATCTTTGCTTTCTTTGCATGGAACTAATATATTGTTTCTTTGTTTAGAGAATTTGTAAAGCTTTAAATCCACAGAGAAGTCTTCTACCTTACTGATGAGGAGCTGAGTATACATAGGGGCATATAGACACAGGAGCAAATATATTGGTGAGAGATATCTAGTGATATTGAACACAAAACACTTTCATTCAAAGCAGGTATATAAAATCCAGGTGCTTTATTATTTATTTTGCTGCCATTTCTTTGTAATCATTCGATTTTAAAAGAAAGTTGTTTAATAATTAATGTAAAATCATTTTATTTTTTCATAATTGCAGCACTTAAAAAATACAGAGGTGTCAGCAAGGTCCTGTTCTTTATGACATTTTGTAAGTCAATACAAGAATAGGTCTCATTTGAAGGTGCTCAAAGTTCAGACCCTCACTGTCAGAAGCCTCAGTTCTCCATTGGGAAAATAATAAGAGTTCTGTTTATCTGCAAATTCTAGAAGTCCAGATTTCTTCCTACACTAACAGTTAATACAAAAAAAAAACAAAAAAAGGAAAAAATCACCTGGGAATGTTAAAATTCAAAGACCTAAATGTATCTGTGACATATTCCAGCTGTATACAAATGCCCTTAATCCTGTACTGAGAACTTGGCTTTCAAACCAACAGCCTTAATAAACAGAACTATGTGTTTTCATTTGCTATTAGTGCCCTTAACTTTTGTCTGCTGAGAAAAAGGTTTGTTTCAAGACAAGGCTTTTGTTGGGCAGAATAGCTGAGCGCACTCTGTCAGTGTTATCAGTATCTTTAAGTGGGGAACATATTTAACTTGATGCAGGAGTAAAAAGGAAAACAGAAGCAGGATTTGTAAATTGAAGAATAGAAAGACTCTATTACATCTCACGGGAACGGAGAAGTGGACGAGAGGTAGTGGCACTTTCAGCATCCCATATCATGGAGAAAAATGTAATTTTGTTAAAATATAGCAGGGCAGTGCCTGAATTTTCAAAGGAGCCAAAGTACAATATCCAGAAGCTTTATACAGCTCAAGATAGCAACATCCAATAAACTTTCTACCAGCACCAATGGCTGGCAGGAGAGAGAAAATCTTTTGATAGCTATCTCCAGTTTTCTTCTGAGAGACCTGCAGCACGCTCTGGGTCCTCAGAGACAGCTGTGCTTGTGCAGCACTACAGCAACACCATGGTGCTTTCCCAGCTTTCTCTGATTTTTGTAGAACCTTCAAGTATACAAATCTGTTCACTGAAAAGACCACGCCAGGAAGAGTGAAAACAGCTACAGCTTAGGTCTAACATTCTTCCAGAAGGCAGCATAAGAGGCAAGGCTCTAACATAGATCTAAAGACATATCTAGACTAAACGCAACTACAGTATAGCTCAGTGCAAGGCTGAAAACCATGGCCCAAATTTAAAGGGAGTTTCTGTAGTAGTGGGCAGGATGTGGTACCAGGTGGGGACTGTGTGGGCAATTAAGGCTAACTAGTGTAGTCATGCTCTGACAGATACAAGCACTTTGCCCAAATGATGAATTCAAGCCCTTGCTCTGGTTGGTTAGAAACATGGAGAGTCTTTGTTATTGCTTAGTTTGCCATGAATTTAGAAAAGGTCAAAGTAAACGTTTTAATTTTTGCAGTTATCATGTTCATATATCAGCCTGTGTTGAGCTGAAGAAATTCTAATACATGCTACTAGTTTCTTTTTGTTATTTCTGTTCTTGTAGGGTAAAAAAAGGTATTCAAAGATTCTGGATATGCGGTTATTTTACAGTTGTATCTGTGCCTTTCAGTACATTAGCAAGATTCAATATAGCTACAAGAACTACAAAAACTGTTTGTTTCCTTCTCTGTCATATAATGAGCAAAAGGAGGAACTGTTAACTGTAAGCCCAGTCCAGGGAAGAAAAGCAGACAGAAACTACAAATAATTTTTAAATAGCAGAATGTGCGACTTTTTCAACTGAGTATGTGATTAAATGTTTTAACATAATTTGCAAGGTTTCAAGAGCTGTATCTTCATGAAATAAGCATATTGTTGTACATGTCCTTTAGCCATTATTTAGTCATAGAATCACACAAGTTGGAAGGGGCCTTTAGAGGCCATTTATTCCAACTCCCTGCAATGAAGAGGGATGTCTACGGCTAGATGAGGTTGCTGAGAGCCCCTGCAATGAAAGCACTTAAGTGAAACCCTAAAGCTGTTCTATTATTAGGATTGAGATTTATCTTCCACTTCTAGGAAACATGCACGCCCACAAGACTAAATTTTCTTCAAAGAATTTTCTTCTGCTGTTGCTGTTCTTATAACTGAATTCCTATTAACACATACCCCAGAATGAGGGCTGAAAGTTCCTGAATAGTTTGTGATTTCCCTTCCCTGAAAGCAACTTCACTAAATTGTATTTTAAGGTTTGGCAGTCTCTACTTTCTAAATGAAGTGTGATTAGAATAAAGGAAGAAAAGTGGTTTAGGTTGCTTCACCTTCCAGTTAGGTCCGTGCTTTGTTCCTTTCACTCCTCTCACTAACAGCTTAACACAGACACAGGGTTCTACCACAGCACCAGCATCAGCTGCTGTGAATTCGTGTGATGTTTGTGATATCATTTCTTTCTTTCTTTCTTTCTTTCTTTCTTTTTTTTTTTTTTTTTTGAGATTGGAGATTACTGGCACAAATACTTAATATAGCAGTAATGAGAAGCAATTAGTACTAGTAAAAGCAAATTGTTAACAACTGAATAGCCTTCCCAGAAGCCTCAGAAGTGGAAAACTGCATCTTCAGAAATAAAGAAATTCAGTCCTTCATTCCCCCCCATCCCTCACTTTTTTTCTGCACGAAAATTCTATCTGATTAATTTTAAAAAGTACCATAAAATCGTTGAGAGTTGAATTCATTAGAGTTAATTTTGTTTCTTCAATCTTGAAGATTAATAATATATGAGCAGTATTTCAGAACCTTGTGTTTCTGAAACACGTGGTGTGTCTATCTCATTATGTAGGTATAATCATGCTGTATGAAATTCCTGCCCAGGCCCCAAAAATAATATTTAGATTGGTCCTTTGTTATGGAGAAAATGGGCTTGAATCTTGAATTCTGTGCAAAATAGTGACTATCACAATCACAATTTAAGACTTTTGGATTCTATTTCTGCTTCAATTGCTAAAAGGTCAAATGTCACAACAGTTTATGCTATGTACTGCAAATATATGTATAATTTTTATGACTTCTGTTTTGTACTTGCTTCTGCACTAATATTTAGGAGAAGACTTAGTTACACATTAGGTCAATTTTAAGTGCAAATATTTTTCCTAGGGCCATGCTTCATTTACTTAAATGAAAGGACAGGAGTGTGTTTGGGGTTGGAACCTAAATTTCATTAGCTTGAGCTGAAACGAAGTGCCCACCAGTAATATTTTAGAGCTTTTGAAGCAGAGAACAGCATTCAGTATTTCTCTGGGATAAGGCAGAATGCTCTAGATGACAGAACCTGCAAATCATTTCAAAGCTTGCATAATTTTGTTGCCTTTCACCAATGCCTGGAACTGTCCTGGGGTTCTGCCGCCTGTTCTGGCATCTACTGCGGTGCTCCTGCCCTGCTTCTGGTGTCCCTGCTAGGTGTGTGCTTAATAAAATGCCTTTTTAGATGCTTTGAAAGTTGCTTTGCAAGCTCCCTTTCAGCAAAATAAATCATTTATTGTGTGTCACGTTTACAAGTAGCATTTAAACATTTTTTTTCATATACTCAAAGGATGCATTTGGTACAAAGGACAGTTTTGCAATGTAGGAGATAAGCAAATGAAAAATGGTGAAGATTCAAGTGGAGCATTTTAATGTTTCTGAATCTGTTGAAGGCTTAGCAATTGTCAAGGATAAGATGTAAAAAAAATAAACAAACCCACTTTGTAATTGTGTGATCATAAAGTAAGCCTACTTGTTACCTGAAGGTACTTGTAAGCAGTGTGTTTCTAGCATTACTAAAAGGCTGAGGGAGCAAACTGGTTTACCTCAGGCGCTGGTTTGTGCGCGAAGGTGGAGTAATTTACAAACTGTGCTCTACTGTGCTGATGCCTGTAAGTGACATAAGTATTGAGTAACAATTAGCAGCGGCTAGAGAAGTGCTGACACCAAATCCTAGAGGAGATGATTTACTCTTAGTGCTGACCTGTCAGTAAACAATGATAAACTTCACCAAGAAATAACAAGTTTTTAGCGTGTAAGTGCTTTTGTTCACGAATGCTGCTGAATTTTACTTTCCATCTGGCCCAGGTCCTGAGGGCTTTATGGCTATGCCCATTGATAAAGGCCAGGTGGTCAGGTTTTGGGAGCTGTCTGTCACTTGCTCAGAAATGGGATGTGGCTGTAGTTGAGAGAAACTGGAGAAACAAAAGGCAGTAGCAGCTGGGGCGGGCAGGGAAGTAGAATTCTTCTCATTCCCAGCCCCTTTTTCTGTTCAGGCTCAGCAACACCTGGATGTTCCTTGGGTAATGGCTGCTCTGGGGATTCAGCTGAGGCTGCTCTGAAAAGCAGTAGTCTCTTTTCTCAAGCAGTATCTTGAGGGTGTTCAGTGAATAAATTACACCGTTACCATTGCCAGGTGAGATGCTTGGGTGATTGAACTGTTCTGCTAAAAAGAGATGTTTGCTGGATTTTTGTTTGTCTAAGAGCCCTGCTCTAGAATGCTGCATTCTCCTTTATAGCATATTACTGGTTGCACGATCTTGTTAGCCCAGTGTCTGTAATAACTTTGAGATATCTGTTGCAAGGAAATGCATTCGCTCATTTTTGTACAATGTGCATCACCGTCTTGTTGCTTCTACTTAATTGAGATGAACTGTGTAGGACAGAAGGCACTTCATGCTCTTTGTCATAGAAAGTGAATGTAAAACTTAAAAAACACAGACATCTAGGCTAATGTTGCCTAAAAGCAAACAACAACAAAAACCCAGTTCTTAAATATGGTGGTACAATGTATGAAGGCATTTAACAGTGTTCTTCAACAGAGATTTGGGTACAAACACATTAGAGTGTTTGCAGTCAGAATCCATATTCTAGTAAAGTTAGCTGCAAAATTGCAAAGAAGCAAATCAGGTCAAACTGATTTTACTTGTGTGAAGACAGTGTAAACATAACTAAGGCACATTAGTTGGTATGTAGTGTTTTCAATATCGTTCCAATAAGCAGGTGGCTATTTAGAACAGTGTTTGTGAAAGGGGCACTTAGGACAATATTTACTAAGAAAGCAGTGGGGAGAGAGCAACAAAATGTTTGGTTACTCTGGAATTCATCCCTTGTCAGCATGCGATGGCAGCGGTCTTGGAGAGAGCAGTATTGGCTTAACTTCTTTCTCTTACAAAATTGCTTCCTTCAGCTCCTCCCTGAGAACAAAAGATATCTTTTAATCTGATTGTAATGAGTAGATCCTTTGCTAATTAGCTCTAGTGGAAAGCAGATGATCACGTCCACTTGATATAGTCGTACTTAGACTTCACTGAGGACTGAACTGAGCTTAATTCCATTATGTTGTTTTTTTTTTCCCTTGAACAAGCTGTGGCTATTCTATTCATTATATACAACAACATGTATTGTTTTCAGGTGCTTGCTTATGCCCCTGATCATTTGAAAAATTATGACTTATTTTAGGGCGCTCTTAAGTTTATTGCCTTGATATGAAATGTGAAAATTTCATGGGTATCTGCTGCAATCTACTAACTGCAACTTTGCATTTAATCCATGCTGCAGTATGTAACTGCGACCAATTTAAAAAAAAAAAAAAAGATAATTTGATTAAAACCTGTGTATTAAGTATGTACCATACAGGCACATACCCAGAATGGACCTCTGGAATCAAATGAAAGGTTGGATAACGCAAGAGCAGCTTTGGAATGGCTTACCCTCAATTAGACCATATAGTTGTGTCAGAAAAATACTATAAAATAATCAAAACCTGAGACTTCTGAGTCACTAATCTACTTTCAATGCTAGAGGCTAATTGAAGTAGAAAATAGAATTGAAAAATTACTTTTCAGCCAAAATTAGTCTAGATTAGTTTTCATTAGGTATATTCCATCTTTTACTGTGATAATTACAGAACCTTACCTGCTGCTGGATAGATTCCAGTTTTCGTGGGAAAATAAGATAAGGAATTCACCTGTTTAAAAACAAGCTGTTTGGTACAACTAAAAAGAGAAGTCTGTTTTACAAAACCTACATGTGAGCTGTTCATTACAATTACTTTTGTTGCCAGATTGATTTCAGATTTATATTTATAGAAAATAAAAAAGATCAAAAAGCACAGTGTGGTATGAAGGTGCCTAGATCAAATATAGCTGCATATTCCAGCGTGCTTAGTGAGAACATGATTGTATTTTCAAGATAACACGTAAGTAATCAAGCATAGCATGTAATAACGTGACCAGCATTTTGCAGTTAGTTCAGCAGTTACTCAGTACTCAGAAAATGAGCAGATTCATCCATGTAGGTATAAAATAAACATAAGAAACTACCACGCTACGTAAACTTAGTTTGATTAGGAACAAAGTAAAATCAAAGTAAGCAAAAAGCTTTTTACTACTTTACATAGTAGCTGTTTCTTTAGTTTCATATTTGTAATAGAACTGGTGGTAATATAGATGCCTTCAGTGCTTGCTGTAGGAACAGGATGCTTCCAAAGACTTAAAGAATGATATTATTTCTGTTATGGTCTGGGAAAACCTACAGCTGACATTAGGAGGACAAAGCTGGTTTGGAAGCAGGCTCCTTACAAGACAAGGATAAAAATGAGAGACTTCTAGCAAATGTGAAACATGCTGTTAGATTTTGGACCTCTCAAAGAAATGTATTTTGAGATAAATGTGCAATAAAGCCTGTGTTTAATCTAGGAAGAGGAGCAGTATTCTACTGGTAAAAAGCAGAAGGAAAATAAATTGCATCATCTATAACCTTTGCAGTCATAGGCTCAGTGAACAGAACATCAAAACCAAATGTAAGGAAAACAAGCCTCTGTATTCAATTTACCTAGTGATATCCGGCCGTATAAGAAGCTTTGAGTATATTCATTCTTTAAGCTGCAGTGTGAAAAAATCAGTACTGAGTTCAATCTTCAATGGGTGAATATGTCCAGGGAAAAAGAATCGCTTAGAGCTACATCCAAGGTCTGTCAAAGTGACTGGAAGTAGCCTCATGGACTTCAAGGACTGTGGATGCAGGCTTTTATACATGTAAATGAAAGTTTGATTGCTTTGGGTGAACAATATTCCTGTTAATCATCCAGCAAAGTATATCTGATTATTTGGAACAGCAAACAGCCATTTGGTTTCTGATAGAATACAATGCATGTTTAAGCATATCAAATGTGTTTGGAGTTAGTGAAGGAAGAATCTCAAGATGTTTGGGTTTGGTTTGGATACGCATCCAAAATGTGCATGCTTAGCTAAAGCTCTTCAGTCTGCAGCAAGGTTTTCTTGAAAAACGAGCTGTCTTACTAGGCTTCTGCAGGGCCAGAGCAGCCAGGCTGCTGGCAAAAAGAATGAGGGACAGAGGCTTTTGGGAACATGTAAGTGCTTTTAAAAAACATTTCTGTTTTCTGAAGAGCTTGTATAAAGATAATAGTTCAGCACACATCTGCCTGCTTGTTTGTACGAGGGCTGGCAGATGACAAAACGCAGCTCCAAGATGTTGCCCTCTGTTTTCTCCAGCAGGCGTGGCTCTCTTGTGCCCTGTAGCTCTTTGGGCTTTGTAGCAACACTGACATTTCCTTTTTGGAAAACATGAAAATATTTCTCCAGTTTCCCCTGTTTCGGATCCGTGTATGAGCATGAAGGCACAGAAGGGTGTGGGAGGGAAGGAAACGTGGATTTTCAGGATTTTCCCAATCCTGTCCAGATTAGGGTCTGCCTTAGTGGTGGCTTCATAGAGCTCAGTTCACTCTCCCTACTGTGTATTCAAGCTGCTGGTATCCTTCCCTTCTCTACAGCTGAGAAGTTTCCATTGCGCATGCAGGAATTCTGGCTGGCTGGGGTGTAGGGCATGGTGAAACCCAGGAAGTATGAAATTAAAATACTGACAAAAATTTCTGTGCTATGCCTGCTCTCTATTGGAAATACAATAATTTGTGCTCTGATACTCTTTACTTTTTTCAAAGAAGACTGTGATAAAGAGTCTATCTTTCTACACGCTGCAGTGGAATAGTTCAAATTATGCTTTGTTTTCTGTCAGTGATGTACCACGTATATTAAGCATTGTATTTGTACAAAATATCAATGCTTTCTCTTCCAAGGAGGAAACTCACAAACATTCTGTTGATGAGATGTCTGAACTATTTTCACTGACATATGGACTTTTCACTGACCAAATGGAGCAACTGACATACCTTACCTCATAAATTGCGGCTGAAATTGTTTAGATTTGTGTGCTCTTTACTAAATTTGTCGTTTAAAGAGCTGAAATGTGTTTGACATTTCAGGAATTTGTCATGGAGTTCTGTAACAGTAGTTCAAACCTGGCTTATAGAACTTGTACTCTTCTGAACATTCCTTTCTGTAACAGAAATGTCCACGTTCGTTTTACTTAATAGCTAAGCACAAAGAAAATATAAGCAGGTAATTATGTATTTAACTCATAGGACCAAGAGTTAACCCGAGAAAATTAAGGGCAGAACTAGATTCTTGTTTCCTTTTTGGAAAGGACCATAAAAAGTATTGTTCTGGAGACAGCTATCATCTTTTATTGGCCTGGGTGCGCGTGTGTTTTTTTGTTTGTTTTTTAAAGGGAGGAGTAGAAGTCATCCTTGGCCAAGTTTCCTTTTCTAAGAATCTCTGATTATGAATGTTGTGCCTCAGCTATCCTTTGTCTTGGCTTCTGTGCCAGGATTTATCAGGATGGAGGATGGTCTCAGAGGTGATGCTCTTTTTGCCACTAGCAATGATTTTTCCTAATAGGGCAAGTTTGTAAGGCTCATTACCAAGAAGGGAAAAATGGGAAAGGAAGTTTCACTGCAATTTTTGTTTTCCTTTTTAAAAGGAAGGCAGAGGCAAAGGATGGAGTTAATATAAAATCCTGCTCTCCAGTTAGCTAAAAGATGACCTGCAGTTTTTGGAATTACGGTATGTTCAAAGATATGTCACTGAAATAATGTAATGCCACAGACATTAGGCCATAATGACCTAAAAAAGTATGTGTTTAGTAGTTTGCAGCTGGAGTCGAGGAAGGAGCAAAACCGCTTGAAGTGAGCCAGACCCACACATTCTGAAAACCATTATTACATTTAGAGCTCTGACTAGCAAAAGTATTCATAGCTAACGGTTTGTCTTTGGTTTAGATTAAATGTCACATGATTAGCAGCTTGCAATGGTGTGAGAAAGTTTTAGAGAGGTTTTTTGGATTTTTACTTAGCTGTTAACGGTGATCTGAAAGACCGTAGCTGTGCTCTCAATCCCAACTGTGGTCTGGAATTTTAAGGCATGGAATTCTAGAGTTTTTTAGGTAAAGAGAATGGACTTAGGAGAAATTGGAGTTCATATGGACAACCTAGATCAGACAGAAGATTTTGAACTTCTCGGAAACCTTTTTGATCATAAGTTCCAAATAAAAAAGATGTCTGGATTTTGTCCTCAATAGTTCACTGAGTGACTAACTTTGTAATAGCTTAACTTTCAGCAGCCCAATGAAACCTTGCTATTATATTGTTAATCTTGCCTGTGCATTGAGTAGCCTAAAGAGATAAAGTCACTCTGGATTTCAGATGTCTCAGTTGCCAGTCCTCTGCTCTAACAGCCAGACACTTTTCCTGAGAGGGTGCATATTTTCTTTGGTGTCTTATTCACTGCTGTCTTGTACAATATATACAGGATTTAACATCTGATCTTGCTCCTCATGTTGCATTTTATTTCCATCTTACCTCAAAGAAGGCTTAATTGTGTAAGTAACAGCTGAAAAAAAATTGTTTTGAACTGCAGCAAATTTTAAAATTACTTAGTTAAAAAAGTTACCAACAACAATGATCCAGAAGACCATGTATTATTCACTACCAAATTTTCACATAAATATGCATTGGTTGTTTTTCCCATCCAAATGACAAAGGATAATAGTTATTAATTAATTTTTATAAAGCATCCCATGAAACAATATGAGAGGACACTTGACAAACCAAGAAAAGATTTTACCAACGTGGGGGAAATTCTGTTTTACAGTTGTTCTTTAAAAGGAGTTTTAAATGCCAATTCTAACATATTAGACAAAGTCTGTAGGTAAATTGGTTTCCAACGTATGCAGTGTAACAAGTACAGCAAGCAAAATACCATATGTACACCAATATGTGTATCAATGTATTTGTTCATTGAGATGTAGACACAAAACTCAACTGCACCAATAGCAATGACTCTTTCCCTACTTATTTTACATGAACACCCAGACACAAATTTTGCTAGCTTGTAAGCAGTTATTAGAAACTAATCCTATCAGTATGTATTGTTAGCCTGGCTAAATCTGAATTTGTTATCTACTGGGTAAAATATAGCCTAGGGTAGCTTGGCCTGGTTACCAAGACTGTTGGCCATCCTGATCAAGGTAACTAGGCTAGGTATTGATCTGATTTCACTGTTGCAGAGAGGACTATTTCTTTGCTCCTAAGAGAATACTAAAATAGGGAGAGGATTTGGATCTGTTTGTTTGTTTTTAGGGTTTCCATTGTGATGCTTTTCATCTTTGACTCAGAGATTGATGACTTTACCCTATTTTTTGGCAAAAAGTTTATTCCAAATGCTTTAGTAAAATTCTGTTTTTAATAAAGCTTTAACTTCACAATTCTAACAAGCTTCTCTTAGGAACCATCCTCAAATTACTTTTACACACTAAATGGACAAAGTGTCTGTTTATTTGTTGCCTTCTGTAGTGCTGTCTTTCTGTACCTTCCTTGATGCGAAACCAAACAATCTGATGGTTTTCTCTTTGTTGGTGTGCTAATCAGCCAGGGGCGAATTTGGGGTCTTTCAAAGTACCTGCCTGGCTCTGCTCCACAAGCAAGTATTAACATTAGTTTGAAGCTTTTCCTGAAGAAGAAAAAGCATTTTGCCAAACTTAACAATTTGTTAAAATGACTTGGGTTGAGCTAGGAAGAGATCAGCTGGTCCTTTTACTATATGCAATCAGACTTACTAACATTTATCTCAGAAGTGAAGGAGTTTTGGAGATTTCTAGTAATGAGCAGTTAATCTCCTTTTCTGGAATGTTGGTGCTGTGGTTCAGAAAGTGCTTTTTTTCTGCAGTAATCTGGTCTCCTTACGTTAAACAATTCCATGGGTAGTTTGCTCCAGCACATCATTGATTAATACAAAATCAAAAGATAAGCTTTGTGATAATTGATAAGTCATTAGCAGGACTCTAGAGCATCAGATAAGGCAATGAGCAGTTTCACATTTCCTGAAAGGTAGGGCAGCATTGAGCTGTCACTACAAGATACGGTGTGAGGAACCCTTCTGTGACACAGTTTGAATGCAGTAGAGATTTACATTCATACATACATTTACAATGCAAGTGTTTGCATTTCTTATCTGTAACATGTACTTAGATTTTGCAGTGAGTTTTCTTTATTTTTAATCCTATACTGGAACCCCAGTGTTCATTTTTTAGAGATCTGGTATTTTATTCACTCGGGATTTCTCTGTACCTGGAGCTGTCATCTGATCAGTGTATGTGTGAGAGGAATGGGAGAATTAAGTGGCTTTTTCCTCTACTGTACAGGTATTAGAAATGTTGATTGCGATTTGAGAATCATGGGGTCAACCTATTCTATTATGGGAAAGATAAAATTGGGAAAGATTCTTTCAGTATAATTTCAAGCTTTTTGCTTTGTTTTTCAAATTTGAAATTGAAAATATTTTGGCTGTTTGCAAACATGATCATTTGTTATTTCTTATCTGATACAATATAAAAGCTCAAGACAGTAAAGACAGTTACACATCATGACTTATACAGTCAGAGCTCTTTAATCTGAGTGAGGACATCTTTGCACTGCTTCAAATACAGATGGGTTGAAGGGATTAAATTTTGAGATGGCCTTTGTTAAAAGAAAGGGATCTTTTTTTATTATTATTTCAAGGCATGGGGCCATCCAAATGAACTGTGAGGAAGCATTTTTGATTGCAGAACTGGTGTCTTGCAGTAGTATTTATAGAAATGGTCACTTTTAATGAGGTGATTGACTAAGCAATGCTTTGATTCATTAGTCAGTAGGTGTATTGGTACTGTATTGACTTAGTGTAGGTAAGATGCTATCACCAGCACTTTGCTCTTGCCTTACTGAGAGAGTTCCCAACAGTGCTGCCTTCCACTGACTTAAATTATGTTGGGAACAATCCTAGTTCAGTACTTCTGAAGTATGTGATGTGCAACAGCACCATGAATTATTCTTTTTGTATTGTTCCAATTTGCATATGGAATTTTAAAATGCTTGTGGTGATTGGACTTGAGCCTCCATATCCCAGAAGACAGATCAGAACCAGTGGTCCCTAGAAGGTCCTTGTCAAGTAATGAGATGAATGCTCTTTGCTGTTTTTTCTCTCTCTAGTACTTCTAAGTTAAGGACATTCATTTCCTTAATAATTCATCCTGATTTTGATTCTGGCTTTTTTCTTTTTTTTTTTTTTCCTGTATTGACTAAAACATTATTTGTAAAAGAACGGGTACACAACTTCCTTACTTACTGTGAATCAAAGGATTACAGAAGAGGCAGCATCCTCGTGCAATGGGATATGAATTCTGATGATACTGCTGTTGAAAAGTAGGTATATTTTTAACCTGTTTCTCTTCGTCTTTAACAGTGAGAGAATGCTTGGTCTAGCAAGGATTCCAGAAGTGTTGTGATTTGTGGCACTGAAGGATTTATCAGTACATCAGAACCCAATTAAAGATACTCAAGAATTCTACATACCAAGGGACAAACAGTATCTATTCAAATAGTGAATAAATTTTGGATGAAAATATTATGTATGTCTACCCATAGTGTGAAGAGGTCCTCTGGATATGAAATAATATACCATGCTTAATTACTGGATCCACTTTAAATGTGTATCAGAGAAAAAAATCTGTGCTTGGTTCTGAACCTTCATGCACAAGCTACCTATCAGTTACATGCAGTGGAAAAACAAATACTAGCAGTACCAAAGCCATCTCTGTTCATGTAAAAACAAAGTATAGGCTATGCCCAGGGAATGGATAAGAATGTGCCTATACTAGCATACAGTTTATGGAGTTCATTGCAGCACTTGTTAGAGCTGATAGCATTTCAAACTAGTCTTGAAAGTGTCAGAGGAAGAATAGCATTAACGTGACTTTATGATTTAAAGAGGTGGGAACACATCCTCCACTGTTGTAAGCCAACATCACTGGAGTTGCCATAGTTCAAGTCTGATGATTTCAGAAGCTACTGTTGAACATATCAGAGCTGGAATCCACTGATTTATGTCTAGACATGTGGTAAAGCTCCCTTATGATTCAGTAGTTAAGGTACAGCTATTACTATTAAATAATGACTTATTTTTATGAAGACTTCACTCCTGAGAGAATCCTTTTAAATTACTAGGAATGCCCTAGAGAAATATACAACTCAAAGATGGCAGAATCTGGTCTACACTTACAAAGCTTAAAATGCAGTTCAAAAGGTAAAACTAATTTTTGATATGACTTTATCTGTAACACATCATGTGGAATGTAATATAATACATTTTCATTCATCTTAAATGATGCATATGAAGTCACTTGTAGTATGTTGAGGGCACTAAGTTTCCTAGTGCAGTGGGTGAAAAGATGGAAAAGAGTGCAGGGAGGAGTGGGATGTTGCTGTTACTAAATATGTCTCAGGATCTGTCAGGTCCGGACAAGTCACTGGGAAATGTGGAGGCAATGCTTTTTAGCTGGTGATTAGGGTTAATTCGACTGACAGACAGAAGTGTAAACAATGATTCTTAACTCTTCATGGAGTTAGAATGTATTCACTGTACTCACAGTTTAATTGGAGAGAAGAAAGTAAGAAAATAGCAATGTACTGTCCTGTTTAAATCAATAGTTTTGTAACAGCTGCTCTTGGGCAATCCTGATTTAAAATACTTGTGACAGAGTCTGGCATTACCGTTTTCCTGTTGCATCAGTACACGGTGACTTCTAAATAGCTGTAGTACCCAGTGTCTTCTACATGGCTGCTTTGTCTTTATTTCCCTGGCAATAAGGAAGGTGTTACTTCAGTCCCAGCTCTTTCCAGTTCTTTCTCAGGGTAGAGCAGTGCAGTTTTTGTGTACCATCTCTTATACAAGGCTGAGCCAACAATGCTCAGTCTCTCACTGTGACAGAAGAGCTATAGCTTTGAAACTTTATAATCTTTAGTAAGATAAATCTTCCAATTTTTTAAAATCAGGTATTTTACAAGAATTTTTTTTCAGACAGTGCATGTGTAGAAATTGAAAATACTGAAGTGTACACTTTTCTAATTAGCAATAGAATAATCGCCTTCATGTTTTTTACCTTCACAAACATAATTCCTGAAATTTCCTTTTTATTACTCAGAGCAGTGATCATTCACGTGACCTTTGCTTTTTCTTTCCATCTCCCAGGCCAGTTGATACAGATTTTGTCCCATTGTCAGTGTTTAATCCACAGAATATGCTTCCCAGGAAGGTAGCAGGAAAGTTTACAAGCTATCTTCAAAAGATTGTCACTTACAGAAAAAAATCAACAGTCTTCATAGCAATTAGTGACAATAGAGGCGTGCACCTGCGGTGAGGAACTTTGGCTCAAAGAAGCTGATCTAAAAACCTTTAAGCACTACAGATTTCCAGTCTTAGGTTTGAAGAACTGACAGAATTGACCTGTTCACCTCTGAACTGGTGACCTACAGGTGGGAAGAAGTATTGTTAGAGGCATGTAAGCAGAATGTAGGGCTGTGTTGTTTTGATGTTTAAGCTATCCATTTCATCTTGGTACAAAGAATAACAAAGAGGAGGTCTGGCTGATGAAAGGTAAAACTGCACTTGAGTGAACTCTGCTAGAAAGTTAACTTTTGCAACTATTTTTACAATCTGCGGGGTGGAGATGTGTTAATTCATTTGTACTTAAAAACCAAAGGCAAGGATTTTCTGTCTCTTGGTGTCCTTAACTATATGCACGTTCTGTAGTGCCTCTAAGCATATATTTTTTTTACCTTATCTAACATGGTTTTATTTTTAAAATTATTTAAGCCATTGACTTCAATGGCTGGAGTTTAAAAATCCACTATTGTTCAAGAAGTTTGATTCTTGAAATTTGCTAGACTTTTCACCAGGGGAAGAGGAAATGCTTTCCTAGCTGGTAGCAGGACACAGAGTGAGTGGTACGAAGGAGTCAACTTGGCAATAAAGTGCACTGTAAAACAGTTCACGATAGGAGCTGTGTTGATCATTAGGAAGCTAATGACAGTTAAAAAACAGCGAAGCCATCTTTTGACAGGGGCTGGGAACATTCAGCTGCTGTAATATGGCACATTGATGCTGAATGTGACTGTTAAGTGTCCTGGAGGCACAAAAGGAGAGGTACAGCAGTGCAGTGTTCTCAAAAAATACATAATTGGTTTCCTCGAGTTCTTGAGATTTGCAGAAATCTCTTAAGTGGTCCCTATTGCAAGATTTTAAATTGGGTAAGAGGAGATGTATGATTAAGGATATTTTGGTTAGCAAAATGCTTTAGGAAGCATAAAAAATTATAGAACAATCAGGTAAATGTGAAGAATCAGTCTGCATATCCTACTTAGCATGAGGTGGTTGCTATTTAAATATTTACTCCTAAAAAATTCCACGAGAATGCCATCTCATCTTTTCAGTATTGCTTATTTCAGAAAGGAGTGGAGTTATCCTTTTCCTGATGAACCTATCGCTACCTCCTGTTCCAAACAGAAGGCACATTTCTATAAAAAATCACTTATGACATCAGAACAAAAGTCTCCATAACGCTTGCTTCTATGTGTAGGGAGAGAAATATGATGAACATACAAGAACTGTACAAAAAAGAGAGCCGTATCTGAGGTGGTTTTGAAATGTTGGAGTGGCCAGTCATTGCTTATCCTTACTCGTACCAAATTTCTCAGAATTATCAAGTGAAATGTATGAAAGAAGAACATCTGATACTAAACAATAAAAATCTGGTCTAAAATAAGTGTTTAGTATCCAGTATCTTTCAGAACTCTAAGCTTTCAACATTTTGCACAAAACATTCAATATTTTTCAGCAAGAGAGCCCATGTTTTTACAGGTGACAAATCATTGGGATAAAAGGCCCACAAATTGGTATGTGTATTAATGAGTAAAAATCAATTTTAATTGTTAACTATCAGTTGCTGCTTAGAAATATAATCTCAAATTGAATTAAAATGGAAAAATGTGCAGCACCTGTCTTCCCAAAGACTTACCAAGTTTTATAGGATATAAGTAAAAAATAAAGTCACATGAAACTGGAGTAGCTCATTTCAAAATCATTTTAATGACTGATCCATTTGAATTTAAGCAGATGAAGGATAAGCTGAAGCAGGGATAAACTGAAAAGGCCATGTGCGGAGTCCCTTCGTTATCTACGTGACTAGAAACTGCTGTACTTCATCATCTGTTGTCCCTTTTTGCTATCTCTCTTTAATTTTCCTAAATGGCTGGTGCACTGCTGTTGAGATAAGGTATTTAATAAGGAAAAGGATTTAGATGTTCCTACAAGACCAGTCCAGGCTCCTTTTTTTAAATGTCATCTTGATTTGTGCTTTTTTTCTTCTCTAAGTAATAGGCATAGGGATTATGAAATGAATCAGGAAGCTGAATTCCACTAACAAAATCCTTGTATCCACTGGTAACATAAATAACAATTGGTTCGTAGTACGATAATCCCAGAGAGCAACCACTGTGAGGAGATATAAATTGAACCTTATCTGAGGTGGATTACATTTAAAATAAAAATTTCAGAAGCCATGGGCCTGCATATATTTAATTTTAAATTAAGTTTGATTTAATTTAAGACTTCTCTTAAAATATACAAAACGGGGGAAAAAAAAAACCAACGTAAAGCATGCATTAACATAAACAATCATCTGTAAGACATAGATATGTTCTACTTCCATGTCATAAAGTTCTCCTGTAGCCATGCCACTGACCAACTCAAGTACTGCTGTTCAGTTTGTACCGAGGGTGTATTTTAAGGAAGTAGCCCTAATGATAAGCCACACTCTGGCATCTTTGCAAGCATTGAGTGAGTAGATGTGTTCTGCACGTGGCTAGAGGATGTCCTTGCAGATAAGTCTCCAGTGTTAATTCAAGTCACCAGTTTTGTAGCTCACAGACTAGTGGGAACCAGATTAGGTCTAGTCTAAAATAACACTCTGAGGTTGAATATAGTGCTGAGACTGGTTCATCTGCATCAGCTCCTCCACTCTGCTTCTGTTGTACAGCACTACTTGCAAATGTGGACATATTTTAAGGGTGACAGACACCAAGCCATTATCACGAGGTGTTTGTATTCAAAACAGTATGTATAGTTTTAACTCCAGCTCCTATGTTTACTTATCGTGTTGAGTTGATCTGCATGATTCCTTACCTCATGCACTAAGCTGACTTATTTTCATAGTGTAGGAGATGGTAATTCATTATTTCATTAACTGTTTCAGAAGAGCAAGCAATAATGGACTTCTGTCAGCTGCTCATAGAATACTTCATCTGTCTCTCATTCTGGTTGGGCAGAATGAGAACATCCTGGGTGCCCACCAGGATGTAAACCTTTTTGGCCTTTCCTTTGATCCTTACCCATAAGGACTCAACATTGTAATTCCCAACATTGCGTTGTAAAACATCAAAACACTCCCAGTGTAGACAGCCACCCCACTGCCTTTCCTTCCTTGCTATCCCTTCTGGAGTCATTCATTGCAGCACTCCAGTCATGAGAATGATCCCACCATGTTTTGGTGATGGCAACTGCCAAAGTTTTCCTGATGCACAACAGCTTCTAGTTTCTCCTGTTTGTTGCCCATGCTGTGTGCATTGGTGTAGATTCGTTTCAATTGGTCTCCCTGCCAACCCTGGAATCCTGTCCATAGAATTGTCTCTAGCAAGTTTTATCTCTAGTTTTTTTCCTTTCCTCCTTTAAGCCTGTTCTAAAGCCCTCTCAGTGAGCCTTGCCAACTGCCAGGCTATAAACTTCCCTCTGACACAGATGGACCCCATCTCATGCCAGCAGGCCTGGTACTGAATAAACCACTCCATGATAATTCAAGATAAATAAATCCTTCAGTGGCACCAGCATGTTAACCATGTGTTGATCTGGTGGGTTTCCCCTGCTGCTGAAGGGAATAGCACCTGGCAAGGTGAGGTAGGCTGGAAGGGGGTTCACCTGCCACCCTACAGAGAGGCCTGTTTCCATTTGTCCCTATTTCTTATGTCCATTCCTTCTGCATGATGGCAAGAAGGTAGGGGATCCACTGCTACTTTCAGTGTGTTCCATCCCCTTCCCCACACCTCCTGCCACCCGGTACTTTTATAGCAGAGATAGCAGGGTGTGGACTCACCAGTCTCCTTTTCACACTCACCGACAGTCCTTAATCTTTCTCCATCCTGCTTTAGCTGTGCCACCAGGCTGAGCAGTCCACCTATTCACACTGCATAGAGCTGATACCTCTGCTACCTTCTGGTAGCAGTGAGAGGCTCAGACACTTCCTGCAGCCAGGGACCTGGACAGCTGCATGTTTGTACAGGCGCTCACTCTGGGTCACCATGTTCTTTTGGCCCACTGGAGACTATGGTTGAGCTTCCAGCCCTCCTGAGCCATGATGGCTCTGCATGGTGCTGTGTTCAGTCCGATTCCACACTCCTTTTATTACCTACTGTGCACCCATAACCCTGCAAATAAAAGACTACACTGAAAGCAGGCTTGGGTGGCCAGAAGCTCTGAGTGAAGCTGTCTATAGTGGGAGCGCTTAATTTCTCGCATGTTCACTTGAAACTCCAGAGGTTGAATCTTTTAACAGATAGTTGAACTTTTCTGGTGTAAAGTATAAGCTAGAAGTGCCCATAAGAAATGACTTATTGCATATATATGGTAGATAGTGATATGTGATAGATCTGGGCAGAGAAGATAGGATCCTTGAATGAAGCTGGAAAGGCTGAGGGAGTTGGTAGGTAGGTGATTATTTTCCAAGACACTAATGTGAGCTCGGGTCACAGGATATAGCAGCAGCATGATGGTTGATTTTCCTACGCTGAGAGTTGTTGGGGTTGCCTCACAAAAGGTTGTATTTCATTCCTGACGTATTTGTCAACAACTGTCTCAGAAATTTAAATTAACAAAGTTTAATCTACTGTTTTGCTATAGAAGCAGCTCTACTGGCATGTGAAAAGCGTAAGCTTGCAGGAGCCTGTTCTGGAAATTCTCTGCAACCTTTCCTTAGCTGGAGGGAGAAAATCAGTAGATACAGCTGCTAATTCCTACGTATTATAATGGAAACTTTATTTAAACTCAACATAATTGGCCTTCTGCTTGTGGTTAATATCCAAGTCATTAAGGAAGAATGAACAGGGAACTAATTTCAGAGACCTGACATCAGTTTCTACCTGGAGGGACAAAAAAAAATTCCAGTTCTGGAAATCTACATGTTGAGTGTTATAAGCAGAACTACCAAATATGCTTGTATGTCATTTCATGAGTATCTTGTAACACAAAATATTATTCTCAGTAGAGTGTCTTAGGGATATTGTTGCTTGCCCTGACTCAGTCTTTTGCTTCATGCATGGTCTTTCCCCCACAACTCTTTAGTGAAGGAGCTACTTGAAGGATGCAAGCAATCCATGCAAAAACACTCAGTGTCTGCAAATGTTGTACAAGCTTATCCTAATTTCAGGAGCAGGATAGTTGGGACCAAATTGTTACTACAGCTATGTATTTTAGAGTTCTCCATTTCTTCACAAAATTGGAGTACCATTAATACTATCTATGTCTTCGTCTACCTTTGCAGTCTGTCACCTGGGAAGAAAGATGTGTGCCATCTGAGTAATGTTCACAGGCAGTGCTAGAAGAATGGGGTACAGAGAGGTAATAGGATCCCACAGGAGATTGAGGACGGAGCTGGGAACACAGTCCTGGTCCTCTCTGTTTATCAAACCACATTGACTCTTGTACTCCTTGTGTTGGTTTCAGCTTTGTATAATAAACGTGAATTCAGTATTTTATCTTCACCTAAGGGTTTGTGGTACTTAGCCTGTAGTTCAGGCTAAGTAAATGAAAATAATGGAAGAGCATTTGAATTTTTCTGAGTGAAGATCTCTAGCTAGAATTGATTGTGATGATAAGGTAAAATGCTAAGAATGAGATTTTTCTCAAAACCTTCTAATTGGAACTCAGTGTTTTAAATAGTGGATGGTTAGATCAGCCATCAGGAGCAGATGTAAATAAAGGGGTTTTTTAGTGATGGAGTCTGCTATTTATGAAAACAAAAATTCCATGGAAAGATATGCAGCAGAGGTGAACCAAGTCACAGACCAGGATTGCTGCTTCCTGTTTTAGTTTGTGAGAAGTTCTCACAAGTAAGGAGCCATCATCTTAGCTTTAAGATGAGTATTTTGAGGCAAGGATCAGAAGATAACTGAAGACAAGCACTGATGTAGGGCTCATTTGTACTTGCCTTGGAGCTGTAAGACGCAAGTGTTCTAGGGATGGTAAACAAAGGAAAGTAGGAGAAAAGAGTGGTAGGAAAAATAGGAGGTTGTTAAGGAAAATTAAGTAATCATAGGAAAACACCTAACCAAAACTTGTGGTTCTGGTATAATACTGCAGAGACAAAGCTCTGAGCATTTGGAAGGCTCCTTCATTGTAATTCTGCACCATATGCTGAATATTTGTTTCTGTGGTTGAGAGCCCTGGGAGTCATCATAGCAATATAATGTATTGTTTTTTGGATCTCTGCTTTTATCTTCCTCTGATGGTACAGATAACATTGGCAGAATGTATATAAGTTGCACAGGGTGTGCACTCAGTCACTATGGAAATTCCAATTATTTTCTGCTTTTGCTGAAAACTAGTGGTGGAATCTCCAAAATCATTACACAGAGCCGAATGTCTTTAAAATATCTTCACCTTCTGTTGAATGAATAAGCAAAAATGTAAGTATTCTTTCAGTTTTTCTTATTTCTGTTAATTCTAGGACAATGTTATGTTGCATATAAATTAAGTAAAATTTATTTTCAGAGGAAGAACATAAAGGAAATAGTCTAAAACATTAAAAGATTATAACTCAAATTTGCTTTGAAAGTTTATATCATTAAGAAAGAAAACCTAATGTAACATCAGAATTCTAAGAGATTTGTGCCAGGTTCTCTGTGAACATACGCTGTCTTCATGCTACTGAAATCAGTGAAGCCAGAACAGTTTTGTAGTAGCAGAGCCTCAGATTTTCTTTTGCAGTTTTAAGTATTCTCCTGTAATTACCAAGGGGAAAAAATGGTGCTGAAGTTGTTATTACATGATAACTTTGGGAAGTGCATCCCGAAAGAAAGTAACAAGGTAATGTGATGGGATAGTGTCAGTGCTTTCAAAATGAAGAGTGCTCTTTGCTTGTGTTAGTGAACTGTAATGCAGGAGTCAGCTGCTTGACCTTTTCTAGCTACAGTAATTACATAAAGACTAAGTTAGAAATAAAGAAGGGATGTGAGCAGTCTTGTTTATTCAATTAACCAAAAGCTTAAGATCATGCAAAAAGGGGTAAATGCCAAGGTGATTAAAACCAGTGGGGGGGAGGTCTGGCCTGCAGTTATTTATAAACCACCTGACTTTGTTTCCATCACCCACAAGAAGTGCATTCTGTGCTCTGCATGAAACAAAGCCCGTGTGTGGATGTGTTCCCTAAAGCAGGAAAGAAATCGCAAGTAATAACAGACTTAAGCTAGAGCCTGTGTACATTTAATGAAGCAGAAGAATTTTGTAAAACCGGCCCAGAAAAAGAGAATCCATCCAACTAGAATTCAGCTTTCTTATCTAAAGGAAAGACATTTTCATATGTAACAGTATATTTTATTTGCAGAAACAATTGTGTTGGAGAACATATCTAACGAAGTAATTCTAGAACAAACATTACAATAAACAAACAACTAACTACTAACATTAATATCTAAATAATAAATAATACTAATAAAACTACTAACATTAATATCTAAAAATCTTAAACAAATGTAACAGTTCCTGGAAAGAACCAGTTCCTGGTTCTGCTCTTAGAATTTGGTGGGCAGGGAGCCATGGTGCAGAGCAGGCTCTGCCTGCTTCATCATTTTTTTTGGTGGTGCGACCACATCTTGAGTATCTCCAGTGTCAAATGGGTCATCCATAGCAAAAAATGATCTTTTTCTTCCCTGCACGCTGAGATGCTTTGTCTTACTTTTACGTTTGCCGGACGGTTTCTCGCCCTCAGCCTGTTTCTGCAGCACCACTTCAGGTTGGAAATTCCGTTTGTTTGAGATGTCTGTCTTGTAGCCTTCTTGAATGTTGTGCTGCTGGGCAGCCAGACTTGGAGCTTGAGGACAGCTCGGCTGATCTTGTTTTTTCTCATTGCCATTCGGGTTGCTGGAAAAAAGGCTTTTTGCGTGCAGAGCAGCTGGTAATTCTGGCGAGTGTGTGCGCCTCTTCTTGGCCGCTGGTGTGAATTCGTCTTGCTGTCTGCCTATGGAAGTCTCCATTTGGTTGCCACCATTCTGGAGTGTCACACTGCAATGCTTTCGCTTCTTGCCCAGACGTGGACAGCGATGTTGGATGTGTCCTGGTGCTGCACGTGGCACTGCCCGCTGCTCCTAGAATCATAGCATCATAGAATTGCTCAGGTTGGAAAAGACCTTAAAGATGATTGAGTCCAACCACAACCTAACCATACTACCCTAAGTCTAACAACCCTCCTCTCAATCATGTCCCTGAGCACCACATCCAAATGGCTTTTAAACACATGCAAGGATGGTGACTCAACCTCCTACCTGCCTGGAGAGCCTATTCCAGTGCTTAACCACCCTTTCTGTAAATAAGTTTTTCCTGATGTTCAACCAAAACTTCCCCCTGGGACAACTTGAGGCCATTTCCCCTCTTCCTGTCAGCAGTGAGACCAGCCCCGCTCTTGCTGCAATCACCTTTGAGGTATTGGAAGAGAGCAGTAAGGTCTCCCCTAAGCCTCCTCTTCCCCAGGCTGAAGGAGCCCAGTTCATTCAGTCATACCCCGTAGGGCATATTCTCCAAGCCCTTCACAAGGCTTGTCGCCCTTCTCGCCCCTCGCCTGTCAGGCAGCTTTCCAGCCACTGCTCCCCCAGCCTGTAGGGCTGCCTGGGTTGGTTGTGACCAAAATGCAGGACCCGATGCTTGCCCCTATTGAAACTCATGGAGTTTACCCTGGCCCAACGATCTGATCTCTCTAGGTCCCTCTGTTGTGCCTTTCTCCCACCTGGCAGATCAACACTGCCTCCCAACTATAGGTCATGACTGAAGATGTGAAATAGAAGCGTCCCCAGCACTGAGCCCAGGGGGACGGCACTCGTGACTGGCCGTCGCATTGCCAATCTCCAGTCCACCGGGACATTCCCGGTTAGCCAGGACTGTGGAAGGATGATGGAGAGTGGCTTGGCAAGCACACCCGCAAACCCCCTGAGCACTCTTGGGTGCAGTCCATCTGGCCCTGTGGACGTGGGAGTGTCCAGCTTTTGGAGCAGGTCCAAAACCACATCATCGTGCATGATGATGCGGGGCCTACTCTGTTCCCCATCCCTATCTACCAGCCCCTGGCCAAGCTGACTCTGATCCACGTGTGCCTCAGCTGTCACACGCTTGAATGGATCACATCCATGACCAGCAGATCACAGTTTGTCCCACCGGTTCACACGGCTTGGGTTTCTGCCCTTTGCCGTTAGCAGCACTTAGTATTTACCTTCTTGGTGTTAACGCAGAGCAGCATGAACACCACACACAGCTCATTGATTTCATCAAGCAGGGTGCTGGACGTCGGAGCTGTCTTACCAGCGTCGTGAGCGGTGTCTCCCATTGTAAAGGCTGGTACTGGCTGGGGTCCGCTCCCTGCACTTTCCTGGGCAGGTGAGTGCTGGCCTGAAGCCAAATATTGTCAAATTTGGGGCCAAGTGGCACCTTTGGTCCACACTCTTCGCCTGCCGTGCCGTGCCGGAGCAAGCAGGGAAGAGGTGTGCGTTGGTTGGTCCGGGACCCCGGCGTGACATCACAGTGCTGTCGCCAGGGGCAACCAGGTGCGTCGTCCCACCGTCTCTAACTGCCCTAACTGCCCCATCTTGTCTAGCCCCATAAAGTGTCACAGGCTTTATCCCTAGATCAAAGTCCATGACAGAGGCCCCGGGGAAAGGAGAAAACAACGAAGCTGAACTAACGGCTTGCCGCGCGACCCGGCCGGCCCCGGGCCGCGTGCGCTCCGGGAGAGGGGGAAGGGCAGAGAGTTAGCAGATAGTGTTAACGAAGAGAAAACACAGCGGCAGCGATCTGAGGAGGAACGATAATTTACTAAATATAACCAAATCGAACAAAATGAGAGAGACGAAAGTACGCAAAGTGCGAGTCAAACCACGGCAGTGCGAGGGAAAGCACGTGCTTTGCTCCGCGGAGAGCTGAGACGGCTGAGCCGGGGCAGGAAGGAGAGGCGGAGTTTGGGGTCCTCCGGAGCTTCATCTCGCTTCCTCTTCCCGCCAGGTCCTCCGGGGGTGCCGCTCCTCCCCTCTCCTCAGGATATTCAAAATGCCCATACGAGGCAGTAAATAGGACCAGAAGTTTAACTCTTTAACTCCCCCTGGTCCAGGTGTTGTGATGTGGATGTTCTGATGCGGAATACTGACAACAAAAAATCACCAAACCACAACAGTAAGAGTTTTGTGTCAGGGTTTACAGTGTCAAAAGAAATTGTTCCAATAGGTTGTGCCCCCTTGCTGAGTCAGTGAGGAGCTCTCTCTCTGGTTTGGATTTGTTGATCTTTTGCTCTTGTAATTTAGCCACAGTTCAGTGCGATATCTCATAGCCTACCTCTGCCTAACAGGAGGCTTCAGGGGGTGATCCTGCCCCTCTACTCTGCCCTGGTGAGGCCTCATCTGGAGCATTGCGTCCAGTTCTGGACTCCCAGTACAAAACAGACAGGGATCTCTTGGAAAGAGTCCAGTGGAGGGCCACAAAGATGGTGAAGGGCCTGGAGCATCTCTGCTATGAGGAAAGGCTGAGTGAACTGGGTCTGTTCAGCCTTGAGAAAAGAAGACTGAGAGGGGACCTGATCCAGGTCTATAAATATCTGAGGTGTGGGGGGCAGAATGGCGAGGCCAGGCTCTTTTTGGTGGTGAGTGGAGACAGGACAAGGGGAAACGGACGGAAACTGCAGCATAGGAAGTTCCGCACAAATGTGCGCAAGAACTTCTTTACAGTGAGGTGACGGAGCACTGGAACAGGCTGCCCAGGGAGGTGGTGGAGTCTCCTTCTCTGGAGATGTTCAAGACCTGCCTGCATGCCGACCTGTGCGACCTGCTGTAGGGAACCTGCTTTGGCAGGGGGGTTGGACTCAATGATCTCTGGAGGTCCCTTCCAACCCCTACAATAATGTGATTCTGTGATTTAAGTCTGCTTTTGAAGGTCTTCTGTTGGTTACCTACCATAGATTTACTGCCCAGTAACAGTCTCCTTTTCCATTCAAGTAACTCACTATTCCAATAGCGAGTAGAGAGTCAGGAGTAAGGTGGAGTTGTTCTGATGCTCTGAAAGAATCCTAGAAGGTATTAACTGGAATTGCATTGCTTACATTACAGCCTGCATCAAATCTGGCACTTTTTTTTTTCTTTATCTGTTTGATGAATACACTTGAAAAATATGTTATTAGTCTTTCTCTAACCTATTTATCTATTAGAATTAGAATAAATACACCAAGGGGGGTTCTGAGGCTAAATTAAGGTTTGTGAACCATTGGTTTCCTATATTACCATTATTTTTAGAAAGCAGTTCTCAGGAAGATTTAGCTGCAAAATGCTGCTTGTTCTGAGATTCAGTTGGTCCAACACTTTGCTTACTCTTTGTTAGCATGCATGTGAGTTTTCTGAGTGCAGCACAAAAGCAGACAAGAGTAGTTGTTCCTTAACCATTGCTATTGTCTTTCCTGTTTTAAAACGCTTTTAATTTAGTATCTGTCAAGGAATCAGATTCATATCTGATTAGATTGGTCAAGTTTTATCTTCCAGAGTGTTTTGTGCCAGGTTTGGATTTGAGAATGAATACATAGATTATTAGAAGTTAATATATGATACAATTGAAAGCTCTGTTGTGTAATTACATTTTTCATTTTGATTTTGCTACCCTAACAAGTACAGTAGGGCATGAATGAAAGGTTCTAATATCAGAAGATTTACTACATGATGTCATGTGCTGCATCCCTCCCAGAAGAATTCATGTTAATTGTCACACAGTCTTGCCAAAATCATGAGCAGTGTGCAGTAATGAAATTCTAATAGCAGACAGCTGGCCTTAAAGGCACATACTCAGTGGCTCTAAAATTTTTGCAGAGAACTCTTCTCATACAAGGGCTAGACTCGTGCCTGACCCACACAGACACCAAAAGAGAAGGGGTGCCCTGGCAGCCTTGTAGGCTCTGCATGTTCTGCACGTGTCAGAAGAAGAATAGCGTACACATCTCTCTCTTGGTTTCTCTCAATTGCTCGGCTGAGCCGGAGCCAAATGTCTGCTTCTGCTGAAGTGCGTCATGGATTTCTAATTATCCCTTACCTTCAGCGCCCTCACAGATCTTCTATTTTCCCAGGCTCCAGGCCTGGGAACACCATCCTCTGATGCATGTTTATTTATTTATTTATAATTGGGTCATTTCCATGTGGCTTTGACCTCTCCAGTTGACTTAAACCCATGCTGTCTAGAGAGGAGTCCATTTTCTACCTCATTGCAGGCCTATTGATTCCTGTTTCTTAGAGTGGGGAACTTTAAAAAAGTGTTCCAGCGCAGCAAGTCTTCTATGCTAAAAACAAATGACTTATTAAGCCTTCTTGAAATCCATGAGTGCAGCATCCTGTTAGTCAGTTTGTTCAGCTTCACATCTGATAGTCCTGGACAACAGAAGGGAAGGTAAATTTTGGACATTCCAATGAGAGGAAGCCTGGAACTCCACTTAGCCTTTCTGGTTTCTGGAATGCTGAGATTTTCTGTAATGAGAAAGCTCATACAGATAGTGGAACTGAAACACTGTATCTTATTTAAAAAGTTGATCAAAAGTAAATTTTTCATTTAAAAAATAGAAACTTCATTTTGGAGAATTAGCATTTCCCACAACAGGCTGAATTTCTAGAGAGGCATGGACCAACTTTAGCTATATGTAACCGTTGGATGAGGTCCTCGGCCTAACGTGGTCCTTGGAGGACAGCATTGTTAAGAAAGAAGTCCAAAACAACAGTCACTTACTGTATGTGAGGAAACACTCCGTGGGCCCCATGAAGTAAATGCTGCCACAAAATATACTTTCTGCCTTTGAGAAATAGCAAGGTTTGGGAAAAGTCCACCCGCCCTGTGCCCTTGTGTAGTTTTAAGGAAACCAGTACATGGAGGAGAGTATGTTCTGGAGAGTATGGAGAAGGCAGTAAATACAGACCTCCTTTCTGAGCAAGGGAAAACCCAGCTAGGTGCTTCTCCAGAAACAGAACAAAGCCCTTGAAGAAAAAAAGCCTGTTTGTTATTGTAGGCTAAATAAGTCTCCTGTCTAAACACTTGCAGATAAAGGATATGAAGGGAACTTGTAAGTATGGTGCTAAGATTCAAGTGAGCGTTGCGGATAAGGTGCTTTGTCATAAGGAGGAAATATACTGTTGAAATCAGGCCGTGGGTGATAGCAGGTAGAAGAGGCTCCCAGGGAATAAAGAGATTTCTCTAGCTCCATTAAAATATTTGAAGAGAGATAGATGTATGTTTGGGAATAACTGAGGATCTTTTTTCAAATTTCTAAGAAGTAGGTGAGTATACTGCAATCTTTGTCCCAGAAAGAAGATAATAAAGCAGACACTCCATTGCCACGGGCTTTATCAGTGTGTTTAAGCAGAAGTCACTAAAATTCTGTGGGGAAAGAGAGTGGAATAATCATAATGATTTTTCTTGGGTTTTGTTGTTTGTTTTTTTTTTTTTAAACATAGGACCCATGTAGTAATTAAAAGCAGTAGCCTGAAAGAATGAACACATGCATACGAATAAAGGGGCAGGGAAGTGATAAAAGACAGAACAGAAATGAAGAATGAAGTCAGTGAAGCAGTAGAACTTGGCTGCCAACAATTGGATACGGGATCTAGAAAGCTAGGTGCTTAATAGAATTAAACTCTTACATATATGTATCTGTAATATCTATATATAGATCGATGTAAAAGCAAGGGGATGTCAGAAGTAGATGTATGTATGAAACTTACATTTCCTGTGACAGACAACTGTGGAAATTGGACATGGAGAGATCTGGTCCTTGAGCTCTCGCAGAATTTTCATTAACTGTACACGGCCAATGCCTCTTTCCTTCTGAATTGGGCTTTAACCTATTAACGTGTGCTGCCTGGGCATGTGGCTCCATTCAGTTCTGGTACTGTACTGAGAATGTTCAGAAAATGCTTTCAGGTAAGATGATGTATTTACATGCTGATGTACTGGGTGCCTGCTGAGGAAGACTAGTGGTAATGCAGCTGGTTGTTTTCTTCCCTTTGTGAGCAGAGAAGGACCACAGAATCCACCTCATGGTACCTATTCAGAGAGAAGTGCTTAAATTTCATAAATTTTGATTTTGTAATTGTAGTGGAGCAGTACTTTTGCCTAGTATATTCCTAATACTTTTGCCTTTTGCCTTCACTTTAGAAAGCACTTAACATTATTTAATCTTTTTGCTTCTGTAGCTACCTCTTAGTATCTTTGTACCAGAACAGTTAGTGGTATTTTGGTAACTGGAAGGTGGGATATATACTTTCCAAGCGTACTGTGATTCTTTATCTGATCTCTGTGAGTTTACTTACAAACCAAAACAAAGTCTGGGCAAATAAACCAGGCAATTGCTTGGAGATGGGGGAGAGTGAGCTCTACAGCAGACCTCACAGTGCCATATCCAGTCAGATCTGTCCACCTTGAGCCGTTAGAAGGCAGTGTGTGCAGGAGCCCGGTGCTGCATGGTGGTGTCCAGACAGCACCTTGCCTGTGCTGCTCGTGACATTTAAAGTCGTCATTTTTAAGACCTTCAAAAGAACAACTGGGTACAAACTCAATAAACCTCATTTTTTTCTGTACATTTCCCACCTAGGTCACCATGTTTTCAATCACAACCTGTGTTTATGCAGAGTAATTTCACAGATTTTCCTGTGGTCGTATAGAAAGGTTGTTCTCACTGTAATGTCTAATGTTACAGAGCAACCTTGCCACATGCATTAGTCTGAATCTCTCCTTCAGTGTGGGCTGAGGTATATCCGTTTTCCTTACTAAGCCAAATATCGCTAACTAAAAGGAGTGTTTCTAATCTCCCCACTGTGAGGAGCTGGTACAGTGACAGGGAACAGAAATGACCTCTGGAGTTCTGTGCAGCCTGATGAGCTTTCACGAGGCTTTCAAATGCCGTGAGTTCCACACAAATGACTATAAATAATTGCCTAGGTTGGCCTGACCTCGGGTTGTCTGAGAAGATGATCTGATAATGGCACAAGTGACTCTGATTCTGTTCTGAAGCTGAGATCCCATTTAGGATTATACTTATTTGAACTCTCTGTAATTTAAGAAGAAAGCTTTCTGCATGCGCCAGTACTGGAAACACATTCTGAACACAAAGGTCACTGGTGTGGCAGTTGAAATCATCATGAAATAAGTCACTTGGGATATAAGTTTTATGAAATAATAATAAAAACGAAAGCTTACTCTCTGTTTGACAGCGCAGTTTTCTTTCCCTAGCCATGATCCATACCCAGTCCTCAGTTCTGCAGTCTGTATGCCAGGCAGATTCCTCCTGGCAGAACTGTCAATGTGAAACTTTGAGTATTTTGGAATCTGCATCCATCTGAGAGCAGTTTGGAGAATGGCGAGCCTGCATCACCTCCTTGCCATCAGACATCCTTACTTACTTTCCCTACCACGGCCAAGTGCTGAGAGTTAGTCTCTAAGAATTATCCCATTTCATGAAATGTGGTCCAAGAAAGAAAACATTCTTAACCAAAGCAGCTTTTATCACAAACTTGCTTAGTCACTCCTTCCATTCTTTTCCTGACTAGCTATGAACAAAGCTAGCCATTTATTTCCTAAACTACTGTCTTGCAGAATACATAGTACTCATAGTCCCAAGACTTACTGCCAGTTCACCCCAAAGTGCTCAGAACTCACAGGATTTCTTCAGCCATGATCTTGATCTATAACAACGAAAGCAAAACTAAATCTTCTTTGACCTATTAAAATGTTCCTAATCCCAATCAGAATGATCTGAAACTTTTCTTTTTAACAAAGCTGTCAAAATTTCTCAGTCAGTATATTAAAAAACAACAACAACAACAACAAACCCTGTCTTCAGGAGAGATGGAAAATAGTGTTAAAAGAGAAGAACTGGCAGCAGTTTCTCATAACAGCTATGCTTGTGACTTGGTGACTTGTTTTGTTGCAGCAATTGGTTGAGGTTCTACAAAAAATGATTTCTAGATTTCTGCAGAATGCAACATCTTAGATAAAGTGATGAGAGCACTACAAGGAGGAGTGCAAACCCTTTCAAAATGGGAACTGATGCTGTCAGTGAGCATATTTGCTGTTACTGATGGTTGTACAAGGGGCAGAAAAAGTTTGGGAACTCTTGGTGTGGAATAAATACCTCCCTAAAGGTAGATGGTCTGTACAGATTAACTGTGACCTTATTAGGCCAAGCTGTTACTGGCTGTTTTTTTACTAGTAACAACTGAAAGTCTTTCTTAAAAGACTGGAACAAATCTCTGTATTATTTAAATATTTTATTTCTTCTCAAATGGTTGTTGGAAAGTAATCTAATATTACTGTTTTGAGGAATTGAATAAGCTCATTAAATCTTTAATTCTTCAACACTACTGCATTTTCTGAAAGACTGAGCTTGGTATGCATAAATCAGAGCTCTGGTCATCCTTTTGCTCCTTAGCCAAGAGCAACCCATTCAGGGACAGAACTACGTGTTTAGGGAAGCTGATTTTATGTTGGCTGTAGTATTAATATGAATCATAAGTAAGTCTGTTTGCAGTATCCTAAACAGAACCACTCAAGAGGGATATAGGCTTAATTAGGAAAACTTTGTGGAGGCAACAGAGTGTTTATAGGCGTGGGAAGGGTGACAGAAAAAAAGGGCATTCCACAGTCCAAATTTCAGCTCTTTATACAGCATGTTGCTAGCAATAATTTGTAACCTATTAACTGAGATTTTCAAAATACCAATATGATTTAGTCATGTCTTCCATAGAAGTGTAATGGATAATAAGTTTAAATAACATGTATTTTGAAAAAAATGTATATTAAAATATTTTCAGTCATTACTCTGAAGCATGCTATAGAACATTTGTGTGAGGATAAAGAAAAGACAGGTGAGACCTACTGTGTTGGTAGGCAAGCTTCCAAGAGCATTAACATTTTATTTTAAGAGATGAATAAAAGCCTCAAAATCACTTTAGACTTGGCAGGTAAGGATTGTTATGCTTCATCTTGCCTCTTGGCCAGAAAGCTCAGTAAGTGGGAGCCTGCCAGATACGACAGTCTTCCCCACTACCTGAATTTAATTTAAACCATTCTATGCAGCCCTGATTTTAATCCTTTCATTTTGGTTTTGAGTTACCGCATATATGGCACAATGGAAATCTTTTTTCAAACTTAAACTAGAAACATATTTTAGGAGACAAAAAAAGTCTGTCTTCTGTGCAGAATGTCACATCTTTAACTATTGGATGAATAGAGCCGTTGAAACAATGTACTTGAAACTTCTGATGATCAATAGAGAAATCTGAATTTTCCATATGTGCTTTTTCCTTCTCATCCTCCTTGCAGTTTGTACACATTACAAAACTGGTTCATTCAGAATGGCCAATCGTTGCAATAACTAACGAGATAGTTTAAAATAACTGGAAGAGTGATACGTGAAGGGTAAAAATCAATGTGATGTTCTGTTTTGGTAGATAATTACAGATGTGTGAAAGCTATTCCTTTAGCCAAACTGTCCAAGAGGAAATATAACAGAACACACTCTACACTCAGTATCTAGAGTACTGGACCACAAAGGATCTGTTTCTGGAAGAAGTGCCTACGCATTATGTCTGTATGGATGTAGCGTGATGATGTATTGGGACCAGTGCTACTGTAAGATTTTCTAACAGTTTGTTTGTCTAGATGCCAAACTGTAACTGTCTAACCTGCTGTTGTCTGAAATCTGCTTTTTTCAGAAAAAAATAAAGGCAATTACTTTTGATAAAGCTTTAGCAGGACCATTGAGAAGTGTTGTTTGATTAATTATGGCTTGAAATTGTCAGTGAAACTGACAGTTTATTGACTGTGAAATTGAATAAATGAAATTGACTTATAAGGTGATCTTAGTAGTACTGATTGTGAGACAGTTTTAATTA